>NC_069078.1:13228636-15628636 GCF_025698485.1 Gossypium arboreum | reverse complement strand
ACAATCTATTTCCTAAAAACCACAACCTTGGTAAAGAATAACAATTATATAATAAATATATAATATCATATTCATTCCCATTTATAACTCAAAACATACATAAGATCTAAAGAATGTCACTTTCTATGTAATCGAATCATTCAAGAAGAAGAGAAATTTATTTTGATTACCTGTTTATACTTATAGATAGTGCACAATCTAGCTCATGATACCAATTGTTAGAAAATTGGGTTTGGAAAACACAACCGAAATTATATTTTAGGGAAAACCAAAGTTTTAATTTTTTTTGTTCAAAATAATAACTTGGTTGTGTTATCTAAAGTAATAAACATTTAATTAAAATTGTACTTTTTTTATTCATCTAGGATGAGCGCTTTGACTGAGTAGTCTTCTCTTCTATCATCAAGCTCACGTCTGCAAATTGCGAGCTTACTCCGAATCAGAAAATTTTTTACAAAAATTACCAATGGGGCAATTTCGCAATTTTTCTAAACTTTCAAGTTGTAAATATGACAAATATCTTTAGAAATTTTCGAAATAATTTTTCAGAGAATTATTTCAGAATATTTATAACTTCTCTTGAATTTAAGTATGTGAAAAATAATGACATAAGACTCTCTTTATATAGGGAGAGTTTAGAGAATACAACTATGATTAAACTTAATCAGTTTACTATTAAATTAATATAATCTTGATAAAGATAAAATTAGATTAAATTTAATATTAAGATAATCACTTTAATATTAAATTAATATAATACTATTAAGATAAGTATTAAATTTAATTTAATATTAGATATATTAAAATAATATTATTTTGGAATAGTTAATATGAAATCAAATTATCCGATAGAGTTCTAGTAGGAGTGTGATTCCTTCACTGCTCGACCGCCGAAGGAGCAACCGCCGGCCATCGGAATGCCGCCATCACTGCCATTGGCATCATCGTGTCTGGTGGTGCCATCGCAGGTTCGACACACTCACGACACCCCTGGCCAATTTGACTGTCAATGACGACCCGTTCGGTTTGGTCGTGCCACCGGTTGGATCATCGGTTTAGTTTCACATATCAAGCCCAGTTCAACCAGTTTTTGGGTTTCGGTTCTAGGTTCTCAGTACTAATTTTTAATCTCAGGTCCAATTTTCAAGTTCAATTTATCCATTAGGCCAATTTTCCGACTTGAAAATTAATTTCCAAAAAAATATCATATTAATTTTAATTAATTTATTTTTATTTGATCAAAATTAATTTTCCCAAAAATTACTAAGATTTTTCAAGAAAATTCTTTAATCAAATTCTTTAGTTAAACAATTTTTACGATAGTCTAATTTAATTCCACATCAAATAAATAGACTTAATTAAATTATTTTCAAAGTCATAGAATTTCCTTCTAATTCAAATGCTGTTTGATCGAGTTTTTGTTGAGCTAATGGAGGGACCAATCAGACATATACAATTAGGCTCTAGTAATGCAATTATGTCCTAAAGCATCGTTCTGATAATTCACAATTTACTTAATCATGGAGTTGGTCCATAAAAGGTACCATGATTGAAAACTCTTTATTTTATACTCTTTACAAAAGCAATTCATCCAATTGTTTTGTCCAATGACCTTGTTATGTGTATGTTACATTCATATGATACCATTGATTCTGTTCACTTAATATAAACATATTTTATCTCATTGTTACCATTATGTCTTTTTAATGATTAATATGATCATTGTCAACAAATGACCGTGATAAATTGCTTATTCGAGAACAAAAAACCCATAGTCATGTTCCATATTTATCAATCCAGACGATGTCAATAAGAGAATATAGTTATCTAGTTAATCGAGTTATAAATTCCATTGTTGCTAGGAAAGACATGTCATACACATGTCATGTAACGCCCCAAAATATCTATTTTTGTTTTTGTGTGTGTGTGACATAAATACTTGTCTGCTTCAATGGTTAAGTGCTCTGAGTGTGTGTGGTAGGTCAGTTCGAGCCATGACTTGGGAAAATTTTGGTTTCTTTTAAATAAAGCCTCATCTTGGGTTAGAAGGCTTTTAAGTAACAGTCGGTAAATAATTAACAGAATAGGCCTACAGGTCTGGTGGTTGAGTAGAGTGTTGGTGTGAGGGAGGTCTTGCGTTCGAGTCTGGCCAAGAGCATTATTTTTGCTTGCTCGTCTAGAAGAGTTTGTGTTGGATTAAAAAGCTGAGTAGTTGGATGTAGTGGGAAGTAGTGGAGTGATTTAGGGGATTAGGGAATATCTGGTAGTTTTTCCTTTTTCCAAAAATTCGGTTCTTCTTCTTTCTCAAAAAACTCTGTCGTTTTCTTCCTTTCTCTTGTTGCCATTTTTCTTGTTTTGACATCTCTTTTACTGTCTTCCTGCACAACGTTCTTGTTGCTCTTTCGGTAAGTCTAGTTTTTTTATTAAACTTTAATTGTAATTTGGACAAGTGTTAATAAGGATTCGTTTGCTGATTAGGGGCTTATCGAAGGGCTGGTTATCATTCATCGACGCTTTAAGGGCTTGAAATTCCTATTATTCGATAGAAGGTAATGATTTTGTTGTTCGAAAGATGTTTATCACGTTTCAGGATTGGTTTAGTGCATTTGGTTAAGTGATTAATTGAGTGAAATATTGGTTAATTCTAGGTACTGGAGTGCTCGGGAGAGTGTAGGCATAAAAAACAATACTGGTGTGTCCTCGATTGCACAGCAAATGAGGTTTCGGTGAAAGTCGAAAACTTCACTGTCTACGCCACACGGACATGTGGTCACCCATGTGGTAGGCCGTGTGCCCTGACACGGGCATGTACTCGATAAGGCCAGCCTGTGCGAGCATGACACGGTCGTGTGATGGCCAGACAGGCCATGTGCGATGCACAATCTGGACTGATTTGGACCGTGTGGGCCATACGGGCGTGTGAGATTTTGGGCCCATACGGCCAGGCCACATAGGTGTGTGAGCCCATTTTTATTAAAATGTTTGAAAAGGTTGCACAGGTCGCCCAAGTCAACTGTGAACCTACGGTAGGGTTGGTAAGCATTACTTGGACCCCTAATTATATGAATTGACTATTGGATTTATATATATTAAACATGATGATAGTATGCATGTGTACTAAACTGGTTATGTGTACTGATATCATGAGATAACATGTCATGATTTGTATGTTGCATTGCATGGGGTTGGGTTGAATATATTTGAAGGAAGTGTACTGAAAGGCTCTTAAGCCTAAAATACTGGAAGCTCAGCTGCAAATTACTGTTTTATGCCGCATTCAGTACTATCTGAAGTCTAGGGATGGGTGGGTTAATTTAATCCCCACATGGAGTGTAGGGTTGGACGAAGATGGTGTGTAGAGATTGGTTGGGTAGGACTTTGTAACTGAATACTGCATGACTGACACTGATACTGTGATGGGCTAAGGCCCTACTGTATATTCGATACTGTACTAAAATAGGCTAAGGCCCAAATTGTTATTGATACTAAAAAGGGCTTAGGCCCAAAACTGTTTTAATTGTGCACTGTGATTTGCCATTGTTGTTTTCTGTGGAATTATACACTGAGTTTATGTAAACTCACCCTTTTTGTTTAAATGCGCACAGGTAATCCCCAAACTTGACGGATCAGTGCAGCGGAGGACTCGACAGTGGCCACACATATTTTTAAATCATTTTAATTTCAGTTTTGGTATTTATGTCTTAATTATTTTCTGGGTTATTTTTTATGTAAATTGGACTTTTTGGACTGTTTACTTTTATTTCGGATTTTAGACTGTTCCGTGGATTTAATAATCGCACCGCTCAACAAACAAACGGTTTTCTCTAAAATTAAGGGGTTTTTCTAAGATGGACGGATTTACCTAATTAATTCGGTTTTCATAATTTAGATGATTTCTAAAGCTTTCGCAGTGAATTGTGTTTTAGAACAATTGAGTAAATAACTAAGTGATTTTGGAGTCAACAAGAGTAAACAAATAAAAACGGCTTTTATCGTAACAACTTAGTTTCAACACGCCATCATGTGACATCGCCAGATTCGACCATAACATTTAGGCTGGGTTTGGGGTGTTACATTTAGTGGTATTAGAATTAGGTTACAGAACTCGGCTGTGGATTATGGGTTTTAAAAATTGGTTTTGAAGAATTGATTACAAAATGATTTGAAATGTTTTACTGAGTAAGTGGTACACCGAGCCTTCAGCGCCGATCCTGTAAGTATTCTGAACTGTGAATTATTTTAAACTGAAACTGTTATTGATAGTATATTCTAAAACTACTATAGGTAGTATACTGTACTGAAAACACTTTAGTTAGTGTATATTGAAAACTGTAGTGAAATTGCGATATACGAAAACAAATTCTGAATTACCGATAATGTTCTACATAAAACATCTGTTAATAAATATTAAATTGTAACTAATTCATAAAATTTCTAAATACAAATAATTTGATTAGATATGAGCACACGAGGTATCCGCAGACGGGGTACTAGAGGCTAAGGTAGAGGCCGTAGAAGGCTCGAGCTGAGTCCTCTTATCTGGGCAGCACGTCGAATTTGGGCACTAGCGGATGCCGGTGTCGCCTGTTACTGAGATTGGCTCACAAGACTGTGCGGCTGGGGACGACGCACTGCCACAAACCATGTTAAGGATTTTTGAGTGAGTTGCTGGGCCCAATACTGAATCTGGGGGCCGATGGTCGGTTACGGAACGACTCCAGTCCAATAGAGCTGAGCTCTTCAAGGGTGTCACTAGAGTTTCCCCTAATGTGGCTGAGTATTAGATTGAGGCTACAGAGAGGATCATGGATGATCTGGACTGCACCCCCGAGCAAAAATTAAAGGGTGCAGTCTTGCTGTAGCGTGATGAAGCTTATCAGTAGTGGTTTACTGTTAAGGAAGGCACTTAACCCGAACGTCTGACCTGGGAGTTCTTTAAGACTGCCTTCTAGGGAAAATATGTGGAAGCAAGCTACGTGGCATCAACCGTGTGTTGATTGTGGTAGACACCATTAGGGCGAGTGTTGGAGGAGGACTGGGGCATGTCTGAGGTGTGGATCATTGGATCACTGTATTAGGGAGTGTCCGTCGAGGGCTGATCAGATGTAAGCTCAGGGTACTGGTATTGCACAGCCATAGAGGATAGCACAGTAGCTACCGAGAGGCCGTGGTCAGGCTAGGGGTAGTAACGGTATAGGCCATAGATAGAGAGTACTAGGTAGAGGTGCTGGACAGACTGAGGCAAGACATCCTGCTCTTGTTTATGCTGCTCGTCCCCGAGAAGACAGAGATGCTCCAAATGTTATCACCGGTACATTCTTTATTTTTGATGTATCATATTTTGTATTGATAGATATAGGGTCTACTCACCCATACATAGCTAACAACATAACTAAAAACTTGGGGATTTCAGTTGAGAACACTACGAGTGAGGTTACTGGACTGAGTCCGTTGGGATAGTCTGTAAGGGTTAATAAGCTATTCAAAGATGTACCATTAGAGGTTTAAGGGGCGATCTTCTTGGTTGACTTAATGAAGCTTCCGTTTGGGGAGTTCGACCTAATATTGGAATGGACTAGTTCGTCAAGCATCGTGTCAGCTTGACTGTATGACTAAGAAGGTTGTATTGAGAACTAGGGAGGATGATGATGTAATCGTGATTAGAGAACATCGGAACTACTTGGCTAACGTGATCTCTGCACTGGTAGCTGAGAAATTAGTTCGCAAAAGATATGAGGCGTAATTGGCCTACAAGGGTGTTTCCACTTCTGAAGACTCTACTGTAAAGGATATCCGCACTGTAAGGAATTTTTTGAACGTTTTTCCTGAAGAGCTATCGGGTTTATCTCTGAATCGAAAAATAGAGTTTGGGATTGGGCTCTTCCTTGGTACAGCTCTGCTGTCTATCGTTCCCTATCGAATAGCACCGAAGGAGCTTACAGAGCTTAAGGCTTAAATTCAAGAGTTATTCGATCGTGGGTTTATTTGCCTAGTGTGTCTCAGTAGGGAGCATCAGTACTATTTATAAAGAAGAAGGATGGATCCATGTGGATGTGTATTAACTACTGTCAGTTGAACAAGCTGACCATTAAGAACAAGTATCCACTTCAAAAGGATTGATGATCTGTTCGACCAGTTCCGAGAGGCTTCTGTATTTTTCAAGATTGATTTACGATCTGGGTATCATCAGTTGAGGGCTAAAGAAGCTAATGCTTATAAAACGACATTTAGGACTCGTTATGGTTACTATGAGTTTCTAGTGATGCCATTTAGACTGACTAATGCACCGGAAGCTTTCATGGGCCTGATAAACTGAGTATTTCAGCCTTACCTGGATCAGTTTATGGTTGTATTCATCGACGACATATTGGTTTATTCGAGGACTGAGGATGAGCATGACGAGCACCTTAGGATTGTTCTTTACATTTTGAGGGAAAAATAGCTCTATGCTAAGTTTAGCAAGTGCGAGTTTTGGTTATGTGAAGTGACATTTGTGGGTCATGTGGTGTCTGATGAGGGGATACAAGTCGGTCCATGAAAGATTGAGGCTGTATTGGATTGGAAACAGCCTAAAAATATGTCTGAGATCTGCAGTTTTCTGGGGTTGTTAGGTTATTACCGACGATTTGTGGAAGGTTTTTCACTGATTTTGGCACCCTTAACTAAGCTGCTATGTAAGGGTATACCGTTTGTTTGGACTGATGCGCAGTAAGAGAGCTTGGAGAAGCTCAAAATTGTACTGACTGAGGCTCCTATTCTGATACAGCTTGAACTTGGAAAAGAGTTTACGGTTTATAATGATGCATCACATGTCAGTTTGGGATGTATGTTGATGTATGATGGTAAGGTGGTAGCATATGCGTCTCGTCAGCTTAAGACGTATGAGGCGAACTATCTAACACAAGATCTAGAGTTGGCCATTGTAGTTTTTACTCTAAAAATATAGAGGCACTATTTGTATGGTGAGAAGTGTATTATCTACACCAATCACAAGAGCCTCAAATACCTCCTTACTTAGAATGAGCTGAATCTTAGGCAGCGAAGGTGGGTTGAGCTACTTAAGGATTATGACTGTACCATTGAGTACCATCCTAGCAAGACCAACGTGGTGGCCGATGCACTGAGTCGTAGAGCTATGGCCAAGTTAAGGGCGATGTTTGTTCGCCTCAGTTTATTTGATAATGGTATTCTGTTGGCTGAGCTTCGGGTTAAACCGACTTGGATAGATCAGATTAAGGGTAAACAGTTGCGGGATGAGTCTTTGGGTCCTCGTTTCTGACAGATTGAGAGTGGTAGCACTACAGATTTTCGGTTGAACTTTGAGGGTGTGTTATGTTTTCATGGACGGATTTGTGTACCGAATGA
Organism: Gossypium arboreum; assembly: GCF_025698485.1. Taxonomy (NCBI): domain Eukaryota; kingdom Viridiplantae; phylum Streptophyta; class Magnoliopsida; order Malvales; family Malvaceae; genus Gossypium; species Gossypium arboreum. The sequence continues at coordinate 15,621,271 of NC_069078.1, read as the reverse complement.
CACCGATTTGAGGTAGTCCATATCGAAGGAGGCGCACAGTAGCCCTTATGTTATGCATCCTAGTAGGACTAAGATTTACCGAGACCTTTGTAGGTTATAGTAGTAGCTAAGATTGAAACGGGAAGTTATCGATTTTGTGGCTAAATTTTTTATGTGCCAGCAAGTTAAGGCTGAGCATTAGTTACTTTTGGGTTTGCTATAGTCGGTTAAGATTCCTCTTTGGAAGTGAGAGCGTGTAACTATGGACTTCGTCAGTGGGTTGCCCCTAACACCCACTAAGAATAAGAAGGATTCAGTGTGGGTCATCATGAATCGTTGACCAAGTCTGCCCACTTCATATCGGTTCGTACTTACTATTCTCTACAGAAGCTGGCAAAGCTTTATATCTCTGAGATAGTGAGACTGCATAGGGTACTGGTTTCAATCATCTTTGATAGAGATCCTCGTTTCACGTCTCGATTTTGGAAAAAGTTGCATGAGGCTCTAGGTTTAAGGTTGGACTTCAATACTGCGTTCCATCCTCAGACCGATGGTTAGTCTGAAAGGCAATTCAGATACTAAAAGACATGTTGAGGAGCTGTGTTATTGATTTTAGAGGCAGTTGGGAGGACAATCTACTGTTAGCAGAGTTTGCCTATAATAATAGTTATCAGTTTAGCATCCAGATGGTACCTTACGAGGCACTATATGGTCGTAAGTGTCACACTCCCTTACGTTGGACTAAGTTGAGCGAGCGGCGTTTTCTGGGTCCTGAATTGGTTTTCGAGATAGAGGACAATGTTATACTGATTCAGGATGGTCTGAAAGTGGCATTTGATAGACATAAATCTTATACGGATCTAAGAAGACATGAGATTGAGTATTCTGTGGGAGATTTCATATTTCTCAAGGTCTTACCATGGAAAAAGATTCTGAGATTTGGTCGGAAGGGCAAGCTATGCCCTAGGTTTATTGGGCCTTACCAAATTCGGAAGCGAGTGAGATCGGTTGCTTATCAGTTAGAGTTACCTCCAGAGCTAGACTATATTCATGACATATTCCACATCTCGATGTTGAGGCATTACCGCTCTGATCCTACTCATATTGTCCCTATGAAGGAGATTGAGGTTAGTCCAGATCTGACCTTCGAGGAGGAGCCAGTTTAAATTCTAGATCGCGATGTAAAGGTTCTTCAGAGGAAGTCTATTCTATTAATGAATGTGCTGTGACAGAATCATAACACTGAGGAGGCTACGTGAAAGCCTGAGGTTGCGATGCGTCAGCAGTATCCTTATTTGTTCTGACTAGGTAAATTTTGATGATGAAATTTTTTTAGGGGGTAGAATTGTAATGCCTCAAAATATCTATTTTTTTTTTGTGTGTGTGTGTGACATAAATACTTATCTGCTTCAATGGTTAAGTGCTCTGGGTGTGTGTGGGAGGTCCCAAGTTTGAGCCATGACTTGTGTAAATTTTGGTTTCTTTTAAATAAAGCCTCATTTTGGGTTAGAAGGCTTTTAAGTAACAGTCGGTAAATAATTAACAGAATGGGCCTACAGGTCTGGTGGTTGAGTGGAGTGTTGGTCTGAGGGAGGTATTGTGTTCGAGTCTGGGCAAGAGCATTATTTTTGCTTGCTTGTCTAGAAGAGTTTGTGTTGGATTAAAAAGCTGAGTAGTTGGATGTAGTTGAAAGTAGTGGAGTGGTTTAGTGGATCAGAGAATATCTGGTAGTTTTTTCTTTTTCTAAAAATTTGGTTCTTCTTCTTTCTCAAAAAACTCTTTGCCGTTTTTTTCCTTTCCATTGCTTCTATTTTTCTTGTTTTGACCTCTCTTTTACTGCCTTCCTGCGCAACATCCTTATCGCTCTTTTGGTAAGTCTAGTTTTTTATTAAACTTTAATAATGATTTGGACAAGTGTTAATTAGGATTCGTTTGGTGATTAACGGCTTATCAAAGGGCTGGTTATCGTTCATCGACATTTTAAGGGCGTGAAATTCCTGTTATTCGATAGAACGTAATGTTTCATTGTTCGAAACATGTTTATCACGTTTCGAGATTAGTTTAGTTTAGTTGGTTAAGCGATTAATTGATTGAAATATTAGTTAATTATAGCTATTGGAGTGCTCGGGAGCGTGTAGGCACAAAAAATGATACAGGTGTGTACTCGATTGCACAGAAAACGAGGTTTCAGCGAAAGCCAAAAACCTCACTGTCGACACCACAAGGGCATGTGGTTGCCCGTGTGGTAGGCTGTGTACCCTGACACGGGCGTGTGTTCGACAAGGTCAGGCTGTTGTGACATACGGACTAGACTAATTTGGGCTGTGTGGTCTACACGAGCGTGTGGGTTGACACAGGTAAACCTGGAAACACAAAAATTTATATACTTTTTCATACCCAATTTTTCTTAAATTCATACAAATCCGGTTAAATTCTTGTCGAAAAGTAATTAAATATTATAAAATAATTAAGTCATGTTAAAAATACGAACATGGTGAATTTATTTAATTTTATACTTAACTTTGACTAATTTTGACTATTTTCGACAGATTCGCACAAAGGGAGAAAATTGGCTTGGCTGACACTGCTGAAAGCACAAAATCGAGAAGCAATTTGAAATATCGAGGCACGTTAATTTCCAGCCTAAGACGGTTCAGAAATGTGTATTAATTCATAATTTAATTAATTTTAATTTATTCCCCATTTAATTTGGGTTAAATAAATTATTTTTAATTAATTATGGAGAAAGGGTCTAGTTGAATTGCACCGGTCGAGCCAGATTGAGTGAACCGAACCAGCCACTAAATGGGCAGCCCAGAACCGTCCATATGCTGACCTAAATCAGCATTTTATCTAATGAAATATGCTTGTAAAAATGCCCTCAAAAGACTTCCAAATTGCATTCAAACCCCACCTTAAATTATGGCTTTGTAGATTTGCCCCAAGCTTAAAATAGCAAAGTTGAAACTCTCAACTTTACCATGTGTGTGGCCGGCCAAGGGAGGGCTCTTTGGCTTCTGGAATTTTCTATTTTTAGCAGCCACAATCAGCTATTAAAGCCACCCCTTGCTGATCATTCAAAGCATCCCTCACATCACATCATTCTTTCATTCCCTCTCTCATTTTTCTCTCATTTTTTCCATTCCATTCCCTCTTGTTCAAGTGCCGATTTCTTCTCTTGGGAAAGAGGTGTCCATCAGCCATTTTGGAGTAGCAATTTAGGTGTTCATAAGCCACCTTGATAGTCAAGGCTAACGAAGAACGAAGAGTGGAGCAACTATTCAAGCCACAGAGAAACACCGGATTTGCTTCTTGTTCCCTATCTCTTTAAATTTTGTTGTCGTTTTGAAGAACATGGTTATGAATATTTATGCTATTGAAATGGTTATTTTAATCAATTCAGCTTAAATTATATTTGTGTTGGGTTGATTATATTCTGCCTTCTTAATTTGTTAAAATCATGTTTATATTGTTATAAGCCTTGGTAAGATGCTTGATTAAGTAAAATCATGCCTAAGTTATTCTTGCATTACTTATTCTTGCATTACGACTGTGAGGTAACTAATGAATTAATTATTTAAACGGATTGCAACTATAATTAATAGACACAGTACTTAATCAGTGCATGTTTATTCTTCTAAGGAAGATGAAGGTTAAATTAGCAATGTATCTGGCGATATTATTGCCTTGTATAACTTGCAAGACTATTGTGATTAAATTGTTTCAAGGTAGGGATGCCTTGTTACTTCACATAGTCTTTTATATGCTTATTATATTTTGTTAATCATTTGAATTGACATAGGGATATGCAAGAGATTGGTTCAATTTAATGAGTATGTATGTGCAATAACATGTTTGCTTACTAGAATCTGTTTAGTCGGTTTAATTGACATAGGGATATGTCAAGAGATGGATGGGTTTTTGTTTGTAAATTTGTTCATAAGTTAGCAAATTACCGGGTTGCTGTGAATTTATTCGTAACAATGTAAGCATGAGTTTAATAATTCTAAGTTAAAGAAATATAATTAACCCAACACAAGTATGTTACATTGATTAATCTTATTTGAAATCGTGCACCAGAACTCTTTTGTTTCATTTTAATTATTTACTTAGTTTTTAAATAGTTTTTGACCATTTTTAAAATCAAATTATTTTGACCTCGCCAAAGTGTTTTACAAATACTTTCATAAATAATTCTTTTTACAGTCCCTGTGGGTACGATAACTCGACATTTACTTGTCACTTTATTACTTGTTGTGATTGTGTACACTTGCATATTTTTCTATCGTTCCAAAACCACACGGGCGTGTGGGATTTTGGGCCAGGCCCTGTGATCCACACGACCAAGGAAAATCTAGGCCGTATGGGCCATACGGGCAGGCCACATGGACGTGTGAGCCCTTTTTTACTAAAATGTTTGATAAGGTTGCACGGGTCGCCCAAGTCGACTGTGAACCTACTATAAGGTTGGTAAACATTACTTGGACCCCTAATCATATGAACTGACTGTTGGATTTATATATATTGAGCATGATGATAGTATGCATGTATACTGAACTGGTTATGGTACTGATATCATGAGATAGCATGCCATGATTTGTATGTTACATTGCATGGGGTTGGGTTGAATATATTTGGAGGAAGTGTACTGAAAGGCTTTTAAGCTTAAAATATTGACAGCTCAGCCGCAAATTACTGTTTTGTGCCGCATTCGGTACTACTTGGAGTGTAGGGATGGGTAGGTTGATTTAATCCTCACATGGAGTGTAGGGTTGGACGGAGATAGTGTATTGAGGCTGGTTGGGTAGGACTTTGTTATTGAATATTGCATGACTGACACTGATACTGTAATGGGCTAAGGCCCTAATGACTGACACTGATACTGTGATGGGCTAAGGCTCTACTGCATATTCGATATTGTATTGAGATGGGCTATGGCCCAAACTGTTTCTGATACTGAAAAGGGCTTAGGCCCAAGATTGTTTTAACTGTGCACTGTGATTTCCCATTGTTGTTTTTTTATGGGATTACACATTGAGTTTACGTAAACTCGCCCTTTTGTTTAAATGTGCACAGGTAATCCCCAAATTTGATGGACCGACGGAGCGGAGGACTCGACAGTGGCCACACGTATTTTTAAACCGTTTTAATTTCAATTTTGATATTTATGTCTTAATTATTTTTTGGGTTATTTTTTATGTAAATTGGATTTTTTGGATTGTTTACTTTTATTTCGGATTTTAGACTGTTCCGTGGATTTAATAACCGCACGACTCAACAAACAAATGGTTTTCTCTAAAATTAAGGGGTTTGTCTAATATGGATGGATTTACCTAATTAATTCGGTTTTCATAAATTAGATGATTTCTAAAGCTTCCACAACGAATTGTGTTTTAGAACAATTGAGTAAATACGTAAGCGATTTTGGAATCAACAAGAGTAAACAAATGAAAACGGTTTTTATCGTAACAACTTAGTTTCAACACGCTATTATGTCACATCACCAGATTCGACCATAACGTCTAAGCCCGATTTGGGGTGTTACAAGTCATGTACCTAACAAACCGGCTATAGGCTCAATCATCTTTAGAGTATAAGCCTCCACTTATATCAAAGCACATGAGTTACATACGCATGGTTAGTGGCTAACTTAGGATTTAGGTAATTCACACCATGAACGTCACAAGTGAATTAATTCTCAAACGAACTCAGATTAATTCATCTTGGGTCTAGTCTAATGTATCATTCTTCCAATGAATACATTTATGTCTCTACCAATAGAGTCAACTGCTTCTATAGCCAATACTAGCCATCTCCCCAATTGAAATTATAAACGGCATAACAATCATTCTAAGTATTTGAACCAATTGCTCACTTTGATTCTTTTACGAGATTACAAACTTGTTTAGATTATCTTCTGAAATAAGTTGTCTTTATCGTAATTTAAATGTTCTTATAGTGTCACTTATCATCAGTTTGAACTTAGATAATCAATGAGTTAATATTTGTTTGTCAAATTTTTGCTATACATGCAAAACATGAAAGACAAAAAAAATAATAGTGAAATGTGAAATTAACTTTATTTATTTATTCATTGTTCAAATACATTATCATATATTATCTTGGTTGAAATATGCTCTAAGTCTCTCTACTTTTCGTACATTTGAAAGTTAATCCTCCTATTATATTATATTATGCTATATCATATCATATAGTGTATACTATATTAATAGTTTATGTATATGTATCAATGATTAAACATTATAATATCATGTAATACTATATCTTTTATTATAATTTATAAATATAATATAATAATAGTTATATATAATAGTAGTACATTAATATTAATTATTAATTATTATTATTTATTAATATACTAGTTGAAATTTACTCTAAATCTCTATACTTTTCATACATTTAAAAGTTAGCCCTTTTACTATATTATATAATATATTAATAGTTTATATACATACATAAATGATTAAACATTATAATAGTATGTAATATTATATCTTTTATTATAATCTATATCATAATAATAGTTATATATAATAGTAGTACATATTATATATTACTATTTATTATTATATCGATTGAAACATGCTCTAAGTCTCGATATTTTTGCTACATTTAAAAGTTAGCTCACCTACTATGTTACATAATGTTGTATCATATCATACCATATATTAATAGTTTATATATATGCGTTGATGATTAAACATTATAATATCATGTGATACCATATATTTTATTATAATTTATATTATTACAATAGTAATATATGTATTAATATTTTAATAAAAGTTATATATTATAATATTATTTTATGTATTAGTAATATACTAATTTAGTATATCAGTTTAAGGGCAACTTAAGTAATCGATTTTGGTTTCGTAATAGTTATATATTATATTATTATATTATCATTAAAATTTATTTTATATATTTTAATAATTATTAATTTTATATATCTACTATACATATATAACTATAGTATTAAAATATTTTATTTTAAATTAATACTTTTAAAAATTTTATTTAACTTTATAATTTAATATAGAAAATTATTAATAATTATTTTTCTATTAATAAAGTTTTAATATAAATATGCGATGCTTATATATACATTTTAAAAAATAAAGATTTATCATTTATTTATATTTTAAATAATATCATAGAAATATATTAATTATTAATGTTTATTATGACCATTTAATTATGAAATTGGGTATTTTTAATTTTTGAGTTGTACTTATCTCGGGCTTAAACTAAATCAGTTTCAAAGCTTAAATTTTATTGGGCTCAGATCATTACAAACTCAAATTAACATGGATAAGTTTTTGGGCTTGGCCTATTTTACCAGCTTTAAATATATATGATGATAAATCATAATCGTGAAATAAGATTGAGAATAAGGAATAAGTAAAGAGGAACAGACAAAGGTGAAAAGTACAAATTAGAACTTGTTAAAAAATAAAAAAAGCAAAGACGAACGGTTAATGCAAACTGGTGCCAATCATCACCAAAGAGAATAAAGAATGAGATTATAGAGACCAGGATGCATCGATGGAGGGAGGGGGAATAGAAGAGAGACGATGGTTGCCTTAAGTCGCAGAGAGATTAACCAGAAACCAGTGGGAAAGATTTCGAAGAAGGTGGGGGAGATGGAGTGTAGACGGAGGAGAAACGAAAGAACAAGACTGAACAACAAGGGCTAAACGGTTGCCGTTAATGTAAAGAAAGGCTAAGTTTGGGGTTTTTCTGAAGGCTCTCAATAGCTCACCTACCATCCAAGTGAATAAATGAAAATAATATAAAAAAGTTTAAACAATAATTTTTTTTTGGTTCAAAAAAATGTAAATAATTTTATTAATTAAAAATTGGGTGTGTTGTCCTTAAAGAGTATTAAAGGTTTTTTCTGAGAATATTAACAATATTCTATATCCTCTTTCTACTCATTCTTTCGCCTTTCAAGCAATTTAAATTTTTGCACTCAAGCTAAGCAAAAGAAAGTCATTGGCTTGCGAAAGCATTGAATTACGGAAAAGGCAATAATCAAGGCTTAGTGCATCATCCACCTATGATAATTTTATTTTATTTCCTTATTTGTAACACTTTTATCATAATCTGTATAATTATAATGAAGTAAGTTAGAATATAAATATATTAAATTACACCCACAATGTTAATTTGTTAATTTCAAATTTAATCTCTAAATAACAGACTTACCTTGCTCTTATAAAAATTATAAAATTGTGGTAGAGGCAATTTTTATTATTAGCTCTAAAATTAAAATTCAAACTTTGATCTTGTAATAATATATATAACTGGGAAAGTTTAAAAAAAAAAAGATAAAATTTGAATGATCCAACGAACAACGAGGTAAAAACAAAACAAAAAAAAAGGGACGTAAAAAAAAACCGGATACTGCCACCTTAAACATTTTCAGAGCAGGCCGGCAACGGTTTAGCGCACGTTAGCCTCCCTAAGGAACACGTCACTCTGGAATTCATTTTTTATTCACCAGCGCACGTTAGCATCGGCCCTTTCACTTTATGTCTCTAGTCTCCATCAATTTCAAACGGCTAAACGTGACTCACTTTATCCCTACGGTCCCATTCCGAATTTCCAAACAAAGTCCCCCAACTTTATAAAATTTAAACTTACGCCCCTATTAAAAACTCACCATTTCTAAATTTCAATGTTTAATCCTTTCTTTTATTTTCTAAAGAAAATTTCCCCAGAGAGAGAGAGAGATGACAATGGATAGAGAAAAGGAGAGAGAGATAGAGCTCGAAAGCGCAATGTATACGAATTGCTTGCTTTTAGGTTTGGATCCATCCATAATCGGACTCGGAGCCTCGAACGGAACCCCTCGGGTCGGACTTTTCCGTCATTCGAACCCTAAATTAGGGGAACAGCTTCTTTACTTCATCCTCTCTTCTCTTCGTGGCCCCGCTCAATCCGCCAGAGTAATGATCCTATTCCTTTTTTTTTCCCATTCGGTTTAGTTTTGATCTGGTCCGTATTGGTTTTAAGTTTGGCTTTTTGCTCTCGGATCTTTCAGGATTTCGACAGAGTTTGGCCGATTTTTGACTCAGCGCAATCTCGTGATTTTCGAAAGGTTGATTTTTCGAGTTTTCTTCTTTTCTTTTTCTTTTTTGAATTTTACTGTTTTGTTGAAATTTTATTTATTTGTTGTTAATTTAGGTTGTGCAAGGGATAATTACTGAGCTGGAAGCACAAGGAGCTCTACCGAGGAGTAATTCGAGGGTTTCTTCGCTTGCTACTTGCTGTGGACCGAGGTTAGTAGTTAATTTCTCTTTGATTTCCCAAGAAAATTCAAAATCCAGCAAAATGGAAAAAGGTATATGATTAGCTTGCCTCTTTTACTTAGTTCTAATTGCATTTGGTTCATCAGAGTGGATAGTTTACTATTGGCACTGAATATCAGTGCAAGATTCAAAAAGCCTGAATTGTTTTATTTACGGGTAGGTTTTCTTCATTAACGAAATTTGTTAATTCATTCTCACATTAGGCTTTCTTATGTTTTTTGTTGTAGATTTGTTGAGCTTTTGTGGCAACTTTCATTGCATGCATTGAGAGAGTTTCATAGAAGGAATTTTGCGGCAGATGTTGCTTCTAACCCATTGCCTGCACCATTGACTGATGTTGCATTTTCACATGCGGCCACACTACTTCCTGTAACAAAGGTAATGCTTCTCTATGAACTTTTCGTATGAAGTACATTTGAAGTTCCTTATATTAGGTCTGTGCTTTGTTTTTTTGGTTGTTTCTATGTTACTTTTCCTATATCATCATAGTTCACTTCTTGTATGGTAACAGCACTTATCATCAATCATCATTCAATACACCGAGCATTTACTTTTCAAAGTGCTTTTCTTTATTAGATCTTCCATATCTATGAAGTAACATGCTTGCTTTTTAACAGGCTAGAATAGCACTTGAAAGGAGGAGATTTTTGAAAAATGCTGAAACAGCAGTGCAGAGACAAGCTATGTGGTCTAATTTGGCTCATGAAATGACTGCAGAATTTCGTGGCCTTTGCGCTGAGGAGGTAAGTAGATAACGGTTAATTACTTATTTGCATGCTTTTTTGAGTTTTTATGTTGAAATATCAATATAATCCCTCTTGCTATTAATGGATGGCTTTAATTTAATATCTTTAATTTAGAAAACCTGGATCTTAGGCTTATTTGCAGCAAGAGCTGGAAAAATTACATGACTTAAGGAACAAAGTGAAGTTGGAAGGAGAGCAATGGGATGATCTCGTCTCTACTTCCAGTCAGAATTCTCATTTGGTTTCGAAGGCTACTCGCTTATGGGAGTCTATTTTATCTCGTAAAAGTAAGTGCCCATGAATAAGCCACGATCATCTATTTCTTCATTAACTTGTTTGATTTTCATAACCTTGATTTATCGACCTATATGTCTAGGTCAGCATGAAGTTCTTGCTTCAGGACCTATCGAGGATTTGATATCTCATCGGGAGCATAGGTAATTTGCCCCTGCGTGTCAATCTGAATAGTGCATATGGCACACTTTTTCACCCCTTTTCATATATATCATTTTCCAGGTATCGCATATCTGGGTCTGCTTTGCTTTCAGCTATGGATCAGAGTTCACAAGTTCCTCCTACAGATGTCTTATCCGTTCAGTCGGGTGATTTAGATGGCAAAGAACAGAATGATGGATTTCACACACAATTCAAAGAAGAGACACATTCTCGGTTAGATGATAGAGGTGGGAGAATCCACCAGACTGTTGATGTAGCAGAAGTTATCAGACGTTGGACACATGCATTACAGCGCATTCATAAACAGTCACTACAGCTGGTATGCTATTTTATTTTGTTTCTGTTCGGTCAGCTGTCTTAATTTGTATTAATACTTGGCCACCAGAACTTTACTGAATTTCTGAATACCATAATGGTATATAGCACATAATTATTAATTTGATATTTTTCTAATTTATGGTATTAATAATACGTAGCACATAATTATTAATTTGATATTTTTCCAATTTATGGTATTAATAATACGTCAGTTTTTCAACATTAATTTTGAAGTTGTGGCAATGAAATTTCTGCTGGGTGTTCTACTTGAATGAACAAAACCTCTATGTGATAAACAAAGTCCTTCAATTAAGGTTTTCCATCTTTTTGAGATGTGAATAAGAAATCTGTTATGGTATATCAGAAATGAGCAATTTTTAGTCTGCGCCTTCTAAAGTATTGAAAAATAATTTAGAAATTCAAAATTATGATTAACTTTTTTATGGAATTATGGATTTCATGTTGCTAATTATCAGTGTTGAAGTAAGATGCTAGTATGCAATAATGGTATTGCTATTGCTTTGCAGGCAAAAGCTAATAATGGAGAAGGTCCTGATATATTACGAAGTGCACATGATGGTGGCACTAGTGGACATGCTGAGTCATTAGCTGCAACTCTTGCTGAGCATCAGCAACACCTAGCTAGCTTTCAGGTGATATATCCATTGCACGTTAAGTAGTTCTTGATGATGTAGAACACCAAAATTTGGTATATATATAAAAGTTTTAGCTTAAATTATTTGGAGATTGAAAACTGACCAAATCTATTCTATTATTAGAACTTCTGATTGAGTTGGTTTTACAAGTCAAGAGACAAATCAGTTTTTGAAATGAAATAATTAAATATTACAGCAAAATAAAAATAAAAATATGCCAGCAGAGATATTTATATGTGTATTTTTGTTTTACTTCTCTATTTTTTTTCACCCACAGTGGATGTGTAGAATCTAGTGGGAATATATTAGTTTGCTTTGCTTCATACGAGCATGTTTTGTGGGTTTATAAATTGCTTCTATGGTTTCTAAGTTCTCTCTAAAGGGTCTTTTTGGCATATCTTTGTCGACTCTAGATACTGATCTTTTCCAGATGACATGTACAAATTTCTAATACGATTCAAATGCAGGTGCTTATTAACCAACTAAAGGAAGTTGCTCCAGCAATCCAGAAGTCAATATCAGACTGTACAGAGAAAGTAAATAGCATTTCCTCCAACTTACCTACAATGGCCAAACATCGTGGTCAAGCCTCTTCACCTATTCAAGCTCAGAGCAGTGGAAGGACCTTGGTAAATAATGTTCCATCAATTTTTCATGTTATGCAAGCATTTGAAATTATTTGAAATTTTGGATACTTGTGCTTCTAGAGCTTGTGCTTCATTTTTACGATATTTTTATTGATCATGCAGGAGAGTAGCTCTGATGATGTTGGTGACATTACTTCAAAAATGTCTACTGTTCAGCTTGAGAAGATTTCAGCTAGTCCTCCTGCTTTAAAGCTTCCACAATTGTTTAGTTTAACCCCGAATTCATCTGGAAAAGGTGGAGCCATGCAAAAGCGAGCTCCCCTAACCCCAAATTCAGCTGGAAAAGGCGGAAACAGGCAGAAGCAACATACATTTGCTCCTCAGACCAATCAAATTGATACTTTTTCTGAAAGGAACTCAGTGGAACAGCCATCTGTAAACAATCATGTAGATTACCCACCCCAAGGTTTGCTTCTTTTATGCTCCACTTGTCTCCCTTCATGTTATTGATTTAATGCATCTTCTTTTATTAGTTGAAAGAGAATTGGTAATTTAACTCCTTTAATGTTGCAGATAGTGACAATTCTTATATTCAGAATTTAAAAAGATCTGTTAGGCAAGTTGCATTGTCAACGCCATCCTGCAATTTAGAGTCATCACGGGACAATCAATCTAATGAAAGTTCTGAACAATTCTTCGTACCTGTTTCGTCAACTAATTTTTCTTGTGGGGGACCGGAAAATAAAGTGAGCTTAATAAAGACTAAGAGATTATTTTCAACTCAAACTGACAACTCCTTGCTCGATAGCCATGCCAGTAATGGTCGAATTGGGAGTCATAACTATGATGACTTACCGCAAACGTTGAACAATCTTGATTCTCTTAATGATTACGATCAAGTAAATGGATTTCTCTCTGCCGCTGCTTCAAGTTCTGCAACTTCTGATGGACAATCATTTTTTGACATGGATGATGCTCAAGATCAGGTCTTCTCTCCTCCTTTGCTGATGGACATGTCCTTGTTAGCCGATACTTATGAGGATTTGCTCGGTATGTTGTTTTTATTGAAAACTAATACTATTATATAGCCTCCATGTAGGCGCTGTACTATAAGTGTGTAATAATCTAATGCCACCATGGTTCCACTTTTTTAGCGGAGTTTTGTTCGTTTTCTACCTCCTCATGAGGTCGTATTTGATTTGGAGGTTTGTTTTGTGCAGCTCCACTTTCAGAAACAGAAGCTGCTTTGATGGAGCATTGAAACCAGGGATTGGACAATTCCATTCGGATATGGTTTTGGTTTTGGGTCCTTGGTTTGGATGTCCAGCACTCACCCATTGCTTTGTTGTTCAACACGATGCTTGCATGTACTTTTGAGAGACAGATCCACGATGAAGCCTTGATTATTGCGATTATTTTGTAACCAACTGAAGTTTAAAGAAAATTTATATAATTTTTGCCCACAATGCAAGCATGTTCCTTTATCTTACTTTTAAATTAGTAAAGCTTGATTACTGTTCTTAGTTCAGCGTATTATGTTGAAGAGCCTTTTGGTACTGACAGGTACTTTGGCAAGATGGCTCGTTGAAGTTTCTCGATTTATGAAAGGTAAATCGAGATTATTTAGCTTATCCTTTAACATCATGATATGTTTTAAAAGCGAAATTCATTAGATGTTGTTGTCAATTTTTGTATGCAGAAAGTTATAGATGACGTTCATTGCTTTGCTTGCAAAGGAGTTTTGTTGACTTTGTAAGTTTTAGATTAATGTGTTGTTGTCCATTTCAGGGCCTGCAATTACTTCTTTTCAATGTACCTGTAGCGAAGGAATTAATCACTGTTATTGGCGGTGAACACCTTAATTTCTAAAAAAAAAAAACAAAGAGTACCTGCGATACATACCTTTCCAAGGGTTAAGTATACTAGATTTTCTTAAATTATAATCAAGTTTTAGTTTGGTTTTAAAATTTAAAACTTGTTTCAATTAAAATTTTGAATTAAAATAGTATTTCAACAAAGTCTTTTAGATAACTTAATCGTAACATTTAAAAAAATTATCTTTTCATACATGTTTAAAAAATCAAGTCAAAGCCAGGATTTATTTTCCTTTTATATAATATTTAGTTCCACTTATGATTTTCGAAAAACATGCTTAAAGGTATTTAAATTTATGTTTTCATAATTATGATCACAATAGTTATCAAATGAGAAAAATCTCAATTGATAACTAAACTAATAATTATACTATTGAAGGGTTTCATTGCAACTATAGTACAGGAAAAAAATGAAATTATTTGATATTTAAGACTAATTAAGTTATAATGATAAATTTAACATTTTCTTTTGTTTTTTATCTTAATTCTTTTATTATTTTAATCCTTCAACCTTTAAAATTTAATCAATTTATTTTTTGTTGGAGGGAAAATTGATGGTAACCCTTGTAATAGTCTATGTATACTTCATAAAATTCAAAAATATAACATGTAGATTGTCTACATCAATACCATTAAAAGTTTAACAATTTAACTACAATTTAAAAGTTAAAAGCCAAAGTGATTCAAAAAAGAAAAGAATCAAAATGACAAAAATATAAATTCTAGGAGCTGCATTTGTTATTATACCTTAATTTAAATAAATTATATCTTTATAAACCTTCATCTATGTGAGATGAACAGTTTGGGGTTTTTACATATAAAAGGGAAATGAAAGGTTTGAAGAAAATTTTAATGGTAATAATGTTGTAAGCTATCTAAGATTATAATTCAAGTTTGTAATGATTTTAAACAGCTCACAAAAGATAAATACAAAAAGAAAAGATACAATATAGTTTCTAAGGCACGCGCCAAAGTGCACGTGAGGTCCTTTGCCCGACCAGAACGGAAAACTGTGCTAAAGCCGGAAGAAAAGATGGAAGCTTTGGCCTTTAGATGATAACCGTGGACAACAATGGATCTGTCAAGTCTTTAAAAATTACCACTCGAGTTGAGTAGCGCGTGGGAATATTAAACTATCATTTTTATTGTATTTCTCATTTTTAACATTCTCCATCTTCATCCGGGAGAAAATCAAAAGTGAAAAAAAAGTGTGAGCTTTGAGATTGAAAATGAAATTTTGCTGAGAAGATTTAGAAAAAGATTAAATCTTTACTAAAATAAAAAAAAATAGAGATATGGGTTTAAGTTAAACAATTATTTTCCATAAAAGAAAGAAAAGAAAAAAAAGGAAAACTAAAACACCACCAACAACAGCCAAAGGTTGTTTCATGGATGATGTTTTTCTTCTTTTTCCTAAATCCCTCATTTTTTTTCTTTAAATTCTAAAATCTCTATCTCTCTGTGTGAGAAAGAAAGGAGTAGCTCAACTATCTCTTTTGTAAGTAGACAGATTTTACCCTCTTTTTTTTTTTTGTTCATATTTTTGTTTCCTCACCTTTTCTTGGTTTTGCACCAAAGCCCTTTTTCTTTCTTCATATTAGTTAGAGTTTTATTTTGGGTTATGTTCTTTTGGATAATTTTGTAGGTTGCTTTTGTTGGAAAATGCTGTTTGGGATTTTAAGATCAAACCCAGATCTTGTTACCTTTCGGTCAACCTTAATGCTTTTGTTAATCTTTGGAAGCTACGGAAAAATAGAGCCAAGGGGAACACTGGTGGAAATTCTTTGCCCCTTTTCATTCTTTAAAGTTATGTAGCCTGAAAATTAAAGCTTTTAGCTGAATTTCATGGCTTTAATGGGTGATCAAATTGGGTACTTTTGTTTATTGTTTTAGGCATACGGTTTCTTTATCTATCTATCTATCTATCTATCTATCTATCTATCTATCTATATGTTTATATCTCAAAGTGATGCATGCTTTGCCATCTATTTGCTAATTGGGGCTTTTGTTTTAGTTGATTGATGTTCTCTATCTTGGACTTGTTTTATGTGTTTTAGATTTTTTTCAACATATGAAGTTTGGTTGATGTTGTTAAGGCAAACAATGAAGCTTCTCTGTTGAGGAATTTGAGTAATAACTCATTTTATTGAGGATGGAGTCCCATATTTATGGCTGGGTTGACTCATTGTCCACTTCGAGTATGATGATACTGCATTTTCTTTGAGGGGTTTTCTTTTTCATATCGAGGTTTTAAGTTACGATGATCAAACAAATACTTAATAGGCTCCCACGGAAACCATCTAAGTCGAGTGACAATCGTGAGGGAGGAGGAACCTCTACTTCATCATCAAATGCTTCTACCAGTTCAAGAAGCAGTGATCAAGTTAGTAACCGCTATGCAAACTCTAGCAGTTCGTCCTTTTCCAGCTCTAGTTCTCCAAATTCTGGGTTGAATCAAGGTAACAAGTTTTCTCAAGTGGTGAATACGAAACTGAATGGGAATATGGTTACCACTTCTTTTGAGGCTTTACCTAGTTTTAGAGATGTACCGAATTCTGAGAAGCAGAACTTGCTTATCCGAAAACTGAACTTGTGTTGCATCGTGTTTGACTTCACTGACCCGACAAAAAACCTCAAAGAGAAGGATCTCAAGCGGCAAACCTTACTTGAGCTTGTGGATTATGTTTCATCTGCTAATGGAAAATTCTCGGAGATTGTTATGCAAGAAATCGTGAAGATGGTATCTGTAAATTTGTTTAGAGCGCTAACATCTCAGCCCCGTGAGAACAAGGTTTTAGAAGCATTTGATTTGGAAGAAGAAGAACCCTCGATGGACCCTGCGTGGCCTCATTTGCAAGTTGTTTATGAATTTCTATTGAGATTTGTGGCATCACCCGAGACAGATGCAAAATTGGCCAAGCGGTATATTGATCATTCTTTTGTTCTAAGGCTGTTAGATCTTTTCGATTCAGAGGACCCCAGAGAAAGGGAGTATCTTAAAACCGTTCTGCATCGTATCTACGGAAAATTTATGGTCCATCGTCCATTCATCAGGAAGGCAATCAATAACATCTTTTACCGCTTTATTTTCGAAACTGAAAAACATAACGGAATCGCAGAGCTTCTAGAAATACTGGGAAGTATAATCAATGGGTTTGCTTTGCCATTGAAGGAAGAACATAAGCTCTTTCTTGTCCGTGCACTGATACCGCTTCATAAACCAAAGTGTATACCCATGTACCACCAGCAGTTATCTTACTGCATTACTCAATTCGTGGAGAAGGACTGCAAGCTTGCCGATACCGTTATACAGGGGTTGCTAAAGTATTGGCCAATCACAAATAGCTCGAAAGAAGTCATGTTCTTAGGTGAACTGGAGGAAGTTTTAGAAGCCACACAACCTGCCGAGTTTCAACGCTGCATGGTACCCTTGTTCCGTCAGATAGGCCGTTGCTTGAGTAGTTCCCATTTTCAGGTAGGGATTTCCTCGTTTCTCTACTTGCAACTTTAGCTTCTTTTCCGTATGAATGTCCCTTAACAGAATATGCCTAGATAAGTGAATTGAATTTTGAAACAAGGGGAACTCATCAATATGAGTTAAAGGCTTTATTGTCTGACGATATCTGGACATTGTTGCTATGTGAAACTGTATCGAGTCGGCTATGCTAGCATGAAATATGTCCTTGTGTTTATAATTTGTTTGTAGGTGGCAGAGAGGGCTTTATTCTTATGGAACAATGATCATATCGAGAGCCTAATAAGACAGAACCGGAAAGTTATACTTCCAATTATTTTCCCATCCTTGGAGAAGAACGCAAGAAACCACTGGAACCAGGCAGTGCAGAGTTTGACTTTAAACGTCCGAAAGATTTTCTCCGCCACTGACCCTGAGCTCTTTGAGGAGTGCTTGCACAAGTTTAAGGAAGACGAAGCGCAAGAGAACGAGGTTAAATCAAAACGTGAAGCAACATGGAAACGATTAGAAGAGATTGCTGCAATGAAAGCTGCAAGTAATGAACCGGTGCTTATCTCCCCTAAAGCAACTACCCGCAAGCCATCTGGTTAGGAACAAGTTATTGCCATTTTAGTTGCAGATGTTCGATGTCAAGATTGGTATTGCAAGCCATCGGTAGGTGGACATATATGATGAAGCCGAGTTTTTCGTTGTACCAAACAGGATTTTGATGTCTCAGGGATTCATCAAAGATTTGATGCTATGTGGGGGTAATCTAAACCCCTTTTGCTCATATATACATAGCATGTGTATATAATGTATCGAGGGGCAAAAGATAAAAAGAAAGTTTGATTTGTCTTGTAAAGTTGACATCTTTTTCCATTCATAAATCTTCAAGATCTGTCTTTTTATTTTTTGTTTTGGATCAATGTTATTTGCTTATAGCTATTTCATTTGCATTAACATTTTTTTATTCTTGAAATCCGCTTTGATGGTTCCGTATAAACATTTAAAAGCACTTTGAAACAAAGCCGACTATTAAGAGGTTTAGTTAATGGTTGAGGTATAATAGATTTACCATCTAGGTATCACAAAAAACCTTCTTTGAATAATAGTTATTTATTGTAGAACAAAGTTATTTAAATATTAGATTAATTGCATCATATTTTTCAATGATCTAAACTTTGATTTTTTTTTATTTGAATATAGCAAAAAAATTTATATATTAATATAAGTTAATTCTCGTAATATGTTTTTTTTTATAGGAATCTCAACATCAATGACTGCCGAGCTATGATTTGTGCGGCCAAGTTTTTTAAGCTCTATTGCAATTAGGTCAATTATTATGAAATGATTAGTAGGACCTTGACATCCATAGGTATTGAGTTATCCATATATATATTTTTTAAATCCTAATATGTAATAGATTGTGTATCTTATAACAATTATGGATAATATTTAAAATTTATAAAAGTGTAAATTATAATATTAATGTTTTCATTCATTCATTTTTTTTTAAATGAGAGAATATCGGTAATTTAAATTGACCTTGTCACCTATGGGTGTTAAGGTCCTATTAAAAGCTCTAGTGGAACCCTAACACTAGAACCTATGAATAACTTGTAGCAGCCCAATTTCGGTGAGGTCGGAACAGTGGTTTCGAGACTACAAATCCGAGTTAATAATAAAAATAAATTTATTTTATTTTATGGTTGGCATCATGATAGGAAGGTCACATGAAACTTTTGATACGACAATTTTATCGATTGTGTGGCTAATTAGGTAAAGGACTAAATTGCATAAAATGCAAAAGTTGGATTCTAGTAGCTATAGGTATCAAATAGCTATGGAATTCAAAACTTAAGGTTCTTATATGGTAATTAGACCATTGGAGAGGAGTTAGTAGATATTTTAATGACTCATCCTTGGAAAAATTAGAAAAGGCAAGGGACTAAATTGGAAACCACTAAAATAAAACGATGGAAATTAAATAAAAAGAAATATTCATCTAATTTTATATCATCTTCCCCAAAATTTCTATGGAAATCCTAGGAGAGAGGAAGACAACTTACCAAGCTTGAAAATGTATGAAATCAAGTCCCGTTTTTAATGATTTTTATATTTTTGAAACCGAGATAGTCTAATCTCTCTATTTAGAGGATTAATTTGAAAAGTTATCAAGGTAAGAAATTTGGGTCATGGATGAATATGTTGAAAATTAGAAATTTATGGTAGAAATTGAAAAGTTATTCATAAATAAACAACTTTTACAAAGCAATTTTTGATGAAAACTTGATTTAGGGACTAAAATGAAAAATGGTAAAAACCCATGGAAAATTCTAAAATTTGTGAAAAATGTGTGCTGTAAGTGTTGTTTATAAATTTTGGCTAGGCTTGGAAAGAGGGTTAAATTTCATGAATTTCATTTTCTTAGCCTAGGGACGAAATCGAAATTTTAAAAAGGATAGGGGCAAAATGGTAATTTTACATAGGATGTAATAGAATGCAAATGTATATGAAATGTGATAGATTAACAATTAAATTTATCCATATAGATCCTGAAAGACAAACTACGGAACTAGATCGAGGAAAACAAAAGGTTTAAGATTAGTTGAAATTCAAAAACAAACCATTTTCAAGGTAAGTTCATGTAACTTAAAAATGTAAGTTAATATGATTGAATTGAATTGTATGATTGTGTTGTTATGTGTGAGATGATATATATACATAATGAAATAGTTTTAAGTTGTGTAATATGGACAAATTATCGTATTTCGGTCGAATGTTGAATTTTGATGGGTTGAAAATAATATTGCATATGTTGCAAATAGAATTTAGCCTGGACGGGTAATTCTAATGTAAGCCCTCTGAGTTAGGTTATAAATTGGATTTAGCCCGGACGGGTAATCCATATTAAGCTCTTTAGAGCATATGCTACGGATAGGATTTAGCCTAGATTGATAATCCTACGGTAAAATGTACGATTCAAGGGTGTGCCTTTTCATTATGTACCCACTGGGTACTTTTGAACATGTGTATATTACCCGAAAATCCATCGAGATTTCAATAGTTCGACGAAAAAGACTCTTAAAGAGTGGAAAGGTAAAATTAATGGAAGCTTGTAATGTGATGAGCTCATCTATGTTTACTTGATATTCATATGAGATTATGTGACTAACTTGTTTGAATAAGAGTATGTGTTTAGGTAACTTACTCAAAATTGATGGAATATGTGTGTGCTTGTGTTAATAAATAAGACCGGTAAGTTTATTTCCCGTTATACGAACTTACTAAGCATAAAATGCTTACTCCATTTATTTTACCCTGTTTATAGTGCTCAAAGCTCGCGAAGCAGTCGTCACACTATCCACTATCTCATTTTGGTATAAATAGAAATCTCATTTTGGTATAATGGCATGTATAAGCTTAGTTGGCCAATGATGGCATGTAATGGTTGTTTTGTAACCTAGCCATTGGAGAGGCTAATGATGGTCTAAGTTTGGCTATTTTAAAGTGATGTTTTGATAATCATATAAGTGCTTTTTATGAGTTGGTTTGATGAAATTGTGTTAGCATATGAGTTTATGACATGAGTAAGTTTATATTTATTGATGCATGACATAATACTTTATGATTGATGTTAAATTTCTTGTGAATATGATGTTGGATTGGTCGATATATGCTTGTGAGTTTTAGTGCAGGAAAATGGTAAGTTTTGGGTGACAAACGAGGCTAGGAGATGGCCTTATTTTGTCCACACGGCTTGTCCCATGGGCATGTAGTCCGGCCATGTGTCCTCTGAATCTTAAAAATGAGAAACAAAATGCTCAGAATTGGGCACGCAAGCTGAGACACGAGCGTGTGTCTCAGTCGTGTGGTTGACACCGCCTTGGACACGTGCATGTTACACGGCCGTGTGAAAACTGCACCTAAATTTTGAAAATAAAAATTCGCCAGGCGGCCTAGCACACGGGCGTGTGACTTCAATTTCTTCATCTTTAAAAGTCAGAGAGTTACATGGGTTAAGGACACAGGCGTGTGTAGTACACGGCTTGACCACACAGGCATGTCCCTAGACCACATGGGCGTGTGAGCCCTGCACCTAGGAAAATTTTTGGAATTTCACAAAAAATCCCTGAGTTCTAGATTTAGTCCCGATTTGATTCCAACACTTTTTTTGGGCCTCGAAGGTTCATATAAGGGACGACATGTATGATCCCGGTAAGTGAACAGTAATTTACGTAAATTAATTGACAAATGTTCTAAATGTTCTGGTAATATTCCGAAATCCTGTTCCAACGACGGATACTGGTTATGGGTGTTACATAACTCATTCTGTAACGCCTCGTACCCGATACCGTCACCGGAGTCGAACACGAGGTGTTAACAGGCTTAATTCATTACTTAAACAGCTCAAACAATTTATTTTTAAAATTTTCAGTCAAGCTAACAATCTGCGTCATAGTCGCTTAAAAATTCATATCTCGAGTTACGAAACTAGAAATTCAATTCTGTAAATTTTCCCTGAAACTAGACTAATATATATATTTATTAATTTTTTTTATAGAATTTTTGGTCGAGTCAATTAGTACAGTTTATTAGTTAAAGTCTCCCCTGTTTCAGGGTTCGACTACTCTGACTTCTATGTATTACGAATCAGATATCTCCTTGTAATGAGTTTCAATGACTATGCCGTTTGTTTCTAATAAAACTAGACTCAATAAGGAATCTGTAAATATAAATAATGACTTCTAATTATCTTTGAACAATTTATGGTGAATTTCCAAAGTCAAAATAGGGGATCCAGAAATCGCTCTGGCCCTGCTTCACAAAAATTTAAACATCTCATGAAATATAACTCATATACCTGTTTTGTTCCATCCAAATGAAAATAGACTCATAATTTTTCAATTCCATATTTTATTCACCCTCTAATTATATCTCTACTATTTTTAATGATTTTTCAAACTCACATCACTGCTGCTGTCTGAATCTATTTTATGGTAAATTTTACCTATTTCATGTTTTCCATGGATTAGCTAGTAATTTAGCATATATAACACCAAATATGATCATGATTAGCCATTCCAATGGCTAATCATTACCAAGCATTTCCATACCACTCAATAACCATATCATAAGACCATATATACAAAATGATTATAATACTATACATGCCATACTCAAAATATGCAAGCCATTATGCCAAGATGGTATACGGATATAGTGTGAGCATGCCTCCGACCGTTCGATTTTCGAAATGGCTTGTCAACACTACAAGGAATGAAAAGGAGGTAGTAAGCATAAATGCTTAGTAAGCTCACATGCAAATAGCAAGTAACACAACTATATAAGCAAACATAAAACATCATTTGCATAATCATCACCGAGACATTCATATCACATTTTCATTTATCATCTTACCATATTGTTGTTATATCGAGTTTTCAACCCGAGGGTTAAGTACATACCTGTTCAAAGTATTCATTTCACAACACTTACCAATACGTCCCTTTCATCTCGAGTATTCCTCCATTTGAGTAGAATTTTACCCGTTGAACACATCGAATATAATTCGGATACATGGAAAGTTTGCACATAAGTGCCACATATGTAACCAAGCTACCATGTAACCCGCCCATAAGTGAACTCGGACTCAACTCAACGAGCTCGGCGTCGCATCCATAAGTGAACTCGGACTCAACTCAACGAGCTCGGATGCCTAGTTACATCTCTCGAACTCAGACTCAACTCAATGAGTTCGGACATTCGCATCCATAAGTGAACTCGGACTCAACTCAACGAGTTCGGATGCCCAAATATCCTAGTGACATGTCACTTGTATCCTAATCTATTCCTGAGGTTCAAACGGCGTTTTCCTCGATCACACATCTTTGCCATCTTCCACGGAATATCGAAATTGATACTTGGTGATAGTTCATACTCATCAAGTAATTCACATAATTACATATTATTCAACAATAACCACAAAGCATAATATTTCATGATAATAATCAGCATCATATCATATAAACAACATTAAATTGCTTAAAATGACAATTATGTTACTACATTTACACATGAACTTACCTCGTATGCGAAAATGGTTACTTTTACCATTTCGTCCACAACTTGGTATTTTCCCCATTTTAGCCTGAATTTTAGTTTTCCTTGCTCTATCATTTAAAATATAGTATAATTAGGACTCACATTATTCAAATTGACCCAAAATCATATTTTGGCAAAATTATAGTTTTGCCCCTAAACTTTTGCATATTTACACTTTTGCCCCAAAGCTCGTAAATTAAACTTCAGCCTATTTTATTAAGTTTTATGACATGCTGATCATTTTCCCCTTCTATGGCAACATCAAATTCTCACTCTAACATGTACTTATGACTATTAGGTATTTTTACCGATTAAGCCCTTTTGCTAGTTTTCGCTTAAAATCGAGTAGCACAAGTTGTCTAACATAATTTAAAACCTCATATTCTATCATAAAACACAAAAATACAAAAATTTCACCTATGGGTATTTTTCCAAATATAAACCCTAGGTTAAATTATTACTAGCATAAGCTAAATCGAGCTACCGGGACTCCAAAAACGTAAAAATCATTAAAAACGAGGCTAGAACGGACTTACAATCGAGCTTGGAAGCTTGAAAAACCCTAGCCATGGTTTCTCCTTGCTATATTCGGCCATGGGGTTGAAGATGAGCAAAATTGGCTTTTAATTTTGTATTTTAATTCATTTTACCCCTAAATGACCAAAATGCCCTTACTACTAAACTTTCCAAAAATTCCATTCGTATCCAATTTTTGTCCATAGAATTAGAAATTGGTAAAATTTCTATTTAAGACCTCCTAATTAATATTTCAAAAGAATTTCATACTAGAAACTTCTAGAATGCAAATTTTACAAATTATTCAATTTAGTCCCTAATTTCAATTTAAGCACTTTATGCATAAAATTTCTTCACGAAATTTTCACACAATTATGAAATCATATCATAGACCTAAAAATAATCATAAAATAATTATTTCTATCTCGAATTTTGTGGTCACGAAACCACTATTCCGACTAGGCCCAAAATCAGGATATTACACATTCCACTTGTTTACTTTTCATAGAAGGCCTAAAAACTCATCCTCTACATTTTTTACTATCTTACATATCCAATATTTTCTAAATTTGAATTTCAAAGTATTCTATAATAGTTGCCCTTTATTGAGATCGGAAGAAAGACATGTCACTTAGAATGCAAAAATAATGAAATATACTCTATTAGCGTATTGTTGCAGTAATATGGAAATAATAAAGCCTCACGAGTTATCATTTCTCACTTAAGAGATGTTGGTTTATGTCATGTTAGTCAAATTGAGAATTTTACTTTTGTGATAACATTAATTTTTGCTCTGATTGAATGATAGAGACCGAGACACATACATTTTATTTCTCATGCAGTGAAACTATAATAATGCTAGAATATGTAGCATTATTGACAGACCTTTAGTGGACAGCCGTCCAGTAATGAGATTTTCTTTTAAACAATATAGAAGTCCTTGTTGCAACCTTCAGAATAGGTACCTAGTATAATTTTGATTCTAATGGACTTCAGATTAAAGTTAACATGGTTGAAGAGCCACTTCAAACATATCTAAAGAATTGAACTCTCGAAGATATTCAATGTCATGTTTGAGCTTACATCTTTTAGTTGATTGGGGCGTGATGATGTTACAAAAGTTTAGCAACTTAGTTCATTCCATGTATTTATGATTGTTAAGTAATTTTGAAATGACCAGAACATACAATTGGGGATTTGTGGTTTGGCATGCCTATGTAGGGTGCTATGTAAGGTGTGCAGAGTGGGGAATAATGAAGTAAATGACAACCTAGTGATTTTACAATAGGGGGTATCAACTTCCATAGATAACACTTATCTTATTGGTGTATGCCCAAAGACCAATCATATGATAATTGTAATAATATACTTTTACCTAGTTTATTAATAAAGGAATTGTCATTATTGTTTTTAGTCTTTATTTTTGTGTTAAATAAGTTGTATAATGATAAGGTCCTAAGAATGATATAATCATTCTTAAATGTCCTTAGTTTAGTATTATTGTGGACTTTGAAAACAATAATGCATTGAGACTAATATGTGCTTGATTGATGGCAAGTGTTGTTATGGATATGTGATATCAAATTAACACATAAGTATTTGTTAGGGAACAATATGTTGGATTGGCCCACCATGAGAATGCTTCTTGATTATTATATAATAGTTACAACATTTCTCATAATGATAATTATGTGTATGATCCTTAGACTTGAGATCACCATTATTCCAACATTATGAGTCATATGCTTTGACACAGTCAAATGTCTTCCACAAATGGTTGTATGATAAAGATTGATGTTGGGTATGTTGGATTTGATGCCTTCAGTACAGTATATTCGGATGTAAACTTGTAATTTTTTTCGAATAGATTGATTAATAAAACAAATTCATTGATAGACTTTGTATAATTGTCCTCATATAGGTTTTTCATGCAAAGCAAAATGGAAGAAAATGTTGCTCATTGGTTGTCTAATATTGAACTAATACTAAGCGGTATTACGTGGTCAGATCGTAATATAAGAAAACAACTGATATTAGTAGATGAACCTAAACATGTCCTTAGTCTAATCAGAAATGAGTAAATCGATTGAAAGACTAATATGTTGTCTATTAAAGTCTAATTTGGGAGATGCTTTGTCTTGGGCATTGGAGCGCATGACTCCTAGAAGATAGAGACATAGATGTGACTGACTGGACTAATAATCAATCAGACTGAACCTAAGAAGAATAGATCCTGAATTCGTTTATGGGTTTATTCACTTGTTATGTTCATAGTGTTGCATACCTAAATCATGAGTGGATGACGAACGATATATGCATGACTTGTACATTTTGATGTAAGTGAAAGCCTGAGTTCAAATAGATAAGAAATCGAAAGCTGGTGCGTTGGGTGTACGACTTCTGCAGTATGTAGTGTCATTCACAAAAATGGAATTCATAACGTGAGACATGGGTAAATGATATCCTCTCATTGGCATTACATTTTTGATAAAAAGTAAACGTGGTCATGGTCGTTCATCTTTGTGATGAATGACTTGATTACTATTTGATAGTAATTGATTTTTTATGAAGGAAGATGTAATGGTTACCATGAAAGAAAAATAGGATCGTATTGGGAGAACGAATATTATCCCAAAGAGATTAAGGATATCCTATGAGGGTAACACAATTATGACAATGTCATTGGACGAGTATTGATCAAGTTGCTTTCATAATGATATACTGTTAGGAGAGCTCAGTCACAATAGCATAGTGGAATAACTTCGTGACTAAATGAGTTTATAATTAATAGGAGAAAAGTTGAAACTCAATTATAAATTATTTGAGTCTTGATTTCAATTGTCCAATTAGTCTTTCTGCTAGCTCGTTGAAACAAAATATGAATTACAGAATGAATCAAATGAATAGAAATTGATAGAAATGATAAAGTTTGAGAATTGTGTTACATTCGAAGATGATCTAAGAATTAATTTAAGGTTTTTTGAATAATTAATTAATTAATTAATTGAATTTCAAAAATGTATTTAAATTAATTGGTCATAGTGAATCCAATTGAATATAGAAAAATTAAATATATTTTTTTCATATATTCTTTTATGGTAAAGTTGTCATGATTTTAACGAAATTAGAATTAGGTTGAAAAAATTATTTATTTAAATTAATTTAAAAAATAATATTTAATTTGGGAAATAAACAAAATATATATTGGGTTGGAATAAATTATAAAGTGTTGGGTTAAAATCCAAGAAGCACATATAATTGGACCCAGTACAGAAGAGGCCCGACTCCCCTTATATGGAATACATGAAACGACATGTAACACCCCTTAGTTCGTCAGGGTAAATATGGCGTATAACATTTGGCCAGACAGGTAGCCCAATGGGCTGGGGCGTTACCAAAGGATTCAAACCTTTTTGACTTAACTTATTTGTTTTCAAAACAATTATGAAGATCTACCTTTTTGTTAAAAGTCATTATTTTTCTTTCATTTTGTAACACATCCTTGACAAAAAAAAAAGGGAATTGTAAATTAAAGATCTATTATCCAACACTACCCAGTTTTGGCGTATAATAAGTTCATGAATAACAAATCAAGGAAATTTGGCATACACTTTTAGAGAAAAGAGAAATTCTTTCAAAACAGAGACAATATAAACGATGGGGATAATTAAATAAGTTGAGTACAAAATGAATCTATATGCTACTCACCAAAATAGCCATGCATGATACAAGAACAAAAAAAGTGACTTGCAAGCACAGCTCTAGCATAGTCCTCTTCAATTGATTCTTCTTCTACTATCTAATGCATGAGAAAGAAAAGTAACAGAGTAAGTTCGTTTGAACTTAGTGAGTTCCAAAAATGGACGCATATAATTTACAGAAATACCGCTAATCAATAAGCATCGATACCCATAAGAAAAACAAACTTAGTTGTGAGACTCTGTCATACAAACACAATACATCAATAATGCTTACAAACACAATACATCAATAATGCCATCTACAGTTCACTGGCAAAAACACTTTGCCAATTTAAATATAGCTTGCCAATTTAAATATAGCACAAACGCACAGTACGTGGGCATTTATTGTCCTCCAAATCATGCCTATCTTTCATAATAATGCATGTTTACAAATGAAACTGCCTTGTTCCAGCCTTGGACCCATAATTCAGAATCACGAATCTTGGACCCATAATTCAGAATTCAAATCAGTCATATTCATATTCATATCATCCTTGTTAAGTTGAATATGTGTTCTCCCGCAAGGCTAGGCCATGATCTGCCAATCTAGTTTGCAATATAGCTGCCCTACTAGAGGCATCACAAATAGATTTTCTTTCCATATTTTCACATATCACAATTTATCTGGTACTGGGCACGTGCAACAATGAGGGTGCTTTTACATCGACAATGGCCATACTCACACATACAATACTGGTTTATTACACACGTGTCCAAACACAACACATTGACTCATTTACAATAGATACAACTTACCATACATAACCCACATATCATGGAAGTATTATAACTAAAAGGAAGTAAGAAGGAACTCACCAGCAAGCTTTAAAATAGAATCTACTCTATTGGTCCTTTACCTTGATTGCTTGGGCTTTTACTAGCTT
Source organism: Gossypium arboreum (assembly GCF_025698485.1). Taxonomy (NCBI): domain Eukaryota; kingdom Viridiplantae; phylum Streptophyta; class Magnoliopsida; order Malvales; family Malvaceae; genus Gossypium; species Gossypium arboreum. The sequence continues at coordinate 15,592,612 of NC_069078.1, read as the reverse complement.
ATTGAGATAAATAAGGAATAGTTATAACCATTAGACCATTTATCTAATTTAATCATGCATGCACTTAAGTCAAACGTAAATCCCTTCGACAACAACCTGAAGGCTTTTCAGAAGTTACCAGTAAGTTGGTACTTAACAAGGGCGTTTTGACTGGCTACTAAAACCTCCTTTGTCTTCTCTAATGAAGATACCTTAAAAATTTATAGAGACTCAAAAAAGAATGTAGAGAAAAAGAGGTGAAGCATGCCGGCTATCGACATCCTTATATAGCACAGACAATGGGGAAAAAGCTTAATGGGAGGGTTAGAAAATCCCACTATAGCCCTTGAAACCTAAGAATAGACTTGCCTAAAATTTTGAAACCTAATCATCTACCAAACATAACTACTACCACTAATCAACTTAGTGAGTAGTAAAACATTGATTGCACAATAAAACAAATCATTCACCTACCTAAACAAATCAAGCTATCATCTATAGTACTCTAGTTCAATTCCAAATATGTAATACCTCTAACCTGTATTCGTCACCGAAATAGGGTTACGGAGCATTACCAAAAGAAATTAACTTAAAACCATCAATTTCCAAACATTTCATAAATCATTGAATAATTCATTCAAACACATGCTTATTCTCCCCTATTCGAGCCCTCAAGGCCCTAGAAACACTTTAGAAATGATTCAAGACTAAATTGGAAACATTTAGAATTTTATGAAAAAGAATAGAAAATTTCACATACAGGGGTCACACGGCCATATGGCCAGGCCATGTGGCCAGGCCATGTGGCCAGGCCGTGTGACTCACACGGCTGAGACACACGTCCATGTGGACATTTGAAATAGGGACACACGGCTGTGTCCCAGCCCGTGTCCATGCAACCTCTAATTTGGGTCACACGACCATGCCACACGCTCTTGTGCCAGGTCGTGTAACTCTCGAAATAGCCTCACATGCCCGTGTGCAAGGCTGTGTGCTAGGCCGTGTAAAACTGCCTGACTTGCAACCCATTGAAACCTACAAGCCATTTGCACATATAATAAAGCTTCAAAACATACCTAAAACTTGCATGATAAGGCTAATTCAATATGGTATTTATCCATACAACCAATATGTCAAAAGGCACCTCAATCACAAGTTATTAAATCTGTAACATCCCGAATTAGGGCCTAGTAAGAACAGTGGTTTTGAGACCATAAATTCGAAGTAGAAATATTTATTTTATGATTCTTATGAGGTCTATGATATGACTGCATGCTTGTGTGAAAGCTTCATGAAGAAATTCTATTGATAAAGTGTCCAATTTGATATTTAGGACTAAATTGCAAAAAGTTGTAAAATGTGAGTTCTAGAAGCTTTAAGCATGAAATTTCCATGGATTATTAATTAGAGGTCCTTAAATAGTAATTTTCCCAATTTCTATTTTTATGGACAAAAATGAGCATGAATAGGAAAAATTTAAAAGAAAGGCCTTAAGGGCATTTTTGTCATTTGGTTAATAAAAGAATAAAAAGGGAAAATAAGTAAAAAAAATTGTGTCCATCTTCTCCCACCTTGGCTGAAAATCTCAAGGAGGCATAGCTAGGGTTTTGCTCAACTTTCAAGCTCAATAATCAAGAAAAAAGGAGTCTGGACCTAAATCGAGGAAAGAATAAGGTTGTGGACTAAATCGAATAGTAAGCATATTTTGAGTACCGAGGTAAGTTTGTGTGTAAATAATGCAACATTATATTATTATGTTTTTAATGCTTTAATATTGCATGAATTGTGTAATTTTCTTCATGGATTTAATTAATGATGACTCGATGACGATTCGATGAAGTTTGATATCTTGAAACCCTAGTTGAACCTTAGGAATAGTTAGGATACAAATGTCATGACATTAGGGTTATGTGCGATCCCATGTAAGACCATGTTTGGGACATGGCTTTGGCATCGATATGTAATTTCGTGTAAGACCATAGCTGGGCTATCAACATCGATATGTGATCCCATGTAAGACCATGTCTAGGACATGACATTGGCATCGACCTATGATCCCATGTAAGACCATTTTTTGGACATGGCATTGGCATCGATATGTGATCCCATGTAAGACCATATCTGGAATATGGCATTGGCATCCTACCATGTGTATAAGAGCTACAGAGTACCCTTTAGTATTCCAAGTGGTTCAACGGGTAATCCAACGATCATGTCAAAGAGATGACAAGGTATGGGCATGTTGAAAGGGTACAGGTACCCACACAAAGCTCATAAACATTGAGATTATGAATCGATGAAACCTTGAAAGAAGTGAAAGAATGAATTTTGATCATGAGTTTTATTGTACATTTCATAAATAGCATGACTTAAAATGTACCTATGATACTTGATGACATTATGATAAAGATTATTGTGTTATGTGTATAGTAATGCATTGTTAATGTTGTTAATTATTTACATGCAAACTTACTAATCTTTATGCTTACCCCATTTTCTTTTCCATTTTTCTTATAGTATCGCCAAGCTAGCTTGGGGATCGAAGGACGTCGGAGCTCGATTCACACTATCAAACTAATCTTTTGGGTATAGTGAATTTAAGTATCTTGAGTATGGCATGTATAGGGACTTGGACCTTTTGTTATATGTCATATTGGTTTAGCCAAGTGTGTTGGCTTATAATGATTTGATGATTCATTTTGTATATGGCCATAAGATATGACTCATATTAATTATGGGGATGTAATCCTATTGATAGATGCATGCATGTGCTATGTTCACTCATGTTATGGTTAAATTCATTTGGCATGGATGAATTGTGGATATGATCATGAATGTTTGATGATGGAAATGTGAGTAAATGGCATAATAACAATTAGGGCATTGTAACACCCTTAACCTGTATCCGTCTCCGGACTAGGGTTAAAGGCATTACCAGATGAATCAGAACATTTAACTTTCATTTCATAATCATCAAAGCATCAGAGATAAACATCAAAATAGAGTCCCTTATATAGGTCATCAAGACCTTAAACATGCATCAGAAATGAGTCGGGACTAAACCGAATACATACAAAATTTTTCCAAAACTTAAATATTTTTTCAAACAAGTACAGGTCACACGCTCGTGTAAATAGGCCGTGTGCCTTACACGGCATTAGACACAACTATGTGTCTAGGCCGTGTCAAAACAGGGCATACATATTGACTTGCTCACACGGCCACAAGACATGCCCTTGTGCCTTGATCATGGTCAAAACTGACTTGGGCCACACGGCTAGCCACAAGCCTGTGTGCCTTGGTCGTGCTCGAGTCTAACTTACAATTGTAGGGTACCCCAGGGGACACACAGCCGTGCAACATAGCCATGTGTCGCACACGGCTGAGACACACGCCCGTGTGGACAACAATAGGCCATTTGAATAGCCAACTTGCCACCCCAATTGGGTCAAACCTACAAGCACCAAACCAAGCATTTTTGAACAGCATTTTATGACCAATTCACAACCAAAACATAAGCCATCAATGACTTATCATTGTCAACCAAATTTTTCATCTCAATTTATCAAACAAATCATAACAAATCTAAAATAAAATCATACAAAACATATGTTTCAATTTCATGATCAAAACTCATCATAGCTAACACATGTCAAAAGATTACCAATCTTACCCATTCTTATAGTCATACATAAACACACAAAATATATCATATTGCCTCATGATTCATATACCAAAACCATATAACAAACACATTCATACCAAGCCATATCACATGGCTAAATATATATATACATCACAAAACTTAATTTAAACACTTCTAGCCTATACATGCCATACTTCAATATATACATTTTCAAAAATACCAAAATAAAGTTCGATAGTGTGGTGACGATCCTCGACGATCCCCAAGCTCATAGTAGCTTCGATATCTAAAAAAACAATGCAAACACACACAAAATAAGCTTTCAAAAGCTTAGTAAGCCATATACAATTAAACTTATCATTTAAAGGATATAAACATCATCAAATTACTTATACTTTGGAGCCAAATGCCAACACAAACCTCATATTCATATACTTGGATCATAGATAATCATTTTCTGTAACACCCCAAACCCGTGACCGTCACCGGATTTGAACACGTGGTGTTACCGGGCTTACTTCCCTTATTTCTCTCTTTGTAAAATCTGATTGCTGTTCTAGGCAGGCTAGCTAACTGCGTCACTGTCGCCTTAAAAATCATATCTCGAGTTTCAAAACTCGGAAACTGATTCTGTAAATTTTCCCTGAATTTAGACTCATATATCTATCCATGGATTCATTTCTAGAAGTTTTGGTTGGGCCAATTGGTACAGTTTATTAGTTAAAGTCACCAATGTTACAGGAGTCGACTACACTGACCTTTGCGCGTTAAAACTTGAATATCTCTCTGTACAGGGCTTTAATACTGGTTCTGTTTGTTTCTAATGAAACTAGACTCAAAATGGAATCTTCAAATATAAGGCATGACTTCTAATTCTTTCTAGATAATTTATAGTAAATTTTCAAAGTCACGACAGGGGACCCAGAAACCGTTCTGTCCCTGTCTCACGAGAACTTTAATATCTCTCAGTATACTGCTCATATGGTCATTTCGTTCCATCCATATTAAACTAGATTCATCAAGGTTCAATTGCATAATTTATTCACTATTTAATTCTACTTCTACTATTTTTAGTGATTTTTCAATCTCACCTCACTGCTGCTGTCCGCAACAGTTACTGCAGAGACTATGCCAATTTCATGAATCTTTCCTTGGCCTTAATCATCCATCATACATGACACAAATTATGGCCACCTTATCAAAATTAAAGTTTCTAAGACTCGTGGCTATAGGTTCTAGCATCCCACTCGACGACCACATAGGCCATTTTCACATGGCTTAAAGTTTACAACCCACAGTTCAACAAAATATAATAGCCTATACATGCCAAATGTTCTTCAACAACGAAGACAATACCAAAATATTTCAGCGGTGTGATGACTTCAACGACGGTTCCGATCACGCAAACAATACGAATCCGAGAGACCTAAAATGGGTGACAAGAAAACACCGAGTGAGTTTATAACTCAAGAAGTCATAAGCATTCATCAATCCATCGATAAAGTTACTACAACATGAACAATAAACGAGGTTAGGTACTCATCCATATCGAATCTATACCATAATTCCTCGGACCTTTTGGTCCAATCTCATACCAAGTCATACGTCCACATTTCATATTCTACACAACAAGATATTTGAAGCATTTTCACACACTAACTCATTTCCACCACAATCATACAATTTCAATCATCACATAGATTTAAGGCTTACCAAATTCAACCCCGAGCATGAACGTATTTTCTATTCGTCATGAGCTCGAGGTACTTACCGATCCGCTGTCCATACTCAACTCGATGGAGACACACCCTCCATATATATAGAGTACGCACACACAGTGCTTAATACTCGATTTCGCACACTTAGTGCCACACAATTTAAGCCCCACACATAGTGCCATACCCTTCGAGCTCGCACACCCGGTCTTAGTATTTTTTCCAGCATGCACACTTAGTGCCATATATTTCCAGCATGCACACTTAGTGCCAATCTCGTCACCGTACACATGTATTGCCCGCACACTTAGTGCCGAAAGCAAACTTTCTACACATTTCACTATTTCTTTTACATTCAACAATTGTCATCACTCCATACACATACAATTTCATTTATATATATGTATATATAGCATCCCATTAAATACAATTGCATAGATTTTACAATCATTTAAGCAATATCAAACATATGTGCTTAATGACTTACCTTGTGTTGGGCAAAATGGTTCCAACTCGGCTACTCGATGTTCTTTCCTTTGCCTTTGCTTGTTTCTCCACCTCGAGCTTCTTGAGCTTAGTCAATAAATTAACTAGTTTAACCGTCTTGCCAAATATTTATACATATATACATGACATCAACTATACTATCATCATTAATACATCAATTCACAAAATTTTATCTCATGAGCATATGACCCATTTTTACCCCATATGGCCGAATGCTTCATTCATTACCCAACTAGCCATTCAACAATTTTCAACCTCATTACCACCCTTTTATGTCAATTGTCTAAATGAGATTATCAACATGCCTATCTATAGCCGAATGTGCTAAAGTTGATCTAACATCACCTACACACTTGATTAAATGGCCGAATACCTATACTATCAATTATGGCATCATTTTTATTCTTTCAAACACATAGTTTTCCTCCCATGAACACTTGGCCGAATTTCTTTTCTCTTCTAGCATAGCTTCACATCTATTTGTAACATCCTATGAATCCACATACATCATATTTCTACATAAATTTCTTTTACTTTTCTTCTACTTCCATTCACAACATCAAAGACACCATACACATATATCATTACAAAGCTTGACACTTAGCATGCAAATGACATCCACACAAACCCACCTTAGCGAAACTTAACTCATCTTCATGCCTCACCACCACAACATCAAACATCAAACATCAATGATACCAAGAAGACAACACCCATGGCGAATATCATCCCCATTTCATGGTAAAGGTTTAGACCATGGGTTAGGTGGAACTCAAACTATCAACTAAAAACATGCATGAATCTCATGGATAACATCAACATACCTTAGTCTAGCAAACTCCCATGGCTGATTTTCTCAAGCTTTCCCCCCCTTTCTTCTTAGTACATTCGGCCAAGCAAGGAGAAAAATGAGAGAATGAACACTTTTTTTTTTCTTTTCTTTGTTTTTCTTCATATTCTCTTTTTTTTTTTCATTTCTTTATTCTTCCTACATAATCCACTAACTAAACATGTTGGCAACATGTTTCCACTCATAGCATGGCCGGCCATCATGCTTCATTTTGGCTAATTTGACATGCAAGGACAACACTTTCCCACATGTATTAATAGGCCACCTTACATTTGCCTAGCACATTTCTAAATTTTCTCACATAAGTCCTATTTGATAAAAATTCACTTACAATTTACAAAATCCAAACATGAAATTTTCACACATGCATATATGCATATAATGAGCATCAATTATGATGGTTAATTATTATTATGACTCGGTTTAGTGGTCCCGAAACCACTTTTCGACTAGGGTCAATTTAGGGATGTCACAACTCTCCCCCACTTAAGAAATTTTCGTCCCCGAAAAATCTTACCGGTAAATAGGCTCGGGTATCGCTCTTTCATAGAGTCTTCAAGTTCCCAAGTGGCTTCTTCCATTCCGTGTTTATGCCACAACACCTTCACTAACGGGATTTTCCTATTGCGCAATTCTTTTACTTCACGCCTCATAATACGAACCGGTTCCTCTTCATAGCTCAAATTAGGTGAATCTCAATCTCGGATGGAGCAATTACGTGCGATGGATCGACCTATATCGTCAAGCATCGAGACATGAAAAACATTGTGAATCTTTTCGAGCTCGGGGCAAAATTAATCGATATGCGATCGCCCAACTCGTTCGGATACTTCATATGGCCCGATGAACCTCGGACTCAATTTGCCCTTACGACCAAATCTAAGCACCTTCTTCCAAGGTGAAACTTTGAGAAAGACCTTGTCTCCAACTTGATATTCAATATCTTTTCTTTTCAAATCCGCATACGACTTTTGGCGATCCGGCGACTTTCAAACTTTCACGAATTACTCGACCTTTTGCTCGGCATCCTTAACCAAATCAACCCGAAGAATTTACCTTCACTAAGTTCATCCGAATAATGGGGTACGATATTTACGATCGTATAAAGCCTCGTAAGGCGCCATCTTAATACTTGATTGAAAGCTATTGTTGTAGCGAATTCAATCAAAGGCGATACTGCTTCCCATGAACCACTAAACTCAAGGATGCAACATCTCAACATATCCTCGAGTATTTGAATTATCCGTTCGGATTGACCATCGGTTTGGGGGTGAAAGGCGATGCTGAAATGCAACTTGGTACCTAAAGCTTCTTGCAACTTCTTCCAAAATCGCGAGGTAAATCTCGGATCTCTATCCGACACGATGGAAATAGGCACCCCGTGTAATCTCACAATCTGAGAAACGTACAATTCGGCTAGTTTGTCCATTGAAAAATCCGTACGTACGAGGACAAAGTGAGCCGACTTAGTCAATCTATCTATAACGACCCAAATCGCATCCTTCTTACTAGCTGACAATGGCAGTCCGGATACAAAGTCCATTGTGACTCGATCCCATTTCCACTCGGGTATCGTGATCGGCTGAAGTAATCCTGAAGGCACTTGATGTTCCGCTTTCACTTGTTGACATATTAAACATCTCAAACAAAATCGAGATGTCTCGTTTCATACCATGCCACCAAAACCGACGCGTTTCAAATCGTTGTACATCTTCGTACTCCCGGGTGGATTGCCATTCGGCTACAATGGGCTTCGTTCGAATTATCGAAATAAGTTCAATTCTTTGGAACACACAGACGACTTCGAACCTCAAACAATCGTCATCATCAATTTGAAACTCCGATTCCTTGTTCGAACACACTCACCCGTTTTGCAAGCAACTCCTCATCAACTTTCTGAGCTTCCCGAATTTGATGAGCCAACAATGGTTTGGCCTTTAATTCGACTACTAACACATTGTCGGGTAGGATAGACAAGTGTACATTCATCGCTCGTAAAGCAAACAGTGATTTCCGGCTTAAGGCATCCGCAACCACATTAGCCTTTCCCGGGTGATAATCAATGACGAGCTCATAATCTTTTAACAACTCGAGCCATCGCCTTTGTCGCAGATTTAAGTCTCTTTGGGTCATCAAATATTTGAGACTTTTGTGATCCGAATACACATGACACTTCTCACCAAATAAGTAATGTCGCCATATCTTTAAGGCGAATACGATGGCAGCCAATTCGAGATCATGGGTCGGATAATTTTTCTCATGTGGCTTTAATTGTCTCGACGCATATGCCACAACTCGCCCTTCTTGCATCAATACGCAACCCAACCCAAGTAGGGATGCGTCACTATAAATGACAAACTCTTTGCCCGATTCGGGTTGCACTAGAATTGGGGCTTCAGTCAAATAAGTTTTCAGTTGATCGAAACTTTTCTGACATTTCTCCGTCCATTCGAACTTAACATCCTTTTGGAGTAGCTTCGTCATTGGCGTGGCTATCATTGAGAAACCTTTTACAAATCGTCGGTAATAACCAGCAAGCCCCAAAAAGCTCCTAACTTCGGTAACATTCCTTGGTGGTTTCCAATCGACTATGGCCGAAATTTTGTTCGGGTCCACCCTGACACCCGATGCGGACACCACGTGCCCCAAAAAGCTAACCTCTTTCAACCAAAATTCAAATTCTTGAACTTTGCGTATATCCGCTTATCTCGTAAGATTTGCAACACTAGCCTCGGTGTTCAAAGATGTTCGGATTTCATCTCGAATAGACCAAAATGTCATCGATAAATACAACTACTGAACCGATCCAAGTATGGCTCGAAAATTCTATTCATTAAATCCATAAACACCGAGGGCATTAGTGAGCCCAAACGGCATCACCAAGAATTCGTAGTGACCGTACCTCGTTCTAAAAGCGGTTTTGGGTATGTCCGATTCTCGGACCCTCAACCGATAGTACCCGACCTCAAATCTATCTTTGAAAACACCGAGGCTCCTTTTAATTGATCAAACAAATCGTCAATTCGTGGCAACGGTATTTATTCTTTATCATCACTTTATTGAGTTGACGATAGTCGATGCACAACCTCATGCTTCCGTCCTTCTTTTTCACAAACAATCTTTGGTGCGCCCATGGAGAAAAACTCGGTCGGCGAAACCTCTATCCGTCAATTCTTGCAATTGAACCTTCAATTCCTTTAACTCCGTTAATGCCATACGACACGGAGCTATTGAGATCGGCGTAGTACCGGTACAACCGATGTCGAATTCCACTTCTCGAACCGGTGGCAATCCGGTAACTCCTCCTAAAAACATCGAATACTCACAAACCACTTGGTACCGATTCGAGTTTCTTTTCCGTCTCTTTACTTTCAAACACATACGCAAGGTATGTTTCACACCCTTTTCACATACCTCAGAGGTCATAGAAGATATTATCACTGGCACTCCTTTTAAATCGATGAGACTCGACTCGGACTACCTCATTATTTGCACTCCTCAAATCAATGGTTTTCCTTTTGCAGTCCACCATTGCATCATGTACTGATCACCAATCCATACCAAGAATAACATCAAATTCATCAAATGGTAGAAGCATCGGATCGGTAGGAAAAGCAGATTCTCGAATTATTAGGGGCATCTCTTGCACACTTTATCAACGAATGCGTATTGACCCAAAGGGTTTGACACTGAATTACGAACTCGAGAGACTCAACGGTAGAGTCTTCTTGGATGCTAAAGTTTCACATACATATGAATGAGTAGAGCCGGGTCAATCAATGCAATCACACTAGTATCAAAGAGAGTAAAAGTACCAGTGATAACGTCAGGGGAGGATGCCTCCTCTCGTGCGCAGATGGCATATGCTCTAGCAGGAGCGCGGGTCTCGGATCGAACAGCCGTATCAGTGGCTCCTCTCTGATTACCACCCCTACCTCCTGAAATCCTCGGGGGTCTACCTCTAGCTGTCGCCCCACTAGATCTTGCACCTTGCATCTTATTCTTCTCATCTAGTTCCGTGCAATCTCTAATGAAGTGGTCCTTCGAACCACATCCATGTGAGTCCGGTTAACGGACTTACCCCAACATTCACCTAGGTGTCGTCTTCCACATTGGGGGCATTGGTCGCTCTTGACGATTATTGCCCACACTAGCTACCGATGTAGCTCGGGGAGTCCGTCAATGGTCGGGCTCGATGGAAATTCCATGATCGCCTCGACTTACTAGTGTCCTCCACGAATTTCTTTACGATCGAGAAGCGGAGCTTTACTCGCCGATCTTTTACGATAATCTCTTGCTTCAAATTCAGCCTTCTTCTTCTCCTTTCCAAGTTCTTCCGCCTTGCGTGCTCGTTCGACTAGTGTTACGAACTCCTTTATCTCCAAAATACCCACTAGTAGCTTTAAATCCTCATTCAATCCTTCTTCAAATCTTTTGCACATAGCAACCTCATCAGCCACACACTCCAGAGCATACCGACTAAGTCTTACGAACTCAAGTTCAGATTTGAGATCTTGTCATACGGCCTTGCTTGAGCTCCAAAAATTCCTTACGTTTACGATCGATGAACCGTTGACTAATATATTTCTTCCGAAATTCGTTTGAAAGAAATCCCAAGTAACTTGTTCCTTTGGGACTATGGAAATCAAGATCCTCCACCAATAGTAGGTGAGTCTCGTAACAAAGATATAGCACACTTAAGACATTCATCGGTGTGCATGACAGTTCATCAAACACTCTAATGGTGTTATCAAGCGCATTACGCCTTTCGGCATCATCGGTAACTATGGCCTTAAACTCCCTCCCCACGCTTCCTAATCAAGTCCACGGTGGTTTACTCAGCCTCACAGGATCGATGGCGATGGCATCACGGGCTCTTGGGGTGGATTATTTAAATTCGGGAATGGTTGGACAGCCGGATTAGTTCGGCATCTTCGCGACCCACTCATTCATCATGGTGAAGAAGGCTTGTTTCGCCCTTCATTTTGATTATTCGCGGATGACCGAGGCTCAACAGCGGTGTCCCTTGCGCAGGAGCAGCCGCTACACTTTCAACGTCATCCGCCAAGGGTCTCTCTATCCGGGTTCCATCGCTAATCAAAACAAAAATTTCAACCGTCAAGTCATCACATTATTAAGCACTAACAATTTGGCATGTATAGCTAGACTCACACGCTCTATGGTAGTCCTAGAACCGACTAAACCATAGCTCTGATACCAATAAAATTGTAACACCCCAAACTCGTGACCGTCACCGGATTTGAACACGTGGTGTTACCGGGCTTACTTCCCTTATTTCTCTCTTTGAAAAATCTGATTGCTGTTCTAGGCAGGCTAGCTAACTGCGTCACTGTCGCCTTAAAAATCATATCTCGAGTTTCAAAACTCGGAAACTGATTCCGTAAATTTTCCCTGAATTTAGACTCATATATCTATCCATGGATTTATTTCTAGAATTTTTGGTCCGTCCAATTGGTACAGTTTATTAGTTAAAGTCACCAATGTTACAGGAGTCGACTACATTGACCTTCGCGCGTTAAAACTTTAATATCTCTCTGTACAGGGCTTTAATACTGGTTCCGTTTGTTTCTAATGAAACTAGACTCAAAATGGAATCTTAAAATATAAGGCATGACTTCTAATTCTTTCTGGATAATTTATAGTAAATTTTCAAAGTCACGACAGGGGACCCAGAAACCGTTCTGGCCCTGTCTCACGAGAACTTTAATATCTCTCAGTATACGGCTCATATGGTCATTTCGTTCCATCCATATTAAACTAGATTCATCAAGGTTCAATTGCATAATTTATTCACTATTTAATTATACTTCTACTATTTTTAGTGATTTTTCAATCTCACCTCACTGCTGCTGTCCGCAACAGTTACTGCAGTAGACTATGCCAATTTCATGAATCTTTCCTTGGCCTTAATCATCCATCATACATGACACAAATTATGGCCACCTTATCAAAATTAAAGTTTCTAAGACTCGTGGCTATAGGTTCGGCATCCCACTCGGCGACCACATAGGCCATTTTCACATGGCTTAAAGTTTACAACCCACAGTTCAACAAAATATAATAGCCTATACATGCCAAATGTTCTTCAACAACGAAGACAATACCAAAATATTTCAGCGGTGTGATGACTTCAACGACGGTTCGATCACGCAAACAATACGAGTCCGAGAGACCTAAAATGGGTGACAAGAAAACACCGAGTGAGTTTATAACTCGAGAAGTCATAAGCATTCATCAATCCATCGATAAAGTTACTACAACATGAACAATAAACGAGGTTAGGTACTCATCCATATCGAATCTATACCATAATTCCTCGGACCTTTTGGTCCAATCTCATACCAAGTCATACGTCCACATTTCATATTCTACACAACAAGATATTTGAAGCATTTTCACACACTAACTCATTTCCACCACAATCATACAATTTCAATCATCACATAGATTTAAGGCTTACCAAATTCAACCCCGAGCATGAACGTATTTTCTATTTGTCATGAGCTCGAGGTACTTACCCGATCCGCTGTCCATACTCAACTCGATGGAGACACACCCTCCATATATATAGAGTACGCACACACAGTGCTTAATACTCGATTTCGCACACTTAGTGCCACGCAATTTAAGCCCGCACACATAGTGCCATACCCTTGAGCTCGCACACCCAAAGGTTAGTATTTTTTTCCAGCATGCACACTTAGTGCCATATATTTCCAGCATGCACACTTAGTGCCATATATTTCCAGCATGCACACTTAGTGTCAATCTCGTCACCGTACACACGTATTGCCCGCACACTTAGTGCCGAAAGCAAACTTTCTACACATTTCACTATTTCTTTTACATTCAACAACTGTCATCACTCCATACACATACAATTTCATTTATATATATATATATATATAGCATCCCATTAAATACAATTGCATAGATTTTACAATCATTTAAGCAATATCAAACATATGTGCTTAATGACTTACCTTGTGTTGGGCAAAATGGTTCCAACTCGGCTACTCGATGTTCTTTCCTTTGCCTTTGCTTGTTTCTCCACCTCGAGCTTCTTGAGCTTAGTCAATAAATTAACTAGTTTAACCGTCTTGCCAAATATTTATACATATATACATGACATCAACTATACTATCATCATTAATACATCAATTCACAAAATTTTATCTCATGAGCATATGACCCATTTTTACCCCATATGGCCGAATGCTTCATTCATTACCCAACTAGCCATTCAACAATTTTCAACCTCATTACCACCCTTTTATGTCTAATTGTCTAAATGAGATTATCAACATGCCTATCTATAGCCGAATGTGCTAAGGTTGATCTAACATCACCTACACACTTGATTAAATGGCCGAATACCTATACTATCAATTATGGCATCATTTTTATTCTTTCAAACACATAGTTTTCCTCCCATGAACACTTGGCCGAATTTCTTTTCTCTTCTAGCATAGCTTCACATCTATTTGTAACATCCTATGAATCCACATACATCATATTTCTACATAAATTTCTTTTACTTTTCTTCTACTTCCATTCACAACATCAAAGACACCATACACATATATCATTACAAAGCTTGACACTTAGCATGCAAATGACATCCACACAAACCCACCTTAGCGAAACTTAACTCATCTTCATGCCTCACCACCACAACATCAAACATCAAACATCAATGATACCAAGAAGACAACACCCATGGCCGAATATCATCCCCATTTCATGGTAAAGGTTTAGACCATGGGTTAGGTGGAACTCAAACTATCAACTAAAAACATGCATGAATCTCATGGATAACATCAACATACCTTAGTCTAGCAAACTCCCATGGCTGATTTTCTCAAGCTTTCCCCCCCTTTCTTCTTAGTACATTCGGCCAAGCAAGGAGAAAAATGAGAGAATGAACACTTTTTTTTCTTTTCTTTGTTTTTCTTCATATTCTCTCTTTTTTTTTTTTTCATTTCTTTATTCTTCCTACATAATCCACTAACTAAACATGTTGGCAACATGTTTCCACTCATAGCATGGCCGGCCATCATGCTTCATTTTGGCTAATTTGACATGCAAGGACAACACTTTCCCACATGTATTAATAGGCCACCTTACATTTGCCTAGCACATTTCTAAATTTTCTCACATAAGTCCTATTTGATAAAAATTCACTTGCAATTTACAAAATCCAAACATGAAATTTTCACACATGCATATATGCATATAATGAGCATCAATTATGATGGTTAATTATTATTATGACTCGGTTTAGTGGTCCCGAAACCACTTTCCGACTAGGGTCAATTTAGGGATGTCACATTTTCACATATACTTACCTTTCATTTTCAAATATAGTACACAATTCAAACGTACCTGAATCGGATATATATTCACTTATTCATTCATTTTCTCGGAATGCCCATTGAACTGTTCGAAAATGTAAGGATACGCGGATAGCTCAAAGAACATATACAATGCCAACGTCCTAGACGTGGTCTTATATGTAATCAAATATCGATGCCACTGTCCCAGACAGGGTCTTACACGAAATCAGATACGATGCTGATGTCCCAAACATGGTCTTTCACGTAAAACAGAAGTCGATGCCAACGTCCCAGACATGGTCTTACATGATAACACATATCGAAAATCCTATGTCATGATATATGTATCCTATCTATTTCTAAGGTTTGTACAGGGCTTTTCGGACGTCGAAACTTTGTCGATACTTTCTCGAACAGCACATATTGAGCTTGAATATTCATTCATCACAATTCAATATCATATGAATAATAATTCAATTCAAGCACATTTATTTGTATATCAACTTACCTCGTAGGGATTTGGATAGATGGAATCGGTTATTCGACGACTTTTGACTTTCCCCGATCTAATTCCGTATTCTTTAGTTCTCGATCTAAATCAATTCAAATTTAACTTATTCAATCACACATTTGTTCAAAACAACCCATATACACACAATTAGGGCATTTTGCAAACTAGCCCTCACTTTTTACATTTTGACACTTTAGTCCTTAATTCACAAAATCACAAAATACACATAATTTGCTTGTACACAAGCTTAGCTAAATTTTCATAGCTCTCATACAAGTCCATACATTTCGTTTATTTCACAGTTTAGTCTCTCAAAATAACATTTTTACAATTTATCCCAAATTACTCAATTTCATAAAAAATCCAAAGACAAAATATGTAAACCCAAAATCAAACTTTCATTTATCAACAACTAACTTCACAAAACTCATAATTTCATCAATGACACATTTCAAAATCATGATCAAAATCAGAAATTAAGGCATGGGTTTGATAGTATACGAAGCAACGATTACAAAAACGTAGAAATTATCAAAAACTGGAACAAAAACATACCTAAATCAAAGTTTAATATTTCCGAACCCTAGCAAGCCTTTTGTTTTTCTTTCCTTTGTGTTTTTCGGTCATCATTTAATAATTTTTTTACCATTTTTACCCTTTTATTAAAACATAAATAAACTATGATAATAAGGCCATATATGTCCACTCATGCTTTTAATGGTCAAATAACATAATAAGGACCTCTCATTTATAAAGCCAAATCAAATAAGCACTTTTAACAAGTAGCAAGCAACTTTTATATTTTACGCGATTAGGTCCTTTTATCAAATTAAGCACACAAACAATCGAATTTTCAGACGAAACTTTCACATATGCTAATTCAAGCACGAAAAATAATATTTAACTATTTTTTTGACTAGGATATGTGGTCCCTAAACCACTGTTCCAACTAGGGTCAAAACCGGACTGTTACAGGCATGAATGTATGAAATGGAAGTGAATTGATATTCATATTGCATGTGAATTTGGTAAGCTTGGTCTAAATAAAATATGAAGTCTTAAGCAAGTATAAATTGATAAGAAATTGACTTGTATGAGCCATGATTATTAATGTGTAAGTGTGCATGTGTCATTAAGGGTGACAAAAAGCTTGGAATATAGCCTCAAAGTTGTCCACACGGGTAGGCACACGGGCGTGTGTCTAGGCCGTGTGTGACACACAGTCTGCCCTATGGGTGTGTGCTCTAGCTGTGTGTCTCCTGCACCCTATTAAATGCAAAATAGAATGCTCAGTAGTAAACACATAGGCAGAGACACGGCCGTGTGTCTTAGTCGTGTGAAGGACACAGCTTCAGGGCATGGGCGAGTGTCCAGGCCATGTGAAGTCCGCACTTGATTTTTGAAATTTAATTCGCCATAGGGCCTAAGCACACGGGCGTGTGACTTGGCCGTATGACCCTAATTGTGTTGATGACGTCATAAACAGAGAGTTACATGGGCTGAAGACACGGGCATGTCCTAAGCCACATAGGCGTGTGTGACCACACGGCTTACCCACACGGGCATGTGACCTGTTTCATGAATTTTTTTTTAAGTTTTCCTAAAGTTTTCGAAAGTTCTTGGATTAGTCCTGAACTACTCCCGAGGTATGTTTTGGGCCTCATAGGCCCATATAAGGGAAAATTTGCATATGTATGAATGAATTTAATTTGAACGAAATTTTATGGCCCAGTTTTGTATGTTTGCTTGCGATTAAGTCTAGTAATGCCTCGTATCCTGTCCCGGTGTCGGACACTGGTAAAGGGTGTTACAAAATCAACCTAAACATAAATATACTTATCCATGAATCAACCATACATAACTAACCTATTTTCTATACCAAGTCATACCACAATAACCACATGCCAAACCACATTCAAACATACCAATTGTTCATTCAACATATACCCTCACTTGACCATTTCATCACCAACCATTTAAACAACAAAATGTCAAAATTTCATCAACCATAATACCACATTTATACATGTCAAACATAAAAAATATATCATTAATACAAGTTCACCTATACAGGCCATTATAACCATAACCAAAACACCAAAAGCTAGTGATATATCCATGGGATAGTGTGATAGGTATTTGACTAGCTTCCAAACCGAACGAGCTTCTGAATATCTATAAAACCTGGGAAAAGAGACTATGTAAGCATATAATGCTTAGTAAGTTCGTATAACATAAAACATAACTTACCATTTCATTACATAACATTCAAATTTAACATGATATAATCCAACCTTTAGCTTGTCAAAAGCCTAAGCACCAACACAAACATGTTAGAATACTTGAACATAATTCATATGAATTTAACATGGATAACCATTATACTTGAGCATGATTCAATTGGATTTATTATCCATCATAACGTAGCATGTTTTCTATGTAGCTCACCATTTCAATGTATTTCATACATACATGTCTTGGTTCATATTGAACACTTACCATTTCCTTTCAAATTCATGCCCATTGAACTATTTAAAATATCATCAGATACATGGGATAGCTCACACGAAGTGTGCCAAACATATAATCATAACCTTTCCTTTCTTTTACATTATTGCTCACACGAGCTGTAACACCCCTTACCCGTAACTGACACAGGGACAGGGTTCGAGGCATTACCGGACTTAAACATTCATAAACATGCAAAATCGGGTCATAAAATTTCATTCCAATTTAAAATTGATCAAATAAGATCATATTATCCTTATTATGGACCTATGAGGTCTGAAACATACATTAAAAGAAATCTGGAGCTAAACCGAGAACTTAAGAAAATTCTAAGAAAGTTTCTAGGTTTAAGCTTCACACGCTCATGTAGAGGCAATGCACACGCCCGTGTCCGATACCCCTGTGGAATTACTAAATTTTTTTTTTCATTTCGAACCTACAAGGGTTTTCACATGGCTGAGCACAAGCCAGTGTCCCTGGCTCGTGTCTCTCACACGGCCTAGACACGCCCGTGTCCAAAAACCTGGACATTTTGTTTATGACGTCATCACTTATTTAGGAACACATGGCCAAGGCACATGCCCGTGTGCTAGGCTGTGTACTCCACACGGTTGAGACACACGACCATGTCTCTGCCCATGTATTTACTACCATGCATACTGAATTGGAAATTTTAGGAGCAGGGGTATAATAACCCGATTTAGGGCCTAGTTGAAACAGTGATCTCGGGACCACAAATCCGAAGATATAAAATTTTTTTTATTATAATTATGATATTATAGCATGATTATATTAGTGCATGAAAAATTTAGTGAGTTAATTTTAATGTTTTCAAGCCCGATTCGATAAGGGACTAAATCGCATAAAAGGCAAAAGTTACCTTTTAGTACCCAAATGTGTTAAATAGCTAGAGAATAAAAAATTGGAGTATTTAAAGGGAAATTAGGCCCTTTTTAGAGTGCTTTTCCGGCCATGGGAGACAAATTGGTCAAAAAGTCCAAGTTTGGTTGGGTTTGGTGGCTAATTTGACTAATATAGTAATAAAATAAGAAAAGATGATATCATCTTCTCATGTTCTTCTCTACCACTGAAAATATCAGCTAAAATGGGGGTTTGAAAGCTCAAAAATCTGTGGCAACTTGAAGCACTCATAAGTAAGTGATTTTAATGAGTTTTCTTCAAGATTTTTATATTTTTGAGACCCTTGAAGCATGAGCTTTCAAATGAGGGTGATATCTTACAAAATAGTCAAGAGTTTAGGATTTTCCATGGATGTATTTGTGTTATATGCTGAGTTTTTATGGAAAATATGAGTCTTAGTTGTGCTATAAACAACTTTTGTGAAAGGTGTTAGCATGAAAACACCTAAAAAGGCTAGTTTGCATAAGTTGCAAATTAAGTAATAAGTGTGTGATATAGTGAGAATTTTGGATTGATCTAGTAGTAAAAAGAGTTTAGCTAGGCTAAAAATACGAAGAAATTTGATAAAAATTGATTTTCGGGCATAGGGGTAAAATGGTCATTTTACCAAAGTTGTGAATTTATGAATGCTTAATTGTGTTTAGTGACTAAAAGGATGTATATTGTTAATATAGATCAAGATTTTCCAAGACTGAGCCTAGATCGAGGCAAAGCCAAGCAATCCGATTAAGTCGTTTAGTCAAGCACTTTTTGTAGTCCAAGGTAAGTTGTATGTAAATAGTACAACTACATTGTTAATACTTGTATTCATATTGTCATTGAATTGATATTGTATGAATTGTTAAGTTATAAACCGAGAATGCCTTGTAATATTTGAGATAGTAAAAATATCCCGTTGAACCTTAGGATATGAATTGGATATTCGTGCTAAGACATTAGGTGATTTGTGCACCAGTATAAGACCATGTCTGGGACATGGCATCGGCATCCAGACGAGGGCTAGTGTAAGACATGTCTGGGACATGCTTCAGCCATATTATGAGTGCCAGAGTAAGACATGTATGGGACATGCATCGACTAAGAGTAGTGCTAGTGTAAGACATGTCTGGGACATGCATCAACACGCATATATGAGAGCCAGTATAAGACCATGTCTGGGTCATGGCATCGGCAATTTATCCCATGTCGAAGGTTCATAAAATATCCAGTAGTATCCCAAAACGGTTCAATGGTGAAAGTTGTAGTTCAATTTTGATGAAGAAAGGATAATCATGTTACGAGTGTTACAGGTACCTATATGATAAGCATGAGAAACGAGTTTAATTTAGAAATTGAGACTTGAGTAAGTTAAGTTATGTTTACCTTTGAGCTATAAGCATGATGGAAAATGGTGAGAATGTTGTTGTATACTTATTATATACAACTTACTAAGCTTTATGCTTACTCTCTTTCTTTTCCCTTTTCTTTCAGTACTGCCAATTTACTCAAGGATCCCTTGAAGTCAGAGATATCGATCACGCTATTGTCCGTTATACCCGGTATAGTTGGATTCATATTTTTGATTGTGGCATGTATAAGGCTAGGCTAGTAAGTTGTATTATTGAGAAATTGTTCATGTACTTTGGTTTAAGATAAAAGCCCTTCATTTTGTATTAGACCTGGAATAATGGCTATTATTCATTTTGATGAATGCATATAATGTTCTTTCTTTGAATGAATTGGTGACTTTTGGGGTGAAAATTGTATATTGACATGATCTTGTGTAGGTTGTACAAAATGGGTGACAAAATGGCTTGGGAAATAGCCTAGTTTATCCACACGGGTAAGACACACGGGCGTGTGTCTAGGCCATGTGTGACACACGGCTCACACCCATGGGTGTGTGTTATGGTCGTGCGTCCCTTGCACTTAGAACTTTCAAGTCATTTTAGTACACGGGTAGGCCACACGGGCGTGTGCCCAACCCGTGTCATAAAGTCAGTATGCATGCTTGTAGCACACGGATAAGAAACACGGCTGTGTGTCTCGGCTGTGTGAAGGACATGGTTATAGGGCACGAGTGTGTGCTTGGGACGTGCAGATTTGGCAGAATGCCCAGGTTTTTAGACACGGGTTAGGGACATGGGCGTGTCCCTAGCACACGGTCGTGCATTCTATACCCATACGGGCGTGTGGAGCCTTGATGCATGAGATTTTCTAAGCTTTTCATAAGGTCATGGTTGGGTTCTGAATCACCTCGGATCTATGTTTTGGGCCTCATAAGCCCGTATACAAGATAGATTGCTTGTGAAAAGAAAAGTTTTAAATTGATTGAAATTTTACGGCCCTATTTTTCTGTGATTGATTGAGTTTAAGTCAAGTAACACCTCGAGCCCTGTCCCGACGTCGGGCATGGGCAAGGGGTGTTACAAAGGGACACACGGCCATTCAACATACCCATGGGGTAGACTGTGTGTTACACACGGTCTAGACTGTAACAGCCCGATTTAGACCCTAATTGCAACGATGGTTTTGGGACCACGAATCCGAGTCAGAAAAATATTTAAAATTCTTTTTCTATGTTTATCTTATGTAAATTTATATCTGTGAAATTTTTGTGATTTAATTTTTTCGTTTGAGTGTTCGATTAAATAAAAGGACTTAATCGCGTAAAATGAAAATTAGGTGGTTGTTTCTAAAAGGGGTTGAATTGTACTTGGATTTTAAAATGGAAGCCTTTATGTTACAATTTTCCCATTACTAAGTAAAGTGGATGGTAGTGGCCTTAGTATAATAGTTTTATAATTTGATAAATAAGGTTAAAAATGTAAAACATGAAATAATAATAAGTTAGTATATATGTTATATTATATGATAACTAAAAATAATCTTTTATTTCTTCATCATCTTACCGAATATAAACAAAAGAAAAAGAAAGAATAAGAGCTAGGCTTCGACATATATTCAAGCTCAATCAAGGTTTGTTTTTGCTCAGTTTTTGATAATTTTTACATTTTTGAGATCGTTGCTTAGTAATCTTCAAGACCCAAGCTTTAAATTTTGATTTTGGTGAATATTTTGAGTTATGCCATTGTTGATAGCTTGTGAGTTTTTTTGCTTGATGATGAAATATGAAAGATATGTTTTAGATTAACATATTTTGTATTGGAGTTTTTGATGATTTTGAGTAATTAGGACTAAATTGAAAAAATAATAATTTGAGGGACTAAAATGTGAAATAAATGAAAATATGGGCTTGTACGAACACTATGAATATTAGGCCAAACATGGGTACCTTGAAATTTTGAATATTTTGTGTTTTGTGCAATAGGGACAAAATTGTAAAAATTGTAAATGTCAGGGTAAAATGGTAATTCACCCATTTATGTGTTTTTGGCCTAAATTTAATGAAAATAGGTTTTAATGAGCTTAATTTGAATATGTTTAGATCAAGAACCAAAGAAATTAGATTTGGATCGGGGAAAAATGAAAGTTGTCGACTAGCAGCCCTGTCTCCTTTTATAACGTCCGAGGTAAGTCCATAAGCAAATAGATGTGTTTAATTGTAGTTAAATGCTAAAAATATATGCTGGTAGTTAAAATATGAATTTATACATGCTTTTTTTGAATGTGAATAAGCTTGGTAATCATGTCCAAGCATTCGTTCGACTGAGTTACAACGTCCGAAAGCCTCGTATGAACCTTAGGAATAGTTAGGATACATATATCATGACATAGGATTCCGATATATGTGTGCGAGTAAGACCATGGCATCGATATGTGATTCCGATATGTGTTTATGAGTAAGACCTTGTCTGGGACCATGGCATCGATATGTGACTACGTGTAAGACCACGTCTGGGACGTTGGCTTTGTACAACTTGCGTGTTTATCCAAGTGTCCTATCCAATTCTGAATGGTTCATCGGGAAAACATAAATCATGATCGAATGTGTAAATAAGCTAAAAGGCCAGGTATGGTTTAGCTTGTTAGCTATTAGTAATAAGGTATGTGTGAGACTTGAAAGTTAATAAGTTTTATGTGATGCAAAGGATAAATATATATATGAATTAAGCAAGTATATTCGGTTTGAACAAATGGTATGAATATTATGGAATTAATTTTGTATATGTATATATATATGTGATCATATATGTGTTCGGCCATACAAGTAGTATATGTACATGATATTATAGTTGGATTCTTGAGTTTATGTGAATAAGTAAATATTTGTTTGATTGTATAATGATATTTTATCTTAGAAAGTTGATAGACATTCGGTTAATATGATTGTGGAAGCATTCGGCCATGGTAGAATTATGCATGAAAATGTAATTATTTATTTCACTTCTAAGTTCGAAGTTAAATTCGGCAATGTTAATATAATTCGGTTAAACTCAAAATGAATCGAATATATCTTGAAATTGTTTATTTGCTTTTGACATACTAAGCTATGTAGCTTACTTTGTGTATTCATGTTACTTTGTTTTATAGATTTTGATTTCAAGTTACAAGCTCGGGGATCGTCAGCAAAGTTTATCACACTATCTACAGCTTCGGTACTTAAATATTTGAATTTGACTTATGGCATGTATAGGCTGGATCATATTTTAAAAATGCCGAAAGTTGGTTATGTACATAAGCCATGCGAAAATGGCTAAATTATTATATTAGTGTTCGGTTATGATAGGTAAGGTTTATATTAAACTTGATTACTAGGTTGCGTGCCTTGAATGCAAGGTATATGTGATGAGCACTAGATGTTTTGAAAATGGCTTGCGTATTATGTTAAACTTGGTCTTGTAAATTCCTAGTCAAATGTTTAATGAACTTGTCTATTGGTAATTAATGATGGAAGTTTGGATACGTACGTGATTTTTAAGCAGCAAGATTCGGCTATGAAAGAGTATTGGTATAATGTGTGATATGGGCCAATTTAGCCCGGGCTCGGATAAACACAAAACCAAAAAATAATAAACAAAAATATATTAATAGTCCAATAAAAGTCCATCAGTCCAAGTTACATAACCCAATTTCAAACCCAAATACAGGCCCAATAGGCCCAAAATTTTTTACAACTTTGGAACCCTAGGTCTCTCTCTTCACACCGCAGCCCTCAGTCGCCGTACAGCCCCAACGCCGCTCATGCCTCCACGTCAACAGCCCTTGCACGCCAGTACAGCTTCGTACACACGCCACGCATCTGTACCTGTGAAAAGAAACAAAAGACAGCAACGAGAATGGCAGCCAATAGGAAATTATTTTGTATTTTTTTCTTTTGGGTTTTCTTTCCGGCTATAAAGCCAATGATTCAATCTTTGTAATGGCTGCTGACGAAGGCAACAAAAACGAATACGAAAAAGAGAATACAAAAACAATACAAAGCAAAGAACGTGATTTTTTTCGAACGCCTTGTGCTCCTTCTTTTTTTTTTTCGCATCTGTTTCATTTTCCTTTCATGTTTCATATGTTTTCTGCATAATATAATAAAAAAGGAAGCATACCTTCAAACGAGCCATCGGGGACCATCTCTTCTTTGTCGAAATCGAAGCTTGAGATGGGTTTTCGGGCTAAAAATCTTACCTTTCGAGGTGAGGCTTAGAGTAGGAGAATGAAACGACTCTATGGGGAGCCACCGTCCATCAATTTCAATGGTGGAATGGGGCAGTCGAATGGTCAAATGGGGGGATGGGAAAACCCTAAAATTTGCTGTGTTGAAACCCTAAGAATTGTGTCTGCTACTTATGGTGAAAAAAAAGGGAATAGTAAGCTGCCATTCAATGGCTTTTAGTTTCAAATATTAAGCAAAATGGTACCGTGTAAGAAGGGTGGGGGGAGCCTTTTGCGCCTAAAATGGTCTATTTATGCAACAAGTCCTTCCCCTTTCGCATAGCCCTCAATTTGTGTCCAATTTGCCTACCTTGTGTTTTAAAATTAGCCCTGTAATTTGCGCGTGTTTGCGTTTTGGTCCGTGTCTCTACTCTGCATTTTAGAACTTGGGTTATTTCCAATTCTAGTCCTTTTACATTGATGCGCATCACACGTTGGCCCTCTTTTGATTATTTTATTTATAAATTAGCCCATTCATTTTAATTGTATTTTAATTGAGTCCATTTGATTTACATGGTCTATCATTTTTTTCCTATCAACTTAATACTTTCTATACACGTATATACATACCTTTTTGAATTAACATGATAATATTACCCCTGTTTTTATAAAGTCTTTATTTTAAAGTTTTCTTTTATCATATTGTTTTAAAAAAATATATATTATTTCGTTTTATTCATATAATATTGTGCATATATAGTTCATGGCAAGACTAGTTTTTTTATTCTATATATTATTAATTCTACGTTACTTTTACATACATAATTCCTTTTAAACCTACTTGTATATTTGTGTTCGTATTTTTTAGCCCATCATGTATATAATTTATTTCTCAAGAACACATCTTATTATATATATATTTAGAACCTTTCACGTTTTACATAAGATTTAAATTGTCTTTCACCATATGTACATGTTTAAGTTCTAGCCATTTTTCCATATTAATTTAAAATTTGTCGTATTCTTCACTTTTAAATTATTTTATTATTAATCTAAGGTTTTCATATATTATTTATTTTAGATATATACTATTTGTTTTGTGTTGTTACATATTTTCTATTTTAAAACTTGATGTATCCTTAAAATCGTTTTATCATTCTTTTTTAAAAAAGTTTTCATTTATTTTTATATACATATTTATATTTTATCCTCATATTCGATCCTTTTATATATATATGGTGTATATGTCATTTAAATTATTTTTCTTTTTTATATGTATATGGTCATTTTAACTAGATACTCCTAAAAAAAACATACTTTGTACATATGAGCATATTTTTTTATATATATTAAATTTAACTTATTTCAGTATATATATTATTAACCCTATATTATTTTATACATATGATTTCTCAAATTTTTCTTGTATTTCATTATGTAGTCCTACGTACATATCTTCTAAGTAATCATTATTTATATATGTATATTTATTGATACTTACATTTGATCTATATATTATTAAATCCATGTGTTTCATACATATAGCCTTCTTTACATATATATATAAGCATGTTCTTAAGTCCATTATACGATTTGTTATAAAAGTAATTTAAGCTTGTAGGTATTTCTATGTTTTTACAAATAATTATTTTTAAAAGTCATTTATGTATATATGTTTTATAAATCTATTTAGTGTATTATAACTTGTCACATATCTTTATTACTCTTTCATATTATATTCATTATTATCATGTACATTGTCATTTTTTAAATGCATTTGTGTCTAAAACATTTTACATGCAATTTGATTCAAATTTCCACTCTATAATATCTATTTCAATAATTATATATCCTTACTTTTTATGCAAATTGGTCAACCTATATATTATGTGTTCATTTATTCGTCACTATTTTAAAATCATTTTATACCACATTGGCTTCTAATTAC
The DNA here is from genome assembly GCF_025698485.1 of Gossypium arboreum. Taxonomy (NCBI): domain Eukaryota; kingdom Viridiplantae; phylum Streptophyta; class Magnoliopsida; order Malvales; family Malvaceae; genus Gossypium; species Gossypium arboreum. The sequence continues at coordinate 15,566,141 of NC_069078.1, read as the reverse complement.
TATGTTGTTCCTCTTTTTACATCTTGCGTTAATTATTTTATATCATGCTATGTACGTCATTTTGGCACATTTTATGTATTATTTTGTGGTGTTGTATTGTTGTAGTATTATTTTCTTTATTGTATTGTATATAAATTATTTCCCATGCATGTTATCGTTGCATTATTTATTTGTTCATTATTTTATATTGCCATGTTAATTATTCTCCATGCATGATTGACATTGAGCTATATTTCCAAGCTAATTGTGCTTAGTTGTAAGTGTTTGTTAGTTGGTCAAATAAATCGTATTGCTTCCACTCTTCTATTGTCGTATTTTATGCGTACACCTATTACCTCATATCATCGTTTTCCACTTGGTTTCTGAGATGCGGTTCTATAAAATCCAAATTTTTACGATTAATTTTGTCTTATTTCGAGTCAAATTAACACGTCTTAAGCTAGCTTTATAATCATTCATTCAAAAATTCTTTAAAACAAAGACGAGATTTGATATTTGACAATTCGCGGAATCGTGCCCTAACGTGTTGGGTTGTAATTTCGCGTTTGCTCAAAATAATCGAATATCACTTCAAAATTTCACTCATGTATTTTAAAATCCCTTAAACGAAGGCGATACACGGTATTTGGCAATTCGTGGAATCGTGCCCTAACGTGTTGGGTTGCAATTTCGATTGTTTAAAATAATCAAATATCCTTTCAAAATTTCACTCAGGTCTTCTAAAAATCCTTTAAAACGAAGGTAATACTCGGTGTTTGACAATTCGGGAATCATGCCTTATCGTGCTGGGTTGTGATTTCTCGTTTGTCTAAAACAATCGAATATTCCTTTAGGTTTACATTCATGTTTATCAAAAACCTTAAAAACAAAGATGATGTTCAATGTTTGGTGATTTGAGAATCGTGCCCTATCGTGCTGGGTTGCGCTTTTTTATTGGTCCAAAACAATTGAAGATCCCTTCGGAACTTCACTCACATTTTCTAAAATCTTTCAAAATGAAGGAGATGTTCGATGTTTGGCGATTTGAGAATCGAGCCCTATCATGCTGGGTTGCACTTTTTCATTTGCCCAAAATAATCGAATATCTCCTTGGAATTTCACACGTATTTTATAAGGTAAGGCAATGATCAATGTTTGGAAATTCGAGGAATCGTACCCTACTGTGCTGGTTTCGGTTTTTCGTTGGACCAAATAGTTGAGCATCCTTTTGTAATTCTCGAATTATAAACGTTAGGACATCGAAACAAGAAGATTTTGGCAACCAACTCGGGTTACTCAAACTTTATAAAAAAGAACCACATTTCAAAAACTTTTTAATTTTAGACATAAGGACAATATTTAATCGATTCGGTACCAATCTGGGGCGTAGTGAGGGTCCTAATCCTTCCTCATGCGTAACTGACTCCCGAAACCCATTTTCTCAAAAGTTCGTAGACCAAAATCGTTGTTTTAATAAACCAAAAATGTTTTATTAAACTAACCTCATTTTTAGGTGATCCGATCACACCAAAACAAAAGATCGGTGGCGACTCCATATTTCTATTTTTAAAAAGTCGATTCCCCCGCTTTTTTCATTTAAATAATAAAATTTTAAATATAAAGGGGTGGTTTCGACAATGTGTGTTTGGTATGTTTGTTATCACGTGATGGAAAGTGTAAAATGCGGTATTGTTTCAATGATGGGTGATTATGTTCTAGCTTGGTTAGTTTGATTATTAAGTGATAAATAATGTATGTGGTTTGTGATTAATCTAGTCAACTATTTGATATGTGTTTGATGCTTTAATGTTAAGTATGGCCTTGGCTTTTGGGTAAATGCGCACCTTGCATGCATATATGATGATTAAGTTATATATATGTTTAGTTTTATATTGAGTCTATATCAAGGGCGTAATCATAATATATAAGATTTTTCTTGATGTTATATATACTCAGACATCTAGTTTATTATGAATGACATTGGATTAATATAAATTTTGAAATTAGTAGGCAAAGAGAAAGGTAAATGCATGATACAAATTTTGATGCTCATTTATGCATTAAGTTAAGACATGCGTACATGACATTTGGATTTGTTATATTAATAAAGTTTTTATGTGCCTTGTAAATGTGTAAAGTGTTCATATTTATGGGTGCTTATTACCTGTGTACATATGGTTATAGGAACTTGCTAAATAAGTGTAAGTAATGAATGTGTATAATGAGATAAAAATATATATACATGTTAGCCGATTAGACCAAGCAATGAAGTGAGTTAACTTATAACCAAATGCTTGCTTTTAGTAATATTAATATATAAAACATATAAGGTCCGTATAGATTACCATGCTAATGCCAGTATATATATGGAATTGTTGATGTATTATATTTTATATTGTTACTTTTGAACTATATGACTCTATATACCTATGATGTGAAATGTTCAAATTTAAGAGATGTATTAATTTATGAAATAAATTTTGATTAACGTTTGAGACTTGTGTATGTGAATAATTATATATATTATAAGTAATTGTTTGAGATCATGTTTTATTCTGTAATGCCTCATGACCCTATTTAGGCGACGGATACGGGTTAGGGGTGTTACATTTGATTGTATTAGAGCTACAGTTTAGTCGGTTCTGGGACTATCGTGGCGCGTGTGAGTCTAGCTATACATTCCATATCATATACTATGATAGTGTGATGACTTCTAACATTTGAAAATGTGTTTTCATGTAGTAAATGGATCCTAATAGAGTTGTAGCTGATGATGTCGAGAGTGTAGCGCCTGCTCCCGCGTAAGGGATAGCCCGGTTGATTCTTGACCGATTTTAAGTAACCAGGAAGGAGAGGCTTGAAAAGCCTTTTACCAAATGATGAATGACTGGTTTACTCAATATATCCGGACTACCCCGGCTGCACAACAACCTCCACCCCGACTAATCCATCTTCGATGCCTGCTGTACCTCAGGTAAGTGATCCGTTGAGATTGTATAAGCCATTTGTTGATAAAATCAGAAAACACGGGGCTGAATAGCTTAAAGCTACGGATGATGATGATGCTGAGCGGGCTGAGTTCTGGCTTGATAATACTATCCATGTGTTTGATGAGCTGTCCTGTACCCCAGATGAATGTTTGAAGTGTGCCATATCTTTGCTGCAAGGCACAGCATATCACTAGTGGAATACCCTTGTATCAGTGGTTCCGAGAGAGCGAGTGACCTGGGAATTCTTCTAGACTGAGTTCCATAAGAAGTATATCAGCCAAAGATTTATTGATCAGAAGCGAAAAGAATTTCTAGAGCTGAAACAAGGTCGGATGACCGTGATAGAATATGAGTAAAAATTTGTGAGACTAAGTCGGTATGCCCGATAGTGTATTTCTACCGAAACCATAATGTGTAAAAGATTTGAAGATGGACTGAACGAAGTCATTAAACTGTTAGTTGGCATACTTGAGATAAAAGAGTTTGTGGTACTTGTTGAGCGAGCCTACAAAGCTGAAGAGCTTGGGAAAGAGAAGAAAAGAGCTAATTTTGAAGCTAGAGACTCGCATAAGAGATCATTCAGTAAGTCAGCTCAGTCAATACCAAAGAAGTTTCGAGATGATTTTAGTCATTCTAGAGCCACTTCGGGTTATACTAGACAGGATCAAAATAGACCACCTGCGAGTTCGAGAGCTACCTTAGTAGCTAGTGTGGGGAATGTCAGATCAAATCAACCCGAGTGTAAACACTATGGTAAACAACATCCCGGCAGTTGTAGATTACATGATCGGGCTTGTTTTAAATATGGATCAATAGATCATTATATTCGAGATTGCCTAGGGTTAGCCGAAGAAAATCCAGTGCAGAACTCGAGATCCAGTAATACTGCAGCTCGGGGTAGACCACCGAGAAATATGGGTAATGCGAGTGGCAGTCAGAGAGGAAATAAAGATACAACAGTCAGATCTAAGGCTCGTGCACCTGCCAGAGCCTATGCCATTCGTGTGCGAGAGGAGGCTTCATCCCCAGATGTTATTACTGGTACATTCACTCTTTATGATACTAATGTAATTGCATTGATTGATCCTGGTTCTACTCATTCTTATGTGTGTGAGACATTAGTATTTAGCAAGACTCTACTTGTTAAGTCTACTGAGTTTGTGATTAGAGTGCCGAACCCCTTGGACCGGTGTGTTATGGTTGACAAAGTGTGTAAGAATTGTCCCTTGATGGTTCGAGATCTGTGCTTTCTGGCTAATTTGATGTTGCTTCCATTTGATGAGTTTGACATAATTCTGGGTATGGACCGGTTGACATTACATGATGCTGTTGTGAATTACAAGGGAAAGACAATTGATTTACGGAGTCAGAATGATGAGGTTATTCGGATTGAATCTAGTGATTTGTATGATTTACTAGCAGTAATTTCTTCAATGCTAGCTCAGAAATATGTGAGAAAAGGGTGTGAAGCTTATTTTGCCTACGTGCTTGATAGTAAAGTGGCTGAAAGAAACATTGACTCAGTACCTATTGTGTGCGAGTATCCAGATGTGTTTCCTGAAGAATTACCAGGTTTGCCACCTATTCGAGAGGTAGATTTTGGTATTGAGTTAATGCCAGGGATGACTCTGACATCCATAGCTCCGTACAGAATGACACCTACATAATTAAAAGAATTGGAAGCTCAGTTGCAAGAGTTGACAGATAGAGGTTTTGGGCGACCGAGTTTCTCTCCTTGGGGTGCACCACTACTGTTTGTGATAAAGAAGGATGGAACTATGAGAATGTGCATTGATTATAGACAGCTCAATAAGGTGACTATAAAGAATAAGAATCCGTTGCCATGGATTGATGATATATTTGATCAACTGAAAGGGGCTACAGTGTTTTCGAAGATAGATTTGAGATTAGGTTACTATTAGTTGCGAGTTAAAGATTCAGATGTACCAAAGACTGTTTTTTGAACGAGGTACGGACACTATGAATTTTTGTTTATGCCATTTGGACTCACTAATTCACCAACTGTTTTCATGGATTTGATGAATTGGATCTCCAGACCATATTTGGACCAGTTTGTGGTTGTGTTTATAGATGACATTTTGATCTACTCTCGTGATGAAACTAAACATGCCGAACACTTGAGACTTGTATTACAGACATTGCGAGATAAGTAGTTGTATGTGAAGTTCAGTAAATGTGAGTTCTGGTTAAGTGAAGTCAGTTTTCTGGGTCATGTGGTGTCAGCATCGGGTATTCGGGTTGATCCGAGTAAAATTTCAGCTATAGTTGATTGGAAACCTCCGAAAAATGTTTCTGAAGTTTGAAGTTTTCTGGGACTAACAAGTTATTATAGACGGTTCATGAAAGGTTTCTCTATGATTGCATCCCCGATGAGGAAGCTACTATAGAAAGATGTTAAGTTTGAGTGGTCAGAGAAATGCCAGAAAAGCTTTGATCAGTTGAAAGCCCTTTTGACCGAAGCACTAGTATTAGTTCAGCCAGAATCGGGTAAAGAATTTGTTATTTATAGTGACGCATCTTTAAATGGTTTGGGTTGTGTTTTAATGCAGGAAGGCAAAGTTATAGCCTATGCCTTGAGACAGTTGAAGCCACATGAAGAGAACTATCTGACACATGACCTAGAATTGGCAGCCATTGTGTTCGCATTGAAAATTTGGCATCACTATCTGTTCGGTGAGAAATGTCATGTTTATTTTGATTATAAAAGCCTAAAATATTTGATGACTCAAAAAGATATAAATTTGAGACGACGTTGATGGTTAGAATTGCTAAAAGACTACAAGCTTGTGATTGACTATCACTCGGGTTGTTGTTACTGATGCTTTAAGCCGATAATCACTGGTTGCTTTGCGTCCAATGAATGCGCATATGGTTATGTCTGATGATGGTTCGATAGTAGCTGAATTGAAAGCAAGACCATTATTTATTCAACAAATTTGTGATGCCCAGAAGGTTGATAATGAGTTGAATGTAAAACGAGCTCAGCATGAGACGGATGCAAAATCAGAATTCAGAGTTGATGCTGATGACTGTTTGAGATTCAGAGACCGAATATGCATTTCGAGGAATTCAGAGTTGATCCAAATGATTCTGAATGAAGCTCATAGAAGTCGGTTATCTATTCATCCTGGTAGTACAAAAATGTAAAATGATCTGAAATAGCTTTACTGGTGGCATGGTATGAAACGAGACATTTCTAACTTTGCTGCAAGATGTTTAATCTGTCAACAAGTAAAAGCTGAACATCAGGTGCCTTTAGGATTACTTCAGCCTATCATGATACCTGAGTGGAAGTGGGATAGAGTCACGATGGATTTTGTATATGGTTTACCATTGACACCGAGCAAGAAAGATACAATCTGGGTTGTTGTTGATAGATTGACTAAATCGGCTCATTTTTTTCTGTACGTATAGACTACTTACTTGATAAGCTGGCTGAATTGTATGTTTCTCTGATTGTGAGATTACATGGTGTGCCTATATCTATTGTTTCGGATAGAGATCCGAGGTTTACATCGCCATTTTGGAAGAAACTACAAGATACACTAGGTAAGAAATTACATTCAGTACTACTTTCCATCCGCAAACAGATGGTTAGTCTGAGCGAATCATTCAGATACTTGAGGATATGTTGAGATGTTTCATTCTCGAGTTCAAAGGTATGTGGGAACGATAACTACCTCTAATTGAATTTGCGTGTAATAATAGCTTTCTATCGAGTATCAAAATGGCACCTTATGAGGCTTTGTACGGTCATAAGTGTCGTACACCATTATACTGGAATGAGCTCAATGAAAATAAGATACACGGGGTCAACTTGATCAGAGAAACTGAACAGAAAGTGAAAGTAATTCGTGAAAGTCTGAAAGCAGCATTGGATCATCAGAAATCTTATGTGGACTTGAAACGCAAGGATATAGAGTTTCAGATCGGAGATAAAGTTTTCTTGAAAGTCTCACCGTGGAAGAAAATACTCAGATTTGGTCGGAAAGGTAAATTGAGTCCGAGGTTTATTGGGCCGTATGAGGTAATAGAGCGTATCGGGCCAGTTGTTTACAGACTATTGTTGCCGCCTGAGTTAGAAAAGATCCACAATGTGTTCCATGTTTCAATGCTTCGTAGATATCGGTCTGACCCTTCACATGTGATTAGTCTATCTGAGATCGAGACGAAGCCCGATATGACATACGAAGAAGAACCGATTCGCATTCTGACTCGTGAGATTAAAGAGTTACGAAATAAGAAAATTCCATTAGTTAAGGTATTGTGGTGTAAACATGGGGTTGAGGAAGCAATTGGGAACCAGAAGATGCAATGAGAGAACGTTATCCGAACCTATTCATCGGTAAGATTTTCGGGGACGAAAATCCCTAAGGGGGGAGAGTTGTAACAGCCCGATTTAGACCCTAATCAGAACAGTGGTTTTGGAAACACGAATCCGAGTCAAAAAAATATTTAAAATTTTTTTCTGTGTTTATTTTGTGTAAATTTATATCTGTGAAATTTTCGTGATTTAATTTTTTCGTTTGAGTGTCCGATTAAATAAAATGACCTAATTTCATAAAATGAAAATTAGGTAGTTGTTTCTAAAAGGGGCTGAATTGTACTTGGCTTTTAAAATGGAAGCCTTTATGTTGCAATTTGCCCATTACTAAGTAAAGTGGATGGTAGTGGCCATGGTATAATGGTTTTATAATTTGATAAATAAGGTTAAAAATGTAAAACATGAAATAATAATAAGTTAGTATATATGTTATATTATATGATAACTAAAAATAATCTTTTATTTCTTCATCATCTTGCCGAATATAAACAAAAGAAAAAGAAAGAACAAGAGCTAGGGTTCGGCATATATTCAAGCTCAATCAAGGTTCATTTTTGTTCAGTTTTTGATAATTTCTACGTTTTTGAGATCGTTGCTTAGTAATCTTCAAGACCCAAGCTTTAATTTTTGATTTTAATGAATATTTTGAGTTATGCCATTGTTGATAGCTTGTGAGTTTTGTTGTTTGATGATGAAATATGAAAGATATGTTTTAGATTAACATATTTTGTATTGGAGTTTTTGATGCTTTTGAGTAATTAGGACTAAATTGCAAAAATAATAATTTAAGGGACTAAAATGTGAAATAAATGAAATATATGGGCTTGTATGAACACTAGGTATATTCGGCCAAACATGGGTACCTTGAAATTTTTAATATTTTGTGTTTTGTGTAATAGGGACTAAATTGTAAAAATTATAACTGTCAAGGGTAAAATGGTAATTCACCCATTTATGTGTCTTGGGACTAAATTGAATGAAAATATGTTTTAATGAGTTTAATTTGAATATTTTTAGATCAAGAACCAAAGAAATCAGATTTAGATTGAGGAAAAACGAAAGTTATCGACTAGCAACCCTGTCTCGTTTTATAACGTCCGAGGTAAGTCCATAAGCAAATAGATGTGTTTAATTGTAGTTAAATGATAAAAATATATGCTGGTAGTTAAAATATGAATTTATACATGCTTTTGCTGAATGCAAATAAGCTTGGTAATCATGTCCAAGCATTCGTTCGACCGAGTTACGACATCCGAAAGTCCCGTATGAACCTTAGGAATAGTTAAGATACATATGTCATGACATAGGATTCCGATATATGTGTGCGAGTAAGACCATGGCATCGATATGTGATTCCGATATGTGTTTATGAGTAAGACCCTGTCTAGGACAGTGGCATCGATATGTGACTACATGTAAGACCACATCTGGGACGTTGGCATTGTACAACTTGCGTGTTTATCTGAGTGTCCTATCCAGTTCTGAATGGTTCATCGGGCAAAGGTAAATCATGATTGAATGTGTAAATGAGCTAAAAGGCCAGGTATGGTTTAGCTTGTTAGCTATTGGTAATAAGGCATGTGTGAGACTTGAAAATTGATAAGTTTTATGTGATGCAAAGCATAAATATATATATGAATTAAGAAAATATATTCGGTTTGAACAAATGGTATGAATATTATGGAATTAATTTTGGATATGTATATATATATGTGATCATATATGTGTTCGGCCATACAAGTAGTATATGTACATGATATTATAGTTGGATTCTTGAGCTTATGTGAATAAGTAAATATGTGTTTGATTGTATAATGATATTTTAACTTAGAAAATTGATTGACATTCAGTTAATATGATTGTGGAAGCATTCGGCCATGGTAGAACTATGCATGAAAATGTTATTATTTATTTCACTTCTAAGTTAGAAGTTAAATTCAGCAATGTTAATATAATTCAGTTAAACTCAAAATGAATCGAATATATCTTGAAATTGTTTATTTTCTTTTGACTTACTAAGCTATGTAGCTTACTTTGTGTATTCATGTTACTTTGTTTTATAGATTTTAATTTCAAGTTACAAGCTCGGGGATCGTCAGCAAAGTTTATCACACTATCTAAAGCTTCGGTACTTAAATATTTGAATTTGACTTATGGCATGTATAAGCTGGATCGTATTTTGAAAATGCCGAAAGTTGGTTACGTACATAAGCCATGCGAAAATGGCTAAATTATTATATTAGTGTTCAGTTATGATAGGTAAGGTTTATATTAATCTTGATTACTAAGTTGCATGCCTTGAATGCAAGATATATGTGATGAGCACTATATGTTTTGAAAATGGCTTGCATATTATGTTAAACTTGGTCTTGTAAATTCCTAGTCAACTATTTAATGAACTTGTCTATTGGTAATTAATGATGGAAGTTTGGATATGTATGTGATTTTTAAGCAGCAAGATTCAGCTATGAAAGAGTATTGGTATAATGTGTGTTTGGTATGTTTATTATCATGTGATGGAAAGTGTAAAATGTGGCATTGTTTCAATGATGGGTGATTATGTTCTAGCTTGGTTAGTGCGATTATTAAGTGATAAATAATGTATGTGGTTGATGATTAATCTAGTTGACTATTTGATATGTGTTTGATGCTTTAATGTTAAGTATGGCCTTGGCTTTTGGGTAAATGCACACCTTGCATGCATATATGATGATTAAGTTATATATATATGTTTAGTTTTATATTGAGTCTATATCAAGGGCGTAATCATAATATATAAGATTTGTCTTGATGTTATATATATTCAGACATCTAGTTCATTATGAATGACATTGGATTAATATAAATTATGAAATTAGTAGGTAAAGAGAAAGGTATATGCATGATACAAATTTTGATGCTCATTTATGCATTAAGTTAAGACATGCATACATGACATTTGGATTTGTTATATTAACAAAGTTTTTATGTGCCTTGTATATGTGTAAAGTGTTCATATTTATGGGTGCTTATTACCTGTGTACGTATGGTTATAAGAACTTGCTAAATAAGTGTAAGTAATGAATGTGTATAATGAGATAAAAATATATATATAGGTTAGCCGATCAGACCAAGAAATGAAGTGAGTGAACTTATAACCAAATGCTTGCTTTTAGTAATATTAATATATAAAACATATAAGGTCCGTATAGATTACCATGCTAATGCTGTATATATATGGAATTGTTGATGTATTATATTTTATATTGTTACATGTGAACGATATGACTATATATGCATATGATGTGAAATGTTCAAATTTAAGAGATATATTAATTTATGAAATAAATTTTGATTAACATTCGAGACTTGTGTATGTGAATAATTATATATATTATAAGTAATTGTTTGAGATCGTGTTTTATTCTGTAATGCCTCATGACCTTATTTTGGCAACGGATACGGGTTAGGCATGTTACATAGACACACGTCCGTGTGTCTACCCGTGTGGACCATTTAAAGGCTATTTTCCAAGCGAATAATCACCCATACATTCAAACATACTTTATAACATGCAACATGACATATTCAAGCACTCGAATATTCCACACCACATCTTCATAAAGTCATCCTATTGCACATTCATTTGTTACATTATTTAGAGGCATCCCACACCAATTTCATGCATTATTAAACTTGTTATCATGACTTCAAATTGTGCATTCATACTTATAGTCATTTTAAGCCATTAGGTCATCCCTTATCCTTTAGCACCTAATTCATACTTTACCATACATTCATCGATCAACAGCATATCACATCATTATCATGCACTCACTGTAACGCCCCCACGCCCGAGACCGTCACCGGAGTCGAGCTTGAGGTGTTACCGAACATAATTTATCAAATTAAGAACTTTGAATCATTTGTTTCTACATTCACAGCTTTCTAGTTACCTGCGTCACAGTAACAAGAAAAATCATATCTCGAGTTACGAAACTCAAAATCAAGATCCGTAAATTTTACCTAAATCTAGACTCATATATCTATTTACTAATTTTTTTTCTAGAGTTTTTGGCTGGGCCAATTAGTACAGTTTATTAGTTAAAGTTACCCCTGTTTCAGGACTTGGCTGGACTGACCTCTGTTTACTACGAACCATATATCTCTCTGTAAAAAATTTATATGACTATGACGTTTGTTTATCATGAAACTAGACTAAATTAGGATTCCAAGAATATAAAATACAACACCTAATTATTTTTTACAATTTATGGTGAATTCCTAAAGTTGGAACAGGGGATCCAGAAATCACTCTAGCCCTGTTTCACAAAAATTCAAATATCTTCTAACATATAATTCCTTTACCTGTTTCGTTTGTTTTATGTGAAAATAGACATATTGGGATTCAATTTCATATTTAATCCATCACCAAATTAGATTTATATGATTTTTAGTAAATTTTCAAACTCACGTCGATTGTTCTTTGCAATGTTCATTTATGGCAAATTTCATCTTTTCATGAGTTTTTATAGACTAGATAACCTATTAACTTTCCATGACATCAAACATGGTCTAAATTAGTCATTTCCATGACCTATCATTATCAAGCATTTTCTCAACCAAATCACCGCCATATCACAAAATTATTTACGAAATAGGTATATTGCTATACATGCCATACTTAAGTTTTACAAGCCATTTACCAAAAATGTCCTTCGGATAGTGTGATCGAACCTTGACTGTCCCGATTCCCGAGCCGGCTTGTTCAAAACTACAATGAATAAAAAGGAGGGAGTAAGCATAAATGCTTAGTAAGTTCATATGCAAATAACAAGTAACATAACAATACAATTATACCAAACAACCTTAGCATAGTATCACCAAAACATATATCACATTTCTAAACATCATTCATCATCTTACCACCTTATCGTTGTTGTATCTATTTTCAGCCTGAGGGTTAAGTACATACCTGTCCAAAGTGTCCATTTCACAACACTTACCAAAACGTCACTTGCATCTTAAGTGTTCTTCCGTTTCACTAGAAATTTTACCCGTTGAACACATCTGAATATAACTTGGATACATGGATAATTTGCACATAAGTGCCACATATGTAATCAAGAAATCATGTAACCCGCCCCTAAGTGAACTCGAACTCAACTCAACGAGCTCGGGCGTTCGCATCCATAAGTGAACTCGGACTCAATCAACGAGTTCGGATGCCTAGTTACATCTCACGAACTTGGACTCAACTCAACGAGTTCGAACATTCGCATCCGTAAGTGAACTCGGACTCAACTCAACGAGTTCAGATGCTCAACCATCCTAGTGACATGTCACTTGTATCCTAATCTATTCCTAAGGTTCAAACGGGATTTTCATCGAACACATATCCTTGCCATCTTCCGTAAAATACCGAAACCAATACTCGGTAGCACTTTATATTTAACAAATAATACACATAATTTGCATTTTATTCGAAAATAACCACAAAGCATATATTTCATGATAAAAATCAGCATATCATATAATTAACATCAATAACTTATAAATAAAAATTATGCTACATTATTCACACATGAACTTACCTTGGTACCAAAATATAATGATTTTGCAATTTAGTCCACAATCTTTTCTTTTCCTCGATTGGGGTCGATTCCACGTCTTTCTTGATCTAAAATAACACATTTAGCTTATTTAATACTCAAATTATCAAATTAGTCTTTAATTCAAATTTTAGCAAAATTACAATTTTACCCCTAAACTTTTGCATATTTACCTTTTGCCCCAAATCTCGGGAATTAAACTTAATTCCTTATTCTTATGTTTTATAACATGCTGATCACTTTTCCCTTCTATGGCAATATCAAATACTCACTCTAACATGTACTTATGACTATTAGGTATTTTCGCCGATTAAGCTCTTTTACTCCTTTTCACTCAAGACCGAGTAGCACAAGTTGTCTAACATAATTTAAAACCTCATATTCTATCATAAAACATCAAAATTCACAAATTTCACCTATGGGTATTTTTCCAAATATGAACTCTAACTCAAAATATTACTATCATAAGCTATACCGAAGTTAAGGATTTCAAAACTTAAAATCATTAAAAGCGGGCTTGGAATCACTTACTATGAAGCTTGAAAGTTGAAGAAACCCTAGCTATGGAGAGAGGGAGCATTCGGCAGCAACTAAGGAAGATGATAACCAATTTTGTGTTATTTTTCCCTTTTTATTTCATTTAATATCCAAATGACCAAAATGCCCCTCCTTACTAAACTTTCAAAAAAATTCCTTCCATGTCCTAATTTTGTCCATAAACTTAAAATTGGTCAAAGTACCATTTAAGCCCTCCTAATTAATATTTCAAAGCAATTTCATACTAAAAACTTCTAGAATGCAAGTTTTGCAACTTATTCGATTTAGTCTCTAACATTAAATTAAACTCGTTATGCCAAAAATTTCTTCACGAAATTTTCACACAATTATGTAATCATATCATAAACCTCAAAATAATTATAAAATAATTATTTCTATCTCGGATTTGTGGTCACAAAACCACTATTCCGATTAGGCCTTAATTCGGGATATTACACTCACCAAGCAATAACATATCCTACCATCAAAACACTAGCACATGTATGCATGGGTAATTAGATTACAACCTAAATGATCAAATATGAGCCATATCACATGGCCATTACAAAATGAATTATCATTATCTTAAGCCTTCACAATTTGGCCAAATAGCATGACACATATCACAAAATGACCAAGTTTCCTAGACATGCCATACTCAAAATAATAATTTCACTATACCCAATAGTCCTTTGATAGTGTGATCGAATACTCCGACAGCTTTTGATCCCCTAGCTAGCTTGGCAGAACTACAAGGATGGAAAGAGAGGGGAGTAAGCATTAAAGTTTAGTAAGTCCACATGCAAATAATATGAAATGGTAGTAAGGGATCAACATGCAGAAACATAGCAACATATGCATAAAGATTATTCATTATTCAAACCTTCTTACTTACTCATCATACAGACATATATATATACGGGTTCATCGTAAATCGATCTTTATTAAGGCATTACTCATAAGTTTAGCATACATACCTGCACTCATCATAAAGTATCCATAACCATACCTCTTTCATATGTCCTCCTCGGGACTCTCATTACGTTCATTACATTACCCGTTGAACTCTCGGAATACTATTGGTTATACAGAAACCTTGCACATAAGTGCCACATATACAATGTAGCCGAAGCTACCACATAACATGTAACAAATCCATAATAAAAAAGGGCCTCTCAACGAGCTCGGATGTTACATGAATTGCATTCATTACAAACTCAGACCTCTCAACGAGCTCGGATGCCACATATCTTACGAACCCAGACCACTCAATGAGTTCGGACGTCTTAGTTCCTAGTGACATGTCACTTGTATTCTAAACTATTCCTATGGTTCAAACGGGATTTTTCCTCACTTGCATATAGTATCTCCATCGTACTTGCTCGTAACGTCGTGGATAATGACCATAATAACATTCATGCGTTCATAACAATCAGTAAGCATATAACTCATAATTACTATAAAACATTTATTACAATATATTAAAGCATTAAAACATACTACAACACCATATTTTTTGCATGTGTACTTACCTTAGTACAAAATGATGATAATCGAGCTTAATCGTTGTGTACTTTATTCTTTCCTCGATCAAGTCCCGATTCACGTTTTTCTTAATCTATAATGCCAAATTTAACTTATTTATTATTCACATTGTTCAAATGGGTCCATAATTCGTACTTTTGCAAATTTACATTTTGACCCCTAAACTTTCACATATTTGCACTTTGGTCTCTAGACTCGTAAAATGAAATGCATGCATTTTCTTGGTTACTCAAGATAGCCGAACCTTTACTATGCTCATATTAGCCCATATTTTCTTTTATTTCATATTATTACTATTCTCTTTTACACTTTTACAAACAAGTCCCTTGTTTAGGTGTTTTCACTAAAAATCACCTAGTAAAAGATGTTTATCATGCATCAAACATTCATATTCCTTCATTAATCATCAAAATACATGCATGTTACACATGGGTCAAATTTTATACATGAACCCTAGATCAAAATATAGTTAGAAATGGTTAGATCATGCTTCAAGGACTTCAAAAATGCAAAGAACATTAAAGACGGGGCTAGGATGCACTTACAATCAAGCTTTAAAATATTGAACAAACCCTAGCTATGGTGTCTTGCAATTTTCAGCAATGAAGGAAGAAGATGGACGCCAATTGTAACACCCCTAACTCGTGACCGACGCCGGTGTCGGACACAAGGGGTTAACGGCCAAACCCTCTCAAGATACCAACCAATTTGACATTACCAGTCAGGCTGGAAAACTGCGTCACCGTCGCCTTAAAAATCATATCTCGAGTTTCAAAACTCGGAAACTGGTTTCGTAAATTTTCCCTGAATTTAGACTCATATACCCATCCATGGATTTATTTTTAGAATTTTTGGTTGGGCCAATTGGTACAGTTTATTAGTTAAAGTCACCCATGTTACAGGGACCGACTGCTCTGACCTTCGCGCGTTACAACTTGAATATCTACCTGTACAGGGATTTAATACTGGTGCCGTTTGTTTCTAATGAAACTAGACTCAAAATGGAATCTTTACATATAAGGTATGACTCCTAATTATTTCTGGATAATTTATGGTAAATTTTCAAAGTCGCGACAGGGGACCCAGAAACCGTTCTGGCCCTGTCTCACGAGAACCTTAATATTTCTCAGTATACCGCTCATATGGTCGTTTCGTTTCGTCCATATAAAAATAGATTCATCAAGGTTCAGTTCCATAATTTACTCACTATTTAATTCTACTTCTACTATTTTTAGTGATTTTTCAATCTCATCTCACTGCTGCTGTCCGCAACAGTTACTGCAGTAGACTATGCCAATTTCATGAATTTTTCCTTGGCCTTAATCATCCATCATACATGACACAATTTATGGCCACCTTATCAAGATTTGAGTTTCTAAGACTCGTGGCTATAGGTTCTAGCATCCCACTCGACGACCACATAGGCCATTTTCACATGGCTTAAAGTTTACAACCCACAATTCGACAAAATATAATAGCCTATACATGCCAAATGTTCTTCAACAACAAAAACAATACCACAAGATTTCAGCTGGTGTGATGACTTCAACGACGGTCCCGATCACGCAAACAATACGAGTCCGAGAGACCTAAAATGGGTGACAAGAAAAACACCGAGTGAGTTTACAACTCAGAGAAGTCATAAGCATTCATCAATCCACGATAAAGTTACTACAACATGAAACAATAAGCGAGGCTAGGTACTCATCCATATCGAATCTATACCATAATTCCTCGGACCTTTCGGTCCAATCTCATACCAAGTCATACATCCACATTTCATATTCTACACAACAAGATATTTGAGGCATTTTCACACACTAACTCATTTCCACCACAATCATACAATTTCAATCATCACATAGATTTAAGGCTTACCAAATTCAACCCCGAGCATGAACATATTTTCTATTCGTCAAGAGCTCGAGGTACTTACCCGATCCGCTGTCCGGGATTAGCTCGATAATGTCGCACACTCAGTGCCAATTGTAATGCAAGAACATATAGTGAATCCGCACACTTAGTGCTATATGTATTCAACTCGCACACTTAGTGCTATATAATCAAACTCGCACACTTAGTGCTGTACAATTTAAACCCGCACACTTAGTGCCAATCTTGTCACCGTGTCCATTTATACCCGCACACTTAGTGCCGAGACCAATACCTTATGTATTTTGCTGCCTTTATACATTCAACAATGGCATCATTCCATACACATACATTTCCATTTACACACCAACTCATTTAAACACATTTGCATATATATATTGATCATTTAAATCAACACCAAATATACGCTTAATGACTTACCTTGTGTTGGGTAAAACAGTCCAAGTCGGCTACTCGATGACCTTCGTCTTTCCCTTGCTTGATTCTCCTTCTTTAACTCCTTGAGCTTAATCAATAAATCAACTAGTTTAACCCTCTTGCTAAACATTCATAATTCAATTACACATGCATATGTATGTTTGTATATTCGGCAACCATCCTCACTTATTACCCATTTGGTCAACAATCTAAGCCAAGATAAGGCTTCAATATGGTTGCCTCTAACCGAATACATGCACACCAATCTACTTCCTTTGGCGAATATGCATGTCTATGTGGAGGCTAATTTTACACTTAATACTACACAAAAAAACAGCATACATTTTCCTAATTAACGCATTACATATTGTAGTTCTATACACATCTCTCATTTATTTCATAACCGAAACAACATCACAAGCAAATAGACACCTTAAAATAGTATACATGTCATACCAATTCATCATGTGCAAACATATATTCATGTAGGTGCAATGGCGAATTCTCAAGTGGCTTATATCCAAATATACACACATATCCAAAGCTTAAATCTTACTTACCATGCAACATGCATGAATCATACTTATGGATACAACATGGCGAATACCACAACACCATACCGTTTCAATTTGGTCATGGTTAAACAAAGAACTTAGTATCTCATTCAAAATGCTAAAAGAAAATCTAAGAATCCTCAATCCACCATCACATGAATCATTATCAAGCTTGATATTTAGCATGCAATGGCATTAACACCATATTCACTTTGGCGAATTTCATTCCCATGACATAACAAGGATTTGAACCATGGGCTAACAAGAACATCAAGCTAGCAACTAAAATATACATGAATCTCATGGCAAAACATCAAACTTACCTTAATCTAGGTACAAGTATGGCCAAACCTCCTCCTAAACCTCTTCCAAACCAACATGAAACAAGAATTCCTTCCTTCTTCCTTAGAATTTTCAGCCCAAAGGAAATGAAAATGATGAACAAAATTCTTCTTTCTTTCTCCACACTCACGGCAATGGGCATGCATGAGACCATTTTTTCTCTTTTTTTTTTGTTCCTTTCATTATTAAATTCCCATGCTCACTATTTTATTTTTTCTTACATACACCATTGTCCCAACATGTTTTATGACATGTTTTACCCATAATCTCTTGTCATGGCCGGCCACTAACTATTAGGGGGAAATTTGACATGCAAGTCCTCCCCTTTGACTACATGCACTATTAGGTCCTTATAGATTAGCCTATCACTTTTCAAAAGTGTCACACAAGTCCTACTAACTGAATTCACATGCTATCAGCTAAATCGAAGCTTGAAATTTTCACACATTCATAATTACATATTCTAGACAATAAATATTACGTTCAAACATTTCGGTGACTCGGTTTAGCGGTCCCGAAACCACTTCCCGACTAGGGTCAATTTTGGGCTGTCACACCAATTTTGACTTATTTTTCCCTTTTTATTCTTTTAATTACCAAATGACCAAAATACCCCTAGGGTTTCTCTTTTACATTTTTCCTATGCATGTCCATTTTTTTTCCAAAATTATAGAAATTGGTCAAATTTCTAATTAGGACCCTCTAATTCAATATCTAATGCAATTTCATGCTTAACGCTTCTAGAATGAAAGTTTTTCACTTTATTCAAATTGGTCCTTAAAATGCAATTAGACATTTTATGCATAGAAACAAGCATGTATTCATAACATAAACCTCATGAGAATCATAAAATAATTATTTATATCTCAGATTTATGGTCTCAAAACCACTGTTTCGACTAAGCCCTAATTCGGGATGTTACATGAGCTGTGAATTGGGCCTGCTCACATGAGTTGTGGGTCGGAATGTAAGCTACACGATGCTGCTCACACGAGCTGTGAAGTATCCACAACACATGTTGGACCTCAGCCATCGGTAGGACATTCAAGACCAGCACCTGAAACATGAAAACCTTAATGACATGTCATTTGTATCCTACGAATTCCTAAAGTTCTAACGGGGCTCGATAGTTTTCGTAACGTCGTTGGATTTGCATTAATTATTTACATAACAATCCACAATTTACCTATAGCTCAAAAGATAGCATTAAAACATTATAAAATAACACAAACTTACCTCGATAATAAAGGCGTAGAAACAAAGTTGACTAATCTGAAGCTTTATCTTAACTATGTTACATGAGCTGTGAATTGGGCCTGCTCACATGAGTTGTGGGTCGGAATGTAAGCTACACGATGCTGCTTACACGAGCTGTGAAGTATCCACAACACATGCTGGACCTCAGCCATCGGTAAGACATTCAAGACCAGCACCTGAAACATGAAAACCTTAATGACATGTCATTTGTATCCTACGAATTCCTAAAGTTCTAACGGGGCTCGATAGTTTTCGTAACGTCGTTGGATTTGCATTAATTATTTACATAACAATCCACAATTTACCTATAGCTCAAAAGATAGCATTAAAACATTATAAAATAACACAAACTTACCTCGACAATAAAGGCGTAGAAACAAAGTTGACTAATCTGAAGCTTTATCTTAATTGAATTAACATTAATCGAATTAACTGAACCTTCAAAATTTTTAACCGTTAACCAAATCAAATTTTTTTCAAAAAAATTAACCGACCCGAATTTTTTTGGTTAATTCGGTCGGTTAACCAAGTTAACCGAAATTATATGTTTTTTAATTTTTGGTTAAAATAAGTATAAAATTAACCGAATTAACTGAATTAACCGAATTAATCAAATTGACCAAATTACCCAAATTAATCGAATTAATCGAATTATTTGTATAAAATTATATGTTTTTTTTATTTTTAGTTTTAGTTTTAGATTTTTATTTTTATTTATTAAATTATTTGTAATTTTTATGATTGGGTTGGGTAATTGGGTTGGGTTGGGTACTTGGCTTAATATATATTAGATTGGGTATTTGGGTTTATGTTAGATTGGGTTTGAGTGAATAGTGGGCTATTATATATTATAATTTGATTTATTAATTTTTTCGGTTAAGCTGAAAAAATTCGGTTAATCGAATGGTTTGGAGCCGAATTAACTGTTAACCGAAAACTCAAAAAATTATTAACCGACCCCCGACCGAATTAATTTGGTTAACCGACTGATTAACTGAATTCAATCGGTTAACCAAATTTTTTCGGTTTTACCAGGGGACATATGGCTGTGCAACAGGACCATGTGTCACACACGGCTGAGACACACGCCCGTGTCCCTGCCTGTGTGGAAAAAAATAGGCTATTTACAAAGCCATTTTGCCACCTTATATACACAAGCGTAAATGACCACATTTCATAACCCAATTAGCAAACATTTCATAACCATTCCATATACTATATATACCAATTCAACTTGATATTCAATCACCTATTTAATACCATGCATAATCCATTCATCTAACAAAATATATATATCAATACCTCACTTACATATTTTCATTCCATCATTTCTTGCCGAAACATACCATAATTGAACACTAAAATTCAATCAAAACATAGTACCAAAATAAGCCAAATCACATGGCCTAACACATCAATGCATATAAGCTTTAATAGCTAAAATAATTCATATATCTCATATCATCAACTAGCCTACACATGCCATATTACTAATTTCAAAGAGTTCAAAAATACCAAATCAAATTCTGGATAGTGTGATGAAATCTTCGATGACTTCCAACCTGAGCGAGCTTTCAAATCATTGTAAATAAGGAAAATAAATAGAGTAAGCTAATAAGCTTAGTAAGCTCATATGACTAATATGTACTATATACAATTTAACAATTAATTCAGAATTAGAGAAACATGAGGACATATAAATCAGCTCTATCAAAATCAACACGTAATACAATAACAACCTGGTAATCCCTGTATGTATTCATCGGTTTTCACTTACATATCATAACAAGAAAGTGGTTATTGCTCCTTTATTTCGATTTAGTGGTCTTTCTTTTCTTTACCTTTTTTTTATATTTTATATAAAATATATATAAAATATAAAAATAAGTAAAAAATCTCTTACCAAACTTTTGTAAAGTTTTTATTTTAGGGTAAAAATAAAAGATAGAGATTGGAATTTTCTATATATTGGATCTGGTCCAAGACGAACTGTTGTAGCGGATTTTTTGAAACCATTGAATTCAGAATATGGTAAGGTAGCCCCTGGATGGGGAACGACTCCTTTGATGGGTGTTGCAATGGCTTTATTTGCGATATTCTTATCTATTATTTTATGAAATTATTAAAATATCACTTACTTGTCGAGCATGTCACGTATACCTGAACTGATTCATATCATCATTTCAATTCTCGTACCGTTATCTTCTCCGTTTAACCATGGAAATAACATCAAATATTCTGTATCTTGAACACTAATGGGCACATATGTGGTTAAACCACCTATATCTTGATTCACATATATAACATTTGTTCGTACGTCATTATAACCTATATTACCATTTCAATACAATCGAACCAAATTTGCCAAATGCATAAGCATATAAAGTCATCAATACCATGTAATTCACATAACATTATGGCAATTCATTTCTATTTGTATAACTGTAATTTATTCATATAACTAGTAGTTCATCCGTATAAATAGTTGTTCATCGGTAATAAAAGTAATTCATCCGTATTAACAGTAATTCATCCATATAAACACATATCTCATTCATATGACCAGTAATAGTAATTATGCCCGTTGAACTACGTAAAATATAGATAGATACTCAGGTGATACACACTAAGTGTATTTATAAAAAATCTATCAATTCATTATCATTTTCGCTCTTTCGAGCCATAATCAGTAAGCTTCTCCTGAGCTGATAAACAGTAAGCACTATTGAGATAAAATGGTAAGCTTTATCAAGCTGAATACTAAGCTCATACGAGCTGAAACGGTAAGCTCCAATGAGCTGAAAATAGTAAGCTCTTACGAGCTGATATATCAGTAAGCTCATACGAGCTGTGGTGAGTCTGCAACAAATGCAGGAGCTCGACCAAATCGGTAAGCCTAGTGACATGTTACTCATATCTAACAAATTCCTACGATTCAAGCGGGGCTCGGTAATTATCCAACTTCATCATTTAAGCATTTAATGATCAATAATTCAATTCCTCAAGTCATATATATATTCAATTCAATTAAGTACATACATTTAAATACTCAATTCGCATACCTAGTGCATATTATCATACTAAATCCATGTAACATATATAACAATTGTAGCATTTCACTTTCATTCATGTAAACAATAATTTAATCATATAATCAGTAATTCAAATTTCAATTGGGTTATTCATTCAACTTATACACATTCATTTTAAAAAATTACAAATATTAATAGTTCAATTCTAGCTATACGAGCTTACCTCAAGTTGCTCAGATGGAATTTATTGTCTATTCGCCAACCTTTCTTTTTCCTTGATCTAGCTCCGGTATTTGCTTATCTTGATCTATAATATATTAAAAATTCAGCAAATTAACTTCCTTTCTGTTCAATTTGACACTTTATACACATTTTGGAAAAATTACGCTTTTACCGCTTATGTTTCACATTTTTACAATTTAGTCCTTATCTTGTAAAATTTCAAATTCATGAAATTTAAGGACAGCCCATGCTAGCCGAATTTTGTATAGCTTCATAAAAGCCCATATTTTCAAAATAATCACACTTTTAACCACATAATTTCAATAATTCACAATTTAGTCCAAAATTGACATTTTTACTAAAATTCACTTTACAAAACTTGTATATCTAACAACAATAATTTATTTTCTATCATCAATTATCAAAATATACACTTAATCAACAATGGTAAAATTCACATACTTTAACAGTTCAGAAATCAGAGATATGGGCTAGCTAGATTAAGCTACAGCGATCTAAAAAATGTAGAAATTATTAAAAACCGAGTCAAAATGGACTTACATCTTGATCATGCAAGTGCCGAGTCTAAAAATGCTTCCATGGCTTCTCTTTCTTTTGCTATTCGGTTTGGAAGATGATGAAAACCATTAATTTATCCCCTGTTTTATTTTATTAACCTTTATTCATAAATTACCATTTTACCCATAGCATATATCAATTAATTTTAACCACTATATGTCCATCATTGTCCATTATCATTATCAATAGTATAATTACCATGCAAGGACCCTTACTTTAATGCTTCATAGCTATTAAGCACTTTAAACAAATAGTATGCAACTTTTGCATTTTGCGCGATTAAGTCCTTTTATTAAATTAAGCACTAAAACGATAAAATTTCTTTACGAAATTTTCACACAAACATTTTATAATATTGTAAACCTTAATAAAATAATAAAATAAATATTTTGACTTCAGATTGTGGTCTCGAAACCACTATTCTGATTAACCTTAAAAACGGGCTGTTACAACTAATCTATATTCATGGATGAACATATTTATTAAACAGATTCCATGTTCATATATCATCAATTTGTATTTCCATAAATCATGTATCATCATTTCATGTATTTTAGGTAGACACTTGTAATAATTCATTTCTTGTTCATATTTTCTCATGTTAGAATTTTGCTCGTTGAATTTATTTGAAATATTGATGGATAGCAGGTAGTACACTCGAAGTGTACAAATTAGAAATCTGTCAATTCATAATTAGGGGTACTCATTAGAGTACATAATCGGGAAGCACTCTCTCGAGACATATATCAACAATGCTCATATGAACCATGTAACAGGAATTTTATCCAGGCTAAATTAGGAAACTCATAAGAGTTTAAAATAGGAAGTTCACAAAGAACTTTTAATCAGGAAGCTCACGAAGAGCATATCAGGAATGCTCACAAAGAGGCATGTAATAGGAGCTCTGGATAGCCATATAGCAGGGAGTTCAGGCGAGCCATATTAGGATGCTCATAAAGAGTTGTGTTTGTGTCTGCAACATATGCAGGATCACAACCGATCGCATAACAGGACACTCACAAAGAGCTACGTTTGTGTCCACAACATATGCAGGATCACAATTGATCAATAAACAGTACGCTCAAAAAGAGCTGCGGTAGTCGCAACACATGCAAAATTACTACCGATCAGAATGCTCGTAGAACTATATAACATGAAACTCGAGAGTGCTAATAACAGAATGCTCGTCTGAGCTATATTATGTTTGCAACATATGCAAGACTATAACCATTACAGGAAATCCAGTAATCCATCGAATTTCATTTATTCAAACGAGACTTGACATTTTTGGGGCATTATCATTTATCTGGCTTTGTCAGATATGTAATAAATTTCATGTTTATGAAATTTATACAATTCAAATACACAACATTCAATTCAAGCATATAAATATACACAATTTAGTTACACGAACTTACCTCGACAATTGTTCGTGTACGTAAAATCTACTAATTCGACATTTTTCTCTTTTCCTCGTTCTAGCTCTGAATTTGGTCTATCTGGATCTATACGAGTAAATTTAACATCACTTTAATATAATTCATACTCAATTCAGTCCAAATCACATTTTAGGAAAAATTACCGTTTTGCCCCTAAACTTTTAATTAATGACAATTTCGTCCCTAGGTTCAGAAAATGAAATTCATGCAATTTAATCCTTATTCCAAGCCTAGCCAAATTTTAAAAGTAACATTTATAGACTATGTATTTCATAAAATTTAGAATTTTTCCATAATTTTATAACTTTACAATTTAGTCCCTAATTCACATTTTCATCAAAATTCACTTTACAAAAGTTGTTTATCTATCAACAACCTTTCATTTTCTACCATAAATTTCAAAATTTCAGCATATTCATCCATGTAAAAATTTTATACTTGATAACTTTTCAAATTAATCCCCAAAATAGCTAGATTAGGTTACCCCAATCTCAAAAAGTATAAAAATTACTAAAAACGAGACTTGAATACTTACCTAATTTGGCCAAATAAGTTTTCTATTTCTTCCATTCTCCATGGCTAGGGTTTCCATATTTATTTGGGAAAGATAATGATAAAATGAAGATATTTTCTTTATTTTATTATTTATCATTTTTTCATCTTTCCAATTTTGTCCTTTTTTTATTTTATTATCCATGGATAATTAATCATCTTTAACAACTATTTTAATGTCTATTTTCCATATAAGGAACTCAAATTTTGAATTCCATAGCTATTTAATCCCTTTAGCTATTAGAACTCAACTTTTTCACTTTATGCAATTTGGTCCTTTATCAAATGAAACATATAATCGGTAAAATTTCTTTATGAAATTTTTATATGACATTATTATCATACTATAGATTATAAAATAATATTAAAATAAATTTCCTTTCTAGAATCGGATTTGTGGTCCCGAAACCGCATTACGATTTTCTTGAAAGCAATTTATTACAACATTAGTGGAGAAGGAAGTATTGAATTCAACATATGAAGCCATGTGTTAAATTTGGGGAATGATGCTTAGTTAATTTAGGGAATTAATATTTTATGGGATTGGACCTACTTTACTTTTAAAATCAACTTTAAAATCATGGTTTATTAGCATTTTAGCTACTTGAATAAATATGGATGATATGTTGTATATGAACTACATATTTATAGAACTGATTTGAGAATACATTTTTTTGCTTTTCTATGACTACATGGATGAATAAAAATTCTACATTATGACATGTTTTTAGCATTCTCGGGACGACCAATGGTTTAATTTTAGGGGTGTGTAAACTCTAAAATATGTAGATAGTTCAACACTCTTTTATGAACAATTTATGCAAATTTCGAGTATATAAATAACACTTTTTGTGTTTTTTCATTTTATTTTGTTATATTTTACTATTCCATGAGAATGTGTTAATTGAGTGAATTTTATGTTAAATACATGTTATTTTACTATTTTTTGGGACTAATTGAGCTAAGGAAAGGATGATAGAATTTTGGCTGTATTTGGGTCCTAAACAGGTACAGGTTAAAAGATTGATAGTGCAATCACATGGACTTCAAAATGATGTTGATCCATGATTAATTCCAAGAAGGCCTAATATTGCCTAAATTAGAGGCCCGAAAACAATTCTACTTACCCATTTTTTTTACCAAGAAATAAATTGGAAAATATCTACTGCTAAACTTAGTAGTCCCTAACCACCCATTCAATTCCCAAATCTATAGATTTGACCCCAATATTTACTAAATAGAAATCAACACAGTTTTCTTCTTGAAATAAGCCTTAACCGTCCACCTTACTGCTAAAAATAACAGTAAAAAAACTATCACTTTTTGAACACTTTTTGGCCGACCACATATGAAGGGAATAAGTTAACTCCCTTGCTAAATATAGTAAGGGAAGACCCATTCTTCCTCATGATAACTTTTGAAAAGAGTTATATTTCATGCCCTTAGACTTAGTTAATTGCCTGTAGTTAAGTGTTTTTAATTGCATTTTAGAATACTATACTGGCATTTTTAAAGCATTGCATTGAAGGGCTTGGATTGTGCTTAATTGTTATTACATGTTGCTTTTAACCACTTGTGGGAGGGATTTGTTTGGTGATAATTTGGGGGTGCAGAGTGTAGAAAAAAAAAGAGCAAAAGTTGAAGGTTTGTTGTGGCAAAGTATGGACAATTTGCCAACACAATGCCTTAGCAATGCCGGGAAGATGCCTAGTCAGCACTTAATACGTACTGTTATTGGCCCCATATGTATGTATGCCAGATATATCTAACTGGAAAATAAAGGAAGGATCGTGGGCTGATGGACCTACCCTAGAAGGTGAAACTTATAAAAGCCAAGCAGGGAATCCTAATTAGGGTGAACAACGTTGGATGAAGCAGAGAGTATTGGGTAGGGGCCAAGTACGAGGGCAGTAGAAGAAGGAGAAAAATGACTGCAATCATCTTTGGAAATCGCAAGATATTGCGCTATCTGTGTTGAGAGCTGGATAGGCGAAAGCTATCATATCAGATTTCCTTATTTGTTTCTTATTGTGATTCTTTTAAAGCTTATTTGTTATTGATGATGTTGGTTATCGTATTAAACTCAAAGTTGATTTGCCCAACCATGAGCTAAATCTCTTAGGCTTGGGACTACTTTGATGAAACCTTTATTTCTGTAAATGTTTAAAGTTTAAGTTTGGTTTGTTTTACTAATTTATTCGATGGTATTTCATGTTATATGTAAGTTGTACATTGATAACTATGCGATAGGTTTATAAAGATGACTTAATCCTGATAGGTTTAGGTTAACTAGATAGAAGCTGGATAATATGAGTGAATGATTAATCACTTATTCATAGCAACCTCTAGACATAGAGCCTTGCCTCATATGAAAGAAGGTAGAGAATATTAGTGGTAGCTGAACTCAAAGTCTATAGAGATATAGTGCCCTAGGGAAGGTAACCCAGAGTCTTGCTCTCAAGAGAAGCAGACTACTGTAGAAACCTATCGAGCAGTAGAATATTCACGACCTTGATATGGCATTAATAGTTAGTGAAGGTAGATTCATTAGTAATCCCAACCATCCTAACCAACATCGTAGTTCCTCAATCCTTTTTCGTAGTGATTTTACCATGGCATTCTTGTTCCGTTTACTTGTTTTGTTTTGCACATTTTATACATTATCATTCTCTCATTTTTCCACTACATTCTTATTATTATTTTGCTTTAGCATTAATCAAACTTAACTATAATAACTCGACCAAATTATACCTATCTAATCCCTATAGAGACGATCTTACTCATCACTTTATTAATAGTTCGACATGTATACTTGCATGACTTACATATCAGCTATGCAACCAATATCTCACCCTAAGAGATGACATCACAAGGAGGAGGAAATAAAGCTAACTTCCTTGCTAAAATTAACAATGAAGCAATCACTGTAACGCCCCGAATTTTGGGCCTAGAAGTATTAGGTCTTGAGTATGGGAATAGTTAGACAGCTGCTTATAAATATTTAGTTGTGTAAGAATGTGACACAAAAATTTTTCTACTTCAATGGTTAAGTGCCCTGGGAAGAGTTTGAGAAGTCTTGGGTTCAAACCTGAGCAAGTGCAAAAAAGTTTTGTTTTTTAGGAGTAAGCAATGTCTCTAGGTAGTAGGCTTTTAAGTAAATAAGGGAGAAACATGACAGAAAAGAGCCTGCTGGCCCAGGGGATAAGTGGCGTGTTGCTAGTGTCTGAGGTCTGAAGTTCGAGTCCTGGTTTGAGCAATGGGGGTTTTATTTTGCTGCCTATGCCGTGAGGGTAGTAGAGTTTGACTGAAATATTGCAGAGTTGTGGAATTTGAATTGGTGGTTGAGGAGATTATGGTGGAGAGATTTTAGGAGAGAATTAAGGGAGGGAAATGTGGAATTTGAAATGTGAGAGAGTTGGTGCCGAAATGGTAAGCTAAGCCACTCAGAATTCGGCTTTGGTGGGTTGATTCTCCTTTTCGGCTAAAGTGAGCATTTTGGGGTCATTTTCTCTTCTTTGGGAGCTGAATTGTGCTTGGGAGAGTTTTGGGCAGTGTTTATTCTGGTTTGCATTTTCACACTTTTTCCCTCTTTTACATCTTTTACTTTGGCCGATTCTCTCCCCTTCTCCCTCTCAATTCTTTTTCCCTTCTACCTTGTTACCTTGGCCAATTACCTCATCACCCCTCTCTATTTTCTTTTGTTTTTGGTTTTGGCAAGTGCTCTTTGACTCCTCTTCTCTTCTCTACTCTTTCGGGTCCTTCTCCTTACACTTTAATACTTGTGCCATATACTTCTTATCCTCTTTTCCTCTACTCTTTCAGTTTTTAGGATATTTCTCCCTTGTTGTGGTGTTTCCTTCTAGTCGTCGAATCCTTGGCTTATAGCCGAACACCCTGCCTTTGTCGCTATCTCTGTTTAGGCTCACGGGGTATGATTATTACATCTTGAGCCTCGGTTCAAGTGTGTCATTTTAGGGGTAGGCAGATCACTTCTGTCCTCTATTCTAAGTTTACACTCTCAGTAAGTTACTATACACTTGGTTCAATGACTGGCAAGTATAGTAATAGTAACAAGATGTGATTGGAAGGCAGGTAGTCTTTAAGGGTTGTAAGCGAACTCTTGCAATGGTGTTAGTGTGATCGATCAAGGCGAGTAGTAGGTAATCTCTTGAACAAGTATTGGCTAGGGTTCCTTTCAACTCTTTTGTTAGGTAGTTAACCAAAGCTTCTGTTGTAATAGGTTGGAGTACATGTGGGCTAGTTCGCATGTTTTCGCAACCAGGTGTCTAACCACACTACTATAAACGTAGATCGACAAAAGCCGGAAAAGTATGACTATTGGCGCTACACAAGCTTGCGCTCGCTCGTGTGGTAATCCGAACATGTAAAATGTGGGCGTTTGACCGTAGAGGCCACCATGAACAATTTTATGGGCTTAGGCTATCTTTGGGCCTTGTTGGTAGAAATGGGCCATGTGGGCCCCACGGGCGTGTGGGCCCACATGGGTCGTATTATGGGCCTTGGGCCCATTTTCACTATTTGTCTGTTAAGGTTGCATGGGTCGCCCGAGAGGACTGTGACCTACTGTTGGATCGGTAAGTGTACCTAGACCCCCTAGTGGATAAAATGACTAAAATGCCCCTACATGGTAAATTGACTATTTTGCCCCTTTGAGATATATGTTTATATTTGAGCATGTTATTGTAATTGTGTTGAGTACATGAATAATATTATGGTATGACATGACATGTGGCATGATTCATTGCATAGGGGTTGGTTTTTATATGATTGGAGGAAGTGTATTGTATTGGCAGCTTTCTTGCAAATCATTGATGACTTTAAGCCTATTATACTGGAAGCTCTGCTGCAAATACTGTGTAGTGCCGCAACCGATGCTAATTTTAGAGTTTAGGGATGGGTGGGTTGATTATATCCCCACATGGAGTGTAGGGTTGGACGGAGATAGAATGTAGAGGTTGGATGGGTAGGACCTACATATTGCATCGATTCATTATTCTTGCCTGCTGCATCGCAATGCGATAATGGGCCAAGGCCCGAACACGTGACTGTTTCTTTATTGAGATGGGCTAAATCCCAAACTGATATTGCCACTATTACTGATATGGGCTTAGGCCTAGACTGTATTTGTTCACTGTATGTTTGACTGTCTATTTATTAAAGGATTATACACTAAGTTTTCGTAACCTCACCCTTCTGTGTATCTACGCAGGTAATCCTTCGATGGATCGGTGCTGCGAGGGACTTAAAGGTGGCCACACAACAGCTTACGCATCCCTATTTGTCTTTTAATTTATAAGTAGTTTAATTTGGGTATTTTATGTAATAAGGCCTCTCGAGATTTTATTTTTATTTTGGGATTTATATTTGTTTTTCTTTAATACTGCTAGAGGTAGGAAAAACAAGTGGGTTTTCAAAAATACCACGAATACTTAAACGGTTTTAAGAGCTACCGCAAGGAAATAACGTTTTACAAGTAAACGCTAGTATGCAACTGTGTTAAAAAGCTTTCGCTACAAACAAGATTTTGAAATTAATAACGATTTAAAGTAAATACTTTTGATAGTGATGCAAGTTTTAAAACCATCTTTTGGATCACACAATGAGGCTTAATAAAGATTGGGCTTTGCAAATGATATCATACTTTACGAAAAACACTTCAATGTGACATTGCCAGATTCGACCATAACGTCTAGGCCAGGTTTGAGGTGTTACAATCACTCTTCTACTAAACAAGGGACATCATATACATGGAGAAATTGGGGGGGGGTTTCATTTTCTATTTTTGGTATAGGATGTTAAACCACCATCAACTATAAATAGAGACTTCATTATTCATCAAATTGGAATTCAAAAACACAACAAAACACACCATCAAATATCAAGTTTTCTTAAGTGTTCTTGCCTTTCTCATGGCTTGCTAAACACTTGAATTCAACAAAAGAAGGAGATCACTTGCCGAAATAAGAGCAGCTAAAAGGATGACTTGAAGATGTCTAGATGATTTATCAAAAAAAGAGGAGAAGAGTCACCATGGGAAGCTGTAAGAAGCAGTGGCAGATAATCCCATGCAGTCAATGATTTACTTTTCTTGTTGTGAAATGACCATGGATAGCCCTTCTCGGCTACTCTCTCCTACCTTTCTCTTTACTGTTAATTATTGTTTGTATGTGGAGAGACAATATTACATCTCATCTTTATGTTTTTAGTATAATATGACTTAATTTTTTTTATTCAAAATGAATATGAATGTTGATTTGAATTAATTGATATTTTTTTTCTGAATATTTTGTGCAAATGATTATTTCATTCATTTAGGTTTAACTCATGATTATACTTGTAAATGTATGGCCAATATTTGTAAGTTAATGTATTAACTATTTAATTTGGGAAGAGGTAATAGTTAACAGAAAAAAGACCTAAATGGTGCATATCATGACGATTTCGGAAGATAATTGTTGTATGCACAAACTGTTTAGATACCCGGAAGGGTGATTTGTAGGTTAGTTTTTGACATAGGAATATGCTAATTAGCTTAGGAGCAGAATAGGACTTCGGGAGAAGCCTATACCTTAATCAAAATGGATTTAATGAATTTTCATATTTGCCATGACACTTCATGATATTCTTTCTATGACTACCAATAAATTATTGTTAAGTGAAATATGCATTTTATTTTATTCATGTTGTGTTATATTATTCCTTGTGTTAATTCCTATTGTGATTGTTTTCTGCAACGTCTGTTGTTTTATTTTGTGGGTATTTGAATATTGATTATATTCCTTAACTTAAATTGTGACTTTCATCAACACTATTATCTTTTATTTGTTTTTCTTCCAAATTGATTAAAATTGAATTTGCAAATAATTCACACAATAGTCCTTGTGGAGACGATACTCTTTTACTTACTACTTATTACTTATACGACTGTGTACACTTGCATGTATAGAACTCGGACAGACTAAGTACACCAATGGCGTGTTACATGGGTGAATTCTATATGCCAACACAATATAGCACATACATTTCCATTTTCATGCTAGCCACATACCTAGAATTCAGAGGTAGATTCATATCAGATGTTTTCGTTTCATTCATATACATTCTCTTCTTATAGCTCCCCATTTCAAAATCACTCAGTAGCATGTTTAATTGTATTTGCCAATTTGGTTTGCAAAATATATCTGCCATATTGGAGGCTACATAACATATTTCCTTTAACTCTATTTCCTTAGATTAGTTCATATCATATCATATCATTCATATCAGAAGCAAGTGGTGGTGGCTTAACATGAAAATGACCCACACTATTTATCCTAGACAAACAAAAATTAGACTAATAACTCTGGACAAAAAACCGTTATTCACACACACGTAAACTAATTATCCTTTACAGGGTAAGAATACTTATCTTACAATATTATAAAGTAAGAAGGAACTCACTAGAGAAATAGCAAAGTCTAAATAGTGGATCCTTCACCTTTGCCAGTCAGACCTTTAGTAGTGTCTTGAGCTAAAAATAATGTTATTTAAACATATTAGATTACTACTTCATCAAATCTAAACATACATGCATGAAACATTTAACACTTAACCCAGAACCAATAAGTTTCCTTATACACCAATCTGACACTTATGCATGTAGAACCAGAAATACGTAAATAATTCAATAATATCCTAAGGTTCGTTAAAAATTACCAGAGAGCTATGAAAAATGTATAAGTTGGCTGACTATAGCGAACCTAATGTTAGACAGGTTTTTTGGATTTTGGTTTTCAGAAAATACAAATAAAATCAAGGAGGAAAATAAAATACTTAGAAAACACAATAATTTTTCGGTGAAGGAACTATTTAAGCATAGAGACAAGATTTAGTGGAAAAATTAGATAATAAATGCGTTTATAAAAATTAAGTCTTTTAATCTACAGTTACTTATTTCCATTCTAACTAAGTCTCCATTTAACTAATTAAATTACCTTACCAAAATAGTAAAAAAATCTATTCAACAGTAAAACAAGTGAGTTCGCCAAAGCATCTGGGTGGCGTACACTTAACAGAAGAGTCCGCCACACCACAGATCTTCACCAAGCTAAGAGTTCGCCAAATGGCGCAGACAAAGAATTCTGTATGTAATCAAAACAAATAATTTACTTACTCATCTCTACTCTTAATTCACCAAAACACTTTAAATAATAATAAAATACTAAGACTTCACCGAGCAGGCTATTACATGAATAGACATAAGAAGGAGTTCGTTAAGGACTAACCTAAGATTGGCAATCCTACAAGAGATAAGAGGGATAACATTTTAGAACCAATAAAGTAAAAAAAACCAAATAGTTGATGGCCAACATTAGGTCTCACATATAAGCTTGTGAAGGGAAAGAAAATTTTGGTTAAGGTATTCAGGCCCAAAATTCCTAGAGGATTTATATACTGAGGAAAACTGTGTACTACAGTTGGAAGGTAATTTTGTTAACAATGGGTTGTAAGGAAAAGGGAAGGACCAATACCACGTTGATACAGGTTGATAATGGTCAAGGATGACCAAGGAGTTCGAAGTTTTTGCCTCTAATCTATTCTCTTTAAAAAGATGAATTATATCTATTGCATGGTTTCACAAATCCTCACTAAGTTCATTTGAACTTACGAATTCACTGATTGATTGCAGGATAAAATTTATCTTGGGAAACGAGTAGAGGGACCAAGCCAGATATTACTAGATTCAAGGGTTAGAGTGGAAGTTTCTAATGTGCATAGAGGGGATCCCTTAGAGGCTTCACCTCGTGGATTGATTTGGAAGAGTTCATATTAAGTCTCATTTTGAGTTGTAAACACTACTAGATTAGATAAGTTAGTAAATTTGTAGGGACCTACTTTTCCAATGATAAGGATTTAGCTGAAGTCCTGAATTGTAGATTGGTAGTGTCAAGCCACTTAAGAAAAATTAATTTTAAATAAATTTTTGAGTTATTTTGGGTTGTTGTGACATTCGATACCTCGACCAGGTAAAGGGTGTTACATATGTTATGCCTCTCTTCAATGAGCTTAATCGAGGTATTGTGAGACTCGATACTAAGGCACCTTAATTCAATTTGAATCCAGTCATGTTCCAAATGCTTCAAATGGTGGGTCAATTTAGTGGGATTCCTATTGAAGATCTGCACCTTCATCTATGCTTATTCTTGGAGGTGAGTGACTCTTTCAAATTGGTCGAATTGATCGAAGATGCCTTAAGACTGAGATTATTTCCAAACTCTTTGAGAGATAGAGCACGACCATGGTTAAACTTCTTACTGCCTGATTCAGTAATTACATGGCAAGAATTGGCTAAACGATTCTTGATGAAATAGTTTCCTCCTAACAATATGCCCATTTTAAAATGAAATCACCATATTCCAACAACTTGATGACTAATCTCTATATGAGGCCTGAGAGCGGTTCAATGAGTTATTGCAGAAGTTTCATCACCATGGTATTTCATATTGTATTCAGTTGTAGAGTTTCTATAATGGTCCCAATGCTCATACGAGAATGGTGGTAGATGCTTCAGCTATGGAACCCTTCTTTCTAAGTCCTACAATGAAGCATATGAAATTCTTGAAAGGATTTTTAGCAAAAATTATTAGTGGTTCACTACTCGAGTAACCATAGGAAGAAAAGTGGCAGGTGTTCATAAAATTGATGCATTTACTTCTTTGGAAGCCCATGTATCTTTTATGTCTACTATGCTTAAGAACAAAACTGTAAATGGGTTCAATGGTAACTTGACAGGTCAGTAGTTGAACCAAGTTGAGAATATCTCTTGTGTATATTGTGGAGACGACCATGCTTTCCAGAGTTTCCTATCAAATCTAGAGTCAATCTATTACATAGGAAATCAGATTTAGAGTGGTATGTAGTCAAATTTTTGCAACCCTTCATGCCGGATGACCTTTCATAATTTGACAAGTCAAATTGGGCCTATCATTACACATAACGAGCTTGTTTCTAAGCAACTTATATGTTTTTATTATGTTTTTACTTAGTTTTCATTCTTAGTTTTAATAAATGAAATATTATGTTTTTACACTATTTTTGAGACCCAAAATGGCCAAATGCACCACTGGGAACTTAATGGTTGATTAAGTGTTGTAGAGAGTCATCGGAGGCCCGAATGTGGGCGAAAACATTGCCTAGAAGGGGGTTATCACGACACCTAAGTATGGAAGTTGCAACACCTCTAACAGGCCCGAAATGAAGAAGAAAAATAACCATTTGCAATGGTATCGTGATACCTACCCTTGGGCATCGCGATATTCACTTCAAAGGACTCCCAGTTGTAAATGGCATGGAAAAAAATGACTGCAAGGGTAGTTTTTGTCCAACACCAACACCAATCAAAATACAATGTCTAGGGGAATTTTGGTCACTAAATTTTGGTTGTAATCAATTCTAAAAGCCACTTTTGGCTGAGTAAAAGAGGAGGCTTTAGTTTAGGTTAGAAAACTCTTTAATTTTAGGGTTTCCTTTATCTTTTAGCTTAGGAATATGGTAGTTTTCTTCTCTATAGTTTTAGGGTTTTCATTTATGTTTCTTTTTAGTTTTACTTAGTTTCATAGTTTTTAGTTAAGTTAGTTTTTTATACAAGTTAGTTTTATTTACATGTTAAAGACTTTAAACTTATTTGTAATCATTTTTCATTTGTGAGTTAATGTTATTTTAGTTTTCTTTATTTTCATCTATTATAAATCTTATCTTTATTGTTCTTGTTTCTTTATCTTTATGTTAGTTGCTTTTCATTTAAGTTAATTAAGTTAAAAATAGAAGCTTTCATTTTTCTGTTCAAGTTTATGTTAATGGCTTCCATAGTTATTTCTTTCATGTTTGTTAGCCTTTTAATATAGTAATGAGTAGATAAATATTTGGTGGTTAGTTGATAGAAGTGTTGTTTAGTTAGTCTTTAGGGTTTAGGGACTAAATTGCAAAGTTAGACTAAATCGAATAAACTTTAAAACTTAAGATTGACTCCCCTAAGGGAAAATTAAGATAAGTGAGACCGAGATGTAAGCTTATTGGGCATGAATTCTTTAGTCTTAGGTTAGTCGTTGAGATATATAGATAAACCAGACTAATTTTTCTAATCTGATAAAGTTGAGACTGAGAGGTAAAATGGAGCCAATGTAGGAGTGTGAGCGATTTAGATCCCTAATTCGAGGGCTAATCAACAACATAGAAATCAAGAAACTGCTGCCTATTATCTTATTTGGTAGTTTTATATTTTATTTTATTTATAATTTAGTCTTTTTCTGTTGTAGGTAATTAATTAGTGTATTCAACTTCAATTTATGCTCTGTCGTAACATAAAAATTAGTGAATAGCTACGTAGACTCCTTTCTTGCAAGCACTTTTGAATAGAAATCTCTAAATTGCTGATTCCTTTGGGTTTAATCCATTGTAACACTACAAGTATTACAACTAACTTGTCACACTTACAGTAAAGCCGCGATTTTTATATCATATTTTAATTACCGAGTGTTGATTTCTACTTTCTTTCATCGTTCGCGAGATCGAGGGAGAGAGGCGGTCTGCAAAATCATCCAAATTTTTCATGTGGCAATCAAAGGGCTGGTCTAAGTAACCCTCATATGTCAACAAAACCAAATATCAGCCAAGTCACTCTCAACAAGTTTAGAAACCTCTACCAATTGAACCTACGAGTATTCTTGAGAATTTGCTGAAGGTATACATGATGAAGAATGATGCACTGATTCAAGGTCATGCAACAATAATCAAAGACTAAGCAATAATGTTGAAGAATTTGAAAAATCAAATGGGACAGCTAGCCAATGAGCTAAGAGGTAAACCCCAAGGTCTTTTACCAAGTGACACAGAAAAGTTTGTTCTCGCGACCTCTAATGAAACATTATCGTAACAAAATAGTCCTGATAAATCAATATAGGAGACCAAGGTTAAAGTTGCACCGCAACATAGTAGTCCAGACAAATTTAAAATCCCACAACCTCTATATCCTCAACAATTCTAGAAGCAAAAGTAAGAGGTACAATTTAAGAAATTTTTGGACGTGTTGAAACAATTACATATCAACATTCCACTTGTGGAAGCTCTTGAGTAGATATCCAATTACATGAAATTCATATGGGACATTCTCTCCAAAAAGAAAAGGTTGGGGGAATTTGAGACGGTGATTTTGACAAAGGAATGTAATGCATTTTTACAAAATAAATTACCGTAAAAAATGAAAGATCCAGGGAGTTTCACTATAGCATGTAACGTCGGAGACTCTTATTGTGGAATGGCTTTATGTGATTTGAGAACATGTATCAACTTGATGCCCATGTCAATGTTTAGGCGATTAGATATTGGGGAGGTCAGATCGACGACGATTCCACTTCAATTGGCGGAAAGATCATTAGCACATCCTAAAGGGAAGGTTGAAGACGTGTTGGTACATGTGGATAAATTTATATTTCCAGATGATTTTATTATTTTTATTTTAAAGTAGATGAAGAAGTCCCTATAAATCTAGGTAGGCCCTTCTTGGCAACTGGTAGAAAGTTGATCGATGTGAAGAAAGGTGAACTCACAATGCGAGTTGAAAATGATCAGGTGATCTTTAATGTATTTAGGGCCATGAGATTTCCAAACACAGTTGAAGAATGTTTTGCTATGTCCTAGATAGAATAAATGGATTTTTTAGAATGGGAACTTAATTTTGGAGATGATCCGTTGGAACGTATTTTAGCATTCGACCCACCAAATGACGATGAAGAGGATGAGTGTTTGGCTTTGTTAGACGCTAATTCAAAGAGACTCACTTCAAAATCTCGATTTAAGTTATTGAAGCTAACATCTCATGAATACAACCAACCAAAGATGTCAATCAAGGAACCACCTGAATTGGAGTTAAAAGTACTTCCATCCCATTTGAAATATGTTTATTTAGGTCCCTCTTCGACTTACCATGTTGTCATTTTAGCTGAGCTAACCGAGAATTAATAAGGAAAACTAATTGATGTTTTGAGGAAATTCACGATGGCAATAGGGTGGACTATCGCTAATATTTGAGGTATCATTCCGTCTTTGTGTATGCATAACATCTTACCAGAAGATGGTGAAAAGGTATCGATTGATGGCTAGAGAAGACTAACCTGACATCCAATATAGTAGTTGATTTTTAGGTCATTTCTACACTTAGCGAGCTTGCTTTTCTTGGCATTTTAATATTAATTATTATATTTTTCAGTATTAGTAGGTTAGAAAATAAAAGTTAATAAATTTAGCCTTTTTACGCATTTTTCTACTATTTTGATGACCTATAAGGTTGATTCGAGCCTTGTGAGTGACTAATGGACCATTTAAGCGTTTAGGTCTAAGAGTACAGGGGATAAAGATTAGGCTGCGAAACAAGGAGGACTGATAGCACAAGAAAGCTACCAAGGTCAAAAATGCACTTAACGTCGTGATGAAGAGCATCCCTACGTCACGAAAACGTGACGATGGCAAGCCATAATGAAGCTGATTTCCTTAGATGACACTTTTGGGGATATTTCCATATTTGGACCCTAGCATTTATTAGAATGTTTTATTTATTCGTATCTAAGTGTATCTAGGGTAGAGTGGTCACCAAGTAGCCTTTTTCCTATATAAGCAACCTTAAGGTCACCGGGATTGTGAGCAGAATTAGATAGATAATTTTTCTATTCAATTTTTAGTTTTCTTTTCATGTTCATTTAGTCAAAAATTTTCTATTCTGATGTGTAGGCAATTGTGAGTAGAGATAGCTCTAGGATCGCGCTTCAATATATTTATTCATTAGCATTCTCCTATCTCTTCTCTTCTATTCTTTTATTTATCTTTCATTAATTCGATCGATTAATCATTGTATAAATATTATAATAGATTATTATGCTTATTTTATATCTTGCATGATTCAATTAATAAACTAATTTATTTGTTAAGTGATTGTTTATCTGAAATTGGTTGCTTATACAAGAGTACTTAGTATATTAGGGAGTGATGCCCATGATAAAATATCGAGACAGGTGAGACCAGAAGGGTATCCTGTTGTGTATAACTTGTGCTGAGCGGAGTGCCCAGGAAGGTATCTGTATGCCTAGGAAAAGACCGAAAGGGTAACTTAGGTGGTAATCCTTAGTGAAGATGAATAGGGAGGGTAGTCTTAGTTAAGGGTGATAAATAACTCAATATAGGATAATTAATTATTTAATTAGATAATTAGGGATTTAATCGATCATAGGCTAGAGGCTCGTACTGTCGACAGTAGGAATAGGAAAATGCATTAGGTTCATTTAAGTTAGTTAATTTAATTAGTTTAATTAAAATATTAATTTGGATTCACATTACTAATTTGTGACTCGATTAGAATAGTAATTATTTTCTGTAATTAATTTAATATTAATTTCTACAATCTGTAATCCCTTGGGCACGATCCTCAGGATACTTATGGTGTTCTATTGTAACATAATACTATATTACAATTTGATCCATATGTTTTCGGACACTATCAATTTAATTTTATATATTTTTGGTATGCTATTTTTACTATAAATGATAACAAGTTTTGTAAAATCTCATCTGACAAAGCCCTAGTGTTTGAGCGTTGCATATAGAAGTAAAGTATGTAGGGTAAGTTCTAAGTGAGTAAGGTATTAAATCTGGTTAAGTATAGGGAATCTGTGGATGCGCCTTCAGGCGAAGTCTGTGTTAGGAGAGCTTGGTGATTTGTTGGACTCTCTTGTAGAGTATACGCCACCTCAATGGTTAGGCGAATATCTTGAATCCTTATAATTAAGCTCTTAAAGTTGAGTCTTTAGTGTGAAGTCCTCAGTTTGAAGGAATCTTCTGTTGTATTATTTTTTTATTATTTTGATTGATTGATTTAGTCTGCTTGATGAGAACTAGTTAAAATGAGACAAGTTACTATAGATGTCAAAACACTCATTTAAGATGAGAGAGAGATTTCTTAGTCATGGGTACCAAAGGAAGGGTAGTGGGGTAATTTGACGTGCCCAATAGGTTTACCTTAAGTGTATTTCTGTATAAAGCTAGCCTGGTCTTCCTAAGAAAGTTTATGCTTTCTTTGGCCACCATATTTTCCTCCCAATACTTTCTCTACATTTTTTTCTCGAAAAGCCTTAGACCTAAGACTTGCTGGAAGATTTGGGTTAGATGTGCTCAGCCAGCTCCATCGTCATTAGCTTCATGGTTTTATAAGGATTTGGGGTTTCATGTTTTAGTGCTAGATTAAAGTGTAAGGAAGGAAACTCCTAGATTCTGGGTTTTTTTGTTAATGTTCTTGTAAACTTGCATAGTATTATGTTAAAATAATCTAAAAAGGACAAATTTTTATATTATAGCTCAAGATACTCCCGAAGGCTCTCAAGATAAGGGAAAAGGTCTTGTTGTGTAACCTAGCTGGACTTTTCTAGTGAGTTCCTTCTTACTCCATGTATGTGTACGCTTTCGTTTGTGATTGTTCTAAGATAGGTATACCTATCCTATGAAAATGAAAAGTTTGTGCAAGTGAGATAGAAGTTATTGTCAATAATTTGTTTTGGTATGTCCTTGTGAAAGAAGTAAGGGCCTTTCTTTATGTTAAGCCATTATCCTCTCCCCCTTTTTAACGAACCATGTGGTCTAAAAGGAAAAAGGAAATGAATTCATGGTGATGCCTTCAATGAAATGAGGACTAAACTAGTAGATTATGATACATGAAAATGGTTGTGTAGCCTCTGGTAGGGCAAGTGTTATTACAAACCAAATTGACAATGCATGCCAAAAGAGAAAGAAAGGAGCAAATGATATGACTCTGAATATGGACTAGGTCTTTTGGCAAGCACGAATAAGGTTCTTTGTATGATTGCATGGGCGTAGTGTACACGCCAAGTGTATAGTGGTTGGTGTATTGTCTGTCTATGTTTGGTATTCACTAACTAGAAAATTGTGTAATTGTGTTGAGATGGAAGGGCTTACTTGAATTGTATATGATTATTGAATTGTTTTCCCTTTAAACCCACAAAGTTATTTGAACTTATTTAGGTACCTTTCCTTCTCAGGCCTGCTGACGATGTACAGGAACCTTCGAAGTCAACGCCAGAGGATACATCATTGTCGTGGGACTTCTAAGTATTTTGTATTATGCATGGCATGAGGATGTTGTGTTGCGTGTAAAATAACTAATGCAATTGTGCAAGTGTACACACCATTCAAGTAATAAAGTGATAAGTAAGTATCGTCTCCAAAGGGATCAGAAACTGATAAGAACTTGAGTACATTATTATAATTCTGTTAACTATACCAAATATCAGGAAATAATCTCAGAGTGAATAAGAAGGTTGAATAATGAATTACTAAAATTAAATGATAAAAAAATAATGATGTGGCAAATCACAGAGAATATCAAGAGTATTTATGTAACAGCCCGATTTTAGCTAAATCGGAATAGTGGTTACGGAACCAAAAATTTGGTGTTGGAAAATTATTTTAATATTATTTTGTATGTTACAACATGATTGTATGTATGTGTGAAAATTTCTTGAGCTAATTTTTTCGTTTATTTACTCAAATTGAGAAAAAAGAGTAAATTGCGTAAAATGCAAAAGTTGCATTCTATTAGTTAAAGGTGTCAAATGAATTTGGCTTTTAAATATGATGACCTTAAATGTTAATTAGGCCATTAAATGTGTTAATGGACATTAATGGACATGGCTTATGTGTTTTTAAAGTTTATTAATTAAGGTTAATTTAGTAAAAATGTAAATAAACATATAATAAATAAAACAAAGTTAAAATAAGCTTTAATCTCATCATTTTGAACCGAAATTAGAAGAGAAAGAAGCCATGGGAGAGCATTTAGGTTTTGACACACATTTTGCTTGATTAAGGTACGGTTTGAGCTCGATTTTTGATAATTTCTATGTTTTTGTAATCGTTGTAGCTCAATCTAGCTAGCCCGTCCCTTAGATTTTGAAACTGTTAAAGATTTTGAGAGTTTTCATTTTTTAATCTATGAGTTATTTGATGTTTAATGTTGAAATATGAAAGCTTGATAATAGTTTAACTAGTTTTGTAAAGTGATTTTTGAAAAAATTGTCAAAAAGGGATTAAATTGTGAAATGTGCAAATTGAGGGGTTAAAATGTGAAATAAATGAAAGTTATGGGCTGTTAAGGACCTATAGAGAATTCGGCTAGGCTTGGGCTTAATGAAATTGCATGAATTTTATGTATTTGTGAATTAGGGACTAAATTGTAAAAATGTGGAACTTTAGGGCTAAAGTGTAAAAATTCCTAAATATGTGTTTGTAGACTGAATTGAATGAATTGATGAATAAATTAGTCAATTTTGAATGTATATAGATCAAGAAAGAATGAAATCGAATTTAGATCAGGGAAAATCAAAAGTTATCGAATAGACGATCCGGTTCGTCTATCCCGAATACGAGGTAAGTTCATATGCAAATAAATGTAATTAAATTTAATTATATATGTTTGTTTGTTATTGAACTGTATTGAATATCGAATGATCAAATACGAGCAAGAATAGACAGGGTTACAATATTTGAAAGTCCCGTACGAACCTTAGGAATAGTATAGGATACAAATGTTATGACATTAGGATTATCGTTATATGACTATGTGTAAGACCATGTCTAGGACATTGGCATCGCTATTTGATTTTGTGTAAGACCATAGCTGGGCTATTGGCATCGATATGTGATAATATGTAAGACCATATCCGGGATATGGCATTGTATGAGCTATATGTGATTTTTCAAGTATCCTTAACGATTCCTGAAGGTTCAACGGGTAATGTCAAGACGAGAAAGAATGTGTGATTGAATTAAGTGATACAAGCACGTACGAGATTCATATGAGTATTGAAAAGAGAAGTATTTGTTGAATTTTACATGTTTTTCTTGAATAGATATGCAATTAGAAAGGTTTGTGAATTTATATGTGCTTATTCATAATTTGTTTATGTGATGGGAATGATGTTGTTTCACAAGATAATTTATTTTTTTATGGATTACTAAGCTTTTTAAGCTTACTTTGTGTGTTATTTTCCTATTTTATAGATAATCAAAGTTAGCTTAGACTCGGGGATCATCAGGAAACGTCGTCACACTATCGATCAACTTGTTGGTACTTTTGATGCTTAGTAAACATGTTATATGGCATGTAGAGACTATTGCTATAATGATATGTTTTGAGTTATGATATTATAACGCCCCAAAAATTCCGAACTTTCTTTTTTTTCGGTTTTGATAAAAAGGTGTGCTTAATATTCCTAGTCAAGTGTTATTTATGTGATAATAGGCCTTGGTTAGGTTTTGAGTTCAAACTTTGGGGTGAAGGAAATTATAGTTTAATAATTAAAATAACCTTGATGGCAAGTAGTTTGGTTTTTAAATAAATGAAGGAGGAATTGGACACAAGGAGCCTTGTGTTGGAATGGCAAGTAGCGTCACATGTGGGGCTTAGAGGTGGCGTCACATGCTTGGCAAGGAGGTTTGAGGTTTGAATCCCTCCTTGCTCAAAAGAAGGATTTATTTTTGCTCAATAAATGGCCAGCAGTGGCATTGGATGTGAACTCTGAAGGGAGTAATCAGAGGAGAAATTTAAGGAAAGGATTAAGGAGTTATCAGGGAGAAAAGTTAGGAGATGAGGAGTGTAGAGAAGTGGAGCCGAATTGGGAATTTGGGGATAGGTAAATTCAGCTATAGTATATATAGGTGCCAATTTTGGGGATTCTAGGCTAATTCTGAATTCTCCCTTTCTATTTTACCGAAAACACTTTTCTCTCCAAATATCTAAAAGCCAAAATCCCTTATTCTTTCTCTTTTATTTTGTGCCGATTTCTTCCATTCCTTTCTCATCAAACTCTTTTCTTTCTTGCTCCTAGTTACTTTCTCTAAAGCCGATTATCTTTTGGCCAAAATCCTATTGTGCCGCCACTTTTTCTTCAACATTGGCCGATCGATTCTTGTGGGATTAGTATCGAATCTTGGATTTCAGACCTCTGTCGAATTGCTCTTTAGGTGTTTTGGGGTTTTGGATTTAATAA
The DNA here is from genome assembly GCF_025698485.1 of Gossypium arboreum. NCBI lineage: Eukaryota > Viridiplantae > Streptophyta > Magnoliopsida > Malvales > Malvaceae > Gossypium > Gossypium arboreum. The sequence continues at coordinate 15,521,761 of NC_069078.1, read as the reverse complement.
ATACTCGTGATTAATGATCAAGGAAGGGTTGTTAAGGCTTTTCGTCCAAGGTTCATGGCTAAGGAGATCGCGGAACGTCTTAGTACCAGGTGTGTACATACACTGCACACACATAGTAGACCGACAAATCCCGAAATACTGAAAAGTCGAAATGCCAAAAAGCCGGAAGTTTGGCTACAATAATCTTGCGAGTGCGCAAACACTCATAAGGGGGAAAACCAATAGGTTATTAGAGGCCCCATGAGCGATTCCATGGACTTGGGCCATGTATTGGCCAACTGGGCAAAAATGGGCTAAATAGGCCCGATGGGCTGTAGGGCCCATAATAGGTAAAATTGGCAATTTGATACTATGTGATGAAAAATCATATGATTGCATGACTATGAATGTGCTTGGGCCTGACGGGCCATATGAATGTGTTTAGGCCTGATGGGCCATATGAATGAGATTGGGCCTAAATAGGCCAAATGAATAAGTGTGGATCTGTTAGTGTTTAGTAAGGGGTTGTGGACTTAGTTTTTGGTAACTACTCAATTAGACATAAAACTTAAATAATTAATTAATTGTGACCGTGGATGAGTCATAAGGTTAAGGTGTGGTAATGGGTTTATGCATGTCTAGGATTGGATCTAGGGAGAGCTTGGTACTTAAGCAGTCTTAATGACTCACCTCCTCTTCTCTGGAATCCTACTTGGTGCATAGTATTTGTTCACTTTAGCCAACGAGGACTTGTTAATAGGCCAAGGTAAGTAATAAACCCATAATAAAGAGAAATTACCGAAATGCCCTTAAGAGCGGAAATGACTAAAATACCCCTACGTGTGGAATGTAAGATCTATGGATGTTACATGTATACTTGCTGCATTCATATGACAGTCTGATTAGGTTGCATATGGGTTGGGATTTATGGAACGGAGGAAGAATATAAGGATCGCATGGTTGTTTGACGACCGTGGATCCACCGTTGGCTTTTTAGGCCCAATTATGAGTAGTAGCTTGATGCAACGTTAGGTAGTACCACAACCAGGCTACCATTGGAGTGTATCTGATGGGTGGGTCGATATTTATATCCCCACATGGTGTGTATCGGGGGATGGAGATGGTGTGTAGCGGTTGGATGGGCAAGATTCGTGCATATTTGATTGCTTTACATCTGTGCTGATATTGAATTGGGCTCAGGCCCAAAAAGACTTGCTATTGCATGCTTTACTATTTACCGAGGGTTGTACACACTGAGTTTCGAAAACTCACCCCCCTCTTTTATTTTTCTTAGGTGATCCTCAGTAGGTGGTTTGATGGTTAGAGGGACTCCAAGGTGGCCAGCTAGCAAGACGACTTGGACCTATTTTCTTAAGCATATAATTTCTAGTATTTTAAGTTATTTCAGTCCAGATTGTAATAAGGCCTATTCGCTAGATATTATTTCATTGTCATTACTATGCTTTGAAACTAAATACAAACTGAATGTTACTTAAATTTTCTCTTTTGAAGGGTTTTCAATGAAAATAAGGTTTTCGATCAAACACTTCAATGTGACACGCTGGATCCAGCCATTACGTCTGGCCTGGGTTTGGGGTGTTACAGATATTAGCCATGAGAGTTGGCTTGTAAATGATGTAAATGTTGATGCGTATTTGGCCAATTAAGTTGGCTTAATTTATGAGTTTGGTAAGTGATATGTGATGTATAAATTGCTTTGTGTTTTGGCATGTTTGGTATGGCATGTTGTGGCTTGGTTTTAAGATGATGAATTGGTAAGTTTTTGCTTATGAATTGGTTGTTGAATGAATGGATTTTTAAATGGCATGAAATGTATATGAAATAGCATGTTTTGGCTGCTTATAAATGTATTGAAATGGTACAAAATGATGGGGTTTAGGTATGCTTGAGAAAGGGTGAGAAATGTGGCTTAAACAAAGCCTAATTTTGTCCCACACGGTTGAGCACACGGGCTTGTGACTCGACCTTGTGCCTTCTGTAACATAGATAAAACAAGTTAGGGAGTTACACGACTTAGACACATAGGCGTGTCTATTGGCCGTGTGTGGCACACGGGCTGGCACATGGGCTAGCCATGTGACCTAAGTCAGTATACCCTCTTGATTTCACACGACCATGGCACACGGGCGTGTCTCCGGCCGTGTGATACAAGTCAGTATGTATGCCCTATTTCCACACGGCCTATGACACGGGCGTGTCCGAGGTAGTGTGTAACAGCTCGATTTTAGCTAGATTAGAACAGTGGTTTTGGGACCACAAATACTAGGTGAAAAAATTATTTTAATATTATTTTTGGTGTTTATAGCATGTGATTATATATGTGTGAAAGTTTTGTGAAATAATTTTATCGTTTAAGTGGTTAGTTTGACTAAAGGACAAAATTGCGTAAAATGAAAAAGTTGGATTCTACTTGTTAAAGTGCTTTAATTGCTATGAAATTTAAATGTGTAAGTCCTTATGTGGTTATTTTACCTTTGGTTAATGGGATGGACAAATCTAGTCATCCATTAAGTGATTTTTAATGTTATAAATTAAGGTCAAATTGGTAAATTAGTTAATAAGGTTATTATTAATAAAAACAAAGTTAAAATAAGCCATATTATCATCACTAATAGCTAAAAATCAAAGAGAAAGAATCTTAAAATGTGGTTCGAACCTTTTGATCATTGATTAAGGTATGTGTTTTGCTCAGTTTTTAATGATTTCTATGTTTTTATGATCGTTGCTTTGTGTTCTAGCTAGCCCATGCTTTAATTTTTGAAACTATTGATGATTTTGAAAGTTTCCATTGATGAATTCATGTGTTTTTGGATGTTTGATGATGAATTATGAAAGCTTAGTGATAAATATCTAAGTTTTGGAAAGTGATTTTTGATGAAAATATTAATTAGGGATTAATTTGAGAAAATGTGAAATGTTGTGGTTAAAAGTGTGAAATAAATGAAAATATGGGCTTCTATGAAGCTATACAAAATTCGGCTAGCATTGGTTGTCTTTAAATTTCATGAAATTGCAATTTTATTAAATAAGGACTAAATTGTAAGAAATGTGAAAGCTTAAGGTCAAAGTGAAAATTGGCTTAAATATGTGTTTGTAGATGAAATTGATTGAGTTGGTGATTAAATGGATTAATTTTGAATATATATAGATCAAGAATGAAAGAAATCGGACTTAGATTGAGGCAAGAACAAAGTACTCGATTAATCAGCTAGTTTCGTTGTTTCTACGAATGAGGTAAGTTCATATGCAAATAAATGCCTTTAAATTGAATTATATGTGTTTATTTTTCATTGAAATGTTATGAATGTTGAACGAGCAATTACGAGCAAGAATCGACAGAGTTACGACATCCGAAAGTCCCGTACGAGCCTTAGGAATAGTATAGGATACGAATGCCATGACATTAGCTTATTGAGATGTGATTACAAGTAAGGCCATGTATGGGACATTGGCATTGTATTGTGATTACGTGTAAGACCAGGTCTGGGACATTGGCATCACATTATGATTTTGTGTAAGACCCTGTCTGGGACAGTGGCATCGATATGTGATAACATGTAAGACCATATCTGGGATATGGCATTGTACGAGTTTATGAGATTTTCGAGTATCCTTAACAATTCTGAATGGTTCAACGCTCAAAGTCAAATTGAGAAAGAATGTGCGAATGAGATACGTGACTCAGGTATGTACGAGATCCATATGAATATTGAAAAGGGGAATATTTGACGAATTCGATTAAGATATTAAATATGTGTACAATGAGAAAGGTTTGTGAATTTGTATGTGTTTAGCTATGCTTAGCATATTTGAATTTATATGCAAATATTCAAATGATGGCTTGTATATGGCTTACTAAGCTTTTAAAGCTTATTGTGTTTATTTTTCACTATTTTATAGATTATCAAAGCTAACTCGGACTTGGGGATCATCGGGAAACGTCATTACACTATCTATCATCTCGTTGGTACTTTTAGAGCTTTGTATATATGGTATATGGCATGTATAAGCTAGTGTTATGTTGTTATGTTTTGAGTTATGATTTTAGCCATGAGATATGGCTTGTAAATGTGATGCATATATGCCTATGTGTTGGCTTGTTTGGTATGGTTATATGGTTGCTCTTTTGGATAGTTATAAGTTGGAGTATTATTGCTTGGAAGTTGGAATATTGTGGTTTGATTTTAAGATGATGATATGGTGTGTTTTGTGACTTGAAATAGATGATAAGTTGATGAGGAAATGCATTTGGAACGTATATAAGTTTTGATGATTAGGCATAATGATTTGGTATGTTTTGAATATGGAATTTAGTAGTTGAAGTGGTTAAGGATAGATGACATGATATGTGCATGGAATAACATGTTTTGGTTGCTTATATATGTATTAAAATGGTACCATATTGGTTGCTAGGTGTGCATGAGAATAGGGTGGCAAATTGGCTTGTCAATTGGCCTATTTTTGTCTACACGGGTAGAGACACGGGCGTGTGTCTTAGTCGTGTGTGACACACGGTCATGCTGCACGGCCGTGTGTCCCCTGGGGTACCCTTTCGAATTAAGTCAGTATACCCTACAGGTTTGACACGGCTTAGACACACGGATGTGTCTACTGGCCGTGTGTGACACACGGGTTGGCACATGGGCATGTGGTCGGTCGTGTGACCCAAGTCACTAACCCCTCTAGTTTTCCCAAGGCCATGGCACACGAGCATGTCTCCAGCCGTGTGGTGCAAGTCAGAATGTATGCCCTATTTTCACATAGCCAGAGACACGATCGTGTCTGTGTGTCCTTTTAATGTTTGAAAATTTTCTAAGTTACCCAAAGTTTGAAAATGTTATCGATTTAGTCTCGAACCTCTTCCAAGCATGTTTTAAGGTCTCGTAGGGCCTTATAAGGGACAATGTGAATGTGTTGAATGGATTTTGATTATGAATACATAAATGTATGTGTATTATCCGATAATGCCTCGTAACCCTATTTCGGTGACGGATACAGGTTAGGGGTGTTACACAGTGTAAGGCACACGGCCTCTTCACACAGGCGTGTGATCCCTGTATGCATGAAAATTTTCTAAGTTTTTCCAAAGTTTACAAATGTTATCAGTTTAGTTCCAACCTCTTCTAAGCATGTTTTAAGGTCTCGTAAAGCCTTATAAGGGACAATGCGGTTGTATTGAATGATGTATGAGAATGAATGCTTTATGATGATAAATATATGATATATGTGTTATGTTTTGATCGATAATACATCGTAACCCTATTTTGGCGACGGATACGAGTTAGGGGTGTTACATTTTATTTGTATCAGATCTATATTTAATCAGTTCTAGGACTAAAGTAGCGTGTGTGAGAGCCTAGCTATTTATGCCATATATACTCTGCGATAGTGTAATGATTCCTGAAAGCTTAAATTGTGTTTTCGTATAGTAATGGATCTCAAAAGAGCAGTAGCTGACGATAAAGAGAGTAACGCACCGGCTCCTGCTCAAGGGGCAGCGCCATCTGACTCTAGACCTAGAACGAATAGCCATGAGGGAGAGGCTAAACAAGTCTTTTTCCAGATGATGAGTGAGTAGTTCACGGAGTTCGTTCGAACGAATCCGGTTGCTCAACAACCTCTACCCCCACCTATTCCTCAACAAATCCCTGTTATTCCTCAAGTTGTAGATCTGATACTGTAAAACAAACCACCAGTAGATAAGATTCGGAAACATAGGGCTGAAGAGTTCCGGGCTACTGTTGATGATGCGGAGAAAGCTGAGCTCTGGCTCAAAAACACAATCCGAGTATTTGATGAATTGTCTTGTACTCCTGATGAATGTATCAAATGTGTTGTATCTTTGCTGGGAGATAATGCGTACCATTGGTGGAAAACATTAATATTTATGGTTCCTAAAGAACGAGTTACTTGGGAGTTTTTTCAATCTAAATTTTGAAAGAGTACATTAGTTAAAGATCTCTCGATCAGAAGCATAAAGAGTTTCTAGAGTTGAAACAAGGCCGGATGACTGTCACTGAGTATGAAAGAGAATTCATACGATTAAGCAAGTATGCTCGAGAGTATGTGTCCACTGAGGAAATTATGTGTAAACAGTTCATTGACAGATTGAATGAAGATATAAAACTACTAGTCTGAATTCTTGAGTTGAAAGAATTCGTCGTTCTGGTTGATAGGGCTTGTAAAGCCGATGATCTTAACAAAGAAAAGAGAAAGGCAGATTTTGAAGCTAGAGGCTCAAGAAAAAGAACAATGAGTAAGCCGTATCATTCTTCATCAAAGAGATCTCGAAATTTGTTTAGTCGATCAAATATACCAATGGAATACTCTAGCAGAGATCATGGGAATCAAGTTACGAGTGCAAAAACTCCAGCTGTGTCAGTGGCAAGTGTGGGTAATGTTAGATCAAATAAACCTGAATGTGGACGATATGGAAAACTACATTTTGGAGAGTGTAGATTGAATGATAAAGCCTGTTTTAGATGTGGCTCGTATGAACATTTTATTCGGGATTGTCCTGAGCTTGATAAAAAAGATAAGTCTTAGAATATAAGATCGAGCAACCCTACTGTGAGAGGAAGATCATTCTGCAATGTTGGAAATGTGAGTGGCAGTAGAGGTGCAACTCGAGATACTACTGTGAGATCCGATGCTAGAGCACCTGCCAGAGCCTACGCTATTCGCGCTCGCGAAGAAGCATCATCTCCAAATCTTATCACCGTTACATTCACTCTTTATGGTACTAATGTGATTGTATTGATAGATCCAGGATCAATTCATTCTTATATATGTATGAATTTAGTATCCAGTAAGACTTTACCAGTAGAGTCTACTAAATTTGTGATTAGAGTATCGAACCTCTTAGGCAAATGTGTTTTGGTTGACAAAGTCTGCCAGAATTGTCCGTTAATGCATCGGGATTTCTGTTTTTTAGCTAATCTGATGTTGTTGCCATTCAATGAATTTGATATGATTTTGGGTATGGATGGGCTAACGATGCACAATGCTATAGTGGATTGTAGACGAAAGATGATTGAACTGAAATGTCAGAACAAGAAGATTATTAGAATTGAATTTGATGATCTGAATAGTTTGCCAATTGTGATCTCATCTATGTTAGCTCAGAGATTTGCGAGAAAGGGGTGTAAAGCTTATCTTACTTATGTACTTGATAAGAAAGTGACAGAAAAAAAGATCGAAACAGTACAAGTTGTGTGACAAAAACAAAGATTGAATCAGTACAAGTTGTGTGCGAGTATCCAGACGTATTTCCTGAAGGGTTATCGGGTTTATCACCTATCAGAGAAGTTGAGTTTGGTATTGAATTAGTACCGAGTACAACACCGATATTAATAGCTCCGTACAGAATGGCTCTGACAGAGTTAAAAGAATTAAAAGCTTAGTTGCAATAATTGACAAATAGAGGTTTTTCCAGACTGAGTTTTTTTCCTTGGGATGTACCGGTGTTATTTGTGAAAAAGAAAGACGGCACGATGGGAATGTGTGTAGATAATCGGCAGCTCAACAAAGTGACGATCAAGAATAAATATCCTTTGCCACGAATAGATGATTTGTTTGATCAGTTAAAAGGGACAACAGTTTTTTCGAAAATTGATTTGAGATCGGGTTATTATCAGTTGAGAGTTAAAGACTCATATGTGCCAAAGACTGCATTTAGAAAGAGGTATGGACACTACAAATTTCTTGTAATGCCTTTCGGACTAACAAATGCACCTGCTGTTTTTATAGACTTAATGAACCAGATTTTTAGGCCGTATTTAAATCGATTTGTAGTTGTATTTATCGATAATATTTTGATTTACTCTTGAGATGAATCGAAGCATACTGAACATTTGAGAATCATGTTACAAACTTTGAGAGATAAATAGTTGTTTGCAAAGTTCAGCAAATGTGAGTTTTGGCTATGAGAGGTTGGTTTTTTGGGACATATAGTTTTAGCTGGAAGTATCCGAGTTGACCCGAGCAAAATATCTATGATTATAGATTGGAAGCCTCTAAGAAATGTATCTGAAGTCCATATTTTTCTGGGACTAGCCGGCTATTATAGATTATTTGTGAGAAATGTATCTGAAGTCCGTATTTTTCTGGGACTAGCCGGCTATTATAGATTATTTGTGAAAGGTTTCTCGATGATTGCGACTCCAATGACGCGATTGATTCAAAAAGATGTTAAGTTTGAGTGGGTAGAAAAGTTCCAGCAGAGCTTCGAACAGTTGAAAACATTATTGACAGAGGCACCAGTGTTAGTTCAGCTTGAGTGGGGTAAAGAGTTTGTAGTTTTCAATGATGATTCGTTAAATGGTCTGGGTTGTGTTTTGACAGGAAGGAAAAGTTATAGCTTATTCCTCGAGGCAATTGAAGCCGCATGAAAAGAATTATCCGACGCACATCTTGAGTTAGCCGCAATAGTGTTCGCATTAAAAATTGGGGGTCATTATTTTTTTGGTGAGAAATGCCATATTTATACTGATCACAAAAGCTTGAAATATCTGATGACTCAGAATTATTTGAATTTGCGACAGCGGAGATGGTTAGAATTACTTATGAGTTGGTGATTTACTATTATCTGAGGAAAGCAAATGTAGTCGCTAATGCTTTGAGCCAAAAGTCCTTATTTGCTTTACGAGCTTTAAACACACAATTAGTTTTGTTTGACGATGGTTCGATATTAGCTGAGTTGAAACCGAGACCGTTATTTCTACAACAGATTTGTGAAGCTCAAAGTTTGATAATGAATTGCAAGCTAAACGAGCTCATGTGAATCGACTCCTAATTCAAAGTTTTGATTAGGGTCTGATGACTATTTGATGTTTCGTGATAGAATTTTTGTACCAAGAAATTCTGAGCTCATTCAGAATATTTTAAATTAAGCACAAAGTAGTTGTTTATCAGTACACCTGGGAAGCATGAAAATGTAGAACGATTTGAAACAGTTTTATTGATGGCACAGTATGAAACGTGATATCCCAGAATTTGTTTCGAAATGTTTGATTTGTCAGCAAGTCAAAGGTGAGCATCAAGTGCTGTGAGGTTTATTAAAGCCTATTATAATTCTTAAGTGGAAGTAGGATAGACGAACAATGGATTTTGTATTGGGTTTACCCTTATCTCTGAGAAAGGAAGATGCAATTTGGGTCATTGTTGACAGATTGACGAAATCAACTCATTTCATTCCTGTACGTACAAATTATTCACTTGATAAATTGGCTGAGTTGTATATTTCAGAGATTGTTCGATTGCACGGAGTGCCACTATCTATTGTTTCTGATAGAGATTTGAGGTTCACAGCGAGATTTTGGAAGAATTTGCAAGAAGCTTTAGGTACAAAGCTGCATTTTAGCACTGCGTTTCACCAGCAAATAGATGGTCAATCCGAGCGAGTTATTCAAATACTTGAGGATATGTTGCGTTGTTACATTCTTGAGTTTGAAGGTAGCTGGGAGAAATATTTACCGTTGATTGAATTTTCTTACAATAATAACTTTCAATTGAGTATAAAGATGGCATTGTACGAAGCTCTATACGATCGTAAATGTCGAACACCGTTGTATTGGAGTGAGCTCAGCGAAAATAAGATTCACGGGGTTGATCTGATTAGAGAGACTGAAGAAAAAGTGAAAGTGATTCGTGATAGTTTGAAAGCGACATTAGATCGATAGAAATCTTACGTAGATTTGAAACGGAAAGATATTGAGTTTCAGATCAGAGACAGAGTATTTTTGAAAGTACAACCATGGAAGAAAATACTCAGATTTGGCAGAAAACGAAAGTTGAGACCGAGATTCATCGGACCTTATGAGATTATTGAGCGAGTTGGACCAATAGCATATTAGTTTGCATTACCACATGAGTTAAAAAAGATCCATAATGTATTTCATGTATCGATGCTTCGACGATATCAATCAGGCCCTTCGCATGTCATTTCCCCGACCGAGGTTGAAATTCAATCTTATATGTCTTAGGCTAAAGAACCAATTCAAATTTTGGCTCGTGAGATCAAAGAGTTAAGAAATAAAAGAATAGCATTATTGAAAGTATTATGGCATCGACACGGGGTTGAAGAAGCTACATGGGAACCCGAGGATGCTATGAGAAAACAATATCCAAACCTATTCACTGGTAAGATTTTTGGGGACGAAAATCCCCAAGGGGGGAGAGTTGTAACAACCCGGTTTTAGTTAAATCAAAATAGTGGTTTTGAAACCACAAATCTAATTTTGGAAAATTATTTTAATATTATTTTATATGTTACAACGTGATTGTATGTATGTGTGAAAATTTCGTGAGCTAATTTTATCGTTTAATTGCTCAATTTGAGAAAAATGACTAAATCGCGTAAAATGCAAAAGTTGCATTCTATTAGTTAAAGGTGTCAAATGACTGTGGCTTTTAAATATGATGACCTTAAATGGTAATTAGGCCATTAAATGTGTTAATGGACATTAATGGACATGGCTTATGTGTTTTTAAAGTTTATTAATTAAGGTTAATTTAGTAAAATGTAAATAAACATATAATAAATAAAAAAAAGTTAAAATAAGCTTTAATCTCATCATATTCAACCGAAATTAGAAGAGAAAGAATCCATGGGAGAGCATTTAGGTTTCGGAACACATTTAGCATGATTAAGGTACGGTTTGAGCTCAGTTTTTGATAATTTCTATGTTTTGTAATCGTAGAGCTCAATCTAGCTAGCCCGTGCCTTAGATTTTGAAACTATTAAAGATTTTGAGAGTTTCCATTGTTGATTCTATGAGTTATTTGATGTTTAATGTTGAAATATGAAAGCTTGACGATAGTTTTACTAGTTTTGTAAAATGATTTTTGACAAAAATGTCAAAAAGGGATTAAATTGTGAAATGTGCAAATTGAGGGGTTGAAATGTGAAATAAATGAAATTTATGGGTTGTTAAGGACCTATAGAGAATTCGGCTAGGCTTGGGCTTAATGAAATTTCTTGAATTTTGTGTATTTGTGAATTAGGGACTAAATTGTAAAAATGCCTAAATATGTGTTTTTGGACTGAATTGAATGAATTGGTGAATAAATTAGTTAATTTTGAATGTATATAGATCAAGAAAGAAAGAAATTGGATTTAGATCGAGGAAAATCAAAGGTTATCGAATAGTCGATCCGATCCGTCTATCCCGAATACGAGGTAAGTTCATATGCAAATAAATGTCTTTAAATATGAATTATATATGTTTATTTGTCATTAAACTACATTGAATATAGAATGGTCAAATACGAGCAAGAATCGACAGGGTTACAATATTTGAAAGTTCCGTATGAACCTCAGGAATAGTGTAGAATACAAATGTTATGACATTAGGATTATCGTTATGTGATTACATGTAAGACCATGTCTGGGACATTGGCATCGTTATTTGATTTTTTTGTAAGACCATAGCTGGGATATTAGCATTGATATGTGATAACATGTAAGACCATATCCGGGATATGGCATTGTACAAGCTATATGTGATTTTTCGAGTATCCTTATCGATTCCTAAAGGTTCAACGGGTAATGTCAAGACGAGAAAGAATGTGTGATTGAATTAAGTGATACAAGTACGTACGAGATTCATATGAGTATTGAAAAGAGAAGTATTTGTTGAATTTTACATGTATTTCTTGAAAAGATATACAATGAGAAAGGTTTGTGAATTTACATGTGCTTATTCATAATTTGTTTATGTGATGGGAATGATGTTGTTTCACAAGATAATTTATTTTTTTTATGGCTTACTAAGCTTTTTAAGCTTCCTTTGTGTGTTCTTTCCTTGTTTTATAGATAATTGAAGTTAGCCCAGACTCGAAGATCATCAAGAAACATCGTCACACTATCGATCAACTTGTTGGTACTTTTGATGCTTTGTAAATATGGTTTATGGCATGTATAGACTAGTGCTATGATGATATGTTTTGAGTTATGATATTAGCCATGAGAGTTGGCTTGTAACTGATGTAAATGTTGATGTGTATTTGGCCAATTAGGTTGGCTTAATTTATGAGTTTGGCAAGTGATATGTGATGTATAAATTGTAACACCCCAAACCCGGCCCAGACGTTACGGCTGAATCCGGTGTGTCACATTGAAGCATTACTGTATAGGTCTTGTATAGGTCTTGTTTTATCTAAAATCTTTCTTAGTGAAAGAGTATCTTCGTTATAGATTAAAGTGAATGGAAGCTGTGCACCAGGTAGGATGCCGGAAAAGAGGAGGTGAGTCTATTAGATTGCTTAAGTACCAAGCTCTCCACGGATCCACACCTAGACATGCACACAACCATTGCCACACTTTAACTGAATGATTTTTCAGTAAAAAAAAACTATTTCGTTTTAAGCCTTTGAAAGCACTTGTTAATTTTTTTAAAATGTTTTCGTTGCGGAAGCTTTGTCTTGTTTCGCGATATTTAGAAATCAGGTAATCTTCTTTTTTTAAAAAAAAAAACACGTCTTATAGCTATTCAGTTTCAAACATTTAAATCAAAATCATGCCTAAGCTAACAAAACATACTAAAAAAATTAAAAATAATTAGAGCGGCCTTAATACAACTTAAACCCAAAATAATTACAGTAAATAAAAACTAATTAAATTATAAAAAGAAAATCAAGTTTGCAGTACGTGTGGCCACTCCGAATCCTTCACAGCTCTAAGTCCACTATGGTTGGGGGTTACCTGTATGGATAAAATTAAGGGGTGAGTTTGGGAAACTTAGTGTGTAAATTAACCCAACCATAGTCCAGATCAGTTCAAACCACAGAAACAGATTAAGTTGGGCCTTCCACTCCACCCGTACCAGCCTTCCACTCCATGTGGGGAATAGCTCAACCCACCCAAATTTCTACACTCCACATTAAAAGATAGTCGCTCAGATATCGATAAGTTGAGGCAAAGCCTCCAAGACGTGGTCAAGCCACTTTCAAGATTTCCTCCATCAATAGCCCAGTCCATGCATCGATAATAATAATAACATGGCATGCAGTAAATAGTAACAGTCAAACATGCATTTCAGTCATAATTAACCCTAGGGGTAAAATGGTCATTTTGCACCTTGGGTTTATAATGGTAATTTTCCATACTTAGGGGTATTCTAGTAATTTATCTATTTTAGGGTTTTCATGCATATTTCCACCATTCACGTACTAACAGAAACACTTACCGAATGCTCTTACCGAATTGGGCCCGTTGGCCCATTATCCCAATTTTGGCCAATTAAGCCCAAAAATATCGAAATGTACGAAATCGTGCGTATTGTAGTCTTATCACTTTAGATTACCGTATATGTTTATCCACCTATCTTACGAGCATTTGTACACTCGCAAGTTCACCAAAATACCGGCTTTTCGGCATTTCGGCTTTTCGGCTTTTGCCGATCTAGTCTATGAGAGGATGTTAGTTACACACCGGATTTAGAACGGTACGTTGGCGAGATCCTCACACGAACTGCCTACAATTGGATTACTAACACGTCAATCTAAATATCGAAAACGAACTACGTATTTAGCCCCTTACCATATTCGGCCAACACAGCCTTAGATCCTAGAGTTCTTTACCTTTTGCCAAAATATGGGTTAGATCTGATGAGCCAACCAAATTAGTCTTCAAGCCCTTTCCTATACATCCCCTTGTCCACGCTAACGCTTACACAACCAAACAGAAAGAGGCACAAAACCCTTAGTCCAAAACGCTAGCCATCCATAAGGGTTTCAGCTTTTCTTAACTCCTGAAATAAAGAAATAGTTTCGAAAACGATTCCACTTTAGTTCTTATTCAATTCTGATGCAGATCTAACCTTCAAACCCTAGCAGAAGTCGGTCCTTTTCTGGTCTAAAGATTCGGCTATGCCCCTAAACTATGGGGTTTTCAGCTTTTTGAAACATAAAGAAGATGAGATATGAGAGTTTTGTAGTGGCTTTGTCGTCAAAACTTTAGGGTTTAGAAGAAGAAAGAATTGACCATAAGATGGAGAAGAATCAGAGGGTTTGGCTAGGAGAAATCGGCACAGAAGAAATGTAGGCTTTCGGGATTTCAGCTTTTGTGTATAAAGCTTAGGAACAAATGATTAGAAAGTGGAGATGAGTAAAATAGTAGAAGGATTCGGCTATGGAGGGAAAGAAGAAGAGAAAGTAGATGAAGAGAAAAGAAAAGAAAAGAAAAGAAGGAAAAGAAGAAGAAAAAACTGAATCCTAAATGCCAAAATATACAGCACTTATTAGCTATGGCGGAGTGAGTGTAATTTCGGCATAGGAATTCTTCTTAAATTCCAATTCCCCGAGTTGCTCCTTGATATTTGGCCACATTCAATGTTTGAATTCCATTCAAACTCTTGACCGATTAGCCCACTGTTTGCACCGCCTCAGCATGCTGCCAAGAGTCCTGATCAGACCCCAACTCCTTCCCCATGCATGCAGCAAAAATCCCAACCTTGCGTGCGCGAGATGAAGCTTGAACCCCAGACCTCCGTCAGCCTTGCGCCCTTGCGCCTTCGCCCGAGCTGCTGACCACTGCACCACGCTTTCTCCTTTACTAATATATGGTTACAATTAATTATAAATCTTACCTGCTGAAGTTTTGGTCCGCTTAAAAATAAAAGGGGAATTTCTCCTTCCACGCAACTCGAACCTAGGCACTATACTACACTCCCAGCGCCTCTGCCACTAGACCGAGCTTCCCTTTATGTTACCTTTTAACCCCAACTATATATAAGGCTTCCCTGCGTCATTCTCTGATATAAAGAAAAAATAAAACACTTTTGCACATGCTGGGAGTCAAACCTCAGCTCTCCTTCCCACTACCTAGCATGCTAACCACTGGGCCAAGTACACTTCTTCATGCCCAGTCTTGCCCAATTTATTTTATAAGCCTTATGCCCAGATTCCCTCTATGAGGCAAAAAATAAAACAATTTTTTTCCTAGAGTTTAAACACCAAAACAATAATACTTTTATATATATATATTTTTTTTTCCTATCTAATAATAATAATTATAATGATAATAATTTTATAAATATATCCGACAATAAAAATTTCAAATATCAATAATACAAGAAATAATAATAATAATTTTCATAAAAATTTTCAAACATACATAGAGTAATATTTTTCTAATAATAATAATTTTATCTCATAATACTAATTAAAATTTCATAAAATTTAAAATATCCATAATAATAAATACATAAAAATTTTCTAGTAGTAATTTAATTCAATTTTTTTTCTTAAACGATAATATTTAAAACTTCTTAATTATTCAGGTTTTCTTCTATCCGAATCCTAGACTCAAAGCCCAACTCTTCTAGGCCCCAAATTCAGGGTGTTACAACTTTACCCTCCTTAAAGAAATTTCATCCTCGAAAGTTCCAAAACTAAAATAATCGTGTAACACTATGCTAGTACGCTACCGCTACGCACTCTGATCTAAATAATTTTAATACGACCCAGAACATCTAATTACCGAAATAAATAAACACTTTATCGCACACGTATACAATTCGTACCCAAATATCATGCACTCCTAACTAGAATAAGCTTGGCAATCTTGAGCTCGATGTTCCCGTGACCCGCATCTAAAGCATGCTCCTGTCTTCCTATGACACTCACCCGGATTACGCCTATTGCAGTTCTTGCAGGTCAGAAAGTTTGGTCGTGTCTTAACATGTTTCACAGAACGAGGCCCTATTCTCTGAGAACTAGGATCCTTCCTTTTCTTACACTCCAAGCACCCTACTTGAAGCGTTTCCCTAATTTCCTTAATTTTGGTATCCAATACTTCCTCTACCACTTTCCTTGCTAACTCGGCCAGTGCCTCAGTACCAAGCTCCGAGTTACCACTACCAAAAGTTGGCAGACTTTGCTTACCCTCAGAATCCATATCAATACTCTACATTACCAGTACACATATCAAATAACTACAAAGATCTCAAAAATTTTACTATTTACTCATATGTCTTATGCAAAGATAGTATTTTAGAGTTTTTGTTCTTTACAGAATCATAGCCTAGCTATAGTCTCAATTTTTTTGGGTTTTTAGTTCCTACTGCCTCAGTCACCTAAGGCTTAGTTTACCCTACAGTCTCAGTTTTGTAGCCTTAATACTACTTTATCTATAGTACTATATCTAAGGCTTAGTACTATCTATAGTATTATTTTTAGTATAGTACAGTATATATAGAGCAGAAAGATACTTACAGACTTGATGCCGGGGATTCAGTGTGCCACCTTATCAGATTTCAGACAAACTCAGAAGATTTAGGCCTTTTTTTAATCCATTTCTCAAACATTTGATTTAAAGGAACCAAGTTTGAAAATTATCTCCTTTAACCAGAAAATTTGTTTTCAAAAGTCAGATTTTTCCAAAAATATCCTCTTTGGGCTTAAAGTTTTGAAAACCTTTTTAGACCCGATCCACAGCCGAGTTGTTGCAACCGGGCTCTGATACCACTAAATGTAACACCCCAAACCCGACCCAGACGTTACGGCCGAATCTGGTGTGTCACATTGAAGCATTACTGTATAGGTCTTGTTTTATCTAAAATCTTTCTTAGTGAAAGAGTATCTTCGTTATAGATTAAAGTGAATGGAAGCTATGCACCAGGTAGGATGTCGGAAAAGAGGAGGTGAGTCTATTAGACTGCTTAAGTACCAAGCTCTCCGCGGATCCACTCCTAGACATGCACACAACCATTGCCACACTTTAACTGAATGATTGTTCAGGAAAAAAACCATTTCGTTTTAAGCCTTTGAAAGCACTTGTTAATTTTTTTAAAACGTTTTCGTTGCTGAAGCTTTGTCTTGTTTCGCGATATTTAGAAATCAGGCAATCTTCTTTTTTTAAAAAAAAAAACACGTCTTAGAGCTATTCAGTTTCAAACATTTAAATCAAAATCATGCCTAAGCTAACAAAACATACTAAAACAATTAAAAATAATTAGAGCGGCCATAATACAACTTAAACCCAAAATAATTAAAGTAAATAAAAACTAATTAAATTATAAAAAGAAAATCAAGTTTGCAGTACGTGTGGCCACTCCGAATCCCTCACAGCTCCAAGTCCACTATGGTCGGGGGTTACCTGCATGGATAAAATTAAGGGGTGAGTTTGGGAAACTCGGTGTGTAAATTAACCCAACCATAGTCGAGATCAGTTCAAACCACGTAAACAGATTAAGTTGGGCCTTAGCCTATCTGAGTCAGAATGAACCCATAGGCCCATAATGAAAGTAAGCAGACATATTCGTATGCAAGCCCAACTTGACCTATAACCAACCGCTACACTCCACCCGCATCAGCCCTCCACTCCATGTGGGAATAGCTCAACCCACCCAAATTTTACACTCCACGATTAAAAGATAGTCGTCAGATATCGAGAAGTTGAGGCAAAGCCTCCAAGACGTGGTCAAGCCACTTTCGTACTTCCTCCATCAATGACCCAGTCCATGCATCGATAATAATAATAACATGGCATGCAGTAAATAGTAACAGTCAAACATGCATTTCAGTCATAATTAACCCTAGGGGTAAAATGGTCATTTTACACCTTGGGTTTATAATGGTAATTTTCCATACTTAGGGGTATTCTAGTAATTTATCTATTTTGGGGTTTTCATGCATATTTCCACCATTCACGTACTAACAGAAACACTTACCGAGTGCTCTTACCAAATTGGGCCCGTTGGCCCATTATCCCAATTTTGGCCCATTAAGCCCAAAAATATCGAAATGTACGAAATCGCGCGTACTGTAGTCTTATCAGTTTAGATTACCATATATGTTTATCCACCTATCTTACGAGCATTTGCGCACTCGCAAGTTCACCAAAATACCGGCTTTTCGGCTTTTGCTGATCTAGTCTATGAGAGGATGTCAGTTACACACCTGATTTAGAACAGTACGTTGGCGAGATCCTCACACAAACTGCCTACAATTGGATTACTAACACATCAATCTAAATATTGAAAATGAACTACATATTTAGCCCCTTACCATATTCGGCCAACATAGCCTTAGATCCTAGAGTTCTTTACCTTTTGCCGAAATATGGGTTAGATCTGATGAGCTAATTGAATTAGTCTTCAAGCCCTTTGCTATACGTCCCCTTGTCCATGCTAACACTTACACAACCAAACAGAAAGAGGCACAAAACCCTTAGTCCAAAATGCTAGCCACCCATAAGGGTTTCGGCTTTTCTTAACTCCCGAAATAAAGAAATAGTTTTGAAAACTTACCACCGATTCCTTCAACCAACGATTCCACTTTAGTTCTTATTCAATTCTGATGTAGATCTAACCTTCAAACCCTAGTAGAAGTCGCTCCTTTTCTGGTCTAAAGATTTGGCTATGCCCCTAAACTATGGGGTTTTCGGCTTTTTTGAAACAGTGAAGAAGATGAGATATGAGAGTTTTGTAGTGGCTTTGTTAGGGTTTAGAATAAGAAAGAATCGGCCACAAGATGGAGAAGAATCAGAGGGTTTGGCTAGGAGAAATCAGCACAGAAGAAATGTAGGCTTTCAGGATTTCGGCTTTTGTGTATAAAGCTTAGGAACAACTGATTAGAAAGTGGAGATGAGTAAAATAGTAGAAGGATTCGACTATGGAGGAAAAGAAGAAGAGAAAGTAGATGAAAAGAATAGAAAAGAAAAGAAAAGAAGGAAAAGAAGAAGAAAAAATTGAATCCTAAATGCCAAAATATATGGTACTTATTAGCTATGGCCGAGTGAGTGTAATTTTGGCATAGGAATTCTTCCTAAATTCCAATTCCCCAAATTGCTCCTTGATTTTTGGCCACATTCAATGTTTAAATTCCATTCAAACTCTTGACCGATCAGCCCACCGTTTGCACCACCTCAGCATGTTGGCAAGAGTCCTGATCAGACCCCAACTCCTTCCCCACGCATGTAACAAAAATCCTAACCTTGCATGCGCGAGATGAAGCTTGAACCCCAGACCTCCGTCCGCCTTGCGCCCTTGCGCCTTCGTCCGAGCTGCTGGCCACTGCACCACGCTTTCTCCTTTACTAATATATGGTTACAATTAATTAGAAACCTTACCTGCTGAAGCTTTGGTCCGCTTAAAAATAAAAGGGGAATTTCGCCTTCCACACAACTCGAACCTAGGCACTATACTACACTCTCAGCGCCTCTGCCACTGGACCGAGCTTCCCTTTGTGTTACCTTTTAACCCCAACTATATATAAGGCTTCCCTGCGTCGTTCCCTGATATAAAGAAAAAATAAAACACTTTTGCACATGCTGGGAGTCAAACCCCAGCTCTCCTTCCCACTACCTAGCATGCTAACCACTGGGCCAAGTACACTTATTCATGCCCAATCTTGCCCAATTTATTTTATAAGCCTTATGCCCAGTGTAACACCCCTTACCTGTTACCGTCGCCGGAACAGGATACAAGGTATTACCAGAACATAACACATACCATTAAACATAACCGAAATATAAATATGTCATCCAATTTGATAGTGCATCGTATAATATATGTCTTGAACAATATTAGCCAACTTTAATGGCTTGTACAAATTAGCTGGTCGAAATCTGTAACTAATATTTTAAACCTAGACAAATATGACACGTAACAAAATAATTAAGCCTACTATACATGCCATAATTCAAAACGTTTAGTTCAAATACCCTAAAGTATGATAGTGCGGATAGATCTTCACGATCCTTAACTCTGAGCAAGTCAAGAACACTATAAGACAAAAGAGAGAAACAAAGTAAGCTTATAGCTTAGTAAGTAAGTATGTAAATACTAATTAAAAAAAATCTAACATGTTTACACAACAATTCAAGTATATCTACTTTAACTTCACTATTCATTCCACTTTGATTAAGCTGTCTCTGCTGCGTCATATTCACTAAATAAATCATAACTCGAGTTACAAAACTCAAAATTCAAATCCGTAAAATTTCCCTGAATCTAGACTCATAAAGCTTTTTGCTAATTTTTTCTATAATTTTTGGTTCAGCCGATTAGTACAGTTTATTAGTTAAAGTTTCCCCTGTTACACAGCTCGACTGATCTGACCTCTGTTCACTACAAATTGAATTTCTCTCAGTACACAATTCAAACAACCCTGAAGTCTGTTTCATTTAAAACTAGTCTCAATAAGGAATTTAGGCATGTAAACTATATTTCTTAATTTGCTTTGTACAATTTTTAATGATTTTTCAAAGTTGGAACAGGGGATCACGTATTCATCCTGAGCAAGTCACATACAATTGTAAATATCTCAAAATATAGAATTCCTTTGCTTGCTCTGTTTCTTTTACATGAAAGTAGACTCATTAAAATTTAATTTCACATCTCATTCAACTTCTAATTATATTCCTCCTATTTTTGGTGATTTTTCAAAATCACGTCACTGCTACCATCTAAAAACAGTTTTAATGCTAATTTCACTCTTTCACACATTCTTTATGCTAACCTCATTTTATCTTATATATGTTTATACCACAAATCATTTTCACCACATTTCATTCACCAAAAGTGTAGGTCCAAACCACAATATCACCACAAAACCATCCCGTTGAACAATTCGGATCAATCCTCGATATTTAATGGTTTAAGACACATCCCCACCATCATACTTCATTTAGTTCGGCTCTCTTGTACACATGGTGAACACTTAGTACCACTCATGCGACCTAGCCGATTTGTCTCGTAGCTCTCTTGTCTACATGGTGTCCTTCACTTGGAATCACGCATGCGACCTAGCTACATTTATCTTTCACGTAGCTCTCTTGTCTACATGGTGTCCTTCACTTGGAATCACGCATGCGACCTAGCTACATTTATCTTTCACGTAGCTCTCTTGTCTACATGGGATACATCTCGTATCACACATGTGACCTAGCTACTACAGGGTGTCTCGTAGCTTTCTTGTACACATGATGTGCACTCAGCATCATACATGTGACCTAGCTACGCTCCCTCTATTTCATTCGATCTCTCCGATTGTTCAACCGGGATCTCTCTCTCTATATTTATTTCCATTCTTCCAATAGTCGATTTACATTTTAACATCAGCTAGTATGTTTATATAATAGGCTGAAATATAAGAATGTACATGAAATTATTGTAATATTTACATACAAACTTACCTTGGTGCAAAATGTGGAAATTTTGCAATTTAGTCCAAAACTTTTCCTTCCCTGCTCGAGATCAATTCGCGTCTTTCTTGATCTATAATAACACATTTAGCTCATTTAATACTCATACTATTTATTTCAATCCAAAAATCACATCATGGAAAAATTACATTTTGCCCCTAACTTTACAAAATTACAATTTTGCCCCTAGGCTCGGAATTTAATTTCAGCCCTTATTCTTATGTTTTATGATATGCTGAACATTTTCTCTTCTACAACAACATCAAATTCTCACTCTATCATATAGTTATGAACAATAGGTATTTTTACCGATTATCTTGCTTTTACTCGTTTTCACTTAAAACCGAGTAGCACAAGTTATTTAACATAATTTAAAACCTCATATTCTATCATAAAACATCAAAATACACAAATTTCACCTATGGGTATTTTTCCCAATATGAACCCTAGGTTAAATTATTACTAGCATAAGCTTAATCGAGCTTCCGGATTCCAAAAACGTAAAGAACATTAAAAGCGGGCTTGAAATCACTTACTATGGAGCTTGAAAATTGAAGAAACCCTAGCTATGGAGAGAGGAGAATTCGGCAGCAACTAAGGAGGATGATGATCAATTTTGTGTTATTTTTCCCATTTTATTTCATTTAATATCCAAATGACCAAAATGCCCTCCTTACTAAACTTTCAAAAATTCCTTCCATGTCCTAATTTTGTCCATGAACTTAAAATTGGTCAAATTGCTATTTAAGACCTCCTAATTAATATTCCAAAACAATTTCATACTAAAACTTCGGGATGCAAATTTTGCAACTTATTCGATTTAGTCCCTACTTTCAATTTAAGCACTTTAGGCATAGAATTTCATCACGAAATTTTCACACAATCATGCAATCATATCATAAACCCCAAAATAATTATAAAACAATTATTTCTATCTCGGATTTGTGGTCACGAAACCACTATTCCGATTAGGCCCTAATTCGGGTTGTCACACCCAGATTCCCTCTATGAAGAAAAAATTAAAACAATTTTTTTCCTAGAGTTTAAACACCAAAACAATAATACTTTTATAAATATATATATATATATTTTTCCTATCTAATAATAATTATAATGATAATAATTTTATAAATATATCTAATAATAAAAATTTCAAATATTAATAGTACAGTAAATAATAATAATAATTTTCATAAAATTTTTCAAACATACATAGAGTAATATTTTTCTAATAATAATAATTTTATCTCATCATACTAATTAAAATTTCATAAAAATTTAAAATATCCGTAATAATAAATACAATAAAAATTTTCTAGTAGTAAATTAATTCAAAATTTTTTTCTTAAACGATAATATTTAAAACTTCTTAATTATTCAGGTTTTCTTCTATCCAAATCACAGACTCAAAGCCCAACTCTTCTAGGCCCCAAATTCAGGGTGTTACATAAATTGCTTTGTGTTTTAGCATGTTTGGTATGGCATGTTGTGGCTTGGTTTTAAGATGATGAATTGGTAAGTTTTTGCTTATGAATTGGTTGTTGAATGAATGGATTTTTAAATGGCATGAAATGTATATGAAATAGCATGTTTTGGCTACCTATAAATGTATTGAAATGGTACAAAATGATGTGGTTTAGGTATGCTTGAGAAAGGGTGAGAAATATGGCTTAAACCAAGCCTAATTTTGTCCCACACGGTTGAGCACACGGTCATGTGACTCGACTGTGTGTCTGCTGTAACTTAGTTAAAACAAGTCATTGAGTTACACGGCTTAGGCACACGAGCGTGTCTACTAGCCCTGTGTGGCACACGGGCTGGTACATGGGCTTGTGGCTAGCCGTGTGACCTAAGTCAGTATACCCTCCTGATTTCACACGACCATGGCACACGGGCGTGTCTCCGGCTGTGTGATACAAGTCAGTACGTATGCCCTGTTTCCACATGACTCGTGACACGGGCATGTCCAAGGCAGTGTGAGGCACATAGCCTATTCACACGGGCGTGTGATCCCTGTAGGCATGAAAATTTTCTAAGTTTTTCCAAAGTTTACAAATGTTATTGGTTTAGTCCCAAACCTCTTCCAAGCATGTTTTAAGATCTCGTAAAGCCTTATAAGGGACAATGTTGTTGTATTGAATGATGTATGAGAATGAATGCTTTATGATGATAAATATATGATATATATGTTATGTTTTGATCAGTAATACCCAATAACCCTATTCCAGTGACAGATATGGGTTAGGGGTGTTACAATTTCGGTTGTTGAATGAATAGGGTTGGAATTTTTTAGGTGAAATGTCCATATCAAAATAATTCCATAGAAAAATATTGTCTAATCAACTGCTTAGAGAGTCACTATAGTAACCTGCCACTTTCCATAGCTAGATCTTAAGCTAGAAATCTAAGTTACTGTATGTCTACATAACTCTGGATTAGTAACTACAATGAACATTTTTCTTTGTACAACCCGCAACATCATGTCTAGAGTGCTACGACTGTTGAGTCATTGCTTGCATCAAGCGATTCAAGATCTGGTATATTAACCTTTTCATAATTAAAAATACATCTAAGAACACATCACACAATCAACTATGATAAATAAAATGAAACGATGACTTAGACAACTCAAATCACGGGCATTAAAGATGATAAAACATTCACCTAAATAACTCCGACCCAGAAAAGATTTAGTTTATGGATGGAAATGTTAACATTAAAATAAAATCATTCATCAACATTCTCAAATAAGTTCGAATCACAGAAATCAGGAAAATAAAGGCAGAAATGCAGAAGTTCTCGCTACACTCCAGCTTCTCTTTGATCTTCAGATTGTACGTGAATCCAGGATAGCTGTTTCTCCCCCTTCTTCACGTCTGTATTCTGCTCTCTTAAGCTGCTACCCTTTCTTTCTCTCTGGAATTCTCCATTATATTTTTCTAAACATAAAACTATTCCCTAAATTGTCTCTAATTCTTCTCTCCAAAAAATCCTCTCCTCTTTTCTTTTCTCTTTCCTCTTTGGGTAGGTCCCCCACTCTCATCACACATTTTTTCTCCCTCTTTTTTAGGTGGATTTATCTGGTACACGGACAATTGGCTAAGAGTGGCAAGGACTGAGTGCTACGTCAGCATTATCCTGGAATTGCCATGGCATTTATGTTGGCAATCTGTCCAACCTTTTGCCATGGAAATATTTCACTTCACTCTTATCCTTATTTTTCTCCTTTTCTTCATCTTTTTCTGCACCTGTTGCATATAACAACTAATTCTTTTTCTCCCAACAGGAAAAGTAACATAAAATGACATTCAAGGCACAATCTAAGCATTATTATGCAATGTTCTAAAAATAACCTAAAAATGCAAATATATCTACTTAAGTACAGGCATTTAATCAAGTTTAGAGGCTCAAAATATAAATCTTGTCAAGAGTTATCAAACCACCAAATCTGACTTCTTGCTTGTCCTTAAGCAGAATATGTGTAAGTATACATGAATGCATGAATGCATGAATTTGCCATAACACTATAATTACCTCATATACTGCTAAACTATCTTAAGTATATTTTATACCTCCATTCTCAGTAGTCTTCTATCTCAGCAGTCTTCTATCTTAGAAAATTGGTTCAAATTTTATAGGTTTGTTTAGCATACGAAGTGCAGAAAATGTTACCTAAAAATATTATTTCCTAAATATTCATGCAATTCTAACTATAGCAAGCACCCCCTAATGTACTTAGTTTATCTTTCCACTAAAACTTAGTGTCTATTCTCATAATTATTCTGTCATTGCATACTTTAGTTATATTTTTTTTTTCCTAGGGAATTCATTTTGTCACATGATTTCTTTACTTGACAATCTTAATCGAGCATACACTAGATTACCACATATTAGATCACACCAAAATTTGAACGTAATTCACTCATAAAGCTAAGGCTTTTGACTAAAAATATAGATAGAGCAACAACTACCTCTTAGCTACCCAGCCTACTACTACAATGGAGTGCCCCTAAACTGTTTTCTCTATTTTTTCTCTTCTTTTTTTTTCTCACTCTTATTTGATATTGCTTTTCTGATCAATAATACAATGGAGCAAATAGACTATTAGTGACCTACTCAACAATTTCAAAAATTGGAGTGCTTCATAGCATCTTTCTAATTTTCTTCTTGATTTACCCTCAGCTTTGTCGTGGTATTTATTATTACACATTTCTAATTTACTGATCTTAGGCTCAAGAATTTCTAAGTGTATTAAAAGAAACCTACTATAGACTAATTGCAATTATAATTAGGGCATTCTAATTTTAGGGATCAATTTTCAAACAATTATCCTAAGCTAAACATACCTAATAAACTATCACAATTTTCTAAATTTATCAAAGAGTTATTGTGACATCCCAAAATTGACCCTAGTCGGGATGTGGTTTCGGGACCACAAAACTGAGGCATAAAAATAATTTATAATTTATTTTGATGCCTATAATATGTGTTAATTCATGTGTGACATTTTTGATGTTTCGATTTAGAGTTATAAATGTGAATTTCACTAGAAAGGGCCTAGTAGTAAACATTGAAAGTATGATGGGGAAATGTGGGATGACTAGTTGATAATGCATGCAAAAATAAGGATTTGCATGTCAAATTTCCCCTTAACATGAAGTGGCCGGCCATGACAAGGAATCATGGGCTAAACATGTCATGAAACATGTTTTGTTGGTGCACTAGGAGAAACAATAAACAAATGAGTATGGGTAATAAAGAAAGAAAAAAAAAAAAATGTGTGTGTGAGTGAAACCCCCCTTGCCGTGCATTGTGGAAGAGAAAAGAAAATTTTGTTCATCCATTTTCTCTTCTTTGGCCGAAAATACTAAGGAAAAGGGAGGATTTTGCTTCATGCTTGGTTTAGAAGAGAACTAGAAGGAGATTTGGCTATACTTGCATCAAGATTAAGGTATGTTTGAGGTTGTGTCATGAGATTCATGCTTGTTTTGGTTGCTAACTTGATGTGCATGTTAGCCATGGTTCAAATCCTTGTTATGCCATGGAAATGGTATTTGGCCAAGGTGGATTTTGTGTTAATGCCATTGCATGTTAAATATGAAGCTTGTTAATGGTGTATGTGATGGGGATTGATGGCTCTTGGACTTTCTTTTTAGTATTTTTGAGTGAGACATTAAGTTCTTTGCTTAATCATGACCAAAATGATGGTGTTGTGATGTATTCGGTCATGGTATATCCACAAGTATGATTCATGCATGTTGCATGGTAGGTAAGATTTGAGCTTTGAATATGTGTTTGCACATGATGAATTGGTATGACATATATACTATTTCAAGGTATATATTTGCTTGGGATGATGTTTTCGGTTATGTAGTACATGAGAGATGTGTATTGAGCTACAATATGTAATGCGTTAGTTAGTAAAATGCATGCTGTTTTGTGTGGTATTAAGTGCATAATCGGCCTCAACATGGGCATGCATATTCGGCCACATGAGGGAAATTGGTGTGCATGCATTCGGTTAGAGGCAAGCATATTGATGCCTATTCTTGGCTTAGAAAATTCGCTAAGAGGAATACTAACTAAGGTGTTGAGTTCGATTCATGATTTTGTACATATGCGACTTTGATGCCTAATGAGTAGATATTTATATATTGGCTAGGCATCTTGAATTCCTCTTCCGATGCTCAAATGATAAAACCAATTTATTTGTTAAATTTAGCTCAAGAAGCTAGAGGTGGAGAATCAAGCAAAGGCAAAGGAAAGATAATCGAGTAGTCGATTGGAAATCGTTTCATCCAATATAAGGTAAGTCATAAAGCATATATTTGGCATTGATTTAAATGATCATAATATATATATGCAATTGTGTTTAATGAATTGATGTGTAAGTGGAAATGTGTGTGTATGGAATGATGCCATTGTTGAATGTATAAAGGTAGTAAAATGCATAACGTATTGGTCTTGGCACTAAGTGTGCGGGTATAAATGGACACGGTGACAAGATTGGCACTAAGTGTGCGGATTTAAAATTTGTACAGCACTAAGTGTGCGAATTTGATTATATAGCACTATGTGTGCGAGCTGATTATATAGCACTAAGTGTGCGGACTTATTATATGCTTTTGCATCACTATTGGCACTGAGTGTGCGATATTATCGAGTTGATCACGGACAGCGGATCGGGTAAGTACCTCGAGCTCATGATGAATAGAAAATACGTCCATGCTTGGGGTTGAATTGGTAAGCCTTAAATCTATGTGATGATTGAAATTGTATGGTTGTGCTGGAAAATGAGTTAATGTGTAAAAATGCTTGATTATCTTGTTGTGTAGAATATGAAATGTGGATGTATGAATTGGTACGAGATTGGACCGAAAGGTTCGAGGTATTATGGTATGGATTCGATATGGACGAGTACCTAGTTTCATTTGTTGTACATGTAGTAGTAATTTTATCGGTGGATTGACGAATGCTTATGACTTACTGAGTTGTAAACTCACTCGGTGTTTTCTTGTCACCCATTTTAGGTCACTGGGACTCGTCTTGTTGTGTGCTCGGAACCGTCGTTGAAGTCATCACACGGCTGAAATCTTGTGGTATTACTTTTTTTTGTTGTTGAAGAACATTTGGCATGTATAGGCTATTATATTTTGTCGATTTGTGGGATTGTAAACTTTAAGCCATGTGAAAATGGCCTATGTGGTCGTCGAGTGGGATGCTAGAACCTATAGCCACGAGTCTTAGAAACTCAAATTTTGTTAAGGTGGCCATAATTTGTGTCATGTATGATGGATGATTAAGGCCAAGGAAAAATTCATGAAATTGGCATAGTCTACTGCAGTAACTGTTGCGGACAGCAGCAGTGAGATGAGATTGAAAAATCACTAAAAATAGTATAAGTAGAATTAAATAGTGAGTAAATTATGGAACTGATCCTTGATGAATCTATTTTTATATGGACGAAACGAAACGACCATATGAGCAGTATACTGGGAGATATTAAAGTTCTCGTGAGACAGGGCCAGAACGATTTCTGGGTCCCCTGTCGTGACTTTGAAAATTTACCATAAATTATCCAGAAAGAATTAGGAGTCATGCCTTATATGTACAGATTCCATTTTGAGTCTAGTTTCATTAGAAACAAACGGCACCAGTATTAAAGCCCTGTACAGAAAGATATTCAAGTTGTAACGCGCGGAGGTCAGAGCAGTCGATCCCTGTAACATGGGTGACTTTAACTAATAAACTGTACCAATTGGCCCAACCAAAATTCTAAAAATAAATCCATGGATGGATATATGAGTCTAAATTCAGGAAAATTTACGAAACCAGTTTCCGAGTTTTGGAACTCGAGATATGATTTTTAAGGCGACGGTGACGCAGTTTTCCAGCCTGTCCAGAAATGCCAAATTGGTCGGTACTTTAAGAGGATTTGTCTGTTAACCCTCGTGTCCGACAACGGCGTCGGTCACGAGTTAGGGTGTTACAATTTTATTGGTATCGAGCTATGGTTTAGTCGGTTCTAGGACTACCATAGCGCGTGTGAGTCTAGCTATACATGCCAAATTGATAGTGCTTAATAATGTGATGACTTCGACGGTTGAAATTTTTGTTTTAATTAGCGATGGAACCGGGGTAGAGAGACCCTTGGCGGATGACGTTGAAAGTGTAGCGGCTGCTCTGCGCAAGGGACACCGCCTGTTGAGCCTCGGTCATCCGCGAATAATCAAAATGAAGGCGAAACAAGCCTTCTTCACTATGATGAATGAGTGGGTCGCATAATATGCCCGAACCAACCCGGCTGTCCAACCATTCCCGAATTTAAACACTCCACCCAAGAGCCCGCAATGCCTCCGATTCTCGATCCTGTGAGGCTGAGTAAACCACCTGTGGACTTGATTAGGAAGCGCAATGAGGAGTTCAAGGCCATAGTTCTTGATGATGCCGAAAAGGCCGAGTTACGCTCGATAACACCATTAGAGTGTTAGATGAACTGTCATGCACCCCGACGAATGTCTTAAGTGTGCTATATCCTTGTTGCGAGACTCACTTACTATTGGTGGAGGACTTTAATTTCCATAGTCCCAAATGAACGAGTTACTTGGGATTTCTTCCAATCCAATTTGAAAGAAATACATTAGTCAACGGTTCATCGATCGAGCGTAAGGAATTCTTGGAACTCAAGCAAGGCGGATGATCAGATCTCGAATCTGAACATGAGTTCGTAAGACTTAGTCGGTATGCTCGGAGTGTGTGGCTGATGAGGTTGCGATGTGCAAAAGATTTGAAGAAGGATTGAATGAAGAGTTAAAGTTACTAGTGGGAATTTTGGAGATAAAGGAGTTCGTGACACTAGTCGAACGAGCACGCAAGGCGGAAGAACTTGGGAAGGAGAAGAAGAAGGCTGAATTTGAAGCAAGAGATTACCGTAAAAGATCGACGAGTAAAGCTCCGTTCTCGGCTACAAAGAGGTTCGGGGAGGACACCAAGAAGTCGAGAACATTGGGAATTTCCATTAGAACCCGACCAGCGACGGACTCGAGCTACTTCAGTAGCTAGTGTGGGCAATAATCGTCAAGAGAGACTGAATGCCCCAATGTGGAAGACGACACCTAGGTGAATGTTGGGGTAAGTCATTAATAGGGCTGTTATGGATGCGGTTCAAGGACCACTTCATTAGGGATTGCAGAGCTAGATGAGAAGAATAAGATGCAAGGTGCGAGATCTAGTGGGGCGACGACTAGAGGTAGACCCCGAGGGTTTCAGGAGGTAGGGCGGTAATCGAGGGGAGCCACCGACACTACTGTTCGATCCGAGACCCGAGCTCTGCTAGAGCATATGCCATCCGCAGCACGAGAGGAGGCATCCTCCCCGACGTTATCCTTGGTACTTTTACTCTCTTTGATACTAGTGTGATTGCATTGATTGACCCCGGCTCTACTCATTCATATGTATGTGAAACTTTAGCATCCAAGAAGACTCTACTGTTGAGTCTCTGAGTTCGTAATTCAGTGTCAAACCCTTTGGGTCAATACGTATTCGTTGATAAAGTGTGCAAGAGATGCCCCTAATAATTCGAGAATCTGCTTTTCCTACCGATCGATGCTTTTACCATTTAATGAATTCGATGTTATTCTTGGTATGGATTGGTGACCGTACATGATGCGATGGTGGATCGCAAAAGGAAAACCATTGATTTGAGGAGTACAAATAATGAGGTAGTCCGAGTCGAGTCATCGATTTAAAAGGAGCGCCAACGATGATATCTTCTATGACCGCCGAGGTGCGTGAAAAGGGTGTGAAACATACCTTGCGTATGTGTTTGGAAGTAAAGAGACGGAAAGGAAACTCGAATCGGTACCGATGGTTTGTGAGTATTCAGATGTTTTTCCGAGGAGTTACCGGATTGCCACCGGTTCGAGAAGTGGAATTCGCATCGAAGTTGTACCGGTACTACGCCGATTTCAATAGCCCGTGATCGTATGGCATTAACGGAATTAAAGGAATTGAAGGTTCAATTGCAAGAACCGGCGGATAGAGGTTTCGCTCGACCGAGTTTTTCTCCATGGGCTTTTGTATTGTTTGTGAAGAAGAAGGACGGAACCATGAGGTTGTGCATCGACTATCGTCAACTCAATAAAGTGACGATAAAGAATAAATATCCATTGCCACGAATTGACGATTTGTTTGATCAATTAAAGGGAGCCTCGGTGTTTTCAAAGATAGATTTGAGGTCGGGTACTATCGGTTGAGGGTCCGAGAATCGGACATACCCAAAACCGCTTTTAGAACGAGGTATGGTCACTACGAATTCTTGGTGATGCCGTTTGGGCTCACTAATGCCCTGCGGTGTTTATGGATTTAATGAATAGAATTTTCAGGCCATACTTGGATCGGTTCGTAGTTGTATTTATCGATGACATTTCGGTCTATTCGAGAGATGAAACCGAGCATCTTTGAACACCGAGGCTAGTGTTGCAAATCTTACGAGATAGCGATTATACGCAAAGTTCAAGAAATGTGAATTTTGGTTGAAAGAGGTTAGCTTTTGGGGCACGTGGTGTCCGTGATCGGTGTCGTGGTGGACCCGAACAAAATTCAGCCATAGTCGATTGAAACCACCAAGGAATGTTACCGAAGTTAGGAGCTTTTTGGGGCTTGCCGGTTATTACCGACGATTTGTAAAAGGTTTCTCGACAATAGCCACGCCAATGACAAAGCTACTCCAAAAGGATGTTAAGTTTGAATGGACGGAGAAATGTCAGAAAAGTTTCGATCAACTGAAAGCTTATTTGATGAAGCCCCAATTCTAGTGCAACCCGAATCGGGCAAAGAGTTTGTCATTTATAGTGACGCATCCCTACTTGGGTTGGGTTGCGTATTGATGCAAGAAGGGCGAGTTGTGGCCTATGCGTCGAGGCAACTAAAGCCACATGAGAAAAATTATCCGACCCATGATCTCGAATTGGCTGCCATCGTATTCGCCTTAAAGATATGGCGACATTACTTATTTGGTGAGAAGTGCCATGTGTATTCGGATCACAAAAGTCTCAAATATTTGATGACCCAAAGAGACTTGAACCTGCGACAAAGGCGATGGCTCGAGTTGTTAAAGGATTATGAGCTCGTCATTGATTATCACCGGGAAGGGCTAATGTGGTTGCGGATGCCTTAAGCGGAAATCACTATTTGCTTTATGGCGATGAATGTACACTTGTCTATTCTACCCGACAATGTGTTAGTAGCGAATTGAAGGCCAAACCATTGTTGGCTCATCAAATTCGGGAAGCTCGGAAAGTTGATGAGGAGTTGCTTGCAAAGCGGGTTGAGTGTGTTCGAACAAGGAATCAGAGTTTCAAATTGATGATGACGATTGTTTGAGGTTCAGAAGTCGTCTGTGTGTTCCAAAGAATTCGGAACTTATTTCGATAATTCTAAATGAAGCCCATTGTAGTCGAATGTCAATCCACCCGGGTAGTACTAAAATGTACAATGACCAAACGCCAATTTTGGTGGCCGGTATGAAACGAGACATTTCGAATTTGTTTCAAGGTGTCGATATGTCAACAAGTGAAAGCGGAACATCAAGTGCCATCGGGATTACTTCAGCCGATCATGATACCCGAATGGAAATGGGATCGAGTCACAATGGACTTTGTATCCGGACTGCCATTGTCAGTGAGTAAGAAGGATGCGATTTGGGTCGTTGTCGATAGACTAACTAAGTCGGCTCACTTTATCCCCGACGCACGGATTTTTCAATGGACAAATTAGCGGAATTGTACGTTTCTCGATTGTGAGATTACACGGGTGCCTATTTCTATCGTGTCGGATAGAGACCCAAGATTTACGTCGCGATTTTGGAAGAAATTGCAAGATGCTTTGGGTACCAAGCTGCATTTTAGCACCGCTTTTCATCCCCAAACCGATGGTCAATCCGAACGGATAATTCAAATACTCGAGGATATGTTGAGATGTTGCATCCTTGAGTTTAGTGGTTCATGGGAACGGTATTTACCTTTGATTGAATTCGCCTACAACAATAGCTTTCAATCAAGCATTAAGATGGCGCCTTACGAGGCTTTATACGGTCGTAAATGCCGTACCCCATTATTCTCGGGTGAACTTAGTGAAGGTAAATTCTTGAGGTTGATTTGGTTAAGGATGCCGAGCAAAAGTTCGAGTAATTCGTGAAAGTTTGAAAGTCGCCGGATCGCCAAAAGTCGTATCGGATTTGAAAAGAAAAGATATTGAATATCGGGTTGGAGACAAGGTCTTTCTCAAAGTTTCACCTTGGAAGAAGGTGCTTAGATTTGGTCGTAAGGGCAAATTGAGTCCGAGGTTTATCGGGCCATATGAAGTATCCGAACGAGTTGGGCGATCGCATATCGATTAATTTTGCCCCCGAGCTCGAAAGGATTCAACGTTTTTCATGTCTCGATGCTTCGACGATATGGTCGATCCATCACACGTAATTGCTCCATCCGAGATTGAGATTCACCTAATTTGAGCTATGAAGAGGAACCGGTTCGCATTATGATGCGTGAAGTAAAGGAGTTACGCAATAAGAAAATCCCGTTAGTGAAGGTGTTATGGCATAAACACGGAATTGAAGAAGCCACTTGGGAACTTGAGGACTCTATGAAAGAGCGATACCGAGCCTATTTACTCGGTAAGATTTTCGGGGACGAAAATTTCTTAAGTGGGGAGAGTTGTGACATCCCAAAATTGACCCTAGTCGGGATGTGGTTTGGGACCACAAAAGCGAGGCATAAAAATAATTTATAATTTATTTTGATGCCTATAATATGTGTTAATTCATGTGTGACATTTTGATGTTTCGATTTAGAGTTATAAATGTGAATTTCACTAGAAAGGGCCTAGTAGTAAACATTGAAAGTATGATGGGGAAATGTGGGATGACTAGTTGATAATGCATGCAAAAATAAAGGATTTGCATGTCAAATTTCCCCCTTAACATGAAGTGGCGGCCATGACAAGGAATCATGGGCTAAACATGTCATGAAACATGTTTTGTTGGTGCACTAGGAGAAACAATAAACAAATGAGTATGGGTAATAAAGAAAGAAAAAAAAAATGTGTGTGTGTGAGTGAAACCCCCCCTTGCCGTGCATTGTGGAAGAGAAAAGAAAATTTTGTTCATCCATTTTCTCTTCTTTGGCCGAAAATACTAAGGAAAAAGGGAGGATTTTTGCTTCATGCTTGGTTTAGAAGAGAACTAGAAGGAGATTTGGCTATACTTGCATCAAGATTAAGGTATGTTTGAGGTTGTGTCATGAGATTCATGCTTGTTTTGGTTGCTAACTTGATGTGCATGTTAGCCATGGTTCAAATCCTTGTTATGCCATGGAAATGGTATTTGGCCAAGGTGGATTTTGTGTTAATGCCATTGCATGTTAAATATGAAGCTTGTTAATGGTGTATGTGATGGGGATTGATGGCTCTTGGACTTTCTTTTTAGTATTTTTGAGTGAGACATTAAGTTCTTTGCTTAATCATGACCAAAATGATGGTGTTGTGATGTATTCGGTCATGGTATATCCACAAGTATGATTCATGCATGTTGCATGGTAGGTAAGATTTGAGCTTTGAATATGTGTTTGCACATGATGAATTGGTATGACATATATACTATTTCAAGGTATATATTTGCTTGGGATGATGTTTTCGGTTATGTAGTACATGAGAGATGTGTATTGAGCTACAATATGTAATGCGTTAGTTAGTAAAATGCATGCTGTTTTGTGTGGTATTAAGTGCATAATCGGCCTCAACATGGGCATGCATATTCGCCACATGAGGGAAATTGGTGTGCATGCATTCGGTTAGAGGCAAGCATATTGATGCCTATTCTTGGCTTAGAAAATTCGCTAAGAGGAATACTAACTAAGGTGTTGAGTTCGATTCATGATTTTGTACATATCGACTTTGATGCCTAATGAGTAGATATTTATATATTGGCTAGGCATCTTGAATTCCTCTTCCGATGCTCAAATGATAAAACCAATTTATTTGTTAAATTTAGCTCAAGAAGCTAGAGGTGGAGAATCAAGCAAAGGCAAAGGAAAGATAATCGAGTAGTCGATTGGAAATCGTTTCATCCAATATAAGGTAAGTCATAAAGCATATATTTGGCATTGATTTAAATGATCATAATATATATATGCAATTGTGTTTAATGAATTGATGTGTAAGTGGAAATGTGTGTGTATGGAATGATGCCATTGTTGAATGTATAAAGGTAGTAAAATGCATAACGTATTGGTCTTGGCACTAAGTGTGCGGGTATAAATGGACACGGTGACAAGATTGGCACTAAGTGTGCGGATTTAAAATTTGTACAGCACTAAGTGTGCGAATTTGATTATATAGCACTATGTGTGCGAGCTGATTATATAGCACTAAGTGTGCGGACTTATTATATGCTTTTGCATCACTATTGGCACTGAGTGTGCGATATTATCGAGTTGATCACGGACAGCGGATCGGGTAAGTACCTCGAGCTCATGATGAATAGAAAATCGTCCATGCTTGGGGTTGAATTGGTAAGCCTTAAATCTATGTGATGATTGAAATTGTATGGTTGTGCTGGAAAATGAGTTAATGTGTAAAAATGCTTGATTATCTTGTTGTGTAGAATATGAAATGTGGATGTATGAATTGGTACGAGATTGGACCGAAAGGTTCGAGGTATTATGGTATGGATTCGATATGGACGAGTACCTAGTTTCATTTGTTGTACATGTAGTAGTAATTTTATCAGTGGATTGACGAATGCTTATGACTTACTGAGTTGTAAACTCACTCAGTGTTTTCTTGTCACCCATTTTAGGTCACTGGGACTCGTCTTGTTGTGTGCTCGGAACCGTCGTTGAAGTCATCACACCGGCTGAAATCTTGTGGTATTACTTTTTTTTGTTGTTGAAGAACATTTGGCATGTATAGGCTATTATATTTTGTCGATTTGTGGGATTGTAAACTTTAAGCCATGTGAAAATGGCCTATGTGGTCGTCGAGTGGGATGCTAGAACCTATAGCCACGAGTCTTAGAAACTCAAATTTTGTTAAGGTGGCCATAATTTGTGTCATGTATGATGGATGATTAAGGCCAAGGAAAAATTCATGAAATTGGCATAGTCTACTGCAGTAACTGTTGCGGACAGCAGCAGTGAGATGAGATTGAAAAATCACTAAAAATAGTATAAGTAGAATTAAATAGTGAGTAAATTATGGAACTGATCCTTGATGAATCTATTTTTATATGGACGAAACGAAACGACCATATGAGCAGTATACTGGGAGATATTAAAGTTCTCGTGAGACAGGGCCAGAACGATTTCTGGGTCCCCTGTCGTGACTTTGAAAATTTACCATAAATTATCCAGAAAGAATTAGGAGTCATGCCTTATATGTACAGATTCCATTTTGAGTCTAGTTTCATTAGAAACAAACGGCACCAGTATTAAAGCCCTGTACAGAAAGATATTCAAGTTGTAACGCGCGGAGGTCAGAGCAGTCGATCCCTGTAACATGGGTGACTTTAACTAATAAACTGTACCAATTGGCCCAACCAAAAATTCTAAAAATAAATCCATGGATGGATATATGAGTCTAAATTCAGGGAAAATTTACGAAACCAGTTTCCGAGTTTTGGAACTCGAGATATGATTTTTAAGGCGACGGTGACGCAGTTTTCCAGCCTGTCCAGAAATGCCAAATTGGTCGGTACTTTAAGAGGATTTGTCTCGTTAACCCCTCGTGTCCGACACCGGCGTCGGTCACGAGTTAGGGGTGTTACAGTTATTATCCTCATCGAACATCAAAGATAACAATATACTTGTCATAGTTTGGTAGTTATTTGGAATTTGTATGTCATGACAAAATGAATGAAAAAATGAACAAATATTAAAACACATATCTAATGTAGACTATATGCACAACACAATACACCCTCAAACTTAAAGGATGCATTGTCCTCAATGCATGAACAATTTAAAATTCCAAAGTGCAAAAACAAACATATATATCTACAATGCAATGACAAAAATTATGAATGCATGGAAAATACATGGTATATAATGAAAAATATTCAAATGAAAATAAAGACGAAAGCTTGGGAAAATTTTGGTGTTACTTTAATTCGGGCGAGTTATTTTTCGAACAGTGCTCTTGTAACGCTGTTTCCTTTTTAGCATATTGATTGGCACCTCTTCTTCATAATTATCATCTAATTTTTTGAGAGTATCAATTAGTTGATTAATCTCACGATCTTGCTTCAATATGGGTGCAGTTGATTGAGATGTAGTTGCAAGTTCAGTTGGTGCAAGAATATGGTTCACTTCTTCTCTTTCCTAGTCAAATTCAATGTTCACCGATTTTGTCTTCTCTTCATCACCCTCTGGTCCTTTTTGTTCCTTCTCCTTAGTGGCAGTCTATGTGGTAGATCCATGCTCATCAACTTCAGCTTCATCCTTGTCCCCTTCATTTTCATCCAATAGCAACTCATTTTTATTGGGTGCAAATCCTCTATTTCTTTATCAGACTCTATGATCTCATTAATAAAGGCGGTAAATTAGAAATGAAAATAATGTTAAGTAATTAAAGATAAAAATAATAAAAATAAAATTAAAGTAAAGCAATTAAGGAAAAGAAAGATGAAAATATTTTTTTTACGCTTTTTCCAATTTTGTAGCAATTTGAAGCTGCTAACTCTGTAACACCCCTAACCTGTGTACGTCTCTGGAATAAGGTTACGGAGTATTACCGGAACTTTCTGAATATTTTTAGATGATTTATAACAATTACTATTCACTTTCCAAAATTTTTTGTAACATCCCTTAAATGGACCTTCGAGGCCCAATATGAACTTAAGAATAGAATCGGGACTTAATTGGGAACTCTAAAAATTTTTCGTGAA
Source organism: Gossypium arboreum (assembly GCF_025698485.1). Classification (NCBI taxonomy): domain Eukaryota; kingdom Viridiplantae; phylum Streptophyta; class Magnoliopsida; order Malvales; family Malvaceae; genus Gossypium; species Gossypium arboreum. Next base: position 15,484,172 of record NC_069078.1, on the reverse strand, counting down.
TTTTCAAAAAAAAAAATCAAGGTGCAGGGCTTATACGCCTGTGTGGTCCAAGGGACACGTTCGTGCTACATGCCGTGTTTGAACTCGTGTAACTCTCTGACTTGTGCACATGGCCAACCACACGCCCGTGTGAGCAGGCCGTGTGATTAATTTTATTTTTTGAATTTAGGTGCAAGTTTCACACGACCAAGACACACGCTCGTGTTCTAGGCCATGTAGCACACACGGCTAAGACACATGCCCATGTCTCTGCCTGTGTGCTCAATTCTGAGCATTTTATTTCTTGAATTAAAGGTGCAGGACACACGACCTAACCACATGCCTATGTACCAGGCCGTGTGTCACACACGGTCTAGACACATGCCCATGAATCTGTCCATGTGGATAAAATAAAGCCATTTCTGGCTTCATTTCTCACCCAAAATCACACCAATGACTGCACTTAAACTCACATCCAAATACCAACCATTTCAAGCATTCAAATTAAGCAAACTCTATCATTCAACATGGCATATCATTACATGTATACATGTTTATAATCTTACCTTGGTATATTCCATATGTTAGACATAATTTGATCAACTACTTAACATACATGGAGCTACTATGGTATGACATTACATGTAACACCCCTGACCCGTACCCGTTGCCGGAGGGTTAAAGAGTATTACCATACAAGCACGAAATTCTAGTTAACATTATTTGAATAACTCCCGTTGGCACACTTATAAAACTGAATTCCAACTTTTTTTATTTTTTATTTTTTTATATATAAAAGAGTCATTTCAAGATAATAGGTATATTGATTCATTCTGAAGTTCAATTCACATCAAACATTGGAAACATAAATCAAATATTAACCACACATTCACATTAACTATGTGGAACACATATAGTAACTTAACAAGCCATTTTCGCATGGCTATACATATATACATCATCAAAAAGATACTTATTTAACAATAAAAAGTCAAGCCTATACATGCCATTATCAAAGTTTAACTACTAGGGTACCGAATGGGCTTAGATAGTATGGATGACTTCAACTTTGAGATCCCCGAGACTGTAGCTAATGAACGAGATCTATAAAACAAAGAATTAAGGCAACAAAGTAAGCATTTCTATGCTTAGTAAGTTTTAAGCATTTCAAAAAATTAAAACTGGTCATTAAAGTCAAACATTAAGTATCACAAAATTCGTACTCAAATTGTAAATCATTTGGCCGATTATACACAAGCACATTAGTTATAAACCTATTGGCCAAATATATATATGAATACTCAAGAGATTTTCAGCACATATTTCACTATACTATTTGGCTCATACAATTAAATTTAGGCATACACTTTCATATAATGATGGACATCAATCGAATAGGCCATTCTCTTATTCGCAGATACGGTAATCATCTACACATATATATTTATATATATATATATATATATATATATCATTCTTTGATAATAATAATTCGCTTTGAAAATCAATTTACATATGAGTACATAATACGTACCTGGCCATCTTAATGTATCATACATAATCAATAGTGGTTTCCTCGAATATTCGAATTCATAATCTTGCTCAAATCACCAACATTAAGTCTGCTAGGTTTTAAAACCCGAGTCCAGTTACTAGCACAAAGCCTGCGGGTCTTTAGGCCCGGATATATTTCTAGCACGTAGCCTGCAGACCTCAAGTCCGGATATATTTCCAGCACGTAGCCTGCGGACCTCAAGTCCTGATATGTTTCCAGCACATAGCCTGCGGACCTCAAGTCCGGATATGTTTCTAAATATCATGCATACTTAGTCGTATTTAAACACATCTCATTCAACTTATCACTTTAGTAGTCATTTGATACATTCGGATATAAACTCAATATGCACATCATCAATTACAATTCGGCTCAAGAGTCATACATAATATCACATATTCATTTCACCTTTCAAGCTTAAACCCCAAGTGACCATTAGACTATATGTCATATACATGAATTATTTATTTCATAACCTAATTCAAGTACAAACCAAAAAATCGCAATTTACCTAATATACTCGTATAGAGGCATCATCAATTATATAATAAAGGAGACTACTCAAAACTTACCTCGGATATATTTGAACAGTTACGGATAGGCTACTTGATTGCTTTCTCTTTTCCCCTATCTGATTTCGACCCTTTTTGCTCTTGAGCTTGATTTAAAACAAATAGATCTATTCAATTACTTATCAATTAAGCAATTTAATTTAATACATGTATATCATATATTTAAGGTACAAATGACCTTACTAACTACCTATTTAAACCTCACACATATGCCCTACTCATGCACCATCGAACATATTACTAGGCTACAATCAACAACTACATTTATTCCCAAATAATAGATTAAAATTATCAAGGAACATTTTACTAACTTATTACTTTGCACATTCGAATTTCATAAACTAATTTGCATACAAATTTCACGTATTTTATTATGGAGTAAGTGACGAATTACAGTTTGTAATAAAGTCAAAATATATCTCTTATCATAATTTCATATACGTCATTTCATTTTATATAATAACATATTTTATCCAAGATTGATACTAAAGTCAGATGTATCACTCAAAATACCAAAGTTCAACTAAGTCCACAATTATTCACTACTACAATTATAGCCCTATCATAGAAATGAACTTACAACAACCTAGTATACATTCTTGCCGAATCTCAATTAAGGCACAAACCTAACATTTTAGTCTCTTTTTATTAACGAACCACATTAGCTAATCATTCCCATTTAAGATATAATTACATACATTGTTTATACATTCATATCGATTGATTTCATTCATCAAGGCATCCAATACGAAATGCAAAACATCCAAAATTTGCTAGAACCTAAAGTCTTTGGCCGAATGTTACTAAACTCAAGCCACCATATATATTTTTTTTTATCCCTAAGTCACACCTAAAAATCACATTCGGCACTTCTCATTCACAATTTTACAAATCTTCAATTTCACTTACAAGCTCATTTATATAACATATAAAGCATTAAACAAATTTTTCATCAAGAATATAGCATGACCGATTACCTATTTTTCTCCCTAAATCCAAATTCGGCATACCCTATAAACCAAATACCAACCTCAACTTTTAAGCTAAAATAACAAGCAACATAACACATCCAACATAACTATCCATGCTAATGACATCAAAGCTTCTACTAAAAAAATTTTAAGTTCCTTAGCCAATTTTCAATCCTCCAAAACCTAAATTCAATCCAAGAAATATGTAGAATTCAAACTAATCATCCAAATTATACATATATTTCTAAGAGTGGCATTAAACATACCTTCTTCTAGCAATCACCATAGCGAAAATTTAAACAAAATTTTATTCTTTCTCCTTCTAGTTTCAAAGAATGGAGGAACAAGATGAATCACTTTGGTTTCTCCTCCCACTAACCAATATTCTATTATCTTTTATTCATTAATTCATTTAGTAGATATAAAAGGTTAATATAAAATATATATTATATATATTTAAAAATATCATGGTAAGCCACTATCCAAAAATGGATTATTAGACATGCAAGCCCCTTTTTTATTAACATGCATTAATAGACCACTTTTAAATTTACCTATCACATTGCAAAATTTTCTCACATAAGTCCTATTTAATAAATTTCACATACAAATGACAAAATTACAGCATGAAACTTTCACAAATGCATGTACACATACAATTAAGCATATAATATTACGGTTAATTATTTTTATGACTCGATTTTGTGGTCCCGAAACCACTTTCCGACTAGGGTCAAATTAGAGCTGTCACATTACAAGTATATCAAAACAACCATTACTAGCCATTCTAATGGCTAGATTACAAATCACATATTTAAGCCATCTATGGCCAAGTTAGCCTATACATGCCATTATACCAAAATGATTTTACTATATATACCCAAAATAAGCTAGTGGATAGTGTGGCAATGCTTCAATGATCTCCAACCTTCGCGAGCTTCCGAGCACTATAAAACAGGGAAAATAAAATCTAGTAGGCATTACATGCTTAGTAAGTTCGTATAATAGAAACTAAACTTATCAATCCTGTTTATTAAATCTAAGCATACAATATCATGTTTTCCATCAACTTGGCAAAATTTCCTAAACACATGCATTCAATCAAACATGTTAGTCACAAAATTTTCATATACATCAAGTAAACATAGATGAGCTCATCATGCAATATTCTTTCAAGACATTATCATTTCATCTCATAATTCTCTCATCATACCAAGAGTTAATTTGTCTGTTGAATCATTGAAATTTCGATGGATACTCAAGTAGTACACGCAAGGTGTACAATTCAATAACCCATCAATTCTTATTCAAGAGTACCCTTTAGGGCATTTAATCAAAGAACTTACACTCGAGCCATATATCATATTACAGGATTACGAGTCCAGGCTAAATCCTAATTGTAACATATGCTCGAGAGGGATTATATCAGGATTACCCGCCCAGGCTAAACCCTTTCTATAATGAGATCAATAGGATAACTCGTCCGAGCTAAATCCCGTCAACAACAAATGCAGGACCTCATTTATTTCGGAAAAGCACATATATTCATCGGAATTCAATATTCAAACGAGACTTTACCCTTTTTCCTAACATTTTCGAACATGTAATCATTTCACACATTTATAATATTCACATAAATATAAATCATATTGCATACAATCATAACATTCAAGTTAACATATTTACATGCTCAATTAAATTACACGAATTTACCTCGACACTTGTTCGCATTTAAAATCTACTAATCCGAAACTTTTTTCTTTTCCTCGTTCTAACCTCGAATTTGTGTTGTCCGGATCTATATAAATAAATTTAATCATCAATTTACACATTTCATATTCATTTGGACTCAATTTACATCCTAGGAAAAATTATCATTTTGCCCCTAACTTTTCCATGAATTCCAATTTTGCCCCTAGGCTCGAAAAATGAAATTCATGCAATTTACTCCCTATTCCAAGCCTAACCAAAATTTCAACATAAAATTTACAGCACTTATTTTCTACAAATTTCAGAATTTTTCATCAATTTTCACAATATTGCAATTTAGTCCCTAAATCATGTTTTCATCAAAAATCATTTTGTAAAAGTTGTTTATCTATCAACAACCTTTCATTTTCTACCATAAATTTTGAATTTTCAGCATATACATCCATGACCTAATTTTCATACCTTGATAACTTTTCAAATTGATCCTCCAAATAGATAGATTAAGCTATCCCGGCTTCAAAAATATCAAAATTACTAAAAACGGGACAAGAAAACTTACCCAATTAATCCAAGAAAGTTTCTTCTCTCTCTCCGAGGGTTTCCATGTATTTTTGGGGAAGATGATGAGAAAATAAGATGATAATTCTTTTATCATCTTTTAATTAATTAATTTAAGTCAATTTCCAATTTAGTCCTTGCCCTTTTTCTAATTTCCATGGATGAGTCACTAAAATATCTACATACTTTTCTTTAATGGTCTAATTACCATATAAGGACCTCAAGTTTTGAATTCCATAGCTATTTAATCCTTTTAGCTACTAGAATTCAACTTTTACATTTTATGTGATTTAATCCTTCTCGTGATTAAGCACATAGTTGATAAAATTTTCTTATCAAAATTTTCACATGACATTTCTAACATAATACAGACCATGTAATAAAATAAAAATAAAAAGAGATTGAGTTGCTTCTGCAACTAACCGAGTGAGTTGAGTATTTTTTGCTTAAACGAACTGTTGGAGATAGAATATTTTGTTCAGACAAACATTTTTCAAACTTTTCTTCTACTGCCGTTTCTAGCAAACCAATAGCCTAGCAATCTTTACTCTCATCAGCACATATCAGGGCATCGAATATGTTGAATATAACTTGCTAATCATTCACCTTCATAGTCAGTGTGCCTTTCTGCATATCAATTAGCTGAGGAAATGGTGGAGGTGGTCGTCCTTTAGGTTACTAATATTGTTTTGTTGTGGCATTTTTGTTGGCAATATGATTTGATTTTGCCACAACATTTTTTTTGCTAACCGTTTTCAGATGCTGTATGCTTTTCAGTTGGTTATGAGATCTTTTCATGATCGAGTCTCGAGTCGTCCTCTTTTACCGTGGCATCTTTAACAACATCACTCAACTGAGTTCCACTTCTGAAAGTAATTACTTTGCAATGCTCTTTTCCCTGTGATCTTAAATTCTCAATATCACTTGGAAAGCTCCTTGTGGTCTCGAATTTAAAGCATTTACTATATACCTCACTTGATTCTCAAGGGCTTGTAGGGACGCAACTTGGCTCATCATCCTTAGCCATATATTCCTTCAACAGAGCTTCTATAGATGAAAAAGATGATGTTGAACTTTGTTGAACATCTTGTCGTGGCATGGGTTGATTATAATTAGGTTGTGTGCTGATGGCACTCTGTCGAACAACATTACTGGAAATTCCTAATCCTTAATTACTTTAACTGAAATTTGGGTGTTGTTTCCACCCTAGATTGTAGGTGTTGGAATATGGGTTGTTGTTCCAATTGAAATTTCCCATGTAATATACTGATGTTGGGTTCGATGAGCATTCATCAAAAACATGATCTTCTTCACAATAGACACATGTTAGCTCGACTGCTTTCATTTCCTACACTAAAGCTAGTCTATTCAATGTTTTAATCATATTAGTTAGGGGTGATACCTGAGCAGTTAATGAGGTAATCGCATCAAGTTCCATAGCTCCAGCAACTCTTCTGGCAGTATCCATCTTGTAGTTAGATATTGGTAATCATTGTAGTTGGATATAAATTTTTATTTAATTTTTATAACAATTATTTATAATATATTTTATATTTTTATTAATTTTAATTAATTTTTATGGTTTTTAAAAACATTTCTAGAATAGCTATTAAGAAAATAATTCAAAATACCAAAATAATAATTTATTTATGGTTCGAGATCAAATTGATTATTAATAATTATTACGTAAATTTTCAAAGTTGGATGATCGAAATGTGATTTTTATCAAAATTGTGAAACAATTGATATAGTTTACCATATTTAATATATTTATCTTGTCTGTCCTCGGCATTTCATGGCAGATCGCTTAGGTTTCGTTTTTTTAACTTAATTATGTGACATGATTTAATTAATTGCCATGGTTATAAATTTGTATTTACGATTTATATATGCAATAATCACTATTGGGATTTGGTTGTACTCTATGCTTTTCTATTTTGTATTAGTTTCTTTAATATCAATGAAATTTCATTCTTGCCATCAGAGTTTATTGCCACCTTGTCGGAAAAAATAAAAGCTTGGAATGCACTAAAATTTTAATCGAGTTGTAATGCTAGGAGAGAGAGTGTTATGGACTTTTGGAGGATTTTCAACAAAAACAAAAAATAATGGGGTGAAAAATTTATCAAAGAGGATTTCAACACTCATAAGTGTCAAGTTCAAGGTAATTAACATTGACATGATATTTATTAACCGTAGGTCATGTTTAAAATGATACTAGAGTTGCTTCTTGCCTTGTTGAAAGGATAGAGACAAGAAGTGCATTAAAATGTTAATCAAGTAAGTAATGCCATTAGGGAGAGTGTTAGGTTTATTTTTTTTTAAGAATTTTCGATGCAAACAAAAGAGAAAGGGGTGGAGAATTTAAAGAAGAGGATTTCAACACTCAGAGATGTTGAGTTCCTTATATTAAATGAGTTACCTGGACCTACGAGAAATAAATACTATGTTAATGTTGCCTGCTTTGAATTCAACACCCATGAATGTTGATGTTTCTACATTGTTCTTCACAATAATTTTCTCCTTACAGTCAATGCACGAATTCTATAAGAGATTTGACAATGCCCTGACCTTGATACTCATAGATGTCGAGTGTGACAGCCCTAAATTGACCCTAGTCGGAAAGTGGTTTCGGGAATAATTAACCGTCATAGTTGATGCTCATTATATGTACATATGCATGTGTGAAAATTTCATGTTTGGATTTTGTTAATTGTAAGTGAATTTTATCAAATAGGACTTATGTGAGAAAATTTAGAAATGTGCTAGGCAAATGTAAAGTGGCCTATAAATGCATGTTGTGAAAATCTTTGGGTTTGCATGTCAATTTACCCAAAATTTAAGCATAGTGGCGGCCATGCTATGAATGGAAACATGTTGCAAACATGTTTAGTTAGTGGTTATGTTAGAAAGAATAAATAATGAAAAAGGAATATGATGAAAACAAAGAAAAGAAAAAAAAAGTGTCCATCCTTTCACATTTTGTTGGCTTGGCCGAATGTTCTAAGAAGAAGGAGGGGAAGAGCTTGAGAAAATCAGCCATGGGAGGTTGCTAGACTAAGGTATGTTTGATGTTGTCCATGAGATTCATGCATGTTTTTAGTTGTTAGTTTGAGTTCTACCTAGCCCATGGTTTAAATCTTTGCTATGAGATGGGGATGATATTCGCCATGGGTGTTGTCTTCTTGGTTGATGTTTGATGTTTGATGTTGTGGTGATGAGGCATGAAGATGAGTTAAGTTTCGCTAAGGTGGATTTGTGTTGATGTCATTTGCATGCTAAGTGTGAAGCTTTGTAATGATACATGTGTATGGTGCTTTTGATGTTGTGAATGGAAGTAGAGGAAAAGTAAAAGAAAATTTATGTAGAAATGTGATATATATGGATTTATAGGATGTTACAAATATATGTGAAGCCATGCTAGATTAGGAAAAATTCAGTCAAGTGTTCATGAGATGAAATTTTGTGTTTAGGTGAACTAAAGATGATAGTATAGTTGATATTATATATATATATGTATGCATATTCGCCATCAAATTAAGAGCATAGGTGATGATGAGTCTAAGCTTTGTACATTCGCCATATATATATATATATATGCATGTGTGATTGGATTATTGATAGTAGGGCGATAGCATATGGTTATTAGCCGAATAGCTAAGTGCATAAGGTAGCAAGATAAAAATTTTACCATGCCGTTCCGTATGTCATAAAATCATTAAAATGTGAATACCAATATATGTAGCAAAGCGGTTGAATGAGTTAATTTATTTGTTTAAGCTCAAGATCCTAAAGGAGAGGCGTCCAACAAGGGGAAATCGAAGGTCATCGAGTAGCCGACTTGGAATTATTTTACCCAACACAAGGTAAGTCATTAAGCATATAGTTGGTATTAATTTAAATGATCGTAATACCTATACAATTGTGTTTAATGAGATGAAATGTATACAAATGTATATGTATGTAGAGATGAAATTGTCGAATGTAAAAGGGAAGTGAAGCGTATATAGTGGCTGGTTTTCGGCACTAAGTGTGCGGACAATAAGTGTTCACGGTTGAGAGAATGGCACTAAGTGTGCGGGCTTGAAATGCATGGCACTAAGTGTGCGAGTTTAAAGTACATGGCACTAAGTGTGCGTGGTTGATTATTAAGCACTATGTGTGCGAACCCACTATACAAATATATATATATATATATATATTTTCTATCAATTATTTATATTAAGGGTGCGACCTTACCGAGTCGATTTGAACAATGGAAAGGGTAAGTACCTTGAGTTCATGGCTAATAGGTGCTATGTTTATATATGGAGTTGAGCGTGGTAAGTTTTGAACCTATGTGATGATTATAATTGAAGTCACGTACATAAGGTTCATCGTGGAATAGGTGAAAGTTTGTTTAGTTGTATGATTGTAACGAAAATAAAATGATGTATGGAAATGCCTCAATTATCCTATTGAATAGCGTATGAAATGTCAATGTAGGACTTGGAATGAGATTGAATCGTAAGGTCTAAGAAACTATGGCATAGTTCGGTATGGATGGAGTACTTAGCCTCATTTCGTTGTTTCCTCTTGTGAAAATTTTATTAATGGATGGTAGTGTAATGCTTATGACTTCATCGAGTTATATACTCATTCGGTGTTTGCTTGTCACCCATTTTAGGTTTCTTGGACTCGACTTTTTGCGTATTCGGGACCGTCATCAAGTCATCACACCAGCTTGCAACTTTTTGGTATCTTCTTCTTAGTTGGTCTAAGAGAACATTTCGGCATGTATAGGCTATTATGTTTGTTTGAACTTTGGTATGTAAAACTTTGGATAGCCATGCGAAAATGGCTTATATACGTTTCTAGCATAGTACTATAATCGTTTGTATGTTGATCACTAAGAGGTATGGAAATGTTTGGAAACGATTAGCCATTGGAATGGTTAATCATGATTATACTTTGTGCTATGTATGCAAAAAGGGCTAATTGAATCATGGAAACTATGAAATAGGTAAAGTCTACCTTAAAGGCAGATGCTGACAGCAGCAGCGATGTGGATGTGAAAAATCACTAAAAATAGTAGGAATGGAATTAAATAGTGAATAAATTATTTAAATTAACCTTGATGAATCTACTTTCATATGGAAGAAACAAAACGGTCATATGAGTTGTATGTTAAGAGATATTTAGGTTTTCGTGAAACAGGGCCAGAACGGTTTCTGGATTCCCTGTTTCGACTTTGGAAATTCATTATAAATTAACCCGAGACATTTAGAAGTCATGCCATATATTTATAGATTCCTTTTTGAGTCTAGTTTCTATAGAAACAAACGACATCAGTATTGAAGCGCTGTACAGGGAGATATCTGGGTCGTAATGCATGAAGGTCAGTGTAGTCGTACCCTGTAACAGGGGAGACTTTAACTAATAAACTGTACTAATTGGCCTGACCAAAAATTCTAGAAAAAAATTTTTAGATGGACATATGAGTCTAGTTTCAGAGAAAAATCACAAAACTGATTTTCGAGTTGTAGAACTCAAGATATAATTTTTAAGGTGACAGTGACACAGTTAGCCACCGTGTGCGGAAAATTTTTTTATGAACGGTGAAATTAAGTGAACGAAGTCGTTAACCCCTCGTGTCCGACCCGGCGACGGTCTCGAGTGCACGGGTGTTACAATTTTATTGGTATCGAGCCATGGTTTAGTCGGTTCTAGGACTACCATAGCGTATGAGTCTAGCTATACATGCCTTAATGTTAGTGCTTAATAATGTGATGACTTCGACGGTTAAAATTTTTGTTTTGATTAGCAAATGGAACCTGGGGTAGAGACCCTTAGCGGATGACGTTGAAAGTGTAGCGATTGCTCTTGCGCAAGGGACACCGCTGTTGAACCTCGGTCATCTGCAAATAATCGGGATGAGGGGCAAAACAAGCCTTCTTCACCATGATGAATGAGTGGGTCGCGAATATGCCCGAACCATTCCTACTGTCCAACCATTCCCGAATTTGAATAATCCACCCCAAGAGCCCGTAATGCCATCGATTCGATCCTGTGAGGCTGAGTAAACCACCAGTAGACTTGATTAGGAAGCGCGGAGCCGAGGAGTTCAAGGCCATAGTTCTTGATGATGCCGAAAGGCCGAGTTCGCTTGATAACACCATTCGGTGTTCGATGAACTATCATGCACACCGATGAATGTCTAAAGTGTGCTATATCCTTGTTGCGAGACTCACCTACTATTGGTGGAGGACCTTGATTTCCATAGTCCCAAACGAACGAGTTACTTGGGATTTCTTCCAAGCGAATTTGAAAGAAATATATTTGTCAACGGTTCATCGATCAAAAGCGTAAGGAATTCTTGGAACTCAAGCAAGGCCAGTATGACAAGATGTCGAATCGAACATGAGTTCGTAAGACTCGTCGGTATGCCCGGAGTGTGTGGTGATGAGGTTGCTATGTGCAAGAGATTTGAAGAAGGATTGAATGAAGATTTAAAGCTACTAGTGGGTATTTTGGAGATAAAAGAATTCGTAACACTAGTTGAACGAGCCTGCAAGGTAGAAGAACTTGGAAAGGAGAAGAAGAAGGCTGAATTTGAAGCTAGAGACTATCGTAAAAGATCAATGGGTAAAGCTCCATTCTCGGCTGTAAAGAAGTTCAGGGAGGACACTATTAAATCGAGGACGACTGCGGGAATTTCCATTAGAGCACGACCATCGACGGACTCGAGCTACTTGGTAGCTAGTGTGGGCAATAATCGCCAAGAGAAACACGAATGCCCCCAATGTGGAAGACGACACATAGGTGAATGTTGGGGTAAGTCTACTAACAGGGCTCATTACGGATGCGGTTCAAGGACCACTTCATTAGAGATTGCACGGAGCTTGATGAGAAGAATAGGATGCAAGGTGCAAGACCTAATGGAATGACAACTAGAGGTAGACCACCGAGAATTTCAGGAGGTAGGGGTGGTAGTCGAGAGGGCCTCGATACTACTGTTCAATCTGAGACCCGTACTCGCTAGGGCATATGCCATCCGTGCACGAGAGGAAGCATCCTCCCCGATGTTATCCTTGGTACTTTCACTCTTTTGACACTAATGTAATTGCATTAATCGACCACGGCTCTACTCATTCTTATGTATGTGAGACTTTAGCATCCAAGAAGACTCGCCTATTGAGTCTCATCGAGTTCGTAATTCGAGTGTCAAATCCTTTGGGTCAATATGCGCTTGTTGACAAAGTGTGTAAGAGATGCCTCTAATGATCCGAGAATCTGTTTTCCTACCGATTTGATGCTTTTACCATTTGATGAATTTGATGTTACTCTTGGTATGGATGGTTGACCATTTATGATGCATGGTGAGTTGCAAAAGAAAAACCATTGATTTAAGGTGCGCAAATAACGAGATAATCCGAGTTGAGTCTACGGACTTAAAGGGGTTGCCAGTTGTAATATCATCAATGTTGGCTCAGAAATATGTAAGAAAGGGTGCGAAGAATACCTTGCGTATGTACTTGATGACAAAGAGTTAGAAAAGAAACTCGAATCTGCTTGGTGGTTTGTGAATACCCGGACGTTTTTCCCGAAGAATTACCGGGTTTACCACCTGTTCGGGAGGTAGAGTTTGGTATTGAGCTTGTACCTGGGACTACTCCAATTTCGATAGCTCCATATCTAATGGCACCAACCGAGTTAAAAGAGTTGAAAGCTCAGTTGCAAGAATTGACGGATAGAGGTTTCGCTCGACCAAGTTTCTCACATTGGGGTGCACCAGTATTGTTTGTGAAAAAGAAGGACGGAACCATGAGGTTGTGCATCGACTATCGTCAGCTGAACAAAGTGACAATAAAGAATAAATATCCGTTACCGCGTATTGATGATTTGTTTGATCAACTAAAGGGAGCCTCGGTGTTTTCAAAGATAGATTTGAGATCGGGTTATTATCGATTCATGGATTCGAGATTCGGATATACCCAAAACTACTTTCAGAACGAGATACGGCCACTACGAATCCTTAGTGATGCCGTTTGGGCTCACTAATGCCCCTGCGGTATTTATGGATTTGATGAATTGGATCTTCAGACAGTATTTGGACCGGTTCGTAGTTGTGTTCATTGACGATATCTTGGTCTATTCAAGAGATGAGACCGAACATGCTAAGCACCTGAGATTAGTGTTGCAAATTTTACGGGATAAGCAGTTATATGCTAAGTTCAGTAAGTGTGAGTTCTGGTTAAGAGACGTTAGCTTCTTGGGCCATGTGGTATCTGCATCGAGTATTTGAGTTGACCCGAGCAAAATTTCAGCCATACTTAACTGGAAGCCTCCGAGAAATATTACTGAGGTTCGGAGCTTTTTGGGACTCACCGGTTACTACCGACAGTTTGTAAAAGGTTTCTCGATGATAGCCACACCCATGACGAAGCTACTTCAAAAAGATATTAAGTTCGAATGGACGGAAAAATGTCAGAAAAGTTTTGATCAACTAAAAACTTATTTGACTGAAGCCCCAATTTTAGTGTAGCCCGAATCAGGCAAAGAGTTTTTCATCTATAGTGACGCCTCCCTACTTAGGTTAGGTTGCGTGTTGATGCAAGAAGGTCGAGTTGTGGCCTATGCGTCGAGACAATTAAAGCCACATGAGAAAAATTATCCGACCCATGATCTCGAATTAGCTGCCATCGTATTCGCCTTGAAAATATGGCGACATTACTTATTTGGTGAGAAGTGCCATATATTTTCGGATCACAAAAGTCTCAAATATTTGATGACTCAAAGAGACTTAAATCTGCGACAAAGACGTTGGCTTGAGTTGTTGAAAGATTATGAGCTGGTCATTGATTATCACCCGGGAAAGGCTAATGTGGTTGCGGACGCCTTAAGCCGGAAATCACTGTTTGCTTTACGAGCAATGAATGTACACTTGTCTGTTCTACCCGACAATGTGTTAGTAGCCGAATTAAAGGCCAAACCATTATTGATTCATCAAATTCGTGAAGCTCAGAAAGTCGACGATGAGTTGGTTGCAAGACGGGCTGAATGTGTTCCGAATATAGAATCAGAGTTTCAAATTGATAATGACGATTGTTTGAGGTTCAGAAGTCGTTTGTGTGTTCCAAGAAATTCGGAACTCATTTCGATGATTCTGAACGAGGCTCATTGTAGCCGAATGTCGATTCACCCGTGGAGTACGAAAATGTACAACGATCTGAGACGTCAATTTTGGTGGCATGGTATGAAACGAGACATTTCCAATTTTGTTTCGAAGTGTTTAATATGTCAGCAAGTAAAGGCGGAACATCAAGTGCCTCACGGGTTTACTTCACCGATCATGATACCGAATGGAAATGGGATCGAGTCACGATGGATTTTGTGTCTGGGTTGCCATTGTCGACAAGTAAGAAAGATGCGATTTGGGTTGTTGTTGATAGACTGACTAAGTCGGCTCATTTTATCCCCGTACGTATGGATTTTTCATTGGATAAACTAGCTGAATTGTATGTTTCTCAGATTGTGAGATTACACGGGGTACCGATTTCTATTGTGTCGGATAGAGATCCGAGATTCACCTCACGATTTTGGAAGAAATTTCAAGAAGCCTTGGGTACCAAGTTGCATTTTAGCACCGCTTTTCACCCCCAAACCGATGGTCAATCCGAGTGGATAATTCAGATACTTGAGGATATGTTGAGATGTTGCATCCTCGAGTTTAGTGGTTCATGGGAACGGTATTTACCTTTGATTGAATTCGCTTACAATAATAGTTTTCAGTCAAGTATTAAGATGGCACCTTACGAGGCTTTGTACGGTCGAAAATGCCGTACGCCATTGTTTTGGACCGAGCTCGGTGAAAGTAAAATTTTCGGAGTGGATTTGATTAAAGATGCTGAACAGAAAGTAAGTATAATTCGCGAGAGTCTGAAGGCAGCATCAGATCATCAGAAGTCGTACGTGGATTTAAAACGAAGAGATATTGAGTATCAGGTGGGAGACAAAGTGTTTCTCAAGGTATCACCTTGGAAAAAGATACTCAGATTTGGCCGTAAGGGCAAATTGAGTCCGAGATTCATTGGGCCGTATGAGATCTCCGAACGAGTTGGCCCAGTTGCATATAGGTTGCTTTTACCCCCTGAACTCGAAAGGATCCACAACGTTTTTCATGTTTCGATGCTTCGACGTTACCGATCCAATCCTTCGCATGTAATAAACCCCTCCGAGATTGAAATTCAAGCCGATATGAGTTGTGAAGAAGAACCGATCCGTATCCTAGCTCATGAAGTGAAAGAGTTGCGAAACAAAAGGGTTCCGTTAGTGAAAGTGTTATGGCTCAAACACGGAATGGAAGAAGCTACTTGGGAACCTGAGAACTCTATGAAAGAACGATACCCAAACCTATTTACGGTAAGATTTTCGGGACGAAAATTTCTTAAGTGGGGAGAGTTGTGACACCCTAAATTGACCCTAGTCGGAAAGTGGTTTCGGGACCACTAAACCGAGTCATAAAAATAATTAACCGTCATAGTTGATGCTCATTATATGTACATATGCATGTGTGAAATTTTCATGTTTGGATTTTGTTAATTGTAAGTGAATTTTATCAAATAGGACTTATGTGAGAAAATTTAGAAATGTGCTAGGCAAATGTAAGGTGGCCTATAAATGCATGTTGTGAAAATGCTGGGCTTGCATGTCAATTTACTCAAAATTTAAGCATAGTGGCCGGCCATGCTATGTAACACCCCGTACCCGAGTCCATTACCGGAGTCGAACACAAGGTGCACACAGACTTAACTTAATTATTTTCACAGTCCATTTAGAAATTTCCAGACAAGCTGGTTACTGCGTCACTGTCGCCTTAAAAATCATATCTTGAGTTTCAAAGCTCAAAAATCAGTTTCATAATTTTTCCCTGAAACTAGACTCATATGTCCATCTACATATTTTTTTCTAGAATTTTTGGTCGGGCCAATTAGTACAGTTTATTAGTTAAAATCTCCCATGTTACAGGGATCGACTACACTAACCTTCGCACATTACAACTTGGATATCTCCCTGTACAGGGATTCAATACTGATGCCGTTTCTTTCTATAGAAACTAGACTCAAATAGGAATCTATACATATATGGCATGACTCCTAATTATCTCTGGTTAATTTACAATGAATTTCCAAAGTCGGAACAGGGAATCCAGAAACCGTTCTGGCCCTGTCTCGCGAAAACTTCAATACCTCTTAACATACTGTTCATATGGTCGTTTCATTACTTTCCTATGAAAATAGATTCATCAAGGTTCATTTAAAAAATTTATTCACTATTTAATTCCATTCCTACTATTTTTAGTGATTTTTCACATCCACATCACTGCAGCTGTCAACCTCTGTCTTTAAGGTAGATTTTACCTACTTCATAATTTCCTTGATTCAACTAGCCCTTTTAGCATACATGGCACAAAAGATGATCACGGTTAACCATTCCAAGGGCTAATCGATTCCAAACATTTCCACATCTCTTAATGAACAACATACAAAATGATTATGATACCATGCCAAAGTGTATATAAGCCATTTTCGCATGGCTATCCAAATTTATACAAAATCAAAGGGTCTATGACCAACAAACGAAAGAGTAGTCCTATACATGCCATTTCAAAGTTCAACCAAAATTGTACCAAAAGGGGGGGCTTTGATAGTGTGGGAGACTTCGACTTCCAAAAATCCCAAGTGCGATAGCTAACGAGCCAAAATCTATAAAACAGAGAACAAAGAAACGGAGTAAGCAATTTATGCTTAGTAAGTTTTGAGCAAGGGATTCCAGCACAACAAAAGCATAGCATTCATATAGCTAAACGGATAATTTCATATGCACACATTCTCAATATCATACTTACTTCACATTACCAACCCTTATGTTCATACACAAAGATCAACTTAGCCAAAGGCGGTAGCTCGTTTATCAACCGGCGAATACTTATTTGTAAGGGCTCAACTAATTCAAAGCACATACGAACATACCTCATTGCTGGAATTTTTGCAAGCGTATTAACTGAAATTTTTACAGCAAGATTGCTCATTCTCGAATCACGTACCTTCTGAATTTAACCGGATATAGCAACTCGCTCGATTGTCTTCGGGACATAGCCCGGTTATAGTAATTCGCACAATTGCCTTCGGGACTTAACCCGGTTTTGGTAACTCGCACAAATGCCTTCGGGACTTAACCTGGTTTTGGTAACTCACACAAATGCCTTCGGGAATTGACTCGGATTTAGTCACTTAGCACAAAAGCCTTCGGGACTTAGCCCAGATACCATTCGAATAACCAAGCACACATATCAACAAATCATAACACATCCTTATTACATTCTCATTATCAAAGCTCAAACACAAGACACTTATCATATTTACAATTTCGGCTCAATAGCCACATACAAGGGCATGATTTTGATTTGTTTATTACATAATCTAATTAGATCATAATCTAAGTTCCATTACTCGAAAACTTACCTTGGATGTTGTCGAACGATTTCGATGGCTATTCGACCACTTTTTCCTTCCCTTTATCGGATTTAGATCCCCTTTGCTCTTGAGCTTAATTAAATAAATAAATCAATTTAATCATTTGAGCATCGAAAAGAGGAACACAAGGCACTTAGCCCACATTTATACATTAGACATTAAAGTCACATACATGTGAAATCATGCATCAACTCAAGATATTAACCCATACTCCCTTTTTAGCCGATTGTCCTAACCAAGATAAAGGCATCAATATGCTTGCCTCTAATCGAATGCATGCACACCAATCCATCTCATGTGGCCGAATATGCATGTTGATGTTGAGGCCAATTACATATTTAATACCACACATAAATGGCATACATTTTACTAACTAATGCATTACATATTGTAGCTCAATACGCATCTATCATTTACTTCATAACCGAAACATCATCATAAGTAAATATATACCTTGAGATAGTATATATGTCATACCAATACATCATGTGCAAACATATATACATATAGGTGCAAGGGCCGAATCTCAAGTTGATTATAACTAAACATGAACATAAATCCAAAACACAAATCTTACCTACCATGCAATAAGCATAAATCATACTTATGGGTATACCATGGCGAATACATCACAACACCATACCATTTCAATTTTGGTCAGGGTTAAACAAAGAACTTAATGTCTCACTCAAAAAATGCTAAAAAGAAAATCCAAGAGTCCTCAATCCACCATCACATGTATCATTATCAAGCTTCATATTTAGCATGCAATGGCATTAACACAAAATCCACCTTGGCCGAATATCATCCCCATGACATAGCAAAAATTTGAACCATGGGCTAATTAGAACTCAAGCTAGCAACTAAAATCATGCATGAATCTCATGGCACAACCTCAAACATACCTTAATCTAGACACAAGTATGGCCAAACCTCCTCCTAATCCTCTTCCAAACCAAGCATGAAGCAAGAACTCCTTCCTTCTTCCTTAGAATTTTCGGCTCAAAGAAATGAAAAAGGATGAACAACAATTTTTTTTCTTTTTCTTCAACTCACGGCAAAATAGGGGTAACACTCACACATCCTTTCTTTTTTTTCTTTTCCATTTCTTTATTACCCATACTCATTAATTTATTTTTTCCTCCCATGATGCACCAAACATAACATGTCTATGACATGTTTTGCCCATAATCCTTTGTCATGGCCGGCCACTACCAATTAGGGGGGGAATTTGACATGCAAGTCCTCCCTTTTGATTACATGCACTATTAGGTCCTTATAGATTAGCCTATCACATTTCAAAAGTGTCACACAAGTCCGACTAACTGAATTCACATGCAATCGACTAAATCGAAGCTTGAAATTTTCACACATTCATAATTACATATTCTAGACAATAAATATTACGTTCAAACATTTCGGTGACTCGGTTTAGCGGTCTCGAAACCACTTCCCGACTAGGGTCAATTTTGGGCTGTCACATGCTATAAATGGAAACATGTTGCAAACATGTTTAGTTAGTGGTTATGTTAGAAAGAATAAATAATAAAAAAGGAATATGATGAAAACAAAGAAAAGAAAAAAAAAAAGTGTCCATCCTTTCACATTTTGTTGGCTTGGCCGAATGTTCTAAGAAGAAGGGGGGGGAAGAGCTTGAGAAAATCAGCCATGGGAGGTTGCTAGACTAAGGTATGTTTGATGTTGTCCATGAGATTCATGCATGTTTTTAGTTGTTAGTTTGAGTTCTACCTAGCCCATGGTTTAAATCTTTGCTATGAGATAGGGATGATATTCGGCCATGGGTGTTGTCTTCTTGGTTGATGTTTGATGTTTGATGTTGTGGTGATGAGGCATGAAGATGAGTTAAGTTTCGGCTAAGGTGGATTTGTGTTGATGTCATTTGCATGCTAAGTGTGAAGCTTTGTAATGATACATGTGTATGGTGCTTTTGATGTTGTGAATGGAAGTAGAGGAAAAGTAAAAGAAAATTTATGTAGAAATGTGATATATGTGGATTTATAGGATGTTACAAATATATGTGAAGCCATGCTAGATTAGGAAAAAATTCAGTCAAGTGTTCATGATATGAAATTTTGTGTTTAGGTGAATTAAAGATGATAGTATAGTTGATATTATATATATATAAATATATGTATGCATATTCGGCCATCAAATTAAGAGCATAGGTGATGATGAGTCTAAGCTTTGTACATTCGGCCATATATATATATATATATGCATGTGTGATTGGATTATTGATAGTAAGGCGATAGCATATGGTTATTAGCCGAATAGCTAAGTGCATAAGGTAGCAAGATAAAAATTTTACCATGCCGTTCCGTATGTCATAAAATCATTAAAATGTGAATACCAATATATGTAGCAAAGCGGTTGAATGAGTTAATTTATTTGTTTAAGCTCAAGATCCTAAAGGAGAGGCGTCCAACAAGGGGAAATCGAAGGTCATCGAGTAGCCGACTTGGAATTATTTTACCCAACACAAGGTAAGTCATTAAGCATATAGTTGGTATTGATTTAAATGATCGTAATACCTATACAATTGTGTTTAATGAGATGAAATGTATACAAATGTATATGTATGTAGAGATGAAATTGTCGAATGTAAAAGGGAAGTGAAGCATATATAGTGGCTGGTTTTCGGCACTAAGTGTGCGGACAATAAGTGTTCACGGTTGAGAAAATGACACTAAGTGTGCGGGCTTGAAATGCATGTCACTAAGTGTGCGAGTTTAAAGTACATGGCACTAAGTGTGTGTGGTTGATTATTAAGCACTATGTGTGCGAACCCACTATATATATATATATATATATTCTATCAATTATTTATATTAAGGGTGCGACCTTACCGAGTCGATTTGAACAATGGAAAGGGTAAGTACCTTGAGTTCATGGCTAATAGGTGCTATGTTTATATATGGAGTTGAGCGTGGTAAGTTTTGAACCTATGTGATGATTATAATTGAAGTCACGTACATAAGGTTCATCGTGGAATAGGTGAAAGTTCGTTTAGTTGTATGATTGTAACGAAAATAAAATGATGTATGGAAATGCCTCAATTATCCTATTGAATAGCGTATGAAATGTCAATGTAGGACTTGGAATGAGATTGAATCATAAGGTCTAAGAAACTATGGCATAGTTCGGTATGGATGGAGTACTTAGCCTCATTTCGTTGTTTCCTCTTGTGAAAATTTTATTAATGGATGGTAGTGTAATGCTTATGACTTACTGAGTTATATACTCATTCGGTGTTTGCTTGTCACCCATTTTAGGTTTCTTGGACTCGACTTTTTGCGTATTCGGGACCGTCATCAAAGTCATCACACCAGCTTGCAACTTTTTGGTATCTTCTTCTTAGTTGGTCTAGGAGAACATTTCGGCATGTATAGGCTATTATGTTTGTTTGAACTTTGGTATGTAAAACTTTGGATAGCCATGCGAAAATGGCTTATATACGTTTTTAGCATAGTACTATAATCATTTGTATGATGATCACTAAGAGGTATGGAAATGTTTGGAAATGATTAGCCATTGGAATGGTTAATCATGATTATACTTTGTGCTATGTATGCAAAAAGGGCTAATTGAATCATGGAAACTATGAAATAGGTAAAGTCTACCTTAAAGGCAGATGCTGACAGCAGCAGCGATGTGGATGTGAAAAATCACTAAAAATAGTAGGAATGGAATTAAATAGTGAATAAATTATGTAAATGAACCTTGATGAATCTACTTTCATATGGAAGAAACGAAATGGTCATATGAGTTGTATGTTAAGAGATATTTAGGTTTTCGTGAAATAGGGCCAGAACGGTTTCTGGATTCCCTGTTCTGACTTTGGAAATTCATTATAAATTAACCCAAGACATTTAGAAGTCATTCCATATATGTATAGATTCCTTTTGAGTCTAGTTTCTATAGAAACAAACGGCGTCAGTATTGAAGCTCTGTACAGGGAGATATCCAGGTCGTAATGCATGAAGGTCAGTGTAGTCACACCCTGTAACAGGGGAGACTTTAACTAATAAACTGTACTAATTGGCCAGACCAAAAATTCTAGAAAAAAATTTGTAGATGGACATATGAGTCTAGTTTCAGGAAAAAATCACGAAACTGATTTTCGAGTTGTAGAACTCAAGATATGATTTTTAAGGTGACAGTGACACAGTTAGCCAGCTGTCTGGAAAATTTTTTTTTATGAACGGTGAAATTAAGTGAACGAAGTCTGTTAACCCCTCGTGTCCGACCCCGGCGACGGTCTCGGGTACGGGGTGTTACATCGAGATACTCATTTAAAAAAGAAAACATATTTCTGGAAGTAACTTCTCCACCACATATTTTAATATATTTTTTTACAATATTCAAATATAAAAAATATAAATTTTAAATTAGCCACGAAATTCAAAATATATTAATTGAATTATCAAAGTATTAATATTATAGTGGTCAATATCTTTTATGGGTTAAATATAAGTTTAAATTTTCTATGAAACATAATTTTTAAAAGAATCTTTATAATTAAAATTTGAAAGATTTTCTTAACAAGTTAAAACTAATTTATTCATACAATAAATATATATTTAAAATTTGAATATCATGTTATAAATATGTTTCACATAAATGATAATTGGTTATTAAAATTTAAGAGATTTTTCTTACCAAGTTAAAACCAATTTATTTATATAATTAATATATATGTATTTAATATGTTCTACATTAAATTTAGTTAATTAGAAAAGAATTTGAGGTAAAAGTATTATGGAGGCCTTGTATTAGGTGTGGGGTTATATTTTGCTCTATTAAAAAAACGAAAAAGTTAGTTTCAGACGTTAGATAAAAAGTGTGAAAAATAAAATAGAATAAAATAAATAAAAATAAAGAACACATAAATTTTACGTGAAACCCTTTCGGAAAAAAACCACGAGGCGAGAGGAGAAGAAAATTCACTATGTCGAAAAATTTTTACTCAAATACAAGAGGAATAGACTATGTCTATTTATAGGCTTGCAAAGCCATATTCTAGTAGGATTAAAACACCTTATCCTAATCAATATAAAATAGATGGAGTTTAATAAGGTTTAAAACCTTATTCTAAAATAAAATAAAAGAAGTCTAGTTCTATATGGATTTTACTTTTATTTTATTTTCCATCGTATTTTATTTAAATAAGAATTTGGGTCACTTAATTCTAACAATCTCCACCTTGACACAAATTCTCAATGAACAAGTTCTTCATCGCGAACTTTCAATAAACAAGTTCTTCACCTCTTCCAAAAACCCCTTAAGGGTTTAACTTCAACAATGAACACCAACCAAGTCTAAGCAATGCTCAAACTTGGTTATAGGAAGTGACTTAGTCATCATATCTGCAGGATTTTCATGAGTGCTAATTTTGCTCACAACAATATCACCACGAGCAATAATATCACGAACAAAATGATACCGAATATCAATGTGTTTTGTTCTCTCATGAAACATTTGATCTTTTGTAAGAAAGATGGCACTCGACTATCACAAAATATGTGCTGATTTGAAGGTCTTCATTGAGTTCACTAAATAGTCCCTTCAACCAAATAGCTTCTTTACAAGCCTCGATGAATCGCCATGTACTCACTTCAATTGGTAGACAAAGCGATCGTAGTTTGCAAAGTGGCTTTCCAACTAATTGCACAACCTCCGATTGTAAAGACGTAACTCTGTGAGAGATCTTCTTCTATCAAGGTCTCCAGCAAAATCAGCATCAACATACCCTATAACTCCATCTTTAGTTCTTCCAAAGCGTAAGCAAACATTAGTAGTGCCTCGTAAGTATCTTAAAATCCATTGAATCGCTTTCCGGTGTTCTTTACCGAGATTCGCCATGTATCCGCTAAGCGCACCGACCGCATATGATAAATCGGACGTGAACAAACCATAGCATACATGAGAGATCCTCGCACTAGAGTATGGAACATGTGACATGTACTCAATCTCATTATCGATTGAGGAGATAAGGCCGATGAAAGTCCGAAATGGGTGCTAAAGGAGTACTAACAGCTTAGCACTCTGCATATTGAACCCGCAAAGAAATTTCTCAATGTACCCCTTCCGACTTAGGTACAATTTACTTGCTTTTCTATCTCGAGAATCTCCATACCAAGTATCTTCTTTGCTGGTCCTAAATCTTTCATCTCAAATTCTTCACTTAGTTGGGCTTTAACCTTTCTTATCTCTCTTTTATCTTTTGTCGCTATCAACATGTCATCAACATAAAGAAGTAGATACACAAAAGAACCATCACTTTTTTCTTAAAATAGACACAACTGTCAAAACTACTTCTTTTGAAATCATGAGAAGTCATAAAGGAATCAAACCTCTTGTACCATTGTCTTGGTGGATCTGTTTCAAACCGTAAAGGGACTTTTTCAGCAAGCAAACATAGTCCTCTTTTTCGAGACTATAAAACCCTCTGGTTGTTGCATGTAAATATCTTCCTCAAGTTCTCCATGCAAAATGCGTTTTACATCTAACCGCTCAAGCTCCAAATCATGCATGGCCACAATACCAAGCAAAGCTCGAATCGAACTATGCTTAACAACCGGAGAGAACACATCTGTGAAGTCCACTCGAATTTGATGTAACCCTTTGCAACAAGCCTTGCTTTATATCCGGTTCTTCAACTCCGGAGTCCCTTCTTTCTTTTAAACACCCATTTACAACGAATGACCTTTTTACCTTTAGGAAGTTTTACAAGATCCCATGTTCTGCTTTTTGTGGAGTGATTCCATCTCCTCTTGCATAGCAAACATCCACTTTTTGAGTCTTCACACTAATCGCCTCGAGAATAATTAAATGGCTCTTGATTCGCATCTATATCTTCAGCCACATTTAAAGCATAAGCAACTAGATCAACCTCGGCATACTTCTTTGGAGGTTTAATTTCTCTTCTTGTCCTGTTTTTGGCGATAGAGTATTGCGGTGAAGAAGCAACTCTATTCTCAATTTTTTGTACTGGCTTGAGGAGTTGATTCTGTATTAATCTGATGCTCCACCTGCTTTTGGTTTTCTTTATTGGAAGAGTCTTTAAGAGATAAGTTAGGTAGCATAGCAGTTTCATCAAAAACAACATCTCTGCTAATCACAACTTTTCTATTTTCAGGACACCATAACTTATAGCCTTTTACACCAGCTTTATAACCAAGAAAAACACATTTAATGGATCTCGGTTCCAATTTTCCATTATCAACATGAGCATACGCAGGACACCCAAAAATCTTTAAATCAGAATAATTAGCAGGATTACCAGACCATACCTCTTGTGGAGTCTTTTCTCAATGGCAACGGATGGAGATCGGTTGATCAAAAACATGCGAGAGAGGTCGCTTCGCCCAAAATGACTTGTAAGTTGGCATTTGACAACATACATCGAACCTTCTCCATGATCGTTCGTTCATTCGCTCGCAACGCCGCTTTTTCTTGTGGAGTATGACGAATCGTCAAGTGTCTCATGATCCTTCGACTTGCACAATCTATTAAACTCATCGTAGCGTAACTCTAAGCCATTGTGCATGCAGAGGTATTTTATCTGTTTTCCTGTCTGTTTTTCAATCATAATTTTCCAAGACTTAAATGTGGAAAACACATCGCTTTTCGCTTGTGAAGAACGCCCAAACTTTTCGGAAAAATCATCAATAAAGGTTAGCATATAATTAGCTCCACCTCTCGAAGGCACTCGGACGGCCCCACAGATCGAATGGATATACTCCAACGTTTCCTTCGTGTTATGGATTCCTCTAGTGAATCGAACTCTCTTTGCTTCCCAAAAACACGGTGCTCACAGAAATTCAGTTTGCAAATTCCTTGCCCATTAAGAAGTCCTCTTTGCTTAATTTCGCCATGCCATTCTCACTCATATGCCCTAGGCGATATGCCAAAGTTTAGTAATATCATCATCGACAAGGAAGAGGAAGCGACAATTTGCATCACCGAGAATGAGAGAACCCTCAGAAACATATAACTTGGCAATCTTTCTTTGCCCTTTCATCACAACAAAGGACCCTTTGAAATCTTTAAAACCCCACTTTCGGTGTGTATCATGCCTTTTGAATCAAGAGTACTCAACGAAATTAAATTTCTTTTCAATTCGGAACATGCCGCACGTCACTAAGTGTTCGACAACTCCATCAAACATCTTAACTTTAATTGTTCCAACACCGCGATTTTACATGAAGCATTATTTCCCATCAAAACAACACCTTGACATCGTTTCATAAGTTGTAAACCAATCCCGATTGGGACTCATGTGGAAGGTGCAGACTGAATCAAGTATCCACTCCTCGCTTACTTTAGAATCATTGATGAAGCAACTAGAAGTTCACCATCATTGTAGTCTTCTACAACATCGACTTCACCGGAATTTTTCGGTTGTTTTCCCTTTGATTCGCAGACCTCCCTTTTAATCTTATTTTGTAGCTTATAGCACTCAGATTTAATGTGCCCTTTCTTCTTGCGAAGTTGCAAGTTTTACCTCTGTTTGAAGATTTCGATCTACCCTTAGATTTACCACGAGGATTCCGTTCTCGTGTTCTACCACGATCATCATCAACATTCCGGTCTTGTCTCCCACGAACAATGAGACCCTCTCCCCGAGAGTTGGGTTTAACCACAAGATGCTTCATCTTATCATACGAGGTTAAAGAATCATAAACCTCATCAACGTGAGAGACTCATGGCTATATAAAATCGTGTCTCTAAAGGTTGAATAAGACGGGGCAACGAACAAAGTAGAATCAACCCTAGATCTTCCTTATCATGTGAACCTCCATGGCCTCCAAGTTTGAGAGAATTTCTTTAAACACTTTGTTAAGTGTTCGTGTACGACGCACCTTCCTCCAAACGATGAGCATAAAGACGCCGCTTCATATGCAACTTGCTTGTTAGAGTTTTCGACATACATATTTGTTCTAGCCTCTTCCATAATGCGTGGCAGCTTTCTCTTTCATCACATCCCGCAAAATTTCGTTGGACAAATGTAGATGTAATTGTGTTAATGCCTTTCGATCCTTACGCTTCTTCTCTTCATCTGTTAATGTCGAAGGCATCTTATCTATCCTAGCAGGGCATCCTCTAGATCCATCTGCAAGAAGCGCTTGCATCTTAATTTGCCACAACGCAAATCGGTGTTGCGATCCAACAATGAATTTCATACTTCAAAGACGCCATTACCGTGATCGAGATGAATAACCCTAAGCTCGATACCAATTTGTGAAAAATAAAATAGAATAAAATAAATAAAATAAAGAACACATAAATTTTACGTGGAAACCCTTTCGGAAAAAAACCACGAGGCAGAGGAGAAGAAAATTCACTATGTCGAAAAATTTTTACTCAAATACAAGAGGAATAGACTATGTCTATTTATAGGCTTGCAAAGCCATATTCTAGTAGGATTAAAACACCTTATCCTAATCAATATAAAATAGATGGAGTTTAATAAGGTTTAAAACCTTATTCTAAAATAAAATAAAAGAAGTCTAGTTCTATATGGATTTTACTTTTATTTTATTTTCCATCGTATTTTATTTAAATAAGAATTTGGGTCATTTAATTCTAACAAAAAGTAAATTGATTATTACATTAAAAATTTTATCTATTTCTATTGTTAAAAATCTGGTCCTTATACGTCGACATGAGGTATATGTGGCATGTCATGTATAATTGTTTAGTTATTTCGTTAATCATGCTAATTTTAACTTTAGAAAATGGATGAAAATTTTAATTGAAAAAACTAATTTGTTCTTTGGTTTAATATATATAGATTAATTTACTTTTTTTTAATAAAATGACCAAAATAAAATTTGACTATTAGTACAGAGACATTTATAATACTTTTATTAGGAATTTAATTGATACAAATGATAATTTAAACATTCAATTATAGTTTTTTAAATTTAAGAATAAAATTAAAATTCTAAATCATAATATAAAAGGTATGATGAAATAAAGGCTTTAAATATATGTTTTATGTTTTTTTTTTTTTTGGTATGGAAGGACTTAGAATTTATTTAAACACAATGATAGGGACTTCAAAATGTAACATTTCCCAATAGAAGTTATCAACTTTGCAATTAATTTGTCTTGCCCAAATTCTAGATCTACCTTTCTAATTCTCGTACCTCTCACTTGAGAGGTTAATTAAGTCATTAGGCTATATATAATATATAAAGTATATTAATCCCATTTTCCAACATTTTTATCACTAAAATAACCTCATAGTTTAACAGCCTATCATTAAAAGCAAATAAAAAAGAACATCTTATTAAAGTTGCTGGTTGCATGATCTTATTGTAACCTATCATCCAACCAAGGGCCCTCTTCTTCCCTTCCCTTTTCTTTTCTTTTCTTTTCTTTCTTTCATTCTACACTTCCATTTGGTCTGCCATTGAAATATATGGTATCAGATTTCAAGCATAATTTCCCAGTTTTTATAAACCCTAATCACCCAATTCCCATGTCAAATTTCAACCTATAATTAACCCATTTCACAGTTTCATACTTTTCTTTCCCCTTCCAAAAACCTTGAATTTATCTCAACCTTAAAAAACCCAAAAACAGGAAAAATAAAAAATAAAAAAAGGAAGAAAAAAACCTCAGAATTGGAAAGAAAAAAAAAAAAAGGGAAGGGAAAAGCATCATCTTCATTTATTTCGGGGCTCTGCAAATTCATCAACAAAAAACGTTGAAAAGATCAATACCCAGAATTTGTTTTCGACGAAAAACATTAAAAAGAACTTTTGTTTTTGTTGTAAAAATTAGAAAATTTTTTTTAAGGGAAATGCCAAGCGTAGCTGTAAAATTATATAGTGTATTCTTCAAGTTCCTCTTGAAGCAGCGTTTGCAAAGCTGGATTCAAGATCCTATTGACGAATCCTCCAATCCTTACGGTGTCACGACCCGACCCGAAGAATCCGTTTCCGCTCCCAATCCTTGTTTCACCGACGGTGTCGCCACTAAAGACATTCACATTGACCCGTTTACTGCCCTCTGTATTCGGATCTTCCTCCCCGAATCGTCTCTTTCCCCTCCCGAACAATCCCACCCCAAATCCCACCTCAGATCCTCCCTATTAGACCCCAATTCCATTAATCACCGGAGGAACAGCTATGCTCCTTCTGATACCGGGACCCCGAGAAATGATTCGAGAAGAAGCAGTCTTGATGGGTTAAATTCAAGATCCGACAATAATGTTTATCGAGGTTATTCACCACAACCTCAAAAATGTCGAAAATTGCCGATAATGTTACAGTTTCACGGCGGGGGTTGGGTTAGTGGGAGCAATGAGTCGGTCGCCAACGATTTCTTTTGTCGGAGGATAGCGAAATTGTGTGATGTTATAGTTGTGGCCGTTGGTTATAGGTTGGCGCCGGAGAATAAGTATCCGGCGGCTTTTGACGATGGATTGAAGGTCTTGAATTGGTTAGGGAAGCAAGCGAATTTAGCCGAGTGTTGTAAGTCAATGGGGAGTGGGGCTCGTGGGGTTGGAGCAGAGTTTACCAAGGCCGAAGTTCAAAGACATATTGTGGATGCATTTGGGGCTTCCATGGTTGAGCCGTGGTTGGCAGCTCATGGTGATCCATCAAGGTTCTTATTTCTTCATTTTAACCATTCAATGTTTCGATCATCTTCTTCTTCTTCTTCTTCTTCTTCTTCTTATTTTATTATTTTTTATTATCTTTTTGTATTTGTATTTGTTTTTGTAAATGAATTTATTTGATTGAAAATAAAGGGGTTAGTTAAGTTCAATTTTATCCTAGTATGAATGGGATGCTGTGATCTTCACTTTTGTTTGATGTTTTTGTTAGATTTTCAGCTATTGATGTGTTTTTGGCTGGAGATGTTATATGCATTGCTTGTAGTTTAGTTTATAGGTCGATTAGGTTCACGATATGAGGTAGAAACTGCAACTTTGATCATAAAAGTTTGACTTATAAGCTTAAATTCGTTCAGTGTCGGTAGATGCAATGTGGGTAAAATTTTAATCTGAATTGGTTGAACGTGTAGGGTTAGTTAAGTTCAATTTGATCCCACCATGAATGTTGATACTGTTAAATTTTGTTTGTTTGTTGTTTTGGGGTTAGATTTTCTGCTATTGATGTGTTTTTGGCTGGAGATATTATGTGCACTGGTTGTAGTTCGGTTTATAGATCCATTAGGTTTACCATATGGGCTAGAAACTGCAACTCAATTATGGAAATATGACTTAAAAGCTTAAACTCATTTGGTGTCAGTCTATGCAATCTAGGTAAAGTTTTATTTTGAATTGGTTTGATAGTTTTACGATAATTGAGTGTTGGATTTCATATGCATTGCTTGATTTTGTTTTATTTGGTTGAAAATTTAGGGGTTAGTTAAGGTGAATTTGATCCCAGCATGAGTGAGATACTGTTATCTTTACGTTTGTTCGATGTTTTTGCTAGATTTTCTGTCATTGATGTGTTTTTAGCTGAAGATGTTATGTGTTGCTCATAGTTCTTTGTATAGGTCGTTTAGGTTCATGATATGAGCTAGAAACCGCGACTTGATCATGGAAGTTTGATTAATAAGCTTAAATTCATTCAGTGTCAATAGAGGCAATGTGGGTAAAGTTTTAATCTGAATTGTATTATATTTTGTTTTATTTTGTTGAAAATTAGGAAGAACATCTTGATTAGGGAAATCTGACTTGTAAGTTTGAATTTCAATGATTGAATTAGATAGCTATAGGTAGGATGAATGCTTGTGAATGAGGTTTTGATTGCTAACCGTTTGATAGTAACTTAGTTTGGGTAATTTGTGATCGTGCTATAGTGTTCTAATATAGGATCTTTATTGTTCAATCTCCAAAGCCCAAATTTCCCTGAGAGCTTCGGTGACTTAGTCTATTCTCTTTTGTGCACTTGCGATCTCCTCTTCACTGAATACAGTCCAATATTTCAAAGTAGTCTTTTCTATGTGAAGTTTCAAGTGCATGTAATATCAAGCACTTCTCTTTAATTTCTGTTTCTAATTTGATTGCCTAAGATGGTATTGAGATATTCGTTTTGATTGCTTTGGCCCTTGGTTGTAGCATTTATCTACCTATTTTATTAGTTTTGATTGATGTTTGGGGCTTTAATTTCTTAGACACTAAAAATGTATATGCATGCATTATATTCTATGCTACTTGAGGATAAACTATATTGATGCACGCTTGCTGCAAATTGGCTTATTTACTTGTATTTTGTCGAA
This sequence comes from Gossypium arboreum, assembly GCF_025698485.1. NCBI lineage: Eukaryota > Viridiplantae > Streptophyta > Magnoliopsida > Malvales > Malvaceae > Gossypium > Gossypium arboreum. The sequence goes on along the minus strand of NC_069078.1, from coordinate 15,453,046 downwards.
GGATGTCCCAAGTGCTACTAAATTTACCCTTGTAACCGGAAGAGAAGTTATACTTTAAGAATCTACCTTTGTGTTTTGTCCAGATCTATTTCTTCCATTAGGTTGGTAGTGATCGATGAATTCTTACTTACCTTTCTTATTAGTCATTATCTCTGCTAGGCTTTAGTGTTATTTCTACTTCCACATTATCATGCATTTAAAGAGTATTATAGAGATTATAACTTATCTGAATGAGCCCATTTTTGAACTCCTGCCTAGTGTTGGTAAACTTGCTGGTTCTTAGTATTTTCTCGAATATGTAGATAAATTCTCCTATGTTGCATTAAAATTGCATATGGCGATTTTGCCGAATCTTTAATTTTTGACATTGTTGAAACAGATGTGTTCTACTTGGGGTGAGTTGTGGAGCAAACATTGCGGATTACGTGGCTTGCAAAGCTATCGAGGCTGGCAAGCGTCTGGATCCTGTCAAGGTTGTAGCACAGGTTCTAATGTATCCATTCTTCATTGGAAGTATTCCAACAAAGTCGGAAACAAGGTTGGCAAACTCCTACTTTTACGACATGCCAATGTGCTTACTTGCATGGAAACTCTTTCTTCCTGAGGAAAAGTTCAGCCTTGACCACCCGGCTGGCAATCCCCTCATCCTAGACAGGTCTTTGAAGCGCATGCCCCCGACACTGACAATCGTAGCAGAACATGACTGGATGAGAGATCGGGCCATTGCATACTCGGAGGCTCTTCGGAATGTAAATGTCGATGCACCTGTTCTCGAATATAAGGATGCGGTTCACGAATTTGCAACCCTTGACATGCTTCTAAAGACCCCTCAAGCTCAAGCGTGTGCTGAGGACATTGCCATCTGGGTAAAGAAGTACATCTCATTTCGAGGTAATGAGTTATCTTATTAAGTGGGAGGTTTCAAACGTAGAAAAAGAATTGCAGCAGTGCATCTTTTTCTGTTATTCGATCAACAAAGACAATGAGAACTCTTATTAAGTGAGAGGTTAAAATGCAGAAAAAGATTTGCAGCAGTGCATCATTTTCTGTTATTCGATCGACAAAAGATAATGAGATGATGCAGGGTTGCCGTAAACAGGATCGGGATAATCTATCCCATTTATTCACTTATTGGTAATTTATCATTCTAACTCGTACCTCGGTTTTCCCCCATATCCTGTTGTGCTTGTGAAGATGAGATTACTCCTCTTGACAGCTGATGTAACAAATTTTTTTTTTTTTCTTTCCAACTGTGAATTAAAATGTACCATTTCTCGTGAATAGAGAGTTTTGTTATGTATTTACAGTAATAGCAATGGCAACTTACATTGTAACCATCGAAGCTTGTGGCAATATAAACCTTTGAAATGCTCGTCTTATAGAATTATGTTATGAACCAATTTTGAAATTCAAGAAATGAGAAGAATTCGGGGATTTCAAAAGAGAAGAAAGGGTTTTAGAGGAAAGAGAAAACTCGTAAATTCATTCGTATTGATAATGTTATGGAACAAAGAGAAGCAACAGTCAAAAATTCATAATTTTGATATTTTAGTTGTTATTTCTTTTAGCTGTTAAAGTGTGAGCTGTAAAGCGCTGCGTTTCATTCCTAATTTTAATGAAGTGGTGTGCGTGTGGATTAGGGGTTTAAGACTTTTAAAACAATTTGTTTTGGCTTATGACCGTTTAATGAAACGGAGGGATTTGAGGCAGTGTGTTAACAATTGTCAGTTGGTTATATGGTCGTTACTCATCTTTTTAGCACCAATCAAGGGTGGATAATACGATTATCGAAAAATTAAGTGTTCTTTTCATTCTTTTCTTCTCTGATTTCTCTCGGTTCTTCTTTTTTCTTCCTTTCTTTTCTATCAAATTTCCTTCTTAGAATTTTACACGTAACAAAGGTACCAGAGCTATTCTGGTCCTCATGGAAAACTATAGAGTCATCATCAAGTTGCAACAAGAGATGGGGTTGTTACAACATGAGCTGTCTTGTAGATGGAGTTCACATAGATTGATGCCAAAATTGATTCGCATTTAAAGGACTTCCATAAAGGTATCAAAGGTGAGATTTGTTTTGAGCTACATGCCCTTTTTGAGCAATACTTTGGTTAGTCATTTTTGCAAGTGCTACTGGAATGGTCAAAGATAAAGGCAAAGGGATTTTAGAGGTCCTCCTCTTGGGATTCCAACGGAGCACTCAGCCATGTCCCCTATGCCAGATTTGGGACACATTGGTACTCCTCCTCAAGTTGGATTCTTGGATACAGTTTGTAATACCCTTTACTCGACCTAATCGTCGGGTCCAATTACCAAATGTCACAATTAAATTGATTTATTTAACAATATTTCTAACTTGATTTATTTACAACTTAAATAACGCCAAATTCAATCCATATTTTTCACATAACTTTGTTTTAATATCTTAGACATCAACATATTTTGAAATTTAAATGTTCAAATTAACTTTCTACAATTACTAAGGTTCTTACAATCGTTTTTCCTTATTGAGCATGTATATTTATACACAATGACTTGGAACCTAAAATATCAATAAAATTACACTTATTTGAACCCCAAGGTGTATTCTCTTAGGGTTCCCCTCTGTATGCATGATGCAGCTACAAAACCATTCGCGTGGACTTGGCAGTGCCTGGTTTGGTGCCTCCACACAATCCTAGAGTTATTCCTTGACCCTACATTCAAGGTAAAATACTTGTAAGTTCAAATGAACTTAGTGAGAATCTATAAAAAAAGTATTTGTAAGTGACTTTCGAAGTCTCAGGTAATAAAGAACTAATTCTCATAGTTAAACTCCTTGAGCTTCATAGGGGTTTTTGCAGTTTGATTGGCGTAGATGATACCCATACGTTCTTCTTGAACGAACTGTTAGCGGACATATCGGGCGGATTTGGTTGTAATTATACTCTTTCTTACGCCCTCTTTTTAGACTTGAATTTGTTTTGTTTCATTTTAAACTTTCATTCTACCTTATTGGTTTGTCTCATCAAAGGATAACCACATAAGCAGATATACGAATTGCCAACTACCTTTGGTAGACTTGAAGGTAATTCGCCACAATGACAGATTTTTACCTTGATCCCTTCATTCCACATGAAATTTGATATCGACTTACTATCTTATCCTGATATTTACCTTTTTATAACTTAACTTGTGTGTATACTCTTCCAGAGGATAACCCGTTTACCTATATCCTCGTATGAGGCCTTTGAATATAAGATTTGGCGGATATTTAAACACTATGCTTTTATTGTAGAGTTCTACCTATAATATAGTCCCACTGTACTTTCCCTTTTCAAGATAGTCTAAATATATATTTTGTAACACCCCGTACCCGAGTCCGTTGCCGGAGTCGAACACGAGGTGCTAACAGACTTAATTCATTTATTTTCACAGTCCATTTTAAAAATTTCCAGACAAGCTGGCTAACTGCGTCACTGTCACCTTAAAAATCATATCTTGAGTTCCAAAACTCAAAAACCAGTTTCGTAAATTTTACCTGAAAATAGACTCATATATCCATCTACAAATTTTTTTCTAGAATTTTTGGTCGAGCTAATTAGTACAGTTTATTAGTTAAAGTCTCCCCTGTTTCAGGGTTCGACTACTCTGACCTTCATTCATTACGACTTAGATATCTCCTGGTACAGGGCTTCAATACTTATGCCGTTTGTTTCTAAAGAAACTAGACTCGAAAAGGAATCTGTACATATAGGGAATGACTTCTAATTATCTCTGGTTAATTTATAGTGAATTTCCAAAGTCGGAACAGGGGATCCAGAAATCGCTCTGGCCCTGTTTCACGAAAACTTAAGCATCTCATAAAATACGGCTCATATGATCGTTTCATTACTTTCATATGAAAATAGATTCATCAAGGTTCGATTACATAATTTATTCGCTATTTAATTCCATTCCTACTATTTTTAGTGATTTTTCAAATCCACACCACTGCTGCTGTCAGCATCTGTTTTTAAGGTAAACTTTACCTATTTCATGGTTTTCCATGAATCAACTAGAATTTGTCATACAAAGCACCAAAATGATCATGATTAACCATTCCAATGGCTAATCGTTACCAAACATTTCCATACCTCTCAATGAACAACATACAAAACGATTATAATGCTATGCTCAAAGTATATATAAGCCATTTTCGCATGACTATCCAAATTTATACAAAACCAAAGGGTACATGACCAACAACAAAAAGGGTAGTCCTATACATGCCATTTTCAGAGTTCAACCAAAAGTGTACCAAAAGGGCTTTGATAGTGTGGACGACTTTGACTTCGACAATCCCGAGTCCTATAGCTGACGAACCAAAATCTATAAAACAGAGATTCAAAGAACTGAGTAAGCATTTAATGCTTAGTAAGTTTTGAGCAATGAAATTAGGCACAAGCAAGTATAGCATTCATATAACTAAACGGATAATTTCATATACACATATTCTCAAAAATCAGTCCTACTTACATTTCCAACCCTTATATTCACACATAAGGGATCAACTTAACCAAAGGCGGAAGCTCATTAATTGGTGAGCGAATAATATTTAAAAGGAATCAACTACTCCAATGCATATCTGAACGTACCTCATCGTTGGGATTTTACGAGCGTATTAATTGAAATTATTACAGCAAGATCGCTCATTCCCAAACCAAGTACCTTGAATTTAGCGGATATAGCTACTTGCTCAAATGCCTTCGGGACTTAGCCCGGTTATAGTAACTCGCACAAATGCCTTCGGGACTTAGCCCGGTTATAGTAACTTGCACAAATGCCTTCGGGCTTAGCCTGGAATTAGTCACTAGCACAAATGCCTTCGGGACTTAGCCCGGTTATCATCCGAATATCCATGCACATATCAATAAATCATGACACATCAATATTTCATTTTCATAACTAGAATTCAAACACAAGTCACTTATCAAGCATTATCATTTTCGGCTCAATAGTTACATACAAAGAGCATGATTTTGATTTACTTAAAACATGATCTAATCGAATCATAATCTAAGATCCATTACTCAAAACTTACCTCGGATGTTGTCGAGCGATTTGGCAGACTATTCGATCACTTTTTCCTTTCCCTTATCCAACTTTGGTCCTCTAAGCTCTTGAGCTAATTCAAACAAATTTAACTTATTAAAGTCTCATTATGCTAGCTTATGGCCGAATATGACAAGGAGTTTGATAGGTCATTTGGCCACCTTTAGCTCAGATACAAAATGGTCATACGCATTTTTAATCACATTGAGCAATTTTAATACAATTAATCTAACATTTCCTCATGTGCACCTTTATGACCGAATACACACATCATTAACCTAATATCAATTAACTAAGCACTTTAACAAATTCTTCTTGAGCCGATTATCTAAGTCAAGATAGATTCATCATTATGCTCGCCTATAACCGAATACATGCAACACCAATCTATCTCATGTGGCCGAATATGCATGTCTATGTTGAGGCCAATTATATGCTTAATACTTCCTACAAATATGGTTACTTGTATTGACTACATACCATTTTGTTTCAAGTTCAAAACTCGGCTAATACACGTATATACACTAGTAATCAAATACTAACATTTGCACTTCACCTTACTACCATTTTTCATCCAAATAACATGAAAAACAACCATATTTCTCTTCTACTTCCTACCATGGCCGAATGCATCAAGACACCATACCATTTCAATTTTGGTCATGGGTTAAACAAAGAACTTAATGTCTAACTCAAAAATGCTAAAAAGAAAATCCAAGTCATCAATCCACCATCACATGTATCATTACAAAGCTTCACATTTAGCATGCAAATGACATCAACACAAATCCACCTTAGTCGAAACTTATTCATCTTCATGCCTCATCACCACAACATCAAACACCAACCAAGAAGACAACACCCATGGCCGAATATCATCTCCATCACATAGCAAAGATTTAAACCATGGGCTAGGTAGAACTCAAGCTAACAACTAAAAACATGCATGAATCTCATGGAACAACATCAAACATACCTCCTCCTAAACACCAACCAACCGAACATGAAGCAAGAAAATCCTCTTCTTCTTCCTTCCTCAAGTCACGGCAATGGAGGAGTAGCCTAGCTCATTTTTTTTTTTCTCTTTCTCTTTCTCCTCCTACTAACCACTATTATTTTATTACCTATGCTCCTTATTTTATCATTCCTCCCATAAAACACTAACATAACATGTTTATGACATGTTTTACCCATCACATTTTGTCCACCCTCATTGTCATGGCTGGCCACTACCAATTAAGTGGGGAAATTGACATGCAAGTCCACCCTTTTGATTACATGCACTAATAGATCCTTATAGATTAACCTATCACATTTCAAAAGTGTCACACATAAGTCCTATTAACTAAATTCACATGCAATTAACTAAATCGAAGCTTAAAACTTTCACACATTCATATTCACATATTTTAGACAATAATTATCATATTCAAATAATTTGGTGACTCGGTTTAGCGGTCCCGAAACCGCTTTCCGACTAGGGTCACTTTAGGGCTGTCACATATTTTCTTATTCAGATAGTCCTAATGGACTTCCCCGTCACCGATAATCCCCAATAGACTATCTCTTCACTAAATCATTTAAGGAGGACTTTCCATTTATGAGATAATCCTTAGTGGACTTCTCAATACTAGACAGTCCCAACGTACATCTTTTTTCATTCGTTGGTTCTTGCGAACATTTTTTTCTTCAAGATAGCCCTTAGCAGACATTCCACATAAGATAGTTCGTGGCAGATTTTCCGCATAAGATAGTCTGTGGTGGACTTTTCGCATAAGATAGTCCTTAGCAAACTTCCTTTTTCTGGCGACCTCGTTGCCAATATACACTCAAAAATAGGATTTGGAGAATCGACTTGCTTCCTCATAACCCATGTTGGCTTGTCTATCACCTCTAGCAGACTCTTACTGGTGGATATTTATTTGCAATACTCTGAAGGAAATACCCCTATTTTTCCATACATATCCACGTACAAGGCGTGTTCTCGTATTTCTCCTACCTTCGTATCTTGGTAGGACCTCTTATCTTCACATTTTCTAGTGTTCCCATATGTTATAACTGTTGTAATTGACTTCTCGTCACGTGAGTTATATAATGGTTTCCGCATATAAGCCCCGATGGGCTTTCCTGTTTATTGTCCTGGCAGACTTCATTTTTCCATAGTCTATACTTGTCCTCCACTGGATCTTGCCATGGCTAGCCATAGACTTTCGACTCCAAAGAGTCATGAAACCATTTTCATGGTGTCACTCTGTCCTCCATCACGCCAACTTTCCTATCTTCAACAAACCTGCCAAATACTTCCCTCTATACTCCACATTCTATAGTCATGCATAACACGCACATCACTATAATCAATACTACTTATTCATACTATATCATGGAGTACGCCACATACAGTTCTATCATGCATATCAAAGATTATTCTTGCAAACATTCATGTATTTATACAGCTTAATGCATGCACATCTTTCTCATGCATCGTAATCATATACAACTATAGAACTCAAATTGAACTTAGAGCAGACATACAAGCAGAACACACAAGTAGCACAAATCTAGCAAACACCCAAAGACGAAGTACAGAAACTCAACTGCTATCCTTTGTCCTTGCCAGCTTAGCTTTCCCAAATGCCAAAGCCTTCTTCATTCTGATAGTTAAGCATGACAACCAGTATATCAGTTAAATTGAAAGTATTGAAGCTTTAAAACCCAGAATCCAATAAAGTTTGTCGATTGCTTGCGATTCTCCTTATCTTTCAAGGAGGCATAAAACTCATAAACGGTTGCATCGATCATTGGTTCAGTTGGGGTCATGCAAAAGTTGTTCCAACGATGGGATTGTACCAAATCCAGATGTCATCACAAGCAGACATAATGGGATCTAACCGACGTTCCTAAATAAAAGAATGCCTACTTATTTAGAGAAAGAAACTGTCTACTTTCAAGTTATAGAAGCGATTGACATTGATATTGCTCAATGCCTGAGTAGGGCGTTGTTGTTTTCATGGTGCCATTTTACGAATTAAAGCAAAATAACAACAACCCAAACTATAAAATTGATGAAACACAAGGATAGAGCACAAAACCTCTAGTAGTTGCAGATGAAATTCATTCCTCAATCGGTGGGAATATAATTTTGAAATAGAAAAAATGAAACTAAAAACACTCCAAAGAAAAGAGAAGATGAGAACTTACTTTTAACACCCCTAACCCTTCTCCGTCACGAATTAGGGAGCCAGAGCATTACCATTTAAATTGAACATTTAATACACATTTTAAATGTTATCCAATACACATTATAAACAATCATTCACATACATATTGTCCCTAAATCAAGCCCTCAAGGCCCAGATTTATCTTAGAAATGATTCGGGACTAATTTGAAATCATTTGGAAAGTTTATGCAAAAGCTACAAAATTTTAGAAACAGGGGTTACACGGCCGTGTTCCTCACACGGATGAGACAAACGCCCGTGTCTCAGGCCATGTAACCTTCGAACTGGGGACACACGACTGTGTCTCAACTTATGTCCTCACCCATGTAACTCACTGAGTAGGGTCACACGGCCATGTCACACGCCTGTGTGCCATGTTGTGTAACTTTCGAAATAGCCCCACGCGCCCGTGTGTCAGGACATGTGCTAAGCCGTGTAACTAACTAACTTGCATCATAAGCACTCAACAGATGACACACAGCTGTGTCATCAAGCCGCATGTCTCACATGGCCAAGTCACACGTCTGTGTCTTCGGCCGCATGAACCCAAAATGTACCTTAAGTAATAAGTTTACCATTTCAAGCTTACTTGGGCTTTAAGCAACTCAAATACAAATCATTTAGCCTATTCAAAATACGATTAAACATACTCAAAACATGCCAAAACAATCATCTTAAGTGCCTAACCAATGTACCCTCATTGGTACCACATTTTATATCATCAAAACACATCAACAAAGCATCATCAAATCAAAGTTTAAAAGCATGCCAAAATCACTCGATTTAGCCTAACATATAGCTACATAAGACATCAAGCTTTAAATTGCACACACGTATTAAACATTTGGTCAAAACAACATACCAACATTTAGCTTCAAAAACAAACATATACTTATATATCATGACCACCATTATACTTATAACTCAAATTTACATCATATTCATAAAACAACTATCAACCAAAGACCTCCTAGGTACATGCCATTACAAAAATAAACATCACCACACTTGAGATCAGGTTTGTTGTTGGATGCTGAGTCGACGATCAAAAGAGAAGTACCTAACCTATGCACAGAAAACAAAACCGCATGTTGAGTAAAACTCAGTGATATTTATATAATCCGAACATTTAAAGACATAAAATGTTACATGAATGCTCAAATAGAATTTTACAATTATACTACTATTTAAACATACAATTACAATATATCACCATTTCAATTTCACGCATATTTCCACATTATTTCATGCTATGCTCAACTTTACAAGTATTCATACTTAGTTGGTTTAACATATATCTCAATTCACATCACTCTCTATATAAATAGCTTTTCATATATCATTTAACAATTCACTTATATAATGGCGTAAACCAACCCATGTTCAATCCATGAGTGCATTACTCATATATCTCATTTAAGTTCACAACATATTTCGCATTTCATTTTCTAATCCACTTTTCCATTTCCAATTCACATATTTTTCCATATCAATATCAATTACATAACTATTATTTAATTACCCCTATTAACAAGACCTGGACTCAGGCGGATACACAGATCCAACCAACACACCAGTTTGGCACCCAGTGCCTTATCGGACAAATCTGAAGTGTCTCATCTGTTAAAACGAGGCAAATTGGCACCTAGTACCTTATCGACGCGAAGTCAAAGAAATCCCTGAACTCTTCCTATCTTATGGCATGCCATCTATATCCGACTTAGATCAAAACATTTAATAGGGTTCCATATCATTACAAATACCTCCAATGTCCAATTCTCATATTTGTACATTATCACATTTAAACATATATTCATTTTAATTTTTATATACTCAATACATTCATAATATATATACCAAATCAATCCATTTCAATCAACTATAATTTCAATTCAATCTCAAGGTACTAAATTATTCACCTCAACTACTTACCATATGCAATAATTCAAAATACAATAATTAACAACTAGGTTGGGATTATAGAAACACAAACCATGAATCCCGAGCTATTCGATGTCGATTTATCCTTCCCCTTTTTAGTTGAGGATTCTGACACGACGTTAGCTAGGAAAATAAAATAATTAAAATACATTAATACTACAAAATTCAATTTCGCATTGAATATTTTAATTTTTACACAATATTTGCTTAAATTTCAATTTAGTCCCTAAACTGAGACTAATTTTTAATCTTCACATTTAACTCTATATTTTCGCACTCATTTCACTTTAAACTAAATTAACTCCCTATTTCCAATTACACCCTTAAATTTTAAATTTTCCATAATTTAGTCCCTATTACTCAAAATTTACAATTTGTTCCATAATTTAGTACTTTTCCATTTCTAACTTAAAAATCTATCAATTTAATCCTGAGTATTTAAACTATTCAACAATAGTAACATCTAAAATTCTAAACAATATAAAAAATTACAACATGGGTCGACTAGCCCTAAATACTGGGATTCCAAAAATGTAAAAATTACAAGAAAAAAGACTAAATTGCACTAACCAATTGAGCTTGAACCCTAGCCGTGCATTTCTTTCTTTTCTTTCCTATTTAATTTGCATGTTATCTTTCTTTTCTTTGTTTTGTTTTTGTTTTTTTATAATAACTATTATTATATAACTTAAATATATACTAAATTAACATATATATACAATATAAACCATTAATCTGTCCACTACTAAGAATAAATGTATATTTTCTATTTTAATCCCTTTAATTAATTTTAATCTATAATTTAACTTTTAACCTTTACGATTTAGTTCTTATACTTTAATAATTCTTAATTTCACAAAATTCACTTAATCAAAATCTAATTCATTATAAAACTAACCTCATAAATATTAAAATAAAAATATTTAAGAGTTCGTTTTACAAAAATGAAGTCCTGAACTTTATTTTTGACACTCAAACTATCGGGTCATTACATTACTTGTGGAAATTAGAGGTAAGGAATGCGTAAACTAAAGGCTATATCTTGGGGAAGAGATGCAGCGGATAGAGGAAGGTGTTTTTTCTTCTTTGAATGTTTGAGATAGATGTTTTCATGCCTAGAACTAGTGGGTATAAATAGACTTTCAACGAGCTTTAAGCTTGAAATGGCCCGATTTTAGCTAAAAACAAAAGGTGTGTTATGCCATAGCTTGTGTATGGTGTGACACGACACCCTAACGTCACCCATTCTTGGCTTCGAAGTGCTTGTGTCACATCATAACTTGTGCATGGTGTGACATAACTTTGCTTCTAGCCTTTCGAGATGCGTCGAAGTCCTCTGGTCATCTGTTTTTTCCCCCGCTTAGATTCTCCTTGTCCCATTGTGTTTAGAAACTTGTTTGCTCCTAATTCTAACATGCAACTAAAAATATTAATCCTAAAATATAACTAACAATGTAACGCTCTAAAATTTAAGGGTCGTAATTTTGCTGTTTTTGACACAAATTGCATGTTGGTGTGTTAGCCAAGTGATTTGGGAATGTTTAGGGTTGTCTGGGAAGTCTTGGGTTCAAGCTCTAGCTTTTGCAAAATTTTTGTTTTTACTTAAAAGGAATCTGGACACTAGTGCATAGGCTATATAAATAAATGTGGGTGAGTGAGGACATAAAAGAGTCTTGTGGCTTAGTGGTAGTTGGCATGTGGAGCATCTGAAGAGGGCATGAGTTCGAATCCCATGTCAAGCAAAAGAGTATTTATTTTTCCTAGAAGGGGACGACAAGAGTTGGTGTTGGAGTCGAACACTGGAGATGAAGGGTTTGAATTGGTCTTAAAGGTTGTTGCAGAGGATTTCAAGGAGGGAAAAGGGGAGAAAATCTTGGAGATTATCATGAGATTTGAAATGGGAAGGAGTTTGTAGCCGTATGGGAGTGTGTGAGGGTGCAAATTCAGTTAAGGGGTTTGGGGAGTGTATTTTCAGCATTTAGGTAGGGAGTAGGGGTCGAACTCTTCTTTGACTATTGTTCTTTTTGGCTCTTTTCAGTCACTTTGAGTATTATTCTCCTCTGTCGATTTCAATGTATGCCTTTCGGGAAAAGCCAAAACCTTTGTTTTCATTTTATGCTGATTGGTAAAACCTCTTTTTTTTTCTTCTCTTTTCTCTTCTAAGTCTCTGACTGAACACTACCCTAGTTTACATTCAGCACTGTACCGAAATTCTCTTCTCCATCTACTTCTCTCAAACCCTTTTTCCATTGCATCTCTTTTGCACTTCTACCTTTATGAACTTTGGCCGAATACCATTTGATCATTTGGTTCATCTTGTTTGGGTTGTCTCTGTGATAGCCGAATATCCTTTTTCTTTGTCGAATCCTTCCTTTATTCTTTTAAATCTCTGTGTTACCTGGTTAGTTTGATTGAGTGAATTCGATGCCTCTCTGTTGGTGGTAAGTATGTCGTGTGGTGACTGTTAACCTTGTTTCTTTTATTATTTTCTCTAAGCTGAATATTCCTTCTCTTAGTTCTCTGTATTTACCGAGTGGTGACTTCTTTTTCTATGATGTATGTTCGCGGGGTTCAGTTATCACTGAGGAACGAAGGGCGCAGAACGTTCTTGAGCCATCGGAACCCTATCTCCCAACACTTGGGTAAGTCGATTATTCCTTGTTTTAAGAGTAGATCTTAGAGGCTCTAGGTTATTATTTTTTAATTAGTTTTATCTATTAAACTGTCGTGAGTGTAGTTGAGGGCCAAGATTCGCGAGATCAACTCTAGCTAAGCTAGGTACAGTTGGCCACCTTCTCTTCGATCAAGGTAAGTAGAGGAGTTGGGTTAAAGGTAGTTGTTGCGATTGATTGTGGTGGAGACTAACTGAATGTTGGGTTGATTGTAGGCTTTGGACTCGTAGGGGATTCTGTCACTTTCGTAAATCAAGGTGTGTAGTCGTACACCCAATCTTACTCTGTGTATAATGATGAGCGTGGGTGTGTAACCTGTAACACCCCAAACCTGGTCTAGACGTTATGACCGGATCCGGTCATAACGTCTAGGTCAGTTTAAGTGTGTTATATTAATGGTATCGAGCGAGTTGCAACAACTCGGTGTGAAATGGGTTTACAAAAGCGAAGATTTTCAAAAAAAATCGGTTTTAAATGCGGACTTCTGAAGGTGGCATTCTGAATCTCTAGCCCAAGCCTGTAAGTATTCTAAATTTTTCTGAATATATTCTGAATTATCTATCTGTACTGAAACTTTACTAGAATACTCTAGATAGGATGCTACTGAAACCATAGAAAAGCTTGCTAAAAGACTGAGACTGTAGCTAGACATCGATTCTGCGAAAACCAATTCTGAATTACTGTCTGAATCATAAAACATCTGTAATAAACATTGGAATGATATTAATACATAAAATTCGTAATTAGATAATACGATATGAGTACGCGAGCAGCTCGAGGTAGAGGCCGTGGACGAGGCCGAGGAAGAGCTCGAGCGGGATCTTCGTCTTCAAGACATATGCCGGTGGCGAAGCACCGTACCTTGACAGCGGAAGTGGAATCACATGATCGTGGTGCAGGGATGGCGCCTGTCGCGAGCAATGCTTCGAGTTTTGGAAAGGGTTGCCGGGCAAGTTAAGACATGAAATTTGAGGATCGATTTTGAGCGACTCGGGCTAACGGAGCGGAGATCTTTAGGGTGTATCTGGTGTAGCCCGAATGTGGCGAATATTGGTTGGAGGCCACGGGCGAATTATGGATGACTTGGATTACGTGGGCGCGGTGAAAGGGAAATATCGTTGTTGCGAGATGAGGCTTATCGGTGGTGGCTCACCGTGATGGACGGAACCCGGTGATAGGGTTACTTGGGAGTATTTAAGACGACCTTTAAAGGAAAGTACGTCGGGGCAAGTTATGTAGACGCCGTAGGAAAGAATTCTGAATCTGGTCCAAGGAGGCAAAAGCTATTCTTGAGTCACGAGGTGAATTTCTAAGGTGAGTAGGTATCTTTGTGGGAATAGTTGCTACTGAGTATGAGCGTAGCGTTCGCTTTGAGGATGGACTCGAGATGACCTTAAGGCTGATTGCTCGCAGAGGAGCATAACCATGATTCGGTGGAAAAAGCTAAGATTTTTGAGGAGGTAAAGCGTCTCGAGAGGCGAACCGTGAGAAAGATCGAAACCGTTTCGGAGGATTACGGGTGTCGGGTGGAGCAAATAAGAATGCCAAGAGGGGAGAGTGGAGGAGCCGATTCGAGTCGTTCGATGAATGTGGTTAGACCGCCAATCTGTGGAGACGTGGTAAGGTACACTTGGGTGATCAGAGGAAGCGTTAAGTGCTTGTTTCCTATGCGGATCTATGGAGCCTGAGTTAAGGATCATCCACAAAGAGCGATCGAGCTCGAGTTCTTTGTCTGAAGGTTGTTCAACCCATGAGAGGTGGACCACAACCACCGAGAGGACGTGGACAAGGTAGGGCCGGAGATGGAAATGGTCAAGGTCGAGGGGCACCTAGCAGGGGAGCCGAAAATGCTGAGGCTCGATAGCCAGTGTTGGTGTATGCAGCTCGTCGTCGAGAGGAGGGCGACGCACCTGATGTCATAATCGGTACGTTTTTAGTTTCTAATATGCCGTATACTGCCTTGGTGGAATTGGATCTACTCATTCTTATGTTGCGTGTGCCATATCTGGGTCTTTGGGAGTGCATTCTGAGAAGATAGCGAGTGGGGTGTCTGTGCTAAGTCCCTTAGGTCACTCGGTTAGGGTAGACAAGCTGTATAAGGATGTACCCTTAGAAACTCAAGGTAGGATCTTTCCTGGCGATCTAATGGAGTTGCCGTTTGGAGAGTTTGATCTCATTCTGGGAATGGACTGGCTTGTTAAACATAAGGCGACTCTGGACTGTACTGCTAAGCGAATGGTGCTAAGGACCACGGAAAGGGATGAGGTTATGGTGATAGGTGAATGAAGGGACTATTTGTCTAATGTGATATCGGCATTGAGGGCTGAAAAGTGGATTCGGAAAGGTTGTGAGGCCTATTTGGCATTTGCAAGTCAAGCAGATGTAGAGGGGTGACGGTGGATAAGGCTAGAAGCGTAAAGAGTTCCAAGATGTCTTTCAGGAGGAGCTTCGGATTGCCTCCAAACCAGAAGTCGAATTTGGAATCGACACATTGCACAGGGACGACACCGGTGTCCATTGCACCATATAGGATGGCTTGAAGGAGTTAGTGGAGTTAAAGGCGCAAATTCAAGAATTGTTGGATAGGGGCTTTATTAGGCCAAGTGTGTCTCCATGGGGAGCACGGTGCTATTCGTGAAGAAGAAGGATGGGACGATGCGCATGTGCATTGATTATCGCCATTGAATAAAGCGGCGATTAAGAATAAGTACCCTACGCCAAGGATTGACGATCTGTTCGACCCGACTTAAAGGAGCTTCGTATTTTCCAAGATCGATCTTCTATCCGGATATCATCAGTTAAGGGTCAAGGAGGCAGATATTCATAAGACAGCATTCAGGACTCGTTATGGTCATTATGAGTTTCTGGTTATGCCATTTGGACTAACAAACGCTCCTGCGGCATTTATGGATCGATGAATCGTGTGTTCCAACCATTTCTGGATCGGTTCGTGGTCGTCTTTATTGACGATATTCTGGTATATTCTAAGACCGAAGCAAAACATGATGAGCATCTCCGCACTGTGTTGCAAGTGTTAAGAGAGAAGGAACTTTATGCGAAGTTGACAAGTGTGAGTTACGGTTGAGGAGGTAACCTTTTGGGGCATGTGGTCTCTGCAGAGGGATTAGAGTGGATCCTCGAAAGATTGAAGCAATTTTGGAATGGAAGCCACCTAGGTCGGTTTGAAATTCAAAGTTTCCTAGGGTTGGCAGGATACTACAGAAGGTCTGTGGAAGGGTTTTCTGTGATGGCAGCACCTCTCACAAAACTAATAAGGAAAGGAGTACCGTTTGTATGGACGGAGAAGCAGCAAGAAGCTTTTGAGAGGTTGAAGAAAGTTCATTGAAGCACTGTGTTAATTCAACAGAGTGCAGGAAAGATTTTATTGTGTGCGATGATGCATCACACGTAGGTTTGGGTTGTGTGTTGATGCAAGAGGGTAAGGTGGTTGCTTATGCGTCTCGACAACTTAAGCCTCACGAAGGGAACTATCCCACTCATGATTTGGAGTTAGCAGCAGCGATCTTTGCACTTAAAATCTGGAGACATTACTTGTATGGAGAAAGGTGTATTATATACACAGATCATAAGAGTCTCAAGTATTTGTTGACTCAGAAGGAACTGAACCTTAGGCAAAGGAGATGGATCGAGTTGCTTAAGGATTATGATTGTTTAATCGAATATCACCCAGGCAAGGCTAATATGGTAGCCGATGCTCTAAGTCGAGTCAGATGTCGATCTAAGAGCAATGTTTGCTCGTCTAAGTCTCATATGATGATGGAAGTCATTGGTGAATTGCAAGTAAAGCCAACCTGGGTGGATCAGATTAAGGAAAAGCAGTTGAAAGATGAGTCTTTGGTCCCTCGTTTTCAACGAGTTAAGGAAGGGGAAACTTCTGAGTTTGGGTTAAATGATGATGGGTTTTATGTTTTCGAGGTAGAATTTGTGTTCCGAAGGACTCTGACTTGAGACAGTCACTTTTGAAGGAAGCTCATGGGGGACTTTGTGCCATGCATCCTGGAGGGAATAAGTTGTACCATGACTTGCAAGAACTGTATTGGTGGCCTGGACTTAAGCGAGAGGTAACGGAATTTGTGAGGAAATGTCTGACATGCCAGCAAGTGAAAGCTGAGCATCAGTTACCTTCTAGATTATTGCAGCCAGTAAAAATACCACTTTGGAAGTGGGAGAGGGTAACCATGGACTTTGTGAGTGGACTACCCTTGACACCATCGAAGAAAGACTCAATATGGGTGATTATGGATAGGTTGACCAAGTCGGCTCATTTTATACCTGTTCGCACAGACTTTTCTCTTCAAAAGTTAGCCAAGTTGTATGTGGCAGAGATTGTGCGACTGCATGGAGTTCCAGTTTTGATTATCTCTGATCGGGATCCTAGATTCACATCTCAGTTTTGGCAAAAGCTACATGAGGCGTTGGGAACACGATTGAACTTTAGTACGGCTTTCCATCCCCAAACTGATGGTTAGTCGGAAAGAGTTATTCAGATTCTGAAAGACATGCTGAGGGGATGTGTTATTGATTTCTGAGGTAGTTGGGAGGATTACTTGCCTTTGGTAGAGTTTGCATACAACAATAGTTATCAGTCGAGTATTCGAATGGCACCTTATGAAGCTCTGTATGGGCGAAGGTGTCAAACACCTAGTTGTTGGACTGAACTGGGGGAGCGACAAGTTCTTGGACCTGAGTTGGTGGTAGATACTGAGGATAAGGTCAGGTTAATTAGAGATCGGTTAAAGGAAGCGTCTGATAGGCAAAAGTCATATGTAGATCTGAAGCGTAAGGAGATTGAATACTCAGTGGGCGATATGGTCTTCTTGAAGGTTTCACCTTGGAAGAAGATACTAAGGTTTGGTAAGAAGGGCAAGTTGAGTCCGCGGTTCATTGGGCCTTATCGGATTTTGAAGCGAGTAGGCCCGTGGCTTATCGATTGGAATTGCCTTGAGTTAAACAGATTCACGATGTTTTCACGTCTCCATGTTAAGGCGCTATCGTTCGACCCTACTCATGTCATCTTGATTGCGAAATTGAGGTGCGGTGATTTGACCTTTGAGGAGGAGCTGTACAAATATTGGATCGAGGCGTTAAGGTTACGAGGAGGAAATCTGTACCATTAGTGAAAGTGCTTTGGCGTAACCATGGCAGAGAAGAAGCTACTTGGGAGCGGAGGAGGCAATGCAACAACAATACCCTCATCTGTTCGGATCGGTAAATTTCGAGGACGAAATTTCTTTAAGGAGGGTGGAGTTGTAACACCCCAATTTTTGGGAATTCGTAAAAGTTGTAAAATTTAAAATTACGTATTACATTTTGTTATGTGTAGGATTAATCATGTTGGTGGACCTCTAGAAGGCCCAAGCTTAGGATAAAACCGGTAGTTTTAATTAAATTTAATTCTATAAGAGAAGGGGTTACGATAAATTGGGCTTTTAGGAATTATTTGTGAAAAATGGATCACAAGGAAGCAAGTGGTAAGTGGCATGTGGCGCCCTTTGGGAAGGATGTAGTGGCGTGTGGAAGCTTGGGAGGACCTGGGTTCAAGTCACAATGACAAATTAAGTGATTAATTTTATGTACAGGAAAGGGAAGTAGTGGAACCGAAATAAAAGTCATCGGGGAAGAGTTTAAGAGGGTAAGGGATTGAATAAGGATAGAGATAAGGAGGAAATCTAGAAGCTGATTGGGGTGAGTGTGTTGGCGAATTTTGGACTCTTGAGGAGCAAGAGGTGGTGGCCAAGGGTTTCTTTAGGGGGTAAATTTCGGCTAGGTCAAAGGCTAGGTATAAATTCGGCATTTGGGAGTGTTGTGCCGTTTTTTTCTTTTCTGACCATTCTTCCTTCTCTTCCTTTCTTTTCTTTTCTTCTTCTCTCCATCTATCTTCCTTCTTCTTTCCTCCATTGCCAAACCTTCCTACCATCTTGTTCATCTCCATTTTTCCCTTCAACCGTTTCAAAACCTTCATAGCCTTTGGCCATAAAAAGCCGAAATCCCGAAAGCTTGATTCTTTTTGTGCCGATTTCTTATAACCAAAACCACATCTTTTCTCTTCATCATTTGTGGCCGATTCACCAGCCCTCTAAAACCTCAAGTTTTGATGACAAGACCATAGCAAAACCCTGTCGTTTTACCTTTCTAAACACAAGTTGCAAAAAGCCGAAAACCCCACATTAAAAGGGACTTGGCCGAATACTGAAGTCACTAAAAGATTGACTTTTGTTATCATCAGAGGGCTTAGATCTACATCGGGATCAAGTGGGAAACTCACTGGAATCAGTCACTAAGGAATCGGTGGTAAGTCTTCTCCAAATCTAGTCTTATTTTTCAAGTTAGGAAAAAGCCGAAGTCCCTAAAATCTAGGGAGGCTATCGATTTGGGCATAGGGCATAAAGGGTCTTTAACCGATGATTTATTTTGATGATTAGTGTCTTCTCAAGGGTTGGATCGAAGGCTTGGATCTTTGGAGCGATCAGACTTGGATCTAGCGATCGGATTTCGGCAAGAAGGTAAAGTTTTAAAGGCTTTTAGGGACAGAGTCGAATATGGGTAAGTAATTATGGAGATTAGTGTTGTGATTTGCAATTTAAGAATTGTAGCAACGTAATTGTAGGCAGTTCATGCGTGGATCTTGTTAGCAAGTTGTCACAAATTAGGTGTGTAACTGACACCCTCTCATAGGCTAGATCGGCAAAAGCCGAAAAGCCGAAATACCGAAAAGCCAGTATTTTGGGCACTTGCGAGTGTGCGAATGCTCGTAAGATGTATGGGTAATTATTACTGGTAATCAAAAGTGATAAAACTGTAGTACGCGCGATTTCGTGCGTTTTGATAGTTTGGGCTTAATGGGCCAAAACTGGGTCAATGGGCCAACGGGCCCAATTCGGTAAGAACACTCGGTAAGAGTTTCTAGCTAAACGTAATGGCTACGATATGCATGAAAACCTTAGAAATAGTTAGATGTACTAGAATACCCCTATGTATGCAAAATTACCATTTTACCCTTATGTATGCAAAATTACCATTATACCCTTATGTATGCAAAATGACCTTTATACCCCTAGGGTTAATTCTGTCTGAGAAGCATGATGAATTAAATCTGTATGATGTATGCCATGAATGTATATCTGTTGCATGGGGACATGGGTTATAATATGGAGGAAGCGTCCTGGTGGCTATGCCACAAATTATCTATTCTGGTGGCCCTGCCACATATATCTGTTCTGGTGGCACTGCCACAAAATATCTGATCTGGTGACTCTGTCACATTTTCGTATCTGGCGACCATCTTTGCATATTTCTGTGGCGTGTAGCGGTTGGGTGGGTCGAGTAGTCTCCCCATATGGTGAAAGGATGGTATGAGGGTGTATGTGGTTGGATATGGTTGGGTTTCTGCATAAGCATGATATATCTGTTCTAGTCTGTTACGGGCCTACGGGCTTTATTTCGATATCTATTCAGGCCGAGGCCAACTTATTCTCTCTCGTGGTTTGAACTGATTTAGGCTATGGTTGGGTTGAATTACACATCGAGTTTTCCAAAACTCACCCTTATTTTCATCCTCGCAGTAATCCTCAACCATAGTGGGCTTGGAGCTGTGAGGATTGGATGGCCACATGTTTCTCTGAACTGGTTTCTTTACGGTGAACTGGGCGTCCTTTTAATTTCATTTATGGTTTTGGGTTTTAAGTGTAATAAGGCCGCTTAATTATTTTTATGGTTTTGTTTTACTTTTATTATTTTATTTTATTATGATGAAAGAAAACTATGATAACTAAGGTAAATGGGTTAGCTTTAGGATGCGTTTTCAAATCAAAATAACACGATTACAAATAAGACTTCCGCTAAGCAAATGTTTTCAAACTTAATCATTTTCTTAAGATAGACATAACCAGACGGTTTTCTCAAAATTATCTGAGTCGTTAAGGTGTGGCAATGGTGGTGTGCATGTCTAGGATTGGATCCGAAGGAGCTTGGTACTTAAGTAGTCCGAGCGGACTCACCTCCTCTTCTTCCGGTTTCCTACGGTGCATGACTTCTATTCACCTTAACACGCTTTAAAAAGTATCTTTACAACCCCAACTAAATTTTCCAAACTAAGTAAAACGGAACGTTTTGAACGCATCGATGTGGTGCACCGGATCCGGTCATAACGTCTAGGCTGGGTTTGGGGTGTTACATAACCACTCCAAGGTTGTTGTAGATCGGCAAAAGTCGAAAAGCCAGAGATTCGGCTAGTTGGCCTTACGAGCGTGCGATCGCTCGTGGAATAAATTGAGCCCATGTATTATGGGCGGTAGACTATAAGATTGTTGCGTGCGTTTCATGCACTGGGGCTGTTATGGGCCGTGTTGGGCTGAGATGGGCAGAGTGGGCCCAATAGGCCTGTGGGCCCCACACAGTTAGGACATGCGGTAAGTGGCGAAATATGGAATGGGACATGGAAATTGCGTTGGCGGGACTGAATTTGAGCTAATAGGCCACATGGGCGTGTGGGCCCACTTCGGCCGAGTAATGGGCCTTGGGCCCATTTACATTGTTTTTGCCATATGGGTTATTAGAGTTGTTCGAGTCGACTGTAGACCTTTTGAAGGGTCGTTATCTGTACCGAAATTCTATAATCGATTAAATGACCGAAATACCCCTGAGGGGTTGAAATTATTGTTTTACCTCTAACTGAAGAAATGACCTTTACAACGCTAGTGGTAGGTTAATTGATGTGTGTATGGCTTTTAAATGACTAGTTTTGAGTGTGACATACTGCATGCACGTAATATTTATGTCACGACATTTGCATGGGATTGGGTTTATAATATGGAGGAACAAATTTTCTCATTCACCACACTTACCAACATGTCACCTTCGTTTTAGGTACTCACCTTATCCACTTAAGATTTACCCGTTGAACACATCGGAATATGATTCGAATACACGAATTTCATGCACATAAATGCCATACCCGCAGCTATACAAACTCAATAGCCTGCGGAAATTATGTAGCCAAGCTACCATGTAACCAGCCCATAAGTGAACTCGAACTCAACTCAACGAGCTCAGGCGTTCGCATCTATAAGTGAATTCGGACTCAACTCAACAAGCTCTGATGCCTAGTTAATCTCACGAACTCAGACTCAACTCAACGAGCTCAGAACTCAAATATCTTAGTGACATGTCACTTGTATTCTAATCTATTCCCAGGGTTCAAACGGGCATTTTCCTCGATCACACATCTTTGCCGTCTTCCACGGAATATCGAAACCGATACTCGGTAGTAATTCATATTTAACAAGTAGCACACATAATTTGCATATTACTCAATAATAACCACAAAGCATAATATTTCATGATATTAATCATCATATCATATAAATAACATTAAATTACTTAAAATGACAATTATGTTACTACATTTACACCTGAACTTACCTCGGTACAAAATAAAGAAATTTTGCAATTTAGTCCATAATCTTTTCTTTTCCCCGATCAAGGTCGACTCCACGTCTTTCTTGGTCTAAAATAACACATTTAGCTGATTTAATACTCACATTTATCAAAATAGTCCTTAACTCTAACTTTGGAAAAATTATGATTTTGCCTCTAAACTTTTGCATATTTACACTTTTGCCCTAAAGCTCAAAAATTAATTTTTTTTTTCCAAAATTACTATGTTTTATGACATGATGATCATTTTCCCTTCTATGGCAACATCAAATTCTCACTCTAACATGTAGTTATAAACATTAGGTATTTTTACCGATTATGTCATTTTACTCGTTTTCACTTAAAATCGTTTAGCAAAAGTTGTTTAACACAATTTAAAGCTTCATATTCTACCATAAAACATCAAAATAAACACATTTCACCTATGGAAATTTTTCCAAATATAAACCCTAGGTTAACTTATTGCTAGAATAAGCTAATCAAGTTACCGAGACTCTTAAAACGTAAAGAACATTAAAAACGGGGCTTGGAATCACTTACTATGGAGCTTGGAAGCTTGAAACAAACCCTAGCTATGGAGAACCCTTGAAATTTCATCCTAATGAAGAAGATGGACATATTTTGCCATCTTTTTTCCTTTTCTTAATCTTTTAATTACCAAATGACTAAAATACCATTCATTAAAAACTTTGATTATTTCTACCTATGTATGTCCACTTTTGTCCATGAAAACCTAATGGTATAATTACCATTTAAGGACCTCTACTTCAATTACGCTCTTCAATTAAATCCTTTAACATCTAAAACTCATATTTATCAACTTTTGCAATTAAGTCCTAATAGGCAAATTAGGCATGCAATTCATGAAATTTTCTATCGATATTTTAATACATGCATCTAATCACTCAATAAATTATAAAAAATTAATCAAAATAAATTTTTCTACTTCAGAATTGTGGTTTCGAAACCACTATTCCGTTTAGGTCCTAATTCAAGATATCACAAGTGTTCTACCACTAGTAGGCTGAATCTCTCAAGAGTGATACGGCACACTTCATGCACTTTTCAGGCGTGCACGATAGTTCATCAAATACCCTGATGGTATTTTCTAGGCAAAACTCTACTTTCTCCAGGTCGTCATCTATGTTAGCCTGGAATTCCTCAGCCCCTTTCTTCCTAATCTTATCTACCGTATGCTTCTCTCTCCTAATCAAGTCTGCGCCTTGCGGAGATACTGGGGCATACTGAAGAATCAGAGGAGGTGGGGGAGGTGGAGTGTTCAGATTCACATGAATGAACTTTATATACCAAGCATCCATCATTCAAAGATAGGCTTCTCAAGCCCCTCCGCCTTTACCCATAGTTACGGGTTCACTCTCAACTGGTGTGGTCCCTTCAGCGGGAGCCGGGGCATTACTCTCCACGTCATCTGCTGTAGCTCTATTAGGATCCATTTACTATATGAAAATACAATTTATAATCGCCAGAAGTTGTCACGCTTTCAATATACAGTTATGGCATGTATAGCTAGACTCGTACTCTCGCTAGGTTAGTCCTAGAACCGACTAAACCATATCTCTGATACCACCAAATGTAACACCCCATACCTGTAACCCACACCGGAGCGAAATACAAGGCATTACCAAACTCGATCTCATGCACACAAACATTCCCCAAGTCACCAAGACTTGGGCCAATTTAAAACTTTTTAAATTTCTACTTTAAACTTTTTATTATGGGCCTACGAGCCCCAAATCGATCATTCAAATTCGGGATCAATCCGGGTCCTTAAACCATCCATAGAAAATTTGACTTTGAAACAGGGCACACGTCTGTGTAGAAGGGAAACACGCCCGTGTGGCCATTCCAACATAGTCATATTGATGGCTCGTGTGGCTCACACGGCCTAAGCAATACAGGGACACGCCCGTGTCCTCCACCTACGTGGAATAAATTCTAAATGCACACCCACAGGGGTTTTTACACAGCCTGGCATGTAACACCCCTTACCAGACTTATCTTACTTGTTCGGGGTATAAAAAAATTACTTCGCTCACTTTCATCCAATAAATCCCTAAAAAGGGCCCTTGAGGCCCTAAAACATGCAATTGAAATAGTTCGAGACCAAACTGGGAACATTAAAAATTTTCTGATTACTTACACAAATCAAAACAATTTGTTTCACTATTCATAATAAAACTGTCCATCTACGTAACAGTCACTAAATTAATTATAACTCGAGTTACAAAACTCAAAATTTACATCTGTAAATTTTCCCTGAAACTAGAATTATGTATCTTCTTACCTTAAGTTTTCTAGAATTTTTGGTTTAGCCAATTAGTAAATTTTATTCATTAAACTTCCCCTTTTTGGCAGTTTAGCAGACCTGACCTCTCTTCACTAAAAATCGATTATCTCATTATACAGAAATCACATAATGTTTCTGTTTGTTTCTAATGAAAAGCGACTCACTAAGGAATCTATACATATAAACTTTGACTTACAATTCTTTCTTGTAAAATTTCTAGTGATTTTCCAAAGTTGGAATAGGGGATCACAAAGTCACTCTGAACCAGTCTTACAGAAATTTAAATATTTTAGAATATAGACTTCCTTTGCGTGCTCTGTTTCTTTCCTATGAAAATAGACTCAATAATATTTAATTCTATATATAATTCACCATTTAATTCCATTTTTATAATTTTTAGTGATTTTTAAAAACCACGTCACTGCTGCTGTTTCCTAACTGTTCCATGGCCAACTCTTACTCTTTCATAGTTTCTTTGCATCAAACCTCATTTAGGCATACATAATACCAAAACATGTTCTTATTTAGCTATATCATAAGTTAATCATTACCAAGTATTCAAATTCCATTCTTTAATCATATTATAAGGACATAAACAAAAAATAGCCAAGTCCTTATACATGGCATAACTTAAAAGTATTTCTAGTCACAAAATATCGAGATAACTTGTTGATAGTGTGAGGTAATCTCCGACGTCCTTACGATTTTTTGAGTTGGCTTTGTGATACTATAAAAAAGAGAGAAAAGAAAGGGAGTAAGCATAAAGCTTAGTAAGTTTGCATGTAAATAAATAATAATATTCCAAATGAATTATCAAGATAACCTGAACCTTTCGAACATGGACTTATCTTACCTTCCCTTTGGTACACTCTTTGAATTTTTCGTTGAGCCATTTGGAATATTAAGGATACACGGGTACCTTTCCTTTTTAAACTTACCATTGCCATGTCTTGACATGGTCTTACGTGGTATCATTGCCTTATGAACTCACTATTGCCATGCCTTGGCATGGTCTTACATGGGATCTTTGCCTTATAGTAGTTTATTAATGCCATGTCTTGACATGGCCTTACATGATATCCTTGCCTTATGAACTTACCAATGCCATGCCTTAGCATGGTCTTACTTGGTATCCTTAAACCCTAATGTCATGACATTTGTATCCTACACATTCCTAAGGTTCAACCGAGACTTTTAAGTATCATTTCTCCGTCAATTCTTGCTTGAATCATCAAGGAATAAATTTACAAAATAAATATATAGATGCTGAAAAATAACATCGTTAATTATAAATAATAAAACATTGCATTTATTTACCACAAACTTACCTCTATACAAAATACGATCAAATATTTTGATTTAGTCCTCAACCTTTTTCTTTCCTCGGTCTAACCCCGAATTTCATTCTTCTTGATCTACAGTAGCAAATTTAACTTATTTAATATTCACATTTATCAAAATAGTCCTTAACTCTAACTTTGGCAAAATTATGATTTTAACCCTAAACTTTTGCATATTTACACTTTTTTCCCAAGGCTCGAAAATGAAACTTTATCCCTAATTCTTATGTTTTATGACATGCTAATCATTTATTTACCTACGGCAACATCAAATTCCCACTCTAACATGTACTTATGACCATTAGGTATTTTTACCAATTATGTCATTTTACTCGTTTTCGCTTAAAATCGCTTAGCTCAAGTCGTTTAACATAATTTCAAGCTTCATATTGTACCATAAAACATAAAAAAAAACACATTTAACCTATGGGTATTTTTACAAATATGAACCCTAGGTTAAATTATTGCTAGAATAAGCTAAATCAAGTTACCGAGACTTCAAAAACGTAAAGAACATTAAAAACGGGGCTTGAAATCACTTACTATGAAGCTTGGAAGCTTGACAAAACCCTAGCTATGAAGAAACCTTGAAATTTCAGCCTAATGAAGAAGATGGGCACATTTTGCCATCTTTTTCCCTTTTTTAATCCTTTAATTACCAAATGACTAAAATACCCTTCATTAAAACTTTAGTTATTTTTATCTATGTATGTCCATTTTTGTCCATGAAAACCTAATGGTCTAATTGCCATTTAAGGACCTCTACTTCAATTATACTCTTCAATTTAATCCTATAGTATCTAAAACTCATATTTATCAACTTTTGCATTTAAGCCCTAGTAGGCAAATTAAGCATGGTATCTATAAAATTTTCCATCGATACTCTAACACATGCATCTAATCACTTGGTAAATTATAAAAATTAATTAGAATAAACTTTTCTATCTCAGATTCGTGGTTTTGCAACCATTATTCCATTTAGGCCCTATTTTGGGATGTTACATTTCTCCCCCTTTAGGGATTTTAGTCCTCGAAAATATTACCTGTGGAAAGATTTGGTTACTGTTTTCGATAACCTCTTCAGGCTCCCATGTAGCCTTGATTACGCTATGTCTATTCCGTATTACTTTCACAAGTGCAATACTTTTGTTCCTTAGTTGCTTGATCTCTCAAGCTAAAATCTTTACCTGTTCTTCACCATAAGTCATATCTTGCTAAATCTCAACCTCTGTCTGTGAAATCACATGTGAAGGATCAGAACGATAACAATGTAACATGGACACATGGAACACATCATGAATCTTCTCTAACTCGACGACAAAGCTAACCGATATGCTAATGGTCCAACTCTTTCTGTAACACCCCGAACCCGAGACCATCGCCGGTGTCGGACACGAGGGGTTAACAAGCCAAGTTCACATGTTTTGCCCACCAATTTGGCATTTCCAGTCAGGCTGGAAGACTGCGTCACCGTCGCCTTAAAAATCATATCTCGAGTTTCAAAACTCGGAAACTGGTTTCGTAAATTTTCCTGAATTTAGACTCATATATCCATCCATGGATTTATTTCTAGAATTTTTGGTCGGGCCAATTGGTACAGTTTATTAGTTAAAGTCACCCATGTTACAGGGATCGACTGCTCTGACCTTCTCGCGGTATAACTTGAATATCTCTCTGTACAGGGCTTTAATGCTGGTGCCGTTTGTTTCTAATGAAACTAGACTCAAAATTGAATCTGTACATATAAGGTATGTCTCCTAATTATTTCTGGATAATTTATAGTGAATTTTTAAAGTTACGACAGGGGACCCAGAAACCGTTCTGGCCCTGTTTCACAATAGCTTCAATATCTCTTAACATGTAACTCCTATGATCATTTCGCTTCTTCCATATGAAAATAGACTCATCAAGGTTCATTTACATAGCTTATTCACTATTTAATACCATTCCTACAATTTTTGGTGATTTTTCACATTCACGTCACTGCAGCGGGCAGCATCTGTTTTAAGGTAGGTCTTATCTATTTTTGTAGTCTCCATCAACCAACTAGTCTTGCCATACATAGGTTCACATATGATCATTTTAACCATACCAATGGCTGATCATGTGACCAACACTCCCATTCCGATCCATAATCACATCATGACACCATATATATACATTCAAACCACAAATAGTCTAAGTTCATGCTTCCTTTTACGAGCCATTTTCGCATGGCAGTATACATATACATTGCCACATTTTTAAACCAACAAGGGTAGCCCTATACATGCCATTTCAAAGTTCAACCAAAATTTATACCAAAATAGAGGCGTGGATAGTGTGGATGACTTCGACTTTATTGATCCCGAATCCGTTTGCTATCGGCGAAATCTATAAAAGAGAGCCAAAGCAGCGGGTAAGCATTTTATGCTTAGTAAGTCTCAAGGAATATAATCAGCTTTAATTAAAGCAATACATTCACATAACCAAATGCATCATTTCATTAATGCACATTCACATAATCGTACTTACTTCACCGTCCCAACACTTATGTTCATACACAAATAACGGCTTCATTAAGGCCGATAACTCGCTCCATCATAGGAGCGGATATTCATCACGCTCTTACTCCTAGCGCAAAGCACACACCGCACTTACCTTGTCGTTGGGAAATTTCACAAGTGCATTAGCTGAAATTTTCCAGCAAGCTTATAATTTTCAAATCACATACCTTCGGAGTTTAACCGGACGTCGCTACTCGTTCAATCGCCTTGGGACATAGCCGGTTATGGTAACCCGCACCAAGGCCTCACGGGACTTAACCCGGATATCACGATTTGCACAAATGCCTTGGTCTTAGCCTGGATTTAACAACTTGCACGAATGCCTTGGTCTTAGCCGGATATAGCTACTAGCACAATTGCCTTGGTCTTAACCGGATATAATTTTCAGCATAATTGTCTTCGGGCTTAGCCGGATATCATTCAATTTCTCATGCACACATACATCAATAATCATTGGACATACATATTTCATTTTAGTTACTAAGGCTCAAACACAATTATAATCATTAGCATATTCGCCGGGACTTAGCCGGGTGGAATTCAAATACTCATACACACATAATCAATAATCATACACATCCATATTTCATCTCACATAATTCAAGTAAGGTCACTTCTTGAGGACTTACCTCGGATGTTGTCGAGCGGCTTTTACGGCTATTCGATCACTTTTCCTTCCCTTGTCCAATTGTGGACCTCTTAGCTCTTGAGCTAATTCAAACAAATTCAATTTATTAAAACCTCATTGTGCTAGCTTATGGCGAATATGACAAGGAATTTAAATGGTCATATGGCCACTCTTTAGCTTGAATACACAATGGTCATGCACATTTTATACTACATCAAGCAATTCAATACAATTTATTTGAGCATCAAGGAAATGCTAAGGCCTTCAATAGGCTACCCAAGGCCGAATATTCATGTACATGTTGAGGCCAATTATGCACTTTGTTAGAATTAAGTGACCCAAATTCTTATTTAAATAAAATACGATGGAAAATAAAATAAAAGTAAAATCCATATAAAACTAGACTTCTTTTATTTTATTTTAGAATAAGGTTTTTAAACCTTATTAAACTCCATCTATTTTATATTGATTAGGATAAGGTGTTTCAATCCTACTAGAATATGGCTTTGCAAGCCTATAAATAGACATAGTCTATTCCTCTTGTATTAGAGTAAAAATTTTTCGACATAGTGAATTTTCTTCTCCTCGCCGTGGTTTTTTTTCGAAAGGGTTTCACGTAAAATTTATGTGTTCTTTATTTTTATTTATTTTATTCTATTTTATTTTTCACAAATTGGTATCGAGCTTCCAGGTTATTTATCTCGATCACGGTAATGGCGTCTTTGAAGTATGAAATTCATTGTTGGATCGCAACACCGATTTGCGTTGTGGCAAATTAAGATGCAAGCGTTCTTGCAGATGGATCTAGAGGATGCCCTGCTAGGATAGATAAGATGCCTTCGACATTAACGAGATGAAGAGAAGAAGCGTAAGGATCGAAAGGCATTAACACAATTACATCGCATTTGTCCAACGAAATTTTGCAGGATGTGATGAAAGAAAACCGCATTTGCATTATGGAAGAGGCTAGAACAAATATGTATGTCGAAAACTCTAACAAGCAAGTTGCATATGAAGCAGCGTCTTTATGCTCATCGTTTGGAGGAAGGTGCGTCTGTACACGAACACTTAACAGTGTTTAAAGAAATTCTCTCAAACTTGGAGGCCATGGAGGTTCAGCATGATAAGGAAGATCTAGGGTTGATTCTACTTTGTTCGTTGCCCCCGTCTTATTCAACCTTTAGAGACACGATTTTATATAGCCGCGAGTCTCTCACAGTTGATGAGGTTTATGATTCTTTAACCTCGTATGATAAGATGAAGCATCTTGTGGTTAAACCCAACTCTCAGGGAGAGGGTCTCATTGTTCGTGGGAGACAAGACCGGAATGTTGATGATGATCGTGGTAGAACACAGGAACGGAATCCTCGTGGTAAATCTAAGGGTAGATCGAAATCTTCAAACAGAGGTAAAACTTGCAACTTCTGCAAGAAGAAAGGGCACATTAAATCTGAGTGCTATAAGCTACAAAATAAGATTAAAAGGGAGTGTTACACCCCATACCCGATACCGTTGCCAGAGTCGAACACGAGGTGTTAACGGACTTAATTCATTAATTAAACAGCTCATACAATTCATTTTAAAATTTCCAGACAAGCTGGCTAACTGCATCACAGTCGCTTTAAAAATCATATCTCGAGTTACGAAACTCGAAATCCAATTCCGTAAATTTTTCCTGAAACTAGACTCATATATATATCTACTAATTTTTTTCTAGAATTTTTGGTTGGGCCAATTAGTACAGTTTATTAGTTAAAGTCTCCCCTGTTTCAGGGTTCAACTACTCTGACCTCTGTGTATTACAAATCAGATATCTCCCTGTACAGAGCTTCAATGACTATGCCGTTTGTCTCTAATAAAACTAGACTCAATAAGGAATCTGTACATATAAAGCGTGATTTCTAATTATCTTTTTAAAATTTATGGTGAATTTCCAAAGTCAGAATAGGGGATCCAGAAATCGCTCTGGCCCTATTTCACAAAAATTTAAACATCTCATAAAATATAGCTCATATACCTGTTTCGCTTATTCCATATGAAAATAGACTCATCAAGCTTCGATTCCATAACTTATTCATTATTTAATTCCATTTCTACTATTTTTAGTGATTTTTCAAACTCACATCACTGCTGCTGTCTGAATCTATTTTATGGTAAATTTTACCTATTTCATGGTTTCCATGGATTAGCTAGCAATTTGACATACATAATACCAAATATGATCATGATTAGCCATTCCAATGGCTAATCATTACCAAGCATTTCTATCTCCATACCACTCAATAACCATATCATAAGACCATATATACAAAATGATTATAATGCTATACATGCCATACTCAAAATATACAAGCCATTACGCCAAGATGGTATACGGATAGTGTGGCGTGCCTCCGACCGTTCCGATTTCCGAGCTGGCTTGTCAACACTACAAGGAATGAAAAGGAGGAGTAAGCATAAATGCTTAGTAAGCTCACATGCAAATAGCAAGTAACATAACCATATAAGCAAACATAAAACATCATTTGCATAATCATCACCAAGACATTCATATCACCTTTTCATTTATCATCTTACCATATTGTTGTTATATCGAGTTTTCAACCCGAGGGTTAAGTACATACCTGTTCAAATCATCCATTTCACAACACTTACCAATCGTCCCTTTCATCTTGAGTATTCCTCCATTTGAGTAGAACTTTACCCGTTGAACACATCGAATATAATTCGGATACATGGAAAGTTTGCACATAAGTGCCACATATGTAGCCAAGCTACCATGTAACCCGCCCATAAGTGAACTCGGACTCAACTCAACGAGCTCGGGCGTTCGCATCCATAAGTGAACTCAGACTCAACTCAACGAGTTCGGATGCCTAGTTACATCTCACGAACTCGGACTCAACTCAACGAGTTCGGACGCTCGCATCCATAAGTGAACTCGGACTCAACTCAACGAGTTCGGATGCCCAAATATCCCAGTGACATGTCACTTGTATCCTAATCCATTCACGAGGTTCAACGGACCTTTTTCCCAATCATGTGTCTCAACCATCTTCTACGGAATGCCGATACCGATACTCGGTAGTATTTCACATTTTCCAAGTATATCACATAATTTGACATATTATCAAACAATTATCACAAGTATAATATTTCATAATAATTATCATATCATTTAAAAACATTAAAACATTTAAAATAATAACTATGTTACCAACATTTACATATGAACTTACCTCGTATGCGAAAATGGCTATTTTACCATTTCGTCCACAACTTGGTATTTTCCCCATTTTAGCCCAATTTCAGTTTTCCTTGCTCTATCATTTAAAATATAGTCTAATTAGGACTCACATTATTCAAATTGACCCAAAATCATATTTTGGAAAAATTACAATTTTGCCCTAAACTTTTGCATAGTTACACTTTTGCCCCAAAGCTCGTAAATTAAAATTCAGCCTATTTTCTTATGTTTTATAACATGCTGATCATTTTTCCTTCTATGGCAACATCAAATTCTCACTCTAACATGTACTTATGACTATTAGGTATTTTTACCGATTAAGCCCTTTTGCTCGTTTTCACTTAAAACCGAGTAGCACAAGTTGTCTAACATAATTTAAAACCTCATATTCTATCATAAAACACCAAAATACACAAATTTCACCTATGGGTATTTTTCCAAATATAAACCCTAGGTTAAATTATTGCTAGCATAAGCTAAATCGAGCTAGGGACTCCAAAAACGTAAAAATCATTAAAACGAGGCTAGAACGGACTTACAATCGAGCTTGGAAGCTTGAAAACCCTAGCCATGGTTTCTCCTTGCTATATTCGGCCATGGGGTTGAAGATGAGCAAAATTGGCTTTTAATTTTGTATTTTAATTCATTTTACCCTAAATGACCAAAATGCCCTTACTACTAAACTTTCCAAAATTCCATCCATGTCCAATTTTTGTCCATAGACTTAGAAATTGGTAAAATTACTCTTTAAGGACCTCTAATTAATAATCTAATTCAATTTTATGCAAAATACTTCTAGAACACAAGTTTTGCAATTTATTCAATTTAGTCCCAAATTTCAAATTAAGCATTTTATGCATAAAATTTCTTCACGAAATTTTCACACAATCATGCAATCATATCATAGACCTTAAAATAATCATAAAATAATTATTTCTATCTCGGATTTTGTGGTCACGAAACCACTATTCGACTAGGCCCAAAATCGAGGATATTACAGGAGGTGCGAATCAAAAGGAAAACAAACGGAAAATTCGGTGAAGTCGATGTTGTAGAAGACTACAGCGATGGTGAACTTCTAGTTGCTTCATCAATGATTCTAAAGTGGCGAGTGGATACTTGATTCAGTTGCACCTTCCACATGAGTCCCAATCGGGATTGGTTTACAACTTATGAAACAGTGTCTGAAGGTGTTGTTTTGATGGGAAATAATGCTTCATGTAAAATTGCAGGTGTTGGAACAATTAAAGTTAAGATGTTTGATGGAGTTGTCAGAACACTTAGTGACGTGCGGCATGTTCGAATTGAAAAGAAATTTAATTTCGTTGAGTACTCTTGATTCAAAAGGTGCAGATACACGGTGAAAGTGGGGTTTTAAAGATTTCAAAGGGTCCTTGTTGTGATGAAAGGGCAAAGAAAGATTGCCAAGTTATATGTTTCTGAGGTTCTCTATATTATTGTTGATCATTGCCGCTTCCTCTTCCTTGTCGGATGATGATATTACTAAACTTTGGCATATCGCCTAGGGCATATGAGTGAGAATGGCATGGCGAATTAAGCAAAGAGGACTTCTTAATGGGCAAGGAATTTGCAAACTGAATTTCTGTGAGCACCTTTGTGTTTTGGGAAGCAAAGAGAGTTCGATTCACTAGAGGAATCCATAACACGAAGGAAGCGTTGGAGTATATCCATTACGATGCGTGGGGCCGTCCGAGTGCCTTGAGAGGTGGAGCTAATTATATGCTAACCTTTATTGATGATTTTTCCGAGAAAAGTTTGGGCGTTCTTCACGAAGTAAAAGCGATGTGTTTTCCACATTTAAGTCTTGGAAAATTATGATTGAAAAGCAGACGGAAAAGCAGATAAAATACCTCCGCATGCAGACAATGGCTTAGAGTTACATTCGATGAGTTTAATAGATTGTGCAAGTCGAAGGGATCATGAGACACTTGACGATTCGTCATACTCCACAACAAAAGCGGCGTTGCGAGCGAATGAACGAGCGATCATGGAGAAGGTTCGATGTATGTTGTCAAATGCCAACTTATCGAAGTCATTTTGGGCGACGACCTCTCTTGCATGTTTTTGATCAACCGATCTCCATCCGTTGCCATTGAGAAAAAGACTCCACAAGAGGTATGGTGCGGTAATCCTGCTAATTATTACGATTTAAAGATTTTGGGTGTCCTGCGTATGCTCATGTTGATAATGGAAAATTGGAACCGAGATCCATTAAATGCGTTTTCTTGGTTATAAAGCTAGTGTAAAAGGCTATAAGTTATGGTGTCTGAAAATAGAAAAGTTGTGATTAGCAGAGATGTTGTTTTTGATGAAGCGCTAT
The DNA here is from genome assembly GCF_025698485.1 of Gossypium arboreum. NCBI lineage: Eukaryota > Viridiplantae > Streptophyta > Magnoliopsida > Malvales > Malvaceae > Gossypium > Gossypium arboreum. Next base: position 15,418,279 of record NC_069078.1, on the reverse strand, counting down.
GCTACCTAACTTATCTCTTAAAGACTCTTCCAATAAAGAAAACCAAAAGCGGTGGAGCATTAGATTAATGAGAATCAACTCCTCAAGCCAATACAAAAATTGAGAATAGAGTTGCTTCTTCACCGCAATACTCTATCGCCAAAAACAGGACAAGAAGAGAAATTAAACCTCCAAAGAAGTATGCCGAGGTTGATCTAGTTGCTTATGCTTTAAATGTGGTTGAAGATATAGATGCGAATCAAGAGCCATTTAATTATTCTGAGGCGATTAGCTGTGAAGACTCGTAAAAGTGGATGTTTGCTATGCAAGAGGAGATGGAATCACTCCACAAAAGCAGAACATGGGATCTTGTAAAACTTCCTAAAGGTAAAAAGGGCATTCGTTGTAAATGGGTGTTTAAAAGAAAGAAGGGACTCAGGAGTTGAAGAACCCGGATATAAAGCAAGGCTTGTTGCAAAGGGTTACTGATCAAATTCGAGTGGACTTCTGAGATGTGTTCTCTCGGTTGTTAAGCATAGTTCGATTCGAGCTTTGCTTGGTATTGTTGCCATGCATGATTTGGAGCTTGAGCGGTTAGATGTAAAAGCGCATTTTGCATGGAAAACTTGAGGAAGATATTTACATGCAACAACCAGAGGGTTTTATAGTCTCGAAAAAGAGGACTATGTTTGCTTGTGAAAAAAGTCCCTTTACGGTTTGAAACAATCACCAAGACAGTGGTACAAGAGGTTTGATTCCTTTATGACTTTTCATGATTTCAAAAGAAGTAGTTTTGACAGTTGTGTCTACTTTAAGAAAAGCAGTGATGGTTCTTTTGTGTATCTACTTCTTTATGTTGATGACATGTTGATAGCGACAAAAGATAAAGAGAGATAAGAAAGGTTAAAGCCCAACTAAGTGAAGAATTTGAGATGAAAGATTTAGGACCAGCAAAGAAGATACTTGGTATGGAGATTCTCGAGATAGAAAAGCAAGTAAATTGTACCTAAGTCGGAAGGGTACATTGAGAAAGTTCTTTGCGTGTTCAATATGCAGAGTGCTAAGCTCGTTAGTACTCCTTTAGCGCCCATTTCGGACTTTCATCGGCCTTATCTCCTCAATCGATAATGAGATTGAGTACATGTCACATGTTCCATACTCTAGTGCGAGAGGATCTCTCATGTATGCTATGGTTTGTTCACGTCCGATTTATCATATGCGATCGGTCGGTTAGCGAGATACATGGCGAATCACGTAAAGAACAACGAAAGCGATTCGTTGAATTTTAAGATACTTACGAGGCACTACTAATGTTTGCTTACAGTTTGGAAGAACTAAAGATGGAGTTATAGGGTATGTTGATGCTGATTTTCTTTGGAGACCTTGATAGAAGAAGATCTCTCACGAGTTACGTCTTTACAATCGGAGGTTGTGCAATTAGTTGGAAAGCCACTTTGCAAACTACGATCGCTTTGTCTACCATGAAGGCGAGTACATGGCGATTCTTGAGGCTTGTAAAGAAGCTATTTGGTTGAAGGACTATTTAGTGAACTCAATGAAGACCTTCAAATCAGCACGATATTTTGTGACGATCAGTGCCATCTTTCTTACAAAAGATCAAATGTTTCATGAGAGAACAAAACACATTGATATTCGGTATCATTTTGTTCGTGATATTATTGCTCGTGGTGATATTGTTGTGAGCAAAATTAGCACTCATGAAAATCCTGCAGATATGATGACTAAGTCACTTCCTATAACCAAGTTTGAGCATTGCTTAGACTTGGTTGGTGTTCATTGTTGAAGTTAAACCCTTAAGGGTTTTTTGGAAGAGGTGAAGAACTTGTTTATTGAAAGTTCGCGATGAAGAACTTGTTCATTGAGAATTTGTGTCAAGGTGGAGATTGTTAGAATTAAGTGACCCAAATTCTTATTTAAATAAAATACGATGGAAAATAAAATAAAAGTAAAATCCATATAAAACTAGACTTCTTTTATTTTATTTTAGAATAAGGTTTTTAAACCTTATTAAACTCCATCTATTTTATATTGATTAGGATAAGGTGTTTCAATCCTACTAGAATATGGCTTTGCAAGCCTATAAATAGACATAGTCTATTCCTCTTGTATTAGAGTAAAAATTTTTCGACATAGTGAATTTTCTTCTCCTCTGCCCGTGGTTTTTTTCCCGAAAGGGTTTCCACGTAAAATTTATGTGTTCTTTATTTTTATTTATTTTATTCTATTTTATTTTTCACACACTTAATACCTCACAAAAACAGCATGCATTTTACTAGTTAATGCTTTGCATATTGTGGCTCAAAACTTATAATATAGCATCAAGCACTTATATGTGTGCTAGGCCGAATTGTGCTTGCAATTTCACAATTATTCTTCAACATCTTCTTCTTTAAACAAACTTATTCATCACTTCCTTCATAACCAAAACATCATGTGCAAACATATATATACATATATGAGCATGGCAATTTCAAGGTGTCCATAGCCATCCAAAACACAAATTTTAACTAACATGCAAGAAGCATGAACCATGCTCATGAATGCATCATGGCGAATATGGCAATCATGCTCCTTTTCAACTTCAATCATGATAAAACAACAAGAAAACTCAAAATCTTACTCAAGAGTAGACAATCCATCATTGCATGCATCATCATCAAGCTTCACACTTAGCATGCAATGGCTTTATCACCATAACAACTTTGGCCAAATACCATTTCCATGGCATAACAAAGATTTGAGCCATGGCTAACATGCACATCAAGTTAGCAACCAAAACATGCATGAAACTCCCAACACAACCTCATACATACCTTAATCTTGATGCAAATTTAGCCAAATCTCCTTCTTGTTCTCTTCCAAACCAAGCATGAAGCAAAACTCCTATCTCCTCCCTTAGTATTTTCGGCCAAAAGGAAAGAACAAGGATGAACAATTTTTTCTTGTTTTTCTTTCACTTGCACGGCAATGGGGGAGGATGAGCTATTTTCTTGATTTTTTTGTTTCTCCTCCAACATCATTAATTATTTTATCATTTAATTCATCATGCATTAACAAAACATGTTTCAACATGTTTTCTTTGCCCATAAACCATGTCATGGCGGCCACTAGCTTCTTTTGGGGAAATTTGACATGCAAATCCTTTATTTTTGCATGCATGAGCAACTAGTCATCACACATTTCCCCATCATACTTTCAAAGTTCACTATTAGGTCCTTTCTAGTGAAATTCACCTTTATAACACTAAATCAATCATCAAAATGTCATACATGGATACACACATATTATAGGCATCGAAATAAATTTTAAATTATTTTTATGCCTCGGTTTTGTGGTCCCGAGACCACCTTCCGACTAGGGTCAATTTTGGGTGTCACAACTCTCCCCACTTAAGAAATTTTCGTCCCGAAAATCTTACCATAAATAGGTTTGGATATCGCTCTTTCATAGAGTTCTTGGTCTCCCAAGTAGCTTTTTCTATCCGTGCTTGAGCCATAACACTTTTACTAGTGGAACCCGCTTGTTTCAGTAACTCTTTCACTTTCGTGATAGGATACGAATCGGTTCTTCCTCATAACTCATATTAGCTTGAATTTCAATTTCGATGGACTAATCACGTGCGATGGATCGGATCTATAGCGTCGAAGCATCGAAGCGTGAAAGACATCGTGAACCTTTTCGAGTTCGGGGCAAAATCAAACGATATGCCTTGGACCGACTCGCTTCGGATATCTCGTATGGCCCAATGAACCTCGGGCTCAACTTGCCCTTACGGCTGAATCGAGTATCTTTTTCCAAGGCGATACCTTGAGAAACACTTTATCACCCACGATACTCGATATCCTTACGCTTCAGTCCGTGTACGACTTCGACGATCGGAGGCTATCTTGAGACTTTCACGGATTACTTTCACTTCTGTTCAGCATCTCTAATCAAATCCACCCGAAAATCTTGCTTTCACCAAGCTCGGTCCAAAACAATGGTGTACGGCATTTACGACCGTACAAGGCCTCGTAGGGTGCCATCTTAATACTTGATTGAAAGTCGTTGTTGTAGCGAATTCAATCAACGGCAAATACCGTTCCCATGAACCACTAAACTCGAGGACGCAACATCTTAACATATCCTCAAGTATCCGAATTATCCGCCGGATTGACCATCGGTTTGGGGTGAAAGGCGGTCTTTGAAATGCAACTTGGTACCCAAAGCCTCTTGCAATTTCTTCCAAAATCGCGATGTAATCTTGGGTCTCTATCCGACACGATAGAAATAGGCACCCCATGCAATCGAATAATTTGGGAGACGATAATTCGCCAATTTATCGAGCGAAAAATCCGTGCGGACAGGATAAAATGAGCGGACTTGGTCATCTATCAACAATGACCCAAATCGCATCTTTCTTACTTGCCGACACCGGTAATCCGGATATAAAATCCATTGTCACTCGATCCCATTTCTATTCGGTATCATGATTGGTCAAGTAATCCCGATGGCACTTGATGTTCCGCTTTCACTTGTTGACATATCGGACACCTTGAAACAAATTCGAAATGTCTCATTTCATACCGCCACCAAAATTGGCGTTTGGTCATTGTACATTTTAGTACTACCGGGTGGATTGACATTCGACTCATGTGAGCCTCGCTCAAAATCATCGAAACAAGTTCAATTCCTGGAATACATAATCGACCCTTGAACGTCAAGCGGTCATTGTCGTCAATCTGAAATTCGATTCTTCATCCGAAACACATTCGCTCGCTTAGCGACCAATTCAGCGTCGACCTTCTGAGATTCAAGTATTTGATGAATCAATAACGGTTTGGCCTTTAATTTGACTACTAGCACCTCCTCGGGTGAAACGGATAAATGAGCATCCATCGCTCTCAAAGCAGACAGTGCCTTGCGACTTAAAGCATCGGCCACCACGTTGGCCTTTCCCGGGTGATAATCAATGATGAGTTCATAGTCTTTCAACAACTCAAGCCAACGTCTTTGTCGCAGGTTTAAATCTTTCTGAGTCATCAAATATTTTAGACTCTTGTGGTCCGAATAAATATGACATCTTTCTCCAAACAAGTAATGCCGCCATATCTTCAAGGCGAACACTATGGCTGCTAGTTCAAGGTCATGGGTCGGCTAGTTTCTCTCATGCGGCTTTAGTTGTCTCGATGCGTAAGCCACAACTCGACCTTCTTGCATCAACACACAACCTAACCCAAGCAAGGATGCGCCATCAGATATGACAAACTCTTTACCGGACTCATTTGTACTAGCACTGGGGCCTCGGTTAAACAAGTTTTTAGTCGATCGAAACTTTCTTGACAAATGTTCCGACCACTCGAACTCAACATCTTTTGGAGTAGTTTCGTCATCGGTAGCACTATCATCGAAAAACCTTTCACAAATCGTCGATAGTATCAGCCCCAAAAGCTCCTAACCCGGTAACATTCCTTGGAGGTTTCCAATTGACTATGGTCGAAATTTTGTTCGGGTCCACCCGACACCGATGCGGACACCACGTGCCCTAAAAAAACTAACCTCTTTCACCAAAATTCACATTTACCGAACTTTGCGATAATCGCTTATCTCGTAAGATTTGCAACACTAGCCTCGGTGTTCAAAGATGTGGTTTCATCTCTCGAATTGACCTAAATGTCATCGATAAATACAACTACGAACCGATCCAAGTATGGCCTGAAAATTCTATTCATTAAATCCATAAACACCGCAAGGGCATTAGTGAGCCCAAACGGCATCACCAAGAATTCGTAGTGACCGTACTTCATTCTAAAAGCGGTTTTGGGTATGTCCGATTCTCGGACCCTCAACTGATAGTACCCCGACCTTAAATCTATCTTTGAAAACACCGATGCTCCCTTTAATTGATCAAACAAATCGTCAATTTGTGGCAACAGATATTTATTCTTTATCGTCACTTCATTGAGTTGACGATAGTCGATGCACAACCTCATGCTTCTGTCCTTCTTTTTCACAAACAATACCGGTGCGCCCCATGGAGAAAAACTTACGTCGGCGAAACCTCTATCCGTCAATTCTTGCAATTGGACCTTCAATTCCTTTAACTCCGTTAATGCCATACGATAAGGAGCTATCGAAATTGGAGTGGTACCAGGTACCAATTCGATGCCAAATTCTACTTCCCGAACAGTGGTAAGCGGCAATTCTTGGGAAAACATCCGGTATTCACAAACCACGGGCACAGATTCGGGTTTCTTTTCGATTCCTTGTCATCGAGCACGACGCAAGGTACGCCGCACCCTTTTCTTACATATTTCGGGCCAACATCGGCGATATTACGGTGGCAACTCCTTTAAGTCCGTAGACTCAACCAGATTATCTTGTTATTCGCGCTCCTCAAATCGATAGTCTTGCTCTTGCAATTTACAACCGCATCGTGCATGGTCAACCAATCCGGACCAAGAATAACGTCGAACTCATCGAACGGCAAAAGCATCAAGTCCGCGGAAAACAAGAACCTCGGAACACTAGGGGACTTTTCTTGCACACTTTGTTGACAAGCACGTAATGACCCAAGGGGTTTGATACCGAATTACAAACTCAAGAGACTCAATAGGCAAGTCTTATCGATGCTAAGGTTTCACATATATATGAATGAATAGAACCAGGTCAATCAAAGCAATCACATTTGTATTGAAAAGAGTGAAAGTACCGGTAATGACATCCGGAGAGGCAAGATCCTCGCGTGCTGCAGATGGCATAAGTCCTCGCAGGAGCACGAGCCTCAGATCCGATGGTAGCATCTCTAGATCCTCTCGACCGCCAACGACATTGCCCATATTTCTAGGTGGCCTACCTCGAGCAGCGGTAGCACCCGGGTTTCCACTCTGACTCACATTCTGTTCAAGCATCCTCGGGCAATCCTTCATAAAGTGGTCGGCTGTTCCACACTTATAACAGGAGCGATCACGAAACCAACAGCTCCCCGAATGGCATTTGCCACAATGTGGACACTCCGCCCTCTCTCGGCGATCGTTTCCACCCCTGGCGATCGAAGTGACTCGTGTGGTTACAGGGGGTCGATCGCGTCCTCGTCTAGAAAAGCCCGAAACGCCTCTAGACCAGCTCACATCATCTCGAAATCTCTTCGATGCTTGTTGAAGAGACTTTCCCGAGGACCTCTTTCGGAATTCTCCAGTTCCCACATCAACTTTTTGTTTCTCCTTTCTAAGCTCTTCGGCTTTACAAGCTCGCTCAACAAGTACTACGAACTCTCGTATCTCGAGAATGCCAACGAACATCCTTATATCATCATTCAACCCATCCTCGAAGCGTTTACACATAATAGCTTCGGACGAAATGCATTCTCGCTGCGTCGGCTAAGCCTCATAAACTTTCGCTCGTAGTCGAGAAGCGGACATGGAACCTTGCTTAAGATCAAGAAATTCCCTTCGCTTTTGGTCGATGAATCTCTGACTAATATACTTTTTTCGGAACTCGGTTTGAAAGAATTCCCAAGTCACTTGCTCTCTAGGCACCACAGAAGTCGAGTACTCGAGAGGCGGACTCACGTAGCAAGGAGATGGTACACTTTAAGCACTCATCGGGTGTATACAGGATGACTCATCAAGCACCCGGATAGTGTTATCCAATCAAAATTCAGCTCGCTCGGCATCATCATCATCCGTAGCCTTAAATTCAGTGGCCCCATGTTTTCGAATCTTATCGACTAGGGGCTTACTTGACCTTATTTGGTCAGTCACCGGAGGTATTGTGGGTGCGGGGGTTGCATTTGTCGGGAATGGAGGTTGTGGAACAACCGTGTTAGTTCGAATGTATTGATTAAACCATTCGTTCATCACACTATAAAAGGCTTGCCTAGCCTCATCATTCGGATTGCTGGCCATAGGTTGAGAGTCCGCGGTGCTGTCCCTTGCGCTGAGCAGCGCCACACTCTCCACACCATCAGCTATCGCTTCGGTTGGGATCGGGATCCATTGCTAATAACAACACAAAGTCAAATTGTCAGAAATCCCCACACTATCGATTCATCATTTAATGGCATGTATAGCTAGACCCCAAACACATCACAGTAGTCCTAGAATCGACTAAACCGTGGCTCGATACCAATAAAATTGTAACACCCGAACCCGAGACCATCGCGGTGTCGGACACGAGGGTTAACAAGCCAAGTTCACATGTTTTGCCCACCAATTTGGCATTTCCAGTCAGGCTGGAAGACTGCATCACCGTCGCCTTAAAAATCATATCTCGAGTTTCAAAACTCGGAAACTGGTTTCGTAAATTTTCTCTGAATTTAGACTCATATATCCATCCATGGATTTATTTCTAGAATTTTTGGTCGGGCCAATTGGTACAGTTTATTAGTTAAAGTCACTCATGTTACAGGGATTGACTGCTCTGACCTTCTCGCGGTATAACTTGAATATCTCTCTGTACAGAGCTTTAATGCTGGTATCCGTTTGTTTCTAATGAAACTAGACTCAAAATTGAATCTGTACATATAAGGTATGTCTCCTAATTCTTTCTGGATAATTTATAGTGAATTTTTAAAGTTGAGACAGGGGACCCAGAAACCGTTCTGGCCCTGTTTCACAATAGCTTCAATATCTCTTAACATGTAACTCCTATGATCATTTCGCTTCTTCCATATGAAAATAGACTCATCAAGGTTCATTTACATAGCTTATTCACTATTTAATACCATTCCTACAATTTTTGGTGATTTTTCACATTCACGTCACTGCAGCGGGCAGCATCTGTTTTAAGGTAGGTCTTATCTATTTTTGTAGTCTCCATCAACCAACTAGTCTTGCCATACATAGGTTCACATATGATCATTTTAACCATACCAATGGCTGATCATGTGACCAACACTCCCATTTCCGATCCATAATCACATCATGACACCATATATATACATTCAAACCACAAATAGTCTAAGTTCATGCTTCCTTTTACGAGCCATTTTCGCATGGCCGTATACATATACATCGCCACATTTTTAAACCAACAAGGGGTAGCCCTATACATGCCATTTCAAAGTTCAACCAAAATTTATACCAAAATAGAGGCGTGGATAGTGTGGATGACTTCGACTTTATTGATCCCGAATCCGTTTGCTATCGGCGAAATCTATAAAACAGAGAGCCAAAGCAACGGGTAAGCATTTTTATGCTTAGTAAGTCTCAAGGAATATAATCAGCTTTAATTAAAGCAATACATTCACATAACCAAATGCATCATTTCATTAATGCACATTCACATAATCGTTTTACTTCACCGTCCCAACACTTATGTTCATACACAAATAACGGCTTCATTAAGGCCGATAACTCGCTTCCATCATAGGAGCGGATATTCATACGCTCTTACTCCTAGCGCATAAAGCACACACCGCACTTACCTTGTCGTTGGGAAATTTCACAAGTGCATTAGCTGAAATTTTCCAGCAAGCTTATAATTTTCAAATCACATACCTTCGAGTTTAACCAGACGTCGCTACTCGTTCAATCGCCTTGGGACATAGCCCGGTTATGGTAACCCGCACCAAGGCCTCACGGGACTTAACCCGGATATCACGATTTGCACAAATGCCTTGGTCTTAGCCCGGATTTAACAACTTGCACGAATGCCTTGGTCTTAGCCGGATATAGCTACTAGCACAATTGCCTTGGTCTTAACCCGGATATAATTTTCAGCATAATTGTCTTGGGGCTTAGCAGGATATAATTCAATTTCTCATGCACACATACATCAATAATCCTTTGGACATACATATTTCATTTTCGTTACTAAGGCTCAAACACAATTATAATCATTAGCATATTCGCCGGGACTTAGCCGGGTGGAATTCAAATACTCATACACACATAATCAATAATCATACACATCCATATTTCATCTCACATAATTCAAGTAAGGTCACTTCTTGAGGACTTACCTCGGATGTTGTCGAACGGCTTTTACGGCTATTCGATCACTTTTTCCTTCCCTTGTCCAATTGTGGACCTCTTAGCTCTTGAGCTAATTCAAACAAATTCAATTTATTAAAACCTCATTGTGCTAGCTTATGGCGAATATGACAAGGAATTTAAATGGTCATATGGCCACTCTTTAGCTTGAATACACAATGGTCATGCACATTTTATACTACATCAAGCAATTCAATACAATTTATTTGAGCATCAAGGAAATGCTAAGGCCTTCAATAGGCTACCCAAGGCCGAATATTCATGTACATGTTGAGGCCAATTATGCACTTAATACCTCACAAAAACAGCATGCATTTTACTAGTTAATGCTTTGCATATTGTGGCTCAAAACTTATAATATAGCATCAAGCACTTATATGTGTGCTAGGCCGAATTGTGCTTGCAATTTCACAATTATTCTTCAACATCTTCTTCTTTAAACAAACTTATTCATCACTTCCTTCATAACCAAAACATCATGTGCAAACATATATATACATATATGAGCATGGCCGAATTTCAAGGTGTCCATAGCCATCCAAAACACAAATTTTAACTAACATGCAAGAAGCATGAACCATGCTCATGAATGCATCATGGCCGAATATGGCAATCATGCTCCTTTTCAACTTCAATCATGATAAAACAACAAGAAAACTCAAAATCTTACTCAAGAGTAGACAATCCATCATTGCATGCATCATCATCAAGCTTCACACTTAGCATGCAATGGCTTTATCACCATAACAACTTTGGCCAAATACCATTTCCATGGCATAACAAAGATTTGAGCCATGGCTAACATGCACATCAAGTTAGCAACCAAAACATGCATGAAACTCCCAACACAACCTCATACATACCTTAATCTTGATGCAAATTTAGCCAAATCTCCTTCTTGTTCTCTTCCAAACCAAGCATGAAGCAAAACTCCTATCTCCTCCCTTAGTATTTTCGGCCAAAAGGAAAGAACAAGGATGAACAATTTTTTTTCTTGTTTTTCTTTCACTTGCATGGCAATGGGGGGGGAGGATGAGCTATTTTCTTGATTTTTTTTGTTTCTCCTCCAACATCATTAATTATTTTATCATTTAATTCATCATGCATTAACAAAACATGTTTCAACATGTTTTCTTTGCCCATAAACCATGTCATGGCTGGCCACTAGCTTCTTTTGGGGAAATTTGACATGCAAATCCTTTATTTTTGCATGCATGAGCAACTAGTCATCACACATTTCCCCATCATACTTTCAAAGTTCACTATTAGGTCCTTTCTAGTGAAATTCACCTTTATAACACTAAATCAATCATCAAAAATGTCATACATGGATACACACATATTATAGGCATCGAAATAAATTTTAAATTATTTTTATGCCTCGGTTTTGTGGTCCCGAGACCACCTTCCGACTAGGGTCAATTTTGGGTGTCACAACTCTCCCCACTTAAGAAATTTTCGTCCCGAAAATCTTACCAGTAAATAGGTTTGGATATCGCTCTTTCATAGAGTTCTCGGTCTCCCAAGTAGCTTTTTCTATCCCGTGCTTGAGCCATAACACTTTTACTAGTGGAACCCGCTTGTTTCGTAACTCTTTCACTTCTCGTGATAGGATACGAATCGGTTCTTCCTCATAACTCATATTAGCTTGAATTTCAATTTCTGATGGACTAATCACGTGCGATGGATCGGATCTATAGCGTCGAAGCATCGAAACGTGAAAGACATCGTGAACCTTTTCGAGTTCGGGGCAAAATCAAACGATATGCCACCGGACCGACTCGCTTCGGATATCTCGTATGGCCCAATGAACCTCGGGCTCAACTTGCCCTTACGGCTGAATCTGAGTATCTTTTCCAAGGCGATACCTTGAGAAACACTTTATCACCCACGATACTCGATATCCTTACGCTTCAGTCCGCGTCGACGACTCGACGATCGGAGGCTATCTTGGACTTTCACGGATTACTTTCACTTTCTGTTCAGCATCTCTAATCAAATCCACCGAAAATCTTGCTTTCACCAAGCTCGGTCCAAAACAATGGTGTACGGCATTTACGACCGTATAAGGCCTCGTAGGGTGCCATCTTAATACTTGATTGAAAGTTGTTGTTGTAAGCGAATTCAATCAACGGCAAATACCGTTCCCATGAACCACTAAACTCGAGGACGCAACATCTTAACATATCCTCAAGTATCCGAATTATCCGCCGGATTGACCATCGGTTTGGGGGTGAAAGGCGGTCTTTGAAATGCAACTTGGTACCCAAAGCCTCTTGCAATTTCTTCCAAAATCGCGATGTAATCTTGGGTCTCTATCCGACACGATAGAAATAGGCACCCCATGCAATCGAATAATTTGGGAGACGATAATTCGCCAATTTATCGAGCGAAAAATCCGTGCGGACAGGATAAAATGAGCAGACTTGGTCATCTATCAACAATGACCCAAATCGCATCTTTCTTACTTGCCGACTTTGGTAATCCGGATATAAAATCCATTGTCACTCGATCCCATTTCTATTCGTATCATGATTGGTCAAGTAATCCCGATGGCACTTGATGTTCCGCTTTCACTTGTTGACATATCGACACCTTGAAACAAATTCGAAATGTCTCATTTCATACCGCCACCAAAATTGGCGTTTGTGTCATTGTACATTTTAGTACTACCGGGTGGATTGACATTCGACTCTCGTGAGCCTCGCTCAAAATCATCGAAACAAGTTCAATTCCTTGGAATACATAATCGACCCTTGAACGTCAGCGGTCATTGTCGTCAATCTGAAATTCGATTCTTCATCCGAAACACATTCGGCTCGCTTAGCGACCAATTCAGCGTCGACCTTCTGAGATTCAAGTATTTGATGAATCAATAACGGTTTGGCCTCTAATTTGACTACTAGCACCTCCTCGGGTGAAACGGATAAATGAGCATCCATCGCTCTCAAAGCAGACAGTGCCTTGCGACTTAAAGCATCGGCCACCACGTTGGCCTTTCCCGGGTGATAATCAATGATGAGTTCATAGTCTTTCAACAACTCAAGCCAACGTCTTTGTCGCAGGTTTAAATCTTTCTGAGTCATCAAATATTTTAGACTCTTGTGGTCCGAATAAATATGACATCTTTCTCCAAACAAGTAATGCCGCCATATCTTCAAGGCGAACACTATGGCTGCTAGTTCAAGGTCATGGGTCGGCTAGTTTCTCTCATGCGGCTTTAGTTGTCTCGATCGTAAGCCACAACTCGACCTTCTTGCATCAACACACAACCTAACCCAAGCAAGGATGCGTCAACTGTATATGACAAACTCTTTACCAGACTCCGGCTGTACTAGCACTGGGGCCTCGGTTAAACAAGTTTTAGTCGATCGAAACTTTCTTGACAATGTTCGACCACTCGAACTCAACATCTTTTGGAGTAGTTTCAGTCATCGGTAGCGACTATCATCGAAAAACCTTTCACAAATCGTCGATAGTATCAGCCCCAAAAGCTCCTAACTTCGGTAACATTCCTTGGAGGTTTCCAATTGACTATGGTCGAAATTTTGTTCGGGTCCACCCGACACCGATCGCGGACACCACGTGCCCTAAAAAACTAACCTCTTTCACCAAAATTCACATTTACCGAACTTTGCGTATAAGCGCTTATCTCGTAAGATTTGCAACACTAGCCTCGGTGTTCAAGATGTTCGGTTTCATCTCTCGAATTGACCTAAATGTCATCGATAAATACAACTACGAACCGATCCAAGTATGGCCTGAAAATTCTATTCATTAAATCCATAAACACCGAGGGCATTAGTGAGCCCAAACGGCATCACCAAGAATTCGTAGTGACCGTGCCGTTCTAAAAGCGGTTTTGGGTATGTCCGATTCTCGGACCCTCAACCGATAGTACCCGACCTTAAATCTATCTTTGAAAACACCGATGCTCCCTTTAATTGATCAAACAAATCGTCAATTCGTGGCAACAGATATTTATTCTTTATCGTCACTTCATTGAGTTGACGATAGTCGATGCACAACCTCATGCTTCGTCCTTCTTTTTCACAAACAATCTTGAGTGCGCCCATGGAGAAAAACTCGATCGAGCGAAACCTCTATCCGTCAATTCTTGCAATTGGACCTTCAATTCCTTTAACTCGTTAATGCCATACGATAAGGAGCTATCGAAATTGGAGTGGTACCAGTACCAATTCGATGCCAAATTCTACTTCCGAACGGTGGTAAGCGGCAATTCTTGGGAAAACATCCGGTATTCACAAACCACGGGCACAGATTCGGGTTTCTTTTTCGATTCCTTGTCATCGAAAGCACGACGCAAGGTACGCCGCACCCTTTTCTTACATATTTCGGGCCAACATCGGCGATATTACGGTGGCAACTCCTTTAAGTCCGTAGACTCAACCCGTATTATCTTGTTATTCGCTCCTCAAATCGATAGTCTTGCTCTTGCAATTTACAACCGCATCGTGCATGGTCAACCAATCCGGACCAAGAATAACGTCGAACTCATCGAGCGGCAAAAGCATCAAGTCCGCCGGAAAACAAGAACCTCGGAACACTAGGGGACTTTTCTTGCACACTTTGTTGACAAGCACGTAATGACCCAAGGGTTTGATACCCGAATTACAAACTCGATGAGACTCAATAGGCAAGTCTTCTTTGGATGCTAAGGTTTCACATATATATGAATGAATAGAACCGGGGTCAATCAAAGCAATCACATTTGTATTGAAAAGAGTGAAAGTACCGGTAATGACATCCGAGAGGCGGCATCCTCGCGTGCGCCAGATGGCATAAGTCCTCGCAGAGCACGAGCCTCGAGATCCGATGGTAGCATCTCTAGATCCTCTCGACCGCCATCGACATTGCCCATATTTCTAGGTGGCCTACCTCGGCGGCGGTAGCACCGGGTTTCCACTCGACTCACATTCATTCAAGCATCCTCGGGCAATCCTTCATAAAGTGGTCGGTTGTTCCACACTTATAACAGAGCGATCACGAAACCAACAACTCCCGAATGGCATTTGCCACAATGTGGACACTCCGCCCTCTCGGCGATCGTTTCCACCGGCGATCGAAGTGACTCGTGTGTGTTACTGGGGTCGATCGCGTCCTCGTCTAGAAAAGCCCAAACGCCTCTAGACCAGCTCACATCATCTCGAAATCTCTTCGATGCTTGTTGAAGAGACTTTCCGAGGACCTCTTTCGAATTCTCCGGTTCCACATCAACTTTTGTTTCTCCTTTCTAAGCTCTTGACTTTACAAGCTCGCTCAACAAGTACTACGAACTCTCGTATCTCGAGAATGCCAACGAACATCCTTATATCATCATTCAACCCATCCTCGAAGCGTTTACACATAATAGCTTCGGACGAAATGCATTCTCGCGCGTACCGGCTAAGCCTCATAAACTTTCGTTCGTAGTCGGTAACGGACATGGAACCTTGCTTAAGATCAAGAAATTCCCTTCGCTTTTGGTCGATGAATCTCTGACTAATATACTTTTTTCGGAACTCGGTTTGAAAGAATTCCCAAGTCACTTGCTCTCTAGGCACCACAAGTCGAGTACTCGAGAGGCGGACTCACGTAGCAAGGAGATGGTACACTTTAAGCACTCATCGGTGTGCGTGACAGCTCATCAAGCACCGGATAGTGTTATCCAATCAAAATTCAGCTCGCTTCGGCATCATCATCATCCGTAGCCTTAAATTCAGTGGCCCCATGTTTTCGAATCCTATCGACTAGGGGCTTACTTGACCTTATTTGGTCAGTCACCGGAGGTATTGTGGGTGCGGGGGTTGCATTTGTCGGGAATGGAGGTTGTGGAACAACCGTGTTAGTTCGAATGTATTGATTAAACCATTCGTTCATCACACTATAAAAGGCTTGCCTAGCCTCATCATTCGGATTGCTGGCCATAGGTTGAGAGTCCATGGCGCTGTCCCTTGCGCGGAGCAGCGCCACACTCTCCACACCATCAGCTATCGCTTCGGTTGGGATCGGGATCCATTGCTAATAACAACACAAAGTCAAATTGTCGAAATCCCCACACTATCGATTCATCATTTAATGGCATGTATAGCTAGACCCCAAACACATCACAAGAGTCCTAGAATCGACTAAACCGTGGCTCGATACCAATAAAATTGTAACACCCGAACCCGAGACCATCGCCGTGTCGGACACGAGGGGTTAACAAGCCAAGTTCACATGTTTTGCCCACCAATTTGGCATTTCTAGTCAGGCTGGAAGACTGCATCACCGTCGCCTTAAAAATCATATCTCGAGTTTCAAAACTCGGAAACTGGTTTCGTAAATTTTCTCTGAATTTAGACTCATATATCCATCCATGGATTTATTTCTAGAATTTTTGGTCGGGCCAATTGGTACAGTTTATTAGTTAAAGTCACTCATGTTACAGGGATTGACTGCTCTGACCTTCTCGCGGTATAACTTGAATATCTCTCTGTACAGAGCTTTAATGCTGGTATCCGTTTGTTTCTAATGAAACTAGACTCAAAATTGAATCTGTACATATAAGGTATGTCTCCTAATTCTTTCTGGATAATTTATAGTGAATTTTTAAAGTTGAGACAGGGACCCAGAAACCGTTCTGGCCCTGTTTCACAATAGCTTCAATATCTCTTAACATGTAACTCCTATGATCATTTCGCTTCTTCCATATGAAAATAGACTCATCAAGGTTCATTTACATAGCTTATTCACTATTTAATACCATTCCTACAATTTTGGTGATTTTCACATTCACGTCACTGCAGCGGGCAGCATCTGTTTTAAGGTAGGTCTTATCTATTTTGTAGTCTCCATCAACCAACTAGTCTTGCCATACATAGGTTCACATATGATCATTTTAACCATACCAATGGCTGATCATGTGACCAACACTCCCATTTCCGATCCATAATCACATCATGACACCATATATATACATTCAAACCACAAATAGTCTAAGTTCATGCTTCCTTTTACGAGCCATTTTCGCATGGCCGTATACATATACATCGCCACATTTTTAAACCAACAAGGGTAGCCCTATACATGCCATTTCAAAGTTCAACCAAAATTTATACCAAAATAGAGGCGTGGATAGTGTGGATGACTTCGACTTTATTGATCCCGAATCCGTTTGCTATCGGCGAAATCTATAAAAGAGAGCCAAAGCAACGGGTAAGCATTTTATGCTTAGTAAGTCTCAAGGAATATAATCAGCTTTAATTAAAGCAATACATTCACATAACCAAATGCATCATTTCATTAATGCACATTCACATAATCGTACTTACTTCACCGTCCCAACACTTATGTTCATACACAAATAACGGCTTCATTAAGGCCGATAACTCGCTCCATCATAGGAGCGGATATTCATACGCTCTTACTCCTAGCGCGCAAAGCACACACCGCACTTACCTTGTCGTTGGGAAATTTCACAAGTGCATTAGCTGAAATTTTCCAGCAAGCTTATAATTTTCAAATCACATACCTTCGGAGTTTAACCAGACGTCGCTACTCGTTCAATCGCCTTCGGGACATAGCCCGGTTATGGTAACCCGCACCAAGGCCTACGGGACTTAACCCGGATATCACGATTTGCACAAATGCCTTGGTCTTAGCCCGGATTTAACAACTTGCACGAATGCCTTGGTCTTAGCCGGATATAGCTACTAGCACAATTGCCTTGGTCTTAACCGGATATAATTTTCAGCATAATTGTCTTGAGGCTTAGCCGGATATAATTCAATTTCTCATGCACACATACATCAATAATCCTTTGGACATACATATTTCATTTTCGTTACTAAGGCTCAAACACAATTATAATCATTAGCATATTCGCCGGGACTTAGCCCGGTGGAATTCAAATACTCATACACACATAATCAATAATCATACACATCCATATTTCATCTCACATAATTCAAGTAAGGTCACTTCTTGAGGACTTACCTCGGATGTTGTCGAACGGCTTTTACGGCTATTCGATCACTTTTTCCTTCCCTTGTCCAATTGTGGACCTCTTAGCTCTTGAGCTAATTCAAACAAATTCAATTTATTAAAACCTCATTGTGCTAGCTTATGGCGAATATGACAAGGAATTTAAATGGTCATATGGCCACTCTTTAGCTTGAATACACAATGGTCATGCACATTTTATACTACATCAAGCAATTCAATACAATTTATTTGAGCATCAAGGAAATGCTAAGGCCTTCAATAGGCTACCCAAGGCCGAATATTCATGTACATGTTGAGGCCAATTATGCACTTAATACCTCACAAAAACAGCATGCATTTTACTAGTTAATGCTTTGCATATTGTGGCTCAAAACTTATAATATAGCATCAAGCACTTATATGTGTGCTAGGCGAATTGTGCTTGCAATTTCACAATTATTCTTCAACATCTTCTTCTTTAAACAAACTTATTCATCACTTCCTTCATAACCAAAACATCATGTGCAAACATATATATACATATATGAGCATGGCAATTTCAAGGTGTCCATAGCCATCCAAAACACAAATTTTAACTAACATGCAAGAAGCATGAACCATGCTCATGAATGCATCATGGCGAATATGGCAATCATGCTCCTTTTCAACTTCAATCATGATAAAACAACAAGAAAACTCAAAATCTTACTCAAGAGTAGACAATCCATCATTGCATGCATCATCATCAAGCTTCACACTTAGCATGCAATGGCTTTATCACCATAACAACTTTGGCCAAATACCATTTCCATGGCATAACAAAGATTTGAGCCATGGCTAACATGCACATCAAGTTAGCAACCAAAACATGCATGAAACTCCCAACACAACCTCATACATACCTTAATCTTGATGCAAATTTAGCCAAATCTCCTTCTTGTTCTCTTCCAAACCAAGCATGAAGCAAAACTCCTATCTCCTCCCTTAGTATTTTCGGCCAAAAGGAAAGAACAAGGATGAACAATTTTTTTCTTGTTTTTCTTTCACTTGCACGGCAATGGGGGAGGATGAGCTATTTTCTTGATTTTTTTGTTTCTCCTCCAACATCATTAATTATTTTATCATTTAATTCATCATGCATTAACAAAACATGTTTCAACATGTTTTCTTTGCCCATAAACCATGTCATGGCCGGCCACTAGCTTCTTTTGGGGAAATTTGACATGCAAATCCTTTATTTTTGCATGCATGAGCAACTAGTCATCACACATTTCCCCATCATACTTTCAAAGTTCACTATTAGGTCCTTTCTAGTGAAATTCACCTTTATAACACTAAATCAATCATCAAAAATGTCATACATGGATACACACATATTATAGGCATCGAAATAAATTTTAAATTATTTTTATGCCTCGGTTTTGTGGTCCCGAGACCACCTTCCGACTAGGGTCAATTTTGGGCTGTCACACTTTCAGTCTCAAACGGTCCAATAAAATGTGAACTTAGTTTGCCTTTCTTGCCAAATCTAATGACTTTCTTTCACGGGGATACTTTCAAGAACACGTTGTCACGAACTTGATACTCAATCTCATTTCTTTTCAAGTCTGCATAAGACTTTTGTCTATTTGAAGCTGCTTTCGAGCAATCTCTGATAACTTTCACATTCTCTTTAGTTTCTTTAACTAAATCAACCCCGTAAATCTAATTTCCTTTAAGCTTTATCCAATACAAAGGTATGCGACATTTATGTCCATAAAAAGCTTCATAAGGTGCCATTTTCAAACTCGACTGGTAACTATTATTATAAGCAAACTCTACCAACGACAAATATTTCTCCCAACTACCTTGAAATTCTAAGACACAACATTTGAGCATATTCTCAAGTATCTAAATAATTCTCTCTGACTGACCATGGATTTGAGGATGGAAAGCTATACTAAAACTCAACTTTGTACCCAAAGCTTCCTGTAACTTCTTTCAAAACTGCGAAGTGAATCTCGGGTCTTTATTTGAAATAATCGATAATGGTACTCTATGTAGTCTGACTATCTTTGAAATATATAACTCGGCCAACTTGTCAAGTGAATAATCCATATGAACTGAAATAAAATGAGTCAACTTCGTTAGCTTATTAATCATAACCCATACTGTATCTTTCTTTCTCAGTGTCAACGGCTATCTTGTCATGAAATCCATGGCAACTCGGTCCCATTTCTACTCAGGAACTAACACAGGCTGCAATAAACCTGAAGGTACCTGATGTTCGGCTTTTACCTGCTGATAAATCAAACATCTAGAAACAAACTCTAAGATATCTCTTTTCATTCCTACCCACCAATACATTTTCTTAAAATCATTATACATCTTTGTACTACTTAGATGAATAGACTAAGAACTACTATATGCTTCCTCTAAAATCTTTCGAATAAGCTCATCATTCTTTGGTACACATATCCAATTTCTGAACATTAAACAACAGTTAGAATTGATCTGAAAATCTGACTCTATACCCGACTCACACTAAGCTCTTTTGGCCTGCAACTCACTGTCATCTTTCTAAACTTCACAAATTTCTTCAAGAAACATTGTCTTAGCTCTTAATTCGTCTAAGATAGAACCATCATACGATAAGGTTAAACTAGTGTTCAAAGCTCTTAATGCAAATAAAGATTTTCTACTCAAAGCATCAGCAACTACGTTTGCCTTACCCGGGTGATAATCGATTACTAGTTCATAATCTTTAATCAACTCTAGCCATCTTCTTTGCCTCAAGTTCAAATCTTTCTGAGTCATCAAGTATTTCAAACTTTTATGATCAGAAAAGATTTAGCACTTCTCACCATACAAGTGACGTCTCTAGATTTTCAACACAAATACAATGGCAACTAGTTCCAAATCATGTATCGGATAATTTTTCCCGTGTGGCTTTAGCTATCTAGAGGCATAAGCAATTACCTTTCCTTCCTGTATAAGTACACAGCCTAGTCCATTCAAGGATGCATCACTGTAAATCACAAACTCTTTACCCGGTTCTGGTTGTACTAAGACAGGAGCTTCAGTCAACAATGCCTTTAACTTGTCAAAACTCTGCTGACACTTTTTAGTCCATTCAACTTGACATCTTTCTGTAGCAATGTGACAGCCCGAAAGTGACCCTAGTCAGAAAGCGGTTTCGGGACCGCTAAACCGAGTCACCAAATTATTTGAATGTGATAATTATTGTCTAAAATATGTGAATATGAACGTGTGAAAGTTTTAAGCTTCGATTTAATTAATTGCATGTGAATTTAGTTAATAGGACTTATGTGAGAAAATTTAGAAATGTGCTAGGCAAATGTAAGTGGCCTATTAGTGCATGTAATCAAAGGGGTGGACTTGCATGTCAATTTCCCCCATTTAATTAGTAGTGGTCGGCCATGACAATAAGGGTGGACAAAGTGTGATGGGTAAAACATGTCATAAACATGTTGTGTTAATGGTTTATGTTAGAAATGATAAAATAAGGAGCATGGTAATAAAATAATGAAAAGGAAAATGATGAAGAAAAAAAGAAAAGAAAAAAAGGTTCTCATGTTGTGAACTTGGCCGAATAGAGGAAAGAAAGACAGGGAAAAGAGCTTGGAGAAAATCGGCTATGGTGGTTCACTAGGCTAAGGTATGTTTGATGATGTTCCATGAGATGCATGCATGTTTTAGTTGTTAGCTTGAGTTCTACCTAGCCCATGGTTTGAATCTTTGCTATGTGATGGAGATGATATTCGGCCATGGGTGTTGTCTTCTTGGTTGGTGTTGATGTTGTGGTGATGATGCATGAAGATGAGTTAAGTTTCGGCTAAGGTGGATTTGTGTTGATGTCATTTGCATGCTAAATGTGAAGCTTTGTAATGATACATGTGATGGTGGATTGATGCCTCTTGGATTTTCTTTTTTAGCATTTTTTTTGAGTTAGACATTAGGTTCTTTGTTTAACCCATGACCAAAATTGAAAGGGTATGGTGTCTTGATGCATTCGGCCATAGTAGGAAATATGGTTGTTGTTCATGTTATTTGCATGAGAAATGGTAGTAAGGTGAAGTGCAAATATTAGTATTTGATTACTAGTGTATATATGTGTATTAGCCGCGTTTTGAACTTGAAACAAAATGGTATGTAGTTAATACAAGTAACCATATTTGTAGGAAGTATTAAGCATATAATTGGCCTCAACATAGACATGCATATTCGCCACATGAGATAGATTGGTGTTGCATGTATTCGGTTAGGGCAAGCATATTGATGCTTTTATCTTGACTTAGATAATCGGCTCAAGGAGAATTTGTTAAAGTGCTTAGTAAATTGATATTAGGTTAATGATGTGTGTATTCGGTCATGAAGGTGCACATGAGGAAATGTTAGATTAATTGTATTAAATTGCTCAATGTGATTAAAATGCGTATGACCACTTTGTATTTGAGCTAAAGGTGGCCATATGACCTATCAACTCCTTGTCATATTCGGCCATAAGCTAGCAGAATGAGACTTTAATAAGTTAAATTTGCTTGAATTAGCTCAAGAGCTTAGAGGACCAAAGTTGGACAAGGGAAAGGAAAAAGTGATCGAATAGCCGCCGAAATCGTTCGACAACATCCGAAGTAAGTTTTCGAGTAATGAAACTTAGTTTACGATTTGATTAAGTCATGACGTATAATCATAACAATATACGGTGATATAATGATTCTACTTGAATTATATGTGAGTTAATTAGTCTATACGTATGATGGGTAGCCGTATGTGCATAGAAATCATGTCATGAAGCAAACCGAATCATGCTATTAGTATGTGGCTGTGACACCCCGAATGTGACCCTAGTCGGAGAGTGGTTTCGGGACCACGAAACCGAGTCACAAGAATAATTAAGTGTTATATTCCGTACTTATTGTATGTGGAATTGGTATGCGTAAATATTTCGTGTCTCGATTTTTTATTAATTAGGTGCTAAATTATAAGAAAGGACTTAGTAGTGAACTTTGAAAGTACGATAGGGAAATAGGTGATGACTAATTAAAGCATGCATGCAAAATAATGGACTTGCATGTCAAATTCCCCTTTCTACAAGTAATGGCCGCCATGACAAAGAAATATGGGTCAAACATGTCATGAAACATGTTTTGTTGGGCATTAGGGAGAAATAGTAAACAAATAAGCATGGGTAAGAAAAGAATGAAAAAAAAATGTGTGTGAGAGAGTGGCATACCCCATTGCCGTGAGTTGTAGAGAAGGAAAGAAAAAATTTTGTTCATCCTTTCTTTGAGCCAAAACTAAGGAAGAAGGAGGATTTTTGCTTCATGCTTGGTTTGGAAGAGATCTAGAAGGAGATTTGGCTAAGTTTGCATCAAGATTAAGGTATGTATGAGGTTGTGTTGGGAGTTTCATGCATGTTTTGGTTGCTAACTTGATGTGCATGTTAGCCATGGCTCAAATCTTTGGTATGCCATGGAAATGGTATTTGGCCAAAGTTGTTATAGTGATAAAGCCATTGCATGCTAAGTGTGAAGCTTGATGATGATGCATGCAATGATGGATTTTCTACTCATGAGTAAGATTTTGAGTTTTCTTTGTTTTATCATGATTAAAGTTGAAAAGGAGCATGATTGTCATACTTGGCCATGATGCATTCTTGAGCATGATTCATGCTTCTTGCATGTTAGTTAAAAGTTTGTGTTTTGGATGGCTATGGACACCTTGAAAATTCGCCATGCTCATATATGCATATATATGATTGCACATTATGTTTGGTTATGAACTAAGTGATGAATATATTGATTTAAAGAAGAAAATGTGGAAGAATGCTTGTGAAATTGCAAGCACAATTCGCCTAGCACACATATAAGTGCTTGATGCTATATTATAAGTTTTGGGCCACAATGTGCAAAGCATAAATTAGTAGATTGCATGCTGTTTTTGTGAGGTATTAAGTGCAAATTTTGACCTCAACATGTACATGAATATTCGCCTTGGGTAGCCCATTGAAGGCCTTAGCATTTCCTTGATGTTCAAACAAATTGTATTGAATTGCTTGATGTAGTATAAAATGTGCATGACCATTGTGTATTCAAGCTAAAGAGTGGCCATATGACCATCTAAAATCCTTGTCATATTCGCCATAAGCAAGCACAATGAGGTTTTAATAAATTGAATTTGTTTGAATTAGCTCAAGAGCCAAGAGGGCCACAATTGGACAAGGGAAGGAAAAGGTGATCGAATAGCCGAAAAAGCCGTTCGACAACATCCGAGGTAAGTCCTCAAGAAGTGACCTTACTTGAATTATGTGAGATGAAATATGGATGTGTATGATTATTGATTATGTGTGTATGAGTATTTGAATTCCACCGGGCTAAGTCCCAAGGCGAATATGCTAATGATATTAATTGTGTTTGAGCCTTAGTAACGAAAATGAAATATGTATGTCCAATGATTATTGATGTATGTGTGCATGAGAAATTGAATGATATCGGGCTAAGCCCAAGACAATTATGTTGAAATTATATCCGGTTAAGACCCAAGGCAATTGTGCTAGTGGTTATATCCGGCTAAGGCCGAAGGCATTCGTATGAAGTTATTCTATCCGGGCTAAGACCAAGGCATTTGTGCACGTGATTATATCCGGTTATATTCAAGAATCTTGGGCTGGAGGTGAGTGTTGGTTGCTGAAATGAATTTAATTAGTACACTCGGACAGCCCAAAGGATAAGGTACGTTATATGTGCATTGGAAAGTCGACGTGTTTGAGCAACATTCGCTCAATCGACTAATGAATTTCAGTTATTGAATTGATTGATGCTTTGCGAACTTATACAATGATGAAGTATGAAGTAAGAATGTGTATTAATGAAATGATGCATTTGGCTATGTGAATGTATTGCTGTAAATTATAGTTCATTATATTCCTTGAGACTTACTAAGCATAAAAATGCTTACCCGCTGCTTTGGCTCTTAGTTTTCTAGATTTCGCCGAGGCAATCGGATTTGGGATCGTTGAAGTCAAGTCATCCACACTATCAAGCCTCCATTTTGGTATAAATTTTGGTTGAACTTGAGATGGCATGTATAGGACTACCTCTTGTTTGTTAAATACGTTGTAATTTAAGTTTGTATGGCCATGCGAAAATGGCTCAAAAAGGGAGCATGAACTTAGACTTATTGTGGGTTGTATGTATATATATTTGGGGTCATGATGTGGCTATGGTTTGAAATGGGAATGTTGGTCATATGATCAGCCATTGGCATGGTTAAAATGATCATATATGAACCTATGTATGGCAAGATTAGTTGAATCATGGAGACTACCAAATAGGTAAGTCCTACCTTAAAACAGATGCTGCCAGCTGCAGTGGCGTGAATGTGAAAAATCACCATAATTCATAGGAATGGAATCAAATAGTGAATAAGCTATGTAAATGAACCTTGATGAGTCTATTTTCATATGGAAGAAACGAAACGGTCATAGGAGTTACAGGTTAAGAGATATTAAAGCTATTGTGAGACAGGGCCAGAATGGTTTCTGGGTTCCCTGTCGCAACTTTAAAATTCACTATAAATTATCCAAAAAGAATTAGGAGATATACCTTATATGTACAGATTCCATTTTGAGTCTAGTTTCATTAGAAACAAACGACACCAGCATTAAAGCCCTGTGCAGAGAGATATTCAAGTTATACCGCGCGAAGGTCAGAGCAGTCGATCCCTGTAACTTGGGTAACTTTAACTAATAAACTGTACCAATTGGCCCGACCAAAATCCTAGAAATAAATCCATGGATGTATATATGAGTCTAAATTCAGGAAAATTTACGAAACCAGTTTCCGAGTTTTGAAACTCGAGATATGATTTTAAGGCGACAGTGACGCAGTTTTCCAGCCTGACTGGAAATGTCAAATTGGTGGGCAAAAACATGTGAACTTGGTTTGTTAACCCTCGGGTCCGACACGGCGATGGTCTCGGGTTTGGGGTGTTACAATTTTATTGGTATCAGAGCCACGGTTTAGTCGATTCTAGGACTACCGTGATGTGTTTGGGGTCTAGCTATACATGCCATTAAATGATGAATCGATAGTGTGATGAATTCTGACAATTTGACTTCATGTTTGTTTATAGCAATGGATCCCGATCCCAACCGAGCGATAGCTGATGATGTGGAGAGTGTGGCGCTGCTCCGCGAAGGGACAGCGCCGCGGACTCTCAACCTATGGCCAGCAATCCTAATGACGAGGCTAAGCAAGCCTTTTATAGTGTGATGAACGAATGGTTTAATCAATACATTCAACCAACACTATTGTTCCACCACCTCCATTCCCGATTTAATGCAACCCCGCACCTACAATACCTCCGTTGGATGACCCAATAAGGTCGGGTAAGCCCCATCGATAGGATTCAAAACATGGGGCCACTGAATTTAAGGCTACGGATGATGATGATGCCGAGCGAGCTGAATTATGGTTAGATAACACTATCCGGTGCTTGATGAGCTATCCGCATACACCCGATGAGTGCTTAAAGTGTACCATCTCCTTGCTACGCGAGTCCGCCTACTATTGGTGGAGTACTCGACTTTGTGGTGCCTAGAGAGCAAGTGACTTGGGAATTCTTTCTAACCGAGTTAGAAAAAAGTATATCATCGAGATTCATCGACCAAAAGCGGAGGGAGTTCCTTGATCTTAAGCAAGGTTCTATGTCCGTTCACGACTACTGAACGAAAGTTTGTGAGGCTTAGCCAGACGCTGCGAGAATGCATTTCGTCCAAGCTATTATGTGCAAACGCTTCGAGGATGGGCTGAATGATGATATAAGGATGTTTGTTGGCATTCTCGAGATACGAGAGTTCGTAGTACTTGTTGAGCGAGCTTGTAAAGTCAAGAGCTTAGAAAGGAGAAACAAAAAGTGATGTGGGGATTGGAGAATTCGAAGAGGTCCTCGGAAAGTCTCTTCAACAAGCATCAAGAGATTTCGAGATGATGCGAGCCGGTCTAGAGGCGTTTCGGGATTTTCTAGACGAGGACGCGATCGACCCCCTGTGACCACACGAGTCACCTCGATTGCCGGTGGCGGAAATGATCGCCGAGAGAGGACGGAGTGTCCACATTGTGGCAAATGGCATTCGGGGAGCTGTTGGTTTCGTGATCGCTCTGCTATAAGTGTGGATCGGCCGACCATTTTATGAAGGATTGCCCGAGGATGCATGAACAGAATGCAAGTCGAGTGCAAACCCGGTGCTACCATCGCCGAGGTAGGCCACCTAGAAATATGGGCAATGTCATTGGCGGTCGAGAGGATCTAGAGATGCTACCATCGATCCGAGGCTCGTGCTCTGCTAGGACTTATGCCATACGCGCACGCCGAGGATGCTTGCCTCTCCGGATGTTATTACTGGTACTTTCACTCTTTTCAATACAAATGTAATTGCTTTGATTGACCCCGGTTCTACTCATTCTTATATATGTGAAACCTTAGCATCCAAAGAAGACTTTGCCCATTGAGTCTACTGAGTTTGTAATTCGGGTGTCAAACCCCTTGGGTCATTACGTGCTTGTTAACAAAGTGTGCAAGAAAAGTCCCCTAGTGTTCCGAGGTTCTTGTTTTCCGGCGGACTTAATGCTTTTGCCATTCGATGAGTTCGATGTTATTCTTGGTTTGGATTGGTTGACCATGCACGATGCGGTTGTAAATTGCAAGAGCAAGACTATCGATTTGAGGTGCGCGAATAATGAAATAATTCGGGTTGAGTCCACGGACTTAAAGGGGTTGCCAGCTGTAATATCAGCGATGTTGGCCCAGAAATATGTAAGAAAAGGGTGCGAAGCGTACCTTGCGTACGTACTCGATGACAAGGAATCAGAGAAGAAACCCGAATCTGTGCCCGTGGTTTGTGAATACCCGGATGTTTTCCCCGAAGAATTGCCGGGTTTACCACCTGTTCGAGAAATAGAATTTGGCATCGAATTGGTACCTGGTACCACTCCAATTTCGATAGCTCCGTATCGTATGGCACCAACGGAATTGAAGGAGTTGAAAACTCGTTGCAAGAATTGGTGGATAGAGGTTTTGCTCGCCGAGTTTTTCGCCTTGGGTGCGCCGGTGTTGTTCGTGAAGAAGAAGGATGGAACCATGCGACTATGCATCGACTATCGCCGCCTTAACAAAGCGACGATAAAGAACAAATATCCGCTGCCACGTATTGATGACTTGTTCGATCAATCAAGGAGCCTCGGTGTTCTCGAAAATAGATTTGAGATCGGGCTACTATCAATTGCGAATCCGAGATTGAGACGTGCCCAAGACCGCCTTGAGCGAGATATGGTCACTATGAGTTCTGGTGATGCCGTTTGGGCTCACTAATGCCCTGCGGTATTTATGGATTTAATGAATCGAATCTTTAGACCATATTTGGATCGATTCGTAGTCGTGTTCATTGATGACATCTTGGTCTATTCAAGAAATGAGACCGAACATCTTTGAACACTGCGGTTAGTCTTGCAAATTTTACGGGACAAGCAATTATATGCTAAGTTCAGCAAGTGTGAGTTCGGTTAAGAGAGGTAAGCTTCTTGGGTCATGTGGTATCTCAGATCGGGTATTCGAGTCGACCGAATAAAATTTCAGCCATACTAAATTGGAAGCCTCAGAAATATTCTTGAGGTTCAAGCTTTTTGGGGCTTGCGGTTACTACCGACGATTTGTAAAGGCTTCTCAACGATAGCCACGCCGATGACGGCTACTCCAAAAGGATGTTAAGTTCGAATGGACGGAGAAATGCCAAAAAGCTTCGATCAATGAAAACTTATTTGATGAAGCCCCAATTCTAGTGCAACCCGAATCCGCAAGGAGTTTGTCATCTATAGCGACGCCTCTCTACTTGGGTTAGGTTGCGTATTAATGCAAGAAGGTCGAGTTGTGGCCTATGCGTCGAGGCAATTAAAGCCACATGAGAAAAATTATCCGACTCATGATCTCGAATTGGCCGCCATCGTATTCGCCTTAAAGATTTGGCGACATTACTTATTCGGTGAAAGGTGCCATGTATACTCGGATCACAAAAGTCTCAAGTATTTGATGACCCAACGAGACTTAAATCTGCGACAAAGACGTTGGCTCGAGTGTTAAAGGATTATGAGTGATCATTGACTATCACCCGGGAAAGGCGAATGTAGTTGCGGATGCCTTGAGTCGTAAATCGTTATTCACTTTACGAGCGATGAATGTGCACTTGTCTATCCGATCCGACAGTGTGTTAGTGGCTGAAATGAAAGCCAAACCATTATTGACACACCAAATTCGAGAAGCTCGTAAAGTCGATGACGAGTTGGTTGCAAAACGGCTGCGTGTGTTCGAACAAGGACTCGGAGTTTCAAATCGACGATGACGATTGTTTGAGGTTCAAAAGTCGTCTGTGTGTCCCAAAGAATTGAACTCATTTCGATAATTCGAATGAAGCCCATTGTAGCCGAATGGCAATCCACCCGGGAGTACGAAGATGTACAATGATTTGAAACGTCGATTTTGGTGGCATGGTATGAAGCGAGACATCTCCGACTTTGTTTCAAGATGTTTAATATGTCAACAAGTGAAAGCGGAACATCGGTGCCTTGAGGATTACTTCACCAATCACGATACCCGAGTGGAAATGGGATCGAGTCACAATGGACTTTGTATCCGGACCGCCATTGTCGCAAGTAAGAAGGATGCGGTTTGGGTCGTGGTAGATCGATTGACTAAGTCGGCCCACTTTGTCCCGTGACGCACGGATTTTTCAATGGACAAATTAGCGGAATTGTACGCTTCTCGATTGTGAAATTACACGGGTGCCTATTTCTATCGTGGTCGGATAGAGATCCGAGATTTACCTCGCGGTTTTGGAAAAAGTTGCAAGAAGCTTTGGGTACCAAGTTGCATTTCAAAGACCGCTTCCACCCCAAACCGATGGTCAATCCGAGCGGGTAATTCAGATACTTGAGGATATGTTAAGATGTTGCGTCCTCGAGTTTAGTGGTTCATGGAACGGTATTTGCCGTTGATTGAATTCGCTTACAACAACAAACTTTCAATCGAGTATTAAGATGGCACCCTACGAGGCTTTGTACGGGCGTAAATGCCGTACACCATTGTTTTGGACCGAGCTTGGTGAAAGCAAGATTTTCGGGTGGATTTGATTAGGGATGCCGAATGAAAGTGAAAGTAATCCGTGAAAGTTTGAAGATAGCCTTCGATCGTCGAAGTCGACGCGGATATGAAGCGTAAGGATATCGAGTATCGTGGGTGATAAAGTGTTCCTCAAGGTATCGCCTTGGAAAAAATACTCGTGTTCGCCGTAAGGGCAAGTTGAGCCCGAGGTTCATTGGGCCATATGAGATATCGAGCGAGTCGGTCCGGTGGCATATCGCTTGATTTTGCCCCGAACTCAAAAGGTTCACGATGTCTTCCACGCTTCGATGCTTGACGTTATAGATCCGATCCATCGCACGTGATTAGTCCATCGAAATTGAAATTCAAGCTAATATGAGTTATGAGGAAGAACCAATTCGTATCCTATCACGAGAAGTGAAAGAGTTGCGAAACAAGCGGGTTCCGCTAGTGAAAGTGTTATGGCTCAAGCACGGATAGAAGAAGCTACTTGGGAGACCGAGAACTCAATGAGAGAGCGATATCCGAACCTATTTACGGTAAGCTTTTCGGGACGAAAATCTCTTGAGTGGGGAGAGTTGTGACACCCCGAATGTGACCCTAGTCGGAGAGTGGTTTCGGGACCACGAAACCGAGTCACAAGAATAATTAAGTGTTATATTCCGTACTTATTGTATGTGGAATTGGTATGCGTAAATATTTCGTGTCTCGATTTTTTATTAATTAGGTGCTAAATTATAAGAAAGGACTTAGTAGTGAACTTTGAAAGTACGATAGGGAAATAGGTGATGACTAATTAAAGCATGCATGCAAAATAATGGACTTGCATGTCAAATTCCCCTTTCTACAAGTAATGGCCGCCATGACAAAGAATATGGGTCAAACATGTCATGAAACATGTTTTGTTGGGCATTAGGGAGAAATAGTAAACAAATAAGCATGGGTAAGAAAAGAATGAAAAAAAAAAATGTGTGTGAGAGAGTGGCATACCCCATTGCCGTGAGTTGTAGAGAAGGAAAGAAAAAAATTTTGTTCATCCTTTCTTTGAGCCAAAACTAAGGAAGAAGGAGGATTTTGCTTCATGCTTGGTTTGGAAGAGATCTAGAAGGAGATTTGGCTAAGTTTGCATCAAGATTAAGGTATGTATGAGGTTGTGTTGGGAGTTTCATGCATGTTTTGGTTGCTAACTTGATGTGCATGTTAGCCATGGCTCAAATCTTTGGTATGCCATGGAAATGGTATTTGGCCAAAGTTGTTATAGTGATAAAGCCATTGCATGCTAAGTGTGAAGCTTGATGATGATGCATGCAATGATGGATTTTCTACTCATGAGTAAGATTTTGAGTTTTCTTTGTTTTATCATGATTAAAGTTGAAAAGGAGCATGATTGTCATACTTGGCCATGATGCATTCTTGAGCATGATTCATGCTTCTTGCATGTTAGTTAAAAGTTTGTGTTTTGGATGGCTATGGACACCTTGAAAATTTGGCCATGCTCATATATGCATATATATGATTGCACATTATGTTTGGTTATGAACTAAGTGATGAATATATTGATTTAAAGAAGAAAATGTGGAAGAATGCTTGTGAAATTGCAAGCACAATTCGGCCTAGCACACATATAAGTGCTTGATGCTATATTATAAGTTTTGGGCCACAATGTGCAAAGCATAAATTAGTAGATTGCATGCTGTTTTTGTGAGGTATTAAGTGCAAATTTTGACCTCAACATGTACATGAATATTCGCCTTGGGTAGCCCATTGAAGGCCTTAGCATTTCCTTGATGTTCAAACAAATTGTATTGAATTGCTTGATGTAGTATAAAATGTGCATGACCATTGTGTATTCAAGCTAAAGAGTGGCCATATGACCATCTAAAATCCTTGTCATATTCGCCATAAGCAAGCACAATGAGGTTTTAATAAATTGAATTTGTTTGAATTAGCTCAAGAGCCAAGAGGGCCACAATTGGACAAGGGAAGGAAAAGGTGATCGAATAGCCGAAAAAGCCGTTCGACAACATCCGAGGTAAGTCCTCAAGAAGTGACCTTACTTGAATTATGTGAGATGAAATATGGATGTGTATGATTATTGATTATGTGTGTATGAGTATTTGAATTCCACCGGGCTAAGTCCCAAGGCGAATATGCTAATGATATTAATTGTGTTTGAGCCTTAGTAACGAAAATGAAATATGTATGTCCAATGATTATTGATGTATGTGTGCATGAGAAATTGAATGATATCGGGCTAAGCCCAAGACAATTATGCTGAAATTATATCCGGTTAAGACCAAGGCAATTGTGCTAGTGGTTATATCCGGGCTAAGGCCAAGGCATTCGTGCGAGTTATTCTATCCGGGCTAAGACCAAGGCATTTGTGCACGTGATTATATCCGGTTATATTCAAGAATCTTGGGCTGGAGGTGAGTGTTGGTTGCTGAAATGAATTTAATTAGTACACTCGGACAGCCCAAAGGATAAGGTACGTTATATGTGCATTGGAAAGTCGGCGTGTTTGAGCAACATTCGCTCAATCGACTAATGAATTTCAGTTATTGAATTGATTGATGCTTTGCGAACTTATACAATGATGAAGTATGAAGTAAGAATGTGTATTAATGAAATGATGCATTTGGCTATGTGAATGTATTGCTGTAAATTATAGTTCATTATATTCCTTGAGACTTACTAAGCATAAAAATGCTTACCCCGTTGCTTTGGCTCTTAGTTTTCTAGATTTCGCCGAGGCAATCGGATTTGGGATCGTTGAAGTCAAGTCATCCACACTATCAAGCCTCCATTTTGGTATAAATTTTGGTTGAACTTGAGATGGCATGTATAGGACTACCTCTTGTTTGTTAAATACGTTGTAATTTAAGTTTGTATGGCCATGCGAAAATGGCTCAAAAGGGAGCATGAACTTAGACTTATTGTGGGTTGTATGTATATATATTTGGGGTCATGATGTGGCTATGGTTTGGAAATGGGAATGTTGGTCATATGATCAGCCATTGGCATGGTTAAAATGATCATATATGAACCTATGTATGGCAAGATTAGTTGAATCATGGAGACTACCAAATAGGTAAGTCCTACCTTAAAACAGATGCTGCCAGCTGCAGTGGCGTGAATGTGAAAAATCACCATAATTCATAGGAATGGAATCAAATAGTGAATAAGCTATGTAAATGAACCTTGATGAGTCTATTTTCATATGGAAGAAACGAAACGGTCATAGGAGTTACAGGTTAAGAGATATTAAAGCTATTGTGAGACAGGGCCAGAATGGTTTCTGGGTTCCCTGTCGCAACTTTAAAAATTCACTATAAATTATCCAAAAGAATTAGGAGATATACCTTATATGTACAGATTCCATTTTGAGTCTAGTTTCATTAGAAACAAACGACACCAGCATTAAAGCCCTGTGCAGAGAGATATTCAAGTTATACCGCGCGAAGGTCAGAGCAGTCGATCCCTGTAACTTGGGTAACTTTAACTAATAAACTGTACCAATTGGCCCGACCAAAAATCCTAGAAATAAATCCATGGATGTATATATGAGTCTAAATTCAGGGAAAATTTACGAAACCAGTTTCCGAGTTTTGAAACTCGAGATATGATTTTTAAGGCGACAGTGACGCAGTTTTCCAGCCTGACTGGAAATGTCAAATTGGTGGGCAAAAACATGTGAACTTGGTTTGTTAACCCTCGGGTCCGACACCGGCGATGGTCTCGGGTTTGGGGTGTTACAGTGGCTATTGAGCCGAAAATGGGAATGCTTAATAATTGATTTGTGTTTGAATTCTAGTTATGAAAATGAAATAAAGATGTGTCATGATTTACTGATATGTGCATGAATATTCGGATACTAACGGGGTTAAGTCCCGAAGACATTTGTGCTAGTGATTAATTCCGGGCTGAGTCCCGAAGGCATTTGTGCCAGTTACTAATTCTGGGCTGAGTCCCGAAGGCATTTGTGCGAGTTACTAATTCCGAGCTGAGTCTCGAAGGCATTGGTGCGAGTTACTAATTTCGGGCTAAGTCCCGAAGGCATTTGTGCGAGTTGCTATATCCGGGCTAAGACCCGAAGGCATTTATGCTAGAGACCATATCCGGGCTAAGACCCGAAGGCCTTGTGCGAGTGGTTATATCCGGCTAAATCCCGAAGATACTTGGGTTTGGGAATGAGCGATCTTGCTGTAATAATTTCAATTAATACGCTCGTAAAATCCCAACGATGAGGTATGTTTCGTATGTGCATTGAGATAATTGATTCCTTCTAAATAGTATTTACTCAATCGATTAACAAGCTTCTGGCTTTTAGTCAGGTTGATTCCTTATGTATGAATATAAGGGTTGGAAATGTGAAGTAGGTATGATTGTGAGAATATGTGTATATGAAATTATTCGTTTAGTCGTATGAATGCTATACTTCAGTTGTGCATGATTTCATTGCTCAAAACTTACTAAGCATTAAATGCTTACTCCGTTTCTTTGATTCTCTGTTTTATAGATTTTGGTTCGTCAGCTATCGGGCTCGGGATTGTCGAAGTCGAAGTCGTCCACACTATCAAAGCCCTTTTGGTACATTTTTGGTTGAACTCTGAAAATGGCATGTATAGGACTACCCTCTTTGTTGTTGGTCATGTACCCTTTGGTTTTGTATAAATTTGGATAGCCATGCGAAAATGGCTTATATATACTTTGAGCATAGCATTGTAATCGTTTTGTATGTTGTTCATTGAGAGGTATGGAAATTTTTGGTAACGATTAGCCATTGGAATGGTTAATCATGATCATTTTGGTGCTTTGTATGACAAATTCTAGTTGTTTCATGGAAAACCATGAAATAGGTAAAGTTTACCTTAAAACAGATGCTGACAGCAGCAGTGGTGTGGATTTGAAAAATCACTAAAAATATTAGGAATGGAATTAAATAGTTAATAAATTATGTGATTGAACCTTGATGAATCTACTTTCATATGGAAGAAACGAAACGATCATATGAGTCGTATTTTAAGAGATATTTAAGTTTTCATGGAACAGGGCCAGAGCAATTTCTGGATCCCCTGATCTGACTTTAGAAATTCACTATAAATTAACCAGGGATAATTAGAAGTCATGCTATATATGTGTAGATTCCTTTTTGAGTCTAGTTTCATTAGAAACAAACGGCATAAGTATTTAATCCCCACACAAGGAGATATCTAAGTCGTAATGCATGAAGGTCGGAGTAGTTGAACCCTGAAACATGGGATACTTTAACTAATAAACTGTACTAATTGGCTTGACCAAAAATTCTAGAAAAAAATTTGTAGAAGGATATTTGAGTCTAGTTTCAGGTAAAATTTACGAAACTAGTTTTTGAGTTTTGGAACTCAAGATATGGTTTTTAAGGTGACAGTGACGCAGTTAGCCAGCTTGTCTGGAAATTTTTTAAAATGGACGTTGAAAATCAATGAATTAAGTCTGTTAGCACCTCGTGTTCGACTCCGGCAACGGTCTCGGGTACGGGGTGTTACAAGAAATCTTGTCAATGGAGTATCTATCATGGAAAATCCCTCTACAAATCATCTATAAGAGCTGGTGAGACCAAGAAAACTTCTGACCTCTGATACATTCCTGGGAGGCTTCCAATCAACAATGGCTGAAATCTTGCTCGGATCAACTCTAATACCTTCACCTGAGACTATATGTCCAAGTAAACCAACTTCCTGTAACCAGAAATCACTTTTTCTAAACTTGGCATAAAGTTGATTATCTCTCAAAGTCTGTAAAATTGTTCTCAAATGTTTTGAATTCTTAGTCTTATCATGAGAATAAATCAAGATATCATCAATGAACACAACTAAAAATTTATCCAAGTAAGGTCTGAAAATTCAATTTATTAAGTCCGTGAAAATGGCAGGAGCATTAGTCAAACCAAATGGCATCACAAAGAACTTATAATGGCCATACCTAGTCCAGAAAGCAGTCTTTGAAACATCTGACTCTTTAACTCGCAACTGATAATATCTGGATATCAAATCTATCTTGGAGAACACAATAGCTCCCTTCAATTGATCAAACAAATCATCAATTCTAGGCAGTGGATACTTGTTCTTAATAGTCACCTTGTTAAACTGCCGATAATCTATGCACAATCTCATCCAACCATCTTTCTTTTTCACAAAGAGCACTGGTGCACCCCATGGTGAACAAATAGGTCTTGCAAAGCCTTTCTCTATTAGTTCCTGCAACTGAACTTTCAATTCTCTCAATTCCATTGGAGCCATACTATAAGGAGCAATAGAAATGTGTGTTGTACCTGGAACCAATTCAGTACCAAACTCAACTTCTCTGATAGGAGGCAAACATGGTAGTTCTTTCGGAAACACATCAGGAAACTCACATACCACAGGCACTGATTCAATTTTCAACTCTGGATCTTTAGTATTCAACACAAAAGTAAGATAAGCTTCATATCCTTTTCTCAAGCATTTCTGAGCAAACATAACAGAATTCATGGCAATTGAACTATCTGACTCATCTGAATTAACTCGAAGAATTTCACCATTTTCGTATTTCAACTCAATAAATTTCTTTTCCAAAATTCACTATCACTTCATGCGCAGTCAACCAATCCATACCAAGAATCACATCAAACTTATCAAATGGCAATAGCATGAGATCGACCGGAAAACAGTAACCTCTAATCATCAAAGGGAAATTTTTACATACTTTGTCTACTAATACATATTGACCCAATGGATTCGATACTTTAATCACAAATCCCGTAGACTCTATGGACATGTTCATACTAGGCATCAATTTCATGCAAACATAGGAATAGGTCAAACCTGGATCAATCAAAGCAATAACATTAACATCATGAAGAGAAAATATACCAGTAATTACATCGGGAGAGGATGCCTCTTTACGAGCACGGATAGCATAGGTCCTTGCAGGTGCTCTAACATCTGGTCTCGCTGCTGAATCTTTAGATGCACCTCTACCTGCCCCTATTCCCAAACTTCTCTGAGGTCTGCTTCTAATGGGGGCATTGCCAGATCTTACACTCAGTATTACTTCTCTTTTAACCATCTCAGGACACTCCCGAATGAAATGATCCGATGCACCACATTGGAAACAACCAGTCTTAGTTGTTCGACATTGACCTGGATGACGTCGACCACATTGAGGACACTCGGGTCTATCAAGCTGAATACTGCCAAAACTCGTAATTGAAATGATCTGAGCTTTCTGACCCATAAATCTTCTACCTCTGTTTCAGCTAGAATAACTTGCTGAAAAATTAGATCTCATAGAGAACTCTCTAGGCTTCTTGGATGTAGACTAAAATGACTTGCTCTTCTATCTTTTCTTCATGTCTTGCATCTCAATTTCAGCTTTACCCTTTCCTTTCAGCAATCCTCTGCCTTACAAGCTCTTTCAACTAAAATGATGAACTCTTTTATTCGTAAAACACCGACTGATAGTCGAATATCATCATTGAGCCCATCTTCAAATCTCTTGCACATAATAGCTTCAGTAGACACACACTCTCGAGCATAATTACTGAGTCTGACAAATCATCTTACCCTGCTTTAGTTCAAGGAATTCTTTTCTTTTCTGGTCGATGAAACTCTGACTAATGTATTTCTTACGGAACTCCTCCTGAAAGAAATCCCAAGTAACCCTCTCCTTTGGTACTACTAACACAAGTGTCTTCCACCAATGGTAGGCCGAGTCTCATAAAAGTGATACAACACACTTCATGCACCCTTTAGATGTGCAAGATAACTCATCAAAGATCCTGATAGTATTCTCAAGCCAAAATTCAGCTTTCTCTACATCGTCATCTTTAGTAGCCCGAAACTCTTTGGCCCCTTATTTTCTAATTTTATCAACTGGTGGCTTCTCTCTTCTGACTGTATCTGTGACTGGGGAAGCTACATGGGTAGTCTGAGGATCAAGAGGGGGTGGAGGTCTAACAGTCAGATTTGTACGAATAAACTTG
This sequence comes from Gossypium arboreum, assembly GCF_025698485.1. Taxonomy (NCBI): domain Eukaryota; kingdom Viridiplantae; phylum Streptophyta; class Magnoliopsida; order Malvales; family Malvaceae; genus Gossypium; species Gossypium arboreum. The sequence goes on along the minus strand of NC_069078.1, from coordinate 15,380,179 downwards.
GCAAACCATTCATTCATAGCTTGGAAGAAGGCTTCTTGAGCCCCTTCTCCCTGACTAATTGTAACGGGCCTTTCACTACTATCTGGTGACACCGTCCCTTCTACGGGAGTCGGCGCGTTACTTTCTACATCATCTGGACCAACTCGTTCGGGATCCATAACTATAAAAGAAAAACATTTTAAAATCGATAGGAGTCGTCACACTATCAAAATATAAGTATGGCATGTATAGCTAGACTCTTACTCATACTGAATATTCTGAGAACCGACTAAACTCTTGCTCTGATACTAATAAATGTACCACCCCTTACCCGAGACTGTTACCGGAGTCGAGCACGAGGCGTTACCATACTTATCTTACTTGTTCAGGGCATAAAAAAATTTTACTTTGCTCACTTTCATCCAATAAATCCCTAGAAAGGGCCCTCGAGGCCCTAAAACGTGCAATTGGAACGGTTCGAGACCAAACCGGGAATATTAAAAATTTTTCAATTACTTACACAAATCAAAACAATTTATTTCACTATTCATAATAAACTGTCCATCTACATAACAGTCACTAAATTAATTATAACTTGAGTTACGAAACTCAAAATTTAAATCTATAAATTTTCCTTGAAACTAGACTCATATATTTTTTTACCATAATTTTTTCAGAATTTTTGGTTTGGCCAATTAGTTTATTCATTAAATGTTCCCCTATTTTGTAGTTCAGTGGACCTGACCTCTCTTCACTAAAAATTGATTATCTTATTATACAGAAATCGGATAATGTTTCCGGTTGTTTCTAATGAAAATAGACTCACTAAGGAATCTAGACATATAAACTTTGAATTTATTCTTTTTGTAAAATTTCTAGTGATTTTCCAAATTTGGAACAGGGGATCACAAAGTCACTCTGAACCAGTCTTATAGAAATTTAAATATCTCAGAATATAGACTTCCTTTGCTTGCTCTGTTTCTTTCCTATAAACATAGACTCAATAAGCTTTAATCCTATATCTCATTCACCATTTAATTCCATTTCTATAAATTTTAGTGATTTTTAAAAATCGCATCACTACTGCTGTTTCCTAACTGTTTCGTGGCCAACTCTTACTCTTTCATAGTTTCTTTGCATCAAACCTCATTTAGGCATACATAATACCAAAACATGTTCTTATTTAGATATATCATAAGTTAATCATTACCAAGTATTCACATGCCATTCTTTAATCATATCATAAGGACATACACACAAAATCGCCAAGTCCCTATACATGCCATAACTTAAAGTATTTCTAGTCACAAAATACCGAGATAACTTGTTGATAGTGTGAGGCAATCTCCGACGTCCTTGCGATTTTCTGAGTTGGCTTTGTGATACTATAAAAAAGAGAGAAAATAAAGGGAGTAAGCATAAAGCTTAGTAAGTTTGCATGTAAATAAATAACAACATTCTAAATGAATTATCAATATAACTTGAACCTTTCGAACATGGACTTATCTTACCTTCCCTTTGGTACACTCTTTGAATTTTCCGTTGAACCATTTGGAATACTAAGGATACACGGGTACCTTTCCTTTTTAAACTTACCATTTCCATGTCTTGACATGGTCTTACGTGGTATCCTTGTCTTATGAACTCACCATCGCCATGCCTTGGCATGGTATTACATGGGATCTTTGCCTTATAGTAGTTTGTCAATGCCATGTCTTGACATGGTCTTACATGATATCCTTGCCTTATGAACTTACCAATGCCATGTCTTAGCATGGCCTTACTTGGTATCCGTAAACCCTAATGTCATGACATTTGTATCCTACACATTCTTAAGGTTCAACTGGGACTTTTAAGTATCATTTCTCTGTCAATTTTTGCTTGAATCATCAAGGAATAAATTTACAAAATAAATATACAGATGCTGAAAAATAACATCGTTAATTATAAATAATAAAACATTGCATTTATTTACCACAAACTTACCTCGATACAGAATACAATCAAATATTTTAATTTAGTCCTCAACCTTTTTCTTTCCTTGGTCTAACCCCGAATTTCGTTCTTCTTGATCTATAATAAAAAATTTAACTTATTTAATATTCACATTTATCAAAACAGTCCTTAACTCTAACTTTGGCAAAATTATGATTTTACCCCTAAACTTTTTCATATTTACACTTTTCCCCAAGGCTCAGAAATGAAACTTTATCCCTAATTCTTATATTTTATGACATGTTGATCATTTATTGTAACACCCCTAGCTCGTGTCCGATCGCCGGTATAGGCTATGAGGTATTACCAAGCTAAACATTTAATTTCAATCACATAATCTACCAACACAAGTATAAATCGAACTGAATACATACAGATTTATAAGTCATAAGTGCCATTTTCATACGGCCAAGATAATTACAATTTCAAAACATATTTTTTGTTTTTGTGTCAACAATCCAACCTATACATGCCATATCGAGTCCAAAATATAACTGTACCTAAAAGATCGATAGTATGAAGAACTACTGACGATCCCCGAGTCGATAGCCAAAATCAACAATCTATAAAACAAAGAAATAAGAAACAGAGTAAGCTTTCGAGGCTTAGTAAGTTTTAAGCAATTCATACTTTTAATGCTCATCATTAAAATTGAACATTGAGTATCACAAAAACTTGTATTCTAATTGTAATTCACTTGACCAAATATACATCAGTACATTAGTTACAAACCCCTTGGCCGAATATGTATGTATGTATACACAAGACTTCTTGCACATATTTCACTATTTACATAGATTATACTAATACCTTTAATCACATTCTTTCATATGGAGACTTACATTAACCAATTATATTATTGTCTTATCCTCAAATACCGAATTCATTCACACACACACACATATATATATATATATATTTCGTGCTTTGATGCTATTAAATCACTTAAAAAAATCAATTCAAATATAAGCACATAACACGAACCTTAACATGTAAAACATATAATACTTACGTTTACCACTGATATTTGAAGTCGAAATCTTATTTAACTTACTGGCATCGGTTATGTCAAATCTTAGAGCTCAGAATACATTACTAGCGCAAGCCTGCGGGTCTTTAACCCGGATATTTTCCCAGCACGTAGCCTGCGGACCTCAAGCCCGGATATATTTCTAGCATATAGCCTGCGGATCTCATGTCCGAATATATTTCTAGCATATAGCTCGGATCTCATGTCCGGATATTTCCAATCTCATACTCATTTGATCATAACACATGTCACCACCTTATCACTTAATAGTCGATATTACATTCGAGTATAAACTCGACACGCACATCATCATTCACATTTCAACTCAATGGTTATATCTCATATCGCTCATTCTATTCATCATTTAATCTTAAATTCAAAGTGGCCATCAAACTATAAGTCATATACATGCATTATCTATTATACATCTTAATTCAAGTGCAAGCCAAAGATCACAATTTACCTACTATACTCTTATAGTGGTATCGTCAATTATATGCTAAAGGAAACTACTTAAAACTTACCTCGGATATATTTGAACGGTTGCAAAATGGTTACTCGGTTACTTTCTCTTTTCCCTTATTCGAAGTTGCCCCCCTATGCTCTTGAGCTTTAATTCAACAAATTTTAAACTAATCATTAATCGACTATTCAAATATTATTTTCAGAATATAATACATATATATTCGAATTTCACACATACAAATTATAGTAAGCTTATAAGAAATCAATAAGCAATTCATTAGCAAAATTTTTTTATCAATGTTTACAATATAATCACAATTTCACTATAAGTTGACTTCTTAAGCAACAGTCATTAAATTATTTATAACTGGAGCTACAAAACTCTAAATCAGTTTTCGTAAAGTTTCCTTGAAAATAGACTCATTTACCTTTTATCCATAAAAGTTTCAGGATTTTTGGTTTGGCCAATCAAAACCAGAATTTTCTTAAAGTTTCCCCTATTTCACTATTTGACTATACTGACCACTCTTCACTACGAATCAAATTTCTTATTGTACAGATTTCAAAATATGTTCTTGTTTATTTCATTTGAAACTAGACTCATTAAGGAGTCTAAGAATATAAATTTTATCTTATAAAATTTTTTGTACTATTTATAATGATTTTCTAAATGCAGAACAGGGGATTTCGGATTCATTCTGACACTGTCACACACAACTTTAAATATCTCTCTATAGGAAATTCCTTTGCTTGCACTGTTTATTTTATAAGAAACTAGACTCATTTAGCTTTGATTACATATTTTATTCAGTCTCTAATTCCACTCCAACAATTTATGGTGATTTTCAAAAATCACGCTACTGCTGCTGTCCTAAGCAGATTATTACAATTTGCTCTTAAATTTCCAAGTCCAAACACTTAAGAACTTACCATTTGAGTTTAGAGCATATCATCATATATAATTAGCTCAACCTTCAATAATTCAATTTGCTAATTAAAACATAGAAATTTATAACCAATTCAAAATTCCTTAACAATGGCCGAATATCAAAAGGGCTATCAAAGGACATCATCAACTGACTAACAAGCTTCAATTGTAATTCAAAACTTAAGTTCACATTCAGCCATTATGAGCAAAACAACCATTCAAAGCTCACTTCAATTATTTAACAAATAATACTAATTTTTAATACTATCTCCCAATTTGGTATGAGTTACCGAATGAAATTAAACTCCTAATTCATGCACTAAAATCACATTCGGCACAAGCAAACTTCATTTCAATTATGCCACTCTTAAACTTATCTATAATACCTTAAGTTCATTTAGTAGCTAGGCAACAATTATACAAAAACAACAAGCATTTAACAACAATGTACTTAACCAATTCCTTAAGCATACATTCAGCAATATATATATATTAATGACTAAAACACTTAGGCCGATTCTAAAACATCCATAAATCTTCATAATAGCACATGTAACTAGCTCAAATCTCAAACCATCTAATATACTATCAAAATATATATAACATTACAACCATTCTCTTTAACATCTTCCATAGCCGAATGTTCATATCACCATCAACTTCAATATTTTGGCATGGGCTAAGTAAGGAACTTAGGATCTAGCTTAAACTATGCTAAGATTTAAAAAAAAAACTAACTTGAATTTCTTACCTTAATTTCCAGCTCAAAGGTGACCGAAAGACTTAAGCTATTTCCTCTCTTGCTCTCTTATTTTCGGCTAGAAGGAAGTAAAGATGAATTTTTCTTTTTTTTTTCTTCACCCATTTTCTATCTTTAATAACCTTATTCTATATTATAAAACCATATAATAGAAATAATGCTAATATAATATATATATGTTATATAATAATTAACAACATGGCCGGCCACTAACTAAAATGGACAATTTGACATGCAAGTCCATACTTTTATAACATGCATTAATAGACCCTTACACATTAACCTATCACATTTTAAAAATGTCTCATATAAGTCCTATTAAATAAATTCACATTCAAATGAATAAATTAAAGATTGGAACTTTCACACATGCATGTTCACGCACAATAAGCATACAAAATAAAGGTTAATTATTTTTATGACTCGGTTTTGTGGTCCCGAAACCACTTCCTGACTAGGGTCAATTTAGGTCTGTCACATTTATTTACCTACGGCAACATCAAATTCTCACTCTAACATGTACTTATGACCATTAGGTATTTTTACCGATTATGTCGTTTTACTCGTTTTCGCTTACAATCGCTTAGCTCAAGTCGTTTAACATAATTTCAAGCTTCATATTGTACCATAAAACATCAAAATAAACACATTTAACCTATGGGTATTTTTACAAATATGAACCCTAGGTTAAATTATTGCTAGAATAAGCTAAATCAAGTTATTGGGACTTCAAAAACGTAAAGAACATTAAAAATGGGGCTTGAAATCACTTATTATGAAGCTTGGAAGCTTGACAAAACCCTAGCTATGAACAAACCTTGAAATTTTAGCCTAATGAATAGGATGGGCACATTTTACCATCTTTTTCCCTTTTTTAATCTTTTAATTACCAAATGACTAAAATACCCTTCATTAAAACTTTAGTTATTTTTATCTATGTATGTCCATTTTTGTCCATGAAAACCTAATGGTCTAATTGCCATTTAAGGACCTCTACTTCAATTATACTCTTCAATTTAATCCTATAGTATCTAAAACTCATATTTATCAACTTTTACATTTAAGCCCTAGTAGGCAAATTAAGCATGCTATCTATAAAATTTTCCATCGATACTCTAACACATGCATCTAATCACTCGGTAAATTTTAAAAATTAATTAGAATAAAATTTTCTATCTCAGATTCGTGGTTTTGCAACCACTATTCCATTTAAGCCCTATTTTGGGATGTTACATGGCACACGTCCGTGTCCCTGGCCCGTGTCATTCACTCTGCCATGACACGCCTGTGTCCAAAGATCTAGCCTGTGTCATAGCCTGTCTGCAAAGACCTGGACATTCTGTTTCTTACGTCAGCAACCAAAAATGTCACACGGCCAAGGCACACGCCTGTGTGCTAGGCCGTGTCCTTCACACGGCTGAGACACACAGTTGTGTCTCTGTTCGTGTATTTACTACCATGCATATTGACTTGAAAATTTTATGTCCAGGGGGCACACGGCAGGACCACACGCCCAAAGGGTAGACCATGTGTCACACACAGCCTAGACACACGCCTGTGTGTCTACTCGTATGGACAATATAAGGCTATTTATCAAGCCTCTTGGCCACCCTTACTTACACAACCTACACAAAAGCAATTAAAACAATTATAAGACTATCTCATGCAACCAAAACAGCCACAATAGACAACATTCCATTTGTGCATTTCACACATCTATGAAAATAACATCTTTGTATATAAATCAAAATGAATGTTAGCCATCATTCAAGGCTTAATACAAAATGAGGGATTTATCCCAAGCCAACACATTTGGCCAAATTAATAATAACCCAAAACACAAGCCTAATTCCCTATACATGCCATATTCAAAAATATAAATCAAACTATACCAAATGCTTCGATTGATAGTGTGTCGATATCTCTAATTTCTGTTAATCCTTGAGCTAGATAGGCGACACTAAAAAAAAAATAGAAAATGAGAGGGAGTAAGCATAAAGCTTAGTAAGTTGCACATAAATGTATATACAATATAACTTTACCATTCATAAACAAGCTCATAACATACAATTAGGCATAAACAAAACTTACTCATTAATATTCAATACATATCATATATCATAAAATGGGCTCATATTCTATATATATATATCAAACAGGTACCTGTACCACTCACAACACGGTTATACTTTCCTCGTTAACTTGAAATCATAACTTTCATCGTTGAACCATTTGGAACACTATCAGATATTCATTAAGCCTCAACAAGGGGTAATGTGCTGATGCCATGTCCACGACATGGTCTTACACAAGCTCTAGCATATCTGTGCCGATTTCGTGTCCTAAAGATGGTCTTACATTGACACATCTCGTAGCCAATGTATGTCCCAGACATGTCTTACACTAACTTACGTCTCGATGCTGATGCATGTCCCAGACACGTCTTACACTATCACTCGTCTCAATGCCGATGCCATGTCCCAAACATGGTCTTACACTGGTTCTCATACTGTGGCCGATGCATGTCCCAAATATGTCTTACGCTAGCTCATAATAACCCATATGTTATGGCATGAATATCCAATTTATTTTCTAGGTTCAAACGGGAGCTCTACTATCTCTATTACCATCATGCTTTCTCAATTCTACAACCAAGCAATTTGTGCTATATTAAATTCAAGTACAATTCAACACATACATTAACATTGTAGTTGTATTATTTACATACGACTTACCTCGGATTACAAAATGTGGCGACTAGTCGATTTACTTGGCTTTCCCCCGGTCTAGATTTGGATTCGGTATTTCTTGATCTATAATAGCAAAATGCACTTATTTAGACACTAAATAAAATTAGGCAATCAAAATTTCACTTCTTCAGTGAAATGACCATTTTGTCCCTAGACTTTGACAAAATAACCATTTTACTCCTAGGTTCAAAAATCGATTTTTATCGAATTTCTTCGCATCTTAAGCTTAGCCCACCCTTTTTAATCTTATAGAAACTCCAAATTCCCACTATTTCACACATTTATCATCTATTTTACAACTTATGCAAAATAGTCCTTTTAGGAGTTTTCATGCTAACACCTTTCACAAAAGTTGTTTATAAGACGCCCAAGTCTCATTTTCTTCCATAAAAACTCAAAAAACATTACAAACTCTTTCATGGAAAAACCCTACACTCTTGATCATTTTGCAAAATAGCATCCTCATTTGAAAACTCATGCTTCAAAGGTGTCAAAAGTACAAAAATATTCAAGAAAAGCCATTAAAATCACTTACTTGTGAAGGCTTAAAGTTGCTGAATTTTTCAAGCTTTCAAAACTTTTCTCTTGGTTGATATTTTCGGTTAAGAAGAAAGAATAGGTGAAAAAACTAAAGGCTAGGCACTTAAGGTGTTATTTTATCACCTAATATGTCATCACTTACCTAACCTTTTGACCATTTACTCTTCTTTGTCTCATGGATGGCCAAGCTCTTTTAAAATGGTTTAATTGCCCTTTAAAGACCCCAAAATTTTATTCTCTAGCTATTTGAAACTTTTAACTATCAATTTAGGACTTTTGCATTTTATGCGATTTAGTCCTTTTTCGCAATTAAGCTCACGAACGCTAAAATTACTTCAAAAAAATTTTCATGCACTCTTAAAAACATGCTATAATATCAAAATAATAATAAAATAATTTCTCTGACTTCAGATTTGTGGTCCCGAGACCACTATTCTAACTAGGCCCCAAATCGAGCTGTTACAGGGTTCATGTGATAAGGAAACTATTTCATACTTGTTGGAATTATTACCTATATGGTTGTATGCTAATTTATCGGTAAGATTACTTTCCAATTATCCGGACTTACTAAGCATGTAAATGCTTACCCCCTCTCTTTTCCCTTGTCTTATAGAGCTCGCGGACTCATGAAGATTGGAAGATGGTTGGAGCATTGTCAACACTATCGACTTGTTTTGCTTTGGTATATAGAAACTTTTATTTTGTTATAATGACATGTATAGGATTATTGGTTATTTTGTTATATGAGTCTTTAGCTAGCCAATGTAATGGCTTGAATGATATACTTATTCATTTTGTATATGGCCATAGGATATGGCTCATTTTGATGAAGGTTGTAAACCTACTAATTGTGCAAGTCATGCTTGAATAGTTCATTAGATGGTTAATTGCGATATACCATGGATGGGGATATGTGTAATGTGGTTGAATCACTAGAAGATGATTAGGTCCTAATTGGCAATGAGTTATAAAATGAGCCAAGTATAAAATGTGATTATTGGAGTGGTAATCCTTAATACAAAAAGGATAACTTAGCATGTGCTAAACCAATGAGATGAGGTCAACATGCAAAAGACTATGTTAAGGTAGGTTGTGGACATATTTAGGCCATTCTAAATACCATTGAAGTTTATAAATGTGTATGGATGTTGAGGGTGACCCTTGGCTTGGAAAATAGCTTCCAAAAAGGTCTACACGGTTAGACACATGGGCATGTGTCTAGGTCGTGTGTGACACACGACCAACCCCTTGGGTGTGTCGCTCAGCCGTGTGTCTGTTGCACCTAGAATTTTTAGGTTAGTTTGCATGATAGTAAACACAGGGGCAGAGAAACAGTCGTGTGTCTAAACCGTGTGGAGGACACGGCCTAGTACACTGGAGTGTACCTTGGCCGTGTGCCTCTAGATGGATGATGATGTCATAAACAGAATGTCCAGGTTTTTGGACAAGGGCGATGACACGGGCGTGTCTAGGTTGTGTGAGGGACACGAGCCAGGGACACGGGCGTGTGCTCAACCATGTGAAAGCCTCTGTAGGTTCGAAATAAAAAATAAATTCTAATAATTCTACATAGGTGCTCCCAAGCACACGAGCGTGTGCAATGCCTCCACATGGGTGTGTGAGGCTTAACCCTAGGAATTTTTATAAAATTTTCTTAAGTTCTTGGTTCTATCCCAGATCGATTTTAATTTATGATTTGGACCTCGTAGGTCTATAATGGAGATAATATGATTTTTTTGATCAGTTTTTAAATTGAAATGAAATTTTATAGCCCGTATTTTTTGGAAATGCCATGTTTGTGTACGGTAATGCCCCGTACCTTGTCCTAGTCTCTTCTACAGGTAAAGGGTGTTACATACTCCCTAATATACTAAGTATTCCTAAGTAAATAAGCAATTCTCGATAAACAATCAATTAAAAAATAAATAAATTTAACAATCAAATCATGCAAGATATAAATAAACCATAATGATCTATTCTAATATTTATACTTGATCGCCTTTAGACGTACTAACGTCCAGAGTGTCAATACTGCAATAAAATATAGAAACACGAGGTAGTATCCACAAGTATAAGGGTCGAGTTGTAATATAGTTTTACAACGAAGTAAGCGAGTACCCCGAGGATCATACCCAAGGGAGGCGAGTACCAAATCAATTCTAACCAAAACACTAAAAGATCTAATTAATACTTTAAATTAGTTATAGTATGAAAACATAAAATAAAGGATTTTTAAGGTTTTTATAATAATAAAACAAAATATCATAAAAGAAATAAACTTAAGAGATAGAAAAGGAGAATGAAGCAAATCTTGATTATGGGTGATTAGCTTGCTTCGGTAATCCCTATCAACTGTCGTTTCGAGTTCCTCGTCAATTAACTAGTCGTTATCCCAGCAGGATCTTCCAATCTTCCAATAACATAACGAGTCAACAAGGACTACTTATATTTCGGCCTCATAGTCCAAATTGGCTTAGGTTGAAGGTGTTCAGAGATAGGCCATACCAATTTTGGGCAAATTCTCACGTTGATGACTTCCTGGGGTTGTTAGGCCTAGGGTTTAAGTTTTTCTCATCCCAAACAACTGATTCACTAAGAAAACCATACATAAAAATTAATTAATCACACTTCCACTCACTAATACCTCATAAGAGGATTGGTTCCTCATGGATTCCATAAACACAGTAAACCTGATAAATAAGATAAACATAAAGAATGAATCAAGAGTAAAGGTTTAAGAAGAATCATGAATTGTATTTAATAATTGATGCACATAATCTATAAAAAGTTAATTGAATTCACAAATCAGATTCTCTAATGAATATGAATGAAAATAACTAAAAATAAAACCTAAGTCTAAGAAGAACTAAAAACTAAATTAAAAAGAAAATTCTAAGTTACAAAAGTCGTCCTTTCTCAAGTGTCTTATGAGTCTATTTATAGTGTTAGGGTTGGCTGTCATCCTTATTCCTAGGTTAGTTGACATTTTTACGATAATTTTCATTTTGCGGACCAAAATGCCCTCAGCTCAGTACGCTTTCCACATACAAGCCGGTGTTGCGACATGCACTGGTTGTGTTATGACTTCAAAGGTAGTCTTGGAATTTTGTCACTCTATCCACCATATTATGACATTGGACTCCCGAGTTGCAACATTTCAACCAACCTCAAGTTCTTATGCCTTTGAATGGTGTCCTGCACACTTACTAAGTACGTTACTCCTCACTTAGGCCTCTTTCGACCCCTAAGGTCATAAAAAGACTCAAATCACACTTTTTATTGATTTGAAACTAAACTAGAAAAACTAACTAAAACATAATAGAATTGCTTGTATTCAAGCTCCTTAAGTATGAAAACTAATTTAATCTGCTACAATGATTTACGACAAATCACTTTCACGGCTCGAAAAGCTTGTGCAACACTCGTCCCAAGTTCCTATGTCAATTGGGCTAAAAAATTAAGCCTCTTGCACACTTAAATACACAAATTAAACCTATTTAAGGCCCATGTTAGCTTAATAGGTCATCAACACTAAAAATTGTGTTAAAAATAAACCACCTTTGCTCTTTTAAGGTTTGAAGTCATTAAGGTAACTTTCTTTAAGGAAAGTAACATGAGTTGACAGTATCACAGTTTGCTCTTTTGAGTTACAAAACAAACCACCTTTCGTCCCTTTTGGATATCCCACAAACATGCATAATTTTTCCCATAAATCCAACTTCCTCGCATCTTTATCCAATATGTGAGTCGGGCATCCCTAAATCCTTAAATGATTTATACTTGGCTTCTTGCGATGCCATAATTTGTACAGAGTTTTAGATGCTACCTTGGTACATAATTTAGAATATACCTAGCCATCTGTAATGCATATCCCTAAAAGGAGATTGGCAGGTTCGAATAACTTAACTTCAAATGAACCATGTCTAAAAATGTTCAATTTCTTCTCTCTGCCACATCATTATGTTGTGGAGTGTTCGACACGATTAACTGGGATGGAATCTCATTCTCTATAAGATACCCTACAAACTCATCTAATAAATATTCCCCTTTAATCAAACAAAAGTGTCTTTATGGGTAAACATAGTTGTTTCTCCACTTTTGCACTAAAATTTTTGAATTTATCAAATGTTTCACTCTTATGGTGCACTAGGTACACATACTCATATCTAGAATAATTATCAATAAAGGTTACATGATTCTTACAACCACCTCTTCCACTGACATTCATGGGGCCACATACATTAGTGTGCACGAGTTCTAAGGGTTTCATGGCCCTTGTCCCTTTTGCATTAAAAGATCACTTAGTCATCTTACCTTCCAAGTAAGATTCATATTATGGAAGATTAAATTTTTTAAGTGAACTTAAAGTTCCATCTTTAACAAGTCTAGTGATTCTTTCTTGGTTAATATGACCAAATCTCAAATCCAAAGGTATGCCTCATTAGAGTGAGAAGTTTTAAGTCTTCTATTCAAGATTTTAATTTCAAGTAGTGTGTACATTTTTTTATGATAAAATAGAGATTATTTGACAACCATCCATTATAGATAAGTTTACGATTTTTAAATATTACAATACTATTATTAAAAGTCACGATCAAGCCATATTTATAGAAACATGCAACAGAAATCAACTTTGTTTTGAAACTTGGTACATAGAAAACTTCTTTCAAAATAATCTTCCTAAAATTATAAAAGTGTACCTCTCCTGCTACTTCACCTACCACAATTATCCCATTTCTGGTCTATAGTGATACACTATTATCTCCAATATCTCTCGTCTTCTTGAACCCTATAGAGAAACACACACATGATTAGTGACTCCAGAATCAATGACCTAGCGGTCTATTGAAGCTTCTAGCAAACAAGCTTCTACGATAAAGAGTTTCATACATTTGCCTTTAGTGGCCAGGTAATCCTTCCACTCTATGTAGCTTGCCTTGAAGTGCTCTTTTTTAGTAGAAGAAACACATAGACTTAGATAAGTCTTCCGGCTTTTTGGTTCTATACAGTTCCACTTGAGGTAGCCCAGAGAACTTAGCCTTGTTTCTTTTAACATTCTTTCTATTTCTTTTAGAGAAAGAAGCAACAACTAGGTTAGCTTCTTGTTTTCAGACTAACTGACCGTCATTCAACATCAACTCATAAGATTGTAATTCTTTCATGAGTTGTGTAAGTGTCAGATTCTTGTTCCCGATGTTATATGTGGTCCAAAAGCCTACAAAATATATGGATAAGTTTTTTAACACCATATCAATTTGTGTGTTTTGGTTCAGATTGGCCTTACTGTTCACAGCCTCGAAAAGTATCTCATAAGAATGATCATATGGTCTTTGACCAGAGTGTTGGGCTTTGTTAGGCATTCATCAAACTAAAAATAGCCAACTTTTGAGCAAAGGCTACTTGGCCTCCAAACATATTTTCTAGTTTGTTTAGAATTGCTTTGGAAGTCTTACAACTCTCTAGTTGCCTATAAAATGTACCAGTCATGCTTGTTAGCAAATAAAAACGAGTTATCTCATCATACTCCTCCCAGCATTTTCTAACCTCAATTTGAGTGGCTAAAGGGCATTTATTATTAAGGATTGTCTTTAGTTTTTCACAACTTTGGACAATCATTAAGTTTATTTTCCATTCCTTATAGTTATTTCTATTAAGTTTGTTCTCGGTGAGTATATTTAATAAATAAGTAGGTGTCATTTTTTAACTAAAAATAAAATATTCATTCATTAATATCTTTCTATTAAGCAAATATTTGAAAATATTTTGCAACTTACGATATGCATTAAGATGAGCATGCGTGTAACACCCCGAACCCGAGACCATCGCCGGTGTCGGACACGAGGGGTTAGCAAGCCAAGTTCACTTGTTTTGCCCATCCATTGGACATTTCCAGTCAGGCTGGAAAAACTGCGTCACTGTCGCCTTAAAATCATATGTCGAGTTTCAAAACTCGGAAACTGGTTTCGTAAATTTTCCTGAATTTAGACTCATATATCCATCCATGGATTTATTTCTAGAATTTTGGTCGGGCCAATTGGTACAGTTTATTAGTTAAAGTCACCCATGTTACAGGGATCGACTGCTCTGACCTTCGCGCGGTATAACTTGAATATCTCTCTGTACAGGGCTTTAATGCTGGTGTCGTTTGTTTCTAATGAAACTAGACTCAAAATGGAATCTGTAAATATAAGGTATGTCTCCTAATTCTTTCTGGATAATTTATAGTAAATTTTAAAGTTGCGACAGGGAACCCAGAAACCGTTCTGGCCCTGTCTCACAATAGCTTTAATATCTCTTAACATGTAACTCCTATGACCATTTCGTTTCTTCCATATGAAAATAGACTCATCAATGTTCATTTACATAGCTGATTCACTATTTAATACCATTCCTACAAATTTTGGTGATTTTTCACATTCACGTTACTGCAGCTGGCAGCATCTGTTTTAAGGTAGGTCTTACCTATTTTGTAGTCTCCATGAACCAACTAGTCTTGCCTTACATAGGTCCACATATGATCATTTTAACCATGCCAATGGCTGATCATGTGACCAACATTCCCATTTCCAATTCATAGTCACATCATGACACCATATATATATATACAAACCGCAAATAGTTTAAGTTGATACTTCACTATTACGAGCCATTTTCGCATGGCCGTACACATATACATCATAACATATTTAAACCAACAAGGGTAGTCCTATACATGCCATTTCAAGTTCAACCAAGAATTTATACCAAAATGGGGGCTTGATAGTGTGGATGACTTCGACTTCAACGATCCCGAATCCGATTGCTATCGAGCGAAATCTAGAAAAGCGAGAGCCAAAGCAGCGGAGTAAGCATTTTATGCTTAGTAAGTCTCAAGGAATATAATCAACTCTAATTACAGCAATACATTCACATAGTTAAATGCATCATTTCATTAATGCACATTCACATAATCATACTTACTTCACCATCCCAACTCTTATGTTCATACACAAATAACGGCTTCATTAAGGCCGATAACTCGTTCCATCATAGGAGCGGATATTCACACGCTCTTACTCCTAGCGCATAAAGCACACACCGCACTTACCTTGTCATTGGGAAATTTCACAAGTGCATTAGCTGAAATTTTCCAGCAAGCTTATAATTTTCAAATCACATACCTTCGAGTTTAACCGGATGTCGCTACTCGATCAATCGCCTTCGGGACATAGCCCGGTTATGGTAACCCGCACCAAGGCCTCACGGGACTTAACCCGGATAGAATGACTCGCACGAATGCCTTTGGTCTTAGCCCGGATGTAGCCACTAGCACAATTGCCTTCGGTCTTAACCGGTTATAATTTCCAGCATAATTGTCTTCGGGCTTAGCCCGGATATCATTCAATTTCTCATGCACACATACATCAATAATCATTGGACATACATATTTATTTTCGTTACTAAGGCTCAAACACAATTATAATCACTAACATAATCGCCGGGACTTAGCCCGGTATCATTCGAATACTCATACACACATAAATCAATAATCAATACATCCATATTTCATTCCACATAATTCAAGTAAGGTCACTTCTTGAGGACTTACCTCGGATGTTGTCGAACGGCTTTTACGGCTATTCGATTACTTTTTCCTTCCCCTTGTCCAATTGTGGCCCTCTTAGCTCTTGAGCTAATTCAAACAAATTCAATTTATCAAAACCTCATTGTGCTAGCTTATGGCCGAATATGACAAGGAATTTAAATGGTCATATGGCCACCCTTTAGCTTGAATACACAATGGTCATGCACATTTTATACTACATCAAGCAATTCAATACAATTTATTCGAGCATCAAGGAAAAGCTAAGGGCTTCAATAGGCTACCCAAGGCGAATATACTTGTCCATGTTGAGGCCAATTATGCACTTAATACCACACAAAACAGCATGCATTTTACTAGTTAATGCTTTGCATATTGTAGCTCAAAACTTACAATATAGCATCAAGCACTCATATGTGTGCTAGGTAGAATGTGCTTACAATTTCACAATTATTCTTCAACATCTTCTTCTTTAAACAAACTTATTCATCACTTCCTTCATAACCAAAACATCATGTGCAAACATATATATACATATATGAGCATGACCGAATTTCAAGGTGTCCATAGCCATCCAAAACACAAATTTTAACTAACATGCAAGAAGCATGAACCATGCTCATGAATGCATCATGGCGAATATGACAATCATGCTCCTTTTCAACTTCAATCATGATAAAACAAAAGAAAGCTCAAAATCTTACTCAAGAGTAGACAATCCATCATTGCATGCATCATCATCAAGCTTCACACTTAGCATGCAATGGCTTTATCACCATAACAACTTTGGCCAAATACCATTTCCAAGGCTTAACAAAGATTTGAGCCATGGCTAACATGCACATCAAGTTAGCAACCAAAACATGCATGAAACTCCTAACACAACCTCATACATACCTTAATCTTGATGCAAACTTAGCCAAATCTCCTTCTAGATCTCTTCCAAACCAAGCATGAAGCAAAAATCCTCCTTCTTCCTTAGTTTTGGCTCAAAGAAAGGATGAACAAAATTTTTTCTTTCCTTCTCTACAACTCACGGCAATGGGGGATTACCACACTCACACACATTTTTTTCATTTTTTATCACCCATACACCTTTGTTTATTATTTCACCCTAATGCACCAACAAAACATGTTTCATGACATGTTTAGCCCATCCTCCTTGTCATGGCCGGCCATCACCTATAAAAGGGGAATTTGACATGCAAGTCCATTATTTTGCATGCATGCTTTAATTAGTCATCACACATTTCCTATCATACTTTCAAAGTTCATTACTAAGTCCTTTCTTGTGGAATTCACCCTTATAACACTAAATCAATCATCATAAAATGTCATACATGAGCACACACATATTATAGGCATCAAAATAAATTTTAATTATTTTATGCCTCGGTTTTGTGGTCCCGAGACCACCTTCCGACTAGGGTCAATTTTGGGCTGTCACAACTCTCCCCACTTAAGAAATTTTCGTCCCGAAAATCTTACCAGTAATGACATCGGAGAGGCAGATCCTCGCGTCTTGCAGATGGCATAAGTCCTCGCAGAGCACGAGCCTCAGATCCGATGGTAGCATCTCTAGATCCTCTCGACCGCCATCGACATTGCCCATATTTCTAGGTGGCCTACCTCGAGCAGTGGTAGCACCCGAGTTTCCACTCTGACTCACATTCTGTTCAAGCATCCTCGGGCAATCCTTCCTAAAGTGGTCGGCCGATCCACACTTATAGCAGGAGCGATCACGAAACCAACAGCTCCCCGAATGCCATTTGCCACAATGTTGACACTCCGCCTCTCTCGCGATCATTTCCACCATGGCGATCAAGTGACTCGTGTGGTCACAGGGGTCGATCGCGTCCTCGTCTAGAAAAGCCCAAAGCGCCTCTAGACCGGTTCACATCATCTCGAAATCTCTTGATTGCTGTTGAAGAGACTTTCCGAGGACCTCTTCGAATTCTCCAGTTCCCACATCAGCTTTTTGTTTCTCCTTTCTAAGCTCTTCGACTTTACAAGCTCGCTCAACAAGTACTACGATCTCTCGTATTTCGAGAATGCCAACGAACATCCTTATATCATCATTCAGCCCATCCTCGGCGTTTACATAATAGCTTCGAACGAAATGCATTCTCGTGTATCGGCTAAGCCTCACAAATTTTCGTTCATAGTCGGTAACCGACATAGAACCTTGCTTAAGATCAAGAAATTCCTTCGCTTTTGGTCGATGAATCTCGATCGATATACTTTTTTTTTTTTGAACTTGGTTTGAAAGAATTCCCAAGTCACTTGCTCTCTAGGTACCACAGAAGTCGAGTACTCCACCAATAGTAGGTGGAATCACGTAGCAAGGAGATGGTACACTTTAAGCACTCATCGGTGTACAAGATAGCTCATCGAGCACCGGATAGTGTTGTCCAACCAAAATTCAGCTCGTTCGGCATCATCATCATCCGTAGCTTTAAATTCAGTGGCCCCATGTTTTCGAATCCTATCGATTGGGGCTTACTTGACCTTATTTGGTCGATTCACGGAGGTATTGTAGGTGCGGGGGTTGCATTGGTCGGGAATGGAGGTTGTGGGACAGCCGTGTTAGTTCGAATGTATTGATTAAACCATTCGTTCATCACACTATAAAAAGGCTTGCCTAGCCTCATCATTCGGATTGCTGGCCATAGGTTGAGAGTCCGCCGGCGCTGTCCCTTGTGCAGGAGCAGGCGCCACACTCTCCACATCATCAGCTATTGCTCGGTTGGGATCGGGATCCATTGCTATAAACAAACTCAAAGTCAAATTGTCAGAAATCACCACACTATCGATTCATCATTTAATGGCATGTATAGCTAGACCCCAAACACCTCATGGTAGTCCTAGAATCGACTAAACCGTGGCTCTGATACCAATAAAATTGTAACACCCCAAACCCGAGACCATCGCCGGTGTCGGACACGAGGGGTTAGCAAGCCAAGTTCACTTGTTTTGCCCATCCATTGGACATTTCCAGTCAGGCTGGAAAAACTGCGTCACTGTAGCCTTAAAAATCATATCTCGAGTTTCAAAACTCGGAAACTGGTTTCGTAAATTTTCCCTGAATTTAAACTCATATATCCATCCATGGATTTATTTCTAGAATTTTTGATCGGGCCAATTGGTACAGTTTATTAGTTAAAGTCACCCATGTTACAGGGATCGACTGCTCTGACCTTCGCGCGGTATAACTTGAATATCTCTCTGTACAGGGCTTTAATGCTAATGTCGTTTGTTTCTAATGAAACTAGACTCAAAATGGAATCTGTAAATATAAGGTATGTCTCCTAATTCTTTCTGGATAATTTATAGTAAATTTTTAAAGTTGCGACAGGGAACCCAGAAACCGTTCTGGCCCTGTCTCACAATAGCTTTAATATCTCTTAACATGTAACTCCTATGACCATTTCGTTTCTTCCATATGAAAATAGACTCATCAATGTTCATTTACATAGCTGATTCACTATTTAATACCATTCCTACAAATTTTGGTGATTTTTCACATTCACGTTACTGCAGCTGGCAGCATCTGTTTTAAGGTAGGTCTTACCTATTTTGTAGTCTCCATGAACCAACTAGTCTTGCCTTACATAGGTCCACATATGATCATTTTAACCATGCCAATGGCTGATCATGTGACCAACATTCCCATTTCCAATTCATAGTCACATCATGACACCATATATATATATACAAACCGCAAATAGTTTAAGTTGATACTTCACTATTACGAGCCATTTTCGCATGGCCGTATACATATACATCATAACATATTTAAACCAACAAGGGGTAGTCCTATACATGCCATTTCAAGTTCAACCAAGAATTTATACCAAAATGGGGGCTTGATAGTGTGGATGACTTCGACTTCAACGATCCCGAATCCGATTGCTATCGGCGAAATCTAGAAAACCGAGAGCCAAAGCAATGAGTAAGCATTTTATGCTTAGTAAGTCTCAAGGAATATAATCAACTCTAATTACAGCAATACATTCACATAGTTAAATGCATCATTTCATTAATGCACATTCACATAATCATACTTACTTCACCATCCCAACTCTTATGTTCATACACAAATAACGGCTTCATTAAGGCCGATAACTCGTTCCATCATAGGAGCGGATATTCACACGCTCTTACTCCTAGCGCGCAAAGCACACACCGCACTTACCTTGTCATTGGGAAATTTCACAAGTGCATTAGCTGAAATTTTCCAGCAAGCTTATAATTTTCAAATCACATACCTTCGGAGTTTAACCGGATGTCGCTACTCGATCAATCGCCTTCGGGACATAGCCCGGTTATGGTAACCCGCACCAAGGCCTACGGGACTTAACCCGGATAGAATGACTCGCACGAATGCCTTCGGGTCTTAGCCCGGATGTAGCCACTAGCACAATTGCCTTCGGGTCTTAACCCGGTTATAATTTCCAGCATAATTGTCTTCGGGGCTTAGCCCGGATATCATTCAATTTCTCATGCACACATACATCAATAATCATTGGACATACATATTTATTTTCGTTACTAAGGCTCAAACACAATTATAATCACTAACATAATCGCCTTCGGGACTTAGCCCGGGTATCATTCGAATACTCATACACACATAAATCAATAATCAATACATCCATATTTCATTCCACATAATTCAAGTAAGGTCACTTCTTGAGGACTTACCTCGGATGTTGTCGAACGGCTTTTACGGCTATTCGATTACTTTTTCCTTCCCCTTGTCCAATTGTGGCCCTCTTAGCTCTTGAGCTAATTCAAACAAATTCAATTTATCAAAACCTCATTGTGCTAGCTTATGGCGAATATGACAAGGAATTTAAATGGTCATATGGCCACCCTTTAGCTTGAATACACAATGGTCATGCACATTTTATACTACATCAAGCAATTCAATACAATTTATTCGAGCATCAAGGAAAAGCTAAGGGCTTCAATAGGCTACCCAAGGCCGAATATACTTGTCCATGTTGAGGCCAATTATGCACTTAATACCACACAAAACAGCATACATTTTACTAGTTAATGCTTTGCATATTGTAGCTCAAAACTTACAATATAGCATCAAGCACTCATATGTGTGCTAGGCAGAATGTGCTTACAATTTCACAATTATTCTTCAACATCTTCTTCTTTAAACAAACTTATTCATCACTTCCTTCATAACCAAAACATCATGTGCAAACATATATATACATATATGAGCATGGCGAATTTCAAGGTGTCGATAGCCATCCAAAACACAAATTTTAACTAACATGCAAGAAGCATGAACCATGCTCATGAATGCATCATGGCGAATATGACAATCATGCTCCTTTTCAACTTCAATCATGATAAAACAAAAGAAAGCTCAAAATCTTACTCAAGAGTAGACAATCCATCATTGCATGCATCATCATCAAGCTTCACACTTAGCATGCAATGGCTTTATCACCATAACAACTTTGGCCAAATACCATTTCCATGGCTTAACAAAGATTTGAGCCATGGCTAACATGCACATCAAGTTAGCAACCAAAACATGCATGAAACTCCTAACACAACCTCATACATACCTTAATCTTGATGCAAACTTAGCCAAATCTCCTTCTAGATCTCTTCCAAACCAAGCATGAAGCAAAAATCCTCCTTCTTCCTTAGTTTTGGCTCAAAGAAAGGATGAACAAAATTTTTTCTTTCCTTCTCTACAACTCACGGCAATGGGGGGATTACCACACTCACACACATTTTTTTTCATTTTTTATCACCCATACACCTTTGTTTATTATTTCACCCTAATGCACCAACAAAACATGTTTCATGACATGTTTAGCCCATCCTCCTTGTCATGGCCGGCCACCACCTATAAAGGGGAATTTGACATGCAAGTCCATTATTTTGCATGCATGCTTTAATTAGTCATCACACATTTCCTATCATACTTTCAAAGTTCATTACTAAGTCCTTTCTTGTGGAATTCACCCTTATAACACTAAATCAATCATCATAAAATGTCATACATGAGCACACACATATTATAGGCATCAAAATAAATTTTTAATTATTTTTATGCCTCGGTTTTGTAGTCCCGAGACCACCTTCCGACTAGGGTCAATTTTGGGCTGTCACAATGCGTCTTACGTTAAACCTTAAAAATATTTGTAAGTCATTGCAATGATAGTTTTTACACCTATTGAATCAAGTCACATTTTGGAAATCTTGACCAACTAGTAAGAACATGGATTTCCATCCAATTAGGACCTAAACCTGTTTCCTGAAGCATCTTAATTGTTGTAAAATGTTGTAACTAGTTGTCCAATTTAAAGAAAAACTTCTTGTTATATCACTTGATAATACCTACAATAGGGCCGACCAACTATCATATAATTACAAGATAATTCTTCTTATTTTTAGGAAATCTCGTCATTGAGGTCCACATGACAATCCTACCTTAGGGTAGTTAAATTGCCATGCCATCACAATAGACCATTGATAGAGGTCGTAAGTCTTGTTCAGGGACCTTCTCCCACTCAATATTTTAAAAAATGCTAGTTTTTAATGTCTGTTTTAATCAGGAATAATCAATACGTGCATGAGAAATACACGTGGCATTCTTTCCCTAAACTGTTGACATGCTTTTCATAAATATGCATGAACATACATTCCCAGACAAATAAATATAAGTTATCACATATAAAAGCATAAAATTTAAATGACCTTGAATAGCTAAAGTTTCCATTATTCCATTCTAGAAAAATAATAAAATTACAAAGTTCAGCCCAAAGCATACTTTACGTCTTTTATTTTTCCACCATAGACTTCTGTTCTAGTATCGTTTCGCGTCACTGTTGTCATTGTTTTTTCACAGTCAAACGGACTCAGGTCGCCGTCGGCCTTTGTCATCGATCATCACTATTGGACCATCATCGATTTTTTGCCAGTTTGGCAGGGTCAGGTTTGTATCATATTGGTTGACTTGAATACATGTCGGTTCTCCAGGTTTTGCTGAAAAATATAGGTTACATAGGTCCTATGTCCGTTTTCGACTCATATAATTTATTCTAAAATAATAAAATTTAAATATTTCATAGAGATGATAGTCTACGATCTAATTATGCATACCCAGAAATTAATAATAATTACATTTAATTTCCTAGGTATCACAAATTTCGTAATATTACTTTATCATACATAATAATAAAATAATAACATACATTTATTTGCATACATTCCCTAAAAATGCATATAATTAAAAGGATGTCATATCTTATGAAAATTAATCAATTATGAAGAATACAAACAATTTTTGGTATTTGTTTATGCTATAAATATAGCACAACCTAGTTCGATACCAATTATTGAAAAATTGGTTTGAAAATGTTTTTCTAGCACAAAAATAATTAAAATTTTTAAAATTGAGTCGGTTTATGATATTTATAGGAATAAACTTTACTTGAAATCATGCCTATTTTTTCGGGTAGGCAAATCCTTATAGTTCCTAGCTTTCATCGAATGACCTTTTCTGCTATTCTCACCCTACAAATTGCTTCGAGTGTGGGATCAAGCAAATTCAAATCAAACACAAAACCTGGAATTATTTATTTTACTGTCAATGGGAAATCAAATCTCTCTTCAATAGAAACATAAAGAATTGTTATTCTGAAAAATAAAATTTATACTTAGAAAATAAATTCTCATTATCTCCAGGTAAAATAATAATAGCTTAAAGTTGTGTAAAATTTATTATGTATATAGCCCTACCAGAGCTATCTATTTATAGGGAGAAGAACTGAAACCCATGTTGAATTAGTAGAAGTATATTTCAATAGAAAAAAAAAATCCTAATTCAACAAGGATAGAGAGGGGTGGCAACCCTAGTTAAATATACTAGGGTTTATCGTCCCATGTAATAACATAAAGGCCTATCGAGCCTCTCCTGTATCAAGTCCAATTATAAGTATTTCTTGGACTTTTAACCTAGAACTTTATAATTTAATCCACCAAATACTTGTTTTTTTATTTTCCAAAATAAACATCATAAATAAAATAAAATTAATTAATTAATTTCTGAATTAAATATTTTTTCAACCTAATTCCAATTCCTTTAAAATTATGACAACTTTATCTGTAAGAGATCTATGAGAAAATATATTTAATATTTTCTACACTCAATAGTTCACTATGACTAATTAATTTAATTCCATTTTCGAACTTCAATTACTTAATTAACTAATAATTCAAAAAACCATAAATTAATTTTCCAAGTCATTTCCATTTAGTGAGAAAACCTCATTCATTCTCGAATGTTTCCCATTTCTCCAACTTTACCATTTCTATCTATTTTTGTTCATTCGATTCAAGATGCAATTCATTTTTTTTCAACAAGCTAGTGGAGAGATTGCTTGGACATACATCATTAGGATTCAAATGATTTATATTTAAGTTCCATCATTTCACCTATTAGTTATAAACTCATTTAGTCAGAAAGTGATTCCACTATAGTATTGTGATTGAGCTCTCCCTAATGACATACCATTACAAAAGTAACTTCATCAATGCTCGTTCAATGACCTTGTCATAAGTTTTTTAACCTCATAGGATATCATTAATATTTTTGTGATAAATTCACTCTCCCAATATGATTCTATTTTATCTCTTGGTAATCATTTCATCTTTCTTCATAAAAAGTCAATTACTATCAAATAGTAATCAAGCCATTCATCATAAAGACGAATGACCATGGCCATGTTTACTTTTCATCTATCATGTAATGCCAATGACATGATATCATTTACTTGTGTCTTGGACTATGAATTCCACTATTGTGAATGATGCTACATATTGTAGAAGTCGTATACTCGATGTACTGACTTTCAGTTCCTTATTTATTTGAACTCAGGTTTTTACTTACATTAAAGTATATGAGTCATGCATACATAGTCTATAATCCATTCAAGATTTAGGTATGCCACACTCTGAAGGTCACAAGTTAAAAAATCCATAAATGACTTTAGGATCTATTCTTCTTTGGTCCAGATTGATGTACTGTTAGTCCAGTTAGTCACATCTATGTCTTTAACTTTTAGGAGTCAACCGCCCCGAAGCTTAAGACAAGGCATCTCCCCAATTGGACTTCATAGATAGTATATTAGTCTTCCAATCTATTTGTTCATTTCTGATTAGACTAAGGACATGTTTAGGTTTGTCTACCAATATAAGTTGTGTTTCTGTTTTATGATCTAACCACATAATATCGCTTAGTATTAGCTAAACAATAGACAACTAGTGAGCTAATATTTGCTTTTATTTTACTTTACATGAAAATAACACGTGAGGATAATATGCAAAAGGTATTAATGTAATTCATGAATAATGCTGTTAACCAATTTGTTTGAAAAAATTACAAGTGTACATAGACGAAAATAGTACACTCTGGGCACCAGATTCAACATTTTTTGCATAGTGTAAAATAATGGGTAAATCAAGAACCAATGTGTTAGGTTCAAAGGGTTTCACTAAGGGTTAATTATGAAGGTAGGCTTTTTATGGGATAGGAGGGTTAAAACCTAAGTGCCTTTATCATCTCAATATATCAAATCAAAAGTGTGGTCTCGACATGCATAATCGAAACAAGTTCTAGAATAACAAATCAATATTGACACACTCATAACCTATAATAAAATGAGCAAGAAAAGTGTATGCTTTAAAGGCTCAAAATCTCACAAAAAATTATGGTTTTAATGTAAATCTTGTAAATCTCAAACTTCAAGGTAACACCTCAATTCAAAAAAACAACCTAAAATTTTTTTAATTCTAAAAATAGACTTATCATGCTTGATTCTCTCATGTCTTAAAGTTTAAACAATCAATGCACAAATACCCATGAATTTAATCCAAAACACATCAATAAAAATCATAAATCGATAAAAATTCATTCTAATAGTAAAATGCGAAAATTACTTAAAAACATGACAAAATTCAGGGATTATCTAATAATCATATAAATAACCTCCCAACACTTAAGATGTACATTTCCTCAATGTACAAATAGATATAATCACAATAGAAACAAAATATCATAAGAGAGGGAGAGAACTGAAACTGCCCTGAATATTGGATGAAATCCCCAGAATAGTGAAAAGCAGAATTGTAGACAAATCTAGATGTAGTGCATGATTCTGAGCAAACTATTAAGAAAATAAACACAAGTAGTGAAAAAGATTAATGGATTATACTCCATTAGAAACAACCATAAAATTAAATATAGTTCAAAAAATAAAAATGAAATTAGTCTAAAAAAATAAAAATAAAAGAAAAAGAAAATAAAACAAATGGACTCAATGGTCCTCATCATCAGACACATCAGTGTCGTGAGTTGTCGGGTCTAGATAGGAGATATGGAAGTGCTGATAGATCTGTTGCAATGTCGCGTCAAGACTATCGAACCTTTGAGCGTAGTATTACTCAAAACGAGTGAGCCGCTCGAAGAGGTCCTCTGAAGTAGCAGCAGAAGGAATATGGCGATGACTCAAAGGTGGAGGCTGTGGTGGGTCCTCATGATGGGGAGGAACATCATCAGTGAAGTCCTCGGGTCCATTCTCAACGTTTGAATGAAACAATTGATACTGAAGGGGATCCACTCCACAACACCGGTCGATCATCCTCATGTGTATCATGCTCAAGATTCCCTGTAGAGACATTTGGCTGATAAGTGTAAGTGTGGAGGACAGCTCCGATGTGTCAAAAAGACCGCTGTGTTGAGCGAGGCGAGTCACATAAGGGCCTAAATAGATGGGGCCCTTCCTATGGTGGTCAGTCTGATGGTGGAAGGCTAAGGCGATGAAGTATGCCAAATCAAAGATATGCCTGGTAGCCATGCTCCATAAAAAGTATGCATCGTGAGTACTGAAGAATCCGGTGCTCTCTCTCACCAGTCAATCTGTGTGCTAAAAGTGTGTTAAGGTACCGTAAAGCTGGAGAGAGATGTCGCCTTCGAGTAACTCACATCATAAAGTGTTTGGCTCACTGTAAGCTCTATCCAACACCGAGATAGTGTGTAACGAATGTGTAGATGTAGATGAAGGAAGTCTCGGCATTCATGAACTCCTCAGTGTAAAGTCCCATAGCAGCACCGAACTCGGGGACACTCATCTGACGTACCAAACCACCAAGTCAGAAGGTGATGGTGCTTGGCTCGTCATGAGTCGTCATGACTTACTGTAGAAGAAATGTTGCACAGAACTCCAATATAAGCTTCATGTAGGTGGGCTCAATGATGGAGAAGAATCTGTCCCACTGAGTTGTAGTAATGAAGGCGCAAACATCATTAGCTAGTCGGACCTGCTCTAATGTACCCCAATCGATACAGCGGCCTAGACCGAGTGGTCGTGCTCAAATGAGCTGATATAAATCTTCATGGGTCCACCGAAAATCAGAGGTAAGGATGGCTGGCCTCAGTGAAAACGCTCGAGGAGGAAGTCGCACCATTGGTCTTCCACTTTTTTGAAGCGAGGACGGCGACCTTAGACATGCCACGTGTATTCGTCATGGTGTACCTAAAAGATAAAATCGTTCAATATCAATAAAATAAGAATAGAAATATCACCAATTAAACACATCAAGGAGCTTATTAATAAACGTGCGAAAGAGACAAAAATATGACTTCAAGGAATCGTGTGTAATGAATATCAAAAATAAAAGTGGCCTAGATATTGAATCTATTCTTAAAATCATATGCACGAATACCCAAACATGCAAAAACTAAGGGCTAAATAGTACACAAAGAGAAGTAGTATACCAGACTAAAAAGATAAACTAATGCTCATAATGATAAGGAAAAAGAATGAAGCAATAATAACAATGAAAATAACAGTGATAAGAATAATAAAAATAAGAAAAAAAGAATAATATAAAAATTAATACATAAAAAATAATAATATGAAGAATAAGAAGAATATAATAAATAAATAAAAGAAAAGGGGAAAAAAAGGAAACCGACGGTGGCTGGTAACAGGGATGGAGGCGCAGCAGTAGCCAAACGGTGATGGAGTGGGTTCAGTAAGGAAGGGGAAAGTCCAGAAAGAAATGTGGTTGGTGGAGCATTGGGGTTGAGTGGGTCATGCGACTGGGTATAATGGAGGAAAAAGAAGGGAAAAAGGAGAGTGAAAGGGGAAGGGGGTTCGGGGTATGTGGTTCGTCGATGAGGGAGAGGAAATAGGCGAGGGACTTAGGGTATGAGGTGTGCTTAAGAGGTTGGTGGGCGTGGTGGGGCAGGTCGGTGCAAAGAAAGGTTGAGGGAGAGGAGGAGGTTTCGGGTTAGGGTGAGCTGTGATGACGGTGGAGACTTGGAAAAGGAAGGAAGAAGAGGGATTTAGGGCATGGAAGATGAGGAGAATGATAGTCGCTGGAGTGGCGGTGAAAAAGTGGGATGGCGGCTAAGGTTAAGGAGTTGAAGAAGAAGACAAAACAAAGGTGAAAAAGGGATTAGGGTATTTTTTAACACGACTGTGTCACACGCCCATGTGAGGCCTTTTTAGCCCGTGTGTATTTAATATTTTTAACCTAGTCATCACACAGCCTCAGAGACGCTCGTGTGTCCAGGCCATGTGTCACACACGGCCATGTCACATGGCCGTGTGCAACCTCCTTTGCTTTTCCCATGTCTGTATGTCCTTTCACACACCCGTGTGGCACGACCGTGTCTCCCACATGACCGTGTGCCTTGCCCATGTAACTTTTTGACTTGTTTTAAAATTGAAAAATTTAGCTCCAGGTTTCACATGGCCTAGGACACGCCCATGTGGACTATTTTAGCCCGTGTCTCTATCGATTTTTAAAAAATTAAGTCCCAGGATCCACACGACCAAGGACACGCCCATGTGTCCAGGTTGTGTGGGTTAAATGGCTATGTCACTAGGCCGTGTAACTCATTGTCAATTTTCTAAAAATTTTTAAAACTAAGTCATAGAATCCACACGGCTAAGGACACGCCTGTGTCTCCAGGACGTGTGGGTTTTAAAAACTCATTTTTTTATTAATTTATTAATTTCAAATATATCCTAAGATAAAATTAAGAAATTAGTAATGTTAACTCTTGGGTTGCCTATCAAGAAGCACTTATTTAAAGTCTAAGCTTGACTTACCTTGTTATTCGCACAGTCATAGTGGTTCACGGAGTCAAAACTCCTTTTTCTCATTGTCAATTCTATTATCAAAATAAGGTTTGAGCCGAGTAATATTTACCCTAAAAGTGTCAAATTCAGAATGATTAACCTCAACTGTACCATATGGGAAGACATTCAGCACCGTAAAAGGAGTTGCTCCATTTGCATTAAGCTCTGAAGCGGCAATTCGAGGGCCCATTTTATCTAATAGTACCTGGTCTTCAACCTTAAAGTGGTTCATTTCATCCTTATGCTCATCATGGCGTTGCTTTGGTTCTGCATCGTGTATTTTTGGTTTCTCCTTGACATGTGTCTGCCATTCGTCTAGTTCATCGACCTGCAGCCTTCGTTCTTCATGAGTTGTTCTGTTTTTGTCACATGGACTGGAATGTGGCTCCGTCATGTTTTTTCAAGGGTTTTCCTGCAAATAAGTTTGAGCCATAAAGTTACTCATATTAACAGAACTCATATAATTATCTTGACCACTAGACGCCTTAACAGAATCACGAGCTTGGAGTTTAATCATGCCATCACCTACACGAAGTATTAATTCACCTGTACCGACATCAATTTGGTTCTAACAATTTCTAAAAAGGGTTATCCTAAAATTAAAGGCACGTTACTATCATCATCCATGTCTAAAACAACAAAATCAACTGGAAGTATGAATTTATCAATTTTTACAAGTACATCTTCAACAATACCCCTAGGAAATCTAATGGTTCTATCTGCTAATTGAATACTCATCCTAGTTTGTTTGGGTTTCCCAAGACCTAATTGTTTAAACATTTTATAGGTCATGACATTAATACTTGCCCCTAAATCAGCCAAAGTATTGTTAACATTTAAACTACTAATTAAACAAGGAATAGTAAAACTCTCTGGATCTTTCAATTTGTTGGGTAGTTTGTTTTGTAAAATGGCTGAGCACACTGCATTTAACTCCACATGCAACGAATCATCTAACTTCTATTTGTTTGCCAAAAGCTCTTTTAAAAATTTAATTGAATTGGGTATCTGCGAAAAAGCTTCAGTAAATGGTAAGTTAATATGTAACTTTTCAAAAGTTTATGAAATTTACCAAATTGTTCATTTGTGTGGTCTTTCTTTGTCGCACTGGGATATGGCACACGAGGTGTATACTTTTTAACGATCGATTTTTGTTCATTGTGGCTTACTTTAACCTTACCTTTACTTGCCACACTTTCTTACTTTGGTTTTGATTCAGATTCAACTAACCCTTTTTCATCTCATACAGTAATCGCATGAAGTTGCTCCCGTGGGTTAGTTTCGGTGTTGCTAGGCAAGCTACCTTGCGGTCATTCTGAAATCAACTTTCCAAGTTGACCGATTTGATTCTCAAGTGCTTGAATCGATGCTTGTTGATTTCTCAGTGTTGTTTTGGTGTTTTGGAAGCTGGTTTTTGACACCAAATAAACTTTGTCAACATCTCCTCAAGGTTCGAGTTCTTTTTTTGCTGGTAAAGTTGTTGTTGAAATCCTAGAGGGGGTTGTGTTTTTTGGTTTCCTTGACCACCCCAAGAGAAATTGGGATGGTTTCTCCAACCTGCATTATAAGTGTTACTATAAGGATTATTCTGAGGTCTAGAATTGTTACCTATATAGTTGACTTGTTCGTTCTCTGTGTTATGACCGTAAGGTAGACATTCTGCATTGTTCATCCTCTTCCATTCGTATCGCACTACATCACCGAATTTAATAACATGGTGACTATATCTACATTAAAAAAATCGACTACTTTCATCGTTTTTGTCTTCATGACTTACCATTGATAATTATTCAGTGAGATTTCCTTTATAAACTCATAAGCCTCTTCAGGTGTTTTATTATTCAAAGTAGTTGCCTAGTTGAGGGGTTCAAACCGTTGTAGAAGGTTTGAACCTGTAGCCATAGAGGTAACCCATGGTACGAAAGAAGAGACATCATCATATAGGGTCTTTATACCTCCCCCATGCATCATATAGGGTCTCTTGGTCCATCTATACGAAAGAGGAGACATCATTCCTCAACTTAGCTATCTTATTTGGTGGAAAATACTTCAGTAAGAATTTTTCAGACATTTGATCCCATGTAGTGATAGACCCTCGTGATAAGAGTTCAACTATTGTTTAGCTTTGTTCCTCAATGAGAAGGGAAAAAACCGTAGGCGAATGGCATCGTCAAAGGCGCTGTTAATCTTGAAAGTGTCATATAATTTTAGAAAATTAGCCAAATGAGTATTTGGATCTTCATATTGCAAACCATCGAACTGAACAAACTGTTGAATCATCTGAATAGTGTTCAACTTCAGCTCGAAATTATTTGCAGCAATAGCAGGTCTCACAATACTCAATTCGGCCTCAGTCAGAGTGGGCTTAGCATAATCGTACATAGTATGAGGAGTAAGATTCGAATTTACAAGATTTGCAGCAACCATAGAAGGTAGCTGATTACTCTGATTTTCATCTATCTCCTTAGTAACAATTATAGCGTCCTCTTGCTCTTCCACTATACTTTGTCGATTCTACCTTGATTCTCAAGTGCTTGAATCGACGCTTGTTGACTTTTAAGTGCTCTTTCAGTGTTTTGGAAGCGGGTTTCTGACACTGAAATAAACTTTATCAACATCTCCTCAAGGTTCACCTTCTTCTCTTGCTAGTAAGGTTGTTGTTGAAAGCCTAGAGGGGGTTGTGGTATCTGGTTTCCTTGACCACCCAAAGAGAAATTGGGATGGTTTTCCCAACCTGCATTATAAGTGTTACTATAAGGATTATTCTGAGGTTTAGAATTGTTACCCATATAGTTGACTTGTTCGTTCTCTGTGCTAGGATCGTAGGGTAGACATTCTACTTCTGAGTTGATTATGTAACAACCTGGTTTTATCCAAATTGGAACAGTGGTTCCAGAACCATAAATTTGAGGCTATAAAATTATTTTAATATTATTTTTGATGTTTATATCATGTGAGTATGTATGTGTGAAAATTTCATAAGCTAATTTTATCGTTTAATAGCTCAATTTGAGAAAAAAGACTAAATCGCGTAAAATGAAAAAAGTTGCATTCTACATGTTTAATGTGCTTAATTACCATAGCTTATAAAATTAGAAGTCCTTATGATGAAATTAGACCATATATAGTGTTAATGGACATTAATGGACATCCATTAATTGAATTAATTTGTTTATAATCAAGGGTAATATGGTAAAATGGTTATTAAGGTTATTATTAATTAAAACAAAAACAAATGGTGGTCATATGTTCATCTTTATGGCTAAATGAAGCAAATAAGAAGCTAAAAATAGGGTTTGTAATTTCAGCACTTGCAAAGCTTGATTAAGGTACGGTTTTTGTAATAGCCCAAAATTGGGTCTACTTGGAACAGAGGTTTCGAGACCAAAAAATTAGAGATATAAATAATTATTTTATGATTATTTTTAGGTCTATGATATGATTGCATGATTATGTGAAAATTTCGTGAAGAAATTCTATGCATAAAATGCTTAATTTGAAGTTAGGGACTAAATTGAATAAGTTGCAAAACTTGCATTCTAGAAGTTTCTAGTATGAAATTGCTTTGAAATATTAATTAGGAGGTCTTAAATAGAAATTTGACCAATTTCTAAGTTATGGACAAAAATTGGACATGGATGGAATTTTTGGAAAGTTTAGTAGTAAGGGCATTTTGGTCATTTAGGGGTAAAATGAATTAAAATACAAAATTAAAAGCCAATTTTGCTCATCTTCTTCACCATGGACGTGTATACCAAGGGAGACTCCATGTATAGGGTTTTCAAGCTTTCCAAGCTCAATAGTAAGTCCGTTCTAACCCGCTTTTCAAGTTCTTTACGTTTTGGAGTCCCAGTAACTTGATTTAGCTTATGCTAGCAATAATTCAACCTAGGGTTCATATTTGGAAAAATACCCATAGGTGAAATTTGTGTATTCTGGTGTTTTATGATACAATATGAGGTTTTAAATTATGTTATACAACTTGTGCTACTCGGTTTTAAGTGAAAACGAGCAAAAGGGCTTAATCGATAAAAATACCTAATAGTCATAAGTATATGTTAGAGTGAGAATTTGATGTTGCCATAGAAGGGAAAAATGATTAGCATGTCATAAAACATAAGAATAAGGGATGAAGTTTAATTCCCGATCCTAGGGGCAAAAGTGTAAATATGCAAAAGTTTAGGGGCAAAATTGTAATTTCTCTAAAGTTTGAGTTAAGGACTGTTTTGAATAGTACATTAATTAAATAAGTAAAATATGATGTTTTAGATCCCGGAAAATGAGATTTGAACCTAGAATGAGAGAAAAATCGAAAATTGGGAAAATTGGGAAAGTATCGAGGTAAGTTCATATGTATAATAAGCATTAATTTATGCATTTTTCAATGTAAAATTGATATATTTACAATGATTTCTGAGGTGTTGGAAGTATGTAAGTTGGTATGATAATAATACAGCAATAATGCTGTAATTTATATTTGAAAGTTAAATTTAGTGAATTAATTGAATTATGTTAAATTAAATGTTTATGGTGCCCAGTTTATGAATTGATTTAAAAATATGTCTATGGTACATGAAGTGCATTGAATTATCATACATAAATGTGATTTCTATGATTACGGATATTATGAGAAATTGTAAGTTCATATGATTTTTAATAAGGCAATTTGTAATTTAATGTTATTGCCTTGATATTAAATGAGATGTAAGTTTATATGTAAGTAATACATCACTATTACTTGTATTATGATATTTTATAATAATATTGGAAATATGTTTGTGGCTAATTACTTGATTGGTGAAATTGTTGGAAAAGAGAAAGAAATCCCGGTTGAACCTTCGGAAAGATTGGATGATACAGATGGTATGTAGCTAGGTCACATGTATGGTGCTGAGTGCACATCATGTGTACAAGAGAGCTACGAGACATTATGATGTAGCTAGGTCGCATGGGTGATACTATGTGTACACCATGTATGTAACACCCCTTACCCGTATCCGTCGCCGGAACAGGGTACGAGGTATTAACAAATTATAGTATATGCTATTAAATAAAACCCAACAAAAATATGGCGTGCAATTTGATCATTATAACATATGCCATTAACAATACAAACCAACTTTAAAGGCTTCGTACAAAATTATTAGTTTCATACTATAAGTAGTAATTTGAACCTAGACAATTATGACACATAACAAAATAACTAAGTGTACTATACATGCCATATTTCAAAATGTTGAGTTCAGATACCAAGAGTATTGATAGTGCGGACGGATCTTCTACGATCTCTGACTCCTGTGCTAGCTGAATGACACTATAAGACAAAGGAGAGAAAAGAAAGTAAGCTTATAGCTTAGTAAGTAGGTATATAAATAACAAATAAGAAATCTAATATGTTTACAACATAACTCAATTATGTCATATTTTTAATTTTATTGTTTACTCCAATTTGATCAAGCTGTCCCTCCTGCGTCATGATCACTAAATAAATCATAACTCGAGTTACGAAACTCGAAATTTAAATCCGTAAAATTTCCCTGAATCTAGACTCATAAAAATTCTAACTAATTGTTTTCTAGAATTTTTGGTTCAGCCAATTAGTACAGTTCATTAGTTAAAGTTTCCCCTGTTACACAGCTCAACTGATCTGACCCCTGTTCACTACGAATTAAATTTCCCTCAGTATACAATTTAAATAACCATGAAACCTGTTTCATTTAAAACTAGACTCAATAAGGAATTTAGGAATATAAACTATATTTATTAATTTGTTTTTTAAAATTTGTAATGATTTTTCAAAGTTGAACCAGGGGATTACATAGTCATCCTGAGCAAGTCTCACACAATTGTAAATATCTCAAAATATAGAATTCCTTTGCTTGCTCTGTTTCTTTTATATGAAAATAGACTCATTAAGATTTAATTTTACATCTCATTAAACCTCTAATTAAATTCCTTATATTTTTGGTGAATTTTCAAATTCACATCACTGCTACTGTCCAAAACAGTTTTAATGCTAATTTCATTATTTCACACATTCTTTATACTAACCTCATTTTAACTTACATATATATATATCACAAATCATTTTCACCACATTTCATACATCACAAGTGTAGGTCTATGACTACAATATTTCCACAAAACCATCCCGTTGAACAATTCGGATTAATCCTCGATACTTTATGGTTTCAGCACATAGCCCCACCATCATATTTCATTTAATTCGGCTCTCTTATACACATGGTGAACACTTAGTACCACTCATGCGACCTAGCCGATTTGTCTCATAGCTCTCTTGTCTACATGGTGTCCTTCACTTGGAATCACGCATGCGACCTAGCTACATTTATCTCTCACGTAGCTCTCTTGTCTACATGGGATACATCCCGTATCACACATGTGACCTAGCTACTACATAGTATCTCGTAGCTTTCTTGTACACATGATGTGCACTCGGCATCATACATGTGACCTAGCACGCTCCCTCTATTTTATTCGATTTTTTCGAATGTTCAACCGAGATTTCTCTCTCTATTATTTATTTCCATTCTTCCAATAGTCGATTTATACTTCAACATCAGCTAGTATATACATATAATAGGCTGAAATATAAGAATGTAAATGAAATTAATGTATTATTTACATACAAACTTACCTCGGTGCAAAATATGGAATTTTGCAATTTAGTCCAAAACTTTCTCCTTTCCCGCTCGAGGTCGATTCCACGCCTTTCTTGATCTATAACAACATATTTAGCTCATTTAACACACAAACTATTTATTTTAATCCAAAAATCACATTATACAAAAATTACATTTTTGCCCCCTAACTTTTACAAAATTATGATTTTGCCTCAAGGCCCAGAAATTTAATTTCAGCCCTTATTCTTATGTTCAATGACCTACTGATCATTTTTCTCTTCTATGGCAACATCGAATTCTCACTCTAACACATAGTTATGAACAATAGGTATTTTTATCGATTATGCCGTTTTGTTCGTTTTCGTTAAAATCGCTTAGAAAAGATCGTTCCCCTAACTTCAAACATTCATATTCTACCATAAAACAACAAAATACATGCCTATCATTCATGGGTAAATTTTTAAACATAAACCCTAACTCGAACTAATGGTAGAAATAAGTAAACCGAGCTACGAGGATTTCAAAAATATGAAGAACATTAAAAACGGGGCTTGAATTCACTTACTATGAAGCTTGAAAGTTGAAGAAACCCTAGCTATGGAGGAGAGCAATTTTCGGCAGCAACTAATGAGGATGATAACAAATTTTGTGTTATTTTTCCCATTTTATTTCATTTAATATACAAATGACCAAAATGCCCTTACTACTAAATTTTCAAAAAAATTCCCTCCATGTCCAACTTTTTTCCATAACTTAAGAATGGGTCAAATTGCTATTTAAGACCTCCTAATTAATATCCCAAAGCAATTTCATACTAAAAACTTCTAAAACACAAGTTTTACAATTTATTCGATTTAGTCCATATTCTCAACTTAAGCGCGAAATGCACAGAATTTCATCACGAAATTTTCATGAAATCATAAAATCATATCATAAACCCCAAAATAATTATAAAACGATTATTTCTATCTCGGATTTGTGGTCACAAAACCGCTATTCCGATTAGGCCCTAATTCGAGTTGTCACAATTCTCCCCCCCTTTAGAGATTTTCGTCCCCGAAAATCTTACCGATAAAGAGGTTCGGGTACTGTTTCCTCATAGCTTCCTCGAGTTCCCACGTAGCCTCTTCTATCCCATGTCTGTGCTACAATACTTTCACTAAGGCTATACTTTTATTTCTTAACTGTTTAATTTCTCGAGCGAAAATCTTTATTGGTTCCTCCTCATAGGTCATATCCGGTCGAATCTCAATTTCTGTTGGAGAAATCACATGTGAAGGATCAGAACGATAACGTCACAACATTGATACATGAAACACGTTATGAATTCTTTCTAACTCTGATGGTAAGGCCAACCGATATGCCACTAGTCCAATCCTCTCAGTAATCTCGTACGACCCAATAAAACGCGGACTCAACTTGCCTTTTCGGCTAAATCTCAGAATCTTTTTCCATGGTGACACCTTCAAGAACACTTTATCACCCACCTGAAATTCAATCTCTTTTCTTTTTAAATCTCCATATGACTTTTGTCGATCTAAAGTAGCTTTCAAGCAATCCCGAATTACTTTATTTTCTCTTCGGTTTTTATAACTAGATCAATTCCGTGAATCTGTTTCTCACTAAGTTCAGTCCAATATAAAGGAGTCCGACACTTACGACCATACAAGGCTTCGTACGGTGCCATTTGTATACTTGAATGATAACTGTTATTGTAGGCAAATTCAATCAAAGATAGATATTTTTCCCAACTACCTCCAAATTCTAAGACACAGCATCTAAGCATATCCTCGAGTACCTGGATTACTCTTTCCGACTGACCATCTGTTTGTGGATGAAACGCGGTACTAAAGTTCAATTTTGTACCCAAAGCTTCTTGTAACTTTTTCCAAAATCTCGAGGTAAATCTCGGATCTCTATCTGATATTATAGACATAGGTACTCCGTGCAACCTCACAATTTCAGCAATATATAATTCGGCTAATTTATCAAGTGAGTAATCGATGACGCATCGGTATAAAGTGGGCTGACTTTGTTAATCTATCAACCACTACCTGGACAACATCCTTCTTTTAGGAGTTAAAGGCAAGCGGCTACAAAATCCATGGTAATCTTGTCCCATTTCCACTCGTGCACCATTACCGATTGAAGTAATCCTCAAGGCACTTGATGTTCAATTTTTACTTGTTGATGATCAAACACTTGGTTACAAATTCGAAATGTCCTTTTCATACCGCCACCAATACAACTTCTTTAAATCATTATACATTTTTATGCTACCGTGGTGAATCGATAAATGACCACTATGTGCCTCATGTAATATTTTTCGAATCAATTCATCGTTTTTGGTACACATATCCCGTCTCGAAACATCAAGCAGTCATCCGTCCAACTCAAAAATCTGAGTCGTAACCTAATTCACATTGAGTTCTCTTGGTTCGCAACTCACTATCGTTCTTTTGAGCATCACAAATCAACTAGAGAAATAACGGTTTAGCCCTCATCTCTGCTAAGATTGACCCATCATCAGACAATGCTAATTCCGTATTCATGGCTCTCAAAGTAAAAAGAAATTTCCTGCTCAAGGCGTCAGCAACCATATTTGCTTTTCCCAGATGATAATCAATCACTAGATCATAATCCTTTAATAATTCAAGCCATCTCCTCTGTCGCAGATTCAAATCCTTTTGATTCATCAAATACTTCAAAATTTTGTGATCAGTAAAAATTCGACATTTTTCACCATACAAATAATGTCGCCAAATCTTCAAGGCAAAGACAATAACAGCCAATTCCAAATCATGTATAGGATAGTTCTTCTCATGCGGTTTTAACTGTCTCGAAGCATAAGCTACCACTTTACCCTTTTGCATCAACACACATCCAAGGCCCATCAATGATGCATCACTATAAATTACTGAACTCCTTTCCGGCTCTCTAACATTACTAAAATTGGTGCTTGATCAATCGTGCTTTCAACTTTTCAAAACTCACGACATTTATCGGTCCATTCAAACTTAACATTCTTTTGCAACAACTTAGTCATAGGAGAAGCAATCATCGAAAATCCTCAACAAAACATCTATAATACCCGGCTAAGCCTAAAAAGCTTCTAACCTCGGATACATTCTTGGGCGGTTTCTAATCAACGATCGCAGAAATCTTGCTTGGATCCACCCGAATACCATCACCGAGACTATATGTCCCAAAAATCCGACTTCCGAAGCCGAACTCATTCTTGAACTTAGCAAACAGTTTCTTTTCTCTTAGGATCTGCAATATGGTTCTCAAATGTTCGGCATGTTCAGACTCATCCCGAGAATAAATTAGAATGTCATCTATAAACACTACTACAAACTTATCCAAATATGGCCAGAAAATCCGATTCATTAAGTCCATAAATATAGCTGGAGCATTTGTTAAGCCGAAAGGCATCACAAGAAACTCATAATGTCCATACCTTGTCCTAAAGGCGATTTTCAGCACATCCGACTCCTTAACTCTCAGCTGGTAGTAACCAGACCTCAAATCAATTTTTGAAAACACTGTGGCCCTCTTTAACTGATCGAATAAATCATCAATCCTCGGCAATGGGTACTTGTTCTTTATAGTCAACTTATTAAGCTGACGGTAATCAATGCAAAGTCTCATTAAACCATCCTTCTTCTTTACGAACAATACAGAGCACCCAGGAGAGAAACTCGGTCTCACAAATCCCTTTGTCCGTTAACTCCCTGCAATCGAGCCTTCAATTCTTTTAATTCATTGAGCCATTCTATATGGAGCAATCGAGATCGGTGCGAGATCCAAGCAACAAGTCAATGGCAAACTCTATCTCTCGTTCGGAGGCAACCTAGGCAATTCCTCCGAAATACACCGAAACTCACGGACTATCGGTACTAATTCAAACTTGATTGAGGCAACTCAATATTCATTACATAAGCCGATAAGCTTCACACCCTTTTCTCATGTATTTCATGCAGACATGTGCGAAATCACCATAGGCAATTTATTTGATTCATCTGTTTCAACCCACAGAATTTCTCCATTTTCACATTTCAACTCTAGTGTTTTTTGTTTACAATCTACCTTGGCATCATACAATGTCAACCAATCCATTCCCAAGATAATGTCAAACTCATCAAATGGTAACAGCATCAAATTAGCCAAAAAACAGTGACCTTGAATCATTAATGGGCAATTCTTGCAAACCTTGTCAACTAGCACATATTGGCCTAAGGGGTTCGACACTTTAATCGTAAACTCA
Source organism: Gossypium arboreum (assembly GCF_025698485.1). Classification (NCBI taxonomy): domain Eukaryota; kingdom Viridiplantae; phylum Streptophyta; class Magnoliopsida; order Malvales; family Malvaceae; genus Gossypium; species Gossypium arboreum. The sequence goes on along the minus strand of NC_069078.1, from coordinate 15,340,049 downwards.
GTAAGCTCAACAGGAAACTTTTTATTAGATACTAAATTCATGCAAATATAGGAATGAGTGGACCGGGGTCAATCAATGCAATAACAATAGTATCATAAAGAGAAAATGTACCAAGAATGACATCGGAGATGATGCATCTTCTCGCACGCATAGCATAAGCTCTAGCAGGTGCTCTAGCTTCGATCTTGCCGTTGAATCTTTCCTCGCAGCTTTATCGCTAGTCCCACCTCCAGATTTCTCGGTGGTCTACCTCTACTAGCGGTGGTATTCATCTAGCACTCAAATCTTTCTTCTTTAACTTTCTTGGACAATCTCTAATAAAATGCTCGCGAGAACCGCACTTTGAAACAAGCTCGCTTTCGGTTCCCCAACACTCACCATAATGTTGCTCGCCACATTGTCGACACTAGGGCTTTCTAGGTCGCACATTACCCACACTTGCCATCAAGTAGCTTGAGCTTTAGACCCGAATATGCTCTACCACGATCTCTGTGTGAATCCCCAATTGAAACTGTCATTCGAGGGTTTGTCTCTTTGGACCTCTTTGATTGAGATTGAAATGGCTTGCTTATCGGCCTTTTCCTGACATCTCGAGCCTCAATAGCAGCTTTTCTTCTTTCTTTGTTCAATTCTTCGGCTTTAAGAGCTCAATCAACCAATACTACAAATTCTTTCAACTCCAAAATTCCTACAAGCACCTTAATGTCCTCATTTAGCACATCTTCAAACCTTCTACACATAATGGCCTCGATGGACACACATTCCTGGGCATACTTGCTGAGTCTTACAAATTCGCGTTCATACTCTGCTACAGACATCTTGCCCAGCTTCAATTCAAGGAACTCCTTCCGTTTTTGATCAATAAATCGCTGACTTATGTATTTCTTTCTAAATTCTTCCTGGAAGAAATCCCAAGTAACTCTTTCTTTTGGCACCACTGCTACCAACGTCTTCCACCAGTGGTAGGCCGAATCCCTCAAAAGTGATACAGCACACTTTAAGCACTCCTCGGGTGTACATGAGAGCTCATCAAATACACGAGTAGAATTTTCAAGCCAGAATTCCGCTTTCTCAGGATCATCATCGACCTTTGCTCTAAACTCTTGGCCCTTGTTTTGAATCTGTCACTTGTTCATTCTTACCAAATCTATGCCTTGAGCAACTCTGAGAATCGCTTTGAGGTATAGGAGGGGTGGAGGAGGTTGAGCATTTGGATTTGCTTTAATAAATTCAGTATACCAATTGTTCATCATTTGGAGAAAGGCATCCCGAGCCTCATCTCCCTGTCTCAATGTCTCAGGTCTACTTTACACAGGCGCGGTCCCTTGTGCGGGAGCCGGCGCATTACTAGCAAAGATCATCACCGCAGCAGTTCCTTCAGGATCCATTACTATATTAAAACAAAACACAGCTTTAGAATAATCAGGAGTCACCACACTATCACAATATTTTTATGGCATGTATAACTAGACTTTTACACACACTTTATTAGTCCGAGAACCGACTAAACCATAGCTCTGATATCACTAAATGTAACACCCCTTACCCGTATCCATCGCCGGAACAGGGTACGAGGTATTAACAAATTATAGTATATGCTATTAAATAAAACCCAACAAAAATATGGCGTGCAATTTGATCATTATAACATATGCCATTAACAATACAAACCAACTTTAAAGGCTTCGTACAAAATTATTAGTTTGATACTATAAGTAGTAATTTGAACCTAGACAATTATGACACGTAACAAAATAACTAAGTGTACTATACATGCCATATTTCAAAATGTTGAGTTCAGATACCAAGAGTATTGATAGTGCGGACGGATCTTCTACGATCTCTGACTCCTGTGCTAGCTGAATGACACTATAAGACAAAGGAGAGAAAAGAAAGTAAGCTTATAGCTTAGTAAGTAGGTATATAAATAACAAATAAGAAATCTAAAATGTTTACAACATAACTCAATTATGTCATATTTTTAATTTTATTGTTTACTCCAATTTGATCAAGCTGTCCCTCCTGCGTCATGATCACTAAATAAATCATAACTCGAGTTACAAAACTCGAAATTCAAATCCGTAAAATTTCCCTGAATCTAGACTCATAAAAATTCTTACTAATTTTTTTCTAGAATTTTCAGTTCAGCCTATTAGTACAGTTTATTAGTTAAAGTTTCCCCTGTTACACAGCTCAACTGATCTGACCCCTGTTCACTACAAATTAAATTTATCTCATTATACAATTCAAAAAACCATGAAACCTATTTCATTTAAAACTAGACTCAATAAGGAATTTAGGAATATAAACTATATTTCTTAATTTGTTTTGTACAATTTGTAATGATTTTTCAAAGTTGAAATAGGGGATTACATAGTCGTCCTGAGCAAGTCTCACACAATTGTAAATATCTCAAAATATAGAATTCCTTTGCTTTCTCTGTTTCTTTTATATGAAATAGACTCACTAAGATTTAATTTTACATCTCATTGAACCTCTAATTAAATTCCTTCTATTTTTGGTGAATTTTCAAAATCACATCACTGCTACTGTCCAAAACAGTTTTAATGCTAATTTCATTCTTTCACACATTCTTTATACTAACCTCATTTTAACTTACGTATATATATATATCACAAATCATTTTCACCACATTTCGTACATCACAAGTGTAGGTCTATGACAACAATATTTCCACAAAACCATCCCGTTGAACAATTCGGATTAATCCTCGATACTTTATGGTTTCAGCACATAGTCCCACCATCACATTTCATTTAATTCGGCTCTCTTGTACACATGGTGAACACTTAGTACCACTCATGCGACCTAGCCGATTTGTCTCGTAGCTCTCTTGTCTACATGGTGTTCTTCACTTGGAATCACGCATGCGACCTAGCTACATTTATCTCTCACGTAGCTCTCTTGTCTACATGGGATACATCCTGTATCACACATGTGACCTAGCTACTACATAGTATCTCGTAGCTTTCTTGTACACATGATGTGCACTCGGCATCATCCATGTGACCTAGCTACGCTCCCTCTATTTTATTCGATTTTTTCGAATGTTCTACCGAGATTTCTCTCTCTATTATTTATTTCCATTCTTCCAATAGTCGATTTATACTTCAACATCAGCTAGTATATACATATAATAGGCTGAAATATAAGAATGTAAATGAAATTAATGTATTATTTACATACAAACTTACCTCGGTGCAAAATATGGGAATTTTGCAATTTAGTCCAAAACTTTCTCCTTTCCCCGTTCGAGGTCGATTCCACGCCTTTCTTGATCTATAACAACATATTTAGCTCATTTAACACTCAAACTATTTATTTTAATCCAAAAATCACATTATACAAAAATTACATTTTTGCCCCCTAACTTTTACAAAATTACGATTTTGCCCCAAGGCCCAGAAATTTAATTTCAGCCCTTATTCTTATGTTCAATGACCTACTGATCATTTTTCTCTTCTATGGCAACATCGAATTCTCACTCTAACACATAGTTATGAACAATAGGTATTTTTATCGATTATCTTGCTTTTGTTCGTTGTTAAAAATCGCTTAGAAAAGATCGTTCCCTAACTTCAAACATTCATATTCTACCATAAAACAACAAAATACATGCCTATCATTCATGGGTAAATTTTAAACATAAACCCTAACTCGAACTAATGGTAGAAATAAGTAAACTGAGCTACGAGGATTTCAAAAATATGAAGAACATTAAAAACGGGGCTTGAATTCACTTACTATGAAGCTTGAAAGTTGAAGAAACCCTAGCTATGGAGGAGAGCAATTTTCGGCAGCAACTAATGAGGATGATAACAAATTTTGTGTTATTTTTCCCATTTTATTTCATTTAATATACAAATGACCAAAATGCCCTTACTACTAAATTTTCAAAAAAATTCCCTCCATGTCCAACTTTTGTCCATAACTTAAGAATGGGTCAAATTACTATTTAAGACCTCCTAATTAATATCCCAAAGCAATTTCATACTAAAAACTTCTAAAACACAAGTTTTACAATTTATTTGATTTAGTCCCTATTCTCAACTTAAGCTTAAATGCATGTAATTTCATCACGAAATTTTCATGAAATCATAAAATCATATCATAAACCCCAAAATAATTATAAAACGATTATTTCTATCTCAGATTTGTGGTCACAAAACCACTATTCCGATTAGGCCCTAATTCGGGTTGTCACAATGTAGACAAGAGAGCTACGGGATATATGTAGCTAGGTCGCATGCGTGGTTCCAGGTGAAGGACACCATGTAGACAAGAGAGCTACGAGATAAACTGGCTAGGTCACATGGGTGGTACTAAGTGTTCACCGTGTGTACAAGAGAGCCAAACTATATAATGGGTGGAGCTATTACTGAAACCACCAAGTATCGAGGATTGATCCGAAGTGTTCAACGGGAGACTCTCTATGTATTGCTTTGTGAGTTTTGTGATGAATAAGTGCAGGAACTTGGTTATGAGAATGATGTGTTCATTAAGTGACCAGGATGTGGTAAGGTTATAAACAAGTAAGTTATACATGAGAATGATTTTATGGTGACCTTGTGATCATGGGCCTATACTTGTGATGTATGAAATGCGGTGAAAATGATTTGTGATATGTATGTTAAAATGAGGTTAATACAAAGAAAGTGTGAAAGAGTGAATTAGAAATAAAACTGTTTTGGACAGTAGTAGTGATGTGATTTTGAAAAATCACCAAAAATACTAGAAATTGAATCAGAGACTGAATAAGATATCAAATTAAATCTTAATGAGTCTATTTTTATATAAAAGAAACATAGCAAGCAAAGGAGTTCTATATTTTGAGATATTTATGTTTTTGTGAGACTGGTTCAGAATGATTACGTGATCCCCTGTTCTGACTTTGGAAAATCACAAAAATTTGGAGAAAAATAATTAGAGGCTAAAAATTATATTTTTAAAATACCTAATGAGTCTATTTTCAAGATAAATCAACAAGAACATTATCCGAGTTCTGTACTGTGATATAATTAATTTTTAGTGAAGAGAGGTCAGAACTGTCAAAAGTGAAATAGGGGAAATTTTAATGAATAAACTGTAATAATTGGCTGAACCAAAAATTATGAAAATTTTATGGTGGAAAGATATGTGAGTCTAGTTTTAGAAGATATTTACGGATCTTAAGTTGGAGCTCTGTATCTCGAATTATAAATAATTAAGTGACTATGACTGGTGTGGACAGTTTGATGTGAGCATTTATTAGTAAATTGTGAAATCGTACTTACAAGAATGCTATATACATTAAGGATGTGGAATGGAGAGGAGGAGGAGGAAAAATAAATATATGTGGAATACATGGAAACTATGGTATATGAAATATTGATATAATGAAATAAATGATATGTGTTTATAAGAAAACAGAAAGAGAATGTTATGTATCATGACATGTATATATATATATGACTAGTCTCAATGTAATGCTTGTTGGGTATGGAATTGAATTGAAATGTTTCAGGCAAACATGTTATTCTGCGCATCTGAATTGTGGTATTTTATAAAGATATGATCTAGCTCTAAATATGAATGCTTGATGATTAAGCTGAAGATATTTGATAAGATGATAATCTTGGTATAAATGTATAAGTGGTACTATAATAAACAAGGTAAAATGAGTATGAGAGACACATGTATGATGACATACAAATGTTATGTTTGTGGTTTAATTGAGGATGTTTAATCATTAAATGAATACCATGTTATATGCTTTTGATTTTGTATAAGTGTGTAAGAGATCAAGGTTGACCAAAGCTTGGAAAATAGCCTAGGTATATTCCATACAGGCAGAGACACGACCATGTGTCTCAGCCGTGTATGGAACACGACTTTGGGACACGGGCATGTGGAGCCTTAAAGCATGAAATTTCCAAGATTTTTGTAAGTTCTCGGTTTAGTCCCGAACCCTTTCTAAAGTATGTTTTGGGCTCCGTAAACTCAAATAAGGGACTATGTGTAAGTGAATGAACGTTTTGAAATATGAATGAAATTTTATGGCCCATATTTTAGTTTAATGTTTGTATGTTTGTCCGGTAACGCCTCGTACCTTACCCCAGCCTCGGGTACGGGTAAGGGGTGTTACAATTTTAGCTCGGCTTTTTATGATTTTTATGTTTTTGTGATCGTTACTTTGAGTACTAGCTAAACCATACCCTAATTTCTAAATTTGTTGATGAATTTTTGAGTTGCCATTGATGAATGCTTGAGTTTTTGAATGTTTGATGATGAATTATGAAAGCTTGGTGATGGTCGTGAAACTAACTAAAAATTCAATTAAGGCAAGCGCACCTATCGAACAATAGTGTAGTTATGGTGAGACCAAAAATATCATATCCACGAGGACTAAAAGTACTAGTAATTACTATCTTTTTATTATCTAGCCCAACAATTAAGAGAGTGTTTTATCTAAGACTAATTATCTAATTAACTAAGATTACGATAGAGATTAAAGTTGGAAAATACTTTTGGAAAACCGATGGAGGAGACAATACCCAAGGAATAATCCACCTAGACTTCACTTATTACTTCTGAATTAGACGATTTATTCACTTGACTTAATTCGTAGAAATCCCCGATTTATGTTAATATCTCTCTCGAGACTAAAAACAACTGACTCTAAGTTGATTAATCGAAATCTCTTTCTAATTAAAACCCCTATTGCAGCATTAACTCGATCTATGGATTCCCTTATTAGATTTGACTCTAATCCGGCAGATTTATGTCATCCTATCTCTAGGATTGCATGCAACTCCGCTTAATTATGAATGATCTACTCTTAAACAGGTACTTTTGCTCTACTGAATAAGTACATCAAAAACCTGAATTAATATCCTGGAATATTAAAGCAAGGGTTAAAACTCGCAATTAAGAATAAGAACAAGTATTTATCATATAATTCAAATAGTAATAAGATTTGTCTTAGGTTTCATCTCCCTTAGGTATTTAGGGAGTTTAGTTCATAATAATGGAAAACATCTCAAAATTGGGAAAACAACAAAACTTAAAGAAACCCAAAGAACTTCTAGGGAAATTGAATGGAGATCTTCAGTCTTGAAGTAGATCCTACTTCCGAGCTGATTTCGATGGCTATCCTTGAATATTTTCTGCCTTCCACTCTGCTTCCCCCCATTAATCCTTTTCTAGGGTGTTTATATAGACTTTGGAATGATTCAAAACCCTCAAAATTAGCCTTTTTCAAGTAGAATTAAACTTGGGCTCGACAAGGACACGACCATGTGCCATGCCCGTGTGAAGGTGCTCATGCCGTGTGCAATGCTGACTTGGTTTAATGTTGACACAGTCGTGACACACGGGCATGTAGCCTGCCCGTGTGCCTCACACGGGCGTGTGGTTTACCCAAGTGGAAATGCCTAGGCCATGTAAAACACTGAATTTGGCCCATTTCGCCTGTTTTTGGCCCGTTTCTTACTCTTTTCACTTTCCTATGATCACCTAAGTATAAAACATGAATTTTAAGGAGTAGGAGCATCGAATTCAATGAAACTAAGGAAAAATCATCCATAAATATGCCAAGCATGGGATTAAAATATGTTACTTTTGAGGTTTATCAAATATCCCCACACTTAAGCTTTATCTTATCCTCATGCAAAATCTTCAACTCACAATTAAAATAAATTATTCTCAACTTATAATTCTCATCAATAATGTTCGAAATAATCCACAAGTAATCATACGTTAAGGGCTTAACTAAAAGAACATTAAAGTTTCAAACAATCCAAATTGAGCATTTCAATCATAAAATCATAGGTATCCCCCTTTATCTAAGTAATCACCTTTAATTCCAAATTGACAAGGTTGACATCCTCACTAATGATTTACTCAAATCACTCAAACTGTTTAAGTTTCAATAATTAAGCATTCAATAGTCAAACATGAAAATTTATTACCATAGGCTTGCATGAAAATCAAATCTCCACCACTATAATGAGATGATACACAAATCAAAAGGTCTTTAACTGGGTTGTAATGGGGCTTGGGTTAAAGGTGTAGATAAAGGCTGAAAAAGAGGGTTAGAATCGAGATTAGTTTAAATAAATTACCAAGCTTAGAAAAATGAAGCCAATTGCTGAATTACAAAAAAGTGTTAGAATTCGAACTATCTGAAACTAATGATGTGAGCTTTTTCTCAATATAATAACTTTAAATTATCCAAGCTCTTTAGAACAATATGTAACTGAATGAATATAAATATACTTTTTTTTAAGAATAAGAACAAGTACAATAATGGAAAGTATATAATAAGAAATAATTCAGGAACTAAAATGAACGAACATAGTTAGGTAACTAATCAAATCAAATCTCGATATAAAGGGAGTTAATGAAAAGGGAGAAATTCTTAACGAATCAAACAGGGTTAAGTTGTGGGTTAATATTAAGGGGAAAATCAAGAAATAATAGTTAAGGCTCAAAGGGGTTCACTAGGGGTCAATTATGTGGGTAGGCTTTTTATGGGGTAAATGGGTTAAAACACAAGTGCTTTTATCATTTTAGTATATCAAATCAAAGGTGTGGTCTCGACATGCATAATCGAAGCAAGTTCTAGAATAACAAATCAATATTGACACACTCAGAACTAATAAAATAAGTGAGCAAAAAAGATATATGCTCTAAAAGGATCAAAATCTCACGAAAATTATGGGTATTTGATGTCAATCCTGTAAATTCCAAACTTCAAGATAATACCTCAATTCAGGGAAACAACCTAGAAATTTTAATTCTCAAAAGTTAATGTATCATGCTTGATCCTCTAATGTTTTAAACTTTAAACAATCAATGCACAATTACCTATGATTTAATTCAAAACATATCAATAAAAATCATAAATCAATCAAAATTCACTCTAATAATTATATGAGAAAATTATTTGAGAACAAGATAAAAATTCAGGGATTTTCTGATGATCACATAAATAACCTCCCCACACTTAAGAATTACATTGTCCTCAATGTACAAAGATAAATAATAGCAATATATGCATAATATCAGAAGAGAAGGAGAGAAGCGAAACTGCCCTGAATTTTTGGATGGAATCCTTGGAATAGCGAAAGCTAGAATTGTAGATAATGCTAATGAAAGGCATGATTCTGAGTTACGAGTAAGAAAATAAACACAACTGTGGAAGAGAATTAAGGGATCACTCGATAATAAACAGAAAGAAAAACATAGTTCAAAATATAAAACATAAGTATTCAAAAAAAATAAAAGAAAAATAATAATAAAATTTAAAAAAATAAAAGGACTCAAAGGTCCTCATCATCGGATGTCGCGTGGGTCGATGGTGCCGAAGGAGAGATGTGGAGGTGGTGGTAAATCTGTCAAAGAGTGGCATCGATGTTGTCAAACCGCTCAAAACACTACTGCTCAAAGCGAGTGAGTCACTCTGATATATCTGTCAAAGTGGTAGCAGTGGGGCAGTGACTCTGTGATGGTGGTGGAGATGGGTCCTCATGAAGGGGAGGGACATCATCAGTAATGTCCTCTGGCTCATCCTGGTCATCAAAGTGAACGAGTCTGTATTGAAGGGGTCGAATCCATAGCGTCGCTCTATCATCCTCATGTGGATCATACTAGAAATTCCCTGAGGAGCCATCTGGCCTACTAGTGTGAGTGTCGATGACATCTCTGGAGTGTCGAAGAGGCCGAAGTGTCGAGTGAGATGAGTCACGTAGGGACCAAGACAGATGGAACCCTTCCTATGGCGGTCCGTCTGATAGCAAAAAGCAAGCGCTATGAAATATGCCAAATCAAAGATGTGACCAGTCGCCATGCTCCAAAAATAGTATGCGTCAGTAGTGCTTATAACTCCTATGCTCTCTTTCTTGCCAGTTAATGTGTGAGCTAATAAGGCGTAGATGTATCGTAGAGTCGGAGAAAGAGATGTGGCCTTCGAGTGACTCGCGTCATAACGGATCTGACTAGCTGTGCGATCAGTCCAACAGCACGAAGGTGAGTAATGGATGTGGCAGTGGAGTTGAAGAAAGTTATCGGCACCTATAAACTCACCAGTGTAGATGCCCAAAGCTGCACCGAACTCAAGTACGCTCATATGTCTCACTAAGCCACCAAGTCGGAAAGTGATAGTACCAGCCTCGTCATATGTATTCATCACATGCTGTAGATGGAAAGCAGTGCAAAACTCTAAGGTAAGCTTTGAATAGGTGGGCTCGATAATCGCAAAGAACCGATCCCATGAGGCAATGGTAATGAAAGCACGAACCTCATCAGCTAGTTCGACATGTTCCAATACAGTCCAATCTATACAGCGGCCCATTCCTAGCGGTCACACGCGCAAAAGCTGAAACAAGTTGTCCTATGGGCATGACGAGAATCGAAGTAGAGGGTGACGAGCTCCGGTCGAGGCGCTCAAGGGGGTTGCGCCAGGACCCTTCCTCTTTTTTAAAGTGGGGACGGCAGTCTTCTTGCCTCGTGTGTTTGTCATGGTGTACCTGCAAAACTAAAATATTCAAACATCAGTAAAAACAGGAATAATAATATCACCAATCAACACACATTGAGGATTCTTATGAAAAACATGTGAAGAAGACAAAGATATGCCTTTGAATGACTCTAGTGTGAAGAAAATGGCTAAGATTTAATAATTTATTCCTATAAGCACTAGTTCCCAATATGCAAAAACTGACAACATTCGAAATGAATTAGTAAAAATATCAAAAAGTAGTAGCCTACTAAACTACTATGGACCAGCCAAATGCACCTAATAGTGGAGTAACTAGACTAGAATAGTTAGAAGGATAATAAGAAAAAATAAAAAGAAAGATGAATCGAATATAATAACCAAGAATAATCAGGATATCATCAATATAAATAGAATTAATGTTCATTCCCTAGAAAAATTTACAATCTCAGTGGTTTATAAACTTATTAATAATCATAACTAAACCTGGAGGAAAATACTAATAATAATCATAATAATAAAAATAATAACAATAACAATAATAATAACATAAATAAATGTAAGTGGTAGAATAAAAAGGGGTAACCAATGGTGGTTTGTGGTCATCGGAGGGGTGCGGTCGGAGCTGGTTAGGGCCAACGGTGGTGAGCGGGAGAGGGGCATGGGCGTGGGCTGTTTGGTGACTGGTGTGGCACGAAGGTGGAAGGGGAGGGAGTGGGGCGTTGGGGTAGAGGAAGAAGAGGAAAAGAAAGGAAAAGAAGTGCTGGGGGAGGGAGGAGTGGGGTGATGGTGGAATGATGGGGACAGGTGGCCAGAATAGGGAGAAGCGGCGACGGCTGGTTTGGGGGGAAATTTGAGAAGAAGAAGTTAAAAAAAATGTTAGGGTTGGGGGGTTTAAAAGGGACACGGTCGTGTGAGGCCCGTGTTGGGCCACACGAACGTGTGACATGCCTGTGTGGATCGAGTATTGCCCGTGTGCATCGTGAAAATTTAATGACCATTCGTCATAAGGCCTAAGACACGCCCGTGTGGCTAGGCCGTGTGGTTCACACAGCCGTGTCGCACGGCCATGTTCCATGTCCTTTGCTTTTCCCACGCCCGTGTGGCAATCCACACGCTCGTGTGTACGAACACATGGCCATGTACCTTACCCGTGTAACTCTCTGACTTGTTTAAAATTTTAAAAATTTAGCTCCAATTTTCACACGGCCTAGGACACGCCGTGTGTCCAGGTCGTGTGGTCCACATGCCCGTGTCGCACGCCCGTGTGTCTCTATCACAGGTCGTGTGGCTCGATATTTAGGTAGTTTTAACCCTATTTCCACACGGCCAAGGACACACCTCTGTGTCCAGGCCGTGTGGGCCACTATTCCTGCATTAAAATATGAAAAATAGCTAAAATAAACTAGTTAGTGGCGTTAGTGTTCGGGTTGCCTCCCAAGAAGCACTTATTTAGAGTCTAATCTTGACTTACCTCTCATTCATATGGTCACGGCGGATCACGGAGTCGAGACTCCTCTTTCTCACTATGAATTCTATTATCCACATAAAGTCTAAGTCGAGTAATATTTACCTTAAACGTGCCGAATTGAGAATGATTTACCTTGACTATACCGTATAGGAAAACATTCAGTACTGTGAAAGGAATCGCTTTGTTCGTATTAAGCTTTGGAGTAGCAATTCGGGGGTCCTTTTCATCTAACAATACTTTATCCCGGACCTTAAATTGCTTTGTTTCATCCCTACGCTTATCATGGCATCGCTTTGATTCATCATGTACTTTTGGTTTCTCCTTGACATTTGTTCGCCATTCCTCTGGGTCCTCGATCTGAAGCCTTCGTTCTTCGCAAGTCACTCTGTTTTTGTCACATGGATTAGAATGTTGCTCCATCACGTTCTTCCTAGGGGTTTCCTGAAAAGAAGTTTGAGCCATAATGTTATTTATATCAACAGAACTTGTATAGCCATCTTGCTTACTAGATAATTTAGTCGAATCACGAGAATGGAAAGTAATCGTGTCATCTCCTACACGAAGTATTAGTTCTCCTGTTCCAACATCAATGATAGTCCTAGCAGTTGCTAAAAAGGGTTGTCCTAAAATCAAAGGCACGTCACTATCCTCTTCCATGTCTAGAACAATAAAATCAATTGGGAATATAAATTTATCAATTTTGACTAGCACATCTTCAATGATACCCCTAGGAAACCTAATTGTTTTATTTGTCAGATGAATGCTCATCCTAGTTTGTATTGGTTTCCTAAGACCTAGTTGTTTAAATATTTTATAGGGCATAACATTAATGCTCGCCCCTAGATCAGCCAACGCATTATTAATATTTAAACTACCAATTAAGCAAGGAATCGTAAAACTCCTTGGATCTTTCAACTTGTTGGGTAGCTTATTCTGTAGAATGGTTGAGCAAACTGCATTTAATTCCACATGTGACGTATCATCTAACTTTCGTTTATTAGCCAAGAGCTCCTTTAAAAATTTCACTGTGTTTGGCATCTATGAAAGAGCTTCAATAAATGGTAAGTTAATATGTAATTTTTTTAATAATTTAAATAATTTACCGAATTGTTCGTCTATGTGGTCTTTCCTTGTCACATTGGGGTTGGCACACGAGGTTTATACTCTGTGCTTGCAAGTTTCTACTTACTGTGGTTCACCTCATCCTTACCTTTGGATACCACGAGTCCCTGCTTCGGTTCTGGTTCAGGTTCAACTAACCCTTCTTCATTTTGAATAGTAATCGCATGAAGCTGTTCTTTTGGGTTAATTTCGGTGTTACCTAGCAAGTTACCTTGTGGTCGTTCAGAAATCAACTTAGTAAGCTATCCTATTTTAGTTTTGAGCCCTTGAATCGACGCTTGTTGATTCTTAAGTGCTGTTTTGGTATTCTAAAAATGAGTTTCTGACACTAAGATGAATTTTGTGAGCATCTCTTCGAGGTTCGGTTTCTTCTCTTGTTGGTAAGGTGGTTGTTGAAAACCTGGGGGATGTTGTGGTCTTTGATTTCCTTGACCACCCTACGAGAAATTGGGATGGTTCCTCCAACCTGCATTATAAGTGTTACTATACGGATTATTTTGAGGTCTAGAATTATTACCCATATAGTGGACTTGTTCCTCCTCAGTGCTAGAGTTGAAGGATAGATAATTTGTGTTGTGCACTCCTCTTCCATTTGAATCACACCTTATCACTGGATGTACCTGAGTAGAACCATACAAACCATCAATATTTTTATTTAAAAGTTCTACCTGGTTAAATAGTATAGTTACCGCGTTGAGGTTGAAAACACCAGCTGCTTTTGTCGGCATCGTTCTCATGACTTGCCACTGATAATTATTCAGTGACATCTCTTCCATGAACTCATAAGCCTCTTAAGGTATCTTATTATTAATAGTTCCACCAGCAGCTGTGTCGATAATTTGTCTAGTCGAGGGATTCAAACCGTTGTGGAAAGTTTGAACGTATAGCCAAAGAGGTAACCCATGGTGAGGGAACCTTCTCAATAGATCCTTGTATCTCTCCCGTGCATCATAAAGTGTTTCTAAATCCATTTGCACAAAAGAAGAGATATCATTCCTTAATTTAGCCATTTTAGCCGGCGAAAAATATTTAAGCAAAAATTTTTCGGTCATTTGTTCGCAAGTGATGATTGACCCTCGCAGTAACAAGTTCAACCACTGTTTAGCTTTATTCCTTAATGAAAAGGAAAAACAACCGAAGGCGAATGGCACCGTCAGAAACACCATTAGTCTTAAAGGTGTCGCAGAATTCCAGGAAATTTGCTAAATGAGTGTTTGGATCCTCGTCCTGCAAACCATCAAACTGAACAAACTGTTGTATCATTTGAATAGTGTTAGATTTCAATTCAAAATTATTTGCAGCAACAGCAGGTCTAACTATACTCAATTCAGATCCTGTTAGAGTAGGTTTAGCATAATCATACATAGTATGAGAAGCAGGATTCTAATTTACTAGATTTGCAGCAACCACAGTAGGTAGTGGATTATTCTGATTTTTAGCCATTTCCTCGATATTAGTGTGAATATCGTCCTCTCATTCTTCCTCTATGTACTGTAGGCTTCGCCTTATTTCTCTTTGGTTTCTGCAAGCTGTGCTCCCAATCTCACTATCAAAAAGCAAAGGTCCTAACAGGTTTCTTCTAGTCATAAACTATAAAAACCTGCCAGAAGTAAATAAATGAAAATTTAGTAATTAAAACAAAAGCAAAAGTAAATTGCAATAAAAATAAAGAATGGCTAAAGTAATAAAAATTAAGTGTTCCTAAGATCTTGTTCCTCGGCAACGGTGCCAAAAACTTGATGGTCTTGAAACTAACTAAAAATTAAACTAAGGCAAGCGCACCTATTGACCAGTAGTATAGTTATGGTGAGATCGGAAATGTAACACCCCTTACCCGTATCCAAGGCCAGAACAGGGTACGAGGCATTACTAGGCTTAACCATACACCTAGACGAAAACCGGGCCATAAAATTTCATTTAATTCAAAACTTTTCGAACACATGCATAGACTCATATTTAAAGATATATAACTTGGCATAAATGAGCACTTGCACATCCATAATCATGCAATAACATGTCATTCACTTTAAACATATTTGCTTACCATCTTATATATAATATACATTCTTACATTAGCTAGAACTAGACATACTAAATCTTATTCTCATTTTATACCATTATAATGTAGTTACCAATTTGTCCATTAAACATCCATATTCAAGGCAACATTACTCATTTCCATTTAATTCATGATCCACTGGCCTGCATTTAACTTACCTGATGTATTACCAATTATGCATAACAAACAAAGCTAACTATATCATCACATCAAAACATAGGACATGGCATGATTAATTAAACTTACAAACCATAATGGATAAGGACCACATCTCATGATCATATATGATAACTCAATGTAGACCGATACGTATGGTCAAAGTCAATAATAATATATATCACAAACCAACTTCCTATACATGCCACTCACTTGATATTTCTAATATTTGAATTAATTCTCCCAAAAATGATAGCTTAATAATGTGATTTTGCCTCCGACGATCTCCAACCCCGAGCCGGCCTGCCAAAACTGAAGAAGCAGAGAGGAGGGGTAAGCTTTACGCTTAATAAGTCCATATGAAGTTAATAAGCAATTACCCACATGTTGTTTTTTTTAAGGTAAAACATCATAATTGTACAATTTACTCTTGTTTAGGTTAAGCTATTTTACCAAGTTACAGTTACAAATTCATTTATATCTGGAGCTACGAGACTCCAAATTAAGTTTTGTTAATTTTACTTAAAACTAGACTCATATTCCTTTCTCCCATAAACTTTCTAGAATTTTTGGTTTGGAAAATTAGTACAGTTTATTCATTGAAATTTCCCTTGTTTTGCTATCCAACAGTTCTGACCTCTCTTCACTAAAAATTATTTTTCTCATAGTACAAAATTCGGATAATGCTATCATATATCTTTATAGAGAATAGACTCATTAAGGATTTTAATAATATAAATTACAATCCATAATTATTTTTATACAATTTTTAATGATTTTCTCACATCAAAACAGGGGATTACGAATTCATTCAGACTCTATCTCACAACAATTTAAATATCTCATAATATAAATTTCGATTTCATATACCGTTTCTTCTATGTGAAACTAAACTCATTGGGCTTTAACCTCATACTTTATTCAGCCCCTAATTCAATTTCCACAATTTATGGTGAATTTCCAAAGTTGCACCACTGCGAAGAACTCCAAAGCGCCAAGGCTAATTTTACTTATTCATTACTATTATTCACCAAATCCATACAATATCATTTCATTCATAATGGTAAGAACACATAATTATGCTTCATAAGCATAAATCCATAATCTCAATGTCATCAAGTATCAAGGACTTATTCCAAGTCATGTCATGTTCATAATATTCAATAAATACTATATACATCATAGATCATCACATGTCAAGGCATCACACACATAGTTTAGTGTACATACCTGTACAACTTGTAACATAACTCAAAGACATACTCACCAATGGCTTATCTCATTGCAATCATCAATGAATACTTCGCCAAATTACCCGTTGAACACTAGAAATATAATCGGATAAATGGAATGCATGCACATAAGTGCCATACCCGCAGCTAGACAAACTCAATAGCTTGCGAAAAATATGTAGTCAAGCTACCATGTAACCTGTCCATAAGCAAACTAAGACTCAACTCAACGAGCTCGGGTGTTTGCATCCATAAGTGAACTCGGACTTAACTCAACAATTTCAGATGCCTAGTTACATCTCATGAACTCGGACTCAACTCAACGAGTTCGGAACTCAAATATCCTAGTGACATGTCACTTGTATCCTAATCTATTCCCAAGGTTCAAACGGGATTTTCCTCAATCACACATCTTTGCTGTCTTCCAAGGAATGTCAGAACCGATACTTGATAGCATTTCATATTTATCAAGTAGCTCACATAATTTGCATATTACTAAATAATAATCCACAAAGCATAATATTTCATGATAATAATCATCATATCATGTCATATAACTAACATTAAATTACTTAAAATGACAATTATGTTACTACATTTACACATGAACTTACATCTCATTTAATATCAAGGCAATAACATTAAATTACACATTGCATTATTAAAAATCATATGAACTTACCTCGTATGCAAAAATGGTCATTTTTACCATTTTGTCCACAACCTGATATTTTCCGATTTTAGCCTGAATTTTGATTTTTCCTTGCTCTATCATTTCAAATATAGCCTAATTAGGACTCACATTATTCAAATTAACTCAAAATCATATTTTTACAAAATTACAATTTTGACCCTAAACTTTGTCAAAATACATTTTTGCCCCTAGGCTTGTAAATTAAACTTCATCCTATTTCCTTATGTTTTATTACATGCTGATCGTTTTTCCCTTCTATAGCAATATCAAATTCGCACTCTAACATGTACTTATGAACATTAGGTATTTTTACTGATTATGTCGTTTTATTCGTTTTTATGTAAAATCGCTTAGTAAAAGTTATTTAACACAATTTCAAGCTTCATATTCTACCATAAAACATCAAAACAAATGCATTTCACCTATGGGTATTTTTCCAAATATAAACCCTAGGTTAAATTATTGCTAGAATAAGCTTAACCAAGTTACCGGGATGTCAAAAATGTAAAGAACTTTAGAAATGGGGCTAGGGAGCAATTACAATTGAGCTTGGGAGTTTGAACAATCCTTAACCATGGCTGCTGCTGGTGGAAACAGTTGAATGAAGAAGATGATAGCTAATTTGGCTTATTTCCCTTTTTAATTCTTTTAATTATTAGTTTACCAAAATACCCCTAACTTAAAAATATTTTATTACACCCATTTCATGTCTATTTTTGTCCAACAATTAACCAATGGTCTAATTACCATTTAAGGACCCTCAATTTAAAATTTCATAACAATTGGACACCTCTAGTATGTAGAACTCAACTTTTACACTTTTTATGATTTAGTCCTTTTGACTAAATTAAGTGCCCGAACGTCAAAATTTTCGAACAAAATTTTCATGAAATTATTCCGTGAAATCATAGACCATAAAAATATAAGAAAAAATAAAATTTTCATCATTAAATTTGTGGTCCCGAAACCACTGTTTCGACTCGGCCCAAAATCAGGGTGTTACAACTCTCCCGCCTTTAAGGATTTTCGTCCCCGAAAATCTTACCGAAAAAGTGGTCTTCACTTATACTCTTAAATCTCATACTCGATACCAAGGTACCTTTGCTCAGGCGGTGCCTCCAATACATCTCTTTAATTTCTCATATGATTTGAAAGCTTACGGACTCAACTCCTAATTGTTCTTAAATTTTCAAAGGCTTCTCAGTTTCCCGTGATGTCATAACATAAAACCTGGATCTCAATTTGATTTATGGAGACTAGAATTACAAAAAATCCAACAATCAAAGGGACCTGCACTCTTCCGAAATAATCATATAGATTTTCATCATCGACATATCACAATCCAATAACATCAGAATCAAATTACAGTACACATCATTACTCTCTGAATGAATAGGTAAATTTTCACTGTGAGCTTCGTACAGTTCTTTCTGTATAAGCCTCAGAATAATAATACCATGAATCAGATCCAATCTGAAATTCAACATCAGAAGTCGATCCTCACTCTACTCTTTTAGTTTACTACTCATTATCACATTTTCCTTTTTCCACCACGGAAATAATTCTGATATAGCCTCGAAAATAATCCTTCTCATTCTCATCCTAATTGTAACACCCCAAACCCAGCCTAGACGTTATGACCGCATCCGGTGCGCCACATCAATGCGTTCAAAACGTTCCGTTTTACTTAGTTTGGAAAACTTAGTTGGGGTTGTAAAGATACTTTTAAAGCGGTTAAGGTGAATAGAAGCATGCACCGGTGGGAAACCGGAAGAAGAGGAGGTGAGTCCGTCGGACTGCTTAAGTACCAAGCTCCCTTCGGATCCAATCCTAGACATGCACACCACCATTGCCACACCTTAACGACTCGTATAATTTTGAGAAAACCGTCTGGTTGTGTCTATCTTAAGAAAAGGATTAAGTTTGAAAACGTTTGCTTAGCGGAAGTCTTACTTGTAATCGTGTTATTTTGAAATCCCTTGATGTTTTTGAAAACGTGTCCTAAAGCTAATCCATTTTCCTTAGTTATCATAGTTTTTTTTTTATCATAATAAAATAAAATAATAAAAGTAAAACAAAACCATAAAAATAATTAAAAGGCCTTATTACACTTAAAACCCGTAACCATAAATGAAATTAAAAGGACGTCCAGTTCACGAGAAAGAAACCAGTTTGTAGAAACATGTGGCGGTCAAGAATCCTCGCAGCTCAAGCCCATTATGGTTGAGGATTACTGCGAGGATGAAAATAAGGGTGAGTTTTGGAAAACTCGTGTGTAATTCAACCCAACCATAGCCTAAATCAGTTCAAACCACGAGATGAATAAGTTGGCCTCGGCCGAGCAGATATCGAATAAAGCCCGTAGGCGAGTAACGCACTGCAGATATATCATGCTTATGCAGAAACCCAACCATATCCAACCAGGTGCACCCCCATACCATCCTTTCACCATGTGGGGAGACTACTCGACCTACCCAACCGCTACACGCCACAAAAATATGCAGCATGGCTGCCAGATACAGTGAATGTGACAGAGTCACCAGATACAGAAATTTTGTGGCAGTGCCACCAGAATAGATAATTTGTGGCAGGGCCACCAGAACAGATAATTTGTGGCATAGCCATCAGGACGCTTCCTCCATAATATAACCCATGTCCCCATGCAACAGATATACATTCATGGCATACATCATACAGATTTAATTCATCATGCTTTTCAGACAAAATTAACCCTAGGGGTATAAAGGTCATTTTGCATACATAGGGGTATAATGGTAATTTTGCATACATAGGGGTATTCTAGTAAATCTAACTATTTCTAAGGTTTTCATGCATATCGTAGCTATTACGTTTAGCCAAAAACACTTACCGAAGCGTTCTTATCAATTGGGCCGTTGGCCCATTAACCCGATTTTGGCCCATTAAGCCCAAAATATCAAAACGCACGAAATCGCGTCTCGCAGCTTTTATCACTTCCGATTACGATAATAATTACCCATCGTCTCACGAGCATTCCCACACTGCAAGCGCCCAAAATACCGGTTTTTCAAGATTTGACTTTTCGGCTTTTGCCGATCTAGCCTATGAAAGGGTGTCGATTACATACATTTTTGGATTTCCTCTTGAGATCTACACGAGCGCCTACAATTGAATCACTTACTATTACTCCAAATATCAAAAATACAATTGAGTATCTAGTCCCTTACCACATTCGCCAAACATGCCAAAAACCCTTATTGCTCTTACCTTACTGCCGAAAGATGGTTAACTCCAAAGATCCGATCGTTCCGCCTGTCCAAGCCCTTGATCAACCGCCTCTAAATCAAGCTATTACCAAAACAAAATAGTTATTACAACCCCTCAGGGTTACAAGTCCAAATCGACAACCTCCCTAACTTTTAGGGATTTTAGCTTTTCCTAAAATATGTAAGAAGACTAAGTTTTGGCGAAGACTTACCACCGATTCCTTAGTGACTGATTCCAATGAGTTTCCCACTCGATCCCGATGTAGATCTAAGCCCTTAGATGATAACAAAAGTCGATATTTCAGTGACTTCAGTATTCGGCCAAGTCCCTTTTAATGTGGGGTTTTTTGGCTTTTCTGCAACTTTTTTTAGAAAGATAAAACGAGAGGGTTTTTCTATGGTCTTGTCGTCAAAAATTGAGGTTTTAGAGGGCTGGTGAATCGGCCACAAATGATGAAGGGAAGAGATGTGGTTTTGGTTATAAGAAATCGGCACAAAAAGAATAAGCTTTGGGATTTGGCTTTTTATGATGTTAAACTTATAAGGCTAAAAATAAAAGATTAAGGATGTGATGAAGAGTAAAGAGATAGAAGGGTTGGCTATGGAGAAGGAAGAGGAGAAGGTAGATGGAGAAAAAGAAATAAAGAAAAGAGGAGAAGAAAAGATGATCAGAATTTCGGCATAACACACCCCAAATGCCGAAATTCCCACTACTACAATACCTAGCCGAATTTCCCATGCTAGAGTCCCTTGGCCGGCCACCTCTTGCTCCCTGATCAGCTCCTAGATTTCCTCCCTTATCTTTATCCTTATTCAATCCCCTTACCTTCTTAAACTCTTCCTGACAGACTTTTATTTCAGTTCCATCACTTCCCTTTCCTGTACATAAAAATTAATCACTTAATTTGCTGTCATTATGACTTGAACCTGGGTCCTCCCCAAGCTTCCACACGCCACTAACATCCTTCCCAGTGGCATCACATGCCACTTTACCACTTGCTTCCTTGTGATCCATTTTCACAAATAATTCCTAAAAGCCCAATTTATCGTAACCCTTTCCCTACTGATTTAAAATTAATTAAAACTACTGGTTTTATCTAAACTTGGGCCTTCTAGAGGCCCACCAACATAATTAATCCTACACATAACAAACAGAACACAGAATTTTAAATTTTACAACCTTTACAGAATTCCCGAAAATTTGGGGCGTTACAACTCTACCTTCCTTAAAAAAATTTTGTCCTCAAAATTTACCTGATCCGAACAGATGAGGGTATTGTTGTTGCATTGTCTCCTCTAGCTCCCAAGTAGCTTCTTCTCTGCCATGGTTACGCCAAAGAACTTTCACTAATAGTACCGATTTCCTCCTTAGAACCTTAACGTCTCGATCCAATATTTGTACAGGCTCCTCCTCAAAGGTCAAATCAGTTCGCACCTCAATTTCTGCAACCGGCACGACATGAGTAGGGTCAGAATGATAACGCCTTAACATGGAGACGTGAAAAACATTGTGAATCCTGTTTAGCTCTGGAGGAAATTCCAACTGATAAGCCACTGGGCCTACTCGCTTCAAAATCCGATAAGGCCCAATGAACCGCGGACTCAACTTGCCCTTCTTACCAAACCTTAGTATCTTCTTCCAAGGTGAAACCTTCAAGAAGACCATATCGCCCACTGAGTATTCAATCTCCTTACGCTTCAGATCTGCATACGGCTTTTTCCTATCAGACGCTTCCTTTAACCGATCTCTAATTAACTTGACCTTATCCTCAGTATCTGCCACCAACTCAGGTCCAAGAACTTGTCGCTCCCCCAGTTCAGTCCAACAACTAGGTGTTCGACACCTTCGCCCATACAGTGCTTCATAAGGTGCCATTCGAATACTCGATTGATAACTATTGTTGTATGCAAACTCTGCCAAAGGCAAGTAATCCTCCCAACTACCTCGGAAATCAATAACACATCCCCTCAACATGTCTTCCAGAATCTGAATAGCTCTTTCCGATTGACCATCAGTTTGGGGATGGAAAGCCGTACTAAAGTTCAATCGCGTTCCCAACGCCTCATGCAACTTTTGCCAAAATCGAGATGTGAATCTAGGATCCCGATCAGAGATAATCGAAACCGGAACTCCATGCAGTCGCACAATCTCCGCCACATACAACTTGGCTAACTTCTGAAGAGAAAGGTCTGTGTGAACAGGTATAAAATGGGCCGACTTGGTCAACTTATCCACAATCACCCATATCGAGTCTTTCTTCGATGGTGTCAAGGGTAGCCCACTCACAAAGTCCATGGTTACCCTCTCCCACTTCCAAAGTGGTATTTTTACTGGCTGCAATAATCCAGAAGGTAACTGATGCTCAGCTTTCACTTGCTGGCATGTCAGACATTTCCCCACAAATTCCGTTACCTCTCGCTTAAGTCCAGGCCAACAATACAGTTCTCGCAAGTCATGGTACAACTTATTCTCTCCAGGATGCATGGCACAAAGTCCCCCATTAGCTTTCTTCAAAATTGACTGTCTCAAGTCAGAGTCCTTCGAAACACAAATTCTTCCTCGAAAACACAGAACCCCACCATCATTTATCCCATACTCAGAAGTTCCCCCTTCCTTAACTTGTTGAAAACGAGGGACCAAAGACTCATCCTTCAACTGCTTCTCTTTAATCTGATCCACCCAGGTTGGCCTTACTTGCAATTCAGCCAACAAACTTCCATCGTCAAACAGACTTAGACGAGCAAACATTGCTCTCAGATCAGATACAGCTCTACGACTTAGAGCATCGGCCACCACATTAGCCTTGCCTAGGTGATATTCGATTGAACAATCATAATCCTTAAGCAACTCGATCCATCTCCTTTGCCTAAGGTTCAGTTCCTTCTGAGTCAGCAAATACTTGAGACTCTTATGATCTGTGTATATAATACACCTTTCCCCATACAAGTAGTGTCTCCAAATTTTAAGCGCAAAGATCACTGCTGCTAACTCCAAATCATGAGTAGGATAGTTCCCTTCGTGAGGCTTAAGTTGTCGAGACGCAAAAGCAACTACCTTATCCTCTTGCATCAACACACAACCCAAACCTACGTGTGATGCATCACTTTGTACTGATAAAATCTTTCCCGGACTACGGTTGAATTAACACAGTGCTTGAATGAACTTTCTTCAACCTCTCAAAAGCTTCTTGCGCTTCTCCGTTCATACAAACGGTACTCCTTTCCTTATGAGTTTTGTGAGAGGTCTTGCCATCACCGAAAAACCTTCCACAAACCTTCAGAGTAACCGCCAATCCTAGGAAACTTCAAATTTCGAAACCGACCTAGGTGGCTTCCATTCCAAAATTGCTTCAATCTTTCGAGGATCCACTCTAATCCCTCTGCAGAGACCACATGCCCCAAAAGGTTACCTCCTCAACCGAACTCACACTTCTTGAACTTCGCATAAAGTTCCTTCTCCCTTAACACTTGCAACACAAGTGCGGAGATGCTCATCATGTTTTGCTTCGGTCTCAGAATATACCAGAATATCGTCAATAAAGACGACCACGAACCGATCCAGAAATGGTTGGAACACATGATACATCAGATCCATAAATGCTGCAGGAGCGTTTGTTAGTCCAAATGGCATAACCGAAACTCATAATGACCATAACGAGTCACGAATCTTTGTCTTATGAATATCGCCTCCTTGACCCTTAATCGATGATACCCGGATCAAGATCGATCTTGGAAAATACAGAAGCTCCTTTAAGCTAGTCGAACAGATCGTCAATCCTTGGCAGAGGGTACTTATTCTTAATCTTCAGTTTGTTCAACTGGCGATAGTCAATGCACATGCACATCGTCCCATCCTTCTTCTTCACAAATAGCACCGGTGCTCCCCATGGAGACACACTTGGCCTAATAAAGCCCCTATCCAACAATTCTTGAATTTGCACCTTTAACTCCACTAACTCCTTCGGTGCCATCCTATATGGTGCAATGGACACTGGTGCTGTCCCAGGCAACAGGTTGATTCCAAATTCGACTTCTCAGTTTGGAGGCAATCCCGGAAGCTCCTCCAGAAAGACATCTTGGAACTCTTTTACAGTTCTAACCTTATCCACTATCAGCCCCTCTACATCTGTTTGACTTACAAATGCCAAATAGGCCTCACAACCTTTCCAAATCCACTTTTCAGCCCTCAATGCCGATATCACATTAGACAAATAGTACCTTCGCTCATCTATCACCATAACCTCATCCCCTTCCGTGGTCCTTAGTACCATTCGCTTAGCAGCACAGTCTAGAGCCGCCTTATGCTTAACAAGCCAGTCCATTCCCAGAATGAGATCAAACTCTCCAAACGGCAACTCCATTAGATCGCCAAGAAAGATCCTACCTTGAGTTCCTAAGGGTAGATCCTTATACAGCTTGTCTACCCTAACCGAGTGACCCAAGGGACTTAGCACAGATACCCCACTCACTATCTTCTCAGAATGCACTCCCAAAGACCCAGATATGGCACACGCAACATAAGAATGAGTAGATCCAATATCCACCAAGGCAGTATACGGCATATTAGAAACTAAGAACGTACCAGTTATGACATCAAGTGAGTCGCCCTCCTCTCGACGACGAGCTGTATACACCAATGCTGGCTGTCGAGCCTCAGCATTTCCGGCTCCCCTGCCAGGCGCTCCTCGACCTCGACCATTTCCATTCCTATTTCCGCCCCTACCTTGTCCACGTCCTCTCGGTGGTTGTGGTCCACCTCTAATGGGTTGAACAACCCTCTGTACAACAACCTGAGCCTGATCAGCTCTCTGTAGACAGTCCTTAACTCTGTGCTCCATAGATCCGCATCAGAAACAAGCACCAGAATGTTTCCTACACTCACCCAGGTGTACCTTACCACAGTCCCTACAGATTGGCGGTCTAACCACATTTATCGGAACGGCTCGAACTGGCTCCTCCACTCTTGCCCTTTTGGCATTCTTGTTTGCTCCACCAAGGTCCGAATCCTCCTAAACGGTTCGATCTTTCTCACAGTTACGCCTCTCAATACGCTTTACCTCCTCAGCAATCTTAGCTTTTTCCACCAGAACCGCGAAGTCACGCTCCCTCTGCGGAGTAATCAGCACCTTAAGGTCATCTCTGAGTCCATCCTCAAAGCGAACGCTACGCTCATACTCGTAGCAACTATTCCCACAAAGATACCTACTCACCTCGAAATTCACCTCGTACTCAAGAACAGCTTTTGCCTCCTTGGACCAGATTCAGAATTCTTTCCACGGCGTCCACATAACTTCGCCCGACGTACTTTTCTTTAAAGGTTGTCTTAAATAGCTCCCAAGTAACCCTATCACCGGGGTTCCATCCTCACGGTGAGCCACCACCGATAAGCCTCATCTCGCAAAGAACGACACGGCCCCTTGACTTCGCGCCCACGTAAGCAGTCCAAGTCATCCATAATTCGCCCGTGGCCTCCAACCAATATTTTGCCACATTCGGGCTACACCGGACACACCCTAAAGATCTCCGCTCCGTTAGTCTTGAGTCGCTCGTAAATCGATCCTCGAATTTCGTTGTTCGAACTTGCCCCGCAACCCTTTCCGAACTCGAAGCATTGCTCTGCTGCAGGCGCCATCCCTCGCACCATGATCATGTGATTCCACTTCCGTTGCCGATGGTACCGGTGCTTCTGCCGCTGGCATATGTCCTGAAGATGAAGATCCCGCTCGAGCTCTTCCTCGGCCTCGTCCACGGCCTCTACCTCGAGCTGCTCTCGTACTCATATCGTATTATCTGTTTACAAATTTTATGCATTAATCTTAGCATTCCAGTGATTATTACAGATGTTTTATGATTCAAACAGTAATTCAGATATGGTTTTCATAGAATCGACGTCTAGCTACAGTTTCAGTCTTTTAGCAAGATTTTCTAGGATTTCAGTAGCATCCTATCTAGAGTATTCTAATAAAGTCTCAGTACAGACAGATAATTTAGAATATATTCAAAAAAATTCAGAATACTTACAGGCTTGGGTTGGAGATTCGGAATGCCACCTTCAGAAGTCCAGATTTAAAACCGATTTTTTTTTTGAAAATCTTCGTTTTTGTAAACCCATTCCACATCCGAGTTGTTGCAACCTAGGCTCTGATACCACTAAATGTAACACCCCAAACCTGGCCTAGACGTTATGACCGGATCCGGTGCGCCACATCGATGCGTTCAAAATGTTCCGTTTTACTTAGTTTGGAAAACTTAGTTGGGGTTGTAAAAGATACTTTTTAAAGCAGGTTAAGGTGAATAGAAGCTGTGCACCAGGTGGGAAACTAGGAAGAAGAGGAGGTGAGTCCGTCGGACTGCTTAAGTACCAAGCTCCCTTCGGATCCAATCCTAGACATGCACACCACCATTGCCACACCTTAACGACTCGTATAATTTTGAGAAAACCGTCTGGTTGTGTCTATCTTAAGAAAAGGATTAAGTTTGAAAACGTTTGCTTAGCGGAAGTCTTACTTGTAATCGTGTTATTTACCTTGATGTTTTTGAAAACGTGTCCTAAAGCTTATCCATTTTCCTTAGTTATCATAGTTTTTTTTTCATCATAATAAAATAAAATAATAAAAGTAAAACAAAACCATAAAAAAAATTAAAATGCCTTATTACACTTAAAACCCAGAACCATAAATGAAATTAAAAGGACGTCCAGTTCACCAAAAAGAAACCAGGTTTGTAGAAACATGTGGCCAATCCGAATCCCTCGTAGCTCCAAACCCATTATGGTTGAGGATTACCTGCGAGGATGAAAATAAGGGGTGAGTTTTGGAAAACTCAGTGTGTAATTCAACCCAACCATAGCCTAAATCAGTTCAAACCATAGAGACAGAATAAGTTGGTCTCACCGAGCAGTATATCGAATAAAGCCCGTAGGCCCGTAGCAGACTGAGCAGATATATCATGCTTATGCAGAAACCCAACCATATCCAATCATGTGCACCCCCATACCATCCTTTCACCATGTGGGGAGACTACTCGACCCACCCAACCGCTACACGCCATAGAAATATGCAGCATGGTCGCAGATCTGTAGACCGTGACAGAGTCACCAGATCTGAGATATTTTGTGGCGGTGCCACGTATCAGATAATTTGTGGCGAGGCCACCGTATCAGATAATTTGTGGCATAGCCACCGGGACGCTTCCTCCATAATATAACCCATGTCCCCATGCAGATATACATTCATGGCATACATCATACGATTTAATTCATCATGCTTTTGGACAAAATTAACCCTAGGGTATAAAGGTCATTTTGCATACATAGGGGTATAATGGTAATTTTGCATACATAGGGGTATTCTAGTAAATCTAACTATTTCTAAGGTTTTCATGCATATCCTAGCTATTACGTTTAGCCAAAAACACTTACCGAAAGCGTTCTTACGAATTGGGCGTTGGCCCATTAACCCGATTTTGGCCCATTAAGCCCAAAATATCAAAACGCATACGAAATCACGCAGATCGCAGTTTTATCACTTCCGATTACCAGTAATAACTACCCATACGTCTCACTAGCATTCTTTTTCGCAAGTGCCCAAAATACCGCTTTTTGGTATTTGACTTTTCGCTTTTGCCGATCTAGCCTGTGAAAGGGTGTCGATTACACA
The DNA here is from genome assembly GCF_025698485.1 of Gossypium arboreum. Taxonomy (NCBI): domain Eukaryota; kingdom Viridiplantae; phylum Streptophyta; class Magnoliopsida; order Malvales; family Malvaceae; genus Gossypium; species Gossypium arboreum. Next base: position 15,311,914 of record NC_069078.1, on the reverse strand, counting down.
CTGTTTTGGGATTTCCTCGTCGAGATCTACACCAAGCGCCTACAATTGAATCACTTACTATTACTCCAAATATCAAAAATATAATTGAGTATCTAGTCCCTTACCATATTCGGCCAAACATGCCAAAAACCCTTATTGCTCTTACCTTACTGCCGAAAGATGGTTAACTCCAAAGATCCGATCGTTCCGCCTGTCCAAGCCCTTGATCAACCGCCTCTAAATCACGTAATTACCAAAACAAAATAGTTATTACAACCCCTCAGGGTTACAAGTCCAAATTGACAACCTCCCTAACTTTTTGGGATTTCGGCTTTTCCTAAAATATGTTTCCCACTCGATCCCGATGTAGATCTAAGCCCTCAGATGATAACAAAAGTCGATATTTCAAGTTGACTTGAGATTCGCCAAGTCCCTTTTAATGTGGGGTTTTTGGCTTTTTGCAACTTGTTTTAGAAAGATAAAACGAGAGGGTTTTGCTATGGTCTTGTCGTCAAAAATTGAGGTTTTAGAGGGCTGGTGAATCGACCACAAATGATGAAGGGAAGAGATGTGGTTTTGGTTATAAGAAATTGGCACAAAAAGAATAAGCTTTTGGGATTTTGGCTTTTTATGATGTTCGGCTTATAAGGCTAAAAATAAAAAGATTAAGGATGTGATGAAGAGTAAAGAGATAGAAGGGTTCGGCTATGGAGAAGGAAGAGGAGAAGGTAGATGGAGAAAAAGAAATAAAGAAAAGAGGAGAAGAAAAGATGATCAGAATTTTGGCACAACACACCCCAAATGCCGAAATTCCCACTACTACAATACCTAGCCGAATTTCCCATGCTAGAGTCCCTTGGCCGGCCACCTCTTGCTCCTTGATCAGCTTTTAGATTTCCTCCCTTATCTTTATCCTTATTCAATCCCCTTACCTTCTTAAACTCTTCCTGACAGACTTTTATTTCAGTCCATCACTTCCCTTTCTGTACATAAAATTAATCACTTAATTTCTTTGTCATTGTGACTTGAACTGGTCCTCCCCAAGCTTCCACACGCCACTAACATCCTTCCCAAGTGGCGTCACATGCCACTTACCACTTGCTTCCTTGTGATCCATTTTTCACAAATAATTCCTAAAAGCCTAATTTATCGAACCCTTTCCCTACTGATTTAAAATTAATTAAAACTACGGGTTTTATCCTAAGCTTGGGCCTTCTAGAGGCCCACCAACATAATTAATCCTACACATAACAAATGTAACACGTAATTTTAAATTTTACAACCTTTACAGAATTCCTGGAAATTTGGGGTGTTACACTAATATTAATACTGGTAGAGATAATTCTGGTAGATCCTGGTGCTCGACTTTAACCCCATCGACAACTCAAATTTTCTGTGACATCAAATGCTCCAAACTATCACATTACCTTATTTTCTTGAAACACATAACCCTTCATACAACAATGCATTACTGAAAATTAGGAAATCTTTACTCAATGCAGACTAGTCTAGTTTAGACATTTTGGTTAGCAATAGTCTCATCTGTCCAAACCTTACTAACATGAAATAAACTTTTCAACTTTCGCAAGATAAAAACTTTATCATTCTTAGTAGCTTTAACTCATATCCAAGATTTTCTAAGAGATATACATTTCTCGTTCAGACTATTTTCCTTTTACCCGTAAAGAAATGAAATTCTATTATCAGACTTGGGAAAAATGATCTTGACATAATTCTCATATGAAATCTTTCAAATAAATAATTCACACAGATTAAACACTCGAGCCTATCTAAACACCGTTGAATGACATTTCAAGTAATCATTTCTTCTAGTTACTAAGCAATTCATCATGCAGTCCTTTACTATTCATTCCTTATGCTAATCAAAACCATCTCAATTGTATTAGCTCAAGTAACCAAAATATCTCAATTGAAGTCATTAATTATAATTGACTTACTTGAGAGAAGTAATCCACCATACCGATTGAAATACGCGCTTTTATCACTTATGCCTTTACTGTTGTCAAATCCTTACATGAAAATTTGAGAAATTCCAATACTAAAATCACCACATTACCAAGATCAAATCAGAAGTATAGTCATGCTTGTCATGATTATCACAAACTGAAGAACGCACTTCAAACATAAGTCATAATTGACAAATTATGGAATAAAGATAACAAGAAAATGGAATAAAGAAATCCAAGGTACGATACTATGTCGGAAAATCGAAAACCAAACTCATAGAAAAATATGGAAGATCTCGAAAATTCCTTAGAGAAAAGAAGTCTAGAAGAAAACATCATTTAACTCCAGTGGAATCAAATATAACAAGAACAAAGTATCTTCCCATACATATATATCAAATGGAGCATCAAGTAGAAGAAATAGTATCATAATATCATACATATCCTCTCATCAATTCTTATCAGACGAAATGTAATAAAATGCCCAAGGAAATACAATAATACAAATTATAAATCAGTCAGACTATCAATGCTTCTATCTAACACCAGGATTAGAAAACATTCCCATATAACAAGAATTTCTTCAAAAGATCAACATCCATAGAAATTTTTTTGAGAATGGATAAATACATAGAACATCTCAGAAGAAACTATTAAATCTATTCAGCCGTAATTGTCACACTAAGATATTACACATTTCAAATATCATTTCCCACAACTAGTCCTGCCATCACAAATTTCATGTTAGACCTTTCACTAAAGAAAACCAGTTCTGAATAAATTTTGATTTACACTTTTCTCAACCTTGTACCTGAGTAATTCAATTTACCAAAGTAAATTCATTCTCTAACTAGAACAGTGCATAGCTCTAATAATCTTTATGTCAACCTGATACTTTTCTAGCTCTGACTTCACTTATCAACTCATTCTCAATCTCTAATCATACTTATAATTATTCTATCATTAAACTCTTTGGTTTTTCAACCGAGAACTTATTCAGTACAAATCTCATGAAATTCCATTATAAGCACCACTTTGATAAGGGGGAGGGGTTGTAGGGCCTCTGACTCGACTTTCTTATATATATACATATGACACAACTTTCATCATCATAGCAACATCATCAAAATCATGTCATTCATTTCAAGCAACGCAACATTCATGTTGGTTTACACCAATTTTCCAATTATCCCATTTAGACAAGTATACTTATGCATGCATCTTATGTTTTCTGGATAGCTTTACTTATCCATTCATTTAATCAAATAAGTCATGCTCATGACATCACATAAGGGCCAAACAAACATGAATATTTTCATCACAATTGGAACTTTCACTTTGTGTATCATCATATACATATCATTACAATCATATAATTTAGTCCAAACAATTTAACATAGATAAGTTCATTTCGTTATAATCTTTATCTCATAAAAATATCATTAACATTCATCAACATTCAATGTCCAATCAAGACAATGACATTTTCATCTGTGTCATGATATTATGAACCCTTACTCATACCTCTACAAATTTCTATTTATCCCATTCAACTTGTCAAGTAAGCCAAGTGCACTACATCATATGAGCATTAAGCAAATATAGATATTTATCACAACATAAACTTTCATATCACGTGTTATCACATATATATCATAAACTTTTATTCATACTTTTCTGAACTGAGACTTATCATAATCATAATTTTACTCAAATACCTTCAATCACCTTGAACATGGTCGGTGCAGCTCGGTTGGAGAGTACTTTGTCTAAATAAGACGGTGCTCTTGCGCGTCGGGAGACATCACACTATCACGGATCCGTGGCATGTATAACTAGACTTTTACACATGTTAGGTTAGTCCGAGAATCGACTAAACCATAGCTCTGATACCACTAATTGTAACACCCCTTACCCGTATCCAAGGCCGAAACAGGGTACGAGGCATTACCAGACTTAACCGTACACATAGACGAAAACTGGGCCATAAAATTTCATTTAATTCAAAACTTTTCGAACCAGTGCATAGACTCATATTTAAAGATATATAACGTGGCATAAATGAGCACTTACACATCCATAATCATGCAATAACATGTCATTCACTTTAAACATATTTGCTTACCATCCTGTATATAATATACATTCTTACATTAACTAGAACTAGACATGCTAAATCTTATTCTCATTTTATATCATCATAATGTAGTTACCAATTTGTCCATTAAACATCCATATTCAAGGCAACATTACTCATTTCCATTTAATTCATGATCCACTGGCCTGCATTTAACTTACCTGGTGTATTACCAATTATGCATAACAAACAAAGCTAACTATATCATCACATCAAAACATAGGACATCACATGATTAATTAAACATGCAAACCATAATGGATAAGGACCACATCTCATGATCATATACGTTAATTCAATGCAGACCGACACGTATGGTCAAATTCATAATAATAATATATATCACAAACCAACTTCCTATACATGCCACTCACTTGATATTTCTAATATTTGAATTAATTCTCCCAAAAATGATAGCTTAATACAGTGATTTTGCCTCCGACGATCTCCAACCGCGAGCTGTCCTGCCAAAACTGAATAAGTAGAGAGGAGGGGTAAGCTTTACGCTTAGCAAGTCCATATGAAGTTAATAAGCAATTACCCACATGTTTTTTTTTTTAAGGTAAAACATCATAATTGTACAATTTACTCTTGTTTAGGTTAAGCTGTTTTACCAAGTTACAGTTACAAATTCATTTATATCTGGAGCTACGAGACTCCAAATTAATTTTCGTTAATTTTCCTTGAAACTAGACTCATATACCTTTCTCCCACAAAATTCCAGAATTTTTGGTTTAGCAAATTAGTACAGTTTATTCATTAAATTTTCCCTTGTTTTAATGTCCATCAGTTCTGACCTCTCTTCACTAAAAATTATTTTTCTCATAGTACAGAACTCGGATAATGCTCTCATCTATCTTTCTAGATAATAAACTCATTAAGGATTTTAATAATATAAATTAAAATCCATAATTGTTTTTATACAATTTTTAATGATTTTCTCACATCGAAACAGGGGATTACGAATTCATTCAAACTATGTCTCACAACAATTTAAATATCTCATAATATAAATTTCAATTTCATATACCGTTTCTTCTATGTGCAACTAGACTCATTGGGATTTAACTTTATATTTTATTCAGCCCCTAATTCAATTTCCACAATTTATGGTGAATTTCCAAAGTTGCACCACTGCAGTAACCCAAAACTACCAAGGTTAAATTTACTCATTCATTACTATTATTCACCAAATCCATACAATATCATTTCATTCATAATGGTAAGAACACATAATTATGCTTCATAAGCATAAATCCATAATCTCAATGTCATCAAGTATCAAGGACTTATTCCAAATCATGTCATGTTTATAATATTCAACAAATACTATATATATCACATATCATCACATGTCAAGGCATCACACACATAGTTTAGTGTACATACTTGTACAACTTGTAACATAACTCAAAGACATACTCACCAATGGCTTATCTCATTGGGATCATCAATGAATACTTCGCCAAATTACCCGTTGAACACTCAGAATATAATCGAATACACGTAATGCATGCACATAAGTGCCATACCCGCAGCTAGACAAACTCAATAGCTTGCGGAAATTATGTAGCCAAGCTACCATGTAACCCTCCCATAAGCGAACTCAGACTCAACTCAACGAGCTCGGGTGTTCGCATCCATAAGTGAACTCGGACTCAACTCAATGAGTTCGGATGCCTAGTTACATCTCACGAACTCGAACTCAAGTCAACGAGTTCGGAACTCAAATATCCTAGTGACATATCACTTGTATCCTAATCTATTCCCAAGGTTCAAACGGGATTTTTCCCAATCACACATCTTTATTGTCTTCCACAGAATGTCGGAACCGATACTTGATAGCATTTCATATTTATCAAGTAGCTCACAAAGCATAATATTTCATGATAATAATCATCATATCATATCATATAAATAATATTAAATTACTTAAAATGAAAATTATGTTACTACATTTACACATGAACTTACACCTAATTTAATATCAAGGAAATAACATTAAATTACACATTGCATTATTAAAAATCATATGAACTTACCTCGTATGCAAAAATGGCCATTTTTACCATTTTGTCCACAACCTGATATTTTCTGATTTTAGCCCGAATTTTGATTTTTCCTTGCTCTGTCATTTCAAATATAACCTAATTAGGACTCACATTATTCAAATTAACCCAAAATCATATTTTGGAAAAATTATAATTTTGACCCTAAACTTTGTCTAAATTACATTTTTGCCCCTAGGATCGTAAATTAAACTTCATCCTATTTCCTTATGTTTTATGACATGCTAATCATTTTTCCCTTCTATAGCAACATCAAATTCGCACTCTAACATGTACTTATGAACATTAGGTATTTTTACCGATTATGTCCTTTTACTCGTTTTCACATAAAATCGCTTAGTAAAAGTTGTTTAACACAATTTCAAGCTTAATATTCTACCATAAAACATCAAAATAAACACATTTCACCTATGGGTATTTTTCCAAATATAAACCCTAGGTTAAATTATTGCTAGAATAAGCTTAACCAAGTTATCGAGATTTCAAAAATGTAAAGAACTTTAAAAACGGGGCTAGGGAGCACTTACAATCAAGCTTGGGAGTTTGAACAATCCTCAACCATGGCTGCTGCTGGTAGAAATGGTTGAATGAAGAAGATGATAGCTAATTTGGCTTATTTCCCTTTTTAATTCTTTTAATTATTAGTTTACCAAAATACCCCTAACTTAAAAATATTTTATTACACCCATTTCATGTCTATTTTTGTCCAGAAATTAACCAATGGTCTAATTACCATTTAAAGGCCCTCAATTTAAAATTTCATAACAATTGGACACCTCTATATGTAGAACTCAACTTTTGCACTTTTTACGATTTAGTCCTTTTGACTAAATTAAGTGCCCGAACGTTAAAATTTTCGAACGAAATTTTCATGAAATTATTCTTTGAAATTGTAGACTATAAAAATATAATAAAAAATAAAATTTTCATCGTCGGATTTGTGGTCCCGAAACCACTGTTCCGACCAGGCCCAAAATCAAGGTGTTACAGGAAATATCGCATCCACGAGGACTAAAAGTACTAGTAATTACTATTTTTTATTATCTAGCCTAAAAATTAAGAGAGTGATTTATCTAAGACTAATTATCTAATTAACTAAGATTACGACAGAGATTAAAGTTAGAAAATGCTTTTGGAAAACTGACGGATGAGACAATACCCAAGGAAGAATCCACCTATACTTCACTTATTACTTCTGAATTAGACGCTTTATTCACTTGACTTAATCCGTAGAAATCCCCGATTTATGTTAATATCTCTCTCAAGACTAAAAACAAATGACTCTAGGTTGATTAATCGAAATCTCTTTCTAATTAAAACCCCTATTGTCGCATTAACTCGATCTATGGATTCCCTTATTAGATTTGACTCTAATCTGGCAGATTTATATCGTCCTATCTCTAGGATTGCTTGCAACTTTGCTTAATTATGAATGATCTACTCTTAAACAGGGACTTTTGCTCCACTGAATAAGCACATCAAAAACCTGAATTAATATCTTAGAATATTAAAGCTAAGGTTAAAACTCACAATTAAGAATAAGAACAAATATTTATCATATAATTCAAATAGTAGTAAGATTCGTCTTAGGTTTCATCTCCCTTAGGTATTTAGGGAGTTTAGTTCATAATAATGGAAAACATCTCAAAATTGGGAAAACAACAAAACATAAAGAAACCCAAAGAACTTCTAGGAAATTGAATGGAGATCTTTAGTCTTGAAGTAGATCCTACTTTTGAGTTGATTTCGATGGCTATCCTTGAATATTTTCTACCTTCCACTCTGCGTCCCCCATTAATCCTCTTCTAGGGTGTTTATATAGACTTTGGAATTCTTCAAAACCCTCAAAATTAGCCTTTTCTGAGTTGAATTGACTTGGGCTCGACAAGGACACGGTCGTGTGCCACGCCCGTGTGAAGGTGCTCAGGCCGTGTGTAAGACTTGGTTTAATATTGACATGGCCATGACACACGAGCATGTGGCCTGCCCGTGTGCCTCACACGTGTAACACCCCTAATCCATATCCGTCGTAGGACTAGGGTCACGAGGCATTACTGAACATACTTACAGTTCCGAACATTCTCTTGCTCACACAAGTCATATTCAGATTTACATGTAAAGCATATAATTAAATAATTACTAAACATACATTATAAACATATTGTATATTCGAATTTTAGGTTCATCAAATAAACCAATTATGCCAATCACATAAACATCACATATGCATATTCACTTTCATTTTTTTTTTAAAAAATGAAACATAATGACAAGCATCATTCGATTACGCACAAACACATATATGCATATATATATATATATATATATATATACAATCAACATCTTGCTCATTTTATTAAGTCCACTTACAAGTCCTTTAAAAACCTAAAATATCATAATAACTTCTTACTATATATTCGAACTTAATATATATATATTTATACCATCAAATGTTCATTTACATAATAACACCAATATTAAACATAAAACTAATTTCATATATATATACTTTGTTCATACTCAACCAAAGCCAAATCATCTAAACAAACTCATGATAAATTATACACACCATGACCGACACATCAACCACAATCATTTTCAAGCTATTTTCAAAACATATAGAACCAATCACATACACCATTCATTCATTTCATATAACATTATAATCAAAACGGATTAAGCCATTACCAAACACAACCAAGCCCAAACTTCGAATTTAAACCATATTCGCATGGCTCAAATTATACATATCCAAGGTCGATCAAAATATATATTAGCCTATATGTAATATTCTGAATTAGGGCTTAATCGGAATAGTGATTTCGTGACCACAAATCCGAGATAGAAATAATTATTTTATAATTATTTTGATGAATATGATATGATTGCATGATTGTGTGAAAATTTCGTGATGAAATTCTATGCTTAAAGTGCTTAAATTGAAAGTAGGGACTAAATATAATAAGTTGCAAAATTTGCATTCTAGAAGTTTTTATTATGAAATTGCATTGAAATATTAATTAGGAGATATTAAATAGAAATTTGACCAATTTTAAGTTCATAGACAAAATTAGGACATGGAAGGAATTTTTGGAAAGTTTAGTAGTAAGGGCATTTTGGTCATTTAGTTATTAAAATGAATTAAAAACAAAATTAAAAGCCAATTTTTGTCCATCTTCTTCATTAGGCTGAAATTTCAAGGGTTCTCCATAGTTAGGGTTTGTTTCAAGCTTCCAAGCTCCATAGTAAGTGATTCCAAGCCCCGTTTTTAATGTTCTTTACGTTTTTGGAATCCCAGTAGCTCGATTAAACTTATGTTAGCAATAATTCAACCTAGGGTTTATATTTGGAAAAATACCCATAGGGGAAATTTGTGTATTTTGATGTTTTATGATAGAATATGGGGTTTTAAATTATGTTAGACAACTTGTGCTACTCGGTTTTGAGTGAAAACGAGTAAAAGGGCTTAATCAAAAAAATACCTAATAGTCACAAGTATATGTTAGAGTAAGAATTTGATGTTGCCATAGAAGGGAAAAATGATCAGCATGTTATAAAACATAAGAAGAAGGAATAAAGTTTAATTCCTGAGCCTAGGGGCAAAAGTGTAATTATGCAAAAGTTTAGGGGCAAAAGTGTAATTTTTCCAAAGTTCGTATTAAATGCTATTTTGATGAATGTATGTATTAAATAAGATTAATTGGCATTATAGATCAAGAGAAACGAGATTCAAGTCGCGATCGAGGAAAAGAAAAGATTGTGGACTAAATTGCAAAATCTTTATATTTTGGTACCAAGGTAAGTTCATGTGTAAATAATGTAGCATAATTGTTATTTTTAAGTTATTGATGTTAATTATATGATACGCTGATTTTTAATCGTGAAATATTATGCTTTGTGGTTAATGTTGAGTAATATGCAAATTATGTTTACTACTTGATAAATATGAATTGCTACCGAGTATCGGCTCCGATATTCCATGGAAGGCGACAAATGTGAGATCGAGGGAAAAAGCCCGTTTGAACCTTAGGAATAGATTAGGATACAAGTGACATGTCACTAGGATGGTTAGCATCCGAACTCGTTGAGTTGAGTCCGAGTTCACTTAGAGGCGGGTTACATGATTTCTTGATTACATATGAGGCACTTATGTGCAAATTATCCGTATCCGAAGTTGTATTCGATGTGTTCAACGGTGAAATTTCTAGTGAAATGGAAGAACACTTAAGATGCAAGCGACGTTTTGGTAAGTGTTGTGAAATGGACACTTTGGACAGGTATGTTCTTAACCCTCGGGTTGAAAATAGATACAACAACGATAAGGTGGTAAGATGATGAATGATGTTTAGAAATGTGATATATGTTTTGGTGATACCATGCTAAAGTTGTTTGGTATATTTGTATTGTTATGTTACTTGTTATTTACATATGAACTTACTAAGCATTTATGCTTACTCCCTCCTCTTTATTTATTGTAGTTTTGAACAAGCCAACTCAGGAATCGGGACGGGTCGAAATTGGTTGAGAAAATGTTTGATATTGATAAGTCATGGTGATGGTTAAATTTAGATCATGTTTGATATCATGGAAGTTTAATAGGTTATCTAGTTCATAACAACTCATGAAAATATGAAATTTGCCTTAAAATGAATATTGTCTGCAAAGAATGACATGAATTTGAAAAATCACTAAAAATAGTATAAATGGAATTAAATGATGAGCAAGTTATGAAATTGAAGTTTAATGAGTCTATTTTCATATGGATTAAAAAAAAGGCATATAAATTATACTTTATGAGATATTTGAAACCTTGTGAAACAGGGCCAGAGTGATTTCTGCATCCTCTGCTCAATTTAAAATTCATAATAAATTGTAAAAAAAATAATTAGAATTCATTCTTTATATAAGCAGATTCCTTTTTGAGTCTTGTTTTAAGATAAACAAACCTAGTAGTCATTGAAATTCAGTATATAGAGATATCTGATTCGTAATACGGATGTCGAGCAATGAACCTTGAAACAGGGAGACTTTAACTAATAAACTGTACTAATTTGCCCAACCAAAAATTCTAGAAACAAATTAGTAAATATATATATGAGTCTAGATTTAGGAAAAATTTACGGATCTTGATTTCGAGTTTCAGTAACTCGAGATATGATTTTCTTGTAATCGTGACGGGTAGCTAGAAAGTGTGAATGTAGAAACAAATGATTTGAAGTTCTTAATTTGATAAATTATGTTCGGTAACCCCTCAAGCTCAACTCCGGCGACGGTTTCGGGTGTGGGGGCGTTACACTATACATGCCATAAGTTCGAAAATAGACTTTTAAAAATACCGAAGGTTGACGATAGTGTGGATGACTTCGATGAAGATCCCCAAGCTCATAACTTACAACCAAAATCTATAAAACAGAGTAACAAAAACACACAGAGTAAGGTAACTTAGCTTAGTAAGCTTTAAGCAAATTAACAACTCAAATGAATAATCAAAACATTTCAAACAAGCCGAATTGTATCATTAATGTTATACTTTAACACAATTAAGTTACCTTGGCTGAATACTAATATTTATCATTTAGCATAATATTATTCAACTTTTCATTCCCAAAATAACACTATCTCAATTATGCTTACATTCAAACATATATACTCATGAATTAAACTCAACTTTATAAACCAACATCATTCATTTGGTCTATTATAAAAAATCAAATATAATATCACATATACACACACCTATTTGGCCGAATATTCAAGATCCAATATATCATCTTATAAATACTTACTTGTATGACCGAATACTCAAGGTTCATTATATCATCACATATGGCCAAATATACAAGTACAATATATCATCATATATGACCGAATATACAAGCTCAATAAAACATCACATGTAGTCAAATATTCAAGTTTAATATAACATCACATGTGGCCAAATATACAAGTTCAATATATCATCACATATGTACATACCTATGTGGCCGAACATACAAGGTCATTTAGATCAACTTACATGCTCAATTTCCACATCAATGTGAAGTCTTATAGGCATAGGCTTGAAAATAAAGCACCAGTATAAAAACTGCTAGGCATAAGCCTGAATCACACACCGACACAAGGCCTGTTAGACCCAAGGTCTGATATCTATTCATCGGCATTAAGCCTACTAGGCATGAAGCCCGATTATAATCACCAACACAAGGCTTGCTAGGCTCAAAGCCCGAATATCACTATTACAAAGCTATTTCGTACACAACTCATATAACAAAAATTCCAAATATTTCATATCAATCATACGGACTTTCGAATGATATAACTTAGTAAAATTAAACTCAAATATAATATTTCTATACTTAAACACATTCGGCTAGCTCTTTTATGAATTTATAGATTCCAAAACAGCATATTAAACCAGATTACATTCAATATAAATGATGTTTAATTGCTTAAAAACTTACCTTGGATATCGACGACCATTGTAAATCGGCTATTCAACTATTTTTGTTTGTCCCCGAACCAAGTCTGATTTCTTTTGTTCTTGATCTATATAATTTAAAATTAACCTCATTTAAACACAATTTCATTCAATTTAATCCAACAACACATAAATGGGAATATTACCATTTTACCCCTAATATTTCATACTTTTACAAATTAGTCCTAATCGCACAAAACACAAAATACACAAAATCTCATCACATCATAGTTAGGTTGAATCTTCCTTATGCTCATACTAATCCATATATTTCATTTATTTTGCATTTTAGTCCTTCAATTTATTATTTTTGCAATTTAGTCCTAATAATTCAAAATCATAAAAAACTCCAATACAAAACGTATCATATCTTTCATAATTTATCATTAAACATCACAAAACACAAATATTTATCAATGGCATAACTCAAAATAATCACCAAAATAAAAAATTCAAGCATGGGTTAGGTAGTACTCGAAGCAACAATCTCAAAAACGTAAAAATTATCAAAAACCGAGCAAAGTCCATACCTTAATCAAGCTTCAAAGTTGTCGAATACCTAAGCTTTCTTTATTTCTTTTCTTTTTAAGGTTTCGGTCACCAAGTATGAACAAAATGCATGCTTTATTTTTTTATGTTATAATATATCATATATACCATTTATTACTTTACATTTTTAACCTTAAAAATTTAATAATAAAACCATATAAAACAAGCCTTCAACCATCCACTCATATAGCCAAAGGCCTAATTACAACATAAGTACTCCATATTAAAAAGCCACTAAGACTACAGTCCTTATGCTTTAAACTATTAAGTTTTCATTTTACGCGATTAAGCCCTTTTATTTAATTAAGCACACAAACAATCAAATTTTCATACATAACTTTCACACATGCTAATTGACATATAATAAAAATGGAAAATAATATTTAAATATTTTTTGACTCGGATTCGTGGTCCCTAAACCACCGTTCTGATTAGGGTCTAAATTGGACTGTTACAACACGGGCATGAACTCGCGTGGAAATGCCTAGGCCGTGTGAAACACTGAATTAGGCCCATTTCATCCATTTTTAGCCCGTTTCTTGCTCTTTTCGCCTTCCTATGCTCACCTAAGTATCACACATGAATTTAAAGGATTAGGAGCATCGAATTCAACGAAACTAAGGAAAAATCATCCATAAATATGCCAAGCATGGGATTAAAATATGTTACTTTTGAGGTTTATCACTTGGTGATTGACATACATGTTTTTGTAAAGTGATTTTGAGTAAAAATGCATATTAGGGATTAAATTGAGAAAAGTGTAAATTGAAGGGTGAAATTGTGAAATAAATAAAAGTTTTGGGTTGGTAGGAGTCCCTAGGAAATTCGATTAGGCTTGGCTGTAATTAAATTTTGTGTAATTTGTGTTTTTGTAAATTAGGGACTAAATTGAATAAATGTGGAACTTTAGGGGTTAAAGTGCAAAAATGCCCAAATATGTGTTTGTGGATTAAATTGAATGAATTGGTGATTAAATGGGTTAATTTTTATATATATATATATATATATATATATATCTTAAAAAAGAAAGAACTTAGAGTTAGATCGGGGAAAATCGAAGGTTATTGAGTAATCGATCCAATTCGTAGTTTCGAGTATGAGGTAAGTTCGTATGTGATAAAAATTGTTACAATTATGTTTTTAATGCTTTAATAATGCATAAATTGTATATATGTGACTACAAATGCGTGCGACGACAAATCAACTATATTTGGCACTTAGTGTGCGTCTCGAGATAGCTTCGGTTCTATACAACACTTAGTGTGTGAATTGGAATAGTTTCAGCTTTATGTGGCACTAAGTGTGCAATACCGAAATAGCTTCGGTTTAATGTGATGGCACTAAGTGTGTGATATCGTTGTAGCTTCGACTAAACATTTATGCACTAAGTGTGCGAGTTCTTAAAGCATTAAAAGACTTTCGAACAATTTAATGTATTAAACAAAGAGGTGAGAATGAGATAAATAAATACGGGAAAGTACAGGTACTACTATACCTATGTGGTAGTTTATACTTTGTGTATGAAGCTGATGAATTTGTATATATACGATAAATGGTCATGAATTAGAATTGAATGATGATATGAGAACTACTAGGTGTTTATTTATTTATGATTTGTATTTTAAGGCTGTTGAGTATTGTTGGTACGAACTTACTAAGCTATGAAGCTTACTGTGTGTTATTTGTCTTTGTTTTATAGATTATCGAAGCTAGCTTAGACTCGAGGATCGTCGGGAATACATCATCACACTATCAATCATCTTGTTGGTACTTTTGGATGCTTGTAAATATGTTATATGTCATGTATAGGCTAATAAGTTGATGATATGTTTTGAATTATGATTTAAGCCATGAGATTTGGCTTAATTTTGGTTGTAATTGTTGGTATGTATTTGGCCATTTAAATTGGCTTGATTATGTGATGTTGAAATGATAAGTTTTGTGGCATGAAATAGGTGATAAGGTGATGTTGAAATGCATTTAAAATTTATGCGAGTCTAATGATTTTAATATGTTTTGGTTGTGAAATTAAGTAGTTAAAATGGTTGTATATAGATAGCATGAAATATGTATGAATTGGCTGGTTTTGGTTGCTTATAAATGTCTTGAAATGCTGCCATTTAGGTTAATTTATATGCATGAGAAAAGGGTGGCAAATTGGCTTTACAAATGGCCTATTTTTGTCCACACGGGCAGAGACACGGGTGTGTGTCTCAGCCGTGTGTCACACAAGGTCATGTTACACAGCCATGTGTTCCCTAGGGTACCCTTCGAACTAAAGTCAGTATACCCTACAGTTTTGAAACAGCCTAGACATATGGGCGTGTCTACTAGCCATGTGTAGCACACGCACGGGCACATGGGTGTGTGGTTGGCCAAGTGACCCAAGTCAGTAACCCCTTTAGATTTCACACAGCATGGCACACGAGCGTGTCCTTGGCCATGTGGTACAAGTCAGTATGTATGCCCTATTTTCACATGGTTTATGACACAGGTGTGTTTGGTAACCGTGTGAGGAACACGGCATGTTCACACGTGCGTGTGACCCTTAAATGTTAAAAATTTTTCTAAGTTTCTCAAAGTTTGTAAATGTTATCGGTTTAGTCTCGGACCACTTCTAAGCATGTTTTAAGATCCTGTAAAACCTTATAGGGGACAATGTGAAGGACTTGAATGAATTTTGATTATGATTGTATAAATGTCTGTGAATGATGTGTATTGATCGATAATGCCTCGTAACCCTATTTTGACAACGGATACGGGTTAGGGGTGTTACAGATTCTGATGGCATTCTTCAAGTAATTTCTTCATTCTACTCTGCGTGCCCCCTTTAGTCCTCTTCTAATATGTATTTATAAACTTTAAAATGGTCAAAAATCCTAAAAAGTGGGTTTTTTGCATAAAAAGAGAAGCAGGGTTCAAAATCGATACAGGCTGGCACATGGGTGTGTGGCCAGCCCATGTGAAAATGCCCAGGCTATATGGTTCCTGAAAATAGCTCTTTTTGTCTGATTTTGGCCTGTTTTTCGCTCCTTTCACTTCCCTATGCTCACTTAAGTATAGAAACATAAATTTAAAGGATTAGGAGCATCAAATTCACTAATTCACATAATAAATCATCCAGAAACATGCCAAGCCTGAGATTAAAACATATTACTTTTATGGTTTAACAAGTAGTGAACTATTACGAATATTCTGAAAAGGTATTAAAAAGTGACAAGCAATGAAAATGATTTTTAGTGATAGCAAAATTGGAAGAAGTATTTCAAGAATATAAAGTGAAAGAATGCAAGTGTTATGGAAGGTATAAAATCCAAGTGATTACATGTAAAGGAAAATTTAGTATGAATAAGATTATGAAGATAAATTCAAAGGAAGTGAGTCATATAAGGATTGAAGAAGATGTTTTGTTAAAGAAGGGGACTCAAGAATACTACTAATACAAATGAAATTTTCAAGAGATGGGAATACAACATGTTGTCAATCTAGTAAAAGAAAAGAATTAATTTGGATATAATTGATAGTAAATTTTATATATAAAAGATAAAAGTAAAGCGATTTGAAGCAGGTATTGTGAAGAAGTGTGAATTAAAAAGGACTAAAAATTTGCAAGATATTGATAAAAAAAGTATTGGTGAATGACAACAAGGAAATGCATTACGAAGGAAATGAGAAGGAATAAAGTGATACAAGTGTTCAGAGATAAAAAAAATTGTTTATAAGAAATTGGAAAGTGATGAGCACTGGTGATTAAATAAAGGAAATCAAACGAACATAAAGGTTGATCAAAGTACTCTAGAAACAAGTAATGAAATAATGTACAGTTAGAAGATTAGGGAAAGATGTTAAGATTGAATGTCAAATAAGTATAAAGGATGTAAAAGAGTATACTAAAAAAAAGTATGGAAATTAGAAGAAGAAAATAAAACTTGAAATTCAAGACAATTGAGTTATAGGAAAGTTATAATTATGTTATAAAATGATAGAAGGTAAATGAGTACAGAGTAAATGAGTTGAAAAGTTGGAAAAAGACAAGTATGTATTTGATATTTAAGATGATATGATAAGATAAATCGAGTGAGAAGTGAAGTTGATAATTGACATGAAAGGGATAAGTACACCTTGTATATTTAAGAATAGATTAAGTGAAAAAGAATAATAAGTGAATTGAAAGTAAACAATAAAGATTATATTCAAGTAAATAAGTTGTATTCTTATAATAAAGGAGAAAGAAAATTAAGTTTAAGTAAAACTATTGTAACAGCCTGTTTTGTAATGGTGTTGGAAATAGTGGTTTTGGGCCGCCAATCCGATGAGTGAGTTTGTAAATATTATAGTGGTGTTGGAAATAGCCCGTTTCATTTCGTTTTTACTTATTTTTATGTTTTTGTTTTTGTATTAGTTTAATCTAGCTAGTCTAGAGGTCAATTTGTAATTTTTTAAAAGTTTAGGGACTTACCATGATAGAGCTAGCATGTGTTTTGAATTTAGATGATGAATTATTAAATTTGGTTGCTAAATAAATAAGTTTTGTTAAGTGATTTTTGATAAATTTAATGTTTAAGGATTAAATTGTAGAAATATTAAAATTTAAGGTAAGTATTGTGAAATGATGATAAAAATGGGCTGATTATGAACCCTATGAAAATCAGCTAACATGAATTTTAACTAAAAATGGTAAATTTGCAAGTTTCGGGTTTAGAGACTAAATTGCATAAAAGGTAAAATATTGGGGTAAATTTGTAAAATGATTATGGAAGGACTTAATTGTATAAAACATATTATTTAAGTTCTAGAATTATATTATTTGAATGAAAAAATTATTATTTAGATCAAGAAACGAATCAAACGGATCTAAACAGAGGAAAAGCTAATGTGTTGGATTAGTCGTCGGTCTCGTTTTACAACTGTAATTGTCAAGGTAAGTTCATAGGTATAGAATTGTAGATATCTATATATATAATGTTACTTCTTATTTATGAATGTATATATATGGGTTTAATTTGTGAGTTGGAAATCAAAATATTATAACTGAATATAGGGTGAGAAATGATTTATTTGAAAACTATTGAATATTTATGAAAATTTCGGAATGATTATGATTTGTTATAGCATGTGTATTGAGAAATATGGAAGTGCCTTTGATTCATGAAAGTTATAATTTTGCTAAAATGTCCGTTTGGACATAGTAAACGATTAGGATACGATTGGCATGCCAATAAGGTTAGTATGCACACTTGTACAAGATTGCACTTTGGTGCCCCTATTTGCACTTCGATGCCTCTAATTGCACATTGGTGCCTCTGCCTACACTTCGGTGCCTCTATTATGCATCTTTGATGCTTTTGGTGTGGTATAGTTACCCGAGCATCTGAGTCAAGTTTCTATAGTTCACCGGGCTATGAAAATATGTGTTGAATGTTGAAATATCAATGTGTACCGTTTGAATATTGTATCAAGAGCGAATCTATAATATGTTTCATATTGATGATTACATGGTCAAAATAGGTATTTATATACATATATGAATTAGTTTGAATTGAATTATTATATTATAGGAAGCATATGACGAACCATTTTCAGTACTAATCTTATAAGTGCCTCATAAATGATTACTAGGTATGATTAATCTATTTATTTAGTTTCCACATCGTTTAGTGCAAGTAAGTTATTCGAGGATGATATGTTTATATGAACGTTTGAAACAAAATGTGATTTATAGAATGATTATGTGTTAAATGTGTTAATGAAATGGTTATATGAAAAGTTTATATATATATGAAATTGTTATATGAATTGTTTATGTAAAAATATTCATAAGAATAGAAATATGGAAAAAGGGACGTTTAAAATGAGCATTTGCATTTATATATATGCAATGTTACACCAATTAACCATGTGAGGTGGTGTGTATAGGAAATGAAAGTTAACTTGTGTTATAATGGAATTGTGCTTGGTTGTTTAGCTTAAATGTTTGGTAAGTTAAGTTGCCTTTATATGAACTTATAAGCATTATTGCTTACATTAGTTATTTTCTTTTCCTGTAGATCATCGGAAAGCTCGATCGGTTGGAATCTGGTCGGAGCACCATCACACTATCCATTCGTTATATTGGTAGTTTTTAATTACTTTGGCTATGGATATAAATGGCATGTATAGGACTTTTATGTAATGAAAGTTATTGTGTAACACCCTAAACCCAGCCTAGACATTATGGCCGAATCTAGCATGTCACGTCAAAGAGTTCCTCAAAACAGTTGATCTTTTCGGTAAGAATCTGTTACTGAGTCTAAATTCTATTTATTATTATTATTCAACGAAAAGTTCCGTCAAAACATTTGCCAATTTTGTTTGCCTTTAGTATATTACTCCATTTCAAACCGCAGAAACATTTGAAAACTTTGTTGTTGAAAGCTCGTGTTCTTTAGAAAATCGTGCTATTTTAAAAAACCAAAGTTCCTACTCTAGCAGTTTATAAATATTAAGTCATAGCCCAATAAAAATTAAAAATCTCCCAATGGCCTTATTACATAAATTAAAACCCAAAACGAAATCTAGTTGCGAATAAAAGAAACAAAAGTAGTAGTATGGCCATCTCTGAGTCCCTCGCGGCTCCAAACCATCTAAGCTTAGGGATTACCTGCACAGTTAGAAACAGGGTGAGTTTACCAAAACTCAGTGTGTAACCCCAATAACAAACAACCAGTGAATATCACAGTATCAGTACAGTCTGGGCCAAAGCCCTATTCAGTATCAGTACAATCTAGGCCAAAACCTTTAAACAGTAGCAAAGTGGGCCTAAGCCCAATACAGTATCAGTACAGTGCAAAATCCAACCCATCCTAAAACCATCCAGCACACCACCCGTACTAACCAGCACACCTGTGGGGATATCAATCGACCCACCCAACCAGTACACTGATATCGCAGCAAAGCTTCCGTAATAATAATAACGAAGCGTAGCTGCCAGTAACAGTAAGTGTGGCAAGCCACCAGTAATAATAAATGTGACATAGTCACCAATTCAGTACTTCCTCCATATCATAAGCCCAACCCCATGCAGATATCATGTCATAGATAATACGTGTATATAGTATGTCATACTCATAACCGGTCATATATATATGTCATTCACACATCAAATAACCTACCACTAGCGTTATAAAGGTCATATCATCAGCTAGGGGTAAAACAGTAACTTTTACCCCTCAGGGGTATCTCAATCATTTAGCTAATTTTAGGGTCTCGGTATAGATGGCGACCCTTTGAAAGATCTACAGTCATTTCAAATGACTCTGGTAACCCAATTGGCCAAAACAGAGCAAATGGGCCCAAGGCCCATTACTCGACCCAAAGGGCCCATTACGGCCCCAGCCCACGAGAACACTCGTGGCGGCCTCCATAGTCTGACACCTACGATTTGTGGCTTGATTTGCCACACGAGCGATCGCACGCTCAGTCCAAAATTTAAAGTCTCACCTTTTTCCACTTGCTGAAAACGAGGAACTAGCGACTCATCCAACAACTGTTTCTCCTTAATTTGATCAGTCCAAGTCTATCTCGCTTGCAGTTCAGCTAACAAGCTACCATCATCGTACAGGCTAAGACGAGCAAACATTGCTCTTAAATCAGAGACAACTCTACGGCTCAGTGCGTCAGCTACCACATTAGCTTTGCTGAGTTGGTACTCAATTGAACAATCATAATCCTTAAGCAACTCAACCCACCTTTGTTGCCTAAGGTTCAGCTTCTTCTGAGTAAGGAGATACTTGAGGCTTTTATGGTCCGTATAAATAACCGTTCTTTCCCCATATAAATAATTCCTCTAAATTTTTAGTGCAAACACCACCGCTGCCAATTCCAAATCATGAGTGGGATAATTCGCCTTGTGAGGTTTAAGCTTCCGCGACGCATAAGCAACCACCTTCCCTTCTTGCATCAACACACATCCCAATCCAACGTGTGACGCATCACTGTAAACAGTAAATTCCTTCCCAGACTCCTGCTGTATCAAAACAGGAGCTTTCATTAAAACTTTCTTCAGTTTCTCAAAACTCTCTTGCTGTATATCGGACCAAACAAACGGGACCCCTTTTAGCAGCAATTTAGTCAAAGGTACAGCTATTACTGAAAAACCTTCCACAAAACGTCTATAATATCCAGCCAAACCCAGGAAACTCCGAATCTCAAATACAATCTTTGGTGGTTTCCAGCCTAGTACAACTTCAATTTTCCGAGCATCAACCCTAATTCCCTCGGCAGACACCACGTGACCTAAAAATGTCACCTCTTGCAACCAAAACTGACACTTGCTGAATTTTGCGTACAACAGCTTCTGCCTCAAAATTTGAAGAACCATCCGCAAATGTTCATCATGCTCCTCCTCAGTTTTTGAATACACCAGAATATAATCTATGAACACTACTACGAACTGATCCAAATAAAGTTGAAATACGCGATTCATCATGTCCATGAAAGTAGCTGGTGCATTTGTTAACCCAAACGGCATTACCAGGAACACTTAGTGACCATAACGAGTCCTAAATGCTGTCTTATACACATCAACTTCCTCTTTAGCTGATGGTAACCAAATCGAAGATCTACTTTAGATAACACTGCAGCACCTCGCAACTGATCAAACAGATCATCTATCCTCGGTAAAGGGTACTTATTCTTGATGGTCAGCTTATTTAGTTGACGATAGTCAATGCACATGCGCATGGACCCATCCTTCTTCTTCACAAATAATACTGGTGCTCCCCACGGAGACACATTTCGTCGAATGAATCCTCGGTCTAACAACTCTTAAATTTGAGCCTTTAACTCTACTAGCTCCTTTGATGCCATCCTATATGGGGTGATGGACATTGGAGTTGTTCCTGGTAGAAGCTCAATTCCAAATTCGACCTCACGATCTAGAGGCAAGCCCGGAAGCTCTTCTGGAAAAACATCCAAAAACTCCTTAACAGTTCTAACATCTTCAGCAGAAAGACTTTTAGCCTTTGAATTGTTAACATATTCCAGGAAAGCTTTACAACCCTTGCGAACCAGCTTCTCAGCTCTTAACGCCGATATCACATTAGACAAATAATCTCTTCGCTCCCCTATTACAGCCACATCCTCATCCTCCGAAGTCCTCAACACCTACCGCTTAGCAGCACAATCCAGCTTTGCACGATGCTTCACTAGCCAATCCATGCCTAAAATAATATCAAAACCTTTCCTTAAACCTCTAAAGGCACATCCTTGAATAACTTATTCACCCTAACCGACTGTCCCAGTGGACTCTACACCATCATTCCACTAGCAGTGTTCTCAAACTGAATACCCAACATTTCAGACACAGTGCACGCAACATACGAATGCGTAGATCCAATATCGATCAAAGCAACGTATGGTGAATTATAAATTAAGAACGTACCGGTTATGACGTCAGGGGAGTCACCATCCTCCCGGCGATGAGCAGCATAAACCAAAGTTGTCTCACCTCAGTATTACCTGTACCTCTTCCCAGTGCTCCACGACCCCGACCAAACCCACTTCCACCTCTGGCCTGTCCACGACCTCTCAATGGCTGACCACCTCTCACTGGTTGAACATAACCCTATCCCGTAGCTTGCATCTGAGTAGGCCTCTGAGGAAAATTCCTTACCTGATGATCTATGGACCCACATCTAAAGCACGCCCCAATCTTTTTCCAGTACTCGCCCAAATGAGACCTCCCACAATCAGCACAGTGCTGCGGTCTTGCAGCCACAACAAGATCTCCAGCTCGAACTGGCCCATCAAACTTGGCCTTCTTAATAGGCCTACTCACAGAACTAGAGGACCCAAAATCCTTTTTGCCTCTGCCCCTGTCTTTCTCACGATTTTAGCACTCCGAGTGCTTCACATCCTCAGCAATCTTTGCTTTCTCCACTAAAGAAGCAAAGTCTTGCTCCCTCTGTGGAGCTATCAGAACTCTTAATTCATCACGAAGGCCGCCCTCAAAATGCACACAACGTTCGTACTCAGTGGCTACTATCCCACGAGCATAATGACTCAACTGTAGGAACTCCGCCTCATATGCCGCTATAGTTTTATTCCCCTAGGTCAAGTTCAGAAATTCCTTCCTTCGGGTATCCACATAACTTGCACCCACATACTTCCCCTGAAAGGACGTCTTGAAGATATCCCATGTCAGACAGTCAGCTTGAGTACCTTCTCTCACAGTAAGCCACCATTAGTAAGCTTCATCTCGTAGTAACAACACCGTCCCTTTCAATTTCTATTCCACAGTATAGTCAAGATCATCCACTATTCGCTCCGTAGTCTCTACCAATATTCTGCCACATTCAGGGCTACACCAGAAACACCCCTAAAGATCTCTGCCCCATTAGATCGAAGATGCTCAGAAATTAACCCTCGGGCCACGGATCCCGTACTCGCTCCAGTAACCCTTTCAAGAACTTGTAGCATCGTCTGAGACAAGGCATCATCCCCAACTGGTCGATCATGAGACCTAGTCTCAGATACTGGTGAAGCCGGTGTCTCCCTAGCATGCATGTGACCCGACGCTGAAGACCCAGCCCTAGCACCCCCTCGGCCTCTACCACGGCCCCGTGTACCCCTTTCACGTGTACCTCTAGTGTTCATATTGATATACGCTTTATCTGAATTTAAAAGTTTTATGCTATCAGTTCATAATTCCAGTTTGTTATTAAAAGATATCTTATGAAAAATAATATTTAAAGTTTTATTTCCGCAGATCGAGATCCCGCTACCAATAACAGTCTTCTACAGTCTCAGTTTGCTCTAACCAGGGATTTCCAGTATAATGCTACCATCTATAACAACTTAAAACAATAGATACTAGCAAAGAACTTACAGATTTGGCGCCGGAGACTCGGTGTGCCACACTTTCAGTAACATCATTTCAGAAACAAGTCAAGTTCCGTTGAAAAATTTCAAAACCAAATTTCAAAGAAACCTTTTTAAACCCCAATTTCAGAAAAGAAGGAAAAATATTTTTTTTGCTACCCATACCATAGCCGAGTTTTGTAACTTGGATTTGATACCACTAAATGCAACAGCCCAAACCTGGCCTAGATGTTATGGCCGAATCTGCCGTGTCACGTCAAAGATTTCCTCAAAATAATTGATCTTTTCGATAAGAATCCGTTACTGAGTCTAAATTCTATTTATTATTATTATTCAATGAAAAGTTCCGTCAAAACGTTTGCCAATTTTTTATGCCTTTAGTATATTACTCCATTTCAAACCACGGAAGCATTTGAAAACTTTGTTGTTGAAAGCTCGTGTTCTTTAGAAAATCATACTATTTTGAAAAATCGAAGTTCCTACTCTAGCAGTTTATAAATATTAAGTCATAGCCCAATAAAAGTTAAAAATCTCCCAATGGTCTTATTACATAAATTAAAACCCAAATTGAAATCTAGTTCCAAATAAAAAAAATAGAAGCAGTGGTGTGGCCATCTCCGAGTCCCTCACGGCTCCAAACTATCTAAGCTCAGGGATTACCTGCACAGTTAGAAATGGATGAGTTTACGAAAACTCAGTGTGTAATCCCAATAACAAACAACCAGTGAATATCACAGTATCAGTACAATTTGGGTCAAAGCCCTTAAACAGTAGCAAAGTGGGCCTAAGCCCAATACAGTATCGGTACAATGCAAAATGCAACCTATCCCAAAACCATCAAGCACACCTGTGGGGATATCAATCGACCCACCCAACCAGCACACTAATATCGCAGCAAAGCTGCCAGTAATAAAAATAATGCAGCGTAGCTGCCAGTAACAGTAAGTGTGGCAAGCCACCAGTAATAATAAATGTGACATAGTCACCAGTTCAGTACTTCCTCCATATCATAAGCCCAACCCCATACAAATATCGTGTCATAAATAATACGTGTATGTAGTATGTCATACTCATAACCGATCATATATATATGTCATTCACACATCAAATAACCTACCACTAGCGTTATAAAGGTCATATCATCAACTAGGGGTAAAATAGTAACTTTTACCCCTCAGGGGTATCTCGGTCATTTAGCTAATTTTAGGGTCTCGGTATAGATGGTAACCCTTTGAAAGATCTACAGTCGTCTCAAATGACTCTGGTAACCCAAATGGCCAAAACAGAGCAAATGGGCCCAAGGCCCATTACTCGACCCAAGGGGCCCATTACGGCCCCAGCCCACGAGAACACTCGTGGCGGCCTCCACGGTCTGAGGCCTACAATTTGTGGCTTGATTCACCACACGAGCGATCACACGCTCGTGAGACCTCAAATGCTGACATTTCGACTTTTCGGCTTTTCAGCTTTTGCCGATCTGTAGTAAAACAGGGGTGTGAATACATACCTTTCGACTTTTGGTCAGTAACAGCAATGGTGTACAATTACACACCTGATTGGAGAAGAAATCGATGCATTCCACACGTCCCACCTTGACCAACACAACATCCCACAAGCAGTTTAATCATTCGGGTTAATCAAACGAGAAAAGAAACCCTTTACACAGTACATAACGTGTCGCTTACCTTGATAGCCCAAGTAGGGTTCAAACCACCCTCAACCTTCCTTCACACCCTAGTCGACAACAATCTATATTAACATCCACAACCACTTTATTACCTAACCTAAACATAATCCACTTAATCCCTGAGAACTACTTACTGAAACAGAGACTAGGAGAAGGAAGTAGCAATATTTGGCCTATCCCAGCAAACACCACTGTCAAACACCTGATGCAGAGAACACCCTCCTAGCGCAAGCCGACAAAGAAGGAGATTAAGAGAAAGACCAACATAGCATAGGCGAGAAAGAGAAGTAGCACAACCACAACACACATACAGATGAACAATAGCAAGGTTCGGCTATTGCTAGGGATTAGGCAAACCAAAAGTACACTTACCCTAATCCAATAGGAAGAGTTTCAGTTAGCTATGAGAGTATTTGCCTAAGACTCCAAGAAAGAAAACGCAAAACCAAGAGCAAGCAGTAGATGAGTAAAGATCAATAAAATGTTCGGCTAAACCAAACGAATGGGTGAGGAAGAAATGGAGTTAAGCGGTCAAAGTGAAGTGTACCAAGATAAATTGGGAAGGAAAAGTATTCAAGAAATCAATAATTGGCTAAGGCTGAGAAGAGAGGGAAGATTCGGTACAAGGAAAGATAATACCCTGAAATGTACCAAGAGAGCAAAAACCTAAAAATAAAAGAAGTAGAATTCGGCTCCTACACCAAAACCAAAATGTCAAAATGACAAAAGAGTTTCCTCTAGCCGATTTTGCTCCTACAAGTTGCCTAATTCGGCTACAACACTCCTTCCTACCGACTCCTTGAAAATCTCACCATATCACTCCCCTTATCCCTCCATAATCTTCTCCCAACAACCCAAGACCAATTCAAACTTCCACCACCTAGAAGTCTACTCCAACTCAACCACCAGCCATCCACAAGTGCAAAATAAATGCCCCTTGTTTGCCATGGGATTCGAACCCCTGTTCTCCCCAATAGCTATGTCACGCCACTTCCACCAAGCCATAAGGCTTTTCGTGACATAACACAACTACAATTATTTATAAGGCATAAGTGCCAATAACCAGATTCTTTTAAGAGCAAAACAAAAATGCTGCAAAAGCTGAAACTTAACCCCAGAACTCCTCAAACCCCCCAAACACACCCAAATCACCCAACCCTTCAAACAAACATGGAATTTATGCTAAAATATGCAAAATTATAGACCCTACCTATCTGGGGCATTACATATTGAGTATGTTATTTGGTTTTCACGGTGTGGTTATGCCTTTTTGTGTATATATTTGTTTGGACTTATAAAGCTTAACAAATATGTATCTTTTAGGTCACTTTCAAGTGTAAGGTAAGTATATGACTTGAGCTATGTTTATAAGGTTATATTGGATAAATGGTAAGTGTATGGAGTAGGTTTAAAGCATAAAACCATGTTATTTAGTTGAATTATTTAGAGGTGTATATTGTGGTACCAATGAGGGTACATTGGTTGATTGAAGGAAATATGTTGTATATTTGTGATTTTAGCATGTTTTGGTCTTGTTTAAGTGTGTATTAGATAGGTTTAAAGGTTGGCTAATGGTATGTTTGTGGCTAAAGAAAGCGTTTTTGGTAATCTTGTTTTTCTCAAGATACATTTTGGCACACACGGCCTGAGACAAGGGTTGTCACACGGCCATGTGTCGCACACGGTCTATTCGTATGGTTGTGTGTCTTTATTGTTTTTTAGGTGCAAGTTTCACACAGTCAGAGACATGGCCTACGACACGGTTGTGTCTCCCAAAATAGTTTCAACCATGGTTTGGCACACAACCTACGACATGGCCGTGTGACCCAACATCGATTACACACGTGGTTTGGCACATGGTCTGCAACATGACCTGTGACCCTAATTCGAATGTCCACACAATTTGGGCTAGGTCATACGGCCATGTGACCCTTGTTTCCCAATTTTTCATGTTTTGTCCAAAATTGTTAGATTTGATTTAAATTGACCCCTATTTGTTTCTAAAATTTTTTTAGGGCAACGAAGGCTCAATTTAAGGCCCAAATATGTATATTTGCCTTGATTGTATTGAGTTGATTATGAATTAATGTGAATTTGTATTATGATTTCAATTGAAGTTAAAGGTTTTGTTTTGTATCGTAATGGTCTGTAACCCTAATTTGGCGACGAAAAAGGGTTAGAGGTGTTATGACTATAATGGTTTAAGATAAAATTTTTAGAAATTAGTGATGTTAGCATGTTTATTTCATAAGAAAGTGTATAATAGTGATATTGGATTGATGTTTTGATTATTTGATTTGAACACAAATAGAGAAATAAGGAAGTCTAACCAAGAAATATGACAAGTGTAAAAATATTGAAGAAAGGTAGAAGAAAGTATAGGAAGTTCAATTAAGTAAATTATAATTTGAAATCTTAATACTAGGGATAACGAATGAGAAGAGTGCGATGATTTATTAATTTAATAATACCATTGAAGTGATGTGTTAAGTTTATTGAAACTGTTGAGGTTTATTATAACAATTGAGTAAAGGTGAGAACGAGCATAATGAATCCAATTAAAGTAATATTGTAAGAAAGTGAGAAGAAACTATATAATTTATAATGGTAATTAATAAGTTAGTATATCTTATACTTGGTTTTGAAAGTCATGGAGTAGTATATAGTAAGTTAAATATTAGTGATATGATACGTAATAAGTGTATATTTTGGTTAAATAATGGAAGGTTAAGATTGGTCACAAGAATTAGAAGAATGACATGAAGGTTATAGATACATGATGAATTGAAAATCTATATTTAAGTACATAAATTCGTGAAGAAATTAAAGAAAGAAGACTCTATGAATTAGAAGGATCAAGTATGATATATATTCAAGAGATCGAAGAATTTAGAAATAAGCAAATTATTGTAGTAAAGAAATTTTATAGATATGACCATAATGAAAATGATATCAAGGAATGAGAGGAAGTAAAGAAATAATGAAATTTATGATTACTAGAATCAAGAAAATTTCGAGGACGAAATTTATTTAGGGGGGAGAATTGTAACGCCCCTAAAGTTATCATGTTAAATTTGTAAAGTAGAGGTCCTTATGTGGTAATTAGCCCATTTTTGGGATAGTGGAAGATGTTGGCTTTGTATAAGTGAAATTTTTAATGAATTAAAAGATTATGTTAGTAAAATGGTTAATAAATGATAAATTAATTAAAACAAAGCCAAGTATCATCTTTCTGTCTTCATTCTTCAACCGAAATTGACCTAAGGAAGCCATTAACACAGCTTCAAACATTCGGCCATTTATACCTAGTGCATGTAAGTGCATTTTTACTCGGTTTTTAATGATTTTTATGTTTTTAATATCGTTACAGCTTAGTCTAGCTAGCCCAGGGAATAATTTGCAAAATTATTAAAGGTTTACGATGTTGCCATTGATGAATATGTATGTGCTTTAATGATTGATGATAGATTATGAATGTTCCGGCTACCTGATTAGTGAAAAGTGGTAGCTCCGGCTACCTGATCAGTGAAAAGTGGTAGCTCCGGCTACCTGATCAGTGAAAAGTGGTAGCTCCGGCTACCTGATCAGTAAAAAGTGGTAGCTTCGGCTACAAGTGACAAGTGACAAGTGATTTCCATATAAGACCATAGCTGGGCTATGGCATCAGAGATATGTGATTATGTGCTTCCGTATAAGACCATATCTGGGATATGGCATCAGTGTGATATGTGATTCGTGTAAGACCATGGCTGGGCTATGGCTTCGGTGTGTGATATGTGACTATGTGCAAGACCATAGTTTTACTATGGCATGGTGAAACAAGTACTCAATTCTGAAATTGTTCCCTAAATTGATTAAGAAAGGTAAGTGATAAATGGACTTAAGAGATTGAAATTGATTAATTGTTGATATTGAGCTAAACTAAGTGAATTCATCGTTTGAAATTGTATATGGCAGAAAATATTGATAGACTATATAAGTGTATTAATTTTGCTTGAAGTGAATTATGTGAAAACAATAATGTTATGTATGAATGTCAAGTCATATGTGTGTAGTTATGAGAGTTGAGTTAGAGGCTTTACGACCTCCCCCCCTTACCAAAGTTGTAATTATGACAAAATTTCATGAGAATTATATTAATAAATTCACACCTGTAGAATTGGAGAGTATAGTGTTGAAGTGATTAGTAAGGCATACAGAAACGGGAATAGTTTGAAAAGTAAATACAGTTCTGGAAAAAAGGTATTAGAATGTTTTAAAGATCATTCGAGATATGCAATGTCATGATTAGAGAAGAAGCTAATTTCAGTAAATTGACTTATTCAGATATGATGTCTAAAGAGTGTACTTACCGGAAAATTCTTTTGAATTGAATTTTGTTAATGAATGAAATATTATGGGATTAAGGATGACGGAATTAGTCAGAGGAATATGTGGTTGTTCGTTTTCTGATGAAATTCTTATTGTATGAGAATGCTAGCTAGCTAAAATATTTGATGAGAGCATCGTTGGTTTGATTAAATTATGATTGGGACTTCTAAATTTTTCTTTGTTATACTATTCTGTTATGTTGAAGATAAAAGTAAATGGTGAGATTCATGTAAAGCTATTATTCTGTTTATACGGGTTGTTACTCTACATTATATACGTATTAGAAAATCTTGATTATTTTGTGAATATTGACTACATGATTGGCTTTATTTGATGATGATTTGATTTCAACCAAGTTAAATGCTAGAGTGGGGGTTTTCTTTATGAAACTGAGAAGTTAGTAAAAGTGTTTCATTAGTGTTGAAAGCAATTTCTTCTGATAAGATTTTCGGGGACGAAAATCCCTAAAGGGGGGAGAGCTGTAACAGCCTAATTTTTAATGGTGTCGGAACAGTGATTCGAGATCACTAAATCCGAAAAATGAGTAGAAAATATTATTAATTTAGTGAGTATAAATTAAATGTGAAGTTAGGAAAAATTTTGATATAGTGAATAGTGTACTAAAAATAAATATTAAAATAATTAGAATCGAAAACGAGGTATCGAGACCTCGGGAATTTTAAATCGAGCCATAAATATTTTTATAAATATTTATGGAGTGTTAATATGTTAGTATTAAAGTTTCGTCAAGAAATTTTAAAGTTTTGATAGTTAATTGAACAAAAAGGACTAAATTGTATCAAATGAAAAATTGTGGGAAATGATTAAATAGCTTAATTGATAAAAGAAAGAGGGTTTAAAAGAAAAATAAACCCAAGGTCTATTTGGGCTGGACGGCAAAGGCATGAAATCAGCAAGAAAATAAGGAGAATTAAGGGAAAATTTGAAAAATTGCAAAATTTACTTAATAAAGCTAGGACTAAAGTGGAATTATCTAGATTTCTCTTTATTTTTCTGCATTCTCATCAGAAAGACGCCATGGAGGAGTTCTATTAAGCTGGTTTTTCATATTTTTACTCCAAGTAAGTTCAATTCTTGATTAATTCTTGAAATTTTTGTGTTTTTGTGACTTTTACAACTAAGTCCACTTGTTGAATTCATTAGTTTTTGATTCTATGAAAGAAATTGAAAGTTTCTATACATATATTCTGGAAGTATATGATAATTTGGCATGAAATTAGAGTTTTAAATTGTTTATATGTTGATTTTATTGTAAGAATTTAATAGAAAGTGAATGTTTGGGACCTAATTGTAAAAGAGTTTGAAGTTAGAGTTTTATGTGGAAATTCTGAATATCAATAGTTATGAAATAACTTATAATGTTTATGAAAAGTATTAATTGATAAAATTATCTTAATTGAGGGGTTAATTGAGAAAGGACTGAATTGTATGAATTGTGAAATTTGGGGCAAAATAGAAATCAATATTTTGCACTAAAACTGTTTTGGACAGCAGCAGTAGTCTAATTTTGAAAAATCACCAAAAATTGTAGAAATGGAATTAGAGGATGAATGAAATATGAAATTAAAGCTTATTAAGTCTAGTTTCTTATAGAAGAAATAATGTAAGCAATGGAATTGTAAATCATGAGATATAATAAATTTTGTGAGACAAGGTCAGAATGATTTCGGGTTCCCCTATTCTGACTTTTTAAAATCATCAAAAATTGGATAAAAATAATTAGAGGCTTAAATTTATATGTTTAGAATCTTGAATGAGTCTATTTTCAATAGAAACAAACAAGAACATCATTCGAATCCTGTACGATGAGATAATTAATTTTTAGTGAAGAAGGGCCGGAACTATCAGACAACAGAACAGGGGAGACTTCAATGAATAAACTGTATTAATTGGCCCAACTAAAAATTATGAAATTTTTATGGTAAGAAGAAATATGAGTCTGGTTTCTGGGAAAATTTATGGATCTTAATTTAGAGTTCTTTAGCTCAAGATAAAAATAATTTAGTGACTATGACACAGATGGACAGCTTGAATATTCACATAAGTAGATAGTGAAAATTATGGATAATGTTACCTACAAGTGTGTTGTTTATACTAAGGATGTGGATGGAGAGGAGGAGGAGGAAAATATACAAAAATATATGAATGACTCGTGTATAAATTGATCACATGGCCGATTATAATCGATAAGTGTTGAATTAGAAACGATATAATGTTTTATTTGGAATATTTATTATGAAATTATGATTATTGCTATAATACAAAAATCGAACTTGTGAGTTTATATAACTAAATTTAGTGACCATTTGTTAATATTATTAAATTTCAATATTATTTTATGAATGGTGATTAATATTTATATATGTTAATTGTTGAAAATAAGTAAATTATGTACAAAAGCTATGAAATTGAACTTAGAATTTCGGAGGAACGGAACGCAGGAAATAAGTACAATCTTTCAGTGAATAAGATGAATTGACGGTAAATTACCCAATAAACCGAGATTCAGCATTTGTTGCGAATTCTCGTGTTTGTTTTCTGTTTAGCTCTAACGAGCCCGTTAACTCATATGAGTTTCAATTAACCCTTTTGGGGTTTCATTCACTCGTGAGCTTCAGATTAGCCGTCTAGGCTTCCGCTTAGCACATTATGTGCTTCAGATTAGACTTCGGCTTCAGATCACGATGTACTCAAATCCGTAAGTTGTTCCTTGAATGGACAAGTTGGTAAGTCGTAAATGTAACATGTGGAAAAAGAAATGTAAGTAATGTTATCATTATTATTATTGAGCTCAATTATGTGATTTTGTCATTCAGAAATTGTGTTTGACAGGATATGTTAGTAAATTATGAGTATGTGAATCAAAGTGATAGAATTTAAACACCTAATGAGGTTGAGCTCATTCACACGAATTTGTCATTTGAAATTATGATTGACAGGAAGAAACAGTGAATTGCATGGTTATCAATGGTTACACATAATTATCTGAAAAACAAGAAAAATGACGGTTATTGATATATGGAAATGTGAGACATTGATATATGAATGTGGAATATGTTTGATAAATGTGTTCATTCTTAATTATGGAATTATGTACCTCATGTGTGCTATTTGCATAAAGATGATATTTCAAATACTTTGGTGAGTAAAGCTTAAATATGAAATAGCATGAAATCGAGACAAGTTGTTATGAAAATATATTTAAATTATCTGTAAGTGTTTTTGTACTCTTCGGTAATGCCTCGTACTCTATTCCGGTGATGGATACGGGTAGGGGGTGTTACATTTAGTGTGTGCTTTAATGATTGATGATAGATTATGAATGTTTGATGATAGTTATTGTGACAGCCCAAAATTGACCCTAGTCGGGAAGTGGTTTCGGGACCGCTAAACCGAGTCACCGAAATGTTTGAATGTAATATTTATTGTCTAGAATATGTAATTATGAATGTGTGAAAATTTCAAGTTCCGATTTAGCCGATTGCATGTGAATTCAGTTAGTAGGACTTGTGTGACACTTTTGAAAAGTGAAAGGCTAATCTATAAGGACCTAATAGTGCATGTAGTCAAAGGGGAGGACTTGCATGTCAAATTCCCCCCCCAAGTTGTAGTGGCCGGCCATGACAAGGAATCATGGGCTAAACATGTCATGAAACATGTTTTGTTGGTGCATTAGGGAGAAACAATAAACAAATAAGTATGGGTAATAAAGAAAGAAAAAAATGTGTGTGTGAGTGAAACCACCCCCATTGTCGTGCATTATGGAAGAGAAAAGAAAAAAAATTGTTCATCCATCTTTTCATTCTCTCTTGACCGAAAATACTAGAGGAAGGAAGGAATTTTGCTTCATGTTTGTTTTGGAAGAGGATTAGGAAGAGGTTGGCTATACTTGCATCAAGATTAAGGTATGTTTGAGGTTGTGCCATGAGATTCATGCATGTTTTTAGTTGCTAGCTTGATGCTCTTGGTAGCCCATGGTTCAAATCTTTGCTATGTCATGGGAATGAAATTCGGCCAAAGTAAATGTGGTGTTAATGCTATTACATGCTAAATATCAAGCTTGATAATGATACATGTGATGGGGGATTGAGGACTCTTAGATTTTCTTTTAGCATTTTTGAATGAGATACTAAGTTCTTTGTTTAATCATGACCAAAATTATGGTGTTGTGATGTATTCGGCCATGGTACATCCATAAGTGTGATTTATGCTCATTGCATGGAAAGTAAGATTTTTGTATTGAAATTTTGTTCATGTTTAGTTACAATCAACTTGAGATTCGGCTCTAGCATATATATATGTATATATGTTTGCACACGATGTATTGGTATGACATATATGCTATTTCAAGGTGTATATTTACTTGTGATGATGTCTCGATTATGAAGTAAATGAGAGATGTGTATTGAGCTACGATATGTAATGCGTTAGTAGTAAAATGTATGCTGTTTTTGTGTGGTATTAAGTGTATAATTGGCCTCAACATGGACATGTATATTCGGCCACATGAGGGGAAATTGGTGTACATGCATTCGGTTAGAGGCAAGCATATTGATGCCTATTCTTGGCTTAGAAAATTCGGCTAAGAGGAATATTAACTAATGTGTTGAGTTCGATTCATGATTTTGTACATATGCGACTTTGATGCCTAATGAGTATATATATTAGCTAAGTATCTTGAGTTCCTCTTTCGATGCTCAAATGATAAAACCAATTTATTTGTTAAATTAAGCTCAAGAGCAAAGGGGAGCTAAATCCGATAAGGGGAAGGAAAAAGTCATCGAATAGCCGTCGAAATCGTTCGACCACGTCCGAGGTAAGTTCTTGAGTAATAGAGCTTAAATTCTGAATTGATTAGATCATGTTTAAAGCAAATTAAAATCATGCTCTTTGTGTGTGGCTATTGAGCCGAAATTGCAAGTGTAAAAAGTGCCTTGTGTTTGAGTTTTGCTATTGAAAATGAAATACTGAATGTGTCATAATTTATTGATAATTGTGCTCGGTTATTGAATGATGTCCGGTTAAGTCCGAAGGCTTTGTGCTAAGTGACTATATCCGGACTAGGATCCAAGGCATTCGTATGAAGTTAATAAATCGGGCTAAGCCCGAAGGCATTGTGCAAGTTACTAAACCCGGGTTAAGTCCGAAGGCATTCGATGAAGTCGCTATAACCAGGGCTTCGTCCGAAGGCATTTGAGTGAGTCGTTATATCCGGTTAAATTTCGAAGGTACGTGATTCTAGAATAAGCGATCTTGCTGTAAAATTTCAGTTAATGCGCTTGAAAAAAATTCCAGCAATGAGGTATGTTCATATGAGCTCTGAAACTCAAGATATGATTTTTAAGGCGACAGTGATGCAATAACCAGCTTGTCTGGAAATTTCTAAATGGACTGTGAAAATAGTTAAGTCTGTGTGTACCTTGTGTTCGATTCCGGTAACGGACTCGGGTACGGGGTGTTACAGTTATATAAGTTTTGTTAAGTGATTTTTAGTGAAAATGCAAATTAGGGATTAAATTGTGGAATGTGAAAACTTTGTGGTTAAAATGTAGAATAAATGAAAAATATGGGCTACTAGGAACCTAATTGAGAACTGGCTGGCATGAGTTGTGGTTGAATTGCATGAATTTGTAATTTTATGAAATAAGGACTAAATTGCAAAAATGTGAAATTTTAGGGGTAAAAATGTAAAAGTTCCTTAATGTATGTTTTGGATTAAATTGAATAGAGAGATTATCAAATAAGCTAAATTTGATATTATATAGATCAAGAAAAATGATGTTCAGATCTAGATCGGGGGAAAAACAAAGTAATTGACTAGTAGATCCATTTAATCGATTTTACAATTGAGGTAAGTTTAATGATTAATAAGCTTAACGTTATATGTGTTTATATGCTTAGATATTATAATTGTGATATTACGACACTGCAGAATCTATCAACAAAGCATTGACACAGTGAGAATCCCGGTTGGACCTCAGGAATAGATAGGATACTAGTGACATGTCATTAGTGGTTACTGTGATTATGTGATTCGAGTGCTAGTCCTGTATGTCCTACTGGTGGTTGAGTATACCGGAATATGTTGTGGTTACTTGACAGCTTGTGTGAGCAGCACTGTGTAGCTACATCTTGACCGACAGCTTGTGTGAGCAGGCCCGTTGGTAGCTCGAGAGTGAGCAAATATGTGATATGAGATTGAGATAACTTTGGCTATGTATGTAGCACTTCGGTGTGAGATTCTCAAGTATCTGATATTATTCAAATGGTTCAATGGGAAAAGATAATGGTACGTGAATGTAAGCAATGATACGGATCAGTTCAGTTACTCGTGATAAGTTTGGCAAGTAAGTTATAATTGATAAGTTCATATGAAAAGAATTGAAAGTTGATAAATTTATACATGATATATAGAATTATGGCAATGTGTATATTGTTGAATAGAATGTATTGCTTATATTTATTTATGTTCTTTAAATTGTAAATGAATTGGAAAATTATACTTATTAATTCTAGGAGCTTACTAAGCTATAAAACTTACTCTGTTTATTTTGTCGTGTTTATAGTGATTTCAAAGCTAGCTCGGATTTGGGGATCGTTGAAGACTTCATCACACTATCCTACTATCACTTTGGTACTTTTGAACTTAAGCATTTTAAGTATATGGCATGTATAGGATTACGACCATTTTGGTTATGAATTGATTTGAAAAAGTCTAAAGTTTGGTTTTGTATATAGCCATGAGAGTTGGCTTATTTTGGTTGTGTATATATATATGTGTGTATATGGTTTGTGTTGTGAGTTTATAGATGGATATATGATGCTTGTGGATTATAGATATTGTAGATGTCAAATGTTTGGTTTTGGAGAAGTTATATGTTTGTGAAATCGATGCATAATGAAGCATGTTTGAAAGTGTCTAATTAGGTGATTTGTATATGTGAATTTGGTATAAATGGAATGCCCTATTTTGTGCCTTGTGTGTAATGTGGATAATGGTATAAAATTTGTATGAATTAGGCTTGATTTGGTTGGTTTGAATGATTATGTATGATATGTTTTGGTGCAAATTGTGTTGATGTAGGTGAAAACATGATTGGGTGGCAAAATGGCTTGGTAAATAGCCTATTTTTGTCCACACGGGTAGAGACCGGGCCTGTGTCTCAGCCTTGTGTGACACACGGTCAGGTTGCACGGCCATGTGTCACCTGGTGTTGTAATTGAAATCAAGTTAGTATACCCCACATGGCCTAGCACACGGGCGTGTGACTTGGCTGTATGGTCAAGTCAAGATACCTCTGTGTTTGCACTACCTAGCACACTACCGGCACACGCAGGCGTGTGTGGCCATTTTTAGGGCACACGGGCTAGTCACACTGGTGTGTGTGTTGGCCGTATGACCCAAGTCAAAGAGTTACCCCGGGTCGAACACGGGCTAGAACATGGCAATGTGTTTTCATTTTGAATGTTCACACGGCCTGTGACACGGGCGTGTCTTTGACCGTGTGAGACACACAGCCGGGCCACACCGGTATGTGTCCTCTATTTTATGGAAAATTTTTCTAAGTTTTGTAAAAGTTTCCTAAGTTATCGGTTTAGTCCCGAACCTTTCTGAATGCATGTTTTGGGCCCCGTAGCTTGTGTTATGGACGGTGTGAATGATTTTGATTGATGATTAATTGAATTTAAGAAATGTATGTAAAATGTATGATTATTGTGCTATAAGTCTGGTAATACTCTGTAACCCTATTCCGATGTTGAATATATGTGAGGGGCATTAAACCTTCAATAAATGAATTGTAGAAAATTTTGAGGGTAAAATAGTCATTTTTCAAATAGGATAACTATCATGAAAAGATAAGATAGGTGTTAAATATTATGATAATTATCGGATAGGTGTTAAATTATGATTAGTAAAATTGTTTAATGTTATTTTACTAATATTTTATATAATTAAAGTTAATATAAAAGAAAAAAAAAGATGAAGAAAGATGACACCAGTAGAGCTAAAAATACAACAAGTTATATACAACTTTGAAATATTATTATTCTGCCTAAAAATAATGAGAATTTATTCTAAGTATAAATTTTATTTTTTTGGAATAACAATTTTACTGATTTATATAAGAGAGAGATTTACTTTCCTACTGAAAGCAAAAACATTTTTGGTTTTGTATTTGATTTGAAATTGTTTGTGCCCACACTCAAAGCAGTTCATGGTACGATAATAGCAGAGAAGATAATTTGATTGAAAGCCGAAAACGTCTAGGATCCGTCTAGCCTAAACACAAGTACTATTTTGGGAAAAAGTTCATTGCTATAAATATCACAAACCGACTTAGTTTTCAAAATTTTATTTTTTCCTTGTGCAAGAAATTTGTTTTCAAACCGATTTTGTTTCAAAAATTTTGAATTCAATAATGGGTTCACAGTAAATGTCATGTTTATTTTTTGTTTGCTTTCTTGGTGATTTTTTGTGAAAGGGTTCTTGGGTATGGGGGCAAATGTGTGATTGCTAGTGTTTTGTTTCTTTTACTTGTTGGTACTGATTTGGCAATTTTTTCCATCTTATCTTAAATAAAATATCTTTATTGTTGAGCAAAAAAAAAGGAACATGATTTATATTTAAAAATTAACTTAAATTAAGTATAAAAAATTATATTAAAAATAAAATTTTATGTTTATGTTTTTTAAAATTATGGTCAATTTTTGCTCAGTTGAATGTTTACAATGATGGTTGATTGTTAGTTGAATTGAAAGTAAAACCTGTATTGATCGAGAAATTTAGGGAGACACACCTTTCGGATGTTAAACTAATAGAGAAAAGAATGCTTGCTCAACAAGGTAATGTTGAGAATTTCAACATTGGTGATGATGATTTCCTATGATTTCAAAATCAAATCTGTGTATCTAACAATGTTGAGTTGAAACAAATGATCCTTCATGAATATTAGAATGGTTCATTCACTATGCATCTTGGTGGTGTGAACATGTACTGTGACCTTTAAGAATCGTGCTGGTGGTCAGGTATGAAAAGAGAAATTGTTGAATATATTGCAAAGTGTTTGACTTTCTAGCAAGTAAAAGCCCAACATCAGCTTTTGTTCGGTTTACTTCAGCCTATTTCGGTTACCTAGTAGAAATGAGAACGAATCATAATGGATTTTTTGTGGGACTACCAAATTCGCAGAACAAAGAAAATACTATTTGGGTCATGGTTAATCGTTTAACGAAATCTTCTCATTTTTTTAACTGTGAGAACAGATTGGTCACTTCAAAATATTGTCAAAGTATACATTTATGAGATAATAAGACTCCATCGTGTATCATTCTTTGATTGAGACCCTCGTTTCACATCCAGATTTTAGAGGCAACTACATAGGTCTTTGGGTACAAAGTTGAACTTTCGTAATAATTTTCATCCTGTAACACCCCCTAACCTGTATCCGTTGTCGAAATAGGGTTTCGAAGCATTACCAGAACTTTCAAAACATTTTACAAATAATTTATGTAAATTACTATTCATTAACCAAGATCATTTAAAACGTCCCTTAATTGGACCCTCGAGGCCCAAAACGAGCATTACAATCGAGTTGGGACTTAATCGAAAACTGTAAGAATTTTTCACGAAATTATAAAAATTTTCCAAGGTGCAGGGCTCACACGCCCATGTGGTCCAAGGGACACGTCCGTTTGACCCTAGGAGACTCCCCTATTTCAGGTCATGTTTGACCCTGTGTAACTCTCTGACTTGTGCACACGGCCATGCCACACACCTGTGTGCTAGGCCGTGTGGTCAATTAATTCTTTTCGAAATTAGGTGCAGGTTTCAGAAGTCCAAGACACACGCCCGTGTTCTAGGCCATGTAGCACACAAGGCTAAAACACACGCCCATATCTCTGCCTGTGTACTCAATTCCGAGCATTCTGTTTCTCCAAAATTAAGGTGCAAGGGACACACGGCCTAACTACACGCCCATGTACCCTGCCGTGTATCACACACGTTCTAGACACACGCCCATGTGTCTGCCCGTATAGACAAAATAAAGCCATTCCTAGCTTCATTTCTCTCCAAAAATCACACTCATGGCCTACACTTGAATCACACATCCAAATACCAACCATTTCAAGCATTCAAATCAAGAAAATTCCATCATTCATCATGGCATATCATTTCATGCATACATGTCTACAATCTTACCTTAGTTCAATCTATGTATTAAACATGATTTGATCAACTACTTAACATATATGTAGCTACCATAGTTTAAGATTACAAATATATTTAAACAAACCATTACTAGCCATTCCAATGGCTAGATTACAAGCATCATTTACATTTACATGCCAATATGGCCAATATATCCTATACATGCCATTATAACCATAATTGATTTACCATATTGTACTGACATGGGTCGATGGATAGTGTGAGTGATCTCCCCCGAGTTCCAATTCAACGAGCTTTTGATTTACTCTAAATCAGGGAAATAAAACTAAGTAAGCATAAAATGTTTAGTAAGTTCGTATAACATGGTACTTAACTTACCATTCATTCTATTTTGAGGTAACTATGTAAGGCATAATCAATTAATTTGATCTCAAGCCCTACAAACATTCTCGTTGCCTTTGTTAGTCATATATTTCATATTAACATCAAAACATATATAGGCTCAACAACAATCAAGTTTCCAAGCACATATGCTTTCCACAACTTCTATTCATTCAACATGCATAATTCATCTCATTATTTCAAGTATAATTTCATAATATTTCATTTTGAGTTCAGATCATTTCATATCAGAACTTTACTCATATTACTCA
Source organism: Gossypium arboreum (assembly GCF_025698485.1). Taxonomy (NCBI): domain Eukaryota; kingdom Viridiplantae; phylum Streptophyta; class Magnoliopsida; order Malvales; family Malvaceae; genus Gossypium; species Gossypium arboreum. Next base: position 15,270,972 of record NC_069078.1, on the reverse strand, counting down.
AAACATCAAGGTCACAATTAGTACACTCAAGATGTACAAGTCTATAATCAAGAATGAACATATATTTATCAAATAAAGTCCATGTACAAATATCATCTCATGTTTTCATATATCATATGTCATGTATCATCATTTACTTGTATTTCAGCCAGATACGTGTAATAACTCATTTCTTATCCATATCTTTTCATATCAAGATTTTTACCCGTTGAATCTATCAGAAATATCGATGGTTACACATGTAGTACAGTCGAGGTGTACGAATCAGAATTTGTCAATTCATGTCCAATGGTACCCATAGAGTACTATATCAGAGAGTACACTCTTGAGCCACACATGTATACGACAAGATTACTAGTCCAAGATAAATCCTTTTTATGACATATGCTCTAAAGAACTTGATCTAGATTACCCGTCCGAGCTAAATCCTTTCATAAATAAGGTCAATAGGATTACTCATCCGAGCTAAATCCCGTCAGCAACAAATGCAAGACCTCATTCATTTCGAGAAATCACACATCCATCAATATTCATTTATTCAATTAGATTTAACATTTTCAAGCATTTCCCTACATGTAATTATTTCATACATCTATAACATTCATATTATTTAAATGATCACATTCCACATTCGTTCCAAGCATAAAAGTAACATTTTTCTCGTTTATCCTTTATCGGGCATTTTCGTTAATCGAGTTTTGTCAGGTATACTTTCAACGTCATATGCATATATGATATTTATACAATCCACAAACATAACACTTAATTCAAGCATAAAAAACATATAAAATTTAGTTACAAGAACTTATCTCGACAATGTTCGTGTACATAAAATCTACAAACCCGACATTTTGCTCTTTCCTGGTTCTAGCTCTGAATTCGGTCTATCCAAATCTATACAAGTAAATTTTACATCAATTTCTCATATTTCATACTCATTTGACTCAATTTACGCAACAGCCCGATTTAGACCTTATTTAGAATGGTGGTTTCGGGACCACGAATCCGAGTCAGAAAAATATTTTAATATTATTTTCTGTGTTTGTGAATTTACATGTGTGAAATTTTCGTGTTTTAATTTTATCGTTTGAATGCCCGATTTCATAAAAAGGGCTTAATCGTGTAAAATAAAAATTTGATAGTTAAATATGAAAATGCTTAATTGTACTTGTCTTATTAATATGAAGCACTTATAATGCAATTAGGTCGTAACTAAATGAGTTGGACGGTTAAAGGCATGGTTTATAATGGTTTATTATTTTATAACCAAGGTTAAATAGGTAAAATGATAATAATGTTATATAATATAAATCATAAAATAATAAAAGCCATGCATGTTCATCTTTTGGTAGCCGAAATTAGCTAAAGGAAAAGAAAAAGAAAAGAAAGCCATATTTGGGCATTGTTTAGCTTAATCAAGCTATGTAATTAGCTTGGTTTTTTATAATTTTTACATTTTTGAGATCGTTGTAGTGTAATGTACAAAGCCAATGCTTGAATTTCTGATTTTGATGAATATTTTGAGTTATGCCATTGATGAATGATTGAGTTTTGTGATGTTAGTTGATGAATTATGAAAGATATGTTTTGGATTAATATGTTTTGTATTGGAATTTTTGATGAATTTGAGTAATTAGGGAAAAATTGTAAAAATAATAAATTGAGGAACTAAAGTATGAAATAAATGAAATATATGGACTTGTATGAGTATAAGGAAGATTCGGCCTAAGCATGGTGTGTGCAAATTTTGCATTTTTTGTGTTTTGTGCAATTTGGACTAAATTGTAAAAAGTGTAAAATGTTAGGGGAAAAATGTTAATTTTCTCATTTATGTGTTTTTGGACTAAATTGAATGAAATTATGTTTGAATGAGTTTAATTTGAATATGTTTAGATTAAGAACCAAGGAAATCGAATTTGGATCGAGGAAAAACCAAAGTTGTTGAATAGTCATCCCGTCCCGATTATCTTTGTCCGAGGTAAGTTTATAAGCAAATAGATGTTGTTAATTTTAAATAAATATGAGTTTTATATGCTGAAATGAACTATGTGAAAGTATGTATGTGGTAGCCGAATATGAATGTGCTTGGGAGCTACATTTACGAATTCTATTCGACCGAGTTACGACGTCCGAAAGCCCCTTACAAACCTTAGGAATAGCTAGGATACATATGTCATTACATAGGATTAATGATATGTGATTACGTGTAAGACCATGTCTGGGACATCGGCATCGTATTTGATTCATGTAAGACCCTATCTAGGATAGTGGCATCGATATGTGATTACATGTAAGACCACGTCTGGGATGTTGGCATTGTATGGAATGTGTGAATATCCAAGTATCCTATTTAATTCTAAATGGTTCAATGGGCAATGACCGAATGTAATATCAAGTTAAAAGGCTCAGGTATGTATCCATACTAAGTTATGAAAATATGGTAAGTTGGATGTTTGAATTGATGATATAAAAGTTATATGTTAATGTGAACTATGTGTATGCATATGTGATTTTATACATTTAGCCAAATAATGTATTTGTGATGTAGAAAATGAAGGTTAAACATGCTAATGCTCAAATGAGTATTCGGTCAAAGGAAAAACTTAAGCAAAAACTATATGTCTTGAGATATGAATTTGTAAGTTTGGAAATGTATATGAATTTATGATGGTTTATTTTAGTTTAGCTAAATTGAATTATGAATGTGACTGAATGTCTTATTTGCTTATGACTTACTAAGCTGTGAAAGCTTACTGTGTGTGTTTTCTCTATGTTTTATATATTGTGGAGGCTAGTTACGAGCTCGGGGACAGTCAGAGAAGTCTATCACACTATCGACTGTTTCGGTACTTTTATAAGTTTGAATTTAAACCTATGGCATGTATAGGCTAGTTTATATATTTGATTTTGGGGTATGTAAATATGAGCCATGCGAAAATGGCTTATTATTTTGTTAAGCTTGGATTTTATGCTTTGATCAAATGATGGTTATGTTTGGTTTTGGTGTTTTGGCTATGGCTTATATATATATATATATATATATATATATATATATATATATATATGCAAATCTTGTTTGATATGCTTTGTTAAGGTTTTGTTATGTGAATTGGTATTAAGATAAATTCGGTTATGGCATATAGAGGAAGTGAAGTTGATATTGTTTATTAATATTTGAGGTTTAGTATGTATGATTATGGATGAGTTTATTTTGGTAAAAATGTTAAAGATATATGTGTTTGATGAATGTATTCGGCTATGACATTAAATTTAGTTAATGAATATAAGTTGTTTGAGATTCGACAATGGATTAATTAGGATATTAATGTTCATTCATAAACGGCTATGATTAATATTAAATTTTATGCATTTCGACCATGTTTATTGTAACGCCCCAATTTTTGGGAATTCTGTGAATGTTGGCATAGGTTTAATTATGTTAGTGGGCCTCTAGAAAGCCCAAACTTAAGATAGAACCCGACAATTTTAGTTAATTTTTGTTCCATAAGAAAAAGGGGGTGAAATTATGAAATAGGACCTATGTGAAAATGTTTGAAAATGCTATAGGCTAAATTGAAGTGGCCAAATAAATAGGAGTGCAAAATAGGAGGATTTGCATGACAAACCTCCCATTTTACATGAAGTGGCCAGCCATCATGTTGTTGTAGACAAAATGTACACTTGATATCCATAATTTATGGTACAAATTGATACAAATTGATAATAGATTAGGTAAATGTTCGATGATAATAGGTTAGGTAAATGTTCCATGATAATGGGTTAGGTAAATGTTTCATGATAAGAATTTCATGTCTTTTGTATTAAAGAATTAAATGGATGAAATATGAAGTTTTATTAAAAGAAAAAGGGGTGAAAAGAACAAAGTTTTGTCCATCTTTGTTCATCATAGCTGAAAGTTAGAGAAGAGAAAGGAGAGGAGAAAGCTCTTGAGTATTTGGTCATTAGGAGGAGGAAAATTGAAGGTAAGTTCTTGGTACCTTGCTTCTATTTTGAGGTTCATGAGTTCTTCTTGATTCTACCTTAACTCTTGAAGTATATTTTGATTTTTAGTTGTGTTGTGAGCATTTAGTCATGAATTAAAATGAAGGAAATGGTTGTTGTTTCATGTTCTTTTGATGAAAAATGGAAGATAGGTGAAGTTGAGCCAAACAAATGAGCATGCATGTGCCTTAGATGTTAAAGGGAAAAATCAGCTAACATGTTGTGCTTTAAAATGGTGAAATGGAGATTATACTTAAGTAAAATCATAGATATGTGATGATTGATTGGTGATATACATGTTTAAATAACATGCATGCAAGGTATGTGTGAAAGAGTGATTTGGTAATAAATCTGCTTGGGACAGCAGCAGTAATGTGACTTTGGAAAATCACCATAAATTGTGGAAGATGAATTAGAAGCTGAATAAATTATGTAATTAAAGCTTATTGAGTCTAGTTTCTAATGAAATAAACAAGAACATATTTTGAATTCTGTACAATGAGAAATTTGATTCGTAATGAAGAGTGGTCAGATTAGTCAAACAGTGAAACATGGGAAACTTTAAGAAAAATCTGGTATTGAAGATATATGAGTCTATTTTCAGGGAAAATTAACGGCACTTGATTTGGAGTTTCGTAGCTCCAGTTATAAATAATTTAGTGACTGTTGCTCAGGAAGACAGCTTGCAGTGAAATTATGATTATGTGGTAAACATTGACAAAAATTTGTTAATGAGTTGCTTATTGATTTCTTATAAGCTTACTATGATCTGTAGGTGTGGTTGGCCGAATATTGTAAGGGGTTAATACGTAGTTTGTATTTGAATAGTTAGATTAACGTGTTAGTAATCCAATTGTAGGCGGTTCGTGTGTGGATCTCGTCAGCATATCGTCGCAAACAGGTGTGTAACTGACACCCTCTCATAGACTAGATTGGCAAAAGCCGAAATGCCGAAATGCCGAAAAGTCAGTATTTTGGGAATTTGTGAGTGTGCGAATGCTTGTAAGATAGTTGGGTTTGTATATTTGGTAATCTAAAGTAATAAACTGCAGTACGCGCGATTTCGTACATTTTGATAATTTGGGCTTAATGGGCCAAAGATCGGGTTCATGGGCCAACGGGCCCAATTCGGTAAGTATCTTGTGTAAGTGTTCTGATAGTACGTAAATAGTTAGGATATGCATGAAAACCCTAAAAGTAGCTAAATTACTATAATACCCCTATGTAAGGAAAATTACTGTTATACCCTTAGGTGCAAAATTACCGTTATACCCCTAGGGTTAATTTTGACTGAAAAGCATGACGATCTGATTCTGTATGATGTATGCCATGATTATATATTTGTTGCATGGGGACATAGGTTATATTATGGAGGAAGCGTTCTGGTGGCTATGCCACAAATATCTGATCTGGTGGCTCTGCCACAAATATCTGATCTGGTGGCTTTGCCACATATATCTGTTCTGGTGGCTCTGCCACGATTATCTGTATCTGGTGACTCTGTCACATTATTTGTTCTGGCAGCCATGCTGCAAATTCTGTGGTGTGTAGCGGTTGGGTGGGTCGAGTTGTCTCCCCACGGTGTAAGGTTGGTACGGGGGTGTATACGGTTGGATATGGTTGGGTTTCGCATAAACATGTAATATCATTACGCTCATTATGGGCCTATGGGCTTTATTCGAATTCGCTCGGGCTAAGGCCAACTTATTCTATTTCGTGGTTTGAGCTGATATAGGCTATGGTTGGGTTGTTTTACACTGAGTTTCCCAAACTCACCCTTTTATTTTCATCCACGCAGTAATCCCCAACCATAATGGGCTTGGAGCGTGAGGGAATTCGAGTGGCCACCTGTTCTGAAAGTTTGATTTTCTTCTGGTGAACTGGACATCCTTTTATTTACGTTTGAAGTTTTGGGTTTTTAAATGTAATAAGGCCGCTTATTTATTTTTGATGGTTTTTTTATATGTATTACTAAGATAGGTAATACTTATTTTAACTGTTGAAATTGGATAGCTTTAGGGCGTTTTCAAAAACAACAGTTGATTTCAAAATAACACGACAACAAGCAAAGCTTCGCAATGAAAGTATTTTCCAAAATTAATCACTTTTCCTAAAATGACTTAATCAAATCGGTTTCTAGAAATATCCATGAAGTTAAAGTGTGGCAATGGCGGTATGCATGTCTAGGATTGGATCCGAAGGGAGCTTGGTACTTAAGCAGTCCGATGGACTCACCACCTCTTTTCCGGTTTCCTACCTGGTGCACAGCTTCCATTCACTTTAACCTTTAATGAATTAATCTTTTGAACATCAAGTACGATTTTCTGGACTTAGAATGGAAATTTTTTTTTTACGTTTTGGATGTGGCATGCCGGATCCGGCCATAACTTCTGGGCCGGGTTTGGGGTGCTACATTTATATTTATATGTTTTATTGATATGCTGTTTTTTTTTTATTTGAGAGTTTGGTTAAATTATGTGTGTATATATATATATATATATATATATATATAACCTTGTGAAGTGCCTGACATGAAATGTAAATTATGGTTGATGTATTGAATTTATTTTATACAATGTTACATGCGAGTGATATGGTTGAGTAAAATGAAAGTGGACATTGAATAAGCATATGTATTTAGCAAGTTTATATTCGGCTAAGGCATTGGAAAATAACCAAATGAATAGTAATTTAAGTTATAAGGAATCATGATTGTTTTTATGCAAATTAGGTAAGCTGATTTTTTAGTTTAAGTTATTAATCAAATGGTTCCTACTAATATGTACCATGCGCATAATGTTATAAATTTTGAAATTATGCTTGAGATATTTGTGAGATTTATTAATGCAGTATTTGTTGTATGTTTAATAGTTACGAATTAACAATTGCTACTATATGTTTCAAAGCATGGTTACACATTATATTTGTATGACTGTTTTTTAATATGACAGGGTTCGAGTATCAAATGAGATATTTGTTTAATGTTAATGTTTCATAAAAATTTTACTATGTGTTTTATAAATATTTATGTATGCATTTGAAATGACCTAAAGTTTATGTAATCGTTCGAAAGTTGTGTCCGGCTTGGTAATACCTCATAACCCCATTCCGGCAACGGATACGAGCTAGGGGTGTTACAATTTACATCCTAGGCAAAATTACCATTTTGCCCCTAACTTTTCTATAAATTCTCATTTGGTCCCTAGTCTCGAAAAATAAATTTTGTGCAATTTACTCCCTATTTCAAGCCTAGCCAAAATCCCATTACAAAATTTACAGCACATGTATTCATAAAAATTCATCATTTTTCTTCAATTTCACAACTTTACATTTTAGTCCTTAAATCATGTTTTCATTAGAAATCACTTTGTAAAAGTTGTTTATCTATTAACAACCTTTCATTTTCTACCATAAATTTCTAATTTTTAGCATATACATCCATGACACATTTTTCATACTTTGATAACTTCTCAAATTGATCCCCCAAATAGATAGATTAAGTTATCCCGGTTTCAAAAATATCAAAATTACTAAAAACAAGCCAAGGAAACTTACCCAATTTGGCCATGAAAGTTTATTCTCTCTCTCCCAGGGTTTCCATGTATTTTTGGGGAAGAAGATGAGAAAATATGATGATATTTCATTGTATCATCTTTTAATTAATTAAATTATTTCACTTTCCAATTTAGTCCTTACCCTTTTTCTAAATTTCCATGGATGAGTCACTATAATATCTAAATAATTTTCTTTAATGGTCTAATTACCATATAAGGACCTTAAGTTTTAAATTCCATAGCTATTTGATCCTTTTAGCTACTAGAATCCAACTTTTGCATTTTATGTGATTTGGTCCTTCTCGTAATTAAACACAAAATAGGTAAAATTTTCTTATCAAAATTTTCACATGACATTTCTATCATATTACGGACCATGTAATAAAATAAAATAAAATAAAAATTATTTTCGGCTCAGATTTGTGTTCCCGAAACCACTGTTCTGATTTCACCGAAATTGGGTTGTTACACATCCTCAATTAGACGAACAATTAGAGCATGTTACACAAGTGTTGGAAGACTTATTATGATTTTGTATTATCGAGTTCAAAACTAGTTAGAACGTTACTTGCCTATAACATAATTCATTTATAACATCAGTTTTCAATTAAGTGTTTTGATGGCCCCGTGTGAAGTTTTGTATGTTCGATGGTGTTGAACTCCATTGTGTTGGTTAGAACTAGGCAAGAGAACGATAGATAGGTCGGTTTTGTTGCAAAAATTTGAAGATAAAGCATGGTTGATAAATGATAAGTTGAAAGAAACATTGGATAGACGTAAGTCCTATGCAGATTTCAAAAGGAAGGAAATTGAATATTCTATGGGTGAGAAAGTGTTTCAAAATGTTTATCTATGGAAGAAATTTTTTTGCTGACACTAAAAAAGAAAGTTAAGTCCCAGATATATCGAGCTATATGAAATTGTTGAGAGAGTTGACATCATTTGGCATTGCTACAAGAGTGGCAAAAGATTTACAATGCATTTAATGTATCAATGCTATAGAGATATCGTTCTGATCCCTCCCATGTGATAGACGTAGAAATGATTGAAGTACAACCTAATTTAACCAAGGATGAAGAACGAGTGGAAATTTAACTCAAAGTGGTGACTTGGGAGCCAAAAGAGACGATGAGATTGCAATATCCTCACAGTTTTCTAGGTAAAATTCGAGGACGAAATTTAATAAAGGAAGGGATAATTGTAACGACTCTATCTTAGACGATGTCAAAAAATGCTATTTCGAAGACGAATTTAATAAATCGAGTATGTGAAATTATGAATAGAAAGAATTATGCATTTACAATGAGAATATATTATTGGATTGTCAAGTAATTAAGTTAAGAAATTTGTTAATTATAGTATAGAGCCTAAATTGTAAAACTATCATTATTATTGAGTTTTAATTTAGAAAATGCAAGAGGGTTTAGTTAGCAATTACACAAAGGACATAATAGTCATTTAACCACCATTAAGACATAATTAGTGGCTTAACTTGATCATGGCCACTCATTTCCACTTAGTATATTAAACATAGATCTTAACCATCCATTATAATCTAATTAAGTTTAATTAGTGTTTAAACATGAATATATATGTACAGATAGTGGGAGAGAGGATAATAAAAAGAAAAACAAATCCCTCTTCTTCCTACCTTAGGACCAAATAAGAAGAGAAAGAAAAAAAAACAATTTGGGTTTTCTTTATTTCATCACAATTTCACCAAGGTAATCAACCTTTTTCTTTGAATTTTTTTATAGATTATTGATCATTGGAGCATGATTAAGCTAACCCAAGTATTAAATTCTTCAATTGTTAGGTTTATACCAAGTTGCCTTTAATGCATATTGGTCAACTTAAGCTTGGCACTAATAAATTTATAGCTTAGATTATGCTAGCACTATATTAGAATGTAGTAAAAATAATTGAAATTAATTATAAATTAAGCTAAACCTTATGGTTGATTTATGACATTAGGGACTAAATCAAATAAATTGAAAGCTGTTAGAAAATTATTTTATAGTTGAAAGTACGAAGTCCTTATTGAATTAATTTGGATACTTATTTTGATTCAATAAAAAATAGTAATAGATACGAGCATTTTAGATATTTGAGCTTATAGTGACTAAAAGGAATAAAATGCTATTCATGTGTAATTGATGTGTTTTTATGCGTTTGTGTGAAACTAATACCATTTTTGCAACTGAATTTATCATACATTGCTAAAGATGATATGGAGACATCGTGAGATAAAGGAAAAATGAAGGTCATAGATGAATACCTCTATCCCTCAAAACATCGATAGACAATTTGGTCCAAATTTAATTTGGGCATTAGAGCATTGAGAGGTCTAGGAAGGACACACCTCTAGCATACCTCCACAATTTCAAATTCCCCATATCGAATGACTTGTTCCCCGCGATCGAAATAGGTGATTGAATTCCTTATCATAAGGTCGTATTTGAGAGCTTTTTTACCTCATACGACTCAAAAATCAATTTATATGTATTTAAATAATTACATTTAAGTAAAATTATTGAATATGTATATAAAATAATTTGATAAGAATCAACAAGCCTAATTCATTAGGACTTTATTCTAGAATTCATTCAGTTTGAATAGAAAGTGAAAGTGAATATTAAGTTTAAAATTGATTTTCCAAGAAAAATTATAATATAAATCAAACTTAAACGACATTATAAAATTTTATGGCATATATGAAATTGGGTTTTCCATAAATTTTAAAAGTTAAATTCTAATAATTGTTTTAGAAATCTAATTGTTTCTTAGAAACCCTATGGTCAATGATTTTTATATTACTTTTTAGTCTCATTGAAATTTTTTATTAAAATGATATGGTTATTATTTATCCTAATTTATTAAATTTCCGTATAATAAATAAGAAACGAAATTTATATTTTAGTTTTCCCTAACAATTAAAATTTTTAAATGATTTAGAACCAAATTAGGAAAATTAGAAAAATAATATCAATTTTGTTTGATAACAAATTAATTCAGTTTCTATTTTAGTGAATTTCCTTAGAAATGTTTTATATATTTTTATATTCAGTTTATAACTTTCCAATATTAAAGAAGTTCGGTATTCTAAATTTATGCAATTAGTTGAAATCTATAACAAATTACTCAAAGAAACACAATATATAAATCTACTCAAAACCTATAATAATTAAATACCAAATATTTTAATATTCTTTGAGTGCTACAACTATCATGGTTAAACTTGATATATCCATTAATTTTTGTGTTTTTATGCTCTTAGTTTATTTATTAGAATTTGTTTATGGAGATGTGATAGAAGTGCCACCATTGAACATCAACCAACAAGATCTTTTGAAGCATTTATCATTAGGAGATATAAAAATTGATTTTCCAGCTCTTTATGTATTCGGAGACTCTTTTGTTGACAATGGAAACAACAAAGTAATTTTGGGAAATGAAGATGCAATTGGAGGAGGTTATTTGCCATTCGGAATTGATTTTGATGGAAAACCTACTGGTCGAGTCACTAATGGTAGAATTGGAGTAGATTTCATTGGTACGACACAAAAAAAAAAAAACAATTTACTTTATCTCAATTTATTATATATATTCTTTAGTTTATATCATACTATTGGCTTTCTTTTTTATAATATAATGCAATTATAATTTAATTAACAGTTTAAGAAAGATTTCTATTTACAAGAGATGATTATAGCCTAGGTTAGATTGTGCTTAGGTTGAGTTTATGTACTGTAGTAGCAAAATTCATGATTGTCGAGCCCAGCTTGACCTAATATATGGGCTACAAATTTTGGTTTGGATCTTGAATGTAGAAACCTAATCTCATTCATATTTTAAGTATGCCTAATTTTATTTTCTCAAGCACATTTCAAGGGTTTAGTATTTTATCTAAAGTTTCTTAAATTCCAGGCAAGACATTGGACTTGGGCGAGTAGCTTGTCCCTTAAGCATGACTACTACTAACACTATAATATTTGCATTATTACTTTCATCTCGTTGGATATGAATCTAGGATGTGATTCTTTTAATGAGATAATTTAATTTAGATAAATTTTAACATTTTTAAATTAGTAATATCAATTTTAGTATTTTTTCACTCAGATTTTAACTTACCTAACCCAAATTAAGAACTATTTAAGTCATTCTAATTTTCAATATTTTAAACAGAAAGACTAGAAGAGATGAATCCATTTTCTTACTTAATTATTTTCTTAGTCCAATGATTTAGTAATAATAATCTTATTTTAAATAGACATGCAAGGTTTTGTACACATATGCGTGAGTGAAAGAAGTCCAATTAATTTCTTTTTATCTAAATTGATTTTTTTTCCATTTGATAATACAGCTACAGCAGGAGGTTTGCCATACCCACCACCAATTATGGGTATGTCTAAGATAGATAGAAAAACAATTCGTACCGGTGTTAATTATGCATCTGGTTCTTCTGGACTTCTCCCTCAAAATGGACATGTTTTGGTAAAACACCTAGAATTATTGAACCATTTAGGTTGATTTTTTTTTATTTAAATAACACTATAACTATATATATATATATATATATATATTCATGAATTTGATTTGGATATATTATTTATAGCATAAGAATGTCATCAACTTCTTTCAACAAGTAGACTTGTTTGAGAACTCGACAATGAAGGATTTGAAGAGTACATTTGATAGTCCTAAAAGACTCAAGAAATACCTGTCCAAGTCTCTATTTTTCATCCATCACGCAAGCAATGATTTAGGAGTTACCTTTGAAGTCGAATTGAAGAAAAAGTACTCTATTGATAAATATGCCAAACTTTTAATTAAAGAGCTTTCCAAGCAATTGCAGGTAAAATGATACTAATAATAATTAGGTTTTGCTAACACATACTTACGACTCATTAGATGGATTAATTTTATTTCTTGAAATGGATAACCTAACCCATTACCTCAAATATTTTAGTATTTCTTTTAATTTCTAATGACTTTTACTTTTAATACTACAGAGATTATATACACTTGGTGCTCGAAAATTTTTTGTAAGCAATGTATCACCGCTAGGATGCTCACCATACATCATAAATACAATAATTCACAGTGGACCATGTGTCGAAGAAATAAACAAACGCATATCTCTTTACAATGACCTCCTTCCTGGTATGTTGGAAAAGTTGCAATCCAGTCTTTCAGACTCTAAATTCGTTCATGGAGATATTTACAAGGTTTTTCAGGATGTGTTTGAATCACCTGAATCTTATGGTGAGTAAATAATATTTAACAATGATCCTTAGAATAAAAAATGAATAAAGTTTTAAGCGAGATATTTTAAATTTTAAAAGAAAGATATAAATGTGTATATTATATATACAGGATTTAAGGATGTGAACACTTCATGTTGCATTGATAAGAACGGAACTAGAATTCAAGTTTGTGCCCCAAATATTGATCCATGTGAAGATAGAAAGACTCGTGTATTCTTTGACCCATTCCACCCAAGTGAAGCCATGCACTTCCTTTGGGCCAGGCGTTTCTTAAAGGACTCCTCCATTTGCTCCCCTATCAATTTGATTCAGTTAATGCAAGCATGATTACTTGCACTAGTGTATGCATGCCATGTCTTTTATTCCTTGCCTATCAATCATGTAAGCATAAACATAAGTTATTGAATGCATTTCAATTTAAACATGAATGCGTACCTTAATTTCAAATTGCGTTCAAAAACATCAAATCTCTTAATGAAGTCTCTTTAATTTTAATTCAAAATGATTTATTATTTTCTTAAAGAATGGAAAAGGAGAGAAAATAAGTTAAATTTATATGCCTCCACTTCTTCTAAGGCCCCTGATCAACACTCTTTCTCTAGTTTCCCTTCCACATTTTCAATTTGAACCAGATTCTTGTACCAGATTCTCCTTACTACTCTTATTGATCTAGTTTGTAGCTAAGATAACTTTATTTGTAGTTAGAGAAACATCTTCAACCCCTTAATTTTGTTCACAAGCAACGTTCCATCATGTTATTTTCTAGGATTGTTAAATTATTGCTATCTCACAATCTCCATTAAAAGTCACACTAAAAACATCTCCTTAATTAGTACTACTTGCCCTTATAATATCATCCATTAAAACCCATACTTCACTTCTTATTATTATAAATATATTTACAAATTTACAATTTTTCATCAAAAAAACCTTTTTTGATCCTAGTAATTGTTTAAAATGCCAACACAATCTCTCTTTACCTTGTGTGATTCTCATGAAAAAACTTATTTTGACAATATAAATATTTTTTTATAAAACCAACCCCGCCGCTATTTACTCCTTGTGACTCCAAAAGGGAACAAATTTTATATGTAAAAGAATAACATAAAAAATACTTCCAAATTCATAAGTTCATAAAAAAAATTCAAATCTCTATTCTCAATAGTTAAAACTAACTTTACAAATTGGATAAAACATCTCATATTTACAAATAACAACTGATAATAAAAAATGGCCATTTATATACCAAATAAAAATACGTGATTATAAATTAATGTTATGTGTAACACTTGTCACATCCCAAAAATTAGGTTAGAAATTGGGTTAGTGAACCAAGAGTTGTCACGCCCTATTTTAAAATAAATGTTGTAGGAGTTGGGGTAAGGATTTAATTTGGTTTATTGGTTAAGTGTTCTGAATGTGTGCTTGAGGACTTGTGTTCAATTTCCTTCTTTTGAAATTTTGATTATTTTTATCCTTATATCTAGCTTGAAGCGCTTAGATTATATTTAATTTTCGTAAGTTTTTGGTAAGGCTCTAACCTACCCTTGGGTCCCAAGTTTCAATCCTATTGTGTGAAAAAGTGGAATTATTTTTGCTCCTTCCTTGATGTGCCGCCCAAGCTATCAAGAACTGGGCCAAACTTAAATTCTTAGCAACCTAATAGGATAATAGTTAAATCTGATAGGTAAGGATAATTGGTTTACTATTTTTCTAAAATTTTGAATCATTATCCCCTAAAAACACTCCTTATGTCGTCACCCCTCTCCCTCACTTCTCACTTTTCTTTTCTTTGTTTTTTTTATTTTTTGTTTCATGTTTGTTGTGGAGACTCTTTCCTCTTGCCATTTTTTTCTCTGTTACATTTTTTGTTTCAATTCTTGTTATTCTTTCCTATTGTTTTGTTGTCGCCCATACTTCGAGATTATGTGTCGTCATTTCTTTGATTTTTTTGTTGGTCATGCGTGCTTTAGAGAATCGGTATGGTATCATAGCTTTTTGGATAATCTTAAGCTGCATAATCCTTCTACAAATTAAGTGCTGTATAAATCTATTCTACTTTGGAGTTTGATGGTTGTTATAGTGAACTTGTCTCGAAAACAGTCAAGTGTGTGACATAACTTGAAACATCCATATAATTATGCGAAATCAAAATTTACTGTTGACGCCATATGGCCCTGTGAGCCACACAAGTGTGTGTCAAGTCGTGTGGGCCCATTTCAAACGATTAAGTAGAGCCAAATGTACGAGTTAGCAATATTTTGAAATTGGTTATATGATTACCACTAACTTCTGATAAGACTAATTTGTTATGTATGTCGTTAGATGTAAACATTTTGGCAACATGTTAAATTTGGTAAATTCGTAGACTTGTTGTATGAGTAATTGAGTGAGCATGTTCCTATACCGTAATTCCAACTAAGATTTTGTACATAATTCTGACTTGCAAAATTGTATACTCTATTAACGTATTCTAATATGATAAGCTTATACATAAGCAATTTTAATTTGAATATATTTGTATATGACTTATGACTTTGCATATGCATTTGGGGTGGGATGTGATTATGATTTGGAGGAAGGTTTGGCAAATTAATGATCTGCACTATCTGATAGTTTAACCACTTATTTGTTTTGGTAGTTTGACTACGTTTCTGGTGGTTTGACTACTTATATCTGTTATTGGCGAAATAACCATAAATATATTTGGCAACTTGATTACACATTTCTACACAATGACGTACAATCACTAATTTGGTGTGTTAATTTGGTATGTTGGTGTGTTGGATGGACGGAGATGTTGTGTAGTGGATGGGGGTAGGATCTAATCTATTTGACAGCATGCATTCCTTAGCATGCCATGCCATCTGTTATCTATTCTGATATGATATTTTTGTGCATCATTTTTGTTGTATGTTATGCTTTTGGGCTAAGGCAGACACTGAGCTTCATAACTCACCCAATTATGTTTATCTTCTCATGTAATCCTCAAGACTAGGATTGGGCGACGTTCGGGAGCTTTGATTTGAATTCTCTAAATCAAATAGATTATAAAGTTTTATTTATATATATTATTGATTTTGATTTGGACTATGGAAAATTTTCAAATTTTATTTTTGGTTTTGGGTTTCTGTTGGGTTTTTGGTTAATTAGTTTTAATTACCCCGCATAAATTTTCTTGTAACACCTCTAACCTGTATCCATTGCCGAATTAGGGTTACAAGGCATTACCGATCATATCACAGTTCATACTAATATGCATTATATTTTAGTTATATCAACAACTTCGTTAATGGAATATTAATCTAATTTTTTTATAAAAATATTGCACACGTATAGGTTGTACCACATATGAAACTAACTTCCATATTATATTTGTCATTCATTCATGCAACATTACCATGTTGGTAATGCGAATTTCATATCTCATACATTAATATAATTTATATGCATCCATTCGAAAATATGTATGTCGAAACCAATTTTTAAAGGGATGTTTGAAAAATGGGGATCGACTTTTGAAAAATGAAAATGGGAGTCGCCATCAACCTTTTTAGGTGTGTTTGGATCACTTTATAAAACATTTTGGTCTACGAAAATTAAAGAAAATAGGTTCGGGAGTCGGTTACGTATGAGGAAGGATTAGCACCCTCGCAACGCCCAAAATTGGTACCAAATTGAATAGTTTTCGTCTTAATGTCAAAATTTGAAAGGATTTAAAATAAGATCCCTTTTTAAAACCGAATTATTTAAGTTGAAAATCGAGATTCCTTAGCTCTCAAAGAATACAAACATCACATCTAGCATGATAGGACACGATATTCTTAAACTCTAGAATCGAAATCATCTCATGATTTACAAAATCTATTTAGAAGGATACTTTAGGCATTTAGACAAATGGGAAATCGCAACCCAGCATGTTAGGGCACTATTTCCCAAATTCCTAAATACGAAAAACATTGCCTCATTTTAGAAAAACTTTTGGATAAAATATGACAATTAAATGAAATATATTTTTTAAAATAATGATTTGAGTAAAATTTAAAAATAATTTACTAAGAGTAATACTAAAAAAATTATTAAAAATGAAAGAGTTTGATATGATACTAAAATTATTAAAAATTAAAATATATAAAAAAACAGGAAACATGGATTAAATCAAAATAAAAGGGTTGAAAAACGAAGATGAACAAAGAATAAAATAAGAACAAACCGTAGAAAATAAGAACGTAAGAGGGAGAGAAATTTGAGTGAAAGCTCTCAAAAATTTTTATTGTTTACCAAAACTCCAGTCTGTTTGCAATGAAGGGAGAGGCCTCTATTTATAGTTAAACCTCCTCAAATCCAACGGTACAGATCAATTACATCAACAGTTAAGATTAAAAGGTATCTACAAATTAAATCTCTAAGATTACAAAATCATATCTTCTAAGATTGCATATCATATCTAAGATTGCAATCATATCTAAGATTGTATCATATCTAAGATTGCATATCATTGAAGATTATATTTCCATATGAGTCAAGCTTGTAGATGGACCTTAAATCTTTTCAAGTAATGGGCCATTCTGATCGGGCCAAATTATATTTGTAATTCTGGACTGAACTTGGACTTCGTTTTTTTTTTGGGTTTATTATTTTTGTTTTTGGACTTATTTCTGGGCCCGGGCAAAATTGAGTGTCTACAGCTGCCCCTCTTTGCTCATTGTTGTGTAACAGGAATAGAGCAAAGACTATAAAAGGACCAATTTTGCCCTGGCTCTCCGAGTCTTGAGTTCTTGATCCTTGATCTTCTTTAAATGGCCTCTTGACGGCTTCGATCTACTTCACTGCAACTCAGGAAGGCGATATCTGTTATCTTTGATCTGCTCTCCGTCTAGTACAGAGACGCCAAATCTGTTATCTTCGATCTGCTCCCGTCTAATACAGAGACGCCAAATCTGCTTCTTCAATCTACTCCTCGTCTAATACAGAGATGCCAAATCTGTCATCTTGGATCTACTTCGATGTAAACACATGAAGGTCAGATCTGCTATGTCTTCGATCTGCGCCCCGTTTAATACAGAGATGCCAAATCATCTTGGATCTGCTTTAATGAAGGTTCAATCTGTTATGTCTTTGATCTGCTCCCTGTCTAATATAGAGATGCCAAATCATCTTGGATCTGCTTCAATGAAGGTCAGATCTGCTGTGTCTTCGATCTGCTCCCCGTCTAATATAGAGATGCCAAATCATCTTGGATCTGCTTCAATGAAGGTCATATCTGCTATGTCTTTGATCTGCTCTCCGTCGAATATGGAGATGCCAAATCATCTTGGATCTGCTTCAATGAAGGTCCAATCTGCTGTGTCTTCGATCTGCTCCCCGTCTAATACAGAGATGCCAAATCATCTTGGATCTGCTTCAATGAAGGTCCAATCTGCTGTGTCTTCGATCTGCTCTCCGTAGAATATGGAGATGCCAAATCTGTTTCTTCGATTTTTTCTCTGACAGTACAGAGAAGCCAAATCATCTTAGATCTGCTTTAGCGTAAACATGTGAAAGCCAAATCTGCTATGTCTTCGATCTGCTCCTTGTAAATGCAAGGATGCCAAATCGTCTTGGATCTACTTCGATGTGAAAACATCTGAAGGTTAGATCTACTATGTCTTCGATCTGCTCTCCATCGAATATGGAGATGCCAAATCTTTTCTTCGATTTGTTCTCTGACAGTACAGAGATGCCAAATCATCTTAGATCTGCTTCAGCGTAAACACGTGAAAGCCAAATCTGCTATGTCTTTGATCTGCTCCTTGTAAACGCAAGGATGCCAAATCATCTTGGATCTACTTCGATGTGAAAACATCCAAAGGTTAGATCTGCTATGTCTTCGATATGCTCTCCGTCGAATATGGAGATGCCAAATCTGTTTCTTCGATTTGTTCTCTGACAATACAGAGATGTTAAATCATCTTGGATCCACTTCAGTGTAAACACCTAAAGGTCAAATCTGCTATGCTTTAGCATGTTACCTTACTACTTAAGGGGTTAAGGCGCATCAATCTTCATTGTCCCTTAAAGGACATAACCTGTATAATGTGTATGAGTTCATGCCTAATGATTAGGATGCTATGATCGAGGTGAGTCAAATGCTCCTAATTAAACCTGTTATAATGCAGAATGTTTATGAATATGACCCCTATTCCAGACGTCACCACTCATTCTTTCGTCGAAGTTTATCCTTATTACTCTCGAAGTATCATTCCTACTCAGCCTGTGGGTTTGTACCATCAAATGCTATGACCCACCAAAAATGTTTGTAAGATGATCCTCTCTTAGGATCGAATCGTTTGATTTGTCCAATCATTATTTTGGACTAAAGAAAGAATTTCCTCGAGTTCTTTCAAACCTCACTTACGTGAATTCTTCGAACAATTGTTTTGTTTTAGTTTCTTGTATTATCTAGAAATTTCTAAAGTAATAAGCAAAACTTCATTTATGAAAATTATTTAGTTCATCTATCATTATTTTAATGCAAAATACTTTAAAAATAATGGAAGATGAATTTAATCTTGAGAATAATTAGATTTGAATAAATTTGTCAAAAATACAAAGGAAATTAATTTGAAAGCCTATCTTTGAGAAGATAAAGAATCTAAAGATAGTAAACAGGACAAAAGTTAGATGCCCTAGATATCGCCGCTTGAGCGTTTATATGCCAGCTCCATGAAGACTTTCTTGAATTCAACATGTGTTTAAAAGATCCAAAGTACTTTGTTGATGCCTCGATATGCAATGCGATTCACTCTTCGTTGAATCAGATATAGCAAGATTACCGTGTGCTATTCAAAATTTGAGCTGCCCTTTCGGGTTTTCAACTCAAAACCCCTTTGGTCACAAGGCGCCTTTTGCGGGTATTCACCTTGGCCTCTCTATTTTTTTTTTGAAAACTCAAGGTGCCCTTTGCGGGTTTTCACCCTGAATTCTTCTCTCCTTTAGACAAAGTACTTTTTGACTGAGTCTAAATTCACTGGATTGGGCAAACTCTTCCCATCCATTTTCGTTAAGATCAATGCACCACCAAAGAAGGCCTTCTTCACGACATACGACCCTTCCCAATTTGGCATCCATTTTCCTCTAAAGTCCTTCTGAATAGGGAGGATCTTTTCCAGCACAAGATCCCCCTCGTGGAATTCTCTTAGTCACACTTTCTTATCGTAAGCTCACATCATTCGCTTCTGATACATCTGACCATGACGAATGGCCTTTAGCCTCTTTTCCTCAATCAAGTTCAACTGATCATATCTCGATTGTATCCATTTAGCTTCATTCAACTTTATCTCTGACAAGACTCGAAGAGATGGTATTTCCACTTCAATGGGAAACATTGCTTCCATCCCATAAACCAACGAGAAAGGAGTTTCCCTGGTAGAGGTTCTGACAGACGTTCAGTAAACTAAAAGTGCAAATGGTAACTTCTCATGCCAGTCTCTGTAGGTTTCAGTCATTTTCCCCACTATCTTCTTGATGTTTTTGTTAGCAGCTTCCACTGCCCCATTAATCTTTGGGCGATACGGTAAAGAGTTAAGATGCTTAATCCTGAATAACTGCAAACTTTTGCTATCGTTTTGTTGTTCAAGTTCAGTGCATTGTCTGATATGATCCTTTCAGGCATCCCATACCGACAAATAATCTCTTTCTTCAAGAAACAACTTACAGCCGACTTAGTAACATTCGCATAAGAAGCAACCTCTACCCACTTCGTGAAGTAATCAATGACAACAAAATAAAGTGATGCCCATTTGAAGCTTTTGGTGATATTGGCTTAATGACATCCATGCCCCACATAGAAAAAGGCCATGGAGAAGTCATAACATGTAGAGGTGAAGGTGGT
This sequence comes from Gossypium arboreum, assembly GCF_025698485.1. NCBI lineage: Eukaryota > Viridiplantae > Streptophyta > Magnoliopsida > Malvales > Malvaceae > Gossypium > Gossypium arboreum. The sequence goes on along the minus strand of NC_069078.1, from coordinate 15,250,276 downwards.
ACATGAATCTTGTCTCCATAAATCTGACATTTATGGCATTTTTTGGCGTAGTTGATACAATCCCCTTCCAAAGTAAACCAATAATATCTAAACCTCATGATTTGTCTAGCCATCGTGAAACCATTAGCGTGCGTCCCACAAACACCCTTGTGAACTTCTTCCAAGCTTAACTTAGCTTCCACGGAGTCAACACATCTCAACAATACTTGGTCCTTTCTTCTTTTGTACAAGATGTCCCCATCCAAAACGTAGTCGCAGGCTAATCTCCTTAAAGTTTTCTTATCATTTTTAGTTGCCTATTCTGGGTATTTACGATCTCTCACATATCGTAATATATCTTGATACCAAGGGTTATCATCCTTTTCTTCTTCCTCAATGTTACAATAGTGAGTTGGAGCCTCGAAGATACTCATCTGAATGGGTCTCATCTCCTCCTCTTTATTCACTTTAATCATTGAAGCCAAGGTTGCTAGAGCATCTGCCATCTGGTTTTCGTCTCGTGGGATATAATTGAAAGTGATGTCATCGAACTCCTCAAGTAACCCCGAAACTACCTTTCGATAATTGATCAATTTAGGATCCCTTGTCTCCCATTCACCTTTAAGCTGGTAAATTACCAACGCGGAGTCTCTATAAACTTCCAAGGTTCTTATTCTTCGCTCTATAGCCTCTCAGAGTCCCATGATGCACGCTTCATACTCGGCCATATTGTTTGTGCAATCAAAATCCAACTTGCACGTGAATGGATAATAATCACCATTTGGGGATACCAAGACTGCCCCATTCCATTTCCCACTTCATTAGATGCCCCATCAAAGCTCAACTTCCAAGGATAATCCTCTGTAGCTGCTACACACATCAACTCCTCATTTGGGAAATCAAAATTCAACGACTCATAGTCTTCTAGAGTTCTACTAGCTAGAAATTCCGCTATCGCACTTCCTTTTATAGCCTTCTGGCTCACATAAACTATGTCAAACTCTGAAAGCAGAATTTTCCACCTCACCATTCTTCCATTCAAAGTAGTTGACTCCATCATATACTTCAGAGGATCAAGTTTTGAAATAATCCAAGTAGTATGATACAACATCTATTGCCTCAACCTTCGAGTCATCCAGATTAAAGCACAGCACAATTTCTCAATTGGCAAATATCTCATCTCACGCTCAGTGAATTTCTTGGTGAGGTAGTATATCGCCTTCTCCTTTCTTCCCAACTCGTCATGTTGGCCAAGCACACATCCCATAGAATTGCTAAACACTGATAAGTACAGAATTAATGGTCTACCTGGATTAGGTGGAGATAACACAGGAGCATTTAACAAGTATTGCTTAACCTTATCGAAAGCACTCTGGCATTCCTCATCCCAAGTACTTTGGTTGTGTTTTCTAAGGAGGCGAAATATAGGGTCACATTTCTCAGTTAATTGTGAAATAAACTGAGGAATATAATTCAACCTCCCAAGAAAACCCCGAACTTCTTTCTGAGTACGCGGTGAAGGCAAATCTTGTATGGCTCTAACTTTGTCTGAATCAACTTCTATTCCTTTTTCACTGACCACAAAACCTAGTAACTTCCCCGACCTAGCTCCGAAAGTGCATTTTATCGGATTAAGTTTTAATTGAAACTTCCTTAATCTCAAGAATAGTTTCTTTAAAACCTCAATATGTTCCTCCTCTGTTTGAGATTTGGCAATCATATCATCAACATACACATCAATTTCCTTGTGCATCATATCGTGAAATAAGGTCACCATAGCCCTTTGGTATGTTGCCTCTGCATTCTTTAGCCCAAAGGGTATTACCTTGTAATAGAAAGTCCACCACAAGGTTATGAAGGTGGTTTTGTCCATGTCTTCAGGATGCATCTTTATCTGATTGTACCCTAAAAAACCATCCATGAAGGAGAACAATGAATATCCCGCTGTGTTGTCTACCAAAGTGTCTATGTGAGGCAGAGGGAAATTATCTTTTGGGCTAGCTTTGTTTAGATCCCTGTAATCAACACACATTCGTACATTCCCATCCTTCTTAGGAACTGGTACAATGTTAGCTACCTATTCAGAATACTTCACCTCTAGTAAGAATCCTGCATCGAACTGTTTCTTGACTTCATCCTTTATTTTTAATACGATATCTGGTCTCATTCTTCGCAACTTCTGTTGAACTGGTTTACAATCCTGTCTTATTAGAAGACAATGCACCACAACATCAGTATTTAACCCTGGCATATCTTGATAGGACCATGCGAAGATATCCTTGAACTCACGTAACAACTCAATCAGTCTTTGGCTTATATCATCAGCAATATGCGTGCCAATTTTCACCTCTTTCCCTTCCTCTAGGGCTACATTCTTTACTACCTCTTTCTTATGTGACATGATTTGTTTCTCCTCTTGTTTTACCATCCTCAAAAGATCTAAAGACACATCACAATCCTGGACATCTTCAAAATCCTGTGATTCCTCTAAACACATGTCTTACTCACGAGAGAAATCAGGATTTGTAATATCAATGCTCATGTCATTGATATCTAGGGATCTGTGAAGTATAAAGAATGAATGAATTTAAGAATGATTATTTATGTGCTATGAATGAAAGAATAAGAATTGCCAAAATTTAATGGAATATTGGTTGATAAAAATGAAACAATACTCGTTCAAATTGATAAAAGTTATGCTTTATTAAAAAATAATAGATGATTGTAAGCCCATTTCACAAATGAAATCCTATTACTCCTAGGCTCTAGTTTTTTGTTAATAAAAAATAACAGATGATTGTAAGCCCATTTCACAAATGAAATCCTATTACTCCTAGGCTCTAGAGTAACAAGAATTTTTTGAGAATTACTCTGAAAAATTCCTAAAGACTACAAGAAGTTCCTCCACAGTCCAATTGTTCAGAGAGCTTCCCGGTTCGTAAGGGTGAATACCCTCAAGGTTTCCTTGCTCTGATCCTTTGTCGTGTATAGCATTAATCTGATGACCTTCTTCTAAAAGTAACCCTCCTGATATAAAGGTTTGGGATATTAGAGGGAATGTCATCGGCTCCCACTCCACTTCTCTTCTATTAAGGCACGCCCTTCTTCCCTCTTGGCGCTTCTCAACTTCCTTCCTCCTTTGCTTATAGTCTGGCTTGAAGCCCAGACCAAAGCGATCTCTCTTCTCTTTTAGTTCTGGGATTTGAGTCCCTCCTTGCAAGTATTTTCCTAACCCCCTTCCTGGTAAGGCTCCCTTTCCCACTATCATTTGTAGAGCCATCCTCGTGGCTCTTGCTATCTTTGGCACCGGTGGCTCACTCCCTTCTAAAATGAAGGTTGCATTCATAAATTCTAAAGAGCGAAAGGAACACTCTACAAAATCTTCGTTCGTCTCCACATAAGGGGCCTTGCTAGTGACAGATGGCCTCCTAGAAAGTGCCTCGGTTTGTGTAAGCACGTGGGGTGGGGTGAAACCTAGAGGATGATCCTCACCCTCTTTGCCAGTAATTGCCATGGGAGCCTTTCCCTTATTAGTGGCCCTCGGAAGTTGGGCCATCTCAGCCATCATGTTCCTTTATGCCTCAAACATTTGCTCCCTCATGTCGTTTTGCATCTTTGCCAATTGCTCTTGCAATTGGTCCTGCATGTCCTTCTGTAACTGTTCAAATCTTTGGTCTATGTTCTTAGTTTTTGCACGAGTTCCGTAGTGATGTGTTGTTTCCAGATTTTCTTTCTCTTACTCTCTTTTTCCCTATTAATTTTAACTAGTTAGGGTTTTCTATAAACTTGAATGCATATGATACAATGAGATGCTATGAAATGCAAATGCATGAATGCAAAAAGATGTCGATTCTGATTCAATTTCATTTTAGAAAACGTTATTTAAGGAACAAAAAATCTTTTCATAAAACGGATTACAAATACGCTTTCGCCCGTAGGCCTAGAGTCTTAACCCTATCTAATAACAATGTTAACTCTCGTCCTCTGTCTAACGATGACTCATACATTATAATCAGCGTTCTAGCTTGTACTGCCAAATCCTGCAAGTGTTCAGCAACCTCTCAAATCTAAACTAAGGCTTCTCCCATGAGATAATCCCTATTTCCAACTTGATCCTGAAGATGGTGAAGTTCTCCCTTCCACTGTTCTTCTCTTGCCTCGAGCTGCTCAATCTGTAGCTCACAGCCCTGTAGTGCTGCTTCCAACTTTCAATATTGTGCTTCATTTCCTCGATCTTATTCAAGCTTGCCTTTAACTCGATTGCAAGGTTACGACTTCAGTGATGATGAAGAGATCGTCCAAGTTCAGCCACCTTAGCTTTAAATCCTTGACTTTCCTTCTCTAGGGCCTGATTACGCGACTGCATCTCTTGGAACTTCTTCTCCCAATACTCGACTTTGGCTCTTTCTTCCTGAATCTCTTGCTGCCACCGCTCTGGAGATCTCCCTAATCCGACCCTTTTCAACATTACCTGGGCCTTTTTGTAGTGCATCTTTAAATCATCTCGATCTTCCTCGATCTTTCTCTTTTTCTTTTTCACCTTCTCGACTTCCATCTTTTGAACATCAACGTCGAGACTTAAGTACATTTTTTCCTCTTCTAGCTTCTCAATCCTCTTTTCAATCTCCGAATTCTTTCTCTCGAACCCTTGCTTCATAACCTCCAACTCTGATGGAATCACTCGTAAGCTCTCCTCTAATGATCGAGCCACTCCCAAAATTGGCCTAGGGACATTATCGTTGACTCTCCTACTAAACCACCCTTTATACTCAAGGATTGACGTCGAGCCTTCGGTCAAGATCTTCATACAGAAAGGCTTCTTCCAAGACTCAGAAATCACTTTGAGCTAGACCCTGTGTAACCGGTATAAACTGCCTCGCTTTATATTTCCTTACAACAAGCAATGGTGCATATCCAACAACTCCCCAAATTCCTGGCAAAAGGACCCAATCAAAACTGCCACAGCGGTAAAGGACTTCACTAGGAACCAACCAAGGAGCCTTCCACATAACATCTTCCTCTCGATGATTCTGAAGAATGTCTATCCACCTCTCCTTTGAAATGTCATCTCTCCTCGGCATGTCTACTGCTTCTTTTAGGGAGAATAACCCTTAGAGAATACTCGGCAAGGAACCTTATCAAGCTTCCAAAAATGACTGTGGAACCAAACCAACAACAACTGTGCACATCCAATGAATCTACCTTCACCGGCTCTCCAACATGCACTCAAAGATCTAAATGTCTCAGCTAGGATTGCTGGTACCGGTGTATTTTGCTTACCAACGCGATTGAAAAAATCTGCAACTGCCTCATCTATGTGCCCCAACGCCTTTGGGAAAATCACCATGCCGTAAATACTCAAAGCCAGGACGTCGACCCTTTTCTTTACGTCTGGATGTGTCAATATCAAATCCCTCAAAACGGCCCATGGAACGCACTTACTATCACCCTTTTACTGTATACAAGCTACAGCCCACTGCTCACTCATCCCAGTAATCATCACCAACTTCTTTGCAAAAGTTGGAAGACTAGTAGGCCTAACATAAGCCTTGTGACCCTGAATCCTCGGGCAACGCAGTAAAGTCGTATACTCCTCCAAAGTAGGTGCAAGATCAATATCACCAAATGTAAAGCAACTATAAGCAGGGTTCCAGAACTGTACCATAGCTCGAAACAAGTGCCTATCTACTTTGACGTCTAGTAAATAGGGAAGGTCTCCATAATTCTGATAGAAAAGCTGCTTAGCCTCATCATCCCATTGGGCCTAAATGTTTCTCAGCTCTTGAAACTCATTCTGTGTCGAATTAATACGGGTGAAGTCCCATAACTCTGACGTATATCCCTCAGTGACACTATCTCCTTTCTCTAACAAGGTTTTCTCTGACTAGGTACAGACAGAAGCATTGTCCTCCACTCTATCAAGGTATTCATTCCTCATTACAAAACTTTCTAATCTAGAAATTGAGCCATGAATCGACACCTTTAAATGCCAAATGACATGCAATGACAGCAAAATAAAAATAGGTCAGTATCATAAAAAAATGATAAACAAGTACTTACAAGGGTAGCTTACTAAAGGCTATCACTATCTTTCCTAAACTCTTTAAAGTTCACTATATGAGTTTTAGCTCTAAAGCCAGGGTACCTGAACCAGAAGATTCCTTGGTCTTCACCCATTATAGGCTCATATAGACCAAGTTTAGTTCAGGGGGACACATTTCCCTATGGCCATACGGAGATGAAAATCTCACGAAGACATAGGTACAGTATCCCGGAAGCAATCCACTAGCTCATACGAAGGTGAAAACCTTACGAAAGCGTAGCTTCTCACTCCCACTTAAGGGTGTTACCACAACGATCATGCAAATGCAATGTTCAGCAATAAGGTAACAAACATATGCAGCAAAAACATGTAAAAATGATCCAATTTTAAATTTTCCAAACTTCCGACATTAAGACAGAAAATACTCAATTTCTTGGCTTGACTCTCTTAAGTCCCCAATGGAATCGCCAAGCTGTCGAAACCATTTTTTAAAGGGATGATTGAAAAATGGGGATCGAATTTTGAAAAACGAAAACGGGAGTCACCACCAACCTTTTTAGGTGTGATTGGATCACCTTATAAAACGTTTTGGTCAATGAAAATTAATGAAAACAGGTTCGGGAGTTGGTTACGTACGAGGAAGGATTAGCACCCTCGCAACGCCCAAAATTGGTACCAAATTGAATAGTTTTCGTCTTAATGTCAAAATTTGAAAGGATTTAAAATAGGATCCCTTTTTAAAACCGAAATTATTTAAGTTGAAAATCGAGATTCCTTAGCTCGAAAGAATACAAACATCACATCCAAAGATGATAGGACACGATATTCTTAAACTCTAGAATCGAAATCATCTCGTGATTTACAAAATCTATTTAGAAGGATACTTTAGGCATTTAGACAAACGGAAATCGCAACCCAACATGTTAGGGCACTATTTCCCAAATTCCTAAATACGAAAAACATTGCCTCATTTTAGAAAAACTTTTGGATAAAATATGACAATTAAATAAAATATATTTTTTTAAATAATGATTTGAGTAAAATTTAAAAATAATTTACTAAGAGTAATACTCAAAAAATTATTAAAAATGAAAGAGTTTGATATGATACTAAAATTATTAAAAATTAAAATATATAAAAAATCCGAGAAACATGGATTAAATCAAAATAAAAAGGATTGAAAAACGAAGATGAATAAAGATTAAAATAAGAACAAACCGTAGAAAATAAGAACGTAAGAGGGAGAGAAATTTGAGTGAAAGCTCTCAAAAATTTTTATTGTTTCCCAAAACTCCAGTCTGTTTGCAATGAAGGGAGAGGCCTCTATTTATAGTTGAACCTCCTCAAATCCAACAGTACAGATCAAGTACATCAACAGTTAAGATTAAAAGGTATCTACAAATTAAATCTCTAAGATTACAAAATCATATCTTCTAAGATTGCATAACATATCTAAGATTGCATATCATTGAAGATTATCTTTCCATATGAGTCAAGCTTGTAGATGGACCTTAAATCTTTTCAAGTAATAGGCCATTCCGATCGGGCCAAATTATATTTGTAATTCTGGACTGAACTTGGACTTCGTTTTTTTTTGGGGTTTATTATTTTTGTTTTTGGACTTATTTCTGGGCCCGGGCAAAATTGAGTGTCTACAATGTATATTTAAATAAAGGTATCTAAGCATATTCGAATTAAGCTTTATAGCAAGTCATGTTTACAGTTTAATAAACCACCAACATATAAAAAATGCAACATGTTCACTAAGCTCAAGTACATTACAACCTTTTAACTTAAACCATTTTCGGACATAAATAATAACTCCTGCACAAGCTCATAGTAAAACCATTTGAAAACTTATTACATAATTTAACAAGTAATCACATATGCAACTTAATACAATATAACATGACTGAACATGTTATTAATGCATATATATACATAATGCGCAACTTACCCTAAAATAAAGATCACACTTAGAATTGATTATATACCCAAACAATCAACCAAAATATCATGAAACATATGCAATACTTACCACTTAACAACCGAACCAATCAAGCTAGTATACATTCATCCATCACTTTAATTATACCACATTTCATATTTCCATCATGAACTAACTAATATACCAAATACATATTATGCTATTATTCTTTCATAGCCGAATCTTATTACCTAAAACCCTTACATATCTAAAGCTTCCATTATCAATTTACAAACATTTTAACAAGAGCATATAAAACCAAAATTTGAACATAGTATGCAACCCATTTTCAAAGCATAAAAAACCTATCAAAAACATCATCCATTCATAGTACTTAACACTTTAACTAAAACAAATTCAAACCACAATCAAGCATAACCGAATTCAAACATAGAAATTAAGCCATTTTCGCATGGCTCAAATTATACATAAACCAAAATACAACATTTCAAAAGTATGTTCCAGCCTATACATGCCATAATTCGAGTTCAACTATTAAGTACCGAAATAGTGGATAGTGTGATAACTTTGCTAACGATCCCCGAGCTTGTAATTTGAACCCAAAATTTATAAAACAGAGTAAACATGAACACACAGAGTAAGCTATCATATCTTAGTAAGTCATAAGCAAATAAACAACTCAAAGATATAGTCTACTCATTTTAACTAACTGATTTACATTACCATACTATGCTTAATCTCAAACTTACAAATTCTATAAATAATACATTTTCATTGATAATTTCTCACCTTGGCCGAATGTTCACATAGTCAATTTAACATATTATTAATCAACTTCCAAATCCAAATAATCATAATAAAACCTAGTCCACATACACTCAAATATATATAGCTCATGTATCAAATTATAGATACATATACATTTATTAATTAGGTGGTCGAATATACCTAAACATATATGCACATATTAAGAAATATTTCAATGATACACAAGTTACTCATACTCAAAGCCGAATACACATACCACATACACATATATTTTCATTTGCATCGTACATGATCTGTATCAAATAAACAAGTTACTTACTTACCTTATCCCAAGTGGGTAACAAGTTAATTCATACCTGGCCATTTAGTTCGTTTTACACATTCGAACGCCACTTATCTTTTCCCGATGTACCATTCGAAATTGGATAGGACACTCAGATAATCACACATATCATACAATGCCAACGTCCCAAACGTGGTCTTACATGTAGTCACATATCGATGCCACTGTCTCAGACAGGGTCTTACTCATACACATATATTAGAGTCACATATTGATGCCATGTTCTTACTCGCACACATATATCGAAATCCTATTTCATGACATATGTAACCTAACTATTCCTAAGGCTCATATGGGGCTTTCGGACGTTGTAACTCAGTCGAAACGAATGCATGAACAAGGTTACCATGCTTATACACATTCGAAAATAGCATATATAAATTCATATATTTCATTTCAGAATATATACTTTACATTTAATTAAAATTAAGTACGTCTATTTGCTTATAAACTTACCTCAGACAATGTAAAACAGAACGAGACAGCTAGTCGACAACTTTTGTTTTTCCCTGATCCAAATCCAATTTCTTTGGTTCTTGATCTAAACATATTCAAATTAAGCTCATTCAAACATATTTTCATTCAATTAAGTCCGGGAAAATTACCATTTTACCCCTACCATTTACATTTTTTGCAATTTAGTCCCTATTGCACAAAACACAAAATATGCAAAATTTCACTATAACAATGTTAGGCCGAATCTTACCCATGTTCATACAAGTCCATATATTTCATTTATTTCACATTTTAGTCCATCAAATTATTATTTTTACAATTTAGTCCTAATTACTCGAAATCATCAAAAATTCCAATATAAAACATGTTAACCCAAAACATATCTTTCATATTTCATCATAAAACAACAAAAATCACAAGCTTTCAACAATGGCATAACTCAAAATATTCACCAAAATCAAATATTCAAGCATGGGTTTACTAATACTCGAAGCAACGATCTCAAAAACGTAGAAATTATCAAAAACCAAGCTAAACACAGACCTTGATTGAGCTTAGAAATGGCTGAACCCTAGAACTATTTTCCTTTCTTTCTTATTTAGTTTTGGCAATGGTGAAAAATAATATGAACACTAATATTTTATGACATATTTTATGTTATAATAGCTTATATTATTAGTTTACTAAATTAACCTTAATGAATTTATAACAAAACTATATAATATAAGCCTAATGCCATCCATTCAATATTTTAATGGTCTATTTTCAACTTAAAGGCTTCCATTTATAAAGCCAATAGCAATTCGGCCCCTTATACATTAAACTACCAAATTTTCATTTTCCGCGATTAAGTCCTTTTATTTAATCGGACACTCAAACGATAAAATTAAAGCAAAAAAATTTCAAACATACAAATTCACACATAATAAACACAAAAAATAATTTTTAAATATTTTTTTGACTCGAATTCGTGGTTTCAAAACCACTGTTCTAACTAGGGTCTAAATCGGGCTGTTACATTTCTATTATTTAAAAAGGATGTATAACTTTCAAATTTGAAACATATAAGAACTTTACTGCTGCAAATTCAGAATAAGCGTATTAAGTTTTTTCTAGAAAGATAAAATAAGCTAATATTACAATTTTTAGTTCAATTTGGTGGAAAGAAATGTATGTTTTAGAAAACACCTATTTGACGAAATTAAGTTTTCTATGAAATAAATGGAAATGAGTTTTTGCAAAAATATTAATGCTATAATAAGCAACAATTTGAATTAGAATGATCAAAGCTTTGAAATTTTAACGTAACCTTAGTGATCCAGCCCTACTGTCTAGGTTGGGTTGTGGTGTTAAGTTGCTGGTATTAGAGTCTAATTAAAAACTCGGGTTGCGGTATTTTGGGTTAAAAAATTGCTTGTGTAAATTTAATTTATGATTTTAACAAAAAAAATTAGGAATTAGGATATGAGAAAATTTGTATAAAATTTACTAAGATTTCAAAAATGAGAATTTGAGACTCCGATGCTGATCCAAGTAAGATAGTTATACTCTAGTTACTTATACTTTAGCTAATTTAGTTAGATTGAAAACTTTAAAGATTATGGAATAAGACTCCTTTCTACTTTAGATAAGTGACTTTTGTAAGACTTTAGACTTAGGATTAAGAACTTTCTAAGCTAATCTTTAGAACTTCTACACTAAAGAGAAGTATTAATGAGTACCCGTGGTACATGTTGTTGTGGTATGTAAGGGTTTGATAGACACCAATCGAGTCCATTTTTCTGGGCAACATGCCCAATCTATAAACAAGTGAGACTACTAATACACCTAGCACTGAGGTCGATAATCAGGAAGTTGGGAACGATGTTGTGAACCAAGTTATGCTTAGAGTTTTACAGAGGGCCACTAGGCCCAATCTAAATCTGTTGGCCGAAGGTTAGTGGTTGAGCAACTTCGGTGGAATAGGACCAAGATAATGAAAGTGAGTAATCAGTTGGAGAGTGAGGAAAAGGAACAGAATGAAGTAAAGAATAAGATGGGTTTTGATCCTACTGGCTCGAATACAAGACCTTGAAGGTGTGCTAGATTGGGCAGACCTCAGCAGTTTGAGGCAGTTGTGGGTAGTGATTGAGTTTCAACTAGTACATTTTGTGGTAGGCACCACTCGGGCGAATGTTGGAGGAAAATGGAGGTGTTTTTTAGATGCGAGTCCATCGAACACCGTGTTAAAAATTTTTCACGTCATTTTCTTAGTCAGATGCAAGCTTTAGCTCAGAAACGGAATCAGAGACTGGTTTATGCAATTAGGTATCAAGAAAATCGAGATGCATCTGGCATCAATGCAGGTACTTTTACGTGATTCCAATTATACCTTGTATTAATTGATAGTTGGTTTTTATCCAAATGTTTGTTGTTCTTAGGAATTTGGGGTAAACAAAATCATTAGTGATATTTTTGTAGATAATCCCATGAGCCTATCTATGATAGTTAATAAAAAGTCCATTGGAGATTAAGGTGAAGTATTGTCTGGACTACACTGGAATTAAGGTCGCACAGCGTAAGTGTGGTGGTCAATTGGAAAAGAGGAGATACAGACTTTATGGTTAAGTGAGTGGTGTGATAACAGGAATTTCAAGGACGAAATTCTTTTTAAGGAGGAGAGAGTTGTCATATCCCAAAAATTGGGTTAGTGAACCAAGAGTGGTCACGCCCTGTTTTAAAATAAATGCTGTAAGAGTTGTGGCAAGTATTTAATTTGGCCTAGAGGTTAAGTGTTTTGGATGTGTATTTGAGGACATGTGTTTGATTCCTTTCCTTTCAAATTTTGATTAATTTTATCTATGTATCTAGCTTAAAGCGCCTAGATTATATTTAATTTTCGTAAGTTTTTCAGTAAGAATGAGCCTGTTGGTTTAGTGGTAAGGCTTTAGCCTTCCCTTGGGTCACAAGTTTGAATCCTATTGTGTGCAAAACTGAAATTATTTTTCCTCATTCCTGTTGTGCCACCGAAGCTATTAGGAAATGGATCAAACTCAAATTCTTAGCAACTTGATAAGATAACAATTAAATCTGATAGGTTAAGATAATACAGTTTCTTATTTTTCTAAATTTTGAAGCGTTATCCCTTAAAAATGCTATTTATGTCATTCCCCCTCTCCTCTACTTCTCACTTTTTTTTTTGTTTCATGTTTGTTGTGGAGACTTTTTCCTCTTGTCATTTTTTTCCTTTGTTACGTTTTCTTTCTTTCAATTCTTTTTCAGTTCTCCTGTTGGCAACCTTTCCTTTTTCTTCTTTATTTTCCTCTTGTTATTCTTTACTATTATTTTGTTGCCACCCATACTTCGAGATTTTGTGTCAACGTTCTTTGGGTTTTGTTGTTGGTCGTGTGTGATTTAGAGAATCGATATAGTATCATAGCTTATTGGATAATCTTGAGATGCATAATCCTCTGGTGAATTAAGTGCGGTGGAAATTAATTCTGTTGTGGAGTTTGGTGTTTGTTGTACTGATTGTCTAGAAAGTAGTCAGGTGTGTGACCTAACCCAAAAAATTAGTAAAATTGTGTGAAATCGAAAATTATTGTTTCTGCCACACAATCGTGTACCTGGCCCTATGCTCGACCATGTAGGCCATACGAGCCTATGCCACATGGGCGTGTGCCTGGTCATGTGGGCCACACGAGGTGACAAATAGGGTGTGTGGGCCAAAAAGGCATGTGGGCCCATTTTGAAAGATTAAGTTGGGTTAAACATGCGAGTTATCAAGATTTTGAAATTTGGTTATGAGTTTACAACTTACTTCTGATAAGATTAATTTGTTATGTATGTTGTTAGATCTAAACATTTTGGAAGCATGTCAGAGTTGGTAAATTCATAGACTTATTGTATGAGTAATTGAGTGAGCATGTTCCTATATTGTAATTTCGACTAATATTTTGTGCATAATTCTGATATGCAAAATCGTATACTCTATTAACATGTTTTGATCTGATAAACTTATAAATAAGAATGTTTAATATGAATATATTTGTATATGAATTATGACTTTGCATATGGATTTGGGGTGGGATGTGATTATGATTATGGCAGCTTGACTGTGTTTCTGGTGGCTTGACCACATATATTTATTTTTGGCTAAGTTACCACAAATATATTTGGCAACTTAACTGCATATTTCTACATAGTGACATACGATCACTAATTTGGTGTGTTGTTTGAATGGGTTTACCATAACCCGATTTGGTGTGTTGGATGGACAGAGATGTTGTGTAGCGAATAAGGGTAGGATATGTTCTATTTGACAGTATGCATTACTTAGCATGCCATGCCTTCTTTTATCTATTCTGATATGATATTTTTGTGCATTATTTTTGCTATTTTTTGTGCTTTTGGGCTAAGGCACACACTAAGCTTCATAGCTCACCCAATTATCTTTATCATCTCAGGTAATCCTTAGGACTAGGATTAGGCAGCGTTTGAAAGCTTTGATCCGAATTATCTGAATTGAACCGATTATAAAGGTTTATTTCTATAAATTATGGACTTTGATTCAGACTATGGACAATTTTTGAACTTTATTTTTTGGTTAATTAGTTTTAATTATACCGCATAATTTTTATGTTATTTAAAAAGGAAGTACGATTTTCAAAGCTAAAATGTTTAAGAACTTTTACCGCTGTAAATTCAGAATAAGCAAATAAGTTGTTAGCTTGATTAATCAAATTAAAATTACGAAGAGGGACGTGAATTGGCATTTAAAAATTTTGGTGGAAGCAAAGAAAGAATATGAAACAAAGAACACTAAGATTTAGAGTGGTTCGGCCCCAATTGCTTACTCCACTACCTTAGCTTTCCACAACTAAAAAGTTTCCCAAATTCACTAGTTTGTTCAACCTTTGAGGACAAGGTTTAACCTTACAAATTTCTTAAGATTTCTACCCAAATTTTAAAATAAACCCTCTCAAAGAATTACAAAGAAGCAAGCAAAAAATAATCCTAAAAGGATCAGAAAGTTTGCCAATTGAGCACAAATATACAAGAATACACTTAAGCAAAAGGAAGACAATAATAGCTCACATGTGTGCACAAGAGAATTATGAAAATATTGAGTACAAAGGTTGTTTGATAGATGATTTTTACTTTAATATAATTTTTTCTTGTTGTAGGATCTTTAAAAGTTGGTACTTATACCACTAATTGATTTCCAACCGTTGAAGTTGTTGTGGTAGTTAATAGAGTCATTGGGTATGTGAAAAATTAGAGTATTTAATACACCTGCAACAACGAGTATAGATACCAAATAAGAAGGTATTTATATTTTTTGCTATAAATGTTAAATTTAATGACCGTTGAAGTTTAAATATCAATATCATAACAATTTTATCGATATCTTATAAAAAGGTATCGCTACTAGATCGATACTTAGTTGATTTTGTGAAAAATAAAATTCCAATTTGGTATCGTTTATTTGAAGGGGTATCTTGGCCAAAAAGGTTTTGGTACTTTTTGGTCTCAAGCAATTTTGACTTGTTTGATTTGTTAAAAGACTTTTAACCTATTAAAATCCAAGGAACTGATCCAAGTTAAGCTTAGTGATTAAGTAGGTGAAATTATTGCTATTATTTTGAACTGTGGGAATAAGGCATTGTGGTAAAATTTTTGGTTGATTATTGTCATGGTGTTTTAAGTGATTGCTTGGTTTTATTACTCATAGAATTTATGGACGTTTGATGTTAGTTCATTGATTTACTTAGCTTAAAGTATTGATGACACTTTGATATGTGAATTTTGGGTCTCTTTGATGTTTAATTTTTGGATTATGAATGCATGATAAATTGGTTTGTGTATGGTGGAGTTAATTGCCCTGCTTTACTATGAATTTCAGTGTTTTATGCAAAGATATCGGTAATTAGGCATTTAGTATTGATACCTCCATATTAATTCGAATGTGCAAGAAGTCAATTACTCAATTTGGCATTGTTATCCTGTCTTGAGTATCAATACTTGATGTAAAATTACTGATACTTGTTTATAGGGTATCGATAGTTTGCTGGGTTTAATTTTTGCAGAGAAACAGAAAGTTGATTTGTTATCAATTTTCTAAGTGGTATCGATACCATCTATGAGAAATATCAATATCATTGAACTAGTATCGATACTTACGTAACCTTTTGGTATTTTTTTGTTAAATAGTCCTTAAGTAGGCTTTTATCTTGTTACAAGCTTATTTAATGTATGTTTAGCATAATTTAATGTCTCCTAGGATCTTTTTGTCTTGGAATCTCTATAAATGTTCAAATTGGATGATTGTCGCATGCTAATGAGATGTTATGTAATTTTTGATGTTGGGATGGTGGTATAGTGTCCTGTTGCTTAGGTTCAGTGGCTGATAGGGTGTTAATTTTAGTGGTATTAGAGCTCTAGGTTCACTAACACTCGGACCTAGGTAATTGTGGTGTAGACTAGGGTTATGAAACCTATGTGTCCAATTTTCTATGATTTTTTAAGCTATTTGAAATATCCTTAATTAAATTGCATGTGGGGTAGGAGCGGGAACACATTGCCTTAATCCTAAAGTTTTCTTGCAGGAACGTGACTTGGATCATTTCCCCCGCCACTCACACATTTTTTTTAGTGTGTTTGAGTAGTTTAGATTCGATATGCCTCATAGACATGTGAATGTGAATGCAAATGCTCAAGAGGATGGTACATCATTTGTACCTCTTGTACCGCCTCGTAGAGTGAACATACCTAATGAGGGTGTTGGCCCTTTGATTGAAGCTATGATTGGAGCATTTCAGAGGATTGCTAGTGCTAACCCTGCTCCTGCACCTGCCAACCCTGCACCTATTAATTGAAGGTTATTTCTTGAACGTCTACGGATGTTGGTTGCTAAATAGTTTTCTGGAGTAAAAGAGATCGATTCAACCATAGCTGAGTACTGTTTGAAAGAGTTGAAATGATCCTTGAGCAGATGTCTTGTTCTGATAAGGAGAAGTTCTGTTGTCCTGTATCCCTACTCAACAGTGAGGCTCTTCTTTGGTGGAATACTATTAAGAGAGGTACTATTGCTAATCGTTTGACTTGGGGTTATTTTCTTGAGGCTTTTAAGAGGAAGTTTATAGGTAAGCAGCACATGGAGGCTTGTAAACATGAGTTCTTAGACTTGGTTCAAGGTAATTTGACTATGGCTGAGTATGAGTCGGAGTTTGTGTGACTTAGTCACGCTCCTAATATGGTTCTTTTTTAGAGGGATCA
Organism: Gossypium arboreum; assembly: GCF_025698485.1. Taxonomy (NCBI): domain Eukaryota; kingdom Viridiplantae; phylum Streptophyta; class Magnoliopsida; order Malvales; family Malvaceae; genus Gossypium; species Gossypium arboreum. The sequence goes on along the minus strand of NC_069078.1, from coordinate 15,233,482 downwards.
TTGCAAGAGGTTTCATTTTGGTCTTAATCGTGATATTCGATTTTACTTAGTAGCTTACAATGCTGAGTTGTTTAATGAGTTGGTTGAGAAAGCCAAGGCAGTTGAGGAGACTTTGGCTGAGGTGCCTCATTCTGTACTAAGTGAATCAAGTAAGAGAACTTACGATGGTACATCTAGGAGACCATCTAAGAGGAGGCGGGATACTCAAGGTTTTAATAGGACTGCATGACATGTGTTTCAACAAAGTCATTCTAAGAAGCAAAGCAGTGTTGTGGTTTTGTTCTGGTGGTTCGTTGGGTGGTTCTAGATGGCCACTTTATGCATATTTTGAGCATAGGCATCCTGGAGAATGCCAGAAATTAATAGGTGGATGTCTTAAGTGTGATTCGAAGGAACATTTTTTAAGGGATTGCCCAAACAGAGTAAAGGTTTCACAAACTCAGAGTTCTACACCTGCATCTGTGCCTACTAGAGGTTGTGGTCATGGTAGAGGTAATGGGAGATTGGTTGGGCAATGAGTTGCTGCTCCTACTGTAGATACTCAAGCTGAGTCAGGAGGTCCAGCTCAAGTTTATGTCATTAGGGAACCGTAGGGTCAAGATTTGATTGACGAGATTGCAGGTATTTTTGTCTTGTAATCCATTTCTTTATTCTCGTTGGTAGACTACGCCTTTGTAAATATTGATGATTTAGCTAATAAGTACATAATCCCGATAGGGACTATTGAATTAGGAAAAAAGGTTATCAGATCTTTAAACGAGAGTTTCGTAGTGAACAAAGGAAAATGTTTGCAAAGTTAGCGTAGAATAGCTCATGGTAGTGAAGAGAATCTTTAAGAAAAGTCATAGGGAAAGAGAATAGAAACCAAAATGCACAGCGAAAGTGTGATAGTTAGTTTAAAAGTAGAAATAGCATATTTTATGATTAAGCAAGTGACATGTTAGTAGGAAATTTTGAGACAAAATTCTTTTTAAAGGGGGAGAATTGTCACACCTTGAAATTGGGCCTAGAAGTTTCATAGGTAAATTGGGAATTTTGGCTCGGAGTAGGTTCGGAAAATTTTGAAGTGTGGTAACTCAGAATTATTTTCAACTATAGCTTTTTGAAAATCAAGTCAATTTTTGAAAAAATAGGTTGAAATGATCTTTAATTTTAAAATAAGGATTGTTTTGTAAAAGGGTTCAAATGAAGAGTATCATTAAGGTAAATACCCCAAAGTTTAAAAATACCCTATTATCCCTCCTTCATCTTTACAAACTCATGATAGTTATTTTCTCCTCACGATTCTTGTCGTCCGTTACTCTCCCAAACTTCAATCACTCAATTTTGATTCCCAAACTTCATCCTTTTGATTTTTATCATCACCCAAGCCATAAGTCTCCATAGAATTTTTAAAAAAATACCTAAAAATGCCATTGATTGTGTTGTCTCTCAAGTTGTGGGTTTTTCGGATTTTCGACTAAACCTCCATTTTTCTTTCGTTGAAGGTAACAATTTGTCTTTCCATTAGCTTTAAATGTTATCTGGTCTTTTGAACTAAGTTTTTAGCAATTAAATCGCATGTTTCAAATAAAAGCTAAAAATTGGGTCATTAATGTTAGATTTCAGGATTTTAGTTTTGACATAATTAGAAGGTTTCTAAACATTCCTTAAAGTTTAGTTAAAGAATTCCTACATTTTAATAAGTTTTTGTGAAAATTGCTATTATATGTCAAATTTCAGATTCATGAATCTGCATAGTTTTGAGTAGTTTGAAGGTTTGGATTTTTCTTAGATGTATAATTAGATGATTGAAATCAATTATAGGCAATGGGAATGAATAAAGATTAAGTTTTTTAAATTTCAAGTTTGTTAGTCGAAATTTTAGTTTCATGAGGAATATAACTTAGGCTTTCATTTTTTATTAGTTTATGTGAGTTTTTGTCTACTAATTGATTGTGTATATTGTGTGGTTATTACTTGTGAAGCATCGGAACTATTAGAGCCTTTTATGAGCAAGGCGAAAGGCAAGTAAAAGCTAGTTTAAGCTTTAGTCATCTAGGCGAAAGCCAACGGTGAGTGTTTGGAATTGATGCTTGTAGACACAATTCATAGTGTTAATTGAGAGCTTAGGAATAGCTTAAACCCCTATCCTAAGTTCTGAGTGTAAGTTTTATATTCTTTTTATTTATTTTGGCAAAATGTGTGATTTTGTGAATAATTGTGAAGTGAGTATTGTGATGCAATATTGTGACATGATTTTGTTGTGTTGTGGGCATGATATACATGTAAAATGATAGTGATAATGATATTCTAATAATGCAAATATGTAGCGAAAGAAAGCGAAATTTCGATAAGTATATATGTGTTGAATTGTGGAATGTGATATTATCATAACAAGTAATATGTAGGAATGCTTGTATGTGATATATGATGTACTAATTTTAATGCACACATATATGGTTGAATATGTGATGGCTCAATGAGCATTATTATGGTACTTAAAGTGCAATTAAATATGAATCCGATAAACATACATTGTGTACAAGTTTTTGATGTAAATTAATGAATTTGAAAAAAGATGATGTGTATTAAATCAATAATTAAAATTATGTAATTGTGGATATTTTGGCCTTATGATCTCTTGAAACTGTTGGACATAGTTGACATGTCATAGGATTGTGAGTACTCACCCTTGTGTTTTGTGATTTTGGCATTAAGGCCCTAGGACAATTTGGAGAGATAAGAGAATGTGAGCCAAGCTCTATTCACCGGGATATGTTGGTGCGTTTGAGAGTGTTAGCTAAATGCTACGCTTTTGGGATATGTTTGACTCTATGAGTCATTTGGTGTGGAGATTTGTGTATCCTATGGGTGGTGGTAAAACCCACTTTTATGTTTCATAACCTCAAGTCCTGAATTATCGTTTAAATGTGATCTTATATATTGTGATAATATGATGTGACATGGATGCATAAACATGTGAATATTAGGCTAAATGAGTTGATTTAAGTTTCATGAAAATGTTAGTATGTTCTCATAGTAAATTGCATATGTAATTGTGGTTTAGGTCATTTTCATTTAACTCGTAAAAGCTTGTGAACATATAAGCTAGACTTATGAGTTATTAAAGCATTTATATGTTGTTAGTATTGATGAATTATCATTAAATGAATTATTTGTATATGAGTTGAGTGTAGTTGTACGTGAAAGTATATGATAGTCTTATGATTTAATGAAGCATGAATATGTCATTGTGACTTGGTTGAAACATGGTTGTGGATGCATTGTAGCATGCTCTTGTTTACCTTTGATATTGTGTATACATTGTGGTTACTCTGACATTCACTAAGCTTGTTTAAACTCACACATTCAGTTCTATACCATTGCAAATATTTAGCGTTGCGGTGTGAGCGGTGCAGAAATTCCAACGAAGTGATCCAAGTTAGGCTTAGAGATTAAATAGGTGAGATTATTACTATTATTTTGAATTGTGGGAATAAGGCGATGTGGTAGAATTTTTGGTTGATTATTTCCATGGTGTTTTAAATGATTGCTTGGTTTTATTACTCATAGAATTTATGGACGTTTGATGCTAGTTCATTGGTTACTTAGCTTGAAGTATTGATGACGCATTGAACTGCGAATTGTGGGTATCTTTGATGTTGAATTTGTGGATTATGAATGCATGGTAAATTAGTTTTTGTATGGTGGAGTTAATTGCACTATTCTGTTGTGAATTTCAATGTTCCATGTATAGGTATCGGTAATCGAGCATTTAGTATCGATACCTCTATATTAATTCGAATGTGTAGGAAGTCAATAACTCAATTTGGTATCGATACCATGTCTCGAGTGTCGATACTCAAGGTAAAATTACTGATAATTTTTTATAGGGTATCGATAGTTTTCCGGATTTAGTTTTTGTAAAGAAACAAAAAGTTGATTTGGTACCGATTTTTTAAGCGGTATATTATGAGAAATATCGATATCATTAAACTAGTATGGTACCTACGTAACCTGTTGGTAATTTTTGTTAAATAGTCCTTAAGCATGCTTTTTATCTTGTTACAAGCTCGTTTAATGTATGTTTAGCATAATTTAATGTTGCCTAGGATATTTTTGTCTTGGAATCTCTATAAATGTTCAAATTGGATGATGGTCACATGCTAATGAGACATTATGTAATTTGCAAAGTTGGGACGATGGTGTAGCGTCCTGTTTCTCGGGCTCGACAATTGGGCCAGGTATAGGGTGTTACAAATCATCTCATGATTGGTCTTTGGGCGTACTCTAACAGAATAGTCATCAACAAGCACAAAAGCATATTGTTTTCAACCCAAGCTAGTTGTCCTAATAGGACCAAATAAGTCTATGTGAATTAGTTGAAGAACTCTACTAGTTGATACATCATTAATAGATTTAAAGGAAAATCTTTTATGTGTACCTTTAACACATGCATCACAAACTTTATCTAATTCATAATCAATTTTAGGCAATCCTCTCACTAAGTCATTTTTAACTAGTTTATACAATATGGTCATGCTAGCATGTCCTAGTATTATATGTCATGATAAAGAATTATTTCCATTTTTAGCAACAAGGCATATGAGTGACTCATGCAAATCTTTATAATACACCATATAAACATTTATTATCCTATGTCCTACAAGAAAAATATTATTAGACACAATATCAACTATTTTTCAACCATTAGACTCAAAAATGACATTGAGACCACTATCACACAATTGGCTTGTAACACCCCTCGCTCGCATCCGACGTCGGGACGCGGTTCGAGTTGCTACCTGACTTTTACTAACACTTCCATACTAAACAAGGCCATGAAATCTCAAATAATTAAAAACTTTTCTTTTCACATGTAATCTGTCCCTTATGCGAGCTTACGAGGCCCAATACATGCATTCGGGGTGGTTCGAGACTCAACCGAGAACTCATAAAAAACTTAGGAAATCTCTTGCATCAAGGCTCCACACGCCCGTGTAGGTATAGAGCACACACCCGGGTGCTAAGGACACGCCCGTATCCCGAACCCATGTCCAAAAACCTGGACAAATACAAGGCTATTTTCGAAGCCATTTTGTCACACTCACAACACATGCACGCATACTTATACAATAGCATACAACATGACAAAATTAGGCACTTAAACCTTCCTAACATGACATGACCATGGTAATTTCACATGCAACCATTACAATAAGTTTTTCTTTCATCTTTACCATATTAATGCTATAGCTATCAACATGTCATCAAACCTCTTGTCCATCACAAAGCATGCATAATCATATCCACAAACCATTCATGAAGCATTATTAACTATTTACCAATCACTTAATCCTGCATTAGTTATTAGCTCATCAATGAATCTCAATTCAATCTCTAGGCATACATGATGTAAGCCACATCACAAGAGATGATAACATACATGTATAAGAATAATCATATGGGCCCATAACGATATTAGCCGACATAGACCAATTTACATGACTAATACTACCTTAATAACAAGCCAATGCCTTTGGCTAAATCATAATATTACAATACTACCTTAATAACAAGCCAATGCCTTTGGCTAAATCATAATATTACATACTCACATTAAAACCCTATACATGCCATAGACTAGAATCACTTGAGTTTACTTACGCAAATAGCGTTAACTCGACAGTGTGATAATATCTCTAACGGCCTCCAACCCGAGCTAACCTGGAAACTCTAGAAAACATGTGAAAGAAGAGGGTAAGCTTTCGCTTAGTAAGTTCATATGAAAACAATAAGCAACTCATTAACTTGTTTTATCAATGTTTACAACATATTCTCAAGTTCACTACAAGTTGTCTTCCTGAGCAGCAGTCACTAAATTATTTATATCTGGAGCTACGAAACTCCAAATTAAGTTCCGTTAATTTTCCCTGAAACTAGACTCATTTATATTTCTTCGATAAAATTTCCAGAATTTTTTACTTAGCCAATTAGTACAGTTTATTCCTCAAGTTTGCTCCTGATTCACTGTCTGACAGTTTCAACCCTTCTGCACTAAAGTTCAATTATCTCATAGTACAGGACTTGAATAATGTTCTCGTCTATTTCTCTTGAAACTAGACTCATATGTCTACTTAATAATTTTTTTTCTAGAATTTTTTGTCAAGCCATTTAGTACAGTTTATTAGTTAAAGTTTCCCCTATTTCAGGGTATGACTACTCTATGCACTACGAGCCGAATTTCTCCCTGTGCATAATTCCAATGATCATGCCGTTTGTTTCCCTTAAAGATAGACTCAATAAGGAATCCATGCATGTAAGGTATGACTCTTAATAACTTTTGTACAATTTACGGTGAATTTATAAAATCAGAACAGGGGATCTCGAATTCATTCAGACCCTGTTTCACGAGAATTTAAATATCACACAATATAGAATTATTTTTCTTCCTCTATTTCTTTCATGTGAAAATAGACTCATTAATCTTTAATCCCATATTTTATTCTGCCTCTAATTAATTTTCCACTATTTTTAGTGTATTTTCAAAGTTACACTACTGCAGTAACTCAAATCTGGTCATTGTTCATAATATTAATACAACACCATTTTATCCATCATGGTAAGAACACATATTATGCATCATAGATCATCACATATCAAGGCATTCTCATAGGCTTAGTATACATACTTGCACAACTCGTAACATAACTCGAGTGCATACTCACCAATGACTTACCTCATTGGGACCATCATCAACCCTTTCCTTGGATTGCCCGTTGAACACTTGGAATACTAATTGGATACTCGGAAAAGCCTTTGCACATAAGTGCCTCAATTGTAGCTAAAGCTATCTCATATCTCATGACATTTCAATGCTCACTATCGAGCTAGTCATCTAGACTCATAATTCCTAGTGACATGTCACTCGTATCCTAATTTATTCCTAAGGTTCAAACGGGATTTTTCCTTGCCTATTAAGGCTTTGTCTTATCATATTTCTATTAATCACATACACATTAATATCTGTACAATTCATGTAATGATAACATTTAAATACATGTATAGCATCGTATTGTTTACATACGAACTTACCTCGATACCACAAAGGTGAAAGACATACTCGTCCATAAATCGATTTCTTTCCGTTCTAGGTCCAAATCTCAATTTTCATCATCTATAACGTCAATTTAGCCTAACAATCAGTCACAATATTCATATGGGTCTAAAAATCATATTTTTACAAATTTTCATTTTGACCCCTAAACTTTTGCATATTTGCACTTTTGCCCCAATGCTCGTAAATTAATTTTTATCACATTTCTTTACTCCTTGAGTCTAGATGAACCATTTTCATAACTATAGCAACTCATAATTTCAACTATTTTACACATTTACAACTCATTTTACAACTTAGCAATTTAGCCCTTTTTAAGGTATTTTCATGCAATTTCTTTCACAAAAGTTGTTTATTAGACAACTAGGACTCATAATATTCCATAAAAACACAGAAAACAACACATTTACTCTCATGGTAAAACCCTAGACTCTTCATGATTTTGCAAAATAATCCCCTCTTATGAAAGCTCATGCTTTAGGGGTTCCAAAAATGTAAAAATCATCAAGCAAAGACATTAAAATCACTTACTATAAAGGGAGTTTCTTTGCTGAAAGTTTCCAGCTTCTAAACCCTTTCTTTGCTGCCATTTTTTTGGGTGGAGAGAAGATGAAGAAAAGATGATATTTTCTTTTCTTTATTTTATTACTAATTAGTCAATTAAAACACATAAAAGCCACAAATTTTGGCCTTTTGACCAATTGGTCTCCCCTTGGACGGCCACACACTTAAAAAGGGTCTAATTGCCCTTTAAATGCCTCCAATTTTATTTCTCTAGTCTATTAACACATTTAGGCATTAACACACAACTTTTACCTTTTACGCGATTTAGTCCTTTTTCGAAATTGGACTAGAAATCGCTAAAATTAATTTACCAAAATTTACATGCACTTATAAAATTATATTATAACACAAAATAATACTAAAATAATTTTCTCTGGCCTCGAAATAGTGGTCCCAAAACTACTGTTCCGACTAGGCCCAAAATCGGGCTGTTACATGGCTAATACTAAGTAGATTATGCTTAAAATTGTTAACATAAAGAACATTTTCAATAAGAACTGAAAAGTTTTTACCAATATAGCTGATTCATTCTTCTTATCCTTTAAAGTTATCACCAAATGTAACTACTCCATTTTTATGCTTTAAATTGACAAAGTGGCTCTTATCATCGGTCATGTAATCTGAGCATGCACTAACAAGGTACCATGAATTTTTGAGTGAATCATCTACCTTGAACTAATGCTCCTTTTCCTACAAACATAAAATTAAGCATTGATCTTTGGCACCCAAAATCTTTTGGGTTTGGGTCTATAAGCATTAGTTCCTATAATTTTAGTCCCTTTAGGTATCCATTTTGAAATGATGTCTTTATCTTGAGAACTTATGAGTCTTTTTAGGACCCATATACTTTTAATAAGTTTTCATTTGTAAAAATTTTGGGGACATCTATGTTTATAGAAATTAAATCTAGTTTTGATAAAGTTTTGTTTTGAGCTTTCTCCTCTAAAAAATCTTTTTGGTAAAACATTGTTAAAGTGAGCTTTTTCACTCTTAAGCAACTCAAGTTACTTTTGATGATCATCATGAACCTTAGAAAGAAAATTATACAAGTCAAAATTCTTTTTCTCAAAATCATTTATACTAGCTTGCTCATTTATTTTACTTTTAAGTTCATGCTTGACTTTGGAGAGTGAATTATTTTCATCTTTTAGTTTTGAAATAGTTACTCTATATTTTGAAACCATTGATTCAAACTCCAAATCCAACTCATCATAGGCATCTTGTAACTCATCAAAAGAATAAGAAATTGAATTGGATGAGGTAAAAGTTACCTTAGAGTCGTCGATGGCCATAAGGCAAAGCTTGGCTACTTCTTGATCTTCAATGTTGGAGGAATCTTCATCACTCGAAGTAGCAACATGAGCCTTGAGTTTTTGTTTTCTTGACCTTCTTTTCTTCCATTAAGGATAATAAAACTTGATGTTTCTTGACTTCTTGCATTCATAACATATGACTGGGTCCTTCTCTTTAGTAGATTCAATCTTGATTCTTTCCTTCTTTTGGAAATTTCTTCCTTTATTAAACCTCATGAACCTCTTGCATCTTCTTCCAAACATGGTCATCTCTTGATCCTCATCCACATCTTCATTAGAACCAACTTCTTCTATCGTAGACATGAGGGCAATACCAACCTTCTTCTTTTCAACTTTTTCTACTCCTTTATTCACTCCTTTGAGTCTCATTTCAAGGATGAGAAAAGAATCAATTAGCTCATCTAATGAAAGAGTCTCTATATTTTTAGCTTCCTTTATGGCTATAACTTTGGCATCCCAAGACATTAGCAAGCTTCTAAGCATTTTCCTCACTAACTTTTCATTGGTATAAGTCTTCCCGTAAGATTTGAGCTCATTGATGATAATGGTGAATCTATTGAACATAGCTTTGATGTCCTCATCGGGCTTCAACATAAATGTCTCATAATTATGAGTGAGAATTCCCACCACTGATTTCTTGACTTGATCAGTAGCTCATGAGTGACCTCCAATTTGTCCCAAATTTTCTTGGCATTGGAAAATGTCGGTACCCTGCTATTTTCCTTCAGACCAAATGCACAAAAGAGAGTGTGCATGGCATTGGCGTTGAGTTGTATGATTCTCCTATCTTCCTCGTTCCATTCCTTCTTGCTGTTTGGAATTAATAACTCTCATTCTTACTTTTAAGGTATGGATGGACCATCCATGATGATGTCTCGTATGGTAAGATTGTTGGCTTGTATGAATAACATCATTCTAGTATTCCAATATGAATAATTTGCATCATTGAAGTAAAGAGGTTTATTAATGAATTGAGACTCACCAACCATAATAGAGCCAGAAGAATATGCCATCTTATGTGGTTTGAATAGATGGAAGTTGAGCTACATCAAGGATCTTCTCTTGGTTGTTAGATCGTCTTTTAGATACTAGCTCTGATACTAATTGTTAGCTTGATTAATCAAATCAAAATTTCCAAGAGGGGCGTGAATTGGCCTTTAAAAATTTTGGTAGAATCAAATAAAGAATATGAAATAATGAACACAAAGATTTAGACTGATTTGGCCCAATTGCCTACTCCACAAACTTAGCTTTCCATAACTAAGAAGTTTCCCAAATTCACTAATTTATTCAACCTTTGAGGACAAGATTTAATATTACAACTCTTTTAATATTTCTACCCAAATCTTAAGATAAACCCTCTCAAAGAATTACAAAGAAGAAAACAGAGAAATAATCCTAACAAGATCAGAATGTTTGCCAATTAAGCACAAATAGACAAGAATACACTTGAGCAAAAAAAACAAAAAGAGCTCACAAGTATGTAAAGAGAATTATGGAAGTATTGAGTACAAAGGTTGTTTGATTGATGATTTTTTATTGAATATAATTTCTTGTTGTTGTAGGATCTTTAAAAGCTGGTATTTATACCCCCTACTTGATTTCCAACCGTTGAATTTTTGTGGTAGTTAATAAAGCCATTAGGGATGTGAAAACCAGAGCATTTAATCCACCTGCAACGAGTATCGACACGAAATAAAAAGGACTCGATATTTTTACAATAAATGCTAAATTTAGTAATCGTTAAAGTTTAAATATCGATGCCATAACAATTTTATTTATACCTTATAAAAAGTTATTGATACCAAATCGATACTTAGTTGATTTAGTGAAAAACAAAATTTCAATTTGGTATTATTTATTTGAGAGGTATCCATATTTATACTTTTTGGCTTGGAGCAGTTTTGACTTGTTTGATTTGTTAAAAGACTTTTAACTTGGTTAAAATCATTTTAACTTGATTTTAAAGTAGTTTCAAAAATTTCTAAGAATTCAAAGGAGATATTTAAAATTTTATCTCTTAGACTTCAATTTAAAGAATTATTTTATCAATTTCGTTCAATTTTAACTTTTATTTAAAAAACTTAAATTTATTATAAAACATTTTATCAAATAAAGTTTAGTTTATCATTAGTTTTTTTTCTTGAGAAAGATAAAATAAGGTAATATTACTATTTCAGTTCGATTTGGTAGAAAGTAATGCATGTTTTTAAAACACTTATTTGACAAAATTAAGTTTTTTAAGGAAATAAACGAAAATGAGTTTTTGAAAAATTACTACTGCTAGAATAAGCAATAATTTGAAACCAAACAATCAAAGCATTGAAATATTAACGTAACCTTCTTGATCTGGCCCTAACGTCTAGGTCGAGCTTACTGTGTTACAACACTCCATACCTGACCCAACCTAAGGGTCCAATCTACGGGATGTCACATTCGTTGCCGGAGCAACTATAATCGATTAAATTGCAATTTTATAGTTAATACATATTGTTAATATTAAAACTTCATTACGACATGTTAAACAATCATATACAAGCTTTCAAAAGCTCTTTAGATGTCTTGAGATTAAATAAGAACCAACTGTAAAATTTTCAAAATATCGAGTTGACATCACAACTTCAGGGTTCTAGGTCATGATGCAACTCACTATTGATTTCTCGTTGCAACTTTAAGGGTCCATCTTCATGACATGACCGTCTGTTTGCCAAAAATCCATTTAAATCTCAATTGAACTTTAAACAAATCAACAATTAACTTCAATCATCATACCAAATAACCATTTGAGACAAATACAATTATATGCTACAAGTTCTACAATATTTCATTCATTTCAACTATTATACCAATCTCAATTGCAAAAAGCCAACCATTTGGCCATATCAAAATTAATTGTTTTTAACTTTAAATATCAACATGATCACATATTATGCAAAATCAACTCAAAACCTAGGTACATTCCATATATTAAAATGAAAAGGGACTATACAAATAGTGTTGAGTCGAGGGTTGTAGTTTGGATGCTGAATTACTTTTGGGGGCTTTAAGATCCACCTAAACCTATGCACAGAATAAACATACCATACGTTGAGCGATAAATCTCGATGGTACTTCCATGATTCAAGTCAATTAAATATTAACATTAGGCATATGAGCATAATCGATTCAAGATTTATATCAATCAATTTACATCTCATTCATGCCAAACACTTCATTTATCATTATTATATAAACTAATTCATATATCATCATTCTTAATTCATTTCATCATCAACTAATATGTATTCAATATCATATAATATAGTTCATATCACATGTCATATATTATATATCACCATTTCATTTGCACTTAATTTATCGCATAGATCATTATCAATTTTCATATTGAATTCATTTACGACATGTATATATCGATTCAATTCCTAGCCAATATCATCAACACAAATCAATTCATACGACTAGCATAAGCTTACCTCATTTATCAATCATGCATTCAATATGTATATGCATATAATTTTAATGCTCTCGAATCATAAAAGTACAAACTAATAATTTAGCTACTCGTCTAGGACTCTCGCCTTTCCCTTCTCTCGGGACAGCGAAAAGTCGACTTTAGCTTACAATTTTTCTTGGTTGAATGTACAGTAAAATTTGAAGCTTTCTTTGTCTCTAAAAAATTGTGGACGGTGTGAAAAATGAGGAAGATGATGAATTCTCCACTATATAATATATTTATACTTTAATTAGGCTTTAATTAGTCTAGTCTAATTAACTTAATTAAGATTTAATTATACTAATCTTATCATTAATTAATCTAAGTAGAAACATCATCAACATCTACTATCTCATGTTATGGATTTTTTTTATTCACCATTTTGGTCCTTTGGGTAATTGCTATCTAGGTGCTCAAGTCTTTTCTTAATTAAAATTCAATAGCGATTGAAATTTTACAATTTAGTCCCTAACTTTTAATTAACAATTTTATTGGTTAAATTACTTAATGGATCTTTATTATATTTTCATATTAACTTTATAAATATTTCTATTTTATATCTATGGAATTGATTTACGAAAATGGGGTTCCAAAATTGCATATTTTGAAACCACAAAAATTGGGTTGTTACGGTTCTCCCCCATAAGAAATTTTGTCTTCAAAATTTACCTAGAAAGAGTTGGGGATACTGAGATCTCATTGTCTTTTCTGGTACCCAGGCAGCTTGTTCTATGCTATGACTACGCCTTAGCACTTTCACCAATGGCACGCGTTTGTTTCTTAATTCTTTCATTTCTTGAGCCAATATTTCTATTGGCTCCTCTTCATATGACAAATAATGTTATACCTCAATTGCTTCCACAGGAATCACATGGGAAGGATCTTATTAATACCATTGAAGCATTAATACATGAAACATATTATGTATTTTTTGCAACTCTGATGGCAGGGCTAAACAATAGGCAACTAGCCTTACCCTTTCAATGATTTCGTACAACCCAATACATCTGGGACTTAGCTTACTTTTATGGCCAAAGAGCAAAATTTTCTCCCACAGAGAGACTTTTAGGAATACTATCACCTACATCATATTCAATTTCTTTCTATTTTAGGTCAACATACAACTTATGCCTATCAGTGGCTACTTTTAATTTGCCTTTTATTATCGTCACCATATCTTCTATTTCTTGCACCATTTTTGTCCCAATAATCTTTTTCTCACTCAAATCTAACCAACACAATGGTTTTCTACACTATCGAACATATAAAGCTTAGTACAAATCCATTTGAATTTTTTATTGGAAACTATTATTATAAACAAATTCAGTTAAAGGAAAAATGTCATTCATAGCCATTAGACTAGGGATGGAAAGTTGTGCTAAATTTCAACCTCATACCTAAAGATTCATGCAACTCCTTCCAGAATCTCGAAGTGAAGTGAGGATCCTGCTCCTAGATAATGGACATAGGGACACCAAGTAGCCTCATTATCTCGTGAATATACACTTTAGCAAGCTTTGGAAGTGGCCAATCAATTCTTATTGCCAAAAAGTGAGAAAATTTCATCATTCAGTCCACTATCACCCAGATAGCATTTCTTTTGTGTGATGAAGCTGGTAGGAAAATGAAAAAATCCATTGTGATTCGTTCCCATTTCTTCTTAGGATCGAAATAGGTTGAAGCAACCTAATGGGAATTTGAAGTTCAGCTTTTACTCATTAGCACATCAACTATTTATAAAAATATTCAATTATTTTTCTTTTCATCATAGGCCAACAATAAGATTCTCGTAAGTCATGATACATTTTTGCACCACCAAGATGCATAGTGAAAGAACAATCATGAGTTCCACATAGAATCAATTTCTTCAGTCCAGAGTCGTCGGAAACACAAATTTGATTGTGGAATTGAAGGAGATTATTCACATCAATGTTGAAATTCTTATTCTCACCTTACTAAGTAAGCTTTATTTTTTCTACCATCTTAGCATCTAAAAATTGCGCCCTTTTATCTAATCAATAAACACGAGCTTTACTTTCAATTCAACTAACATGTTTCTATCATCACAAACACTCAATTAAGCAAACATTGATCTTAATTCAAATGTTGACTTTTGAATTAAGGCATCATCTACCACATTTTCTTTTCCAAAATAGTAATTGATTATGCAATCATAATCTTTCAGCAATTCAATCTAGCAACGCTATCCTAGATTTAACTCTTTTTGGTAGAGAGGATTTTGAGACTCTTATGATCCATATAAATATATCATTTTTCATTCTACATATTCATATAAATATAGCATTTTTGGGAGATGAGATATTTGAGACTCTTATGTATTTCTTAAGGTATCTCTATGGAAGAAAGTCCTAAGGTTTGAATGTAAAGGGAAGCTAAGTCCAAGATTCATTGGTCCTACTGAAGTGGTAGAAAAAATCGATCCTATAGCATATTGACTCAAATTACCCCATAAACTTGATTGAACTCACGATGTGTTTCATATGTCTATGCTGAGAAAATATCGTGTAGACTCATCCCATGTAGTTCTAACAGATGTCATTGAAATTCGACCTAATTTGACATGTGAGGAAAACCCAGCAATGATTGCGGGTAGCGATGTGAAATTCTTGCGAAACAAGAAAATTTCGTTGGTCAAAGTGTTGTGACAAAACCACAAGACTAGTAAAGCTATTACGAAAATAAAAGAAGCAATTAAGCAACAGTACCCTCAACTGTTTAAAGGTGAATATTTTGAGGACCAAATGCCTTAAGTAGGGGAGAGTTCTAACATCTCGAGTTAGGGCTTGGAAATTTGGGCCTCGATTGTAAGATTTCACCAATGTTTCAACGAATTAGGGGTTCACTAAAAGAGTTTCAACAAGGATTTCACCCAAAATTTGGCGAAGCAGTATTGACCGCCTCCAGATGTATGAACGTCTAGAGTAGAAATCCTACACAAAATATATGAAAATATGGTATCCGTAAGTATATCGGTCAGGTTATAATATAGTTATAATGGAGTAGATAAGTACTGCGAGGATCATACCCAAGGGAGGCGAGCACTAAAAGAACTCTAACCTAAGTGTAAATAGATCTAATTAGTACTTTAAATGAATTATATTATAATGAAATAAAAATAAAGGTTTTGGTCATCTTTACTAATAATAATAAAATAAATAAATCATGAGAAATCCTAATTATTACTTTAAATGAATTATATTATAATGAAATAAAAATAAAGGTTTTGGTCATCTTTACTAATAATAATAAAATAAATAAATCATGAGAAATCAAATTATAGAATATATCAACTCTGAGCATGGGTGATTAGTTCACTTCAGTAATCATAATCAACTATCACTTCAGGTTTTCTTATTCGATCAACTAGTCGATATCCCAGCAGGATCTTCCGATCATCCACTAGAATAATGAGTCGATAAGAACTACTTATCTCTAGATCTCATAGCCCAGACTTGTTCAGGGTTAAGGTGTTCACTGATAGGCCATACCAAATTTAGGTTAATTCCCACCTTAATGACTTCCTAGGGTTGGCAGACCTACGGTTTTGGTTTTTCCTTTCCTAATCAGTTGATCCATCAAGAGGACCCTACAAAATAATTAATTATTCACACCTCCACTCGCTAATCCCTCACAAGAGGATTAGTTTCTCATAGATCTCATAAACAATATAGACTTGATGTATGAAATAGGCATGAACAATAATTCAAGAATATAAGGTTTAGAATAAGCTTGATTTGTATTAGAATTAAAAGTTGAATCCTCACAAAGTTTGATTATGTTTCACAAATCTGATTTCTTTCACAAAACAAAGAACAAAAACTGAAATAAACCTAATGTAACACTCCTAGCCCGTATCTGTCGTCGGATTAGGGCTATAGAGCATTACCAGAAATTAACATTATACAACGAACATTTATTCAACATATACAAATCATAGCATAAAACAGAGCAATTTTATTCAAACCCAAGCATATAGTCCCTTATACGAGCCCTCGAGGCCCTAAAAACATATTAGAAATGGGTCGGGACTAAATCAAAAACATATAGGATTTTTCGAAAAAAGATGCAAATTTTGAAATTGCAGGGGTCACACGGCTGAGACGCACGCCCGTGTCTCAGGCCATATAGGCATTTGAAGTAGGGACAGACGACCATCTCCCAGCCTATGCCTGTGCCCTTGTAACTCTCTAACTTGGGTCACACGGCCTAGCACGAGTGGCATCACACGTCCATGTGCTAGGCCGTGTGCTAGGCTGTGTAACTATCTGACTTGCAACTTTTTGTAAGCTACAGGGGACACACGGCCATCACATCGACTGAGACACACGGTCATGTGTCACATACGGCTGAGACACACACACATATCTCTGGCCATGTAGACGAAAAATAGGTCATTTCCAAGCCAATTTTCTCACCCATAGTCTATCCACTTACACAAAACATATGTACCTATTTTCATTAATTCAAAACACATCTAACATATGCATATTCAAGCTAGAACACCATAGTAATTAACCATACAACCAATATGCCAAAATGGCACATCAATATCAATAATAAAACTTGATTCAATACCTGCTAATTTTATCCATAAATCAATCAACCAATTGAACAACTTAGATACTATATTACCATAATGTTCACATAACGTTTTCATGCACAAAAATACCATTATAACCATTTCCACATCTACCATCTACCTTAATAAATTTACCAAATACCAAACTTATTCAAGGCTTGTAACACCCCTCACTCGTATTCGACACCAGAACAGGGTTATGAGGCATTACCGAACTTACATCAGAAACAATCATACAATTTCAAGTCATAATTTTCAACCAAATTTAAAACCATTTGCTTTTAGTCATAAAATCTCTAATATGAGCCTATGGGGCCCAAATCATGCTCTAGAAGTGGTTCGGGAATAAACAGAGAACTTAGGAAATTTTTACAAAACTTGGAAGATTTTTGCCATGTATAGGGGTCACAAGCTAGTGTGGTTTGGGACACGCCGCAGGCCATGTGGTCACACACGCCCGTGTTGTAACACCCCAAACCCGGCCTAGACGTTATGGCCAGATCCGACGTGCCACATCGAAGCGTTCAAAACATTTTATGTTGTTGATCTAGAAAAACTTACTTAGTGTTTTAAAAGATATAATCTCATTGTAGGTTAAGGTGAATGGAAGCTATGCACCAGGTAGCGAACCGGAAAAAGAGGAGGTGAGTCCATCGATCGCTTGATATCAAGCTCCTTGAATCCAATCCTAGACATGCACACCGCCATTGCCACACCTCAACGTCATGTATATTTTCAGGAAACCAATTTGATTAAGTCCTTTTTAGGAAAAGTGATTAATTTTGGAAAATATTTTCATTGCGGAAGCTTTGCTTGTTGTTGTGTTGTTTTGAAATCAATTACTGCTTTTGAAAACGCGTCCTAAAAGTATCCAATTTCAACATTTAAGCATAAGTAATACCTATCTTAATAAAACATATTAAAACCATCAACAAAAAGAATAATTAAGCGGCCTTATTACATAAAAAAAAAACCCAAAACCTTAAATGTAAATAAAAGAATGTCCAGTTCACCAGAAGAAAATCAAACTTGCAGAACGTGTGGCCACTCCGAATTCCTCACAACTCCAAGCCCACTATGGTTGGGGATTACCTGCGTGGATGAAATTAAAGGGGTGAGTTTGGGGAAACTCAGTGTGTAAATTAACCCAACCATAGCCTATATCGGTTCAAACCTCGAGAATGCGAATAAGTTGGCCTTAGCCGAGCAATTCGAATAAAGCCCATAGGCCCATAACGAGCGAGCAGATATCACATGTTTATGCAAAACCCAACCCCTATCCAACCACATGCACCCCCATACCAACCTTTCACCATGTGGGGAGACTACTCGACCCACCCAACCGCTACACGCCACAGAAATATGCAGCATGGCTACTAGAACAGATAATGTGACAGAGTCACCATATACAGATAATCGTGGCAGAGCACCAGAACAGATATATGTGGCAGAGCCACCAGATTAGATAATTGTGGAATAGCCACCAGGACGCTTCCTCTATAATAAAACCCATGTCCCCATGCAACAGATATACAATCATGGCATACATCATACAGAATTAAATCATCATGCTTTTCAGTCAAAAGTAACCCTAGGGGTATAATGGTAATTTTGCACCTAGGGGTATCAGTAATTTCCATACATAGGGGTATTCAAGTAATTTCACTATTCTTAAGGTTTTCATGCATAACATAGCCATTTACGTACGACCAGAAACACTTACTGCGTTTTCTTACCGAATTGGGCCCGTTGGCCCACTATCCCAATTTTGGCCCATAAAGCCCAAGAACATCGAAATGCACGGAATCGTGCACTTTGCAATCTTATCACTTTAATTTACCACATACATCAACTATTAATCTCACGAGCGCTCGCACACTCGCAAGTTCTCAAGATACCGGCTTTTCGACATTTTGGCTTTTCGGCTTTTGTCGATCTAGTCTATAAGAGGGTGTTAGTTACACACCTATTTGCGATGATATGCTGATGAGATCCACACAGAACTGCCTACAATTGGATTACTAACACGTTAATCTAACTATCGTAAATAAACTACGTATTAACCTCTTACCACATTCGGCCAAAAGCACCTTAGGCACTAGCGATCCTACCTTTGCCGAAGTTAGCAATTATGTCTAGATCCAGTCGTTCCACTTGTCCAAGCCTTCGATTAGCAGCCTCTAGATCCCACTACTATCAAAATAAAATAGTTATAACAACCCTTAGAGCTACAAGCCCAAATCGACAGCCTCCCTAACCTTTAGGGGTTTCAGCTTTTCTAAAACCCGAAATAAAGATTAAGTTCAAAAACTTACCACCGGTTCCTTCAGTCAATGATTCCAATTAACTCCTACTCGATTTCGATGCATGATCTAACCCTCAAATGATAACAAAATTTGAGCCTTTAATGATCTTAAAATTGGCTATGTCCCTATGGCTATGCATTTTGGCTTTTTTTGTGAAGAAAATATGAGGGTTTTGTAGTGGCTTTGTCGACAGAAACTTGGGGTTTAGAGGACTAGAGAATCGGTCAAGAAGATGAGGGAAAATAAGAGGGTTTTGACTAGAAGAAAACGGCACAAAAGAAATTAGGCTTTCGAGATTTTGGTTTTTTTGAGGTAATCGACTATAGGCTTAAAAACAACTAATAAAAATGAAGATGAGTAGAATGGTAGAGAGATTCGGCAGACAAGAAGAAGAAAAGAAGTTGATGAAGAGAGAAAAAGAAGAAAGAAAGAAGAAAAAGGAAGAATGGTCAGGAAACGGCACAACTTACCCCTAATGCCGAACTTATACTTGGCATTTGACCTAGCCGAAACTTGCCCCCTAAGAAAACCCTTGGTTGGCCAACTCTTGCTCCTCAAGAGTC
Source organism: Gossypium arboreum (assembly GCF_025698485.1). Classification (NCBI taxonomy): domain Eukaryota; kingdom Viridiplantae; phylum Streptophyta; class Magnoliopsida; order Malvales; family Malvaceae; genus Gossypium; species Gossypium arboreum. Next base: position 15,213,544 of record NC_069078.1, on the reverse strand, counting down.
CACCATGCGGCCAACCCTGCTCTCCCTAATCAGCTCCTAAATCCTCTCCCTTATCCCCTCCTTACTCAATCCCCTGAGCAACTCAAACTCCTCCTGATAGTCTTTTACTTGAGTTCCATTACTTACCCTTTCTAAACATAAAAATAATTCCCTTAATATGCTCCCGTTGTGACTTAAACCTTGGTTCTCCCTAGCATCCACACGCCACTTTTATAGCCTTCCCAGTGGCGTCACATGCCACTTTGCCATCTACTTCTTTGTGTTTTATTTTGCCTAATTAATACTTAAAAACCCAGTTACCCAGAACCCCTTTTTCTTTCGGAACTAAAATTAACTAAAATTACAGAGTTTTAACTTAAGCTTGGGCCTTTTAGAGGCCCACTAACATAATTAAACCTACGCCAAACAGACAGAACACAAAAATTTTAAATCTTTTCCAACATACACAGAATTCCCGAAAATTGGGGGGTTACAACTCTACCCTCCTTAAAAAAAATTCGTCCTCAAAATTTACCTGACCCAAACAGATGAGAGTATTGCCGTTGCATCGCCTCTTCTGACTCCTAAGTGGCTTCCTCTCTGCCATGATTACGCCAAAGCACTTTCACTAACGGGATAGATTTCCTTCTGAGAACCTTAACATCTCGAGCCAATATCTGCACAGGCTTCTCCTCAAAGATCAAATCAGTCTGAACTTAAATTTCTGCAACTGGCACGACATGAGCAGGGTCAGAAAGATAACGCCTTAACATGGAGACGTGAAATACATCGTGAATCCTGTCTAACTCTGAAGGCAATTCCAATTGATAAGCTACTGGGCCTACTCGCGTCAAAACCCGATAAGGCCCAATGAACCGCGGACTCAACTTGCCCTTCTTACCAAACCTTAATATCTTCTTCCAAGGAGAAACCTTTAAAAAGACCATATCACCTACTGAGTACTCAATCTCCTTATGCTTCAAATTTGCATACGATTTTTACCTATCAGATGCTTCTTTTAACCGATCCCTGATTATTCTGACCTTAGTCTCAGTATCAGCTACCAACTCTGGTCCAAGAACTTGTCGCTCTCCTAGCTCCGTCCAACAACTAGGTGTACGACACCTTCGTCCATACAGTGCTTCATACGGTGCCATTTGAATACTCGCCTGGTAACTGTTATTGTACGCAAATTCTGCCAATGGCAAGTACTCCTCCCAACTACCTCGAAAGTCCATTACGCATCCCCTCAACATGTCCTCCAGAATCTGAATAACCCTTTCCGACTGACCATCAGTTTGGGGATGGAAAGCCATACTAAAGTTTAATCGCGTCCCCAACGCCTCATGCAACTTTTACCAAAATCGATATGTGAATCTGGGATCCCGGTCAGAGATAATCGAAACTGGGACTCCACGAAGTCGCACAATCTCCACCACATACAACTTGGCTAACTTTTGAAGTGAAAAGTCAGTACGTACAGGTATGAAATGGGCTGATTTGGTCAGCCTATCCACAATCACCCACACCGAGTCTTTCTTCGATGGTGTTAAGGGCAGCTCACTCACAAAGTCCATAGTTACCCTCTCCTACTTCCAAAGTGGTATCTTCACTGGCTGCAACAGTTCAGAAGGTAATTGATGCTCAACTTTCACTTGCTGGCATGTCAGATATTTCCCTACAAACTCTGTTACTTTTAGTTTAAGTCCAGGCCACCACTACAATTCTCGTAAGTCGTGATACAACTTGTTCCCTCCAGGATGCATGGCACAAAGTCCCCCATGAGCTTCCTTCAATATTTTCTGACTTAAATCAGAGTCCTTTGGAACATAAATTCTTCCTCGGAAGCACAGAACTCCATCGCTATTTAACCCAAACTCAGAAGTTTCCCCTTCCTTAACCTATTGAAAACGAGCGACCAAAGACTCATCGTTCAATTGCTTTTCCTTAATCTGATACACCCAGGTTGGTCTCACTTGCAACTCAGCCAATAGACTTCCATCGTCATACAGACTCAGACAAACAAGCATTGCTCTCAGATCAGATATAGTTCTACGATTAGAGCATCGGCTACCACATTAGCCTTGCCCGGGTGATACTTGATCGAACAGTCATAATCCTTAAGCAACTCAATCCATCTCCTTTGCCTAAGGTTCAGCTCCTTCTGAGTCAACAAATACTTAAGACTCTTATGGTCTGTGAATATAATACACCTTTCTCCGTACAAGTAATGTCTCCAAATCTTAAATGCAAATATCACTGCTGCCAACTCCAAATCATGAGTAGGATAGTTCCCCTCGTGAGGCTTAAGCTGTCATGATGCATATGCAACCACCTTACCCTCTTGCATTAACACACAGCCCAAACCTACATGTGATGCGTCCATTGTACACGATAACATCCTTTCCGGACTCCAATTTGAATTAACACAGTGCTTGATGAACTTTCTTCAACTTCTCAAAAGCTTCCTGCTGCTTCCCAGTCCATAAAAACGGTACTCTTTTCCTTATGAGTTTTGTCAGAGGAGCTTCCATCACAGAAAAACCTTCCACAAACCTTCTGTAGTATCCTCCCAATCCTAGAAAACTCCGTATTTTCGACACTAACCTAGGCGGCTTCCACTCCAAAATTGCTTCAATTTTTCGAGGGTCCACCCTAATCCCCTCAGTAGAGATCACGTGACCTAAGAAGGTTACTTCCCTCAACCAAAATTCACACTTGCTGAACTTCGCATAGAGTTCCTTCTCCCTTAACACTTGCAGCACTATACGGAGATGCTCATCATGCTTCGCTTCCGTTTTAGAATATACCAGGATATCATCAATAAAGACGAATATGAATTGATCCAAAAATGGTTGGAACACATGATTCATCAGATCCATAAACGCTGCAGGAGCGTTCGTCAGTCCAAATGGCATAACCAGAAACTTGTAATGACCATAACGAGTCCTGAATGCCGTCTTATGGATATCTGCCTCCTTGAACCTTAACTGATGATATCCAGATCAAAGGTCGATCTTGGAAAATACAGAAGCTCCTCTAAGCTGGTCAAACAGATCGTCAATCCTTGGCAGTGGATACTTATTTTTAATCGTCAGTTTGTTCAACTGGCGATAATCAATGCATATCCGCATCGTACCATCCTTCTTTTTCACGAATAGCACCGGTGCTCCCTATGGAGACACGCTTGGCCTAATGAAGCCCCTATCCAACAACTCTTGAATTTGTACATTTAACTCCACTAAATCCTTCGGTGCCATCTTATACGGTGCGATGGACACGGGCGTCGTTCCAGGCAATAAGTCAATTCCAAAGTAAACTTCTTGGTTCAGAGGCAATCCCGGAAGCTCCTCCGAAAAAATATATTGGAACTCCTTTACGATCTTAACCTTATCCACTATCAGACCCTCCTCTTCTGACTGACTTACAAATGGCAAGTAGGCCTCACAACCTTTCCGAATCCACTTTTCGGCTCTTAATGTTGACACCACATTGGACAAATAATCCCTTCGCTCACCTATCACCATAACCTCCTCATCCTCTGTGGTCCTTAACACCATTCATTTAGCAGCACAACCCAAAGTCACCTTATGCTTAACAAGCCAGTCCATTCCCAGAATGAGATCAAACTCTCCGAACGGTAACTCCATCAGATCTTCAGGGAAAATCCTACCTTGAGTTTCTAAGGGTACATCCCTGTATAGTTTGTCTACCCTAACCGAGTGACCCAAAGGACTTAGCACAGATATCCCACTCACAATCTTCTCATAGTGCACACCCAACGACCCAGATATGGCACATACAACATAGGAATGAGTAGATCCAATATCCACCAAAGTAGTATACGGCATGCTAGAAACCAAAAATGTACCAGTTATGAAGTCAGGTGCGTCGCCCTCCTCTCGACGACGAGCTGCATACACCAACGCTAGCTGTCGAGCTTCAGCATTTCTGGCACCCCTACTAGGTGCCCCTCGACCTCGACCATTTCCATTTCCACCCCTACCTTATCCACGTCCTCTCGGTGGTTGTGGTCCACCTCTCATGGGTTGAGCAACCCTCTGCACAGTAACCTGAGCCTGATCAGCTCTCTGAAGACAGTCCTTAACTCTATGCTCCATAGATCCGCATCTAAAACAAGCACCGAAACATTTCCTACACTCGCCCAAATGTACCTTACCACAATCTCCACAGATTGGTGGTCTAACCATATTCATTGGCACTACTCAAACTGGTTCCTCCACTCTTGCTCTCTTAACATTTCTATTAGCATCACCCGAGGGTCCTGAATCCCTCTGAAAATGGTTCCGATCCTTCTCCCGATTCTGCTTTTCAACACGCTTAACCTCCTCAGCTATCTTTTCCTTATCCACCAAGACCGCAAAGTCCCGCTCCCTCTGCGGAGCAATCAACACGCTAAGGTCATCTCTAAGACCATCCTCAAAGTGCATACTTCGCTCATATTCCGTAGCGACTATGCCCACGGTATACTGGCTCAGCCTCAGAAACTCGGCCTCGTACTCAGCAACTGTTTTACCTTCTTGCACCAGATTCAAGAATTCCTTTCTGCGGGCGTCCACATAACTCGCCCCAACATACTTCCCTTTAAAGGCTGTCTTAAACAGTTCCCAAGTTACCCTATCAGCTGGGGTCCCTTCTCTCACAGTGAGCCACCACTGATAGGCATCGTCCCGTAGCACCGATATAGCTCCCTTCAACTTCTGCTCCACAGAGTATTCCAAGTCGTCCATAATCTGTTCTGTGGCCTCCAACCAATATTCCGCCACATTCGGGGCTACACCAGACACACCCTTAAAGATCTCCGCTCCATTAGCCCGAAGTCGTTTAGAAATAGATCCTCGAATTCCATTGCACGTACTTGCACCGGCAACCCTTTCTAGAACACGAAGCATTACTTGTGACAGGGCATCATCCCTGGCACCGTGATCATGAGACTCCACCTCCGTTGTCGGTGGTATCGGTACATCCACCGCCGGCATATGTCCCGAAGACAAAGATCTCGCTCGAGCACTTTCTCGGCCCCGTCCACGACCTCTTCCACGAGCGGCTCTTGTACTCATATCGTATTATCTGATTACGAAATTTTATGCATTAATTCAATATTCCAGTTTTTATTACAGATGTTTTATGAATCAAACAGTAATTCAAAGTTTGTTTTCGCAGAATCGAATTCTAGCTACAGTTTCACTCTCTTATCAAATTTTCCTATGGTTTCAGTATCATCCTATCTAGAGTATTCTAGAAGGGTTTCAGTACAGACAGATAATTCAGGAAAATATTCAGAGAAGTTCAGAGTAATACTTACAAGCTTGGGCTAGAGATTCGGAATGCCACCTTCTAAAGATCTAAATTTTGAAAACCGAGTTTTTTTTCAATCTTCATAAAATTTTTGTTTCTAAAAATCTTTGTTTTTGTAAACCCATTCCACAGCCGAGTTGTTGCAACTGGGCTCTGATACCACTAAATGTAACACCCCAAACCCGGCCTGGACGTTATGGCCAGATTCGACGTGCCACATCGAAGCGTTTAAAACATTTTATCTTGTTAATCTAGAAAAACTTACTTAGTGTTTTAAAAGATATAATCTCATTGTAGGTTAAGGTGAATGGAAGCTATGCACAAGGTAAGAAACCGGAAAAAGAGGAGGTGAGTCCATCGGACTGCTTCAGTACCAAGCTCCCTTCAAATCCAATCCTAGACATGCACACCGCCATTGCCACACATCAACGTCATGTATATTTTCAGGAAACCAATTTGATTAAGTCCTTTTTAGGAAAAGTGATTAATTTTGGAAAATATTTTCATTGCGGAAGCTTTGCTTGTTGTCGTGTTGTTTTGAAATCAATTACTGCTTTTGAAAACGCGCCCTAAAAGTATCCAATTTCAACAGTTAAGCATAAGTAATACCTATCTTAATAAAACATATTAAAACCATCAACAAAAAGAATAATTAAGCGGCCTTATTACAAAAAAAAAACCCAAAACCTTAAACATAAATAAAAGAATGTCCAGTTCACCAGAAGAAAATCAAACTTGCAGAACGTGTGGCCACTCCGAATCCCTCACAGGTCCAAGCCCACTATGGTTGGGGATTACCTGCGTAGATGAAATTAAATGGGTGAGTTTGGGGAAACTCAGTGTGTAAATTAACCCAACCATAGCCTATATCGGTTCAAACCATAGAGAATGAATAAGTTGGCCTTAGCCCGAACAAAATTGAGAATAAAGCCCATAGGCCCATAATGTAACGTAGCAGTATCACATGTTTATGCAAAACCCAACCCATATCCAACCACATGCACCCCATACCAACCTTTCACCATGTGGGGAGACTACTCGACCCACCCAACCGCTACACACCACGAAATATGCAAAGCATGGTCGCCAGAGCGAATAATGTGACAGAGTCACCAGATACAGATAATCGTGGCAGAGCCACCAGAACAGATATATGTGGTAGAGCCACCAAATCAGATAATTGTGGCATAGCCACCAGGACGCTTCCTCCATAATATAACCCATATCCCCATGCAACAGATATACAATCATGGCATACATCATACAGAATTAAATCATCATGCTTTTCAGTCAAAAGTAACCCTAGGGGTATAATGGTAATTTTGCACCTAGGGGTATCAGTAATTTCCATACATAGGGTATTCAAGTAATTTCACTATTCTTAAGGTTTTCATGCATAACATAGCCATTTACGTACGACCAGAAACACTTACCGCGTTTTCTTACCGAATTGAGCCCGTTGGCCCATTATCTCGATTTTGGCCCATTAAGTCCAAGAACATCGAAATGCACGGAATCGTGCAATTTGCAATATTATCACTTTAATTTACCACATACATCAACTATTAATCTCACAAGCGTTCGCACACTCGCAAGTTCTGAAGATACCGGCTTTTCGGTATTTTGGCTTTTCGACTTTTGTCGATCTAGTCTATAAGAGGGTGTTAGTTACACACCTGTTTGCAATGATATGCTGACGAGATCCACACACGAACTGCCTAGAATTGGATTACTAACACGTTAATCTAACTATCAAAAATGAACTACATATTAACCCCTTACCACATTCGGCCAAAAGCACCTTAGGCACTAGCGATCCTACCTTTGCCGAAGTTAGTGATTATGTCTAGATCCAGTCGTTCCACTTGTCCAAACTTCGATCAGCAGCCTCTAGATCCCACTGTTATCAAAATAAAACAGTTATATCAACCCTTAGAGCTACAAGCCCAAATCAATAGCCTCCCTAACCTTTAGGGGTTTCGGCTTTTCTAAAACCTGAAATAAAGATTAAGTTCAAAAACTTACCACCGGTTCCTTCAGTCAATGATTCCAATTAACTCTTACTCGATTTTGATGCAGATCTAATCCCTCAAATGATAACAAAAGTCAAGCCTTTAGTGATATTAAAATTCGGCTATGTCCCTATGGCTATTAATTTTCAGTTTTTTGTAACAGTGAAGAAAAGATAAGGGTTTTGTAGTGGCTTTGTCGATAGAAACTTGGGGTTCAAAGGTCTAGAGAATCGGTCAAGAAGATGAGGGAAAATAAGAGGGTTTTGACTAGAAGAAAATAGCACAAAAGAAATTAGGCTTTCGGGATTTTGGCTTTTTTGAGGTAATCTACTGTAGGCTTAAAAACAACTGATAAAAATGAAGATGATCAGAATGGTAAAGAGATTCGGCAGACAAGAAGAAGAAAAGAAGTTGATAAAGAGAGAAAAAGAAGAAAAGAAAGAAGAAAAAGGAAGAATGGTCAGGAAATGGCACAACTTACCCCTAATGCCGAACTTATACTTGGCATTTGACCTAGCCGAAACTTGCCCCCTAAAGAAAACCCTTGGCCGGCCAAATCTTAGTCCTCAAGAGTCCACCATGCGGCCAACACTGCTCTCCCTAATCAGCTCCTAAATCCTTTCCCTTATCCCCTCCTTACTCAATCCCCTGAGCAACTCAAACTCCTCCTGACAGTCTTTTACTTGAGCTCCATTACTTACCCTTTCTAAACATAAAAATAATTCCCTTAATATGCTCCCATTGTGACTTGAACCTTAGTTCTCCCTAGCATCCATACGCCACTTTTATAGCCTTCCAAGTGGCGTCACATGCCACTTTGCCACCCACTTCGTTGTGTTTTATTTTTCCCAATTAATACTTAAAAACCCAGTTACCCAAAACCCCTTTTTCTTTCGAAACTAAAATTAACTAAAATTACCGAGTCTTAACTTAAGCTTGGGCCTTCTAGAGGCCCACTAACATAATTAAACCTATGTTAAACAGACAGAACACAGAAATTTTAAATCTTTGCCAACATACACAGAATTCTCGAAAATTGGGGCGTTACACGTGTCCCTAACCCGTGTAACTCTTTGTTTTGTAAGGCATGAACAAATAGAAGTCACAGGGCCAAGCCACACACCCATGTGCTAGGCTGTGTGATTAATTAATTTTCATAAAATAGGTGCAAACTTCACAAGACTAAGACACACGCCCATGCCCGGGGCCGTGTCCCTCATACGGCTGAGACACATGCTCTTGTCTCGGCCTATGTTGTAACACCCCAAACCCAGCCTGGAAGTTTGGCTCAAATCTGGCATGTCACATTGAAGTGTTTTTCGAAAACCATGTTTCTATTAAAAACCCTTCTTAATAATTAAAAACTTATACCATTTTTAAACCTTGTTAGAAACCTCAGATGAATAACATCCGTAACAACTTTGTAAAAATCTTGGCAGTTGCGGAAGCTTCATTTAAAAACAATTGCGGATAGGTGATGTTTTAAACAACAGTAGTTGCTTTGGAAAATCGTGTTCTAATACTAGCAATTATAAGAACAATAAGTAAAATTTCAAATTTGAAATCCAGAAAATTACAACGGCTTTACTACAACCCACATAAAACATTTAAAAGTAATAATCAAAACTATAAAATAAACAGTGTGTGTGGCTTCCTCCGAGCCCCTCGCAGCTCCGATCCGTCTAAGGCTAGAAATTACCTGAAAGGTTAATAAACGGGGTGAGTTTACGAAAACTCAGTGTGAAATCCCCCTACTATAAAAAGGAATAGTCAGTCATATAAAAGAATTAAAAGTCTGGCCCCAGCCTTACTTACAATTTTAGTATCAATTGGGCCTTAGCCCACTATAACAGACAGTACCAGATGGGCTTTAACCCATTACAGAATAAGAAACATTATCAGAACTAGAATCGAATCGAATCGGTGCCAAAATTAGAATCAAAATCGAATCGATGTCGTGTAATGTAATCAAAATCGAATGTGAATGCAATCCCAACCCAATCGGTAGTATACACCCCGCACCAACCCTACACTCCATGTGGGAATAGCTCCACCCACCCACCCTACACTCCAGCATAAAAGCATTGTGCTCATTATCGATAAGTTGAGGCAAAGCCTCCAATCGTGGGCAAGCCACTTTCGAGACTTCCTTCATCAATATAACCCATAATCCATGCAACAGATATAAATGTCATGGCATACAACATACAGAATCAGAATATCATGCCCATATTTGAATCAAACAATCACAGTCAAGTCATTCATATCACCAACATATATTCGCAATCAAATCCGTCAACCACACAGTCCAAGCCAATCACTTGCCCACAAGGGCAAAACAGTCAATTAACACCCTAGGGGAAAAATGGTAATTTTACCCCACAAGGGTATCTCGGTAATTCTACCCTACAGGAGTATTTCGGTAATTCTACCCTACAGGGGTATTTCAGTAATTCTACCCTATAAGGGTATTTCGGTAATTCTACCCTACAGGGGTATTTTAGTAATTTTACAAATCAGGGGTATTTTGGTAATTTTACAAACCAAGGGTATTTTGGTAATTTTATTAATCGAGGGTATTTTGGTAATTTTATAAACCAATGGTATTTCAATAATTTTGTAAATCGAGGGTAAAATGGTAATTCTGTAAATCGAGGGTAAAATGGTAATTCTGTAAATCGAGGGTAAAACGATAATTCTATAAATCAAAGGTAAAATGGTAATTCTATCTTATTTCGTAATTTTACAAATCGAGAATATTTGGATAATTTTATAAATCAGGGGTACTTTGGTAATTTTACAAGTCGAGGGTATTTCAGTAATTTGGTAAACTAAAGTATTCTAAACAGTGGTAACAATACGAATGGGCCTAAAGCCCTTCTAGGCCCAAATGGGCCCACACGCTCGTGTGGCCCTTTTAGCCCAAATCTAGCCACAAATATGAGATTCACCTAGCCTAGTCCAATATTTACTACACAATCAAACTATCCAATTGGGCCCGTAGGCCCATTAGGCCCACATGGCCCCTTTTGGCCCATCGCGACCCGAAGTAGCCATCCTACAGCTAGAGTAGTGAGAAATACACACCTGATTGGAGACTGGAGTTAATCCACGCTCTGAGCACTCTTAGCTGGCGCCCAACCCAACCGAGCATGCCATAAAGCGAAAGGGATCAGCCAAGAAGGGTACCTTTACTCTCCTCATGGTTCTCTCTATTTAAAGCCAACTTCGCATCCACTCTTATGTTAGCTTCCCAATGTGGGATCCCTCCATCATCAGAGTTTAAATTCAACACCAACTCTTGCCGCCCCCTGTTAGCAAAATAAATACTCTTTGCTTGCAATGGGATTCGAACCCATGCCTCCCCTTAAATGCTCCATACGCTACTTGCCACTAAGCCACAAGGCTTTTTGTGTCACAATTTCTCCAACAATATTCTTAAGGCCTACCTACTACACCTAGGGTTTGATTCACCTTAAACCAAAATTTTTGCTAGAGTCCAAGTTTGAACCCATGACTTCTCCAACACTTTTCAGCACACTTAACCACTAAAACAAGCCTTCAACTACGAAATTTTCACGCACAACAGAATATTATAAGCTGTCTTCAACTGCTCCCATGCTCAAGGCCCAAAACTTCTAGGCCCAAATTCAGGGTGTTACACATGTGCTCAATTCTGAGCATTTAGTTTCTCAAAATTAAGGAGCAGGGGACACATGGCCGAAACACATGCCCATGGGGCAGGTCATGTGTCACACACGGCCTAGACACACGCCCGTGTGTCTACCCATGTGGATAAAATAAAGGCTATCCACCAAGACAATTTGTCACCCTCATTGCACACACATACACAACAACAAATGGCACAATTCATATTATACTTAGAATGTAACAGCCCGTTTTTGGGTCATATGAAATAGTAGTTTTGGGACCAAAAATTTGAAGAATAAATATTTACTTTATTATTTCTTTAAGGTCTATAGCATGATAGAATAATTGTGTGAAAATTTCATTTAGGAATTTTATCGATTAAATGCTCAATTTGTCTAAAAGGACTAAATTGCAATAGGTGCAAAAATTGAGTTCTATAGGCTAAAGGTAGTAAACTGTTATGAAATTCTAAATTATAGGTCTTTAAATGGAAATTAGATTATTATACTTTAATATGGACAAAAATAGACATGGTTAGGGAAAATTTTCAAAGTTTAAGTGAAGGGCATTTTGGCAATCTAGTAATTAAAGACAAAATTAACTAATAAAATATGTTCATCTTCATCAAATTAGACCCTTAGCTGAAAATTTGAGGAAGAAGACATAGCTAGGGTTTTGGCCACTTTCAAGCTTGATTATCAAGAAAAATGAAGTTCGAGTTTAGACCAAGGAAAGAACAAGGTTGTGGACTAAATCAAACTAATAGCCATTTTTGTAATCGAAGTAAGTTCGTATGTTAATTAAGCTTTAATATAATTGTATTTAAATGCTCTAATATTGCATGAACTGTATGATTCACTATGTGGACGAGTTTAACTCTATGAACGAGTTCGACAACGATTTGACAAGTAAGAAATCTCGTTTGAACCTTAGGAATAGAATAGGATACAAGTGACATGTCACTAGGGTTACCATGTGTTATGTGATTATGTGATCCGGGTGCTAGTCCTATACGTCCTACCGATGGCTGAGTATACCGGCATATGTTACAGTTACTTGACAGCTTGTGTGAGCAACACCGTATAGCTACGTCTGGACTGACAGCTTGTGTGAGTAGGCCCGTGATAGCTCGAGAGCGAGAAATTATGAGATATGAGACTTAGGTAGCATTGGCTACATATGTGGCACTTAGTGTGCAAAATTTTGGAGTATCTGACATTATTATTTCGTGGATCACGGGCATGTCAAAGATAAGACTACGTGTAAGTTCATTTCGAGATGGTAAAGGTATATACATAAAGCTTAGGTTTATTGAATCTCGAAAAATGCTGAATTTGAGGTAAGTTGGTGAAGAAATGAATTATGATTATGAAACTCATGGTATATTATGTTATCTTAAGTTATGTTACTTGCATGACCAATGTATGGTAAAGTTTGCTTATTTCTTACATACGGACTTACTAAGCTATATAGCTTACTCTGTTTATTTTTTCCATGTTTTATAGTGTTGCCAAGCTAGCTCGGATTGGGAAACATTGGAGATTCACCTCACAATATCAAAACTATCATTTTTGATATTGATGATGTAACATCCCAAAATTGGGCTTAGTCGGAATAGTGATTTCGAGACCACAAATCTGACGTTAAAATATTTATTTTATAATTATCATGAGGTCTAGGATATGAAAATAAGCATGTGTTAAAGTTTCACGAAGAAATTCTAAGTATAAGGTGTCCAATTGGAAATTAGGGACCAAACTGAATAAATTGCAAAACTTGGGTTCTAGAAGCAATTACTATGAAATTGTTATGGATTATTAATTTGGAGGCCTTAAATAGAATTTTCCCAATTTCTAAGTTTTTGGACAAAAATGGGCATGCATGGAAAATTTTGAAAGGTTATTAAGGAAGGGCATTTTGGTCATTTGGTAATAAATGAAATAAAAAGGGAAAATCAAGCAAAAATTCATTCATCTTCTTCTCCATAGCTACCGAAATTTGCATGCTCTCCATAGCTAGGGTTTTCAACATTTCAAGCTCAATAGTAAGTGCTCCCTAGTCCCATTTTTAACATTCTTCGTATTTTTGAGATCCTCGTAACACGCTCTCTCTATTTCTAGCCATATTTTAAGCTAGGGTTCATGTTAAAAAATTTACCCATGCATGAGATGTTTGTGTTTTGATGATTTATGAAGGAATATGAGAGTTTAAAGGATAGTGAACAACTTGTACAAAGTAGTTTTCATGGAAATGGCTTAAGAGACCATTTTGTAAAAGTTGTGAAAATGGGTAGAAAAAGGTGAACTGAAAGAAAATGTGGGCTACTATGAGCAATAAAAATATTCGGCTAGGCTTGGGTAACTTAGAAATTTCATGCATTTCATTATACGAGCCTAGGGACTAATTTGTAAAAGTGTGAATGGTTAGGGGCAAAATGGTCATTTTGCCCGAAAGCAGAATTTAGGCCTAAATTGAACAATGCGAGGTGTTAATATTTTTTTTTACTAATGTAGACCCCGACGAACCAATTTCGGAGGTCGACCTTGGAAAACGAAAGGTTTCGAAATAACTGAAATATGAACCTCAAGCAATTACCAGGTAAGTTCGTGTAACTCAATCTATTATATGTATAAATGTATTGATTTTATTGTTGTGTTGAATTGATTGTGTGATGTATGAATGATAAATTACATGAAATTTCTCTAAATCCCAAAATTGTTCGGAAGAAGGTAAAAAATCCATTTGGATTATTGTACCCTAACGGATATGATATATTACATGAGGAATGAGATCCTACATGTGTTACAAAAGGGATTTAGCCCAGAAGGGTAATCCATTGATCTTAATATAGGAAGGATTCAACCCGGACGGGTAATCCTGAAACAAACTTTCCAAGTAAATATGATGAAAATGATTCAGCCTGAATGGGTAATCCATTGATTCTGGTATGGAAAGGATTTAGCACGGATGGGTAATTCCTAATTGATTATATAAATAATGGACTAGCCACCCAGATTGACTCTAAGAGTAATGCTCTGTTATATTGTGGATTTAGCCTGGACTAGCAATCCAACAAAGCCGTATGGTACATGGTATAACAAAAAATTAGCCTGGACTGGCAACGCCATTGTATAAATTGAGACTTAACATGGTACCTAAAAAGGGGAAACCATTGAATATGGGTCAATGGGAGATCAATGATTTAATGGACAAATGTATGTGAAAGTGTCATGAGAAGACATGAATTAGAATGGGCATTTGATATGATGAGCTCATCTGTGTAATTTGGTATATTTGAGACTAACTTGATGATTGAGTGTATGTGTTAGAAAAAGAAAAATGTAATTATAATTGATGGATGACATGGCATATAATGACTATGTATTTAAATATCCGGTAAGTTTATTTTCCGTTATATGAACTTACTAAGCATGTTAATGCTTACCCCCTTTCTTTTCCCTATCTTATAGAGCTCGAGGACTCGTGAAGGTCGAAAGACAGTTGGAGCATTGTCAACACTATCAACTTGTTTCGCTTTGGTATATAGAAACTTTTATTTGTATAGGATTCTTGGTTATTTTGTTATATGTGTCATTTGGCTAGCCAATGTAAGAGCTTGAATGATATACTTATTCATTTTGTATATAGCCATAGGATATGACTCATTTTGATGAAGGTTGTAAACCTACTAATTGTCCATGTTATGCTTGAATGTTTTATGAAATGGTTAACATGATATACCATGGATGGATATGTGTATTGTGATCTAATCACTTGGAGATGGTTAGGTCATAATTGGCAATGAGTTATAAAACGAGCCAAGTATAAAATGTAATTATCGGAGTGGAATCCTTAATACAAAAAGGATAACCTAGCATGTGCTAAACCAATGAGATTAGGTTAACATGAGAAAGACCATGCCAAGGTAGGTTATGGACATATTTAGGCCACGTTAAATACCATTGAAGTTTATAAATGTCTATGAATGTTGAGGGTGACCCTTGGCTTGGAAAATAGCCTCCAAAAAGGTCCACATGGGTAGACACACGGGCATTTGTCTAGGCCGTGTGTCAGCCTCTTGGGCGTGTCGCTCAGTCATGTGTCCCCTGCACCTAGAATTTTTAGGTTACTTTGCATGGTAGTAAACACACGGGCAGAGACACGGCCGTGTGTCTCAACCGTGTAGAGTACATGACCTAGCACACAGGCGTGTGCCTTAGCCGTGTTTTCCTAGATGAATGATGACGTCATAAAAAGAATGTCTGGGTTTTTGGACACCGGCTATGAAACAGGCGTGTTAGGCCATGTGAGGGACACAGGCATGTGCTCGGCCGTGTGAAAACCCCTGTAGGTTCGAAATGAAAAATAAATTCCAATAATTCAACACGGGTAAGGGGCACGGGCGTGTTCCCAAGCACACGGGCATGTGCATTGCCTCTCCACGGGTGTGTGAAGCTTAACCCTAGGAATTTTTATAAAATTTTCTTAAGTTCTCGGTTATGTCCCAGATCGCTTTTAATGTATGATTTGGACCTTGTAGGCCCATAATGGAGATAATATGATTTTGTTTGATCAGTTTTAAATTAAAATGAAATTTTATAGTCTGTATTTTCTGGAAATTGCCATGTTTGTGTATGATAATGCCTCGTACCTTGTCCCGATCTCGGGTACGGGTAAGGGGTGTTACAGATGAAATTTAGCATTTTGAGTATATGGCATGTATAGGGACTTGGTCATTTTGTTATATTGGTCATTATGAATTTGGCCAGATGTATTGGCTTGTAATTGTCAAAGGTTTGGTGTGGCCTTTAGCCATGTAACTTGGCTCATTTTGGTTGAAATGGTTGTAAGCTTATATATTATATATATGCATGCATGTGCCAATTCTTTGTTGGTGGTGTAGTTTATTAATGCTTGGCAAAAGGTTCAGTGCGGCTTAATGTGTTGTTGATGAATGGTTAAGTATGGCTCATTGGAATGTTAGAAAAATCTAAATAGAATTATACATGATGAATGTGTGTGTATATATGCCTTTGAATGTGAAATTGGTATGTTTGATTTGGCATAATGAAATTTCATGTATATTGTATCACATTAACATGTTTTAGCTATAATTGTGAATGTTTTGGTTGCTAAGTATGCCATGAATTGTGCCATTGAATTTGTGTAAGTGTAGGTGTAAATGAGGGTGGCAAATGGCTTGGTAAATAGCCTCTATTTTGTCCACACGGGTAGACACACGGGCGTGTTTTTACGCCGTCTTTGACACACGACCTGTCCCATGGGCATCTATTCCAGCCGTGTGTCCCCTGCACCTTAATTTTGAGAAAAAGAATGCTCAGAATTGAGCACACGGGTAGAGACACGGGTGTGTGTCTCAATCGTGTGAGGGACACTGTCTCAAGCACAGGCATGTGTCCCGAACTTGTAAATTTTACACCTATTTTATGAAAATTAAATTAACCACACGGCCTAGCACACGGGCGTGTGACTTGGCCGTGTGATCTCAATTTGTTCATGCATTGCAAAACAGAGAGTTACACGGGTTAGAAACATGGAAGTGTGTGACCACATGGCCTGCCACACGGGCGTGTCCCAAAACCACATGGGTATGTGACCCCTATTTATAGCAAAAAATTTCTAAGTTTTGTAAAAATTTCTAAAGTTCTCGGTTAGGCCTGCACCACTTCTAAAGCATGTTTTTGGGCATTGTAGGCTCGTATTAGGGACGTTATAATTGAATACAAATGGTTTTAATTTGGATGCAAAATTTGTAACTTGTGATAAAAGTCTGGTAATGCCTCGAGCCCTGTTCTGGCGTTGAATAGGGGTAAGGGGCGTTATATTTTGTAGTATCAGAGCTATGATTTAGTCCATTCTAAAACTAACGTAGCATGTGTGAGAGTCTAGCTATACATGCCATATATAATTTGTAATAGTGTGACGACACCTGACAATTTAAATTGTGTTTTCATCTAGTAAATGGATCCCAATTGAGAGGTAGCTGATGATGTTGAAAGTAATGCACTGGCTCTCGCTCAAGGGACAGTGCCATCTGAAAGTGGACCAGTCACGATTAATCAATGAGGAAAGGTTAGGGAAGTCTTCTTCCAAAGGATGAATGAGTGGTTTGCGAGTTTGTTCAAACAAATCTAGCTGCCCAACATCCTCCACCCCCACCTAACCCTCAATCGGTTCCCGTAGCTCCCCAAGGTGTGGAATTGTTAAAACTGAATAAGCCTTCAATTGATAAGATTCTAAAAAAAAAGACCGAAGAATTTAGAGCCAATGTTGACGATGATCTCGAGAGGGCAGAGTTTTGGCTTGAGAACTCTATCAGGGTATTTAATGAGCTTTCTTGCATACTGGATGAGTGCTTGAAATGTGCAATATCACTACTGAGGGACTCAGCATATCAGTGGTGGAATACTTTTGTATCTGTAGTGCTGGAAGAAAGAGTTACCTGGGATTTCTTCCAAGAAGAGTTCAGAAAGAAATATATCAGTCAACGGTTTATTGATAAAAAATGTAAGGAGTTACTGGAATGAAACAGGGTCGTATGTCTAGGACTGAATATGAGTAAGATTTTGTTATGCTCAGTAAGTATGCTCGAGAATGAGTTTCCACCAAGGCCATCATGTGTATAAGATTCGAAGATGGGATTTTAGAGTTGAAAGAATTTGTTATGCTAGTCGACCCAGCTTGCAAAGCTGAAGAGTTTAGCAAGGAAAAGAGAAAAGTTGAGTTTAAGGCTAGAGACTCAAGAAAAAGACCGATGAATAAGTCATTTCAATCTTCATCAAACAAATCGAAAGATTTGCATACTCATTCGAATGTTTCAGCCGGGTATCCCCACAGAGATCGTGGGAAGCAATATTAGAGTTCTAAGGCCCAAACTGCGTCAATAGCAAGCATTGGGAATGCTAGGTCTAAAGACCTGAATGTCAACACTATGGTAGATGACATCCTGATGAATGCAGAATGAATAACAGAGCTTGTTTTAAATGTGGCTCCCAAGATCACTTTATTCGAGATTGGCCTGAAATGACAGAGAAATATAGTTTTTAGAATGCAAGGCTGAGTAACACTACCACTAGAAGAAGGCCACCGAGAAATACTGGAAGTGGGAATAGTAGCAAAGGTGTGATGAAAAAGTTAACTAAGAGATCAGAAGTCAGAGCACCTGCTAGAACTTACGTTATTCACACTCGCGAAGATGCGTCATCCCCTGATGTGATCACTGGTACATTTTCTCTCTATGATACTAATATAGTTACATTGATTGATCCTAGATCGACTCATTCTTATATTTGCATGAATTTGGTATCTAGTAAGAATTTTCCTATTGAGTCTACTGAATATGTGATTAAGGTGTCGAACCCCTTAGGCAAATATGTTCTAGTCGATAAAGTTTGCAAGAGTTGTCCTTTAATGATTTTGGATCACTATTTTTCGACTGACTTATACTTTTACCGTTTGATGAGTTCGATGTAATTCTTGGAATGGATTGGTTGACTCTACATGATGTCATAGTAAATTGTAAACGAAAGACTATTGAATTGAAATGTCAAAATAATAAAATTCTTCGGGTTGAACCGGATTAGTTGGGTGAGTTGCCTATTGTGATTTCGTCGATGTCGGCTCAGAGATATCTAAGAAAAGGTTGTGAAGCATTTCTTGCGTATGTACTGAATACGAAAGTGCCTGAATTGAAGATTGAATCTATGCTAGTATTTTGTGAATATCCAAATGTGTTTTCAGAAGAGTTGTTTGGATTACCACCGATCAGAGAGGTTGAGTTTACTATTGATTTGGTAAACTTCACCGATATTGATAGCTCCCTATAGAATGGCTCCGACCGAATTGAAAGAATTGAAGTCTCAGTTGCAAGAGTTGACAGATAAGGGTTTTGTGAATTCGAGTTTTTATCCCTGGGGTGCACTAGTGTTATTCGTCAAGAAGAAAGGCGGATCCATGAGACTTTGTATTGATTATTGTCAGCTTAACAAGGTTACGATAAAGGACAAGTATCCTTTACCAAGAATTGATGATCTGTTTGATCAGTTGAAAGGGGCAACAATGTTCTCGAAGATAGATTTGAGGTCCATCTATTATCAGCTGAGAGTTAAAGACTCGGATGTGCTGAAAATGATGTTCAGACCGAGGTATGGCCATTATGAATTTCTTGTTATGCCTTTTGGGTTAACTAATGCTCCTGCCGTTTTTATGGATTTGATGAATTAAATCTTCAGACCGTATTTGGACAAGTTTGTAGTCATGTTTATTGATGACATTTTGATTTATTCCCGATATGAGTCTGAGCATTCCAAACATTTAAGAATTGTATTACAGACTTTTAGAGATAAGAAACTGTTTGCTAAGTTCAACAAAAGTGAGTTTTGGCTTCGAGAAGTTGGATTTCTAGGACACATTATTTTAGCAGAAGGTATACGGGTTGACCTGAGTAAGATTTCAGCAGTTGTTGATTGGAAACCACCGAGAAATGTATCCGAGGTTAAAAGCTGTTTGGGCTTAGCTGGTTATTATCGATGTTTTGTTAAAGGATTTTCAATGATTGCTACACCCATGACCAAATTGTTACGAAAGGATGTGAAATTCGAGTGGTCTGAGAAATGTCAAAAGAGTTTGAACAGTTGAAAGCATTGTTGACTGAGGCACTGGTGTTAGTGCAACTTGAGTCGGGAAAGGAATTTGTGATTTTAAGCGACGCGTAATTGAATGGCTTAGGTTGTGTGTTAATGCAAGAGGGTAAAGTGATAGCTTATGCCACGAGACAATTGAAACCACACGAAAAGAACTATCCGACGCACGACTTGGAATTAGCCGCTATTGTGTTTGTTTAAATATTTGAAGACACCATTTATTCGGTGAGAAATGTCGTATCTTTATCGATCACAAGAGCTTAAAGTACTTGATGACTCAAAAGGAATTGAATCTGCAACAACCAAGATGGCTCGAGCTATTAAAAGATTATGAGTTGGTAATCGATTATCATCCGGGAAAGGCAAATTTAGTCGCCGATGCTTTAAGTAGGAAATCTTTTTTTGCTTTGAGAGAATACTGCTTTTCTTACACGACCACAAGGCACGCCCATGTCCCCTGACCGTATGGCACACTGCAGTGTAACATCCTTATTTTGGGCTTAGTCGGAACAGTGGTTTCGGGACCACAAATTCGACGAGGAAAATTTCATTTTTATTTTTTTTTATGGTCTACGATTTCACGGAATGATTTCGTGAAAATTTCGTTCAAAAATTTCGACGTTTGGGCACTCAATTTCGTCAAAAGGACTAAATTGTAAAAAGTGTAAAAGTTGAGTTTTTCATGTTAGAAGTGTTTAATTGTTATGAGTTTTTAAATCAAAGGTCCTTAAATGGTAATTAGACCATTTTGAAGTTTGTGGACAAAAATTGGACATGGATGGAATTTTTTTGAAAGTTTAGTAGTAAGGGCATTTTGGTCATTTGTATATTATGAAATAAAATGGGAAAAATAACACAAAATGGTCATCTTCTCCATATGGAGGCCGAAATTAGCATGGGGAAAGCCATGGATAGGGTTTTCAAGCTTTCCAAGCTCAATAATCAAGAGAAACGAGATTTAAGTCATGATCGAGGGAAAAACAAAGTTTACAAGGAATAGGCTCGATTGCTAATATTTTGTATCGAGGTAAGTTTGTATGACAATAATAATGCAATGTTATGTTTGAATTATATTTCTTACTATTATTGCATATATTGTATGATTTAATATATTGGAAAAGTTGATGGAATGGTGTTTATGATGTGGAAATATGACATGAAAGAATGTTACATTGAATGCAAGAAAATGATGATACATGACAAGTGATATATGAAATATGTGATTTATGTTATGTAAATTCTTAAAAGCTGATTTGCTAATGAGTTGTGTCTTATTATACTATGAATGGACAATTGGTACTATGGATAGTGAGATCGACACTTCGAGTAAGTTCGTATATAAATAATCTATCGATTCTTTTTATGTTAATATATTTTGATATCATATGAAATGTGGCTGCCTATCAAATGGTTATTTGATGTAAATTATGAATTTAAATTGATTACGGACAATTTAATAAAATGTTGAAAAGTGAGGAATTTCCCGATTGAACCTTCGGAATAGAAACGATACAAATGAGCTATTGTGAGGTCACGTGTGTAGTACTAAGTGCAGGCTACTATGCGTACTTGATAACTTCGATCACGTGTGTAGTACTAAGTGCAGGCTACTACGTGTATCAGATGGTTAGGTCACGTGTGTAGTACTAAGTGCAGGCTACTACGTGTACCGGATAATTGGTCGCATGTGTAGTACTAAGTGCAGGCTACTATGCGTACCAGATAGCTTCGGCTACAAGTGTGGAAATGAGAAAATGTGCAGGCAATTGTGTATCATTATTATTCGATGAGTTCAACGGAAATCGATTAAGTGAAAATAAATGTGAAAGTGATTATGTGATGAAAAAGTGCAAGTATATGTTTATTTAAATTTATGAGCAATATGCTCGATATTTGAGCGAACCTCGGTAAAATGGAATGGATTAAGTGAAATTCTGCAAAAGTGAACTTTAGTAGTAAATCAGTGTTGGACAGTAGCAGTGCATGAATATGAAAATTTACCAAAAATTGTGGAAGTTTAATTAAATTTAAAATAAAATATGTAATTAAAGTTTATTGAGTCTATTTTCACATAAAAGAAACAGGGGAAGCAAAAGAATTCCATATTATGTGATATTTGAATTCTTGTGAGACAGTGTCTGAATGAATTTGAGATCCCCTGTTCTGACTTGGAAAAATTGTTAAAAATTATATAAAAATAATTTTTGGGTATAATTTATATTCCTAGAATATTGGATGAGTCTAATTTTAATAAAAACAAACAAGAACATCATCTGAGTTTTGTACTATGAGATAAATAAATTTTAGTGAAGAAAGGTCGAAGCTGTTAAACAGAAAAATAGGGGAGAATTTGAATAATAAACTGTACTTATTTGCTGGACCAAAAATTCTGAAAATTTTATGATGGAAAGATATATGAGTCTAGTTTTTGGGAAAATTTACGGATCTTAATTTGGAGTTCTGTAACTCTAAATATAAATGATTTAGTGACTATTACTCAAGAAAACAGCTTAACCAGAACATGTGTAAATGTACAAATGAGTTAGTTTTATTGTGGGAAGCATGTTAGTAAATTGCTTATTATTATTTCATGTGAGCTTACTAAGCATAAAGCTTACCCCCTCCTTTCCATTTCTTTTAGTGTTGTCAGGTTAGCTCAGGGTTGGAGACCGTCGGAGGCAGCATCACACTATCAAGCCAACACCTTGACAGTATAAACACATATGCTAGAATTATCAAGTGAGTGGCATGTATAGGGACCTAATTTTATAACATGTGTTATTATAATTTGGCCAAATATATTGGTCTTTAGTGAGCTAATGATTCTGACTTATAAATCTAGTTATTTATGTTATGTTTGATATTGGTGATGTGCATATGCTTGGTTGTCATGCATGGTTGGTAATAAGTTGTTTAAGTTGTTTAATTGATGAATTAAGTTTAGTAACACTTCGTGCTCAACTCTGGCGATGGTCTCGGGTACGGGGGCGTTACATGCAGGTTTGGTTTAAGCCAACTTGCCACCCATTATGGGTCAACCTACAACAAGGAAACAAACATACATGTACAACCCAATCAACCATTCTTTATGTTAAAACATACATCATTCATGCCATAGTTGCAAATTAACATCACATATCATAAACCTTTCTCAACCATAAGTTCAAACACAATTTAGCCAAATCACATGGCTAAATATATATACATCACAAAACATATTTCACAACTACTAGCCTATACATGCCATACTTCAAATATTTACATTTTCAAAAGTACCAAAATGAGATCAATAGTGTGGTGACGATCCTCGACTATCCTCGAGCCTTCAGTAGCTACGATAATTGTAAAACAGACAGTAATCACACAGAGTAAGCTTTCAAAAGCTTAGTAAGCTCGTACTCAAAACATTCATAGTATATAAACATAAAATGATAACCTATGAGTATTTTCACAATTTCAATCCTTATAACTATATAAACTCAATGAGATTCATATACATAACATCATTTACCACTTAGGCATTATACATACCTGAAGCTTCCCGTACTTATTCACTTTTGTACTTACCTCATGTTGAATGTTATAAGACTTTCCATAAGTTATTCGTATTTTACACATCAGCACACTTAGTGCTATAAGGTTAGTCGAAGCTAATATTTTCGCACACTTAGTGCCATCTCGAATAACTGAGACTAATTCGGTATCGCACACTTAGTGCCACAAGTAGCCGAAGCTAGTTAGATCGCACACTTAGTGCCAAAGCTAGTTTAAATCGCACACTTAGTGCCAAAGCTTCCGATTCATCACCATATTATCCAATTCAATTATATACAGCCTATGTAGAATAAAGGCATCAAAACTTACTTAACATCACATTTTAAGTACGAACTTACCTCGTACTTGAAGGTGTCGATTCGAATGTTTATTCTATAATCTTCGATTTTCCTCGATCTAAATCAAGGAATACAATGGTCGAACCCTAGGTGTTCTTTTTCTTTTATTTTCTTTGTATTTTCGGTTAAGAATGGACATAAAATGATCCATTTACATGCATTTGCTTTATTATTATTAACATAAATCTAAATGACCATTTTGCCCTTTCATTCAACCATTAAAAATTCACCTAACACATGCCCTTTTTTGTCCATTCAAATCTCCAATGGTTAAATAACATAAGGACCTTTACTCTAGAAAGCCAACTCAAATAAGCATTTAAACATCTAGCACACAGCTTTTACATTTTATGTGATTAGGTCCTTTTTGCAAATTAAGTACACAAACAGATAAATTTTCGTATGAAACTTTCACACATATCAATTTACGTATCATAGACACAAAAATTAATATTAAAAATATTTTTCTAACTCAGATTTGTGGTCCCGAAACCACTATTCCGACTAAGGTCAAAACCAGACTGTTACATAGCCCTAGTGAAAGTCTTATGGCAAAGACATGGAGTCAAAAAGGCTACGTAGGAACTTGAGGAAGCTATGAGAAAATAGTACCCAAACCTCTTTTCTAGTAAGACTTTAAGGGGACGAAAATACCTAAAGGGGGAGTTGTAACAGCTCGTTTTTGGGTCATATCGAAACAGTGGTTTCGGGACCACAAATATAAAGTAGAAATATTTATTTTATTATTTCTTTAAGGTCTACAGCATGATAGAATAATTTTTTGAAAATTTCATTTAGGAATTTTATCGATTGAGTGCTCAATTTGTCTAGATGGATTAAATTGCAATAATTACAAAAATTGAGTTCTATAGGCTAAAGGTAGTAAATTGTTATGAATTTCTAAATTAGAAGTCTTTAACTAGTAATTAGATCATTATACTTAGTATGGACAAAAATGGACATGGTTAGGGAAAATTTTCAAAGTTTAAGTGAAGGGCATTTTGGCAACCTAGTAAATAAAGATAAAATTAACTAATAAAAGATGTTCATCTTCATCAAATTAGTCCCTTAGCCGAAAATTTGAGGAAGAAGACATAGCTAGGGTTTTGGCCACTTTTAAGCTCGATTATCAAGAAAAACGAAGTTCAAGTTTAGACTGGGGAAAAAACAAGGTTGTGGACTAAATCGAACTAATAGTCGTTTTTGTAACCGAGGTAAGTTCGTATGTTAAATAAGCTTTAATATAATTGTATTTAAATGCTTTAATATTGCATGAACTATATGATTGACTATGTGGACGATTTTAACTCTATGAACGAGTTTGACGACGATTTGACAAGTAAGAAATCTCGTTTGAACCTTAGGAATAGAGTAGGATACAAGTGACATATCACTAGGGTTACCATGTGTTATGTGATTATGTGATCCTGGTACTCGTCCTATATGTCCTACCGGTGGCTGAGTATACCGGTATATGTTGCGGTTACTTGACAGCTTGTGTGAGCAGCACTATATAGCTACGTCTGGACTAGCAGCTTGTGTGAGCAGGCACATCGATAGCTCAAGAGCGAGCAATTATGAGATATGAGACTTAGGTAGCATTGGCTAATATGTGGCATTTAGTGTGCAAAATTCACGAGTATCTGACATTATTATTTCAAGTAGTTCAAGGGTATGTCAAAGATGACAATACGTGTAAGTTCATTTCGAGATGGTACAGCTATGTACATAAAGCTTAGGTTTATTGAATCTCGAAAAATGATGAATTCGAGGTAAGTTGGTGAAGAAATGAATTATGATTGTGAAACTCACGGTATATTATGTTATCATATGTTATGTTACTTTCATGACCAATGTATGGTAAGGCTTGCTTATTTCTTACATACGGACTTACTAAGCTATATAGCTTACTCCGTTTATTTTTTCCGTATTTTATAGTGTTGCCAAGCTAGCTCGAATTGGGAAACGTCGGAGATTCGCCTCACACTATCAAAACTATCATTTTAGGTATTGATGAAATTTAGCATTTTGAGTATATGGCATGTATAGGGACTTGGTCATTTTGTTATATGTGTCATTATGAATTTGGCCAAATGTATGGCTTCTAATTGTCAAAGGTTTGATGTGGCCTTTAGCCATGTAACTTGGCTCATTTTGGTTGAAATGGTTATAAGCGTATATATTATATATATGCATGCATGTGCCAATGCCTTGTTGGTGATGTAGTTCATTAATGCTTGGCAAAAGGCTGAGTGCAGCTTAATGGGTTGTTGATGAATGGTTAAGTATGGCTCATTGGGATATTAGAAAAATCTAAATAGAATTATACATGATGAATGTGTGTGTGTAGATGCCTTTGAATGTGAAATTGGTATGTTTGATTTGGCATAATGAAATGGCATGTATATTGTTGATGATGGTATCGCATTAACATGTTTTAGCTATAATTGTGAATGTTTTGGTTGCTAAGTATGCCATGAATTGTGCCATTAAATTTGTGTAAGTGTAGGTGTAAATAAGAGTGGCAAATGGTTTGGTAAATAGTCTCTATTTTGTCCATACGGGTAGACACACGGGCGTGTGTCTAGGCCATGTGTGGGCATCTGTTTCGGTCGTGTGTCCCCTGTACCTTAATTTTGAGAAACGAAATGCTCAGAATTGAGCACACAGGTAAAGACACGGGTGTGTATCTCAACTGTGTGAGGGACACGGTCTCAAGCACGGGTATGTGTCCCCGACTTGTGAATTCTACACCTATTTTATGAAAATTAAATTAACCACACGGCCTAGCACATAGGCGTGTGACTTGGCCTTGTGATCTCAATTTATTCTTGCATTGCAAAATAGAGAGTTACACGGATTAGGGACACGGGGGTGTGTGACCACACGGTCTGCCACACGGGTGTGTCTTAAAACCACACGAGCATGCAACCCCTGTTTATAGCAAAAAGTTTCTAAGCTTTGTAAAAATTTCTAAAGTTCTCGGTTAGTCCCGGACCACTTCCAAAGCATGTTTTTGGACCTTGTAGGCTCGTATTAGGGACGTTATGATTGAATACAAATGGTTTTAATTTGGATGCAAAATTTATGACTCGATTTGTATGTTTGTTTATGATAAAAGTCTGGCAATGCCTCGAGCCCTGTTTCGGCATTGAATACGGGTAAGGGGTGTTACATAGACAACCAAAACTTCCACAATCAAGGCTAAAACATGTCATTTCAATACCTAACATAATTACAACGTCATATTTTACCAAACCAAATACCAAACTCACATTCTTCAAGCTTCAATATGACTACCATTAATATGCATTGTATCATATAGATCTTCTAGCATGCCAGTGAACCAAAATCAATCATTTAACAAAAAAGCTATATAGCCATAAATAAGCATATAGTGAACCATTACAAAACACATAAACAAAAGGCATTGGCACATATACTTATATAAATAGGCTTACAACCATTTTAGCCAAAATAAGCCAATTACATGGCTAAATACCAAATCACCTTAAACAAATATAAGCCAACACATTTGGCCAAATTCATAATGACACATATACTCAAAATGACCAAGTCCCTATACATGCCATATACTCAAAACGTTTAAAATCATCGATACCCAAAATGACAGTTTGATGGTGTGATGCGATCTCCGATGATCCCCAATCCGAGCTAGCTTGGTAATACTATAAAACATGGAAAAATAAATGGAGTAAGCTATATAGCTTAGTAAGCTCGTATGAAAGAAGTAAACAATTCTTACCATACATTTAACATTTAACATTTAAAAATTCTTACCATACATTTACCATAATCTCATGACCACAATTCATTCCATCACAAACTCACCTTGAAATCGTCATTTCACGAGTTTAATAATCATAAGCTATATGTACATACCTGTACAATCTCGTAATAATTTCATACTTATTCTCATCATTGGCATACCTGATGAACCACTCAGAATAATAATATCAGATACTAGGGAAACCTTGCACACAAGGTGTCACATATGTAGCCATTGCTACCTCTATCTCATAACAAATATATGCTCGCTCTCGAGCCATCAACCGGCCTGCTCACACAAGCTGTCAGCCAAGAGGTAGCTACATGGTGCTGCTCACACAAGCTATCAAGTAACCGCAACATATGCTGGTATATTCAGCCACTGGTAAGACGTACAGGACCAGCACGCGGATCACATAACATAATACCCTAGTGACATGTCACTTGTATCCTAATCTATTCCTAAGGTTTGATTAGGATTTCTCACTTGCCAAAACGTCGTCAAACATTCCTGTAGAGTCGTTTACACAATTCATAGAAAATTAAAGCATTCAAATACGAACTTACCTTAGATGCAAAAATAACAAAAGGGATCTATTCGTCAATTATTTTGTTTTTCCTCCGATCTAGATTCGAACTTCATTTTTCTTGATCTATAATGTCAAATTTAACTTATTTAATCATCACATTATTAAATATAGTCCAAAAACACATTATGGAAAAAATTACATTTTTGCCCCTAACATTTCAACATTTTACGATTTAGTCCCTAGGCTCGTAAAATGAATTTCATTCAATTTCATCACAACCCAAGCCTAGCCGAATATTACTTGTAGACATAAAATCCCACATTTTTCATTTATTCACACTTTTCTACACATTTTATAACCTTTTACAAATAAGTCCCTATTTGACTTTTTATCGAAAATCACTTTACAAATGTTGTTTATCCAACGACAAACATGTATTTTCTATCATCAAACATCAAAATACGAGCACATCCAACATGGGTAAAATTTTAGACTTTAACTTTCCTTCAAATTAGTCTTTGAAATAATTAGATCGAGTTACCACAATCTCAAAAATGTAGAAATCATTACAAACAGGACAAGAACGGACCTTATGGCTTCTCTTCAAAAATTTGGCTAGGGGGAATAAATTGAAGAAGATGGACATCTTTTATTTAGTTAATTTGTCTTTATTTACCAAATTACCAATTTACCCTTCACTTAAACTTTATAATTTCACTTATTTTATGCCCATTTTTGTCCACCCTACGTATAATGGTCTAATTTCCATTTAAGGACCTCTAACTAAAAATTCATAACAATTTACTACCTTTAACTCATAGAAATCAAATTTTGCACCTATTACAATTTAGTCCTTCTAGTCCAATTGAACACTCAATCAATAAAATTTCTTAACGAAATTTTCACACAATTATTCTATCATGCTGTAAACCTTAAAGAAATAATAAAATAAATATTTGTACTTCGGACTTGTGGTTCTGAAACTACTATTTCGATTTGACCTAAAAAGGGCGTTATAACTCTCCCCCCTTAGGGATTTTCGTCCTCGAAAACCTTACCAGAAAAGAGGTTAGGGTACTATTTTCTTATAGCTTCCTAAAGTTCCCACGTAGCCTCTTCGACCCCGTGTCGTTGCCACAAAACTTTCACTAGGGCTATGCCTTTATTTCTTAACTGTTTAGCCTCTCGAGCTAACACTTTGATCAGTTCTTCACCATATGTCATATCAGGTCGAATCTCAATATCTGACAGTGAGAGTACATGCGATGGATCTAATTGATATCATCGCAACATTGACACGTGAAATATATTGTGGATCCTTTCTAACTCCGACAGTAAAGCTAGTCGATATGCCACTAGCCTTATTCTTTCAATAATTTCATACGGCCCAATGGAACGCAGACTCAACTTGCCTTTGCAGCCAAAACTAAGATTTTTCTTCCACGGAGACACTTTCAGAAACACTTTATCACTAACCTGAAATTCAATATCCTTTCATTTCAAATCTGCGTACTATTTATGTCGATCCGAAGTTGATTTCAAACAATCATGAATTACTTTCACTTTCTCTTCGATTTCTCTGACCAAATAAACCCCCTGAATTTGTTTCTCACTAAGCTTGGTCCAATACAATGGTGTTCGGAATTTGCAACCATACAATGCTTCGTAAGGTGCTATTTTTATACTCGATTGAAAACTGTTGTTATAATCAAATTCGACCAACAGTAGATATTTCTCCCAACTACCTTCGAACTTTAAAACATAACAGCGAAGCATATCTTCTAGAATTTGGATTGCACTATCAGATTGGCTGTCGGTTTGTGGATGAAATGCGGTACTAAAATTCAACTTTGTACCCAACGCTTCTTTCAATTTCTACCAAAATTGCGGCGTAGACCTCGGATCTCTATCCAAAATAATAGAAGTAGGCTCCCTGTGCAATCTAACAATCTCAGTAATGTATAATTTAGCTAATTTATCAAGTGAATAATCGGTACGTACCGAAATGAAATGAGCCAATTTCGTTAACCTATCAACAATGACCCAAACAATATCTTTCTTTTTCGGAGTCAGAGGTAACCCCGATACAAAATCCATCGTAACTCTATCCCATTTCCACTCGGGTATTATTACAGGCTAAAGTAAACCCGAAGGCACTTGCTGCTCGACTTTCACTTGTTGACAAATCAAGCATCTCGTTACAAACTCTGAAATTTCTCGTTTCATGCTTGACCATCAATACAATTTCTTTAGATCATTATACATCTTTGTACTCCCAGGATGAACAGATAGACAACCATTATGTGCCCCATGAAGATTTTCTGAACCAGTTCAATATCTCTCAGTACACAAATCCTACCTTGGAACCTCAAACAATCATCGGATCCAATCTGATATTCTGAATCACTATTCGATTTGCATTGAACTCTTTTAGCTTGCAACTCAATATCACATTTCTAAGCTTCTCAAATTTGCTAAAGAAATATTGGTCTAGCTTTCAACTTGGCCAAAAGCAATCCATCATCAGATAAGTTTAGTCGTGTATTCATCGCCCTTAAAGCAAACAAAGACTTTCTACTTAAAGCATCTGTAACTACGTTTGCTTTCCCCGGGTGATAGTCTATCACTAACTCATAATCTTTCAATAGTTCAAGCCATCTCTATTGTCATAAATTCAAATCTTTCTGAGTCATTAAATACCTTAAACTCTTGTGATTGGTAAAGATGAGACACTTCTCACCGAATAAATGGTGTCTCCAAATTTTTAAAACGAACACAATAACGACTAGTTCCAAGTCGTGCGTCAGATAGTTCTTTTCGTGCGGTTTCAACTGCCTCGAGGCATAAGCTATCACTTTACCCTTTTGCATCAACATACAACCTAAATTGTTCAATAACGCGTTGCTGAAAATCACAAACTCTTTTCTCGACTCAGGTTGCACTAACACTGGTGCCTCAGTCAACAACGTTTCAACTGTTTAAAACTCTATTGACATTTCTCAGACCACTCGAATTTCACATCTTTTTGTAACAATCTGGTCAGAGGTGTAGCAATCATCGAAAATCCCTTAACAAAACGTCAATAATAACCAGCCATGTGACAGCCTTAAAACGACCCTAGTCGGAATGTGGTTTCGGGACCACAAAACTGAGGCATAAAAATAATTTAATATTCATTTTGATGCCTATAATATGTGTTAATTCGTGTGTGACATTTTTGATGTTTTGATTTAGGGTTATAAATGTGAATTTCACTAAAAAGGACCTAGTAGTAAACGTTGAAAGTAGAATAGGGAAATGTGTGATGACTAATTGAATCATGCATGCAAAACAATGGTTTTGCATGTCAAATACCCCTTCTTTTTATAAGTGGTGGCCGGCCATGACAAAGGAGGATGGGCAAAACATGTCATAGACATGTTGTGTTGGTGCATTATGGGAGGAAACAATAAACTAAGGTTAGGAATAAAGAAATGGGAAGAAAAAAAGAGAGAAGGTGTGTGATCCCCCATTACCGTGAGTTGAGGAAAGAAAACAAAAAAAGTGTTCATCATTTTTTCACTTCTCTTGGCCGAAAATTTTAAGGAAGAAGGAGGGAGTTTTTGCTTCATGCTTGGTTTGGAAGAGGATTAGGAGGAGGTTTGGCCATACTTGTATCTAGATTAAGGTAATTTTGAGGTTGTGCCATGAGATTCATGCATGTTTTAGTTGCTAGCTTGAGTTCTAATTAGCCCATGGTTCAAATCTTTGCTATGTCATGGGGATGATATTCGCCAAGGTGGATTTTGTGTTAATGCCATTGCATGCTAAATATGAAGCTTGTTAATGATATATGTGATGGTGGGTTGATGACTCTTGGATTTTCTTTTTAGCATTTTTGAGTGAGACATTAAGTTCTTTGTTTAACCATGACCAAAATTGAAATGGTATGGTGTTGTGATGTATTCGCCATGGTATATCCATAAGTATGATTTATGCTTATTGCATGGTAGGTAAGATTTGTGTTTTGGATATATGTTTATATTTGGTTATAATCAACTTGAGATTCGGCCCTTGCACCTATATGTATATATGTTTGCACATGATGTATTGGTATGACATATATACTATCTCAAGGTATATATTTACTTATGATGATGTTTGGTTATGAAGTAAATGATAGATGCGTATTGAGCTACAATATGTAATGCATTAGTTAGTAAAATGTATGCCATTTATGTGTGGTATTAAATATGTAATTGGCCTCAACATCAACATGCATATTCGCCACATGAGATGGATTGGTGTGCATGCATTCGGTTAGAGGCAAGCATATTGATGCCTTTATCTTGGTTAGGACAATCGGCTAAAAAAGGAGTGTGGGTTAATATCTTGAGTTGAGGCATGATTTCACATGTATGTGACTTTAATGTCTAATGTATAAATGTGGGCTAAGTGCCTTGTGTTCCTCTTTTCGATGCTCAAATGATTAAATCGATTTATTTATTTAATTAAGCTCAAGAGCAAAGGGGATCTAAATCCGATAAAGGGAAGGAAAAAGTGGTCGAATAGCCATCGAAATCGTTCGACAACATCCGAGGTAAGTTCTTGAGTAATAGAGCTTAAATTATGATTTGATTAGATCATGTTTTAAGCAAATCAAAATCATGCTCTTTGTGTGTGGATATTGAGCCGAAATTTGCAAGTGTGATAAGTGTCTTGTGTTTGAGTTTTGCTAATGAAAATGAAATACGAATGTGTCATGATTTAGTGTTAAATGTGCATGGTTATTCGAATGATGTCCGGGCTAAGTCCCGAAGGCTTTGTGCTAAGTGACCATATCCGGACTAAGATCCGAAGGCATTTGTGCGAGTTCCCAAATCCGGGTTAAGTCCCGAAGGCATTTGTACGAGCTATTATAACCGGGCTATGTCCCGAAGGCTTTTAAGCGAGTCGCTATATCCGGATAAAATCCGAAGGTACGTGATTCGGGAATGAGCAATCTTGCTGTAAAAATTTCAGTTAAGCTTGCAAAATTCCAGCAATGAGGTATGTTTCGTATGTGCTTTGAATTAGTTGAGCCCTTACAAATAAGTATTCGCTCAGTTGATAAACGAGCTACCGGCCTTTGGCTAAGTTGATCTTTTGTGTATGAACATAAGGGTTGGTAATGTGAAGTAAGTATGATATTGAGAATGTGTGCATATGAAATTATCCGTTTAGCTATATGAATGCTATGTTTTTGTTGTGCTGGAATCCCTTGCTCAAAACTTACTAAGCATAAATTGCTTACTCCGTTTCTTTGTTCTCTCGATTTATAGATTTTGGCTCGTCACCATCGGACTCGGATTTTGGAAGTCAAGTCTCCCACACTATCAAAGCCCCCTTTTGGTACAAATTTTGGTTGAACATTGAAATGGCATGTATAGGACTACTCTTTCGTTTGTTGGTCATAGACCCTTTGATTTTGTATAAATTTGGATAGCCATGCGAAAATGGCTTATATATACTTTGGCATGGTATCATAATCATTTTGTATGTTGTTCATTAAGAGATGTGGAAATGTTTGGAATCGATTAGCCCTTGGAATGGTTAACCGTGATCATCTTTTGTGCCATGTATGCTAAAAGGGCTAGTTGAATCAAGGAAATTATGAAGTAGGTAAAATCTACCTTAAAGACAGAGGTTGACAGCTGCAGTGAAGTGGATGTGAAAAATAACTAAAAATAGTAGGAATGGAATTAAATAGTGAATAAATTTTGTAAATGAACCTTGATGAATCTATTTTCATAGGAAAGTAATGAAACGATCATATGAACAGTATGTTAGGAGATATTGAAGTTTTCGTGGGACAGAGCCAGAACGGTTTCTAGATTCCCTGTTCCGACTTTGGAAATTCATTTTAAATTAACCAGAGATAATCAGGAGTCATGCCATATATTTATAGATTCCTATTTGAGTCTAGTTTCTATAGAAACAAACAGAATCAGTATTGAAGCCCTGTACAGGGAGATATCCAAGTTGTAATGTGCAAAGGTCAGTGTAGTCGATCCCTGTAACATGGGAGACTTTAACTAATAAACTGTACTAATTGGCTCAACCAAAAATTCTAGAAAAAAATTTTTAGATGCATATATGAGTCTAGTTTCAGGGAAAAATCACGAAACTGATTTTCGAGTTGTGAAACTCAAGATATGATTTTTAAGGTGACAGTGACACAGTTAGCCAGCTAGCTGGAAATTTTTAAACGGACTGTGAAAATAAATATATTTATGTCTGTTAGCACTTCATGTTCGACTCCGGTGAAGGACTCGGGTACGGGGTGTTACAAGCCAAGCCCAAAAGCGTCTAACTTCAGATACATTTCTCGGTGGTTTTCAATCAACAACTGCCGAAATCTTACTCGGATCAACCCGTATACCTTCTGCTGAAACAATATGTTCCAAAAATCTGACTTCTCTGAGCCAAAACTCACTTTTGCTGAATTTAGCAAACAATTTCTTATCTCTCAAAGTCTGTAATACAATTCTTAAATGTTTGGCATGCTCAAACTCATCTCAGGAATAAATCAGGATGTCATCAATAAATATAAACTTATCTAAACACGGTCAAAAGATTCGATTCATCAAATCCATAAAAACTACAGGAGCATTTGTTAATCCAAACGACATAACAAGGAATTCATAACGTCCGTACCTTGTTCTGAACGTGGTCTTCGGTACATCCGAATCTTTAACTCTCAACTGGTAATAGCCTGATCTCAAGTCTATCTTCGAGAACACTGTTGCCCCTTTCAACTGATTGAAAAAATCATCAATTCTCGGTAAGGGATACTTGTTCTTTATCCTAACCTTGTTAAGATGACGATAATCAATACAAAGTCTCATGAATCCATCTTTTTTCTTGACGAATAACACTAGTGCACCCTAGGGCGATAAACTCGGTCTCGCAAAACCCTTATCTGTCAACTCTTGCAACTGAGATTTCAATTCTTTGAGTTCAATCGGAGCCTTTCTATGCAGAGCTATCGATATCAGTGAAGTCCCCGGTACTAAATCAATAGCAAACTTGACTTCTCTGATCGGTGGCAACCCAGGCAACTCTTTTGGAAGCACATCTGGGTATTCACAAACTAGCGGCACAGATTCAATCTTCAATCTAGACACTTTCATATTCAGTACATACGCAAGATAAGATTCACACCCTTTTCCTACATACCACTGAGCCAACATTGCCGAAATCACAGTAGGCAACTCACCTGACTCATTTGATTCAGTCCAAAGAATTTCATTACTTTGACATTTCAATTCAATAATATTTCATCTACAATTCACTATGACATCATGTAGAGTCAAACAATCCATTTCAAGAATTACATCAAACTCATCAAATGGTAAAAGCATTAAATCAGTCGAAAAACAGTGACCCCGAACCATTAAAGGACAACTCTTACAAACTTTATCAACTAAAACATATTTGCCTAAGGGGTCCGACACTTTAATCACATACTCAGTAGACTCAACAGGCAAATTCTTACTAAATACCAAATTCATGCAAATATAAGAATGAGTCGATCCAGGACCAATCAATACAACTACATTAGTTATGAGATTCCTGATGATTCACTGAGTTCGCAATGAACTCACCCACTCATCTCTTACTTCTCAATTAAGTAGGTCGCGTATGGTAGTGGCAAGGTAGATGACTTGGCGTGGCTCATTCCTGTACAAATATTGACAAACCTGGGAAATAAGCAATGGGGTTGTAGTTATGTGGTTTTAGATTTAGTATAATTTGATTATGTTATTGAAACAATTCCCTTAAAGATTAAGTTTATTTTTATTTTGCAAACTGTGAAGTAAAACCTTTGTTACTAATTTCTTCTCAGCATGATTAAAGTTTGATGTTTCTTTATTTCTCCTTGCATGCATCCCATGTTGTGTTCTTTCAATTTTGCCAAAGTATGTATTAATATCATATACGAGCCAGTTTTATTAAATTATTATTTTTTACGACCGTTGTATGCTTGTGACCCCCTATATGCATGCCAACCCTTAGAAGCAATAATCTTACTACTTAGCGAACCTTACCTAAGTTTGAAAACCCTTGTATGAATGTTCATTGTGCTGCGAAAGTGTTTACATACGAACCTATGATGCTTGGTTTTAAGTGCGAACTTTGAAGGTATGCGAACTACTGTTATTGTGCGAACTCATGCTTATTGTTGTTATGTGAACACATATGTAACTTAGATATGCGAACCTTAATAATAATTTCTATGTACTCGCATACATGTTTGAAAACACGTACGCTAAACTACCATGTTTACATTCTATGTACGATTTTGTTCTGTTGCTATGTTATAACTTATCATAATATATGTAGTAAGTGGTATGCTGAAGGTTAGGTTGGTAGTTAATAGAGAGTCACCCCGGTGGCTAAAGTAGCTCGCCAAATTAAGGTTGAACCTACTCGGTCGAGTTTGGGGTATTACAGATGCTTCTGTCAACATGGCCTTCAATTTCTTGAAATCTCCTTACATTGGTCATTCCACATGAACATCACATTCTTTTGCATAAGTGTTTTATGACTTTTTAGGCTGATTCAGGCATAAGGAATGAGTAAAGTGCTAGTTGAGTACACATAACCCCAACTTGAGCTAAGGATTCAGTGGACTGCTAACTGCCTCCAAATGTGCAAACATTTAGAGTTAAAATTATTAAAATAAATAAATACAAATTAAATGTGGTATCTGCAAGTGAACATGTCAAATTGTAATATAGGTCAGTGTTACAATGGAACACCGGGAAGTATTCCGAGGATCGTACCCAATGGAGGTTGATTTAAATCTAAAAATGTTATTATCTACAGCAACAGGTCTAAACAATACTTATTTAAAATCATATTACAACAACCAATATTAAATATTAAGATAAGGGAATAAAATTAAAAATCAAAACTACGCAAATAACGTTAATAAACAAAAATCCTTTGAATAACAGACACAAGATTAACTCGCTTCCGTGGTTGTAATCAACTTTAGAATTAGGGTTTTTATGAGAAGATTAGTTATTACCTAGACAATATTACCTCTTGGCCTCATGTTCCTGACTAGATAAATACACAATTTACTTAGTATCCTCATCTCTCGATCCGTTTACCTATATTACTTCCTATGGTCATCAAGCCTAGGGTTTAAGAACATATGTATTTACACCAACTAATCCTATTGGAAAAACTCTAACTCTTCCGTTAATCACTCTCGCTTCCGTTCGTTAATCTCCCAAAAGATTTAACCACTCATCATCTTAAGAATCATCTTTTTCTATGATTAGAATAATAATGTAAAAACAAAAAGTAATATAAAAGAGAAAAGATAGAAATTGTCTGTATGATATTGTAGAGTGCTCGGAACAGCAAAATCCTTTGATAGTGCTCGAGATCTCGTCGTTTGCAAACAAATAATAAAAGAAAAGTACTGAAATATTGAAATTGCAAAGACTTGGATTCAAATTGAATCCAAGCCAAAGAACAAGAAATAAAAATGTTTAGAAAAATAAATTAAAACCTAAACTGAACTAGCCTAACCTAAATATATTAAAACAAACCCTAAAACTAATGTGGCAAAAAGCTCCCAAAGCTTTCCACAACTTAACTATTTAGAGGACAGTTTAGTAGCACTAATTAGGATAAACACCAGCCTTAATTACATGAAAAGATGTATTGTGCAGATGAAAACACCCTTGCTTATTTTTGGCCCACATCGCACCTGTGTCGCGACACAGACTTCTGCATGTCATGACATACAACTTTGAATATGATTTTCTTGATCAGCTTGGTTGTGTTGCGACTCCGAAAGCTTGTGTTTTGACTTGACTTCCAGTCTTTACGCTTTTATCCCTAAAATTAGGTTTCCTACACACTCAAGTAAATTGTTAAAACGACCACCTTAAGGCCGGTATTGGCCCAATTAGGTCAGGTAACTTGAAATAATGCATAAAAACTCATATTTTGCAATATTTTAATCCTAAACTAAGAAATGCGAAAATGCAATAAAATATATTAAAATTCCTAGAAAACAAGCTTGTTAAGTGCCAAAAAATATCGAATCTGCCACTACAATTTGTGGCAGATCAACTACTCCCTATGTTGTAACACATTGTCTTTATGTCGCAACACACCATCTAGACTACCTAAGGAGCATACTATCGTTCACGTCGTGACATGCACCAAAGGATGTCGCGATATAACCCTAAGCGCTCCACAAAGGAGTAAACTGTCGACGATGTCACGGCACGGGCTTAAGTGTGTCGTGGCAGGGCTACGATGAGGCTAATTAAAACATTAATGTTGTTTTCATCTACACAACTCGACTTAGTTATGTTTAGTCATCTATATCAGGTCTAAATTAATCATCTAACATGACTCCTATGAATAAAAATGCTCAAAAATTAAATGGGGACTTCTCCCCTTTCATCTTTAGTTTTAGTTCTTAAATTAGGTTTTTGCTTTGTAATTTGGAAATTCAATTTTCAATTTCATTTTCAATTGTTCGTGTTATTGTTTCAAGATTATGAATCACTCAACATTATTACAGATCTTCTTCAAGTTCTGCATTTCAATAATATTTAGAATCAATTTCTTTCTTTTCTCTTTTGTCTTTTTGTATCGCATTGATGTTTAAATTCAGTTTAGGGATTTCTGTAATTAGATCTATGAAGAACTAAATTTCGAGAGAGATTAATGAGTGAATGTGGGACTAGTTAACAAATGCTTTAGGGTTTCTTGTTGGATCAATTGGTTCAGTTTAAGAGAGCTTAAACCCTAGGTCTGACAACCCTAAGAAGTTATTTAGATAGATGATGTCGAAAGAATAATCTATCAAGCATCACTTAGCTTGGTCTGGTTTAAACTGTAAGGTCGAGGAATAAGTAGTTAATTAGAGACCGAAAGGTAATAACTAGATTAACTAGTAGCCGATTCTTTGTGAGGTTTTAAAAACAAAGATTTTATGAGTGATGGTGATAGAAAATGAAAAGGGGCCAAAGAGTGGAAATTACAAAAAGCCATAATATGGTGTTTTTATAGGTGACAAAGGATGACTGCCCTGTCTTTTTCCATGACGACTTTATATTATCTGAAAAATGTATTTTAAGTTTTATTATATTTTTTTATATGTAAATATATAGTTGAAATTATGAATTCCAACATGTATTATATTTAATTTGAACATTTAGAATTTTACTTTACTTTATTTAATATAATTTGATGTTTTTATTATTAAAGCTATATTTTAGTTCAAATTAATCTTAACACTTTTAAAATTTTTGTTAGTCATCTAAAGTTAATTTTTTATAAAAAATCAAATCATGAGGTTGAATTGAATTTTTAATTTTGGATCTATTCTACAAAATGAGCTTTTGTTTTATACATTTTGAATATTATTTAATAAAATTTAAAAGTAGTTTTATAAATATTTTTAACTTTTAAGTAAATAAAAACAATTAATAAGTTTTATATGATATTCTTTTAAAGAATATATTTTTAAACTTTTAAATTATTTTTACTATTTTTATTTTTAGCATTATAAAAACTTAAAATTAATTATATATTTTTTAAATTGTACACCTTGGTTCTTTTCGATTTTCCATTTTTTTGCTCCGCTTTAATTTCAGGACTTCAACACAGTGAATGCCTCGTTAGCATAAATGAAATATTTTAGATTGAAAAATTAATCAGAAGAATATTATTTAAATAACCATAATTTCACATTTTAAATCATATAGAAACATTTAACTTTTCGATAAATCAGCCAACTAATAAATATTTTAAGGTATTAGTGATTTAGAACATAAATAATAATAGAGGACGAAGTCATACTAAATTAAGTGTAAAATTAAATTTTTAAATCAAATATTTTACAAGGATGGAAATCATAATTCAACCGAATTATAAATAATTTCCGTACAAACTAGCAAGGGTTAAATATTTTATTGGGTAAATTCCAAAAATAGTCACTTTTGTTTGTCTCAAGTTACATTTTAGTCACTTATGTTTGAAATGTTACGTTTTAGTCACTTATGTTATTATTTTGTTTCAAAGTGATCACTCTTCCGTTAAGTTTCATTATCTCCCTAATAGTAATCCTACGTGGCAGTCCAACTAGATTTTAAGTGCCTACGTGGTAGTCCAACTAGATTTTAAGTGCCAACTTGGATTTCTAAATGGGATGAGAATAGATTTTTAATTAAATAAATTTAATTAATTAAAAATTTTAAATCCTAAATATTAGTTGAAAAAACCGTTCATCTCACCTTTTTTTTTAGCTTTCTTTTTCATTTGGCTAAAAAAAGTTATTATCATCAGAATTTTTTATTCACATACAAAAATAAAAGAGGATTCAATGGAGGGTCCAGGTATGTCTTCTTTATCGAAAAATTTATGTTCTAAGACTTAAAATCAAGTGGTTTGTTTGTTCAATCCAATTTTTGTTTGTTTGTTTGTTTGTTCTAAGACAAATTTATGTCTTCTTCACATTCTTGAATAATTGGTTTCTCAATCTGATTTGTTCTGATCTGAATCGGTTTGTTTGTTCACAATCCCTTTGTGGATATTCCATATTTTTCTTTCTTGCTGCTGATATGGAACTAATATAAAAAAAAGTTACATTCTCAATCATCTATTCTGGAATTGTTTTGGCTTTCTTTGATTAATTTCATTTTAGATGGAATTATTTCACTTATTTTGATTTTCTTGTATGTGCAAAATCTTGTACGGAAACTCGTAATCTATCACTCTATCTTTTGTACTATCATTGTTGTTGATATAGAATAGATTCAGGTTGTATCCTTTATTCAGAAAATGAAAATCTTTCTTATTAACGAATACGAGGATAGACATCCCAACAGCCACAATAGCAGTAGCAACTGATGTCTCAGATGCAATCACAGCCTACTCAGTTGCAGCAACAGTTGGGTTTGCAAAAGCAGCCCAATCAAGTACAACAAAATATGCAGCAGAGACTTTAAGCATTAGGTCAAACATCAAGTTCCTTGCTTCAATTGTATCAATCACAGAGAGCTGTTCTGGAGACATCATCAAGTATGTTTTTGAATTTTTACAGTTCCATGCTGTTGCTCTTTGCCTTATTTCTTTGTTGCTTTCTGATATTGTGTTATTTAGAATAGTCTGAAATTTCTAGCAGTTTGTTTGATTATGTCAGGTTGGTTCCACTCAATTCCTTTGTCCAACGTTTGTATCTTTGTTCTTCCTAGTAATCTAACTTTCAAGATATTCCCAACATGGAGCTCAACATGAAATATATTATTAGGAGATTGCAGTCTTTGAAATTGGCTTATTACTGTTTTTGCATCAAACTAGAGGGTAAACATGCTTGCAAATGTTAGGATTTTTGTTTGGAGGATGCACAAAGAATGTTCAGATAAGCAAGTGATTACAGCGAAGCATTTCTTTTCTGCATGAAATGGTCTAAAAGGTGTCAAAACTCGATTGTTTTAGTGGTGTCTTGGCTCAGTTTCACTGCTTTCGCTAGACATGAGATTTGTGCTGTAGATTTAGTTAAGTTTTCTATCTGAACTGTACATCCCTTGTGTCTAATTTGTTCCACAAATCATTTTAATGCTTTAGTTTGATTCACCCTTATTAGCTGCATTATGATCCCTGCGTCTCCCCTTCTATGCTATGTGCACCTTAATTTTCTTTGAGAATTGGTCATATTCTGCTCAAATTTACCCCTATTCCATAAGTTATTTATTTCAATGTTCTTTTAGACATGCAACAAAATCATGTTGATTGATGTTAAGTTTTTGAAATCTGCAATCTTCTCAGGCTTGCAGATTGATATTAAGAATTGTGATTGCTTGTAAATGCTCCCTCGACCATGTTGATGATCAAGTTGCTGTAGTCCCACCTACAAATGCTTTTTTTCTTATGCATTGTCGATCCACTCCTACTAAGAGCTGGTTAGAAGAAGCTAATAGGGTTGAAGAGCACGAGGAAGAAATCATGGGT
The DNA here is from genome assembly GCF_025698485.1 of Gossypium arboreum. Classification (NCBI taxonomy): domain Eukaryota; kingdom Viridiplantae; phylum Streptophyta; class Magnoliopsida; order Malvales; family Malvaceae; genus Gossypium; species Gossypium arboreum. The sequence continues at coordinate 15,171,698 of NC_069078.1, read as the reverse complement.
GTAAATAAAATATGAAACAGACATGTAAATTTGAAATTAATTACCAAATAATATAAGCAATTTCGTGCTAGAAAAATCAGAATCTTTTGTCTCGTAGTTAACAATTATTTTCACTCAAGGCATTGTAAAAAGGAGAGAAAGAAATAAACAAGCACTGCATTATTTTGATCCTGTATTTATACTTTTTTTTTTACTTCAACTAGTTGCAGATTTGGTCTGCAAAATGAAAGTAATCAATTTTAATTTCACATGTGGTTGTCTTTACCATGAATACCTTATGCATAATTTATGAAAATTTTACTCTATAAGTTTGCTCCACAAGATATAATTTTAGTTTATCTATATATATTAGTGTGAGGATGAACATTCCATACGGCTTGTTATAAATTCGAGTATTAATAATAACTGTACGATATTAAAAAGTTTCATTGACGAATATTACAAAGGATAGTCATCCTTCCCCTAGTTGAAGAACGTACTTATAATAGTAAATCAAATGCATAATTTAGCCAGATGAAGTATGTATTAACATATATATTCATACGTCCTCCGGGTTACGAATGTAAATTATATAAGGAATTACATGCAAAAATGTGCAAACGTTGAGGGTAAATTTTGGACTTTCTTGTTCCGGGTGTTTGCTTGTTATAAAACCGAGTATTAAAAACAACTTTACAATATTTCCAACTTTCATTGACTGTATAATCCACGAGTTTGCCTTAAATATTAATGTCGACATCGTTCATGTGTTATTAAAATAAAACAGAACTGAACATTCCATATGGCTTGTTATAAATCCGAGTATTAATAACAACTATAGATATTAAAAAGTTTCATTGGCGTATATTACAAAGGATAGTCATCCTTCCCCCGATTGAAGAACGTAATTATAATAATAAATCAAATGCATAATTTAGCCGGATGAAGTATGTATTAACAGATATACTCATACGTCCTTCGGGTTACGAATGTAAATTGTATAAGGACTTACATGCAAAAATGTGCAAACGTTGAGGGCGGATTTTGGACTTTCTTGTTCCTGGTGTTTGCTTGTTATAAAACTGAGTATTAAAAATAACTTTACAATATTACCAACTTTCATTAACTATATAATCCACGAGTTTACCTTAAATATTAATGTCGACATCGTTCATATGTTATTAAAATAAAACAGAACTGAACATTCCATATGGCTTGTTATAAATCTGAGTATTAATAACAACTGTACGATAGTAAAAAGTTTCATTGATGTATATTACAAATGATAGTCATCCTTCTCCCGGTTGAAGAACGTAATTATAATTGTAAATCAAATGCATAATTTAGCCAGATGAAGTATGTATTAGCCGGATGAACTTAAAATCTAGTTGAACTGTCACGTAGGATTACCGTTAGGAAGATAACAGAATTTAATAGAAGAGTGATCACTTGTAACAAAATAATAACATAAATGACTAAAACGTAACATTTCAAACATAAGTGACTAAAATGTAACCTGAGACAAACAAAAGTTACTATTTTTGTAGTTTACCTTATTTTATTTACAGTGATAGTTTAAAAACATAAAGTGCGTGTGATTCTAGGGAAATGTGATAGAGAAAGAGTTTCAGAGTTATGTTTAGCAGAATTTCTTAGCTACGGACCCCAAAGAGAAGAAGGGAAAGAAAGGAAATGCTTATTAAGGAAAACAGATGATGGGAAAATTTGAAAATGGGATGTTGAAACCGATGATTCATTGTGTACACTTGAAGAAGCTTTCCAAAAAGTTGAGCCTTCTTTAGGTTCCAACATCGAGTTGAAATTTGATGACAATGTTGTTTATCAGCAACACCATCTTATCCATGTTCTTCAACTCATCTTGCAGGTACATAGTGTAAATTGTATGAGATGTACGTATTGTTTTTTGTTTTTTGTTTGGGTAATCAACAGGTTTTCTTCTTAACAAACGGTGGGACTGAAATTTATAACGATACAAGGAGGAATTCGCTGAAGCAGGCCATAAATGTGAGCTTGGAAGGAGGATTTCAAGGGATTGTTTCAGAGATCAAAGGAGTATTCAAAAACTCATGAGCATTGCCAAAGATCAAAGACTCTAATCTCTCTCTCCTCACATATGGCACGCTCAAGTAAGTTCCCTGCACAGCAATATGGGCTAGCTAAATCATGTTCTAATTTTCAGCTGTTTTTGTGTAATTAGTGCATTAATTAATATTTTGCAGCAATGTGTGGGAGGCTGTGTACATGCAGTATTTGATGGGGTGATTGTTGAGTTTGTTGAAGAGATCTCAAATGCAGTGGGACAGATGATTAAGCCTGCAACTGAGATAAAAAATGAAAAATTATAATTGCTTGTATTTCCCAATCATGTACGAAATGAAAATTTATTATCTTAAAACATGTTTGTACTGGCTTTGAGTTGAGATCATGATTGTTGGTATTGTAGCACTATCAGTAGTATTGCTTGGTGTGTATCATTTTAGCTTTAATATCAGTATCAAGTAATTTAAATTTTGTTTTGATAAAAATTTGGTTTGTTTTGATCAATATCAACATTGAAAGAAATGTAGCAATTATCATAAATAAAAAGTGATTAATTAGAGGGTGTTCTCGGTAAATTGTGATTCCTCTTAAGAGATTGCCTGACTCTATTTTTTATTAGCATCAGGGAAAGAATGTTTTGGCATAGTATAAACAAATACGAGAATAAAAGGTCTCCTTATTTGAGATCATGGCAAGGTGCCCCCACAGGCTTCCATTAACCTAAGTCACTGTTGAAACGCATTGAAGAATAAGGGAAATTCGTTTGTAGCCAAAACCCATTAGTTCAAGTATCGCCTTGAGAAATACCCATCCGACAACATCAAAAGATTTACTCATCAATTTCCAAAGCAGCTAAGGAGCTCTTTCTTTTATTCTTTCTCCTAATGTTGTGAACTTCACCTCCAAGAATCATATTAACGAAGACAAGTCTCCCATGTACAAAGGCATTTTGGAATTGAGAGAGAACCTACTCGCTAAGACTTTCGAGGTGATTTTGTATGCCTCGTTATAAAGGTTAATGGGTCTCTAGTCTGTGGGCATAACTTGGGATTCACCTTTAAGAATAAAGGTAAAAATGGTTTTATCAAGCTTTTTTATTAAGAAACTAAAATCCAAAAACATAAGAGTGGATCAAGTTGCTAGAAGTTCTATGATATCCTAAAATCATTGTTAGAATATGCCTGGTTTACCATTGATATCGGGGACCCTAAGGGGACCAATTTGAAAGGCGGCAACTTTGACTTTTTCTCCAAGAATGGTAAGTCAAGCTCATTCCTTGCCTAATGGATAAGGTAGGCATGCTTGATGGAGTCAACATCATTAGTCTCTTCTCTACGAAGAATACTTTTCAAATGCTCTAAGAAGCGGCATTTAATATCCAAAGGATTATCAATCAAATATTAGGCGAATCACGAATCTCCAAAAATTTATGTTCCAAGCCCTCCTGCTTTTAGTACTTATTTTTTAGTATTGCACTCACTCGACATGCTCCAAATGAAAATGGATTTTTGAAACCAATAGATGTGTTCATGCTACTATTCCACAAGACTATGTTGGTCTTGGATCTCAGTCTCTTGCTTTTTGATCTCTCCAAACATTAAATTAAATTATATTTCATTCAAAGAAGATTCAATATCTAATTTACACTTTTTAGGATCACCAAATATCTTTTTATTCTATCTTTGCAGAGATGAACTATTGATTTTAAATTTACAAATCAAGAGAAAGATGATCCTGCAATGCTAGGTAAGCTCGTTCTTGATACTTTTGAGGTTTTAGATGAAACAATAAATTAAACTCCATTTAAAAAAAAAATTATAAAATGTAATACAATAAAAATTGAAAATTTTTTGGGACCTTAAGAAATAAAGCATTTATAATAAAAAATTGAAAGCAGTAAGTATTTAATTAATTTATTTTAATTTAAAATATTTTTTCTCACATTAAAAATTAAAAATAATTTTTTAGACTTTTTTTAATTTTGTACCCTAAGCGATTGTACTCTTAAACAACTCACGATTGGGCCTGATGCAATTGCTCCAAGCATTACTAACAATGTCATGGCACTAGAGGTGGGTAATCCACATTGCTTCGAAACAGTAAGGCCTTCGTTGAAAAGACCATTCGTTAAGAGGTTAAAGGTAAAGCATAACGAATTAGTGAAGGCTCTATTAAGCCTTTTCAATACAGCGTCTTGGCCTTGCCAGTTATCGGCCCACGTATAGTAGGAGTCTTTGATATTTATATAATCATATGTTTAATACAATATAATTTTAAGGTTTATAACAGTCATAAATGCAATTACAAAACTGCATCTGAATAATAATATTTTTAAATAATATATGTAAGTTTATATTAAATTATAATTACTTATATGTTAGCACATAAACCAGAATAAATATGTACTGAGAATTCATATAAGATTTATATAAAGTGAGATTGAAATATGAAATCTTAAAATTCTCAAGGTCTATTAATCTAATATTAATAATTTTGGGATAAATTCGTTTTTTTCTTTCTTCCTTTATTTTTTACTTTTATATTTTAATAAAAAATCCACTAAAACCTTTTAAATAACAATAACTAATTAATTTTACATAAATATAATTTAACAAACTTATCTCAAGAGTAATATATAATTGAATCAAATATAAATTTAAAATACTTAATTTTAATTTAAATTAAATATTTTTAAAAAAGAAATAAAATATATTTAATTTTATAATACTTTAATACTTAACATTTTCATTACTTTATATTTAAAATGTAAAAATAAATAAAATAAAATAATACATAAATAAATAATAGGCAAATTATACCATTAATCACTAAAATATGGATAAGTTATCGGTTTGATCATTTAACTAAAAATTTATAATTTGATCACTTAAATATTTGAAAGTTTTCATTTAAGTCATTAAACTATTCAAAAGTTTTTATGTAAGTCATTAGGTAATTAAGTTTTTATTTTTTAATTACGCTAACGAACTCTAAACAACGATTCGATAAACGAGATGGTGAATTAGTACTCATCAATAAGTATAAAAATATACCTTAGAAGAATGTATTAAAAATGATTGATTGGTTGATTGTGAACAGAGAAATGCAACGATTTTAAGAGTCCCAAGACTTAATTGAAAACTTTTAAATAGTTTTGTAATTAAATTAAAACGTTTTAATTTAAGTGATCATAATAAAAATTTACCATTAATGATATAATTGACCTAAATAATAAATATATTTTACACTGACCCTCTTTTATCCTAAAAAGTAAATTCCCTCTTGTCAAAGAAATTTCAACTAAATTTCAGCTGATTTTTTTTTTTTTTTTGTCAATAAAAATTCAGCTGGATTGTACGCTCGAAAAATCAAGCTTGTCATATATCTCTAAATAATGATTCAACTTTTTTCGCGATATTAACTATTAACAAGAGCGAAAGCCAACAAAGGTTAAAGAGGGGATATTTCCCTCCTCCTAATTTAATCTATAGGGATTAAATTGCATTTTTCGATATAACAGAGGGACTTCCGGCATACTTTAACCTTCTTCATCTCAATCTCATAAAGTCATATACTTCTTTCTATTTTCTTCATCCTTTCTTTCGGTTTGCCCTTTGAATCCCAAACTCACACTTCTCTGCAATGGGCAGCAAAAACAAGGATGTAATTCGACTAGAGCGTGAAGCCGTCATTCCCATTCTCAAGCCCAAGCTCATCATGACTTTGGCCAACCTTATTGGTATGCTTCCCATTTCTCCACTTCCTCTCTTTACTGGAGTCTTTACTGTTTTCATGTGTTGCAGAACATAGTTCTGATCGGGCTGAGTTTCTGAAGTTCTGCAAGAGAGTGGAGTACACAATACGATCTTGGTATCTTCTCCAGTTTGAAGATTTAATGGTATTGCTAACATATTCCTTCAACCATTTTTGTTCGTGTTTCTTTCCTTTTGTTCTAATTTTAGTTTCAATTCATGTTCACAGCAATTATACTCCCTCTTTGACCCTGTAAATGGGGCTCGGAAATTGCAGCAGCAAAATTTATCTTCTGAAGAAGTAGATGTACTTGAACAGAATTTCTTGACATATTTATTTCAGGTGTTCTTCTTCTCCTTCTTCTTCTTGTTGTTGTTTCTTCCAAAACCCCAAATTGGAACAGGAATTCACAATGCTGTCACTGAAATATATATTAAGTCTGTATAATAACAAGCTGATGACTTGAATTTCGTTTATGTTTAGTGTGTCTCTGATGTTTTCCCTAACATGACTAAACTTGAATACGACAACTGCTACTCTTTTTTACTACAAATTTCGCATTACATTGCAATTTGAAATTCCCTTTGGTGTCACAGGTGATGGAGAAGAGTAATTTTAAGATAGCTACTGATGAGGAGATTGATGTTGCACATGCAGGGCAATATCTTCTTAATCTTCCCATAACAGTTGATGAATCTAAGGTCATCTGCAACTTAGTGTGTTTTGTATATTATCATGGCCGTTTGTTAAGTCTTTATTTGAATATATAGTGTGTGTTTTGTTCTGTGCTATTAAGTTTCATTTTTTTTTTTTTTATATTTATCTTGACCTTTTGTTTTCACTGAATGCAGATTGACAAGACACTTTTGAAGAGATATTTTTCAGAGCACCCCCAACCAAACCTCCCAGATTTTGCTGATAAGGTTGTGGTTACAATTTAGAATGGAAGCTGCATCATTGTTTATTTTGTTTCAGATAGCCACTAGTAGGTAGAAGGTTCTCTTTTCTTGAGTTCAACATGCAACAAAATCAATAATGATGAAACCGAAAGGATTTTGATTTTGAACTTATTTCCTTTATTGTGCCTTTAGTTTGCACTAGTTTGTTTTTTCTCTTAGTATTTTTCATGTGGTGTTTGCTATGTATTTGTATGATTAGATGGACCAGAGTCCAGAGACTTGCTTTGGTTAATGGCACAATATTATGCTTGAGACCCGTGTAAGATGATTTTCACAATTATTTTGTACGTGCTATCCAATTACTATAAAGATATAATATATTCATAAAATTTATTACAAATTCAGAGCCATTTCAATACCATACCATCGAAGAAACTTAGCAGATGTTTGTTTGTACATATTTGATTCAGATGTATTAGTTGATCTCTCTCTGAAGCAAAGCATAATTCTTTTTGTCTTTAGTACATCATCTTCAGACGTGGGATAGGAATTGATCGTACAACTGATTACTTTTTCATGGAGAAGGTAGACATGATTATTGCACGTCTTTGGGCCTTTCTCTTAAGACTAACCCGGTGAGTATGTTTAGGGAAATCATTACCTTTTATGAGTTGTCATGGTATATTATTGGTTAAAGCACTTTTAGATGCAGCTGCTTAGAGGTAATTTGAAATTAAACCTACGGAATGAAATTTAACAAACTTTTTGCCAACTCGAAATATCTTGGAATTATTATGATTGGCGGTTTGAGCTAATGTTTGGCCAATCTGCAGTCTTCACTTATTAAGAGTCTTAAATAGTTAATTTACTGCGCAAAATACAGAGTTGAACATGAGATGCTTTTAGTATTCTATCTTCTCTTCCTTATAAACTTGATTTTTTGTACATTTTCTTTCTCTTCCTTTTAATGCGTTCCAGATATATGATCCTTGCAGGTTGGAAAAGCTTTTGAGCAGAAGATCAAGAGGACGAAATAAGAAAGAGCCAGCGAAGGATGATGAAATTAACCCTGAAACGGACAGTGAAGATTTGTTTGTTGAACGGATCCGTCTTGAAAATATGGACCTAAGGTTGTGAAGTACCATCTTCTTATGCTGTTATTTTGGAGGACAGTATTTATTCATGAACATATATACCATATATTGTATGGTAGCTTTCTAAGCAACTTGAAATATGCTTTCCTTGTCATCATCATTATATTTCGAATTAGTCCAGAAAATTTTCAAATTTCATGCAACTACTTCTTGATCTTTATGTTTAAGTTTTAGCACTAATATTTGTGTATTTCTTTCCTCTTGAATTTCTGGTGATGTCGTTGCTCAATAACTTGCTTATTCTGTATTAAGCAGCATCAATAACTTGGTGGGCAAGACTACAATCCAAGAGCCTACTTTTGATAGGATAATTGTTGTTTACAGGTACTGCTTGTTGCATCTTAGCATGCAAGTTTCCAGTTGAGATTAATTAGAAATTGTCAATGGTGTCTTTCTTACTTAATTGATGTGGATATATTAGACAGCCAGATTGTTGGTCTATTTTATTTCGAGGTTGAACATATTGATTGCTGGAAGAGTATTCTGAAAGTACCTTAGGTTCTTAATCTCTTGGTCTTGAGAGAATGATCTTTGTTTAGAAAGAAAAAAGAAAGGAAAAGGGCACCATGACAGAAATTTTATTTTCTTTAGGAAAAAAGGCTAAACTACCCTTTGATCTAGTGTCTTTCTAAATTAGTTTAATAAATATCGTGAAGAGCAATTCATAGAAATCTAAGAAGTGAGGTGAACTTCCAGGAAAGCAAGTGCCAAACCAAATATGGATCGAGGGATATATGTAAAACATTTCAAAAATATTCCAATGGCGGATCTGGAAATAGTCCTTGTAAGTCTCTCTTAGCTCTTTGCTTAAAGCTTTTATACAGCATGTGATCATGCGTATGATATTCTTTTTGTTTCCTTTTACCAGCCTGAAAAGAAAAGTCCTGGATTAACTCCTATGGACTGGGTCACGTTCCTTGCCTCTGCTGTTGTGGGGCTGGTCAGTTAAGCAATGATGTTTCTCTGTCACCTGTTCTTGTCTTTCCACCATTGTTTCTTCTCCGCCTGGTATTCATATTGATTGAATGCATTATTACTGTGTCTTTATGCACAGGTTACTTTGTTTAGTTCTCTTCAAATGCCTGAAGCTGATCTCTGGGTCATTTTTGCCATTTTGTCAGCTGTTATTGGTTACTGTGCCAAGATATATTTCTCGTATGTTTTCCTCCATCTTTCGTTAATACATGTAATTGGTTACTGTGTCTTTATTCATATTGATTGAATGCACTATTTCTCGTATGTTTTCCTCCATATTAATGCATGTGGAAGCCCCATTATTGTGGGACTCGATCTTGATGGATCCATTCAGAAATATAAGTCGGTAAAGGGATGTCTTCTTAATTATGTGTTGTTCCACATGCCTCTGGTTGGTTTTCTAGGCTGATATATTTAATTACTCAGTGTCTCGTTTGCTTTATGTGTTTCAATTGTTTGACCAATTAATGATGATATTATTTTCATATTGCCATTTAGGTTTCAAGCAAACATGGCTACATATCAGAATTTAATAACACAGTCCATGTATGACAAACAACTCGATAGTGGAAGGGGTACTTTACTTCACTTGTGTGATGATGTAATTCAACAGGAAGTAAGTTGCATTTTTTTTGGGTTCCTTTCTCCCTTTATCTTTCTTGTGTCAGAAATTTTAGTACATTTTCTTGCTGAAAGCAAAGAAAATATAGTATCTATTTCTCTGTTGTGTAGTTCATATAAGATATGATGTTGAACTTTGAGTCTTTCAAATGAGCTTACTTTTTGTTTATTTTCATTTTTGTTCCACTTCCTTTATTCTGAACAACACCCTTGTCCGCAGGTGAAAGAGGTAATCATCTCGTTCTTTATACTAATGGAGCAAGGTAAAGCCACCATGGAGGTACACATAATTGGTTTTTCTTCATTTCTCGTTTTATAGATATTCTTCAATTTGACAAGTTTTTTATTCAGGTCCCCTTTTTTAGTCCATAACCTTTTAATAATTCAATATAGGATTTGGATCTAAGGTGTGAGGAACTAATAAAAGAGGAGTTTGAGGAGAGCTGTAACTTTGATGTGGATGATGCAGTTGACAAGCTAGAGAAGTTGAAAATTGTTTCTCGGGTCCTTATATTCCACCTCTACAAACTTTAATTATATTCACATTTGTTAAATACATTCATTTGTTGGGTTCAAATTAATGAATAGATTTCTTGTGGGTAAATTGATGTGTGAATGTTTTTGAATTCAGGATTCTATTGGACGATATTATTGTGTTGGACTGAAACGTGCAAATGAGATTATTGGTGTAACCACTGAGGAACAAGTGTTTAAGGCAAGACAGGGTTCTAATTCAGCTTAATGCTGCTGCCTTGGTAAGTTGGGACACTTTCATCCACACACATTATTTCATGTGCTTTGATATTACGAAATTTATTTTACAATTAACAGAGGACTAATTCAAGATCAAATGAGAAATGGCATGATGAGGACGTAGTATTAAATATCTAGGAGTAGGAGGTGGAAAATGTTGAGTACAATAATAACAGTGAGTGTGAATTTAGAGTTTACCACCTGTGCTGTGCTGTTATGGTTTAAAGTTACGGATTATGATGTTTTCTTCTATACTAACATAGTAATTGAATTTGAAGTCAGGGTGGTGAGTGAAGCATATACATGTATGAATCTGAGTCAGGTGTCACGTGCCAATGAAGTTGTTGGAACCCTAAAATCCTTCATATCACATGACATGGGGAATGGGATGTGGGATGTGGGATGTGGGAAGACGTGATCTGACGAGCAGCTATGCAATTTGTACGGATTGCTGAAAAAAGTACACTCACAAACACACATTTTAATATATATCTCTCAATTTGAGGGTTTCATTTTTTTTATCAGCACTCTTATGAGCTCTATATTTTGGTGTATGTGGCATGTAGCTTTGTGAAAGTTGCTAATTTGTTATATTATGCATTGGGGGATTTTGTTTAGAAACAGGAGAAAGATTTTGTTATATCACACAACATACTCTGTTACTCCATTCCATCTTAACTCAAAATCATGAAATTTGTTGTCCTTCATTTTGCTACTTTCATCTTATGGATTGGGCACTGCCCTTTAAAAGCTGAGTTTAAATAATCTTTTTGGACATCGAAAAGATTCAGCCAAACCATACTTCCACTTCTTCAATTGAATAAATAGACTGCATTGCAGTCGGCAATGGCATAGCATGCCATCATAATTACGAAATAGAGCTCTCAACTTTCCTTGCCTCTTTAATTTGCCCTCTGAGTGACAAGAGGCACTCGTAAGCTTTTTTTTTTTTTTTCCGGAAAGAGCTTTCTCAACTGAAGTTTCAAAGGATGCTCAACTTGCAAGTGAAGGTGGGACGATGTGTCCAAGTTGAGTGTTCTTCAAAACTTGAAGCATTATTCAAACATAACCAAATAATTCTGTTGAAACAGCACTGATTTCATCTTCTATGGGTTATGGAACCGCAGAGGAAATAAAATGGGCAAACAACAGTGAGTGATGTTGAGAACAGGAACAAGGAATGCATTTAGTTTATGCTAACAAACAATTGCCACCTTCTTACTTACATTGAGTAATGAATCATAATGACAGACAGATATTCAAATATAATTATTCATCTACTACTTGTTGAAAATAAATTTCATTTTCGTGCATTTGTTCATTTTAATATTTTGAGGTTACTTATCTCATTTTTTTTAATACTTTAAATTGTTATTTGTTGGGAAGGAAAATAATGAGCAAATTGTGATTGTATACATATATGTAGCAACCACAACTCAATTTTAAGTTTGATTAAGTTGGTTGGTGGGTTATAGGTTAATGAAATATATAATCAAAACAATAAATTTAATCAACTTATAGAAAATATGTATTATTTTTACTTTCTTAAATATATTTATAATATATAATAAATATTAACTATCTACCCATCTATTTTACATGTATGTATGAACTTAAAGTGAACAACGTTGAATAAATAAAAGGAGAGTGAATGTTATATTTATGGTTTTTGTCTTGAAATTTAAAATTTAATTCTTGTATTCTAATTATGAGACATTGAGTTTCTGTATTTTTTTATTTAAAATTTTATTTCTTCATCTAATTTTACCGTTAAAATTAGTGGTTTCAAATATAAAATATCTCAATTTGATCATTATCTTTTAAAAGTACTTAAATTTTAAAAAGTTAATTCTTTTTCAAATTTTAAATAAAAACATAAAACAATAATAAATAAACAATGAAAAAACTTTTAAAAATTTAAAATAAATAAATAAAAAGAATTTAAAAATATAAACAAATTTCAATATTCAATATTATCTAAGTTGGCCTAGATTGGTCAATTGGATCGAGAACCTATTGAGACATCGGTCCGACAAGAGGTAAAAACCGGTTGACCTGAGAACTGATATGGATTGGTTGAACCGAGTTAAAACATTGATTGAATCAATTTTGAATTGGTTTGACCAATTGGTTCTCAAAATGACCGATTCAAATCAACTAAATTATTAAAAAATTAAAAATAAAAAATATTTTAAAAAACAAAAATCGGTTCAATTGTCAATTCAACTGAATTTTTTATCTCAATTCAATCCCTCTATATCAGTTCGCAAGTTAATCAATTTTTTACTTCTCATTGGGCCAATACACTTGCAGGTTTTTGATTTAATTGGTCCTGTTTAGTTTAGATGATATTCAATTTTAGAATTTTTTGTATTTTCAAAATACTTTTTAATTTTTATTTTGAAAGATATTTTGTTTAAAAATATATAATTTTCAAAAATATAATTTTTTGTTTAAAATAAGAACAAAAAATAATATTTAAAAATTAAATACTTTTAAAGGATATAAGACCAAATTGATAAAAACAAAGTTAAAATTTTTAAAAATCGATAGATCGCAAACTGGTAAGGATTAGTTAAATTGGGCTAAAAATTAATTGAACTAATAGTTGAACCGATTTTTATAATTTATAATTTATAATTTATAATATCTTATTTTTATTTTTATTTTTAAAAATAATTTAATTGCTTTAAACCAGTTAGACCAATCATTCTAGGAATCAATTGGTTAAACTAGTTCGAAATTGGTTCAACTACCACTTCAACCAATTTTTTAGCTCAGTTCAATTAGGTCGTACCAAATTGTGAGTCAACCTATTTTTACCTCTCATTGAACCGATACCCTAATCGGTTCTTGGTCCAATTGGTGGCTAGTCTAGTTTAGATAATATTGAATTTTAAATTTTTTATATTTTTAAAAATATGTTTTTAAATCTTAAAGAGTTTTTACTTTTTCATAATTTTTTATTTAAAAATACTTTTATGTTTTATTTAAAATATTAAAAATAAATTTAAAATTTTATTTACTTTTAAAGGGTAATGACTAAATTGAAAAAATTGTAAATATTAAGGGTTAAAAGTTATTTTACTTTGACACCATTAACTTTAACAACAAAATTAGATGGAGGGACCGAGATTTTAAACAAAAAAAGTAGTTAGACTTAATATCTCAAAATTAAATTATAGGGACTAAATTTTAAATTTCCAAAGAGTTCATGAATCTTTGAAATATTTAAACCTTATTTATTTATTTTTACGCAATTTTAAATTTATTAAATAATAATTTTATAATATCAAGGAAGGGTAATTATTTGATATCTTGTCGATCGAGTTTTAGACTCCATAAGTAGGATTAAAGGGTAATAAGTGTAATATAAGGATATAGTAAAATATATAAAACTATATTTAAAAAAAAGACACATAACAAAACTATATTTAAACTATATTAAAAATCTACTTGCGAAATAAAAAGAAAAGAAAGAGAGTATACAACAATATACCAAATACTAACGTATCAAATAATATATATTACTAATTAAATGATGATTCCTTTAATTTATAATAAAAGTGAATAAGATATTTGAGACAATGAACTGAGGTTTTAAAAGTAATAAAATTAAAATACAAAATTTATAAAATTAAAATAATTAAAAATTCTAAACTTGTTAAATAAAATAATTAATTAGTTGTCACTGAGAATGATAATTTGTTTTTTAAATTGAGTTTTCTTTTAATTTAATAACCAGAATAATAACATCAGAAAAAAGTAGAAAAAGATTAATTAATATCATGTAAAAATAGAATATATAATTAGTAAGTATGATATTATTTGCTTTAGTGGTATTTTAATAATGTATTAAATCTGTTTTTATTTTCAACCAAAAAAGTAGAGTAAACTATCAAAATAATTACTTTTGTTTGCCTCAGGTTTCATTTTAGTCACTTATGTTTTAAATGCTACGTTTTAGTCACTTACGTTATCGTGTTGTAATATTTTAGTAACTGAGTCGTTTATTGTCGTTAACAGTATAACAGTAAGCTGACATGACACATTAAATCATCATTTTAAACAAAAAATTTAGATTAAATTATACAATTGGTCTCTATATTTTTTCATTTTGAGCAATTTAATTTTTTCTTTTATGTTTTTTAACTCTTTTTTTTTTTTGTTTATTTTCAATTCTCTTCTGCTTCTCCCTCCCTCTATTTTCCTCCGTTCTTCATTTCTTTTAACATAATTTTTCTTTGTTTTTCATTTGTTAAAATTAGTCCCTATACTTTTATTTTGGTATTAGGTATTTCCTTTACTTTCTGTTTAGTTTTCCTTTTGATTAGTTTTTAATATGTTTTCAGCTTAGAGTGACAATTTTGTACTTACCTTTAATGAAAACCCAAAATAAAAATTCTTTTTTTTTTAATCATTTTTTTTTTGCTTATTATAGACAATTGTGAATTGGGGTTTTTGATATTTTACAGTTATTGTTGAAGCTATACAAATGATCCAAAAATAGATTATTATAGTGATTTTATAGAATTGCTTGGAGCTGATATTTCAAAGAAGATTCACATGAATCTGGTTAACCCTTCTGATCTCATTAGGGTTAGCTTAGTTTTTAGTTCTTGACATCAATTTGGTAAGCAAATCAATGTCTTTGGTACAATTTAGCTTGGTGTTCTATTATATATAGAAGAAGAATTGGTATTGCTTAATTCAATAGGATCGATTTTTTTCATCTTGCAGTGACCGAAAATAATCTTTGGGTTTACACACAGAGTATGTAATCAAAGATATTCGGCTTTAACAAACAAAGAAATAAAAAGAAAAAATTAAATTGTTCACTAAAATAAAAGTATAAGGACTAGTTTTAACAAATAGAAAATATAGAAAAACTACGTTAAAAGAAATGGAGAATGGAGGAAAACAAAGGGAGAAGCAGAAGAGAATAGAAAATAAAGAAAAAAAGAAGTTAAAAGAACATAGAAGAAAAGAATTAAATTGCCCAAAATGAAAAAAATATAGGGACTATTTGTACAATTTAACCTAAAATTTTTATTTGAAATGATGATTTAACACGCCATGTCAGCTTACTGTTACACTGTTAACAACAATTAACAACTCAGTAACTAAAATGTTACAACACGATAACATAAGTGGTTCAAACATAAGTGACTAAAATGTAACTTGAGGTAAACAAAAGTGACAATTTTAGTAGTTTACCAAAAAGTGTAATATTATTTGATACTTTAATTGTACAAGTAAGTATTATTAAAATCAAATAAAAGTATTAATAAATATTAATTGTTAGACAAAACATTATATTAAAAATGCATTTACAGTTATGTAAGTAGGTATTAGTAGAATCAAATAAAAGTATCAAACATCAAATAAGAATAATTAAGCATATCAAAATAATAATGAATAACAATGAAAATAATATCTTTTTCATTAAGAAATGCAAAATTTTAGCTTTAATCAAAACGATAATTAAGTGATTTTTATACACTAATTAAATGGTAGTTAATATGTGTAATTTAGTATAGGTCTAGATTTTAGTTACATGATAATATATATAAATTATCAATAAAATGATTGTAATTGTAATTACAATTGTAATTATTTTTATTTTATATTAATAATTTATTACGGAAAAGAAACATAAAACTTGATTTTTTTTTTTGAAAGATATTCAGATTGGGCTTATTATTAATAATAAAACATAACAACCAAATATAAAGTACCAGAACCAAAACTAAGCAAACCGAAACTAAAGAAACTAAAAGTGTAAACGGAGAGACAAAGCAAACTAAAACCAAAGGCCCAAACAAAACTAAAGGTCCAATAAAAGAACAATCTAGAGTAAATGTCACCAACAATTTGCCCCATTAGAAGATTTTGGCACCCGTCCCAACCATCTGTGGTCATTTCGCTTTGTTGACGGTTCCCATCTTGAAAGAATTGTGTTAGACAAAACATTTCTATCAATAGTGTTCCCCACTTTCCCCCTTCTCCCTCGTCGCACCAGAGCACCTTAGTTTGGTTCTCGCTCCCTTTCCATGGCTATCTTTCGCTCCACATAAGCAGGGACTCCCCCTACCAGGTAAACTGTCTCGCCTCACTTTAAAGTTTTCGTAGATAAAATATGTGCTAAGCCATTAGCTGATCTGGGTGTATAATTGAAATCGATGTGTTGATATCTATCTGCTAACATCTATCTTGTATGTGCACTCCAATCTGTGACTTATCTATTCCTTGGAACTGGCATTTCTTTATAATTGTTGATGCATCGCCTTCTACTATTACCTCTAACCACCCTCTTTCTAAACCCGTTTGAGTTTCTAGGACACATGCGAGGGCTTCGGCAGAAAAACACAAAGAGACCCCCTTGTGATTCTCCAAATAAGAGAGCAATACATGTCCCTCGACGTTTCACGCAATTATCCCGATGCCGAATCAAAACGACGACTATCATACGCTCTTTTAAACTTAACTTTATTGATTGACCCATAAGGACCACTCCATTTCACCTCTCTTAATCCCTATGTAATTCTCCTTTTATCTATTCCCTCCAGTTTAGTACAATAATGGGTAATGAACCAAGCAATATCCCAACCAATACTAATTTTCCGATCATGAATTCTGGCATTTCTGTCACTCCAGATGGCCCAAAGCGCAACACAAACTACTTGCCTCTGCTGATTCAAGTACACTCTGAATACCCAGGTGAGCCACTCAAAGAAATCCATTTCTGGTTTATTCCCAAAAGACGATAATCCCAATTCTAACCAAACTTCGACCGTTACAGGACAATCTTGAAATAAGTGGTCCAAATTCTCAGCGCCTCCTCCACATAGGGGACAAGTTATAATAGATATCAATTTCCTAACTTGCATATTTACTACAGTAGGTAAAAAGTTTCAAGAAATCTGCCACAGTGTAATTTTAATTCTAGAAGGGAGGTTTAAGCTCCAAAGTTGTTTGTAGAAGTTCCTGTAGTTGGTCTATAAAGCATAAGCATTAGGATTATCGGGAAAATTTTGTAATAGTTTATTGGCATTACATACTGAAAACTCCCCCGAGGGCTCATCACTCCATACAATCAGGTTATCGTGAACTTTCATCACCAAAGGTGTACGAAGGATCCTAGTCGTGTCCACTTCTGGGAAGGTATTGACTACTAACTCCTTTTTCCATGTTTTAGTATAAACATTTATAAGATTTGCCACTTTCAAATTTTGTATGCAAGGAATAGAACAAGATAATCTATAGTTATCAGGCCCCGAGATCTAAGTGTCCTCATTAATTGAAATTTTCGTGCTTGAGCCTACCCTCCAACAAAGCTCCTTTGTAACACCCCTGACCTGTCTCTGTCATCGAATTAGTGTTACGAAGCATTACCAAACAAATCCGAACAATTAATATTAAAACATATCAATAATGTCATTTAACATTAATTTCCTAAAATTCATTACAAACCTAGCGAACATATACATTTGGGTATTAATTTGAGCCTTCGAGGCCCTAAAAAATTAGTTTGGAAATAATTTGGGACTAAATTGAAACAAAAAAAAATAATTTGGGAAATAGTTGAAAACTTATAAAACAGGGGTCACACGGCAGCGTGGTCAGGTTGTAACACTCCTAATTCGTAACCGTAGCCGGAATAGGTTAAGAGGCATTACCGGATTTGTAACTCAATTCAGAATAATCATTTATCAAATGTCATCTCATTTCAGTAAATATCATTCATTCACATTCAATATGCTTAAATTGAACATATAAAGCTTAAATCATGCATTTTGGACTAAATCAGTAACATATGAAAATTTTGTAAACTTAGAAAAATTCCAACATTTTAAGTATTACACGCCCGTGTGAACAGTCCGTGTGCCTCACACGGCTAGTAGACACGCCCGTGTCTTATACCGTGTGAAAACAGGGCATACATATTAACTTGTACCACACGGCCAATCACACACCCGTGTGTGAGGTCGTGTGGAGCATGCTAACTTTCATTCCATTTCAACATCAGGGGACACACGGCCGTGCAACATGACCGTGTGTAACACACGGCTGAGACACACGGTCGTGTCTCTGCCATTGTGGACAAAAATAGGCTATTTGCAAAGCTATTTTGCCACTCTATATACATAAGCATTTACAAACATAAATGACCACATTTTATAACTCAAATGGAAATCATTCCATAACATTTCATACACACATTATACCAATTCAACTTGGTATTCAAATACCTAATTAACACCATGCCTTATTCATTCATATGCCAAATACATATCAAGACATCATTTGCACGTTTTCAATCCATCTATTTCTTGCCCAAAACATACCATAATTGAACACTTATATTCAACCAAAATATAATACCAAGATAAGCCAAATCTCATGGCTTAACTCATACACAAAATATACCAAAACCTTGATATCAAATAACATAATTAACATCTTTTAAACTAGCCTACACATGCCATATTTACATATATTCACAAGTTCAAAAGTACCAATCAAAAATTGGATAGTGTGATGTGCAACTCCGACTTATCCGAAATGAGCGAGCTATCGAACCTCTATAAAACATAGAAAAAGAAACAGAGTAAGTTTTATAGCTTAGTAATCTCGTATAATTCAGAATTAAACTTACCATTTATACCAAATCAATACAAATAACTAAGGTAAACTCCATACAATTTCCAAATATCTAACACAAGCATTCATCCATAGGTTAGTCATATTAATACATAAAATCATCCATTATCACAATTCAATACTCAATATATATAACATTCAACATTTCATTCTCAATCTTATAACCAATAATCTTTTCAGTAACAGTACTCATCTATATAAACATAGTTTATGCCCATTGAACCTATTAGAACTTCAAAGGATACTCGGGTGATAACATCAATAATCTGTCAATTCATTATCATTTATGCTCTTTTAAGCCATGATTGGTAAGCTCCTCCTGAGCTGATGAACAGTAAGCTCTATTGAGCTGAAACGGTAAGCTTTAATGAGCTAAAAACAGTAAGCTCTTACGAGTTGATATATCAGTAAGATCATACGAGCTGTGGTGAGTCCGCAACAAATGTAGGAACTCGACCAAAACGGTAACACTAGTGATATGTCACTCGTATCCTATGAATTCATACAGTTCAACAGGGCTCAATAACCAATAGATTATATCGATAAGGCATTCATATCTCAAGTATATCAATTATACACATTCATTTCAATAATTACAAATATATAAAAGTTTGATTCTAATTATATGAACTCACCTCGTATTGCTCGGATAAAAACTATTGGCTATTCATCGATCTTTTCTTTTCCCCGATCTAAACTTGATCTGGGCTTATCTTGATCTATATATTATCAAATTCAATAAATTTAGCATTCAATCTATTCAATTTAGTCCATAATTCATATTTTGGAAAATTTACAATTTGCCCCTATACTTTTTAATTTTTACAATTTAGTTCTTATCACATAAAATTGCAAATTCATGCAATTTTATACCAACCCATGCCTAGCTGAATTTACTATATACTACTAGCAACCCATATCTTTCATTATTTCACACTTTTAGCCACCACATTTTACAATTTCACAATTTAATCCCTATTTTGTATTTTTTTCAAAAATCATTTTATAAAACTAGTTTAACTACCATCAAGCTGCCATAATCTATCATTAAAAATTAAAGAACTCAAGTATTCAACAATTGCACTTCACAAAATCATGAACAAATTCAAAAATTAAGGCATGGGTCAGCTAGAATACAAAGCAACGATCTAAAAAACATAAAAATCATTACAAACCAAGCAAAAACCATACCTTAATTAGCTAATGAACCATAGCCGAATGAAAACCTAGAATTTCTTCTTTTCTTCTTGCTAAATTCGGCTAAAGAAGATGATGATGATATACAATAAATTTTGTTTTTGTTTATTATAACATTTATTAACTAATTTACCATTTTAACCTTAAATAAAACCATTAAAACAAGCATAATAATGTCCATAATTGTCCATTTAAACAACCAATGGTCCAATTAAAACTTAAGGACTTCTAATTTAATAAACCATAGCTATTAGGCACATTAAACTAATAGCACACAAGTTTTACGCTTTACGCGATTTAGTCTTTTTTACCAAATTAAGCATTTTAACGGTAAAATTTCTTTACGAAACTTTCACATAATTAATCTATCATGTTGTAGACCTTATTAAAATATAAAATAAATACTTTGACTTCATATTTGTGATCCCGAAATCACTGTTCCTATTTGACCTAAAAACGAGCTGTTACAACTCTCCCTCCTTAGGTATTTTCGTCCCCGAAAATCTTACCGGTAAAAAGGTTAGGGTACTATTTTCACATAGCTTCCTCGGGTCCCCATTTAGCTTTCTCTTTCCCGTGTTTATGCCAAAGAACTTTTACTAGGGCTATGCATTTATTTCTCAACTTTTTGATTTCACGAGCCAAAATCTTGATCGGTTCTTTGTTTTACGACATATCGGGTTGAATTTCAACATCTATCGGAGAGACCACATGTGACGGACCGGTTCTATAACAATGTAGCATAGAAACATGAAAAACATTATGGATCTTTTCAAGTTCTGACGGTAAAGCGAGTCGATATGCTACAGGCCTTATTCTCTCAATAATCTCATACGGCCCAATGAATCATAGACTTAACTTTCCTTTACAGCCGAATCGAAGAACCTTTTTTCACGGTGACACTTTTAAAAATACTCAGTCCCCGACTTGAAACTCAATTTCTCTATGTTTCAAATCTGCATAGGATTTTTGTCGATCTGAAGCTACCTTTAAACTGTCGCGAATCGTTTTCACTTTTTCTTCAGTTTCTCTGATCAATTCAACCTCGTGAATCTTTTTCTCACTCAATTTAGTCCAGCATAGCGGAGTTTGACATTTGCGGCCATATAAAGTTTCGTATGATGCCATCTTTATACTTGTTTAGAAGCTGTTGTTATACGCAAATTAAATCAACTCCCAACTGCCTTCAAACTCTAAAATACAACATCTCAACATATCTTTGAGAATTTGAATAACTCTTTCGGTTTGACCATCAGTCTGAGGATGAAAAGCAGTACTGAAATTCAACTTTGTTCTCAGAGCCTCTTACAGTTTCTTCCAGAATCGCGACGTAAATCTCGGATCTCTATCAAAAAGAATAGATAGTGACACTCATTGTAATTGAACAATCTCAAAAATGTATAATTTAGTTAATCTATCAAGTGAGTAGTCTATATGTACCAGTATGAAATGAGTAGATTTAGTTAGTGGATCAACGACAACTTAGATAGCATCTTTCTTTTTCGGATTTAAGGGCAATCCTGATACAAAATCCATTGTAACTATATCCCATTTCTACTCGAGAATCATTACAGGCTGTAGTAAACCAAATGGTACTTGATGTTTAGCTTTGACTTACTGACAAATCAAACATTTCGATACAAACTCCGATATACCCCGTTTCATACCCGACCACCAGTACAGCTGTTTTAGATCGTTATACATCTTGGTACTATCTGGATGAACAGAAAAGTGACTACTATGTGCTTCATGCAGGATTTTCTAAACGAATACTGTATTTCTTGGTATGCAAATTCGATTCTGAAACCTTAAACAGTCATCAGTTCCAATATGAAATTCTAAATCAGAAATAGGCTCACATTGAATTCGTTTAGCTTGTAATCCACTGTCATTTTTCTGAGCTTCACAGATTTGTTGAAGAAATACTGGTTTAGCTTTTAATTCAGCTAAAATAGACCTATCATCACAAATAATCAATTGGGTGTTCAATGCTCTTAATGTAAACAAATATTTTCGACTCGGGGCATCAGCAACAACATTAGCTTTTACCGGGTGATAATCAATCACAAAGTCATAATCTTTCAATAACTCAATCCATTTTCATTGTCGCAAATTCAAATCTTTCTGTGACATCAGATACTTCAAGCTCTTGTGATCTGTATAAATGTGACATTTCTCCCCATATAAGTAGTGTCGCCAAATTTTCAACGCAAACACAATTGTAGCCAACTCTAAGTCATCTGTCAGATAATTCTTTTCATGCAGTTTCAATTGTCGAGAAGCATAAGCCAAAACCTTTCATTCTTGCATCAGAACACAATCTAGACCGTTTAATGACGCGTCACTATAAATCACAAATTCTGTTAACAGTACTTTTAACTGTTCAAAACTATGTTGATATTTTTCTAACGAATCGAACTTCACGTCTTTTTGTAATAGTCGTGTCATTGGTGTCGCAATCATTGAAAATCCTTTCACGAATCTTTAGTAATAGCTTGCTAAGCCTAGAAAACTACGGACTTTAGATACATTTCTTGGAGAAACATCAACAATAGAAGAAATCTTGCTTGGATCAACTCTAATACCATCAGCTGAAACAATGTGTCCTAGAAATCTAACCTATTTAAGTCAAAACTCACATTTACCAAACTTTGCAAATAATTTCTTATCATGTAGAGTTTGTAAAACAATTCTCAAGTGTTCGGTATGCTCAGATTCATCTCATGAATAGATTAGAATGTCATCAATGAATACAACGAAAAATCTATCTAAATACGGTTTGAATATCCGGTTCATCAAGTCCATAAAAATGGCAGGAGCATTAGTTAAACCGAAGGGCATAACAAGGAATTCATAATGTCCATCCTCATTCTGAACACGATTTTCAGCACACCAGACTCTTTAACTCGCAACTGATAATAACCCGATCTTAGATCAATCTTTGAAAATACTATAGCCCCTTTCAACTGATCAAATAAATCATCAATCCGTGGTAGGGGTATTTGTTCTTTATAGTCACTTTATTCAACTGTCTGTAGTCAATACACATTCTCATCGTGCCATCTTTCTTTTTCACAAACAATACTGGTGCACCTTAGGGAGAATAACTCGGTTGTACAAAACCTCTATTTGTCAATTCTTGCAACCGAGCTTTCCACTCTTTTAATTCGGTTGGATCCATTCTGTATGGAGCTATTGATAACGACGTTGTTCTGGGTACTAATTCAATACCAAATTCAACTTCTCTAATCGGAGGCAAACCTGATAATTTTTCTGAAAATACATCCGAAAACTCACAAACAACAAGTACAGATTCTATCTTTGATTTAGACACTTTTGTATCCAATACATATGCAAGATTTACATCATAACCCTTTTTCAAATATTTTTGAGCTAACACAGATGATATCATAATAGGTAATTCATTCGAATCATCAGACTTAATTCGAAGAATTTCACCATTTTAACATTTCAATTCGATAGTCTTTTGTCTACAATTCACAATCGCATCATGTATAGTCAGCTAGTCCATACCTAGAATCACATCAAACTCATCAAACAGTAGAAGCATCAAGTCAGCCCTAAAACTGTAACATCCAGAATTAAGGCATAGTTGGAATAGTAGTTTTAGGATCACAAATCTGACGTTAAAATAATTATTTTATGATTATTATGAGGTTTAGGATATGAAAATAAGCATGTGTTAAAGTTTCATGAAGAAATTTTATGTGTAAGGTGTCCAATTGGAAATTAAGGACCAAATTGAATAAATTGCAAAACTTGGATTCTAGAAGCAATTTGTATGAAATTGCTTTGGAATATTAATTAGAGGTCTTTAAAGAGTAATTTACCCAATTTCTAAGTTTTTGGACAAAAATGGGCATGCAGGAAAATTTAGAAAGGTTAGTAAGAAAAGGCATTTTGGTCATTTGGTTAATTAATGAAATAAAAAGGGAAAATCAAGCAAAAATTCACTCATTTTCTTCTCCATGCTGTCAAATTTGAGGAAGTCTCCATAATTAGGGTTTTCCAACATTTCAAGCTCAATAGTAAGTGTTCCTTAGCCCTGTTTTTAATGTTCTTCGTATTTTTAAAACCTTCGTAACATGCTCTATCCATTTCTACCCATATTTCAAGCTAGGGTTCATGTTAGAAATTTGACCCATGTATGATATGGTTGTTCTTTGATGATTTATGGAGGGTTATGAAAGTTAGATGTTAGATAAACATCTTTTGCTCGGTGATTTTTCATGAAAACACCAAAAAGGGACCTAAATGAAAAATGTATAAAATGTGGGGTAGAAATGTGAAATAGAGGAAAATGTGTGCTAGTATATAATACATTCGGCTAGGCTTGGGTAGCCAAGGAATTTCATGCATTTCATTATACAAGACTTAGGACTAAATTGTAAATATTGTGAAAGGTTAGGGGCAAATGGTCATTTTGGCCGGGGGTGAGTTTAGGCCTAAAACGAATAATTTGATGTATTAATAATCTAATTTTATTGATATAAGCCTCGAGGAAACAATTCCAGAGGTTGATCATGGAAAACAAAAGGTTTCGAAATAACCGAAATATGAAACTGAAGCCATTACCAGGTAAGTTCGTATAATCCGAAGTAAACTCTTAATATACTTAAACATGCGTATTCTTGAATGTATGAAAATTTAGATATTCATCCCATGATAATTTATGAATGTGCTTGTGTAAAGGAAAAATGATAAATGTCCCGGTTGAAATAGAAAAAGAAATTCGATGGATAAATTATGGCTTACATGACATGAGATCTTACATGTGTTGTAGAAAAGGATTTAGCCCAGACGGGTAATCCGACGATCTCAAAATAGAAAGGATCTAGCTCAGACGGGTGTTCCTTGAGTGATCGATCCTCCCAAAGAATATTGGTGCATTAAGGATTTAGCCCGGCGGGTAATCCGATTGAGGACTAAATTCAGCCTGGACTGACAATTCAGATCTGAGCTTATGAGAGCAATTGTTGTAGAAAGGGATTTAGCCTGGACTGGTAATCCCGATATTGCTCTATGAGTTGATACTACAGGGGATTTAACCTAGACTGGTAATCCTGCCGTAAGATAAAAGGTTCACGGGAGTGCGTACTAGAGATGATTATTTGTATAACTTGACGGTAATTGGGCTATCCATCAAGATTTTCGAGAAATTCAACGGGATTAACATGAGAAATAGAAATGGAAATATTGAATTGATGAGCTCATCTAAGACTAATGACATGATGTATTGTTATGAGACTAACTTGATGATTCAGTGCATGTGATAGG
Organism: Gossypium arboreum; assembly: GCF_025698485.1. Classification (NCBI taxonomy): domain Eukaryota; kingdom Viridiplantae; phylum Streptophyta; class Magnoliopsida; order Malvales; family Malvaceae; genus Gossypium; species Gossypium arboreum. The sequence continues at coordinate 15,146,344 of NC_069078.1, read as the reverse complement.
GAAACTATTTCATGCTTGTTGGAATTAGTGCCTAATATGGTTGTATGCTAATTAACTGGTAAGTTTACCTTCAGTTATCCAGACTTACTAAGCATATAAATGCTTACCCCCTTCACTTTTCCCTACCTTACAGAGCTCGTGGACTCGTGAAGATTGAAAGACGGTTAGAGAATCAACACACTATCGACTTGTCCTGCTTTGGTATATAGATACTTCCATTTGTTTAATGGCATGTATAAGTTTTTTGGTTATTTTGTTATATGTGTCATTTGGCTAGCAAATGAAATGGCCTACATGATATACTTATTCTTTTGTATATGGCCATGAGATATGACTCATATTGATGTAGGTAGTAAACCTACCAATGATGCATGTCTATGTTTAAATGTTTCATAAGATATAATGATGAGGTTTATCATGACTGGACGATTGGAATGGAACCTAATAATTTAAGAGTGGACATAGCATATAAAGGTATATGGTTATAATATGGCCTAAGTGTAAAAAGTAAAATGTGCTATGTTAATCCCTAATACGAAAAGGATAATTTAGCATGTACTAAACCGACGAGATGATGTTAACATGCAATGAGTCATGTCAAGGTTGTTTAAGAGTATAATTAGGCCATGTTAAATACCATTGAAGTCTCTAAGTGTGTATGGATGATAGAGGGCGACTAAGGCTTGGAAAATAGCCTTAAAAAGGTCCACACGGGTAGACACACGGGCATGTGTCTTGGCCGTGTGTAACACACGGTCAGCCCCATAGGCATGTTGCCCGGCCGGGTGTCCCCTGCACTAAAAATTTTAGGTCAGTTTCCATGGTAGTAAATACACGGGTAGAGACACGGTCGTGTGTCTCAACCGTGTAGAGGACACGGCCTAACACACGGGTGTGTGCCTTGGCTGTATGTCTCAAAATGAATGATGATGTCATAAACAGAATGTCCGGATTTTTGGACACGGGCGATAACACAGACTTGTCTAGGCCTTGTGGGTGACAAGGGCTAGGAACACGGGCGTGTGCTTGGCCGTGTGAAGACCCCTGTAAGTTCGAATTGAAAAATAAATCCAAATAATTCAACATGGGTGAGGGACATGGGCGTGTGCTTCACCTCCACATGGGCGTGTAAGGCATAACCCTAGTAATTTTTCTAAAATTTTCTATAATTATTGGTTTAGTCCCTGATTGCTTTTAATGTATGTTTTGGACCTTGTAGGTCCATAATCGGGACACTATGATGTTGTTTAGTCGGTTTTAAATTAGAATGAAATTTTATAACCTGTATTTTCCAAATGTGTCCAAGTATATGTCTGGTAACGCCTCGTACTTTGTCCCGATCTCGAGTACGGGTAAGTGGTGTTACAAAAACAGTAACCCCAAGTCATCAGAGGACAATTCTTACAAATTTTATCAACTAAAACAGACTTGCCTAAGGGGTTCGATACTTTAATTACAAACTCTGTAGACTCAACATGTAAACTCTTTTTAAATACTAAATTCATACAGATATATGAATGGGTTGATCCAGGATCCATCAACACAACTATATCAGTATCAAAAAGAGAAAAAGTACCAATAATAACGTCTGGCAATGATGCCTCCTCCCGTGCATGAATAGCATAAGCTCTAGCAGGTGCTTGTGCCTCAGATCTCACAGTCAAATCTCTTGTAGTGCCTCGGTTACCACTCATATTTTGCAGTATTTTGGGGCGGTCTCCTTCTAGTAGCCGTGTTACTTACTTTCATCGGTTGTTCTCTTTCAGCTGTAAACTTTTCTGGACAGTCCCAGAGATAATGATCAAGAGATCCACATTTAAAGCAAGCTCCGCTCATTAATCTACATTTACCATAATGCTTCTGATTGCAATGCTTACATTCAGGTCCAGCATTTCTAAAGCTTCCCATACTAGCAACGGATTTTGCCTGAGGTTTAGAACTGAAATGTCTCACATCTATGTCTCTAATCGAAATTATCTTAGAAGCCGTAAAACGAGGATGATATTCTCTAAATTTCTTTGATGCTAACTGATGTGATTTGTCTGCAAATCTCTTTCTAGAATCTCTAACCTCAGAATTGACTTTTCTTTTCTCTTTGCAAAGCTCTTCAGCTTTACAAGCTCGGTCAAACAAAACAACAAACTAATTCAGCTCAAGAATTCCAACTAACACTCTGATTTCTTCATTCAATCCATCCTCGAACCTTTTACACATTATGGCTTCAGAAGAAACACATTCACAAGCACATTTACTGAGTCGTACAAACTCTCTTTCATATTCTGTGACCGACATACGACCCTGCTTCAATTCAAGGAATTCTTTTCTTTTCTGATCAATGAACATTTGACTGATGTATTTCTTTCTAAATTTAACTTGAAAGAAATCCCAAGTGACTCTTTCTTGCGAAACTACAGATATCAAGGTATTCCACCATCTATATGCGGTTCCTCTCAACAAAGATACTACACATTTTAAATATTCTTCAGGTCTGTAAGATAATTCATTGAATACCTGAATCATGTTTTCAAACTAAAACTCGGCTCTCTTAGGGTCATCATTAACATTGGATCTGAATTCCCCAGCTCCATGTTTCTGTATCTTATCAACAGGTGGTTTATTTTATCGTAGAGGATCAATAGCTTGAGGAACTACAGGGATTGTTTGGGGAACAGGTAGGGGTGGAGGTCGCTGAACAGCTGGGTTCGTACGAATGTACTGTGTGAACCACTCGTTTAATATTTGAAAGAAGGCTTCTTTAGCCTCACCCTCGTGACTACTTGTCACAGGCCTAGATTCAGTAGGTGTTGTCCCTTGAGCGGGAGCTGACACGTTACTTTTTACGTCATTCGCTACAGCTCGTTCGAGATCTATTACTATATAAAAACACATTTGAAAACGTCAGGAGTCATCACATTATCATAGTTTTATATATGGCATGTATAGCTAGACTCACATACGCTACGTCAGTCCTAGAATCGACTAAACCGTAGCTCTGATACCAACAAATGTAACACCCTTAACCCGTAACAGTCGCCAAAATAGGTTAAAAGGCATTACCGAACTTGTAACTCAATTCAGAATAATTATTTATCAAATGTCATCTCATTTTAGTAAATATCATTCATTCACATTAATATGCTCAAATCGAACATATAAAGCTTAAATCATGCATTCGAGACTAAATCGGTAACATATGAAAATTTTAAAAACTTAGAAAATTTCAACATTTCAAGTATCACACGCCCGTATGAACAGGCCATGTGCCTCACATGGCTAGTAGACACGTCTGTGTGTCTACCCGTGTGGACAAAATAAAGCCATTTCCTAGCCTCATTTGTCACCTAAAACTTACCATTTTCCTGCACTAAAACTCAAAAGTATATATCCACCTATCCAACATCATATTCACATAAAATTTGCCATTAATCATGTGGTATTATCTCATGCACCAACTTATATGCTAACATAATTCCAACAAACACACACATAATAAGCAATTATGTGATTACCAAAATATTACTTAAAAAATAGTCAAACTTAGACCATCACTAGCCACCCCAGTGGCTAGATTACAAAATAACAATTACAAGCCATCATTGGCCAAATAAGCTTATACATGCCATTAACCAAAATGAGATTTCTATTTATACCAAAATGAGATAGTGGATAGTGTGATGACTGCTCTGACTGACTTCCAACCTTCGCAAGCTTTGAGCACTATAAAACAGGGAAAATTAAACGGAGTAAGCATTTTATGCTTGTAAGTTCGTATAATGGAAAATAAACTTACCAATCATATTTATCAATACAAGCATACATAGTCATACTTTCCATAAATTTTGGGTGAGTTTATCTAAACACAAACACTTAATCAAACAAGTTAATTGCATAACCACATATAAATATCATGTAAACATACATGAGCTTATCACATTACAAGCTTCCATTAATTTCACCTTTCCATACTTCAAGAGTCTTTTCTGTCGAACTATTGAAATTTCGATAGATATTCAGGTAATACACATGTACAAAAGTACCAATTAGGGTTCATAATAAAAAGGTACACTCTTGAGCCGTACATTTTACAGCAAGATTACTAGTCCAGGCTAAATCCTATCCGCATCATATGCTCTAGAGTGCGTAATTTTGGATTACCCATCCGGGCTAAATCCAATTTATAACCTAAGCTCAAGAAGGCTTACATTAGAATTACTCGTCCAGGCTAAATTCTATCTGCAACATATGCAATATTATTCTTAATCCACCGAAATTCAACGTTCAACCAGAACATGATAATTTGTCCTTATTTCACAACTTAGGACTATTTTGTTATGTATATATCATCTCACACATATCAACACAATCATAAAATTCAATTCAAGCATATTAACATACATATTTAAGTTACACGAACTTTCCTTGAAAATGGTTCGTATTTGAATGTCAACTAATCCGAAACCTTTTGCTTTCCTCGATCTAGTTCCGTAGTTGGTCTTTTCGGATCTATATGGATAAATTTAACTATTAATCTATCACATTTTATTTACATTTGCATTCTATTACATCCTAGGCAAAATTATCATTTTGCCCCATCCTTTTCAAAAATTTTGATTTCGTCCCTAAGCCCGAAAAATAAAATTCATGAAATTTAACCCTCTTTCCAAGCCTAGCCGAAATTTATATATTACATTTACAGCACATACATTTCACAAATTTTAGAATTTTCCATGGGTTTTATCACTTTTTTTTATTTTAGTCCCTAAATCAAGTTTTCATCAAAAATTGATTTGTAAAAGTTGTTTATCTATGAATAACTTTTCATTTTCTATCATAAATTTCTAATTTTCAGCATATTCATCCATGACCCAAATTTCATACATTGATAACTTTTCAAATAAAGCCCCTATATAGAAAGATTAGACTATCCCGATTCCATAAATATAGAAATTACTAAAAACGAGACTTGATTTCATACCTTTTTAAGCTTGAAAAGTTTTTTTCCTCTCTCCTAGGTTTCCATAGAAAAATTGGGGAAGATGATATGAAAATGGATTATTTTTTTCTTTTTAATTAATTATCATCTATTAATTTTATTGATTTCCAATTTAGTCCTACCCTTTTCTAATTTTTCCATGGATGAGTCATTAAAATATCTACTAACTACTCTTCAATGGTCTAATTACCATATAAGGACCTTAAGTTTTAAATTACATAGCTATTTGATACTTATAGCTACTAGAACCCAACCTTTGCATTTTATGCAATTTAGTCTTTTCCCTAATTAAACACACAATCGGTAAAATTTTCGTACCAAAATTTTCATGTGACCTTCCTATCATGATACCAACCATAAAATAAAATAAAATAAAATAAAATAAAATTTTATTTTTGACTCAGATTTGTGGTCCCGAAACCACTGTTCCGATCTCACCAAAAATGGGCTGTTACAAAATTAACCTCCTAAATTAAATTAAAAATTACTAGAAACCCCATAAATTCCTAGTTTCACACTCGAAATCCAAAAAATATACCTGAAACTACTAGACCCGGTTTAGGGATATTAGACATAACATCACTTCTGTGCAAAAAATATTTACGAGCCAAGAGCATTTTGGTCCGCACAATCAAACATTAAGCATTAGGACAACATCTAACATAGGGTTAAGGATGACGACCACTCTAAAGTCAATAAATAGGCTCAATTAACACATGTTATGGACAAATCTTGATATTGTTTAATTTTCTTCCTAATTTTAGTCTTTAGCTTTTATCTTTTTAGGCTTTAGGTTTATTTTAGTTTTGTTCTTTTCCTTTTGTAGAAGAAATTAGATTTGTGAAACATGATCTAACTCTGTGAGGATTTGGCATTCTATTTTAATACAAATCAGGCTTTTTCTAAACTTTATGCTCTTGAATTTTTATACATGGCTACTCTTTTTATCAAGTGTATATTGTTTATGAGATCCATAAGTAACTAATCCTCTTGTGGGGGATTAGTGAGTGGAAGTATGATTAATTAACTATTTTAAAGGGTTCTCTTATCAGATCAACTGTTCAGGAAAGAAAGAACTTAAACCTTAGGCCTGACAACCCTAGGAAGTCATTAAGGTGGGAATTAATCCAAGATTCTATGGCCTATCCGTGAACCCTTTAACCCTGAGCTAGTTTGGACTATGAGGTTGAGAGATAAGTTGTTCTTGTCAACTCGTTGTTCTAGTGGAAGATCGGATGATCCTGCTTGGTTATTGACTAGTTGATTTAACAAGAAAACCCAAAGCGACAGTTGATTATGATTATCGAAGCAAGCTAATCACCCATTCTCAGATTTAATAAATTTACTATTTGATTTCTCATTATTTCTTTTCTTTTTATTTTATTAAGAACCTTAAAATCCTTTATTTTTATGTGGTTGTAATATAATTCAACTAAAATACTAATTAAATTTATTTATACTTAGGTTAGAATTCATTTAGTCGCCTCCCTTGGGTATGATCCCCAGAGTACTCATCTACTCTGTTGTAACTATATTACAACTTGACCAGTATACTTGCAAATACCACTTTTTCATATATTTTGTGCAAGATTTCTACTCTAGACGTTGGTACATCTAGAGGAGGTCAAAGTTCTAATACAAGCACAAAACAAAATTTTAAACCACGCAATGCCCCGATATCTACACATATTACAAAATAAAAGATGTCATGCTCACACAAGGCTTTGGAGGTTCTGGCTTAGTTCTATAATTCTCCATGAACTACAGTTTGGAATTACCTAAAATGGGAAAAGAAACATGGTAAGTTCATGAGGAACTTAGTAAGTTCTAAAATAAGTTACTTAAATTTTTAGACTCGCCAAGATCTTACTTAGCTTAAACTTTTGAGATCATATTTCACAGCTCCTATTTGAGCATAAACCACATAGTGGCACAATACAATATGCATGAAAATTTCTCCTTGTGAAATATCGTAAGGCATATAGTCTCTTCGTATAGACTTCTTACATAAGATCTTAATATAAACCCACTGAATAGAGAGAGTCATTTCGAATTAACGTGGTGGACAACCCTACTGACTCTTATATACAGACTTATACACACGAACCCAAAAGAAGATTCATGGATGCAACGGCTCATGCATACAAATTCATTGAAAAAATTCACAATATGGCGGACTCAAACATGCATACTCGTATATAAGGATTCAAGAATATAGCAGCCCATTCATGCAAATTCATAGAAGAAAATTTATTGATAAAAAAGATTTAAACATGCGGATTCAAACATGCAAACTTTGTCATGGACTTCGTTTGGTGAAATCTCACATTTAACTTTAATTGTAACACCCCTTACTTGGTCCGGTTTCCAAAACCAAGCAATAGGATACTACAAATAAATATAAAACAATTACATGCAAATTGTAGCTCAAAATCTCAACTAAATATCATTTCATCACATATTAGCAAGTATATCATGTAGTTCAATCAATTTCAGGTTAATATTAAGCTTACGAAAGCTTAAAACCAACCTAACAACATATAGAAATCAAATTGAAACTAAAACAGAAAGATGGGAAAATTTGCAAACAAGGTCACACGGCCATGTCCCCTAACCGTGTGAAAATGCTAATGTCGTATGGGATGGGAAATACAATCGTGTAGGCAAGCTGTGCAACAAAATGATGTTGTATGGGGTTAAAGTCACACGGACGTGCGAACAACCGTGTACACTCACCGAGACCGTGTGAGTTAAAAGTGTAAATATTCAAAAATATGTCATACGACTATGTCACTGGACCGTGTAATAGACTATGGCCGTGTGCACCAAAAATCATCCAAATCCTACAGATCACACAGCCGTGCCTTAAACCATATAGGGCACACGGCTGTGTACTAGACTGTGTGTACCTGAAAATACCTTTCAAAACAAGCTATTCAACCTACATTCACTTGGGCAACAAGCAACCATTTAAACCACATCCCTACAATTCAAAAGTATAAATCAAACCAAAATCATCATTTGTAACAACCAACCTAAGTGTCTGACCAATATGCCACAATTGGCACCTCAATCAACAATTAAAACCAACCAAAAGACCACATACATACCAACCTAATAAAACTTCAATGGCACTTTCACTATTACCTAATCAAGCATCAAATAACCATTCAAGCAATATCATGTTTTAAGCATCAAACTTACCAAATCATTTCCGAAACATAACCTAAACATACCATCCATCATTCCATAGCCAATTATCAACCAAAACACATCACATAGCATATTATTTTATCAACCATTACATCATTAAGCATAAAAACCAAGGTATTTAACAAGATAGCAACTACATGACTATTTCCAACACATACATATATATATTTATGTGCATGCTCTCCAAATGCCAACAAAATATAAAATGATCATTATAACCATAAAGGTACATGCCAAGACCAAAATGAAATCATAACCAACACATGAGTTTGGGATTGATGTTGGATTCTGAGTTGATGATTGAATTATAAGGTACCTAACCTGCCCACGAAAAACAAAACCATACACTGAGTATAACTCAATGGTACTTCTATAATCCAAACAAAGAAGCAAAACATAACACATTTAAAATGCTCAAGTTAAAATTAGATGATGCTATGCAATTAACATGTCAAATATGCAAGTTCATGTATTCATTGGTCACTTCAAATACATTTTACTAATATTGAAACATGGAAATCTATTTCACAAATCATTTGATATCTCAATTCATAAGATGATACATTCCATTTCAATTTCCAAAACCATAATTTCAAATCAACATTTCTATCAGTATTCCAAACCATTTCACATTTAAGTACTCCATTTCTCATTCTAGTTCTATTTCTCATTTATTTTCCATTTCAATATCAAATATCTCACTTTTACCATTTATTCCCTATTAACTTGACTTGGACTCGGACGAATACACGGATCCAACCAACACACCAGTTTTGCACCCAGTGCCTCATTGGATAAATCTGAAGCAAATGGTTGCGCCAAGCGCTATTAATAAGTTTGATACCCACTGTCTCATCTGTTTAACCGAAATAAATTGGAACCAAATGCCTTATCAACTCGTAGTCGAGGTAACCTTGAACCTTTCCTATCTTATGACAGCCAACTATATCTGACTCTACTCGAAAAATTAATAGGGTATCCATTACTCAATTCATTATCAGCCAATATCTCAATTCACATTTATTTTTCATCATGAATACATTCATGCAACATATAGCAACAATAAATCACCTTAATATATATACTCAATTTCACATTTGTTTAAATATACACATTTTTCACAAATATTCAATTTAATCCTCATAACATCAATCATTTCAAATCAATCCATTTCATTTCATTTAAACCAAGGAATCTCACCTTATATCCTTACTATGCACAACAAATCAATATGCAACAATTACAAGATAGTTTAGATTATAGAAACACAAATTGTAAACTCCGAGCTATTCGTCGATGACTTTGTCTTTTCCTTTATTTTTCGAGGAATACGGGTCAACGTTAGCTACGAATTAAAAATAACATATAAAATTATTAATAAACAACCATTTTCACATTCAATTCAAATTTATGTAACTTTTGCATTTTATTCAATTTAGTCTTTAAAACCGTGACTTACATATCGTTCACATTTAAACCGTAAATATTATACCAAAATCACTAGAGTCCATAAAGGACTTCCTATTTCTCATTTATACCAAAAATTTCATAATTTGTGCATTTTAGTCCCTATTGTAAAAAATAATCAACTGGCTTTACAATTTAGTCCTTTTCAACTCCAAACTTAAAACCTATCAAGATATCATCAAAAGCTTCAATTATATAACAATGGGAACTTCGTAGTTCTTCAACAGTATTGAAAAATATGACATGGGTCAACTTGTTTGAGTTACCGAGATTTTGAAAACATAAAAATTACAAGAAAAAAATTAAATTGAACTAACCAAATTGAAGTTTGAAGACTTGGAAACCCTTGTCGTTTCGTCTTCTCCCCTTCCCTTATGTTGCGAAATTTGAAGGATGAAAAGAGAATGAACGCTTTGTTTTTCATTCCACTACTATCATTTCTTTTCTTATGTTTTAATTTATTTCAAGTTAAAATTTTATAATATTTTCAAAAATTAACTCTTTTTATCGTCCACTATAAAAAAAACAATAGTTTAATTGCCTCATAAGTCCTTTAGTCGTATTCTAATTAAAGATTCCTTAAAAAATGAACCTTTGACGCTTTTGTGATTTAGTCATTGTACCTTAATTAAGCACTATTTCAACAAAATTACTTGACTGAAATTCAATTCAATTCTAAAATAACTTCATAAATATTTAATAAATATATTTACAAGTCTGATTTACAAAAACGGGGTTTCAAAACCACACTTTTTTACACCACTGACTTTTAAGTCGTTACATTAATCATAAACGTATTGAATAAATCTGACGGACTTTCATATCTTTCATACGTCATGGTCATGGACTTGCTTACACATACGATACTTAAAGCCTTAGACTTCACAGAATCTCATACATATATAGAACTCACATTGGGTTATCATATTCATTTTCGCATATATCTCTGTATAATCCAACCAAACTTCCGCAAATTCGAAAACCATGCATATACATTCTCTGTACTAACCACTCAAACCTCCACAAAGCCAGATAACACATGGCACATAGTGCACAACGTGGCATTTTCTTCATCTTTCATTCGCCAAAACAACCCTCTATACACCGCATATCATTCATAATTAAGATATGCATATAGCAAGCATTCAATTGATCATTTTATTGTAAACACAACATATCATCAAGCAGACCATGACAATGGTAACTTTATCAATAATTATTTTTCCTAATGAAAGTTTATCAAATAATGAACTAGAGAATATAATCGAGCATGCAACTGTAAAACAAAAATTTATATAAATTATCCATGATATTGCAACTCATCATCAGCAAAGCAAGAAGTCATCCACAACATATAAACACAATACATATATCTAAAACAACCACAGAAAGTTTGGGTTTAGAAATTCACCAACACAATACCTAAGTTGACACAGCTTACACCTGCTTAGCCTTCCCTTTATCACTTAGGTCTCCTCTTTCTTGGTTGGCTAAAAATAACAATTATTTAGAGATCAAGACGAAGGTATACATATGTAAGAAACCTTAATCCATATGCATGTAGAAGAACTATAGTTTATATATATAAATTTAACATCACAATTCAAAATGAATTATGCTAAAATTTCCTGACCTTCATTCCTTTTACTTAAATCAAAATGTACGTAAGAGTTAGAAAGATTACCAGATTGCTAAGTTCTCAAATGTTTATACTATCACCTTAGATTCTTCCTTACATGCAACTTGTTTTCTAGTTTTCCTTTCTTACAGAATGAACTAGAGAAGAAGAAGATAGAAGGACAAGAGAAAATGAATATCAGTATGAAAATCCTCCCTATATATAGTTTTTCCACCACCACTTCCCTTGATTCGAAGTCAATCAGTCTTATTAATACCCTTAATCATAATGTTTCGGTCTTATTAATACCCTTAATCATAATGTTTCCACTAACCAAAATTTTTAGTTCTAATTTGACAAAACTAAATTTAATATATCACTATTTACCTAGCTAGCCCGTAAGGTTCACATAATTACACTAGAACCCGCTTAAACATAAAATTTTCTAATTAAGTACTCAGGATTTCAATTATGCCAAACCTTTAATATTTTTCGGGGGTGACAATTCATTCTTTCACTCACAATGCTTTTAACACTCACCATGCTCTTAACTCTCACAAGAATTTGATTTTTCAATTTATTTTCCTTTAAGTATACTTAGCAAAAGTTTATATACACTATATCAAGCAGCCTCTTCTTTTTTCTTTCAAGAACACAAACAAAGCCACCAAAATGTCTCTACCTACACCCGATATCTATGGCTCGACATCCATTCCATAGTATGTTTTAGTATTTGGAATAGAGAGTGGTTGAGTTTGTCAACTCAATTTAAGCTCAAGGCTTCAAATATCAGGCTCATTAAAAAAGAGATACTTGAGGCTCAAAGTATGGGAACAAAGGGCATATAGCATACGGGTTAGGCATTTAGGCTCTAGGCTATACAAACAATGACTTAGGTCCATCCCAAAACATTTCACAATACACAAACTCTATCATGCTTACATTTATTCGAATGAAAAACTATCGATTCAAACTTTATTTATCTACAAGCCTTTATACAATCCATTTATCTTATGGCACAATTTATACATTTTCCATAAAAAACGTTTTCCTCTAGTCTATTATGCAAATTAATTTATTGAACTAACTAGTTTACATTTAAGAATACCAAATTATCTAATATCAATCGAAATATACATGCTTGACAGTCCAATATACTTATTCAATATTCACAACCAATGGCCAACTGCCAAATTACTGTCCAAGCACCATGCAAAAACACTAACAATAAAAAGAAATAAGAAAAATATTTTAGAAATTTTTTTGGAAAAAATGGCATAAAAGCCAAAAACATGCAAAACACACATAAAAACAAAGCAAAATAACATGTGTAGTCCCCCCACACTTAAATTTCTTATTGTCCCCAATGTGTAAGCCTCAAAAAGAAAGAAGGTTGCTGAACTTCCCTAAATATTGTGAGCGATCATCAATGTAAGCTAGGTCATCCACCTTCACGTTGAAGCTCAAATTTGTAGTGCAATTCTCTTGTGGGTGGCCTACATAGAAAAACACAAAATACATAAAGAAATAATGGCAAAAACAAAAGAAAAACCCAATTTCATCCAAAATAGTTTAGTAATTACTTAGTTACATTTTGCATAAAAAATAAAGAAATTGCAAAGAAATGTAACTAGTAGTCTTCAGTGGATTCGAATTTTGAGGGAGAGTTTTATGGAGTTAGGGCTTAAAACTAAAGGAAAATGGGGTTCAAGGTTGAGGTTTCAGGTTAAATGGGGGAGAATCACGAGTCATGTTACCCAAAATGAGTCTTTCTTTTTGCAGAATCCAACAGAGGTATCGGGACATCGAGGTTGGGGTATCGTAATACCAAGGAAAAATTAGCCTCAGTATCGTAATATCCACCACTTGATGTCTTGATGTCCCTATGTATTTTAGGGTCAAAACTAATTTTGAAACTATTTTGGATGTCGCGATACCAAGGGATTGGTATCACAATATTGAAGGATGTTTTGGCTTTCCACCAAAACTATCTGTGGTATCGCGATATTGACCTATGGGTATCACGATAAAATACCCAAAATTCCTAATTTTTAACTTAAACTCCCAAATACACAAAAATTAAATGGACTCTCACTCAAATAATTGAATAATTTACAGCAAACCAAATTTGCAATGACAACTTAGAAATGATTTTTCGGGCAATAAGTGACTCCCTAAAAGTTAAACTACCACGGAATGCTAGAAACTTTCACCTGTCATTTTGACTTAGATCCCATCTTAACATAGATTGAATAGGTAAAGACCTCCTTTCGTGAATGAAAAAATTGATCCCATATTTACTTAAATCATTTCGATAAGTACATTGTGAGCCACTTCTCATTGAAACAGAATCTATTCAATTGCACCTTTCAAGGGATCATCAATGGCAAGATCACAAGTTCAACTTCTTTTGAATTCTCCACCTCCATTTGAATATTCCTTTGTTGGGGCACATCCTCGATCTGTTTGTGGTGTGGGATTTCTACTATGGTGTCCAAAAAGTGTAATGACTTCTCCACACTTTCCTCACTGGAGTTAGAGATTTCATCAATAATACCCAATGCTTCACTCATTTCTCCATTCTCCATTTCTTGTTGAATATCGACCTTCAAATCTTGTTGTTCAACAATTGAATAGGGAGCCTCCTCCTTAACTTTAACATTTTCTGGCTCGACACACTCATCCATAGGAACATTCTCCCTAGCTCGATGTTGGTCGGCTTCTAACACTAAGTCTAACTAGTTTTGTATGGTTCTCATGGTTCCATAGCACTTAGACATGCCATCCTCAAATGTGTCAGCCCGAGTGGTTAGGCAGCAATCTTCATTAGGCTCTTCTCACTACTTACTCCTATCCTCATAAGAATACAAGTAATACAAATCATACATCGAGTTACTACCTACCTATCCTTAATTGTAGTTATGTACTCCATATGCAAACCATAAAAATCATGCAAAGACTTATATCTTTGTCCCCCATCGTAGCCATCATACCCCTAGCTAGGCGTCAAAGCACCATCTACATAACAAATGAACAGAACTTCGAGCCACCTATATTCATCATTAAACATGACTATTAGTCAATTATCAACACATCAAAATTAAGAAAATCATTAAAACAAAAATATAGTGTTGTATCTATAAACATAGCTTTGGCTAGTTATCTCCCTACAAACATGCATCAATTGTTAAGAATCACCACGAACTCTTAGGCAGCGACGCCAACATCTTGACCCGCATACATGCCTGTATAGAAAAATAAACAATTTTATAAAAAAATTTAAGAGTTTGATTTTAACTGCAAGCATACAGTGTTAGTTGTAATATTTATAGTGTCCAATGGAACACCAGTATATTACAAAGGTAGAACCTAAAAGAGTCAAGGGTTTAATGATTTCTATACCGTGGACATGCTATTAAAGGAGTCTAGCTAGCTGCTCACTAACTTCTATATTATGGCAATGCATAATTTGAGGTTAATTAAGCTAATTAATTATCTAGATTAAAAAGGACTAAAATGTAAAATAAATAAACTTATGAAATTAACAAACTAATAACATATAGTAGTTGGTTAACTTCTCTATTGTTAATTAACCTTTAGACTAGAGAACTAAACCACTTAAACTTCTAAATTAGTTCAATTTTACCTCTCGGTCTCCATTTTACCAACTTAGACAAATTAGTTTAGTTTATCTCTCGACCTCACCAACGAATCCGAGAGTATCAAATTGGTGTTGGATAAGATATCTTCTCGACCTCACTTACCTAGGTTTTCTCTTAGGGTCGTCAATTGAAAGTTTTGAAGTCTATTTGATTTAGTCTAGTTTTTACGATTTAGTCCTTAAACCAAAAACGAACTAGGCAACACTTTCATCAGCCAACCACCTAAGATTTAGCTACTAATACACATCTCTAAACACATAAACAACAAAAATTCAAGCAAAGAAGACATTAACTTAAACTTAAAGAAAAGTGAATAAAAACCAAACTTTCTTGTAAAAGCTTAAAGGACAAAATAATTGTAGCAAAAAGGATAAATAAAAACAACAAAGATAAGATTTGTTATAGATGAAATTTAACAAAGTTGAATGATATTAAACTAAAGGATTAAGGTGTTGGATTTGGTGCTCTAAGTGTAGTATTTTCGTCAACGTACACTTGTAATTTTTTTAATAGATCAATTAATAAATTTTTTCATGATTTACATTAATACTTTGTATGATTGTCATCAAATGGTTTTTGCACGCAAAGTAAAATGGAAGAAAATATTGCTCATTAGTTTTCTGATGTTTAAATTAATATTAAGTAGTATTATGTGGTCAGGTCGTAATACAAAAAGACAACTTATGTTAGTAGAAAAACCTAAACATGTCCTTAGTCTAATTAAAAATGAGCAAATTGATTGAAAGACTAATCGGATGACTCCTAGAAGATAGAGACATAGATGTGACTGACTAGACTGATAGTACTTCGGACTGAATCGAAGAAGAATAGATCCTAAATCTGTTTATGGATTTATTCAGTTGTGATGTTCATAGTGTGGCATACCTAAATCCTTGAATGGATGACAAACTATGTATGTGTGACTCGTACACTTTGATGTACGTAAAAGGCTAAGTTCAAATAGATAAGGAACTGAAAGTTGATGTGTTGGGTGTACAACTTCTGTAATCTGTAGCATCATTCACAACAGTGGAGTTCATAGCCAAAGACATGGGTGAATGATATCCTCTCATTGGCATTACTTGGTTGATGAAAAGTAAACTTGGCCACGAGTCGTTCGTCTTTGTGATAGATGACTTGATCTCAAATTGATAGTGATTGACTTTTCATGAAGGAAGATGTAATGGTTACTATGAGATAAAATAGGATCATATTGGGAGAACGAATATTATCCCAAAGAGATTAAGGATATCCTATAATGGTAACACATTTATAACAAGGTCATTGGACAAGCACTAATCAAGTTGCTTTCGTGATGGAATACCGTTGGGGAGAGCTCAGTCACAATACTATAGTGGAATTACTTCATGACTAAATGAGCTTATAATTAATAGGTGAAAAGTTGGAACTTAATTATAAACCATTTTAGCCTCAATTGCATATGTCTAATCGGTCCATTCACTAGCTCATTGAAACTAGAAATGAATTGCATGTTGAATCAAATAAACATAATTGAATAGAAATGGTGAAATGGAAAAATAGAGAAATAGGAAACATTTGAAAATGATTAAGGTTTTCTCCAAAATGAAAAAGAAAAAGGAGAAATGAAATAATTTGGAAATGTATTTGGTTTTCTCCAAAATGGAAATGAAAATGAAAATAAGAAATGAATTCATCTAGAAATGAACAAGGATTTCTCAAAAATGATTGTAAGATTGAGTTTGTGTTTTTAAGCTATTTTAAAGCTTAGAAATGAAAATAAACTATACGATCATAGTGAACAAGTTGAATGGTGAAATATTAAATATATTTTCTCGAAAATTTTATCAAGGGTAAAATCATCATAATTTTACTGGGGGTAAAATTGGGATGAGAAAATTATTTAATTAAATATAAATATTGAAGTTTATTTTGAAAAATAGAAACATAAAAACAGGTTTGATCATATTACAAAGTACTGGGTCGAAAAGTCCAAAAAATACTTGTAATTGAACTTGATGTGAGAGAGGCCCAAAATCCCCTCATGGAATATGAAGAGGCGGTAACCCTAGTAGGAATACTAAAGGTGTGCCGCCCACCCCCATCCTTCTCTAAGTAATAAGTTTTTTTTTCTATTTGAAATAAACTTCTCTAATTCAACAAAGGTTCTACCTTCTTCCCTATAAATAGATGGCACTAATAGGGCTATAAACACAAATTTTAGATATTGTTACTCTACTGAAAAATAGAGAGAATTTATTCTCAACTATTAAATATATTTTTTTGAAATAACAAATTATGTTAGTTTCTGTTTGAGAATAGAATTTTCGTTTTCACCCCAAAAGAAAAGAAAATTAATTTTAATTTTTATGTTTGATTCAATTTGTTCGAAACCACACTTGAAGCAATTAGTGGTATAAGAATAGCGGGGAAAATGTTTTGGTTGAAAGCCAGGAACGACAAGGATCCGTCTATCTAAAAACATAGGTACAATTGCGGTGTAGGGTTATTGCTATAAATATCACAAATCAAGTCAGTTTTCAAAATTTTTATTCTCTGTTGTGCAAGAAAATTATTTTCGAATCGAATTTTTTTCCAACAATTAGTATCAGAGCTACGGTTGTGATATATTTATAGTGTAAATCAAGACCGGAATTCTCTCTATTCTTGATGTATGCTTATATTTGATCAGATGTGGCATTCTCATAATTGCACGCATGTTTAAGGGAATGTATGTGAATGAATGTATGATATTATTTATTATTTCATTATGGATGATAAAGTAATTTTGCCAAAATTTTAATTCCTAGAAATTTAATTGTAATTTATTATTATCTCGGGCATATATATTGTAGATCATGGACTATCATCTCCACGCATGGTTTTATTTTATTATTTATTTAGAATAAAATATGTGAGTCAGAAGTGGACATAGGAATTTTGTAACCTAATTATTCCCAGCAAAACCTAAAAAATCGAGACACATCCAAACCAATTGAAATGATGCAAACCCAACCTAGCCAAACTAGAAAGTGATTGGCGGTGGTTCGACGGTGTCCGGTGGTGGTCTAACGACGACGACACGGAAATGGAAACGACGACGGAAACGTAAATTGGTTGTAACACCACCACACTCGAAACCGTCACCGGAGTCAAGCTTGAGGTGTTACTAAACTTATCTTACCTTTTAAACAACTCTAAACCACTTATTTTAATTTTCGAAATAAACTGTTTTTTTGCGTCATGGCTGCTTAAAAATTCATTTCTTGAGTTTCAAAACTCGAAATTAAGATCAGTAAATTTTTCCTGAAATTAGACTCATATATCTATCTACTAATTTTTTTTCTAGAATTTTTGACTAAGCCAATTAGTACAGTTTATTAGTTAAAGTTACCCCTGTTTTAGAATTTGACTGCACTGGCATCTACTTACTACGGACCACTTTTCTCTCTCTACAAAAATCATATGACTATACCGTTTGTTTCTATTAAAACTAGATTCAATAAGGATTCTAACCATATAAATTACACCACCTAATTGTTTTTGTAAAATTTATGGTGAATTTCTAAAGTTGGAATAGGGGATCTAGAAATCGCTCTGGCCCTATTTCACCAAAACTCAGATACCCTATAAAATACAAAACCTTTACCTTTTTTGCTTATTCCATATGAAAATAGACAAAACGATATTTAATTTCATATATTATTTACTATCAACCCATGTCTCTACAATTTCTTGTGATTTTTCAAAATCCCATTATTTCTGATACTTGAATCTATTTTTAAGTTACTTTCACATTTTTCTTAATTTTCATGTGATAGTTACTACTTAATCATACATACTATTAAACATGTATATCATCAGCCACTCTATTAGCTAATCACTAGCAAGTATTTACACATCATTCATTGATCATATCATATCAAAAGAAACCAAGTTCCTATACATGCCATACACAAAACGAAACGTCTAACTATACCAATGTGATTTCTTCGATAGTGTGATCGGGTCTCCGACGTTTCCTTCGATCCCCGAGTGGCTTGATAAAAACTATAAGAAAAAGAAAATAAAGAGAGTAAGCACTAGGCTTAGTAAGCTTACAAGCAAATAAATTACAACATTCAACATAATGAATAATTATACATAATGTCACCTAGCCTCATAAACTTTCTTTACTTCTCATTTTCTACCTTCTTCTTTACTCACTTACCTTCTTTCTTACCTGACCTTTCACTATTCATAAATATAATCTACCTTCCCTTTTGCTGATAATTCACTGTAATTTAACGTGTACAATGACCTATTGAACCACTCGGAATACTAAGGATACTAGGTCATTCCGCTATCAATATCTCGCTAATGCCATGTCTTCGACATGGACTTACATGAATTATTCCTGTCTCCAATGCCATATATATATATATATATATATATATATAATATGGGCTTACATGGCTCATTCCTGTCTCCAAAGCCATATAACTGATATGGATGCTCATTTATGTCCTGTCCTGTCCTGTCAACCCCAATATCCTAACATTCCTAAGGTTCAAACGGGGCTTCCTAATGCTTTTTCTCTGTCACTTCGCCTTTAATTCGACTTTAAATATTCAAAGAAAATAAGTATATAAATGCTGCAAATTGACAATAATAATGTAAAATAAAAGAATATTGCATTTATTTACTGTAAACTTACCTCGATACAAAATGTGACTAAACTTTACAATTTAGTCCTTTACTTTTTCTTTTCCCCGATCTACTCCCCGAATTTCGCTCTTCTTGATCTATAATAGAAAATTTAACTTATTTAATATTCACATTTATCAAAACAGTCCTTGACCCAAACTTTGGAAAATTACATTTTTGCCCCTAAACTTTCACATATTTGCACTTTTTCCCCAAGGCTCGTAATTTAAACTTCATCCTATTTTCTTATGTTTTATGACATGCTGATCATTTTTCCCTTCTATGACAACATCAAATTCACACTCTAACATGTACTTATGACTATTAGGTATTTTTACAGATTAAGTCCTTTTACTCGTTTTCACTTAAAACCGAGTAGTACAAGTTGTCTAACATAATTTAAAACCTCATATTCTATCATAAAATATCAAAATAAACACTTTTCACCTATGGGTATTTTTCCAAATATGAACCCTAACTTAAATTATTGCTAGCATAATATCGAGCTACCGAGACTCCGAAAACGTAAAGAACATTAAAAACGGGGCTTGGAATCACTTACTATGGAGCTTGAAAGCTTGAAACAAACCCTAGCTATGGAGAACCCTTGAAATTTCGTGCTAATGAAGAAGATGATGAATTTTGTGTTATTTTTCCCTTTTTATTTCATTTAATATCCAAATAACCAAAATGCCCTTCCTTATTAAACTTTCAAAAATTTCATCAATGTCCTATTTTGTCCATGAACTTAGAAATTGGTCAAATTTTTATTTAAACCCTCCTAATTAATATTCCAAAGCAATTTCATACTAAAAACTTCTAGAATGCAAGTTTTGCAAATTATTCGATTTAGTCCCTAATCTCAACTTAAGCACTTTATGCATAGAATTTCATCACGAAATTTTCAAACAATCATGCAATGATATCATGAACCTCAAAATAATAATAAAATAAATTTTTCTACCTCGATTTTGTGGTTTCGCAACCACTGTTCCGTTTAGGCCTTATTTCGGAATGTTACATTGGTACTGCAACAGAAGTCTATGGTGGCAAAATTGAAGACCCAAAGTATGCTTTTTGGTGAATTTTGCAATTTTTATTTTTCTAGGATGGAATCATGGAAACTTTAGTTGGTTTGAGTCATTTAATTTTATACTTTTAATTTTATGAGATAAGCATTATGATAATTATATGACTGCAAATGTACATTCATGCATATATGGGATAAGCATGTCATATAGATTAGGGAGAATGTCACATGTACTTGTCATGCATATATTGATCAGTTATAATTGAAACCGAAAATCAAAAACCTTGCATGCTTTTGAAATATTTAGTGGGAGAAGGTCCTAAACAAGACTACGACCTCCATCAATGGTCTGTTGTGAGGAGACTTCTTGAAAGTAAGTAGAATTTTCTTATAATCGTATGATAGTTGGATCAACCTCTATGGTAGATATTATCATGCAATATATCAATACTTTTTTCTTCAAAAAGGACAACTAGTCATTATAAACATTAGATGAAATAATGACCGAATATTTTGAAGGCGGAGAAGAAGTGTTCTTCGGGGATTCAAAAATAGAAAGACAATATTTCGAAGATATTATCTAAGGATATTTCTTATCAATGACTTTCATGAATAAAAATAGAAAGTTATTTTAGGTTTTTTAAACATACTAGTCTAAGGGCTTTTTCTCAATATCATTCAACAGAAAACATTAAAACAAAAATTTGTTTTTAGCTGTTGCACTAATGCTAATTTTCGTTATTCTATAAAAAATTGTGATTTTCTCTCTACTATACAAACAAACTAAATTGGAAGAAAAAAAAGGAAATGGGAAGGTTGTAATTAAATAACATAGTTAACTGCGAACAAGTAAATGTGAAATTCAATCTCTTCACCCTCTTATGGTTATCTTAGCAAATCCCAATATAATTGTTGGATTTCTCCTTTCATTTCCATAGTGTTTTTCTTTCCATCAAAACATATATATATATATATATATATATATTGAAAAAATTAAGGGTAAAATAGCAATCAACAGGGATGGGTTGTAGTGTTTCAAAGTGTGAAGAGGGAAGAGGTTCTTCGGCATGTTATCAATTCAGAATTGTTCATCGAAAGAACGGTTGTCGAGCAGTTGTGGATAACATCCTCTTACTCTCATCCAATTCCAAGCCCTTGCCTGAAGGTGGCGATGGAGAAACGCATGCAAAGGAACGTAATAAGAATGTGAAGAAGATGAATTCAGAGGGGAAGAAAGGACCTGAAAAGGAAAAAGAGGCTTTAGATAAGGGAAAGGACGATGATGATGGACATGATAGCTTTGAGCTTCCTCGTTCCCCAAGTTTCAAGATATTTTGCAGTCCCTCGCTTAGGGAAAAAAAAACCTCACCTGTGCCTTTCTAAAATTGTAAAATGAAGTACATTTATCTTTTTAATTATTACTTTGATGAAATTATAAGTGAATTTGAGGTCACCCAATTATTAAAGTCATCATTTGATTATATTTCTTTTAATTTTATCATTAATATTTTTTATATTTGATTTTAATGATAGTATGATAATAAATTTATTTATAAGTTTAATTTTAATTTTTAAAAAATTAATCAATTATGCATTTTGTCCCTTTAATCTTAATTCTGAAAAATACTTTTTAAGGAATATATATTAAAAGATTAGAGTTTTTGTTGGAGTAATGGATATATAAAATGCTAAAGAAATAAAGTGCAAAATTTGGGCATCATTACACCAATCTAAAGGTTGCGTTATCCAGCTCATTTGCATTGGATAAAATTGAAAAAAGAGTCACAATCTTTATATCCAAATTTAATAAATGAGTTTAAAGTTTGATTTGTTAATTTTAGATATATTTAAATTTGGAAATGAACGGATTTGATCTATATATTTTTGATATTTTAAAGATTTAATTTTTTTTTAAATTTGAGACTTAATTTAAAATATTAACAGTAATTTGAAATAAGAAATACCTACGGATACGTTAATTCGACTCAAAGTTCAACAAGTGAACCGGATAGGATTCCCGGTCGAAGAAACAAACCCCAACTATTGGTCCCCTTTCCTCTTCTTCGTTTGAAAGAAAGAGTTCATCCCCTTGACCTTTGTCGCCGACTCCTTCTCGACTCGCTATTACTCATTGAACTCGCCTCTCCTTGACTCACTCTCACCATGGCTTTCCATTTTTCCACTTAAAACCTCATTCCTTTCTTCTCAAAGTCTCATCTTTTAAGTTCTTTTTATTGTTATTATTATTATTCTGAAAGTTAAATAGAGAGAGAGAGTAAAAGGGAGAGATGTATGTGGCGCCGCCAACCCAGCGATCGGATCCGAGTTCCATCGGCGGCGGACCGGGTGATTTACGGGTTTACCAATCCTGGAAAGGCAGCAATGTAAGCCTTTCCTTTTTTGTCTTCGAATTTTCTATAGTAATTTTGATTATAAGTAATAGTTAAAAGGACATGAATTTTGCAAGGGCTTTAAATTTATGTTTTTTTTTATTTTATTTTTTTATTTTTGCAGATATTTTTATTTCAAGGGAGGTTTATATTTGGACCAGATGTAAGATCATTAGGGCTGACTATTTTACTTATATTAGCTCCAGTCTCCATTTTCTGTGTATTTGTTGCTAGGAAATTGATGGATGACTTTTCTCATCATTTGGGCATTTCAATTATGGTTGTTGCTGTTGTCTTCACTCTCTATGTAAGTCTTTCTTCAATTTTCATGTATCAATGAGTTGCTATTTATGAAAAAAAAAAAAAAAACTTTTGTTACAATGTTAGGAAGATGAAACAAACCCAATTTAGTGTTAGTTCATGATGTTCTCGAATTACCAGTGTTTACATTGGTTACACACCCCCTTCTGTTCTTGGCTTGCTATATTGACTCCAATTTGCAATTATCTATGATCATGCTTTTATGGTCCCCCTTTTATTCTCATGGCAGCTTAGAATAGCATTAATATGAACGATACAAGAATACGAACAGATTCTAGCTTATAAAGTATAATAAGCTTGTGCTGTCTCGATTCTACCATGTTTCGAAAGATTCAAATGGTGTCTTACATGTACAAAAACAAAAAAAATTCCCCCTGGCATATTCAGATTTTGTCAGGCATTTCGGAGAATCTTTGTAATTTTCTCTGAAACAGAACTTGAAGCTCATAAATGTGTTTGTTTCTTCTTTTTCAGGATTTAGTTCTTTTACTGCTAACATCTGGGAGAGATCCTGGTATAATTCCACGTAATGCACACCCTCCGGAGCCAGAAAGTTTTGATGGAAATGCGGATGTTGGGGCTGGGCAAACTCCACCGTTACGGTTGCCACGAATTAAAGAAGTGGAAGTCAATGGGATCTCTGTGAAGATCAAATATTGTGACACTTGCATGCTTTATAGGCCTCCTCGCTGCTCACACTGTTCGATTTGCAATAACTGTGTAGAACGATTTGATCACCACTGTCCTTGGGTGGGGCAATGTATTGGACTGGTATGTAGGAACTTAGATTAGCATACTTGTTTGTGGCAGCAAAATTTTCACCACTGTCCTCAGATTTCCTCATTTTTTTACTGTCTACTTATCTCACTTCTTTATTTTTTTATTTTTTATTTTTGTTTGCAGCGAAATTATCGGTTCTTCTTCATGTTTGTCTTCTCAACAACCCTTCTTTGTATATATGTTTTCGCATTCAGTTGGGTCTACATTAGTAGGATCATGGCATCAGAGGACACAACAATTTGGAAAGCAATGATTAAAACTCCGGCTTCCATTGTTTTAATAGTTTACACGTTCATTTCAATGTGGTTTGTTGGTGGTTTGACTGCCTTCCATTTGTATCTAATCAGTACAAATCAGGTAAGATACTCATCCTTAATATGTTGTTACATTAGTTCATTTGTTAGATCGATGTAACACTCTGTTCCTTTGCTTTTGCAGACAACGTATGAGAATTTCAGATACCGATATGATCGTCGAGCAAACCCTTATAACAAAGGAGTGGTTGACAACTTCAAGGAGATATTTTGCTCCAGCATTCCATCATCCAAGAACAACTTCAGGGCGAAGGTGCCGAGGGAACCTGTGTTACCAACACGAGCCAGTGGTTTTATGAGTCCGAATATGGGGAAGGCCACGGATGACATAGAAATGGGTAGGAAGACAGTGTGGGTTGATAATGGGGCCACCACTGATGATTGCGAAGGGCAATTCACAAGTGAGCGAGTAAATGTTAAGGAGGGTGAATTAGGAGAACTATCACCAGATTTTAGGAGTACAGTAGATGGCACAGGTGAGCATGCCAGTATTCATCCCAGGCGATCTAGTTGGGGTAGAAGAAGTGGTCAATGGGAAATGTCACCCGAAGTTCTCGCTTTGGCAGCTAGAGTGGGGGAACCAAATCGAGTTATTGGAAGTAGCAGCGGCCGCAACAATTTGACAACCGAAAACCAGCAGACATAACCAAAGCGGTGATATGAGAAAAGGGTTTGACTGCTAAGGTGTGGCTCTTCTTTGAATCATGTGTATGATGGGGACACATTTGTTTTTGGCTTTGGCAGGGTGTTTGAAAAGTGTTGGTTTGGCCCTTTGTGCTTTGAGGAAGAATTGGTGTGTTGTATCTTGTACGAGTTGAGTATTTTTTTTTTTTTTCTTTTCTAATTTTAGTGACCTTGTGGATTCATTTTAGTGTCTTATAATTAGAAGCTGGATTCAAATTTGCCCTTGGGTTTCTTTTTGTTTCACTTGTGTAATAGAATACTTTACTAGTAATTACATACTTGTCAGTTGATGTTTGCTAAATCTTACTTTTTATATGTGTGCAAGGAGAGGATAATTGTGAGTGTCGTTAAAAACAAGCGAAGTCAGGAAGCTGCCAAGTTCATGAAACTAAAAAAACTTATACATTGAAGCTTCCTAAATCCTGACCTTATTTGATGTTTTAAATTCTGTTGTTAGTGCAGACAATAATAATCTTATACGTATTTGAAAAATAAAACGCATGGTAGATTTTTAGTCCCTAGTGAGAACTTTTGATACCATTGTCAATGTAAGTAATAACTATCTTATATACGTTTATTAAAAACATATAGCATTTTCCATGTTTCACTTGTGAACTATGATAGGCAAAAGTACTTAGGAGGTACTCTTATAGAGATTGATTA
This sequence comes from Gossypium arboreum, assembly GCF_025698485.1. Taxonomy (NCBI): domain Eukaryota; kingdom Viridiplantae; phylum Streptophyta; class Magnoliopsida; order Malvales; family Malvaceae; genus Gossypium; species Gossypium arboreum. Next base: position 15,120,544 of record NC_069078.1, on the reverse strand, counting down.
TTAAAAAGAATTAAACAAAGTAAAATTTTAAAAGGATTAATATTTATTGTTTAAATTTTTTTATTTATAAATAAAAAAATATCATTTATTGTTTCAGTTAATATTTTTAAAGCTTTTATCATTCTAATTTCTACAAATGTAACCTATTGTTTATAGATGAAAAAATTGTCATTTTTAAATGAAAACTATGTCAAAATTTGACCTTATTTTAATTTTTTAAATGATGCAGATATTAAATCCTATCTGTCGATCATATAAAAGTAATTTCAGTATAATAAATTAATAATCCATACATCAATCAAAACAAGTAAAGAATTACTAGGAAATCTTCAAAACTGCAACTTTCACTTGATTTGTCTAAAAAGGGCTTCAAAATAAACATATTTCTCTAATCTACAAATAACCAATCCTTTTCAATCCAAATGAAATCAAAATTACATGACAAAATTCTCCTCAAAAACAAAATGGTTTTTCAAGCAATAATGGCACATCCGCATAAAAAGGGCTCTACCTTTTCCTTCTAATATCCCATCAAAATGTTATCATTTAACCTCATGTGCCAAAAAAATGGGGCCTATAAACTCCAATCCAATCTGATCTACTGTCAATGACAAGGCTGAAATGCAGTTAACTTCTATTGTCTGCGGGGTTTCCATTTTCCTCTGTCACGGGGTGCTCCGGTCCAAACCTGTACGACAGTCGACGCGAAGGAAATGATACTAACGGCACCCATGGCATACATTGCTTTATACGGTACCATATTGAGACCAGAGAGATAGCAATATATTCCAGCTATTAGGTAGATGAAACTCAGACTCATTTCCTGACCCAGGATTCGTGGAAAGGGCAATGAGGAATTTCCCAATGACTCCGAACTAAAGATACCATGTAGGATCATGCAGATGCATAGGAGCGAATCCAGGAACCTAGGAAAGCTCTTGTGCATTCCTATTCTCTGCAATCCCACAAAAACGTTGTATAATATCAACCATATAAATGAAAAAGTCATGGAAAATGTAGGTGAAATTTAATACCTGCAACCAAGATACCAACGATGGACCAAACATTATTGCTGCAACAAGGTGCAGCACCAGTAAGCCATGCCGTTGATGGAAGATATCTTCTTGTGCTTGACTATAACTGGGGCGGTTTTCTTTTGAAGGGGAACCAGGCTGGGATGTAACTTGCTGAGACGAACAATTGCCTTCACTTTTGTCATCAACTTCCTTTTTCCGTACATTGCTGCGTAATGAGGCTGTCAAAGAGCTGTTACATAAAAAGGGAAAGCATACCAACAAAACAAATTAGAAGTTCGTACGGAAAATAGTTGAGTGCAAAAGGTTGAATCTACCAATAAAAAGTTAAAGGGAACCAATATAATGGTAACGATAGAGTCAACCGGCACTTACTTGCACAGAAAGCTATGACAACGTAAAGCATGAGAGAAGAGTAGAATTAATAGACCAAGTGCCGGATGTACAAATGTAGACAAAATAATTGCCATGAATATTGGAACGAATAAAGGTCTGGCTCTTAGAATCCTTACCACCTGTTCCAAAAATAAATCAAGATCAGAATAAACAAATCAAAGCATCAACTGTGCACATAAAATGGAGAAAGACAGATAAATCTTCAAATACTAGAAATTGTTATGTTCACCAGATTAGACATTAAATTACTTGCACTTCTACAAGCCTCATATACAAATGGCAAGTACAAAACCGAGAAAGCCAGATTCAAGCCATGTTGGAAGTGGTATTGTTGAAATGGGAACATCCATACACAGTTATACTAACTAAATATGCTATTTAACCAGAGTGTACTTCAAAGTTTTGGTAGATGCAAGGAGATTATGAATCCGAAAGATTTGACAGAGATTGAACCCACTAAATAGATATAGATAGTTGAGGCCAAGAGTTTACCTTCAATGAAAAGAATCTGGATGAAAGATTCATAAACCACTGAAGAAACAAAAAGAAAAAATTTCCTTTCCGTAGTTGCCACCTGCAATCAATTAAACCTAGCATGAGGTAGAATGCCAAAATAGACATCATTTAGAAATGAATGCTATATGATACATATATCAAATCACCCAATTCTATCAAACCATGATAATGGAAGTTGGAAAAGAAAAGAGAAAGTTGTTTAGTTTTCTCTAGGGATTTTCTTCAATTATCTAAAGTATTCATTGTATATAATTCACAAAATATTCATCTTGACATTTCGCTGTTAATCCAACAAGAAAGGTAGACAGTCGACCAACCTCCTCTTCATGGAAACATGTAAATAGGCAGCCACATAGAAGACCAACTCGGATATCAATATCAGTAGAATTATAAACCCATTTGATAATAGGTAACAAGTTATTGACACAATGGTGAAGCTACAGAATGGAGGAAATGGTTGAGATGTTATGAAGGAAAAGAACAAGCAAAACAAAATAGGTACAACAGCTAAAGGCAAAAATGGGAATGGTATTCTTAGGTTGGTCTCCACAGCTTTTAGTATAGAAGGAATCGGCCTTTCATGTGCTTGTCGCATCAGAGCAAAGAATAAAACAGCAACATTGAAGGCAAACATCTGTACAAGAAAGTCCAATATCATGTGAGTATCATAGACTGTACATAGTACAAATCAAAACAGCAGCATATGGTACTATAGAATCTGATGCTAGAATTTTTATCTTTCTCTTCATTCAAAGACCTAAGAGATAACCATAAAATACATGACTTTCATAATATGCACAAACTGGGAGGATACGGCGTGTCCTTTATTAATTTGCTTCAGCACATGTAGCTTCTAAACATTTACTAATAGCTGTTATAAAACATTTCCACATCAAAACTCATTCCTTACATAAATCTCTTGGACATCATCATCAGGTTCCCTGGAGAACCCTTATAGGGAACTGCTTCTGGTTACAGCACCCTATATTTTTACATGTTTCGGTGGGAAACAGTTCCTAGCTTGTTTGTGTTACTGTTATAAGTATGTAGAGAACAGCCATTGCATTGCAATTGTTATAGGCTAGCACATTGCAACATATAATTTCAATTACAACAAGCGCACTGTGATTTTCAAATGTAAATAACAATGCAATATCATTTCAAATAGCAGTATTTTGATATTGCACAATATCTTCACACAAGTGAACTCAGCTAGAGGTCATAGCATTCTAAAGCAACATCCACCAGATAATTTCTAAATATTATTTCACCTTTTAGGATGTAAAAAAATTAGTATCTGGATTTAGACGAAACCAGGAAAGAAAAATAAGCACTGAATATTAGATTGGCTCACCTTTGGACAGTATAGAAGCAAGTATCTGCTAGCTGCTTTAGTTACAGAAACAGCTAAGCTTGCCTTGTATGAACAATGTGGGTCAAGCTGCAGTGGTATCAAGAAGATAAAGAGCTGTAAATTTCAAGAAAAGAATAACAGAATTTTGAAATTAAGGTAACATTTACGTGCAAGAAAGATGTGGCGCATCACCAGTAAAAGAACAACGGTTTTCTCAGCCCCAGTAGAAGTCCAAAGTGCTGGGGAGGAGTCAACCACAAGAGTCTCACTGTACAGGTTTGGAAATATATGAAGACCAGATGTAGGATCCCAAGCAAATGCTATAGGTGGGAAACAACGCTGTTTGCAGAGCTCTAAATGGCTCAGCAGAAAAGAACAACATTCAGGTCATGAAACAAGCGTCTAGAACTTCAGGATTGCAACGGAAATGGAAACACTAAGATTCTTACTAGTATTGTCCATATCTCCACCTTCATCAAGAAGCCCAGAACCTTTAATTCCACAGCTTGTAGTTTTCAAAGAGAAAGTAACAGGCAATAGGCCTAAATTAATTGCAAATGACAGATTGAAAGCAAGGGGGTGATCTTCCTTAAAAATGATATCCTGCACAACATCAAAATTATTACCAAATAGTCATCATCTGGATGAAACTACATTAAACATGTCTTTTAAGTTTCCAAACTCTCTAAAGTAAGATGACTGCACTATAGGTATTCACCTCATGAAAATGTCTTGATGAAAGCATCGATATAGGAGAGAATTCTATCTCCCCTTCATCTGGATTAAAGAACTGCCCAATTGCCATGGAGGTGGTTGGTGGACTGCCTGAAATAGTCTGAGCACCACAGAGTCAATGCAAACAATTACTACAATAATTTTAAACTATATCTTAAATGAGAGAGAAGCACTACCATTTTTTATTTAAAGACCAAAAGGCAATATGAAGAAGCCCGACTTTTTGGCATACAAAAAATATGTGCCTTTTCATGTATTGCAACAATAAAATTATTACTCTTAAGACCTAGGAATAAACATATTATGATGGAAAAAATTAACTCTGCATGAGGCAGGGATAAACAGTCTAGAATCAAAGTCATGCATACCAATGCTTAATATTTTTTTAGGTTCAATTTTGATAGGTTCCACAACAGGTTGAAAATCCCAAAAACGCGGTGAAAATAGTTATGACTAAAAGGTTTCAGCATTCAACTATCCTTTTAGATCTCAAAATATAGTTTTCTACTTTTTTCCTACAAGGACAAACGTATTTCAAATATAGATAGCTAAGTTAATGCACAAAACTATAAGTGTCAGCACTCAACAACCCTTTTAGATCTCACAGTATAGCTTTTTACTCTTTCAACTTTAAGGTCAAATGCATTTCAAATATAGATAGCTCAGCTAAAGCACAAAGCTATCAACAGTGAATCAAAGATAAAAGGTATATGATTGGTTCATGATGTATTCTTATAAAGGTGAATCCTTAAGATAAATGAGAATAAAAGAGGCAAAGAAATATCCAGAAACAATCCTATTGTGCATGATGTTGATGTTCCTGTAAAAGGAAAGGACATTAAGGACTAACGGCAACAATACCGTATGAGGTGCAACTGAGATAGTCAGATATCTGAAACCATGCATTTCCTCAGGACCCAAATGAAGTAGAGCAGATGGAGATGCTTGCTCAGTCTGACTGCCAGGCTCAATCTGGTAAGCAGAGCATATAAAAACAGGAGTGTCAACGTAAAATACAATTACTATGAATCAGAATGCTTAATAAGTTGCTGCTCCAATAAGAACAAAAATTACCAATTAAATTGGTTAGTAACAAGACTTAAACTTTCCAGAGACTATTTGGAGTGGTTTAGGGGACAAATAGCATTAATAGCATGAATTAGGGCTGAACAAACATTAATAAAGAAGATAGAACTCTATAAAACTTAGGGTTTAAAAAACCTTTAGTTTCTTTATATTAATTAAAAGGCAAAATAATGCAGGCTGTTAAGTTTACAGCTATTTGTATTGGCTTTCTTGCAAGTAAAGTTACTAGACTTTGTGCAAATAAAGTTTTATTCTTAACCCTCGACTTAACCCTCAAACTAATAATCTTAGCTGTCCAAAATATATCTAATACTTAAATTATTATAAAATAAACTGAAACAATAAAATAATAAAGCTCCTGCGTTACCATTTGAGTTTTACATATAAAAGATCAAGAGACTTGCTACATACTCCCAATAGGTGCATAGCATAAATAGTAGCAAGTGCTTGAGCACTATTGTTTCCCCAAATAGAACAACTTCAAAAAGTACAGTCCTTAGTACCTGCCTTGGTGCTTGTCCTGCAGGAATTTGAACCATCTTTGATGTCACTTCCAGAACACTCTTACCAGCAGGCAAATCTGAAGGCAAGTTCCCTTTCTGGGGCCAAAGATGAACTCGGACTCCAGAACAAGGAGCAAGGTTTGTCACAAATATAAAGTGGCTTTTCTCGTTTGACCCCTGCTCATAGAAGTACACTAAATGAAGTTAGCATTGTCTAGTAAGTCAAAAAATAAAAGGGGCAATGGAGTTTTTTTTTTCCTATCTGGGGAGGTGTCTTTTTTTTTTTTTTGGGGGAGGAGAGGAATATTAAGCTGAGAGGAGCAGCCTTAGTGAAACTTTGTCGCTTAGAAGAATTTCTGCCTTGACAAGATATAAACCTGTGCAATTAGGGTTTAGACATTGCTTACACAAATTTCCAATGAGACAAAAAATCTAAAAGTTGGATGTGAAATAAAGCTTACCAGTTCCAGTATGTCCAGCCACCGCCTTCTCCCATCCATAGCCAAAATGTTAACAGTTTTTTTCTGAATATACAAATCCCTCTCAGGGACGTCATCACTCCAATGAACACTGCTAGGACAGTCAGAAAAGGTATGATCCTGAGAAACTGCAAGCATAACATAACATATCATGATTAGAGAAATTTAGGAACTATATATTTACTATTATTTCAAGGAGTATTCAAGTTCAACCACATATTAATAACTTTCTTTTGTGGGCTAGGGTAATTACATGCATATATATCTCCATAAAGAGTTCCTAAGTTTCATAAAATATAAAATTGAAACATTAATGTCCTGATAGATAATACCAGCAGTGTATTTTACATCCTTAAAAGGGACACGAGTTGACCAGAATAACTGTGATCTCCACTTGAAACTTTGCTGTATTCCACTACGAAGCATCTTTGATAATATTGCAAGTCTTTTTTGAGTGTCAGAAAGCGGCTGGCCTCTTCTGGAGTCTATCAAACTAAGGAGAGTATGCGACACCTACATGAAACATTTACATTCTGAAATGTCAACAAAAATTGTGCTCCAAAAAGCTGAAGCATCTCAATGGTAGCCACACCTGACCACCAAATGAAGTAAATCCAGCTCCCAACTTAACTATCCAAAAGGAAAGGGAGAGAAGCAGTCAGGAAAATAGATTCCACTTACTTGCACAACTAGTTGATTGCACCAACAAATAGCTTGATGTTCCATCGACAGCCATACATTTTTCATGCTTGTACTGCTTATCATAAATCCATGAGTGGAAGGAACAATGCCATCCAGGGATTCCAATTTTGAGCGTACCTATAGTCAGAAAAGGAGACCATGATATATTCAGGCAAGGTTCAACATTTCAAGCAAGATATATACTTAAGACATAAAGCACCAATTGCATTTTATAGAAGCAAACAATCTAATCCAAACCATACCACACCAAATTTCGAAGAATACCTGATAATCATTATAACCACCAGAAATGGAAACAATAACTACATGAGATAGTTTTGGGCTTGAGACATATTCTCCGGTTTGAGCGGTTTGAACATCATAACCCTGTCTCCATTCTTGATTTATGCTTTCATAATAGTGACCCAGGGATGGCTGCAATGCCACAGGAGGGGATCTGGATAGAAATAGCAGATTCTTAAAGGGAGAAATAGAATTTTAAAGAAAAGATAGACGAGAATTCTCAAAGAGCTCACTGGTGGGGACTTGAAAGAGTGAGAATAGTTTCAACAGTTGATTTCCTTAGATGGGGGTGGACCGTAGCAGCTCTAGCAACGAAACCACCCATAGAGTGACCAATCAATATAACACTTTTTGGCAAACTAGCAGTGATTGCAGCACCTTCTCTTTCCTGGGCATCATGCGATTCTTTATATTGATCCAAAATCTGCAAGAATAAGTTGGGTAATTATGAGCCTTCAAAGACAAAAATGAGGCCTGATATGACATTGTCAAACAAACAAACAAGGTAATCTATGATTTAGTTGATTTAACCTGTTAAACTCTTTATCTCTTTACAGTACTTTAAACATATGAAGTGAAAAGTGTGACCTCAAAACAAAGAACCATGCATAAAACATTCAAAATTCCATGTCAAACGGTTCAAATAAAAACTATCGCCAAGTTCTCATTGTAAACTAAAATTCAAAGGAAAAAAATACCCTGTGAATAGCATATACAACATATTCAGTGTGCTCTTCAAGTATCCGACCATCCATTGCGGAATGTTCCCCCTCAAGATCCACAGAAAACCAATCTAGCCTGTTAGCATATTGGTTTGGCAATTGAAAGTCATTCACATCCGCATTCCCTCCCTCCTCAGAAGTTAGATAAGCTTCTCTATAGAATGTATGTTCAAGTGCACCTCCTTGATAAGCTCTCTCAGATTCAGCTGCCAAGGAACGAACCTATAAGAAGGGTGAAAACTTGTAAACACCCTTTAGAAGCAACTCCATAAATTGAATAACATACTTGTGAGTTATTGACTATCTACAATGAAGCACTAGCAATTCTAACAACAATGGCAAAAAAAGGAGGACCTTGCCTGTTTGTAGCTACCGCCATTTCCTGGAATAAAGAGAACCGGAACTCCTTTGAGACTCTTCAAGTGTTCCTTAAAATCAATGTTTCTCCAACCTTCGTGATACAAATACAAACCATATTTTGCGGACAAGACGGCCTTCGCAGTGGAAATGGGGATATAAGTCGGATACATATATGTCATGACACAACCATTTGATATAGGCTTCAATAAACCATACAAAGTAACTACAACAACCCATAGCAGCGCAATAATAAGCACCACTGCTCTGAAACTAGGCCTAAACCCTTGCATTCTCGAATCATTACTATTCCTTCTCTCGCTTTCCATAATTCAACATTCACTACACATAAAAAAGGTAGATAAATATTCAAAAATAAAGAAGGAAAAAGAAAACAAAATCATCTTAGGAATGCTACATTTGAATAAACAAACGAATTTTTAAAACTACAGGCAATTAGAAAAAAAAATCTATTTAGCTTAATTATTAGCAGATCTACTCCAGAAAGCATAATTAGAGACGAAATAAAGAATAATAACAAATTTCATTTGAAAAGCTTAAGAACAAAATGAAGGTTTTTCAGTTTATCTGATTTGAAGATATAAAAAAAAGGATGGAATTGTGAAGGCGAAACCTGGTCGGAAATGAAAATCCAAAGCATCGTGAGGTAGGAGAGAGATAGCATTAGCGGATTTGCTTTCTGTTGGAAGGAGACGAGCCGGAAATGGAAGGGATTGTTTCTAAATAACTGAATTTTAGGATCTGGCGGTTTTTCTTGTGGGTCGGATCCCCAATTTTAATATGGGCCGGTTTGAATGTTTGGACCTCAACCCCGGTTCAGTGGCCTTGGATCGCGGAATCTTTACTTTCTCGATGCCATTTGGGTTAATTCACTAAAAGTACTTAAACTATGCACCGAATTCTAGATTGGTCACTAAGTACGTTCCAATTTAATCCCCAAACTAAAGCAACATTCTAATCAAGTTTTCCTTTTAGTCTAGCTTCCAGTTTCAATCTAATGCGGTTCATTTCTTAAACACATATGCATCAGATACACGCTGATAATTTAACGACAAAACTAACAACTAAATTAACAAAAGGATCGAACTAAAGCAATATTTTAATTTAAGGATTCAATTGGAACGTCTCAAAATTTAAGAAACAATTTGAAATTTAGCCCACAATTTATAGACATTTGATGCAATTAATCCATAAAATTTTTATAAAATATGGCGACAAGTTTATCTATCCCTACACTTTAACTTTAATATTGAATTTATTTTTTGATTTACTTTTATTTAATTGAATTAGTAATAATAATCTCTTTTATTGAATTTTGCATTCAGTTTTAATTAAAATAATTTGAAGTCAACACTTAATAAAAATATTTTCTTAAAATGTTTTATCTTAAAGTTAACAACAATTAATTAATTTAGTATTGAAATTTTAAATCTAATAAAAAGTTTATTTTATAAAAGTTAAAAGCTTTTACTTTTTTTATATCTTTCTATTTTTCATCTATAACACATATAAAAGTATGAATTTGGAAAAAAACTTTTGAACTAATGAGAATGTTTTTATTTTTCATCATATTATTTCAATGACATTTAAAAATAATTATGATATTTAATTTAGAATTATTAGTTAAAAAATTATACTAATTTTAAAATAGAGCTATTAATTGAATAGAACTTTAAACATAAAATATAGGAAAAATTATGATAATTATAATCATAACTAAATTACAATAATTAGTTAAATTTTTACATAAAAATAGTTGTGTTAATTTTATTGATGTAAAATAAAATTTTTGCTTGAAAAGAATTCTAAGTATCTTAATTATCACTTAATTATTGTTAGAGTTATATATTAATTAAAATTTGAGTTTAGTTTTATAAATAACACCTCGTAGTTAAACATATTTGATCAAATAGTGTCCAAGAAAAATTACTTGGTAAAAAATAGAATTTGTTAATATTAATAAGTTAAAACTATATAAAAATAATGGAGTTTTAAAGCGATGATTTTAAAAAGACAATATCAAATTATATTTGAATAATAATAAAACTAGAAAAATATGGAAGATATTTTAATTGATGATGAGATGATATAAGACTATGATCTCTTTTAAAATTTTTGTAAGTTGAAATAGCATATTGAGAAACAAATGGATATTATTTCATTGTTAATTACAGTATATTATTATTTTCACTGGGCATTAATTACTGTTTTAATTGGTATTTTTTAATATTATTAATATAGTTATTAATATCAAATCAACTTTTCAATGAGAAAAACAACAAAGCAAAAGATGGATAAAAGAGAAATTATTATTGTAAATAATAGGTAATTAATATTCTTACTTTATTTATTTATATTTTTCAATTTGAGTTTTATATAATTTTAATTTAAAATATTGCATGATAATTAATCTTTCACTTTATATTTTTTTCTAATTTTAATTATACATATTGATTTAGAACATTACATTTATTATTAACCTTGTAAGGAGATTTTGTTGAGAATGAAAGACAATTTTAATGAGGAGCAATTTCTTTAAAATTATTTTGATGAAAATATTATTTTATTTTATTAAATTAATTTATATAATAAATAAAATTAAATTTTATATTGAATTACTTTACATTTAAATTATTATGTTTTCATTAAGAAAAATTATTATTATTTTAGTTTTAAACAGTAAATTTTATCTATTTATATAATAAGTAACTTTATATTTATATATAATATTTTTGGCCACTTATATATAATATTTATCAATAATAAATTTATATAATAAAATCTAAAATATTTATATTAATTATTATTATGATCAATTTATTTATTATTAAGAAAATAATAAATAAAAATTAAATAGTGACGAGTTTAATTTATCATCTACAATGAGTGTTTGCTATTTTTTTCTCTGAATTATATGGTTCTATTCATTGAATGAATTAATGAATTTACCTTTAAGAAAAAATTATATTACTTCATATTTAAATAATAACTTTTTAGCATTATATTTGAATTATGAAAACAATTTATTATTTCAATTATATATATTATTTATTATTTTGTGTTTTTTATTATTTAAATAAATCAAAACTATTTTATACATTAAATATGATACAATTCAAATAATGAATTAAAAGATAATTAAAAATACATTATTTAAAAAGTTAGTTAAATGTATGTAGCTTTAGAAATTAGTTAAATAAAAATTAACTTAATTTATTAATTTCCTATACTTTTATAACTTAACTTATTAGTAGTTATTAAAATAAAACAATTGTAAGAATTTTTATTTATATTAAATAATATAATTTAATTAAAAATAAATTTGATTATATAGATGTCACTGAACTTGATTAATTGTTAATTTTGCCACTAAATTTTGAAACTTATAAAGATGTCATAATGTTATTTCATTATCACAAAATATCACTTAACCGTTTATTGCCATTATTTGATAACATGCATCTGACATAACAAGTTAAATATGCCATGTGTTTGAAAAAGTTGTTTTTTAATATTAAAATATTTGTATTTCTTTATTTTTCTTTTTTTTTTTATTCTTTTCCTCTCTTTCCCTTTTCTTCTTTTCTTCTTTTCATCTTATTTCTCTTCCCAGCAAACCCTAGCAGCTACCAATGGATTCCACCCCCACGGTGGCTTCCCCAGACATTGAACCCGTAGATGGATCTCTCAAGGCTATCCCTTGATTCCGATAAACTCAACCTTAACCCTTAATCCTATAATTGTAACTTCTCGACCCTGAAATTTAAACTTTAAAAAACCATTCAAAGCTAAGTCATGACAAAAAATAGTACATGGAATAGAAAATGTGAGTTAAACTTAAAACACATGCATGTATTATCTAGGAAATGCATCCACCAAGTCCCATGCCTTCAAAGAACTAATGAAAGGGAAGTGTGGTCACTAAATGTTTTATAGTCTTTGGACTTTCAGAAGCACCCAATGATATCCTTATAATCGTAGAGAGTGTGCCATTATTTCCAATTCCAATACCTTAAAAAAAATCACATATATGGATTTTTTATTGTAATTTCAAACTCATATTAAAATTGAGTCCGCTATTAAAAAAATAAAAAAATCACAATATATGTCCTTCATAAAACAACAATATATATGATTCATAAAACAAAATTGGTGTCTAAGAAGTTGAGCTGAATGTGAACGCTCTAGCATAGAAACAAAACCATGAGCATAGCCTATGCTCATGAGTAGCGTGAGTATGAACATGGAGATTATTGGAACCCACCATTGTTTGAAAAGTCAAATGGGGTGGGCACCGAAAGTAGAAAGTAATATTGGTTGGCAAGTTGGGTTAAAAGTTGGCATGGGATAATTACAATTTTGGTCCCTAATTGTATAGGGACATTGCAAGTTGATCCTTGAACCTCAACTATAAATAGGCCTAACCATTGCTTACTTTCTTCATCCCATAATTGCCATTCTCTACTTAAGGCATTATTCTCTCTCTATTTGTAAATTTCACTTGTAATTTTGGAGTGAAATATATTTGGTAGTGCTTGAGGGCGTAGGCAAAATTCTTTGAACCTCGTTAAAATTCGTGTTCTTTATTATTTATTTTGCATATTTTGTGAATGTGATTGTAGTGATTTATTGTGCTATTAAATTACGATAGAGGATATTCGCTAGGAAAGACTTGGTATTTAAGTGATCTTCGTGATCTACCTCTCTTTCCGGAATTGAACTTAGTATGATTTTTCAGTACAATAATTTTACTCTTTCACACGCTTCCGTGCAACAATTGGTATCAGAGCCAGATTCGTACTTGGGGAATACGACAATTTATGGTACTATTCACGTATACAGCACTATTTACGTATACGGTACTATTTACGTATACGATACTATTCACGATATCTGATCGTTCACGATACCGTAGTTGGGATTGAGGAGAAAAATGGCAGTGAGATCGTCATCGCAAGGACCATCGTGACAAATGCAAAATTTGAAGTAGAGAAATTTGACGGTACCAATAATTTTGGTATGTGGCAATGTGAGATCCTGGATGTCTTATGTCAGCAAGAGCTAGATATAGCCCTTGAAGAAAAACCTGACAAGATGGATGACAAGGAGTGGGCCAAGATCAATAGACAGGCGTGTGGTACAATCCGCCTATGTTTGGCTAAAGAGCAGAAGTACTCTGTCATGAGGGAGGCATCATTGAAGCAGTTATGGGATACACTGGAAGAAAAGTTTCTAACGAAAAGTCTTGAAAATAGGCTTTATATGAAAAAGAAACTTTATCGATTCACGTATGCACCCGGTATGTCGATGAATGACCATGTAAACTCATTCAATAAAATTTTAGCAGACTTGCTAAATTTGGATGAGAAATTTGAAGATGAAGACAAGGTATTATTGTTGTTGAATTCCTTCCGATGAATATGATCATCTTACCACCACATTGCTTCATGGGAAGGACACGATCACATTTGATGCGATCAGAAGTGCGTTGTATAGATCCGAGACTCGAAAGAAAGATAAAAGAGATCACAGAGATACAAGCTGCGAAGTCTTAACGAGAAGAGGTCGTTCACACAAGAGCAAATCGATAGAAGGGAAAGTCCAAAGGAGACCCGCCAAAGATGAATGTGCCTTTTGCCGTGAAAAGGGCATTGGAAAAAGAATTGTCCTAAGCTACAAAGGGCAAGGCTATTTCTAATGCATGTAGTGGAGCATGATGAGGAGTCAGACTTTAGCTTGGTTGGCATGGCAATGGCATGTCAAATGGATGAGTGGATTTTGGATTCAGGATGTACTTACCATATGTGTCCTAATAAGGACTGGTTTTCTAGTCTTAAAGAGCTAGAAGGTGGAATTGTTCTTATGGGCAATGATAGTGCTTGTAAGACAATGGGAGTAGGTACAGTCCAATTGAAGAATCACGACGGCTCAATCCAAGTCTTGACAGATGTTAGCTACGTACCTAGCCTGAAGAAAAATCTTATCTCATTAGGGGCCCTAGAATCTAAAGGGCTTACAATCACTTTGAGAGATGGATTACTAAAAGTAGTAGCTGGGCAATTGACGGTGATGAAAGGCACAAGAAGAAATAACTTGTACTTTTTAAATGGAAGTACAGTTATTGGATCAACATCAACAGTTTCTACAAAAGATGTAGATTCAGAGGCTACCAGATTATGGCATATGCGATTGGGACATGCTGGTGAAAAAGCTTTGCAGACATTAGCGAAGCAAGGCTTGTTGAAAGGTGCAAATTCTTGAAAAATGGAATTACGTGAACATTGTGTTCGGGCAAGCGAAGAGGGTAAAATTTGGTCCAAAGAATTCACAATCTGAAAGGAATTCGGACTACATTCACAATGATGTGGGGACCTACCAAAGTAGCTTCTTTGGGAGGTATGCACTATTTTGTTACTTTTGTTGATGATTATTCAAGAAAAGTATGGGTGTATCTAATGAAAAGAAAAAGTGAAGTTTGGGATGCATTTCTGAAATGGAAAACGATGGTGGAGACTCAAACTAGTAGAAAGGTCAAACGACTTCGATCAGATAATGGCACTGAGTACAAAAATGATCCATTTCTACAAGTATGTCAAGATGAGGGCATTGTGCGACACTTCACTGTTCGGGATACACCACAGCAGAATGGGGTGGCAGAACGCATGAATCGAACTATACTCGAGAAAGTTCGATGTATGTTGTCCAATCTTTGGATTGGGCAAAGAATTTTAATGAGGCGATTACATATGTGTGCCATCTAATTAACCGCTTGCCATCACCGTAATAAATGGAAAAACTCCTATGGAGATGTGGACTGTAAATCACATCGATTATGATTCTTTACATGTATTTGGTTCCACCGCATATTATCATGTAAAGAATCTAAGTTAGACCCAAGAGCAAAGAAAGCATTATTCTTGGGTATAATCGATGGAGTAAAAGGATACCGTCTCGTGTCCCGATACAAGGAAAATTGTTTTCAGTAGAGATGTGACTTTTAATGAATCAACCATGTTGAAGTACAAGGATTCACAAAAGGATGACAAAACCAGTAGTACTTTGCAGCAGGTGGAGCTTGAAAAGGTTAACGATGATCCAGCTAATATAGAAGGGACAAATGATGAAGAGGTTCCTACCCAAGAACCTCTACAGCAACAAGATTCAATTGCATATAGAAGGCCAAGAAGAGAGATTCGTAAGCCTGCTCGCTTTGATGATATAGTGGCCTATGCACTTCCAATTGCAGATGATGATGTTCCTTCTACTTACACAGAAGCAATAAGTAACCCTGATGGTGTAAAGTGGAAGCAAGCAATGAATGAAGAAATGCAATCTCTTCATAAAAATAAGACCTGGGAGTTGGTGACACTACCCAAGGGAAAGAAGGCAATTGGATGCAAATGGGTATATGCAAAGAAGGAAAGATTTCCTGATAAAAATGAAATTCGATACAAGGCTAGATTGGTAGCAAAGGGTTACGCTCAGAAAGAAGGAATAGACTACAATGAGTATTTTCTCCAGTTGTGAAGCATTCGTCTATTCGGATTTTGCTAGCCTTAGTTGCGCAATATGATCTTGAACTAGTTCAGCTTGATGTGAAGACCGCGTTTTTACACGGTGATTTGGAAGAGGAAATCTATATGACTCACCGGATGGATTCAAGGTTCTTGGAAAAGAAAATTGGGTTTGCAAACCGACAAAGTCGCTTTATGGATTGAAGCAATCTCCGAGGCAGTGGTACAAGCGATTTGATCAGTTCATGAAAGGGCCAAAGGTACACAAGAAGTAAATTTGATCATTGCGTGTATTTTCGAAGCTACAAGAAGGAACTTTCATATACTTGCTCTTATATGTTGATGATATGCTAATAGCATCTAATAGCAGAGTTGAGATTGAAAGATTGAAGACTCAACTCAATCTCGAGTTTGAGATGAAAGATCTAGGAGAAGCTAAAAAGATTATCGGCATGGAAATATGGAGAGATAGAGCTCATGATAGAGTTAGCTTGTCTCGTAAGCGAGATTTGAAGAAGGTACTATGCAGTTTGGCATGAACGAAAGCGACAAAACACGTAAGTACCCCATTGGCTTCTCATTTCAAGCTTTACGCACAACTATCTCCTTCGACGAATACGGAACGAGAATACATGTTGCAAGTTCTGTATTCTAATGCAGTGGGTAGCTTGATGTATGCAATGGTGTGTACAAGACCCGACATTTCACGTACAGTTAGTATAGTGAGCGGTATATGCATAATCTTGGAAAAGGACATTGGCAAGTCGTGAAATGGATTCTACGGTATATTCGTAAGACCGTGGATGTTGGATTCTTGTTCAAGCGTGATAATACACTTAGTAAAGGTGTTATTGGGTACGTTGATTCGACTATGCGGTGATTTGGACAAGCGAAGATCAACCACCGGTTATGTGTTTACACTTGTTGGAGGACCAATAAGTTGAAGTCTACACTACGATCTGCAGTTGCATTGTCAACCACAAGTTTAGTACATGGTCGTAATGAGAGGTCGTAAAGGAGGCTATTTGGTTACAAGGTATGGCTAAAACCTTGGGGTTGGTTCAGAGCATATTAACGTGTATTGTGATAGTCAAAGTGCTATTCATTTAGCAAATAATCAAGTCTAGCATGCACGCATACAAAACATATCGACGCACGATTCCATTTTGTGCGGAAATTATTGAAGAGGGAAAATTTGTCTTCGAAGATCAAGACTACGATAATCCCGCAGATATGATGACCAAGGTGGTAATGACAACCAAGTTCGAACATTGTTTGAACTTGATTAATATCTGCAAGTTTAACAGTTGAAGAAGGCACTATCAAGTATTGTTGTCAAAAGCGAGAAGAATTGTGTGAAGATAAGATTATCGTAATCAAATCTTCAAGGTGGAGATTATTGGAACCCACCATTGTTTGAAAAGTCAAATGGGTGGGCACCAAAGTAGAAAGTAATATTGGTTGGCTAGTTGGGTTAAAAGTTGGCATGGGATAATTGCAATTTTGGTCCCTAATTGTATAGGGACATTGCAAGTTGATCCTTGAACCTCAACTATAAATAGGCCTAACCATTGCTTACTTTCTTCATCCCATAATTGCCATTCTCTACTTAAGGCATTATTCTCTCTCTTTATTTGTAAATTTCACTTGTAATTTTTGGAGTGAAATATATTTGGTAATGCCCGAGGACGTAGGCAAAATTTGCTGAACCTCGTTAAAATTCTGGTGTTCTTTATTATTTATTTTGTATATTTTGTGAATGTGATTGTAGTGATTTATTGTGCTATTAAATTACAATAGAGGGATATTCTGCCTAGAAAAGACTTGGCATTTAAGTGATCTTCGTGATCTACCTCTCTTTCCTGGGAATTGAACTTAGTGTGATTTTTCAGTACAATAATTTTACTCTTTCACACGCTTCCGCACAACAGAGATGATTTTCATTTTTCCCTATTTTCTCTTCATCAACATAGTTGCTCTCATAGGTTTTGTGAAGGTGGGACTTTGTATGAGATATAACAAACACATCAACTATCAATGTACCAATCTCGGTAGTCATAGCCAATAGTCCGACAAACGAAAACTTATCTCAAGGATCTTCACTAAGATAAAGAGGTGTTACGTTTTCAATGGCATCAGGAAGAACATGGATGAAGCCAACAAACAATATCACACTAACGGCAAAAGCTTTGATGATGAAAAAAATGGGTTTTTTTGGGAAAGCCTTGGGAGATCTATCAAAATGGGTTTGATGTCCGGGGAAGTCACTAGTGGTGGTAGAATTGGTGGCTGCTAAGTTTGTTGGGAAGGGAAATAGGATGAAAAGAAAAGAAGAAGAAAGGGGAAAGGGGAAAGAGGAAAGAGGAAAAAATAAGGAAAAATAAAAAACAAAACAAATATTTTTTCAAACACATGGCACAATTAATGTGCCAAGTTAGACACACATTACCAAATAACGGTGCTAAACAGTTAAATGATATTTTTATAATAACGTCTTTGTAAACTTATAAAATTCTGTGGCAAAAATTAAAATTTAATCAAAGTTTAGTGATCTTAAAATAGTAAAATAAAATTTTAATTTTAATTTACAAATCGCATAGGTAAAGTGATAAGATTTTCTATAACCTGAATTCATCTAAATTGACATTTAATCTTAAAATGCATAAGGAAAATTAAGTCATAGGTAGATTCAGATGGTTGAAGAGGAGTATATATTTATATTTATATTAAAAAAATATGTAGGGTAATGAAAATAGATATAAACTCAAGAAGAATTCAAATAATATGGATCATAACATTAGAAAAGAAGCACAAAGCTAAGTTGCATTGGAAGTGCAACAATGGAGAAAGGTTTTCAAAGGAATAATATTATAAAGCGCGGCCTCTATTAATGGCTCTTGATGCCATAGCTCTCAAATTGGCTCTAGCTAAAGCAAGAGGGATCCTCGTTTGCTCATTACCTTCATGCCCACTGCTTCCTCTAAAAGCCTCCATGAATTCTTCTCTTTGCAGCCTTAAAGCTAATGCCGCATCTTCATCTTGGCTTGGTGTCCCTCTCCTCCTCCCGGTACGTACTAACCTCGAAAGATCATTGTCTCGTTGCAGCCTTGCTGATGCTGCATTGTTATCTTGGTTCGGGTCCCCTCGCCTTCTCGTCATGTTGGTATCCGAGTTTACTAGTCGCGAAATATCCTCCCTCTGCAGCCTTGCAGCCAATGCTTGATTTTCAACTCGAGTTCGAGTTCGAGTTCGAGTCGTTCGGGTGCTTCGAGTTCCGCTTTGTGGACTTTGACACTCAAAGGCTTCCTTGCTATTTAAGGCATCAGCAGCAACAGCCTTCCTTGTTTCAACCTCTTTGGGAAACAAAAGCTGTATTGTATTCCAAAGAACTGTGTTCACAGTGCAAGATCTTCCATTACTGCAAAAGAGGAAAAGAAAGTTCATTACAATGATCTCTGTCATTAATGAGGAGCCTAAGGGGTGGCAACTGGAGCTGGTTTTTACCCTATTAGCTGCCGGCACTTTGGGCATCTTTTCCCACATTTATCTGCAGCTGATCTCAAACATTTCTTACAGAAACTACAATCAAAGAGAAAGGAGGTTTCACTTTCATTAAAATGACAAAATCAATATAAAAAAACACAGATTTTGTCTGGTTTTGTTGTATTAAAACATTGGGTTTTTTTTTTACCTATGTCCACAAGGAGTTGTGCTTGGTTCAAAACAGATATCCAAACAAATCTATGAAACCAAGCATATAACATTGTTATTAGTAGAAGATAAACGAAAGTTAACAAATATAGACAAAATCTAAAGATTCTTACTGCACATGAAAGCTCTTCTCTAAGTTTATTCATACAATGAAGAGCTGGCTCATTTGCTTTTGGATTCTTCTCATCCTCCACGACAATTCTTTGTTCCATTGATTCTTTCTCACTCTCTAGGAAACGTCAAATTTTATTCAGGTGTTTGTATTTTATAAATAAAGAAAAGAAAGGTTCCAAAAATAATCACCTTCTCTTGGAACCTCTTGTTCTTCATCGAGATTAAATGGAGTTCTCTGAGCCCTACGTTTCCTGAATTAAAAAAAAAAAAGAATAAAAAACCCATGAACATATAAATAAATTATCAATAATCAAATAAATAAAGGAACAATGAAAAAATTCTAGGATTTATTTAGTTTACCTTCTTGAACTGGTGCATGGCGGTGTGTTGAATATCGAATCGGAGCGTTTCTTTTGTTTAGATTGTTGGCGGTCTGGGGTGTCTTCGACGACGAAACTAGCTATGATGAGGGCTTCTTCGTCCCATCCAGCCATGGCTGCCACGGATTTGAATCTGGGACTAAACAAGTTATCGACATTTTGGCTAGTCTCAGCTTTGTTTGGCTGCTGGGAATCTTCTGGGGCTGGTTTCGCTTCTTCTCTCACCATTTTCTTTTTCTTGGGGAGGAAAAAAAGAAAATGAATGGAAATTCGCTTCCCTTACGGAGGTAATGATACTATTTCCTAACGGTCGAAGTTTTTGAATTTGGTTCCTGAGCTGTTGGCTTTTGCAACGGCTATAATTTTTAACCCCAAAAAATATATAAAGTGGGTTAATTGCAAAGACATCCCTAAACTATGACTCAAAGTTCAAATTAGCCCTATAATTTTAATATATTTTATTTGAATTTTTAAAGTATTTCTACTTTATCAATTAACTCTTTCTATCAGTTTAGTCATTAGCTGGAGGGTTAAATGCTCCTTCGAATTTACCATGACTTTTTTTATTTGTGACATAAAGCATATTTAAATATAGAGAAAAGTATTCAAACCCTTCATGTTAATTAAAAATTCACTTACCCCTAATGAGTAATAAGGTTTAATTATTAAATGAATTTTAAATAAAAAACAAATTTACTTTTTATTAATTATTAATTATTCTATTTATTTTGGTTATTTTCAATTTTATAATTTTCAATTGAAATAAAAAAATATAATTATTTATAAAATTATTTCAATTAGTATTAAATTAAATTATAAATGACATTATATTAAAATATATACAATTTTTTTTAAAGTTACACAATATAAATACAATAAATAAATTCAAATAATATAACTATAATTAATTATTATAAAGTATGATCATATTGATAATAATAATATATTAAGACCTAGACCTAAATAAATCTATACAACACCCAAATATAGCAGATATAAGCTGAAATAAATATAGACTCAAAATACATTCATGGTTTATACAAAGTGAAACTCGACTAGTAATTCTAAAGTTTTCTAAAAAAGAAAGTAAGGCTTCATTATTTGTAAGCTCTTTTTTTTAAATGTTATCAATAATAAATAGATTTATTTTTTTTTCTCTCATACTTTTTTAAATAATTATTTAAGCAAATAAATGTTAGCTATTTAATTTTAATTTAATTGTATTAACTTTGAGATTATTCTTTTCTTTTTATATTTTAATTAATTTATTTTAATTCACACCTTCTAATTAGTAACTAATTAAATTTACATACAAACGATTTAATGAATTCATTTCAATGTTAAAATATACTTGAATTAAATACAAATTCAAAATGTTTAATTTTAATTGAAATCAAATATATATATTTATGAAAAGTACAAATATATTTAATTTTATATCATTTCAATATATAATTAAATTTTATTATTTAATTAAAATTAAAAATAAACGAAATAGAAAATATATATATATAAATAAATAACAACAAAGTTATAATTATCTTTTCATTTAAATTTTGCTTAATAAATATATCCAATGGTCAAGTAAGTGGATATTTTTAAAGTTAAAACAATAGAGGTTAAGTGTATTTTAAGAAATAAATTTCCTTCTTTTAGCAAAAATATTTTTTATCAAATCATAAGGGCTTGGAAATTTATTTTCATCTAACCTAAAAAAAAGTATAAATTGGTATTTTTCAAACTTTCAGGATAAGTGGTTTCAAGGATTTGAATACTTCTTTTGAGGGGTAAATTACATAACTTCGAAACTTTTTCTATATAAACATTTTTTATTCAAATTAGGTCTTGAATTTGAAATTTGTTCACATTTGAGGCTTGAATTTTTTTTTAAGTTATTAAAAACCCTCAAGTTTAGCCACCAAGGTGAGAATAATTATCAAAATAAGACTTAATAAGAGAATAATTGCCAAGTTGAATAAATAACTTGACAAAAAATATTCAAACCTAATATGAGAATAATTGTCTAATCCATGCCTCTGTATAATAACAATTGTCGAATGTCACGGGCCAGAGTTCAAAGCCCGTGACCATCGAACCAAATGCATCCGATGGCGGTCTATTACTTAGATGGGGATCATTTGGCCCACGTGAGCTGGCCCGATTCAAGGAACTATTGGAGAAGCTTGCCGAATTAAAGTCTGGTTGGCCCGATCGGACTGGCCCGTTGCTTGAAGAGATTGAAGGTCTATCTACAAATATGGAAACATGATCTTAGAAGATATGATATTATATTCTTAGAGATTTGGTGGTAGGTAACCTTTAATCTCGTCCGTCGATGTAATTGTATCTTGACCGTCGGTTTTGGGGGAGCTCAAGTATAAATAGAGAGCCTCCCCCTCATTTGTACTCACTCCATTCATTGTTTCATTATTCTTTGTGAATAAGAGAATAGAGAGCATTTACTCAAACACTTTGTGTGCGTTCCTTTCTGTTGTTCTTTTTAAGCTTCTTTTGGCATAAAAAGTCTTCCGCTGTACGAATTGGTGCCTTGGAGGAGTTCTTAAAGAATACTCATTCGAGTAAAGGCTGACTTGGGCGAGTTTGGACGAGCGAATCGCCTAAGGCCGCACGGATTGCGAGACGAAAGGTCTAGCCCCGTGACAAGATTAAGTTTGAAACTTTGACAAAAAAAGAAAATTTACAGACCATTATAAGAAAGTTTTTAAGTTTAAGCTCCGACTTAACCCATTTGTTTAACACATTGACCTAAGTTGAAATTTGATACATATTGTTTGAAATATTACTATATCAAATCCAAACAATCATTTAAGATCTAAATTGATAGTTAGATCAAGAAAATAATTTAATTAATTCTATAAAATTTAACTAAAATATTTTTAAAAAACTCAACACCAATTTAAAATCTAAATCATAACATGAAATTAATACTACAAAACTCTACCAAATAACAATTTGTTATGTACAGAAAATCAATCCAATTTCTACAAAGATTATCATCATAATATGAAGGGTAAAAGAAGTCTATTACAATAATCTATATTCCTTCTCTTGCACTTTACTTGTATTTTTTTCTTCTACAAACCAAGGTCCTGCCTTTTTATTAGATGTAGTCTGCCATGGCAAAAGAGAGTTTTTTGGGTTAGCAAAGTTTTGCAACACCCTATCTTTTAGCCCTGTGTCGGTGACCTCACAAAACCGACTCGACCAATCAACTGGTTCGACGGCTCTAGTCCCTAATCCAGGGGCTCGGTCCTTGGACCCTACGTTTTGCTCATCTTTCCAATCAGCCACGTACGTAGCCACTCTCCTATAGAACTTCTGTTTGAACACTTCCCATACCTGGTATTTGTAGTGGTTTACAACCATCATTCTTCTATCAACATCTATGAATCTAAAATCATCTCTCAAATGGAAATGATGTACAATATTGATTAATGTGGAATTCAATGCTTCTGGCTTCACTATACTCTTGTGCCTCTCCGGCACCACTAGCCGACACGTGTATCCGACCGTCACGCCTTGTTTCGGTATCCGTTTGAGCCCTGACGGTCCAAAACTGTAACATGAGACGCGAATTTCGCCTATTGAAATGTTTCCGAAACTAGTTGTGATTGAGGTTAAATTTGAGATCACATCATGTAAGAATAAGCCTGAAGGCAAGTGCAAAAACTCATCTACATCGATGAACCCGATCCATTCACAAGAACCCTTGGCTCTCAAGGCGCAATGAGAGAAACCTCCTTCTTGGGTCTTGACCCATGGCCAAATGTGCCTCGAGATGTTGTAACCCGCGTTGAATAACGATTCGATGACTTGATCAGTGTCGTCGTCACTGTTGTTATCGTAAATGTACCAACGCTGTACCCCGATTAGGGCATGGTACATGACCCATTCCTTCAAAAACCTCGCTTGGTTACGTGCCATGGTGCAAATGCACGTTTCGTGTGGTTTTCGGGTGGGTAACGGGTCACGACCAGAATCCGACAAGAAACCCAATCGGGCTATGGAAGGTAATGTTCCTCCACCCTTGATCCTAACTGAAACCTTAACAGAGCTATTGACTTTTTTTTTACTATTCAAAACAATTAAAGGCGTTCTGCACCGTACGATCTCTTGAGCAATTGATAAAACCTCTGATCTCAACACAAGTTTTAGCCTGCTAAAATCTTCGCCGTACACGCACTCAAATCTTGATGCGTTGGAGACTCTTTCTGGCCGTAGATTAAGCCCCTTGACAAAAACGACCGTCGTATTATCATTATCGACCAAAGCTTCGTACGCAAGCGAGTCCCAGTGGTGAGTGGGACCAGCTGGAAAGACCCCATTTGACTTTGAACCAACCGTTATAAGTAGTCCACGTGGGCCACTAGGACATCGTACGATCTGCTCACTTAGCTGCTCCGTATCAACACGAGCCGGCGACTGCTTCAGCCAAGGCACGGGTGAGGGGTTATGAACCGAGAGGTACACGCATTCAAGTTCCTCTTTGGTAAATAAACGAGCCGACCGAGGGTATTTTAGGAAAAGTATAACTTGATCGGGGAGCAAAACGGTTTCACGAACAGAGAGTATCTGAGTTACCGGATGTTCGCCAGACACGATGGCGTTTGCGGTTGGAGTTTTGCGTGCGAACTTCAACACAGGCTCGAATCTTGCTGTTTTTTTTTAAAAAAAATAAATAATTCAAAAAATATTAAAAAAAGTAAGCTCCTGATGAATAAAAAAAACCAAAAGAAATAGCTAAAGAAATAGACAAAATTACCTCCAAAAAGAAAGCGAAAGTTAGAGTAGGAGAAGCCATTGAAAAGAACGAAAGTGGAGACTATGAAAGCAGCGAACCAGAAAAATCTGCCCCAGGAATTGATGTAGTTCCGACTACGGAACCTCATTGATTTCCGTCCCCTTGGAAACCAATTGAGAACAACCAAAAACTTTCTCATTCATCTGAGTCGTTTTGGCTCGATTATCGCAGGTTTTTTAAATCCAAATTTTATATTTGTTCGTTTGGATTTTCTTTCGAGTACTCAAAAACTGAAAAGAAAATTTAGGGGAAAATAAAAGAAATTAAAAAGAGAGAAAATTTAAGTGCTGCTATCAAAATCATGCTTTGATGTTTCGACCGTTCGTGTCGGTTTATATTCGGTCGTTACTTTTTCCTCCGTTTCCGCGGTGATGATCCTCTGTGTTTAGAGGTTCATCTTGTTTTTTCACCTCTTTGGCTGTTCTCCAATAAGATTCTGCCACGTCATCATTACCTCATGATGAAAAGGGTTTTTTATTTACTACATTTAATCGTGGCCTTGTTGATTTTGGGATTAATTGTTTTTTTCAGTAACTTAAGGAATAATCCAAACAGGTAAATTATTTCATTTAGAATATTAACCTTTAAAGGATTGAGATTTTCTTATTTACAGTAATGTTGTAACTTTTAATGGAATTAATTATAAGTATTTTTTAGCTTTGGTTTTATCGCTCTATTAAATATATTATATTAATATATAAAGCATTTTCTTGCTGAAAATATTTGATCTCCATGAATTTAGAAAGTATTATAAAATGGGAATGAATTCAAACAAGTATGGTCGATACCTATTTTTAAAAATAAATAATTCTTGTTCTCTTATCACTTAATTATTATTTTTATAATTTCATATCACTTCTGAGTTAATTTGAATAAAAAAAGAAGAGGAAGAAGACAAAGTTGTCTTGAATTTTATTTTAATTATTTTAAGGATAAATTATTGATTTGGGTAAACAAGTTTGAGAAATGTTTAGAGAAACGAAGATATTGAATTTAAGGCACATGGGTGGAAACTAGAAAGGAATGATTATCAACGATGAACTGGTATACTGAATGAGTGAAAGACTTCATCTAGCCGCTAATCAACAGCCACGTGGGTGTATTCGGAAAGCTTAGATATGCATAATGTAGCAAATTAGCTACCTTTCGTGTTCATTATGCAAACTCAAATGCCTCCATGATTGGAGTAAGGGGACCACTGTTCTCAAAGTGAGACCCATGATCTCAGAACTTGCCACATCACCCATGAGTTAAGTTTGACACGTTTGAGTCCTTGAAAATCAATACTCTTAAAAAGTAGGAACAGTAAGGAATGGAATTTTTCCTTTCCGTTTCAAAAGAAATAAATTTATTTATTTATTTACTTAAATTGAATTTATCATTATGATTTTTAATTTTAGTTTTTATTTTTATACTATGTTTAAAATTATTTATAGTTTCTTCTCTTTAACTTTTAAATAAAAGGATAATACGTTTCAACACACTTAAATTATTCATATGTTATTATTTCAATTTCTTGAGTGATTTGAGAATTTAAAGAATTGGAATCGAGAAATGCATGTTAAATGTACTTATAATGGTATTTAATTTTTGAAAACAGAATTTCCAAAAATTGTTTAAGAGAAGATATTTAAATAAAATTTTATTTTCTTTTTACTTGAAACCTTGATATAGATTTAAACTACAACCTTCTCATAAAGATCCAATAAAAAGAAAAGAAATGTCAAAAGAATTATTTTTGTTTTTTAACAGTTTGAGAAATGAAAATTTAACTGCCTTTAAGCTCTTCTAAAAATAATGTTCGTTTTTGAATTTTAAAGAATTAAAAACATAAAAAATAAAAACAAAATGATTTATAACTTTAACAATTTAAAAATACATTATTTCAAAATATATTAAAATCCACTTTTCAAAATGATTAAACGTTAACATCCAAATGCTTCTTCATATTTCATTTTAAATACTACCTACTTCCTACTAAATTGGTCACATATTAAATTGGTCACATATTAAAATTTAATGGTAAAAGAATTTCAACATAGAACTCTTACTTTTTAAATTTATTATGTATAAAAGATTGAGAAAATATAGCTTACAAATTCATTGAGTAGATTTAAAATACATTTTATAAAATTTAATTAATTAAAATAATCAAAATTAAATTTAAAAATTAAGCTAAAAATAGGTTTTTTACATATAAAATACAACAAAATTAAATACTTAAATAGTATGCCAATACCATTTTTACCAAAATGGTATGTTTGCAATAGTATAAAGGGGTGGAGGGAGAGAGATGGGTGATATCTATTTTTATCTGACACAATGATTGACACGTCATTACAAAATGATATGTTTTTAAAAAAATATATTTTTTAAGGATGGAAGGAGAGAGATGGGCGATACCAGTATTAAAAAAATTAGAAATATGGTTTTATAAAATAATAAATTTAATTTAAAAATGTAATAATAAAATAATGTGTTGGGTGTTGGTAATTAATGGGGAACTGAATGCCATCGGGACTTGGTGCATGGGGGTGAAAGGCTAACTATCGGCGGCACCAATGTTGGTGAAGGGCTGACTATAGGTGACACCGCCAGTTGATGTGACCATTCGGTCACGGTACCCTAAGCCCAAATAAGATGTGTCTTTTTTTAATTTATGCATTCAAGTCCTAATGGTGGTCTATACATCGTGTCAATGGTGTGGCCTATTTGTTGGATGAACATATTATGCCATACTTGGACGCATCTGGATTCGAGTCGGCAGTATTAGTCCACATGTTTGATTTGAAGTAAGACTTGATCTCCGCGTTGGTCGAGCGGTGGCACCTAGAGACCCACGCTTTTCATTTTCCATGTGGGGAATGCATTATCACTTTGGAAGATGTTACACTGCAATTGAGGCTCCCCATCGACGATTTTGCGATCATGGGTTTTAGTACATTGTCCGAGCTAGAGACCCTTTGTTTTGACTTAATAGGGCACTTGCTCGATAATGGTGAGGATAAATTAACGACTTTGAGATTTTCATGGTTGAAGGAGAATTTTGAGTATTTACATATAGATGGAGTACTTCTCCGAGTATCGGGAGGTCATATACGCTTCCCATTTATCGATAGTTGATCGAGACACACGTCGAGGCCTGGGTAATTTGACCATATTGAGTTAACCGTCTCTACCAGGTTGGTGGTCATTTGACCATATCGAGTCCAATCATCAAAACTTTGAGCCCATTGCCACGGCTCCATGATATCCAACCAGCCTAAAAAAGGAGTATTTGATTCACCTTGCATGTCACCTATGACAACCCTAATTTGACCCTAGTCGGAATGTGGTTTCAAGACCACAAAACCGAGTCATAAAATTTATTAAAAATTAATTTTCATATCTTCTATGTGTGATAGTGCATGTGTGAAAAATTTGATGTTTTAATTTAGTCATATGAATGTGAATTTCACTTGAAAGGACTTAGTTGAGAAACTTAGAATATGTTAGGTAAATGTGTGAGGACCAAATAATTTCAAAGTATGAAAGTTTGGGTTTGCATGTCAAAATGCCCAATATGCATTAAGTGGCCGGCCAAGTAATAATGTCCCTCTACTAAGTTTAATTTAATTAAAATATTATATTGATAAGTGATTAAAACATCATAAATAATATAAATAAAAAATAAAAAGATGAGTAAAAGAAGAAATTGAAACATAAGTGTTCATCTTCTTCTTCTTGCAAAACCAAACAAAAGGAAAGAAAAGAGAAATTACACTAAGGCAATTCGCACCTTCATTTGCTAGTTGGAGGTAAGTTTTGAAGTGATTTTGAAATCTTTTATATGTTTAAGTTAATTGTTAAATGCATTTCTTGGCCATGTCAAGAAAATCAAATTTCTATGGTGGTTTGGGCACTAGGCCGTGTATCAAGATGTTGGAATTAGAGGTTGTTTTCATGTTGTATTGAATAAGTAGATGTTAGAATGAGGTTAAACTTGTTGAATTGTTAGTTGGGTAATACTTTGTGCATTCGGCCATATGGGGTTTAAATGGAATGTTCATTTTATTTTTACTTTATTGTATGAGAAATGGTTCAAATAAGTGTTAAGGCCGAATGAGTCATGGTAGATAAGTTAAAGTGCAAAATTCATGTTTATGGGGTAATTTGAGCAATTGACTAAGACATGGATGAATGAATAAGATTGATATTTTTATGTTTTAAGAGTGAAAGGCATAATGAAAATTGAGTAAGTTTAACGTGCATATTTTAGTTTAAGTGTTATGGAGAATTTGGCTAAGATAGTTTGGTATGTGTGTTTGCCAAATTTAAATTAAGATTGTTTGAGTGACTTAATTTATGTATTGGAAGTTTATTTGAGTGATTAAAATGGGCATTAAGATGTTGAACTCATGAAATTAGAAGTATATGAGCTTGATAGTATTTAAATGAATACTAACCGAAAATGAGCTTAGCTAATTAATTGACAAATTATTGAGTATTGAAAAATTTGGAAATGTGAGTTGCCGAAATTGATCTTGTATATTATCGAATTAATGGAATAGATGAGAAGTATGTTTGGATATGCATTAAGTTTAAAGGTTAAATTTTAAATTATGTGTGGGCAAATGTCGAATGGGGTCTTGAAGGAATAAAAAAAATGGTTCAATAAATTTGATGATCGGTTTTAGTTATTAGATGATAAATCTTGAATATTTAAATGTTATATTGTTATGGCTTGGTTAATATTAGATGGAATACTGAATTTGTGTGTGTGTCTATGAGGAATGAATATAAATTGGGGCTACGATGATTGAATTATTTTATTTGCTTAGTTGGAGCTCAAGATCAAAGAGAGCCAAGTTCGGCCAAAGGGAAAGCGAAAGCAGTTGAGTAGCCGATCGGAGTTGTTCATCCTACTAAAAAGTAAGTCCTTAAGTAATTTAAGCTATGGTTAACATTCCACATAAATGACACAAAATAAGTTGGATAAGAAACCATGGTATGTATGAGTTTTTGAAAATCGAATGTGAAAATATTGACCTACCTATGATATTGTGGTAGCTATAGATAAGAAAATACAGCACTATGTGTGCAAGGCTATGTGGCACTATGTGTGCGAGATTACATGGCACTATGTGTGCGAGATTACATGGCACTATGTGTGCAAGAAAACGTGGCACTATGTGTGCGAATAAGTAAGAGCACTATGTGTACGGACGTTCAAATCGAGCACTAAGTGTGCAATATCGATCATGGAGCACTACTTGTGCAAATGAAAATTCATTAAAACATTAAATTGGGAGTAATGAAATGTTCATGGATACTAGACATGGGATTGATTCTAATATGTGTATTAATATATAATGCTTGGGAAGAGAGAAAGAAGAGAAAGGTAATCGGCTCAATTAGTATATAATTGAACAAAGATATAAAGTAGTGATAAATGAATCTAAATGGATTGGAGATTGGATTGATAGATGGAGCGGCTTGGTTTGTGCTTTATTTAAATAGTTGGACATTGTATGTCATTTACATATACGCCAATGATTTGTATATGACATTTACCATGGTATTTTCAATTTGTGATTAAATGGTGTAGGAGTACATAGTGAATTCGGGTAAGTATGTACCAAATTTATAATGTACGTATGTGACATAAGATTTCCTTGTGATATCATGGTTGAATTCGGCTAGTATTGGATTGAAATTTTATTTTGCTAAGATAATCGGGTTATTACATTCTTGAAATTTCTTAGGACTTACTGAGTTAATAACTCACTTGATGTGTTTATTGGTTTTGTATAGATCATCTTGTCGAGGAAAGCTTGGAACCGTTACGAAGTCATCGCATCTTTTGACAACCTTTTTGGTACCTTTGTTTAAAACTCTAGTAGACATTATGGCATGTATAGGATAATATTTTGGAAGGTTTGCTATTTTGATAGTGTTGTATATAAAGCCATGCGAATATGGCTAAAGTCCTATGTATGGATTTGATAATGGTTTAGATATAAATCTTGAAGTGTTAATCAACTTGACATATAAGTTCATATTTGTGATATGAGTGTGATTATGTTATGCTTGAACTAACATGTTAAGTATTTGAGATATATATTATGTATGTTGTATTCGGTCAAGAGGAGAAAAATCACCAAATGAATAGAAAAGTTTTAGTTGTATGATGTTATTCATTAAGCTTAAGACTTTACACTTTTACCCTTTTGTATGCGCATACTATAGAAGTTACTCATGGAAACATCCTGTTATTGTTGTAATTATTTAATTACATTGGATTCGAAATTATTGAAACTTAAAAGTGCAAATCTGATTCTTATGTACGCGAAGTGTTCTATAGAGGAGTTGAGCAGGTTATGTTATGTGACCCTATTCTAGTAATGGATACGGGTATTTGGGTGTTACATCACCATCAAGTTTCGTCATCCTTTGTCTAAAAAGGTGTGGTTCTAGTTCTTACGTTATGTATGTAATAAGAGCATACAAGTTACAATATGCAAAATTAATTTGTTGAATTATTAAAAACATTTATTAGAATATATGTTGAAACTAAATTTTACACATTTTCACAACTTGTCTCCGCCAGTCTGCATTCTTATTGTCTCAGTAGAAGTTAGATGCGATGTGCAGGATGCAATAAATGGATCTCCACGGAATACTAGTACACTTAATCGTGACAAATATTCCTTTCCCTTTATTGGATATGATGCAAATATTTTCCTCCCTAACCATATATGTTCGCAAGTTTGTTAGGAAGAATTCCCATGATTCCATGTTCTCCTTATCTACGATGGCAAACGCTATCAAGAGAAAGTTCCGGTTCTCATCTTGAGGAACTGCAACAAGTAAGATCTGCATATATTTTCCATATAGGTAGGTCCCATTAACCTGAACAATCAACTTCCAATGGGGAAATGCCTGCACACATGGATCGAACGTCTAGAACATCCGTTGAAAAACTCTTTTTCCTAGTTGTAATTGGTCATTCGGGCTGTAATAGGGTCGTGCCTACAACTCAAAGATAGTCCGTGGCATGTACTCACGCATAGTAACTATTCACCCCTGTAGCTCATTGTACGATGCATCCCAATCTTCATACAACTAGGGGTGAGTATTCGATCGAGTTGAGTCGAATCAAGTAAAAAAAATTTGAGTTAGTCGTGTAATACCCCCTACCCGTATTCATTACCGGAATAGGGTACGAGGTATTACCGGAGTTTACGAATTTATTTATTTATTTATTATTATTATTTTTTTAGGAAAACTCAATATAATCCCTTTACAGATATCTAACCTTCCCTGCAATATTATATCGAGACCAATCCAAATCAACCAATCCAATTCAACATATTTTCAAGATAAATTCATGCATATTTATAAAATAACGTCATCACATACCCAAAACCAGGTTTGTTAACCATACCAATGGCTAACTTTATATTCATTTCACGTTAACATTTACTTTATTAGCTTATACATGCCATTGATTTCCAAAATAAAGTTTCTTTATATACCGAAATCCTGAGGTTGATAGTGTGATGTGTCTCCGACCAAATCCGACCTCCGAGCTCTTAACACTACAAAACAGGGAAAAAGGAAACGGGTTAAGCACTTTGTGCTTAGTAAGCTCATGTAACAAGAATTATACTTACCTAATATTTTCAATACAATACAATAAACATTCCTATATCCATTCAATGCATTATTACCCTAATATGCATAAACTCAACATTCAAGTTAGTACAATAATTTCCATGTACCAATAATATATACTATGATTGATGAACTCATCAATACCATGATTTCTATTTCCTTGTTATTTTTCTATATTTATCCCGTTGAATTTCTTGAAATTTTCGATGGATTTTCAGAGATACACTTTTAGTGTACATTTTCGGGTCCGTCAATTCATATTCATCTGCGCACATATCCATTTCGAGAGCACACTCATGAACCTCAACCTTGCAATGGATTACCACCAAAGCTAAATCTCGCAATATAAACTCATAGAGTATTGTCTGGATTACCACCCGAGCTAAATCCCTACAACGACAATTACTCTAATGAGCTTGGATCTGAATTACTACCCGAGGCTAAATAAAGACCCTAATTCGGATTACCCGTCCGGGCTAAATCCATTTTACACATATTCTTTGGAGGGCTATATCAGATAGGATCACCCGTCCTGCTAGATCCTTTTACCGTCAATTCCTTTTCGAGATCCATCGAATTTTCCTTTCATTCAACCGGATTTCTTCCCATTTTATCAAATATATCAATGTTTCATTAATTTTCATACAATGAACATTCAAATCATATTCACATCAATAACATACAATCTCAAGCATTTAAGAATATAATTCAAGTTACACGAACTTACCTTGATACTTGTTTGTAAACAAAAAAATCTACTAATCCGAACTTTTTCCTTTCCTCGATCTAGCTTTGTATTTGAATCTTCGGATCTAAATAAATAAATTTAATTATCAATTTAATACATTTCATGTTCATATGCAACATTCTCTATAATTCAACTATTATTATTTATAGTTTATTCAAAGTCGCCTATTTGAGTCATAGTCATTAAATTATTTATAACTCAAGCTACGGAACTCCAAATTAAGATCCATTAATTTTTCATGAAACTATACTCATATATATTCTTACCATAAAATTTTCAGAATTTTTGGTTTAGCCAATAAGTACAGTTTATTCTTTAAAGTCATCCCTATTCTGCTGTCTGACAGTTCTGACCCTTCTTCACTAAAAATTAATTATCTCTTGATGTTCTTGTTTGTTTCTCTTAAAAATAGACTTATTCAGGATTTTATACATATAAATTTAAGCCCCTATTTATTTTTATTCAATTTTTTATGATTTTTCAAAGTCAGAACAGAGGAACCCTAATTCATTCTGACCTTGTCTCACAAAATTAATTATATCTCAAAATTAACAAATCCATTGCTTACACTATTTCTTCTATGAGAAACTAGACTCAATAAGATTTAATTCCATATTTTTTTCATCTTCTAATTCGAATTCTAAAATTTATGGTGATTTTTCAAAGTTAGTCTACTACTGCTGTCCAAACTGTTTTTGTGCAAGCTGTTTATTACCATTTTTCCCCTAAGCTTTTAATAAATGATAATTTCGTCCCTACTCAATTAGCCTCTCAATTGAGCTGATGTTTCTCAATTAACATTTTATTATATCACCTTAAACTAGTTTACAACCTTTAGGAATCATAATTTCAGCAATAGACTTTAATTCCAAGCATTTTCACAATTAGGTCCTAAAAATTAATTTCTATTGAAATTACCTAATAAAATCATCTCATAAACAAATTAAAGCTTTAATTTCATTCTATTTCATCATAAACTTACAGCACTCAACCATGGTGACTTTCAATTTCATCCATGAAATCAAAAACTAATGAATTTAATAGTAGGACCTAGTTGTAAAAGTCTTAGAAACACAAAAATTACAAGATAAAGGCAAGGATTAACTCACTTGGTGCAAAAATTATGAAATAACAGCTTAGAGAACCCTCCTATGGCGTTTTTAGCTGCTGGAATTGAAGAGAAATGAAGAGAAATCTAGATATTTCCTATTTAGTCCTAGGTTTATTTAGTTAATTTTGCAATATTCCAAATTTACCCTTAATTTATCAATTTTTTCTTCTGATTTCATACCCTTGCCGTCCAGCCCAAATAACTTTTGGGTCTAATTTCCTTTTAAATCCTTTCTCATTAGACTCTTAAGCTATTTAATTATTCTAGCAACTTTTACACCTATTACAATTTAGTCCTTTTCATTTAATTGACTACCAAAACATTAAAATTTCCTAACGAAATTTTAATACCACATTACTAACATTTCATAAATATTTATAAAATTATTTTCGACTCGGTTTTATGAGATAGAGGTCCCGATACCTTGTTTTTACCCAATTTCTTTAATAATTTCTTTTTCTAACTAACCACTAAATCGGTAAATTTTTTTTATCAATATTTTCATACGATTTTCCTATCATATCAATTTTCATGCAAAAATATTGAAATAAATTTCTCTTTAAATCGGATTTGTGGTTACGAAACCACTCTTCCGATAACCTTGAATTTAGGCCATTACAAGTCGAGTTGACGAATTATATTTTAGCAACCGAACTCAATTTGAATTTTTTTCGAATCGAATCGAATCGAGTGAAAAAATTTCGAGTTAAGTCGAGTCGAGTTAACGAATCATATTATTTTTACTTAATGTTGCATTTACATGGACCGATTATTTAACTAGTAGACGAAGTACAAGATTATTTTACTACATAAACAATATAATTGTTTTACTTTTTAAATTAATGAGTAAATATTTATCAAAACAACGAAATTTTTCCTTTTAACTTAATAGTTTTGACTTTTAACCTTAAAAAAGGTAAACATTTATCAAAACGACATAGTTTTGCCTTTTCTTATTCGGATTTTCGGATAACTCGAATTGTGTAATTCATATTCGAGTTAAACTAAAAAACTTAATATTTTATTCGAGTTAATCCGAATAACTTGATTAACTTAAATAACTAGAACTATTTAATTCAAAAATTTGAATTTTTTATCGAGTTTTTCGAATCGAATCGAATTTTACTCACCCCTACATACAACTGCTCCATGGCCATCTATTTAGCCATCTATTTAGCTATCTATGCTTTCCGGTATGACACTCGGTATTGAAATCGTTCTTACATTTCGATAATCAATATAGAAACAAAAATGATCGACATGTCATTCACCATCGGCATGATGCATGTGTAGATAGTTTTGGAGTCAAGTTTGCGGTGATCTTGCATCATACGTGTTGAAGTGCATGCGTGAGGCCCAATAAATTTTCAAAACTTCTACATTTGCGACCTTTGGATAAATGTGGCTCGTACTCACCAATTGCAGACTTTTGTTGATATCTAACACTCCCCAATATACAATATCGGTTTAGACACAATGACTTTGTAGTCAATCGACACTTTCATGCTATACCCTTTAATGACAAATACACACTCTTTTTTGGTTGTAAATTGTTGGCCCACAAACAACTCCCTACGTTCAGAATCTGTGGCCAATCGATAATTAGGTAGTATATCGAGGTACTCTGGGAATTCGGATGCATGCGCCGCATCGAGATCTATGTAACGCCCCAATTTTCGGGAATTCTGTGAATGTTGGCATAGGTTTAATTATGTTAGTGGGCCTCTAGAAAGCCCAAGCTTAAGATAGAACCCGACAATTTTAGTTAATTTTTGTTCCATAAGAAAAAGGGGGTGAAATTATGAAATAGGACCTATGTGAAAATGTTTGAAAATGCTGTAGGCTAAATTGAAGTGGCCAAATAAATAGGAGTGCAAAATAGGAGGATTTGCATGAGAAACCTCCCATTTTACATGAAGTGGCCAGCCATGATGTTGTTGTAGACAAAATGTACACTTAATATCCATAATTTATGGTACAAATTGATACAAATTGATAATAGGTTAGGTAAATGTTCCATGATAATGGGTTAGGTAAATGTTTCATGATAATGGGTTAGGTAAATGTTTCATGATAAGAATTTCATGTCTTTTGTATTAAAGAATTAAATGGATGAAATATGAAGTTTTATTAAAAGAAAAAGGGATGAAAAGAACAAAGTTTTGTCCATCTTTGTTCATCATAGCTGAAAGTTAGAGAAGAGAAAGGAGAGGAGAAAGCTCTTGAGTATTCGGTCATTAGGAGGAGGAAAATTGAAGGTAAGTTCTTGGTACCTTGCTTCTATTTTGAGGTTCATGAGTTCTTCTTGATTCTACCTTAACTCTTGAAGTATATTTTGATTTTTAGTTGTGTTGTGAGCATTTGATCATGAATTAAAATGAAGGAAATGGTTGTTGTTTCATGTTCTTTTGATGAAAAATGGAAGATAGGTGAAGTTGAGCCAAACAAATGAACATGCATGTGCCTTAGATGTTAAAGGGAAAAATCAGCTAACATGTTGTGCTTTAAAATGATGAAATGGAGATTATTCTTAAGTAAAATCATAGATATGTGATGATTGATTGGTGATATACATGTTTAAATAACATGCATGCAAGTTATGTGTGAAAGAGTGAATTTGGTAATAAATCTGCTTGGGACAGCAGCAGTAACGTGACTTTGGAAAATCACCATAAATTGTGGGAGATGAATTAGAAGCTGAATAAATTATGTAATTAAAGCTTATTGAGTCTAGTTTCTAATGAAATAAACAAGAACATATTTTGAATTCTGTACAATGAGAAATTTGATTCGTAATGAAGAGTGGTCAGATTAGTCAAACAGTGAAACATGGGAAACTTTGAGAAAAATCTGGTATTGATTGGCTAAACCAAAAATTCTGAAAATTTTATGGATAGAAGATATATGAGTCTATTTTCAGGGAAAATTAACAGCACTTGATTTGGAGTTTCGTAGCTCCAGTTATAAATGATTTAGTGACTGTTGCTCAGGAAGACAGCTTGCAGTGAAATTATGATTATGTGGTAAACATTGACAAAAATTTGTTAATGAGTTGCTTATTGATTTCTTATAAGCTTACTATGATCTGTAGGTGTGGTTGGCGAATATTGTAAGGGGTTAATCGTAGTTCGTATTTGAATAGTTAGATTAACGTGTTAGTAATCCAATTGTAGGCAGTTCGTGTGTGGATCTCACAAGATATCGTCGCAAAGCAGTGTGTAACTAACACCCTCTTTCTTAGTCTAGATCGGCAAAAGCGAAAAGTCGAAATGCCGAAAACCGGTATTTTGTAGATTTATGAAAAGAATGCTCGTGAGGTAAATCGATTAATGTTTTTGTAAGCTGCAATGTTTGGACTGCAAAGTGCATGATTTACGTGCCCTCGATATTTTTGGGCTTAATGGGCCAAAATTGGAATGATGGGCCAACAGGCCCAATTCGTAAGAACCCTCGATGACGTGATTCGTTAGTACGTGAAAAGTAGGAATATGCATGAAAAACCCTAAAATAGATAAATTACTGAAATACCTTTAAAAGTGGAAAATTTACGCTTTTACCCTAGGAGATAAATTACCAAATACCCCTAGGTTAAATTGACCTAAATGCATGTTTGATGTTGTTATTTCTTGCATGCCATGTTGTTATTATCGATGCATGGACTGGGATATTGACGAGGAAGTACTGAAAGTGGCTTGTCCACGATCGGAGGCTTTGCCTCAATTTATCGATAATCGAGCAAAGAATCTTGCAAGCTGTGGAGTGTTAAATTTGGGTGGGTTGAGCTATCCCACATGGAGTGTATGGCTGGTACGGTGGAGTGTAGTGGTTGGTGGGTTGAGTAGTCTCCCCAAATGGGCTTGCATATGTTATTGATGTTGCATGTATTTTGAAATGGGCCTATGGGCCATCATTATCTGAATAAGGGCTAAGGCCCAGTTTATTGTAATCTGAAAGGGCTCGCCCAGACCATCATTATACTGAATGGGCTTAGGCCCAATAGGCTTGAGCTGACTTGGGCTTTGAATGGGTTTTCCTTACACACCGAGTTTCCCCAAACTCACCCCTTTTATTTTCATCCACGCAGAAATCCCCAACCATAGTGGGCTTGGAGTCGTGAGAGAATTTGGAGTGGCCACCGCTCGAAAGTTTGATTTTCTTCGGTGAACTGGACATCCTTTTAATTACGTTTGAGGTTTTGGGCTTTTAAATGTAATAAGGCCACTTATTTATTTTGATGGTTTTATATGTTTTATTAAGATAGGTAATATTTATATTTGATGTTGAAATTGGATAGCTTTAAGGCGCGTTTTCAAAAACAAGAATTGTTTTCAAAATAACACAAAAACAAGCAAAGCTTCCTTAATGAAGATATTTTCCAAAGTTAATCACTTTTCCTAAAAGGACTTAATCAAATTGGTTTCTAGAAATATACATGACGTTAAGGTATGGCAATGGTGGTTTGCATGTCTAGGATTGGATCCGAAGGAGTTTGGTACTTAGCAATCCGATGGACTCACCTCCTCTTTTCCGGTTTCCTACCGGTGCATGACTTTCATTCACTTTAACCCTTAATGAATTAATCTTTTGAACATCAAGTACGATTTTCTGGACTTAGAATGAAATTTTTTTTTATGTTTTTGATGTGGCATGCCGGATCCGGCCATAACTTCTGGGCCGGGTTTGGGGTGCTACAATCTATGATCAACATGTGTGTCATAGAATCATTGCGTATCACAATGCCTCGATTTAAGTTCCCAACTGAAGACACGCCAACATTTCCATCATCATTCATGCCTTTTTCATCAATATCATTCGGGACCTCCCTTGATCAGGATCACTATAATCTTCAACATCGTGAACAGAAGAACCATTATTATCATATACATAATCACCATCTGCATCGGTCTCAATCACCACCGGATGTATTTGTAAACGAGGACCTGAGTTAAGGTTCTCAGATGCAGATGAAGCATAAAGATCGATGTCGATGCTGCGTACAGTTGATCGTTTATCAACGTACACTCTCAAAACCACCATGCACAGATATTGAACTCCACATTTTTCACTTACTGGAGTAGAATCTTCAATTGGCTCCACATCAACTAACTCAGCAAACAATTGAATCGGATCAGTTTGACGACTTCGATCCTGAAAATAAAGTGCGACCATTGTCTCCATGTTGTCATCGTCTACAAGTTTCATCTCAGTGAATTTTATGGGATCCGTCGAAACTGGAAATTTATAAAATAGTCTCGAGATCCCCCTCCCACAACGTCTAACAATTTTTGCACTGATCCTTTCTTTCATATCATCAACCGAGACATTTTATTATCTCATTGCTATTTGTTGGCGACATTCAAAGATACATATAACTGTTGTTGTCAAAATTACTCCATCGAAATAAATGAATATGAAAAATTGATTATCCATTTCAATAATAAATTTGTAAAAATAATTAAATTTCTAAATATTTTATTTCAAAGAAAAATCACAGAAAAAAATTTCATATATACTAACCTTGAATTCTTCTCTGTTTTCTCTCCTTCTACAACCAAATTTGTTTCCTTCTACTCTTCCTTCAAAAATGTCAAGAAAACACTACTTTTAAATAGGTACAACATGGGTGTTGCCTCTCTCTCACCCTCTACTGGTGCCGCCTCTCTCTCACCCTCCACCAATTAAATTGTATTTCTACACTAGAAAAATACTAGTGCTGCCTATCTCTCTCCATCCACTCTTAAAAAATATTTTTTTAATACTGCTGCCACCCTCCCTCCACCCTTAATATATATTTTAAAAATACATCATTTTGTAATGATGTGTCAATGATTGTGTCAAAAAAAAAAGAGTGCCGCCCATCTCTCAACCTCCACCCCTTGGTATTATTGCAAACATACTATTTTGGTAAATAATAGTATTGGCATACCATTTAAGTATTTAACTTTTTTTTTTGTATTATGTATGTAAAAAAACCTAAAAAAATGTCGAAAGTGACATTTATCTTGGAATAGAGGAAGACCGTATTTGATAAATTGAAAAATTAAATGCTAAAAAATTAAGTACTAAAATTTATAAGCATTAAATTTATATTATAAAATTGTTTGATACATTACTAAAATTAAGCACAAAATATAATTTTTATTTGGTAATGGTATATTTTGATTTTTGAAAATTCATTATTTCATAATTTTTAATCTTATTAATATGATATTTTTTATTTTATTTGAATAGTTTTGAATAAAAGTTAAAGATAATAATTGAATGTTTTAATTTTTAATAAAATGAGATTTTTAGAAATATAATCAACTTAATATTTTCAACATTAAGTGATAAGTAGCTATTTACTTTCTTATCATATTCAACACTTTTATCGAATGTTTTATATTAAGTAAAAAGATAATATAGTTATCAAACACAATTAAAAATTTAAAAGTTGAAAATTATTTTCAAGTAAATAAAAATTTCAAAGGATTATCAGCCGCACCCAAAATATATTGAAACTTGCTCATGTGTGAAAAATTATATTTATTTGAATTCAAATTATTATATTTCATTTATTTTTTAACCAGTTTTTTTAAGATAAAGAGTAATTTTTCTAAAAATAATGAAGAGTAAGTTGATGTCATGAGTCAACACGATACCAACTTGGTTAAAAAATTATGAAAATAAATTATATTATTTTTGTATTTTATTTTAAAAATTCAATACCCAAAGTATATTGAAACCCGCTCATATGTGAAAAATTATATTTATTTGAATTCAAATTATTATATTTCATTTACTTTTTAAGCAGTAGTTTTTTAAGATAAAGAGTAGTTTTTTTAATAATAGTGGATAGTTCTTAAAATCCATATTATTAATTAAGGGTTTAATATAACATTTGGTACTTGAACTTGGCACTTTTTTTCTAATTTGGTGTCTAAATTTTTTTGGTTTGTTGTTAAATTTCATCTATTTCCATTATTTGGTACTTCCAATTCCATTTCTCCTGTTTTTTCATAAGAAGACCAAGTATTCTGTTGCCAGGCTCAATTAAAAGTTGGATTTGAGAACCCAAATTAAAAGCTTGGAATAGAACTTCTTGTATGACATGTAACTTGCAAGAGTTAAGGTCCCAAATCTTCAGACAATTTCTTTCTTATTTCAAAATTGTCCCATCTTGATTCACAATAGTAAAAGTTGTCCCAATGCTCGTAGAACCGTTTTTCCTTGCTATAAAAGTTGTTAAATTTGTACGTTGAAGAGGTGATATAGGTTGAGAATTTGACATATAAGTTCTCTTCAACATTTTCAAAATTTTGGAACACCTTTGCGCATGAGAATGTAGAGAAAGGATTGTATGAAATAGGGGCGTCACTTATCCT
The DNA here is from genome assembly GCF_025698485.1 of Gossypium arboreum. Classification (NCBI taxonomy): domain Eukaryota; kingdom Viridiplantae; phylum Streptophyta; class Magnoliopsida; order Malvales; family Malvaceae; genus Gossypium; species Gossypium arboreum. The sequence goes on along the minus strand of NC_069078.1, from coordinate 15,078,937 downwards.
ATATCCTTTTTCAATTATTTAATGATATTTCAATAATTTTTTCTATGTCATTAATACATAGTTTGAATATTTTTTTAACCCATACCCAAACCTTGAACTTAGAACCTTGCACCCTGAAACTGAACCCAATAGTCTCCCACTTGCCCTAATGAAATAGATGAGTCATAGTCTGCATTCTCATGTCCTCCATATGTTTCCCAAAAACTCTCTAACTAGCAGAGTCTCAGTAAACAAATCCTTAGGGCTTGTCCTTAGATGCGATTTTTGACTACATTCATTGTTTTGTCAATCATTACCATCTTCCTCATGATACTTTCTATCAATGTGTTTTTTCCTCATGTGGTTTCTTTGGGGTTTAGCTATATCTGCACTGTTATAGTGTTATAGCTTTTTCCATACTTTGTATTCGACCTTTCATAGTGAAGTTAGCAATGTAACCTTACTTGACACTTATTCACACTATGGACCTATAGCCTAAAATAAAGACACAGCCCGATATTGATTTCCACGAATACCAATACGTTTGGAAGTCAAAATCAGTATATTCGATAGGAGTAAGATTTCTTCCAGAATATCCAAACATATAATCCCTCGTTCTTCATAAATACTTGAGTATGTGCTTAACTTCTTGTTAGTGTCTTGGATCAGAATTTGCCTAATATCAGCTTACTAACCTTACTGCGAAACAGGCATCTGGACATGTGCACAACCTTTCTTATGTCCTCTCTTTCTTCCATTGTATTACGACAATCTTCCAAAAAAAGATGAAATCCAATATAGAAGGTTGAGTTCCCTTCTTCGAACCGGTCATTGTATAACGTTTCAATATCTTGTCTATGTATAAAGCTTGTGATGATGCTTAACCACCTATAAACGTGTTATCATTTATAGTAAAAATAGCACACCAAAAAATTATATAATTAAATCGGCGATGTCCATAATCATATGGGTCAAATTGTAATATATTAAAGTTTACAACGAAACACCGGTAAGTATTTCGAGGATCGTACCCAAGAAATTGCAAATTGGAGAAATTTATTATTAAATTAATTATAGAAAATAATTACTAATATAATCGAGTCACGAATTAGTAGTATGAATCGAAAATAAAGTTTGATTAAAATAATTAAATTACTTAACCTAAATTAACCTTAATGGAATTTCTTATTCCTAGTGTCAACAATACGAGCCTCTAACCTATGATTGATTTAAATCCCTAATTAATAAACAATAGATTGACTACTTTCAGAATTTGGGTTTTAATATAAATTAGCTATTAATTAACTAGTATTACTTCCCGGCCTCTACTAATTAATTAATCAACAGATACTCACTTATCTCCCGACCTCACTTTCTCCACTAGGATAAACTACGATTTAATCGGTTTGACTTATCTCTCCATCTCGTCTCCCCTATGATAACTTCCTAGGGTTGTCAAGCCTAGGGTTGAGGAACACGTAATCAATATCAACTAATCCTATTATGAACCCTTATTCTTTTGTCAATTAATTAACTTGATTAGTTAATCAGTTCAATAATCGAAACATGCAAGATATGAATAAAGCACAATATTTATTCTAATATTCATACGACATTAGTTGATTATGCTAATGAATATAAATAAAAGAATAAAATATAATAGTAAAGAAGATGCTCATTTATAAATATATTGAAGTGTGGATTTGGAGCAATCTCTGCTCTCTATTGTCTTTACATTGGAATAGAAAAGTTCCAACTAAACAAACATGAAAGGAAAAGAAAACTAAAAATTGTGTTTGATGGATGGATGGTTTGATTGATGCCTTAATTTGTGTGTAGAAGCCTTTTATTTATAAGCTAAAAGATGTGCACTTTATGCCCGATGTGCCTTTGATACTTTGGGTGAAAATAAGAAACAAAATCTACGAGAATGTCATCCTTGCTTGTGACCTCACAGCTCTAGAAGCTTGTGCATCACTCTCCCCAAGTTCCTACATCAATTGGGCTTAAAATTAAGCCTCTTGCATACTTAAATACACAAATTAAGCCTACCTAAGGCCCGTGTCGACCTAATAGGTCATCAACATTAAAAATGTGTTAAAAAACTTATTTTTATTAACTTTTAATCCTAACTACTAAATACCAAAAACATAATATAAAATATAAAATTGGCTAGAAAACAAGCTCCTTAAGTGCAGAAATAGACCGAAATAACTACTACATTTGACGACAGGTCAAATACCCCCACACTTAAGTCTTTGCTTGTCTTCAAGCAAACCAAAAGAAAGCAAAATAAAAACTATAGCTAAACAATGTACTTGAGTCGACATGGTACATGAGATTAGACCAGTGCATCAACACTATGAAAATTTGCCTAGATATATAACTCTAGCTAGAAATTTAAACAATTTATAGTTATTTACACCTAAACATATCAGATCAATAAATTAAAGAATAAAGAAGTTAAAGAAAATTAAATATATATCTCCATCAAAATGTATATAAAAATATCGTATTTATTTTTACAGGGTATAGTCAGTTCAAATATTTTTTTTTCCTACTCAGTTTATTTTTGTCCATGCTTTGAACTCTAATGCAGTGATATTTCCCCGTATAATCCCTTATGATAAATTTTTTGTGCCAATACGATTGAGATTTTTCTCAGGCACTTTTTGCAAGGGTTATACTAGTTATACAACACCGTTTCAATAACCATGTATTTTACTGAATATTTTGTTTTTAATTCAAACATCCTATAATTATACAAGTATAATTACCTATTCATATCTACCTTTATCACTTGGTATATTTAATCTCTTTTTCTATTTATAGTTTAATAAATTGAACTAATTAGTCTAAATATAAACAACCTAAATTATTCAATTTCGTGCTAAATTTATAGTTTAAACAAATAACCTAGGTATATGCTCTTAACCAACCACATGTATTTCTACAAGCTCAAGCAAAAAAAAAAAAATAAAAACACACACGCACACAATAAAAAACTTAACTTCTAAAAATCTATCAGAATAAAGAAAAAAATTAAAAATTTGCCAAGTCACCCCTACACTTTATTTGACAGATTGTCCTTAATGTGCAATGAAAGGTAAAGGAAAGAGGTTACCTGATTGACGCGATATGTGCAACTCAATTGGTGAGACTCCTCTTTATTGCGATTTGGCTCGTACTTGTAGTGTCGTAAAAAATATGGGGTTCCTACAAAGAAAACTTAAACAAAAACTATATTATAATAAAATAGAGTCCTAATTAATCTAACTAAATAAAAATCATCTAACTAAACACAAACTATATATATATAATAAGCCTAAAAAATATAAACCTAAAATAAAAAATAAAAATGTTTAGTATTACTCGAAATCATGTTCTAATCATGTTCTAACTCTTTCATCATTGGTGCTTTGCCCCTTTCGCGCCCCGCCGACGCTTTAGTAGCCCACCTTCCCAAAGTTTGGTCTAGGTTATGATAGCTCAGGTCGCAGATCACCATGCCTTTCGTCGGTAAGTGATTTGGTTGCAATACTTGCTCATAATATGACGGCACAATTGGGGTCTCCTCCTCCTCCTCATCTTCTTCGTTGGCGCCCTCCTCGCCTAGCGGTGAAATTCGCTCGAACGTGTCTGGTAGTGGTGTAGGTGTTGGCCATCCATTCTATTCTGCAATGCGAATTAGAATGTTGTCAATATCTTACATCAATCATGTTTTCCATTCCGAGATGGGCATGTCCGCGAGTTTTGTAATATTTGATGCGTGAGCTTTACTCTTTCTCTTTGTCGGCCCTTGAGGATCACTCCTATGTTTATTTCCTTACTCCTTCTCTCGATTTTTTTTGTTTGAGATCAACGAACTGGCTGTAAAGGTTATCTTTGTCGGCCCTTGAGGATCACTCCTATGTTTATTTCCTTACTCCTTCTCTCGATTTTTTTTGTTTGAGATCAACGAACTGGCTGTAAAGGTTATCTCCTATCATGCTTCTCATAGGTCTCGTGAATGACTTGATTGGAGACATAGGAATGTTGGCTCGATGGCATAAAGCAGTGATCAAATTTGGGAAGTACTGTAACACCACTTTCAACATGATCATACCTTGTCCTCTCTTTGACATAATTGTTGGATTACCCATTGAACCACTTGGAATACTAAAGGATACTCGGGAACTCTCATACACATGGTAGGATGCCAATGCCATATCCCAGATATGGTCTTACATGGGATCACATATCGATACCAATGCGATGTCCGAGACATGGTCTTACATGGGATCGCACATAACCCTAATGTCATGACATTTGTATCCTAACTATTCTTAAGGTTCAACTAGGGTTTCGAGATATCAAACTTCGTCGAATCGTCATTGAGTCATCATTAATTAAATCCACGAAGACAATTACACAATTCATGCAATATTAAAGCATTAAAAACCTAATAATGTAATGTTGCATTATTTACACACGAACTTACCTCGGTACCAAAATATGGCTAACTTGTAACATCTCAAAATTGAGCCTAGTCGGAATAGTGGTTTTAGGACCACAAATCCGATGTAAAAATATTTATTTTATGATTGTTATGAGGCCTAGGATAAAATAATCATGTATTAAAGTTTCATGAAGAAATTTTAAGAATAAGGTGCCTAATTGGTAATTAGGGACCAAATTGAATAAATTGCAAAACTTGGGTTCTAGAAGCAATTAGTATGAAATTGCTATGGATTTTTAAATAGGAGGTATTAAAGAGTAATTTACCCAATTTCTAAGTTTTTGGACAAAAATGGGCATGCATGAAAAATTTTGAAAGGTTATTAAGGAATGGCATTTTTGTCATTTGGTAATAAATGAAATAAAAAGGGAAAATCAAGCAAAATTTCATTCATCTTCTTCTCCATAGTTGCCAAAATTTGCATGCTCTCCATAGCTAGGGTTTTCAACATTTCAAGCTCAATAGTAAGTGCTCCCTAGCCCCGTTTTTAACATTCTTCGTATTTTTGAGATCCTCATGACATGCTCTCTCTATTTCTACCCATATTTCAAGCTAGGGTTCATGTTCGAAAATTTACCCATGCATGAGATGATTGTGTTTTGATGATTTATGGAGGACTATGAGAGTTTAAAAGATAGTGAACAACTTTTACTAAGTAGTTTTTCATGGAAATGGCTTAAAGGACCATTTTGTAAAAGTTGTGAAAATGGGTAGAAAAATGTGAAATGAAAGAAAATGTGGGCTACTATGAGCAAGAAAAATATTCAGCTAGGCTTGGGTATCTTATAAATTTCATGCATTTCATTATACGAGCCTTAGGACTAAATTGTAAAAGTGTGAAAGGTTAGGGGCAAATTGACATTTTGTCCAGGGGTGAGTTTTAGGCCGGAAATGAACAATGTGAGGTATTAATAATTTATTTTTACTAATATAAACCCTGGTGAACCAATTCTGGAGGTCGACCATGGAAAACGAAAGGTTTCAGAATAACCGAAATACGAACCCGAAGCAATTACCAGGTAAGTTCGCGTAACTCGAATGTAAATTATTTAAATTACATTAAAAATGTATATTCATGTATGCATTATTATATTGAAAATTGTAGTGAAACAAGGTATGATAAATATTGTGTTGATAAATGCCCCGGTTGAATAATAAAGATATCTGATGGACTCTCAAAAAGAATTGAAGGTAAAAAGGATCTAGCCTGGACGGGTGTTCCTTTAGTGATCAAGCCTCTAGAAGAATAAGTGTGCTGAAATGGATTTAGCTCGGATGGGTAATCCAATTAGGGTCTAAATTTAGCCTAGACTGGTAATTCAGATCCGAGCTCACTAGAACACATGTCGATGTAAGGGATTTAGCCTGGACTGGTAATCCCAACATTGCTCTATGAGTCTACATTACGGGGGATTTAGCCTGGGCTGGTAATCTAGCCGTAAGAGCGAGGTTCACAGGAGTGCATACTTAAAATGGTCACTTACACAATTTGATGGTAAATGGGATATCCATCAAGATTTCGAGAAATTCAACGGGACTAGAAAGAGAATGAGAATGAGAATGGAAATGCTTGAATTGATTAGCTCATCTAAGATTAATGTTTAATTGTATTGACATTTAGACTAATATGATGATTGAGTGTATGTGATAGGGAAGTCATACTATGCATGTTGGCATGAATATTTAATATGGTTGTATGCTAAGCAACTGGTAAGTTTACTTTCCTATTATCCGGACTTACTAAGCATGTGAATGCTTACCCCCTCTCTTTCCCTGTGTCTTCAGAGCTCGCGGACTCGTGAAGATTGGAAGACTGTTGGAGCATTGTCAACACTATCAACTTGTCTTGCTTTGGTATATAGAAACTTTTATTTTGTTTTAATGGCATGTATAGGATTCTTGATCATTTTGTTATATGTGTCATTTGGTTAGCCAATGTAAGGGCTTATATGATATGCTCACTCATATTGTATATGGCCATGAGATATGACTCATTCTGATGTAGGTTGTAAACCTACTAAATATGCATGGTTATGCTTGAATGTTTCATGTGAATGCCTATTGTGTTATACCATGAATGGATATGTGAAAAGTAGCCATATCACTTGGAAATGGTTTATGTCATAATGGACATGAGTTATAAAATGTGCTAAGTACAAAAATATGTGATTGTTGAAATGGTAACCCTAACACAAAGAGGGTAATATTATCATAGAATAAAATGAGACAAGTAGTAACATGTATGACCTTGGCCAAGAAGGTTTTAAGGGTGTACTTATGTCATGTTACTTGTTTAAAGAACATGTGAGTGTGAATGGATGTTTGAGGGTGACCAAAGGCTTGGAAAAATAACATTTAAAATGGTCCACACGGGTAGACACACGGGCATGTGTCTAGGCCGTGTGTGACACAGGGCTAGCCCCTTGGGCGTGTTGCTCAGCCGTGTGTCCCTTGCACCTAGAATTATTAGGTCAGTTTGCATGGTAGTAAACACACGGGCAGAGACACAGTTGTGTATCTCAATCGTGTGGAGGACACAGCGTAGCACACGGGTGTGTGCCTTGGCCGTGTACCCTTAGATGAATGATGACGTTATAAATAGAATGTCTGGGTTTTTGGACTTGGACTATGACACGGGCATGCCTAGGCCGTGTGAGGGACACGGGCCAGGGACACTGGCGTGTGCTCGGCCATGTGAAAACCCCTGTAGGTTCGAAATGAAAAATAAATTCCAATAATTCAACATGGGTAAGGGACACGGGCGTGTTCCAAAGTACACGGGCGTGTGCATTGCCTCCACACGGGCGTTTGAGGCTTAACCCTAAGAATTTTATAAAATTTTCTTAAGTTCTCGGTTTTGTCCCAGATCACTTTTAATGTATGATTTGGACCTCGTAGGTCCATAACGGGGACAACATGATTTTGTTTGATCCGTTTTAATTTGAAATGAAATTTTATAGCTTGTATTTTTTGGAAGTGTCCCTTTCGTGTATGGTAATGCCTTGCACCTTGTCCCGGTCTCGGGTACGGGTAAGGGATGTTACATAACTATTCGATTTAGTCCACAACCTTGTTCTTTCCTCGGTTTAGGTTCGGACTCTGTTATTATTGATCTATAATAGAAAATTTCATTTATTCAATTATCACATTCTTCAAATCAGTCCATAAATCATATTTTGGAAAAATTATAATTTTACCCCCAAACTTTCACATATTTACAAATTAGCCCTTAGGCTCGTAAAATGAAATGTGTTCATTTTCTTTGTTACCCAAGCCTAGCCAAACTTATAACATGCTCATAGCAGCCCACATTTCTCATTAAATCATACATCTTACTACTCATTTTACAAACTTTACAAATAAGTCGTTTTTAGCCATTTTCACTAGAAATCACTTGGTAAAAGATGTTAAACACACATCAAACTTCAATAATCTACCATGAAACATCAAAATATATGCATGTCATACATGGGTCAAATTTTAAATATGAACCTTACTTCAAAATATGGCTAGAAATAGGTAAATCGGGTTACGAGGGTTTCAAAAATGTAAAGAGCATTAAAAATGCGGCTAGGATTGTAACATCCTGAAAATTTCTACAGTAAGATATTATTCTTAATATAGTAAAATAAGGAAATAAAGTGACAAGAAGAGGAAAATTGAGTTATGTAACTGGGAAGTATATTATGACATAATGATTCAAGATAGGACTAACTTGTAAAAGTGAGAAAAGTTTTGTGGCCCAAGAGCAAATACTCAAAATTTAAGGAATTAAAGTGTAAATATGAAAAATTTGAAGGACTAATAGTGCAAATATTTCAAGGGTGGAATGATCTAGAAACCAAGGAAAATTGATGAATTAGGACCAAATTGAATAGGTGAAGAATAATGAGAGACTAAATTGCAATTTTACCAAATTAAGTGATGATTCAAGAATGAAATTTTAAAAGATCACAAAGGGAAAAATAGTCAATTGGAAGAGAGAGAAATCTAGAAAGTAATGATGATGTTGGTGATATTTTATAATTATTTAATTAGATAATTATTATTTATTTAATATTTTAATAAAATATTTTATTATTTTATTATTTTATTTAGTCTATATATATGTGTGTGTGTGTGGAAAAAAAACAACACACCATCCATCATTGTCCATGCATCCCACGTTAGAAAGAAGAGAAGAGAAGAAAAAAACTTTTCATTCTTTACAATTTAGTCCTTCCACCAAAAATTCACCATTTTCACCTAGAAATCAAAAGAATTTACATGGTTACCAAGAGAGAAAAATAATAAGGAGACTATGGGAAGCTAGAATATCAAGTTATATTCAAGAAATAGAAGTTGGAGGAGAGAGAAAATCAAGTTAAAAGATTGGAAACAATAAGACAAGGTAAGAACATCAAGATTTCCATGTATTTTTAAGTTTGATATTATTGAAAAAGCATGGAAATGAAGCTAAAGTATAGTTTTCTTATATATGATTCTATGTTCTTGATATGTTAGTAAAGAGAAATAAGAGAAAGTGGTGGGAAATATTATAGAGAAAAGAAATAAGGGTATTATAAACTTAATAATTAACATTTTGCACTAAAACAGTTTTGGGCAGCAGCAGTAGTCTAACTAAACGATAGCATCATCCGAATCCTGTACAATGAGATAATTAATTTTTAGTAAAGAAGGGTCGGAACTGTCAGACAGCAGAATAAGGGTGATTTTAAAGAATAAACTGTACTTATTGGTTAAACCAAAAATTCTGAAAATTTTATGGTAATAAGACACATAAGTCTAGTTTCATGGAAAATTAGCGGATCTTAATTTTTAATTCTGTAGCTTAATATATTAATAATTTAGTGACTATGATGCAAATGGTCAGTTTTGAATATACATATAAGTAAATAGTGAAATTATTGATAATGTTACTTGTAGCATGTTATATAAATTAAGGATGTGGAATGGAGAGGAGGAGGAGGAAAATATGTATGACTATTCAGCTAGCATGGCTAGTTTGCATGTTTTAGGCTCAGGGACTAAATTGAATAAAAGAAAAACTTTATGACCAATTTTGTAAAAATGTTAGAAATGACCAATTTGCATGAAATGGATTACTTTATTATTTAAAATTGCAAAATTGAATGAAATTATTAATTTAGTTCAAGATCGAGGAAAAAAACATGTTTTAAGGATTAAATTGAAAAGTGTTGAAATTATGAAAAATTCTGATATTTTATAGAATTCATGGGTTGTTATCAATTTGCATGAGAATAACAACTGGAAATAAGGATTAAATTGCAAGAATTTTATTTTTTTGTGCCTAAGGATGAAATCGTCATTAATTAAAAGTTTAGGGGTAAAATGGTAATTTTGTTTAGAGCATTAGTTGAATGTACTAGAACATGAAATTGTAACACCCCTTATCCATATCCGACGCCAGAACAGGGTACGAGGTATTACCGGACTTGAGTACTTGTAATCATTTAAAACCGAGACATAAAATTTCATCAAATTTTAAACTTTTCAAACATATTCAAGCTGTCCCTTAAAAGAAAAACTTACATGGCCCATATCATGCTTTAAAACCTTTATATATTGATCAATAGTTTGATAGTGTGATTTAACCTCCGGCGACCTCCAACTCGAGCTAACATCCATGACACTATAGGAAAAAGGAAAGGAAGGGAGTAAGTATTATAGCTTAGTAAGTAAATATGTAAATATTAAGAAATAATACATTATCATACATTAAACATAGTCACAATATGTTCCCGGAATATTACCATCACAAACACACATACTTACACTATTACAATTATAAACAGGTTCAAAATAAGCTATCTAGCACAGTACCAGCAGCTAAATTATTTATTTCTCCAGCTAAAGAACTCCAAATTACAAACCGTAAATTTTCCTTGAAACTAGATTCACGTATATTCTTACCATAAAATTTTCAGAATTTTTTGCCTAGCCAATTAGTACAGTTATTCATTGAAGTTACCCCTATTTCACTGCTCAACTGCCCTGACCACTCTTCACTACAAAATAAATTTTCTCTTTGTACAGAACTCATATGATGTTATCGTTTATTTGATTTGAAACTAGACTCATAAGGGTTCCAAACATATAAATTATATCCCATAATTATTTTTTTACAATTTTTAATGATTTTTCAAAGTCAGAACAGGGGATCACGTAGTCATTCTAAACTAGTCTCATAGAAACTTAAATATCTCAGAATATATCTCAGAATATAGAATTCCTTTGCTTACTTTGTTTCTATTATATGAAAATAGACTCATTAAGATTTAATTTGATATCTCATTCAGTCTCTGATTCAATTTCTACTATTTTTGGTAAATTTTAGATTCTAAATCCACGCAACTATCCGAAGCAGCTTTTATTGTCAATTTTGATCTTTCACACTTCAATTGTATTCATCACTTACCCATAACAATCTTTCCAATTTCCAATCACATATTGAGCATATTGCCCATAAGTTACACATGTATATACTTACACTTATCATCACAAAGTCATACACAATTTCATTTAATCAATTTCCCAGTTGAAGGCTTCGAAATAATAACATATACGCGATGGTATCGCACACAGCCCACCTTTAAAATCGAAGCTGTCTTGTACACATAGTGGCCTTCACTTAGCACCACTCATGTGACCTAGCTCGATTGTACACATAATTTTTGCTCTCTTGTACACATGGTGAACACTTAGTACCACCCATGTGACCTAGCCACTTTATCTCGTAGCTCTCTTGTTTACATGGTGTCCTTCACTTGGAACCACACATGCAACCTAGCTACATTTATCTCGTAGCTCTCTTGTCTACATGGTGTACACATAGTATAACCCATGCGACCTAGCTACCTCATAATGTCTCGTAGCTCTCTTGTACACATGGTATACATCCCGTATTACACATGTGACCTAGCTACATACCATCTGTATCTTTCAATTTCGAAGGTTCAAATGGGAAATATCTCACTTTCTAATACTTTATTTCATTCTTTTAATAGTCAATTATGATTCAAAAATCAGCTACAATACATAAAATATGCTGAAATATAAAAACGTAATAAAGATAATGTATTATTTACATACAAACTTACATACTTTCTCATTTCCATGTCGAATTAATATTGAACATTTAAATCATCATAATTATACTTACTTTCAACACCTCGGCAATCATAGTAAATATATCAACTTTACATTGAAAAATGCATAAATTAATGCTTATTATACATATGAACTTACCTCGATACTAAAACGGCTATTTTACTAACTTTCTCGATTTTCGATTTTTCTCCCATTCTAGGTTCAAATCTCGTTTTTCGGGATCTAAAACATCATATTTTACTTATTTAATTGATGTACTATTCAAAACAGTCCTTAACTCAAACTTTTTCAAAATTACAATTTTACCCCTAAACTTTTGCATATTTACACTTTTGCCCCTAGGCTCGGGAATTAAACTTCATCCTATATTCTTATGTTTTATGACATGCTGATCATTGTTCCCTTTTATGGCAACATCAAATTCTCACTCTAACACATAGTTATGAACAATAACAACTTTTACCGATTAAGCCGTTTTACTCATTTTTGTTTAAAACCGCTTAGCAAAAGTTGTTTAACATAATTTCAGCCTTAATATTCTACCATTAAACACATTTCACCTATGGTTATTTTTCCAAATATGAACTCTAGCTTAAATTATTGCTAGAATAAGCTTAATCAAGTTACCGGGATTCCAAAAACGTAAAGAACTTGAAAAACGGGGCTAGAATGGACTTACTATTGAGCTTGGAAAGCTTGAAAACCCTAGCCATGGATTCTCCCATGCTAATTTCGGCCTCCATGAAAAAGATGAGTCAATTTTGGCTTTATTTTCCCTTTTTATTTCTTTTAATTACCAAATGACTAAAATGCCCTTAAGGCCTTTCTTTAAAATTTTGTCCTATTCATGCCCATTTTTGTCCAAACGAAATATAATGGTCTAATTCCGTTTAAGGACCTTCTCTTTAAAACCCCATTTCAATCAAGTACTTATGAATTAGAACACATATTTTGTAACTTTTGCAATTTAGTCCTAAAAGTCCAATTAAGCACTTTATTAGTAAAATTTCTTAACGATATTTTTACACAATATTTTAATCAATAAATAAACATTAAAACTAAATCGGAATAAATTTTCTGACTTTGAATTCGTGGTTCTAAAACCATTGTTCCGTTTAGGCCCTAAATCGGGCTGTTACAGCAACTTTTGCAAATAAGCCCTAATAGGCAAATTAAACATGCAATCTATAAAATTTCTTATCAATACTCTAACACATGCATCTAATCACTCGGTAAATCATAAAAATTAATCGAAATAAACTTTTCTATCTTAGATTTGTGGTTTCGCAACCACTATTCCATTTAGGCCCTATTTCGAGATGTTACATTTCTCCCCCCTTTAGGGATTTTCGTCCCCAAAAATCTTACCGGTAAAAAGATTCAATATCTTTTCTCAAAATTTCTTAAACAACTCCAAACAAATTTTCTTCAAAGCAGTATTTTCAAAATCACCCCACTATCAAATTGAAATCCAATATAACTAAGTTTCAACTCTGTATTACCTCTATATTAATCGAAAACTATTTGCAATTCTCACATTTGCTTTCACTTTTTTTTTAACCAAAAACTGTGCATTCAACTATTAATATAGCTCAATCATTATTCTTCTGTCTAATTCTATCATTACTAAATCCACATTATCTCATTCACAATCAAAATTTATTTTAAAAAAATCATATACTTTAAGTATCATACCTGGATAAGTTAGTTAACTAAGTCTAATCTTTCTTTAACTGTAACATTTCAGTTAACTAAGTCTAATCTTTCTTTAACTGTAACATTTCAGAATTCAGAAAATCTTCATATTAACCTGACATCTTTTCTGCAACTGAGTTCATTTATTAAACCATTCTCAAATGCTATCACATTGTTAATTAATCTTATTGGAAGGGGGTGAGGTTGTAACACTTCTAACTTGCCTCTTATATATATATTCATGCATATAACTTAACACTCATCAATATATATATAATTTGCTTCAAATAACTCAACATGCATATTCATTTTACACAACCCTCCTATCATATTATACAAACAAATACACTTATACATGTGTTCATAATTCTCAAATAGAATTACTCATAACATTCATTTAATTTCACAAGTTACACTCATAGCATCAAACAATTGCCAATCAACATGAACACTTATCATAATATAAACTTTCCTTTCATCTCATCTTTCATATTCCAAGAGAAATTCTTATTCACGACTCATTCATTATCACATAAACATCATGAACTAATACTCTTACCTTTTACGAGTCTCATTTCATCTTAATTTTATCACAGTTATATAATTCACTTTAGACAGGCTTACACACAGATTCATATCTTAAAACAATGCACTCAAACATACATTCCACTAATTTGAGTAAATCTATTTATCACATTCACTTAGTCAAATAAGTTAGACACATAATATCATGTCAATGTCAAACAAACATGGATGAGTTTATAACGATGTAAACTTTCGTTTCTTTTCACTTTTCTATATTTCTCCACTTATGTCTATTTCATTTTACACTTGATCTCACACATATCATCACAAGTCACCAAGATCAATTTTTAAGTACACCAATATATCCACCAAATTATATGAACTTACTTAACCCCTTTTTACACTGTCGATGGTAGCTTGGTTGGAAAACACTTCTGTCTAAAAAGAACTATTTCATCGGGATCGGGAGGCATCACACTATCACAGGTAGTAATATAGCATGTATAGCTTAACTTTTACACATGCTAGGTTAGTCCGAGAACCGACTAAACCATAGCTCTGATACCACTAAATTAACACCCGTTACCCTTATCCGACGCTGGAACAGGGCACGAGGTATTACCGGACTTGAGTACTTGGAATCATTTAAAACTAAGACATAAAATTTCATCAAATTTTAAACTTTTCAAACATATTCAAGCTGTCCCTTAAAAAAAAAACTTACAAGGCCCATATCATGCTTTAAAACCTTTATATATCGATTAATAGTTTGATAGTGTAATTTAACCTCCGGCGACCTCCAACTCGAGCTAACATCTGCGACACTATAGGAAAAAGGAAAGGAAGAGAGTAAGCATTATAGCTTAGTAAGTAAATATGTAAATATTAATAAACAATACATTATCATACATTAAACAAAGTCACAACATGTTCCCGGAATATTACCATCACAAACACACATACTTTCACTATTACAATTATAAACAGGTTCAAAATAAGCTGTCTAGCAGAGTACCAGAAGCTAAATTATTTATTTCTGGAGCTACAGAACTCCAAATTACAAACCGTAAATTTTCCTTGAAACTAGATTCACGTATATTCTTACCATAAAATTTTTAGAATTTTTGGTCTAGCAAATTAGTACAGTTTATTCATTGAAGTTACCCCTGTTTCACTGCTCAACTGCCCTGACCACTCTTCACTACAAATAAATTTTCTCTTCGTACAGAACTCATATGATGTTATCATTTATTTTATTTGAAATAGACTCATAAGGATTTCAAACATATAAATTATATCCCCTAATTATTTTTGTACAATTTTTAATGATTTTTCAAAGTCATAATAGGGGATCACGTAGTCATTCTAAACCAGTCTCATAGAAACTTAAATATCTCAGAATATAGAATTCCTTTGCTTGCTCTGTTTCTGTTATATGAAAATAGACTCATTAAGCTTTAATTTGATATCTCATTCAGTCTTTGATTCAATTTCTACTATTTTTGGTAAATTTTTAGATTCTCATCACTGCAACTATCCAGAACAGTTTTATTGTCAATTTTGATCTTTCACACTTCAATTGTATTCATCACTTACCCATAACAATCTTTCCAATTTCCAATCACATATCGAGCATATTGCTCATAAGTTACACACGTATATACTTGCACTTATCATCACAAAGTCATACACAATTTCATTTAATCAATTTCCTAGTTGAACGCTTCGGAATAATAACAGATACGCGATGGTATCGCACACAACCCACCTTTAAAATCGAAGCTCTCTTGTACACGTAGTGGCCTTCACTTAGCACCACTCATGTGACCTAGCTCTATTGTACACATAATTTTGGCTCTCTTGTACACATGGTGAACACTTTGTGACACCCCGAACTCATGGCCATTACCGGAAATCGAGCACGAGGTGTTACCGGCTTACTTCATTTATTTCCCCCTATTTTTTTTTGTTCCAGGCAAGCTGGTTACTGTATCATGGTCGCTATAAAAATCATATTTTGAGTTCTGAAACTCGAAATCCAATTCTGTAAATTTCCCCCGAAACTAGACTCATATATCTATATGGTGGAATCTTTGTAGAATTTTTGGTTGGGCCAATTAGTACAGTTTATTTGTTAAATTCTCCACTGTTTCAAGGTTCATCTACACTGACCTCTGTACCTTACGATTTAAATATCTCCCTGTACAGGGCTTCAATGCCTATGCCGTTTGTCTCTAATGAAACTAGACTTGATAATGAATCTTTAAATATAAGGCACAACCTCTAATTATCTTGATAAAATTTACGGTGAATTTTCTAAGTCAAAACAGGGGATCCAGAATTCGCTCTGGCCCTGTTTCACAAGAACGTAATTATCTCCTAACATACAGCTCCTATGGTCGTTTTGTTTCTTCCATATGAAAATAGACTCATCAAGCTTCGATCACATAATTTATTCATTATTTAATTCCACTTCTACTATTTTTAGTGATTTTTCTATCTCACATCACTGCTGCTGTCAGCATCTGTTACTCGAGCAAACTATGCCTATTTCATGATTCTTCCAGGATCTAACTAATAATTCATCATACATATCACAAATTATGACCACCTTATCAAAATTAAGATTTCTAAGACTCGTGAATAAGTGTTTTAGAACCAAATCCAACCGACCATATGGGCCATTTTCGCATGGCTGAAAGTTTACATACCAAAATTTCAACGAAACATAATAGCCTATACATGCCAAAATGTTCTCCTAGGTCGACTAAGAAGACAATACCAAAAGGTTGCTAGCCGGTGTGATGACTTCGATGACGGTCCCGAGCACGCAAAAAGACGAGTCCAAGAAACCTAAAATAGGTGACAAGCAAACACTGAATGAGTATATAACTCAGTAAGTCATAAGCATTCCACAACCATCCATTAATAAAATTATCACAAAATGAAACAATGAAACGAGGCTAAGTACTCCATCCATACCGAACTATGCCATAGTTCCTTAAACCTCACGGTTCAATCTCATACCAAGTCCTACATTGACATCTCATACACTATTAAATAGGATAATTGAGGCGTTTCCATACATCTGTAACACCCCGAACCCGAGACCATCGCCGGTGTCGGACACGAGGGGTTAACAAGCCAAGTTCACTTGTTTTGCCCATCCATTTGACATTTCCAGTCAGGCTGGAAAACTGCATCACTGTCGCCTTAAAAATCATATCTCGAGTTTCAAAACTTGGAAACTGGTTTCGTAAATTTTCCCTGAATTTAGACTCATATATCCATCCATGGATTTATTTCTAGAATTTTTGGTTGGGCCAATTGGTACAGTTTATTAGTTAAAGTCACCCATGTTACAGGGATCGACTGCTCTGACCTTCGCGCGGTATAACTTGAATATCTCTCTGTACAGGGCTTTAATGCTGGTGTCGTTTGTTTCTAATGAAACTAGACTCAAAATGGAATCTGTAAATATAAGGTATGTCTCCTAATTCTTTCTGGATAATTTATAGTAAATTTTTAAAGTTGCGACAGGGAACCCAGAAACCGTTCTGGCCCTGTCTCACCATAGCTTTAATATCTCTTAACATGTAACTCCTATGACCATTTCGTTTCTTCCATATGAAAATAGACTCATCAAGGTTCATTTACATAGCTTATTCACTATTTAATTCCATTCCTACGAATTTTGGTGATTTTTCACATTCACGTCACTGCAGCTGGCAGCATCTGTTTTTAAGGTAGGTCTTACCTATTTGGTAGTCCCCATGAACCAACTAGTCTTGCCATACATAGGTTCATATATGATCATTTTAACCATGCCAATGGCTGATCATGTGACCAACATTCCCATTTCCAATCCATAGCCACATCATGACACCAAATATATACATACAAACCACAAATAGTCTAAGTTCATGCTTCCTTTTTGAGCCATTTTCGCATGGCCGTACATATATACATCACAACATATTTAACCAACAAGGGTAGTCCTATACATGCCATCTCAAGTTCAACCAAAATTTATACCAAAATGGAGGCTTGATAGTGTGGATGACTTGACTTCAACGATCCCAAATCCGATTGCTTGAGCGAAATCTAGAAAAGCGAGAGCCAAAGCAACGGGTAAGCATTTTATGCTTAGTAAGTCTCAAGGAATATAATCAACTCTAATTACAACAATACATTCACATAGCCAAATGCATCATTTCATTAATACACATTCTTACTTCACACTTCATCATTATATAATTTCACAAAGTATCAATCAATTCAATAACTGAAATTCATTAGTCGATTGAGCGAATGTTGCTCAAACATGTCGACTTTCCAATGCACATATAAACGTACCTCATTCTTTGGGCTTTTCGAGTGTACTCATTGAATTTATTACAGCAACCAACACTCACCTCCAGCCCAAGATTCTTCGAATATAACCGGATATAACCATGTGCACAAATGCCTTGGTCTTAGCCCGGATAGAATGTCTCGCACGAATGCCTTGGTCTTAGCCGGATGTAGCCACTAGCACAATTGCCTTGGTCTTAACCGGATATAATTTCCAGCATAATTGTCTTGGATTTAGCCGGATATCATTCAATTTCCCATGAACACATACATCAATTATCATTGGACATACATATTTCATTTTCGTTACTAAGGCTCAAACGCAATTATAGTCACAAGCATATTCGCCTTGGGACTTAGCCCGGGTAGAATTCAAATACTCATGCACACATAATCAATAATAAATACACATCCATACTTTATTTCACATAATTCAAGTAGGGTCACTTCTTGAGGACTTACCTCGGATGTTGTCGAACGGCTTTTTCGGCTATTCGATCACTTTCTCCTTCCCCTTGTCCAATTGTGGCCCTCTAAGCTCTTGAGCTAATTCAAACAAATTCAATTTATTAAAACCTCATTGTGCTAGCTTATGGCGAATATGACAAGGAGTTTAAATGGTCATATGGCCACCCTTTAGCTTGAATACACAATGGTCATACACATTTTATACTACATCAAGCAATTCAATACAATTTATTCGAGCATCAAGGAAATGCTAAGGCCTTCAATAGGCTACCCAAGGCCGAATATTCATGTACATGTTGAGGTCAATTTTACACTTAATACCTCACAAAACAGCATGCATTTTACTAGTTAATGCTTTGCACATTGTATTAAAACTTATAATATAGCATCAAGCACTTATATGTGTGCTAGGCTGAATTGTGCTTGCAATTTCACAAGCATTCTTCCACATCTTCTTCTTTAAACCAATATATTCATCACTTAGTTCATAACCAAAACATCATGTGCAAACATATATATACATATATGAGCATGGCGAATTTCAAGGTGTCCATAGCCATCCAAAACACAAATTTTAACGAACATGCAAGAAGCATGAACCATGCTCATGAATGCATCATGGCTGAATATGACAATCATGCCCTTTTCAACTTCAATCATGGTTAAACAAAAGAAAACTCAAAATCTTACTCAAGAGTAGACAATCCATCATTGCATGCATCATCATCAAGCTTCACACTTAGCATGCAATGGCTTTATCACCATAACAACTTTGGCCAAATGCCATTTCCATGGCATAACAAAGATTTGAGCCATGGCTAACATGCACATCAAATTAGCAACCAAAACATGCATGAAACTCCCAACACAACCTCATACATACCTTACTCTTGTTGCAAGTTTAGCCAAATTTCCTTCTAGATCTCTTCTAAACAAAGAAAATGAAGCAAAAATCCTTCCTTTTTCCTTAGTATTTTCGGCCAAAGAAGAGAAAAATAGGTGAACAAAATTTTTTCTTTGCTTCTCTTTCACTCACGGCAAAAGGGGGGAGGATGAGCAAATTTTGATTTTTTGTTTCTCTTCCTACATGCTTAATTTTTTTATCATTTATCACATCATGCATTAACAAAACATGTCATAACATGTTTTCCTTGCCCATATTCCTTGTCATGGCCGGCCACTATACCATCTTTGGGGAAATTTGACATGCAAATCCCTTATTTTTGCATGCATGCTCAACTAGTCATCACACATTTCCCCATCATACTTTCAAAGTTTACTACTAGGTCCTTTCTAGTGAAATTCACATTTATAATTCTAAATTGAAACATCAAAATGTCATACACAATTTAACACATATCATAGGCATCAAAATAAATTTTTAATTATTTTTATGCCTCAGTTTTGTGGTCCCGAAACCACATTCCGACTAGGGTCAATTTTGGGCTGTCACAACATCATTTTATTTTCGTTACAATCATACAGCTAAATGACCTTTCACCTATTCCACGATGAACCTTATATACGTGACTTCAATTATATTCGTCACATAGGTTCAAAACTTACCAAGCTCAACTCCACATATAAGCATAGCGCCTATTAGCCGTGAACTCAAGGTACTTACCCCTTTCCGCTGTCCGAAATCGACTCGGTATGGTCGCACCCTTAATATAAATAGTTGATAGAAAATATATATTGGATTCGCACACATAGTGCTTAATAATCAACCGCGCACACTTAGTGCCATGTACTTTAAACTCGCACACTTAGTGCCATGTACTTTAAACTCGCACACTTAGTGCCATACATTTCAAGCTTGCACACTTAGTGCAAATCTCACCACCGTGAACTCTTATTGCCCGTACACTTAGTGCTGAAAACCAACCACACTATACGTTTCACTTCCTTTTTACATTCGACAATTTAATCTCTTCATACTTATACATTTGTATATATTTCATTTCATTAAACACAATTGCATAGGTATTATGATCATTTAAACCAATACCAAAAATAGGCTTAATGACTTACCTTGTGTTAGGTAAAATAGTTCCAAGTCGGCTACTCGATGACCTTCGATTTTCCCTTGTTGGACGCCTCTCCTTTAGGGTCTTGAGCTTAAACAAATAACTTAACTCATTTAACCGCTTTGCTACATATATTGGTATCCACATTTTAATGATTTTATGACATACGAAACGACATGGTAAAATTTTCATCTTGCTACCTTATGTTCTTAGCTATTCGGCTAATAACCTTATGCAATTACCATACTATCAAAAAAAAAAAATCTAATCACACATGCATATGCATACTTGGACATTCGTCAATCACCTTTGCTAATTTTAAACTCAACATCACATAAGCTCCCGAGTGATGGCTGAATATGTATATCTATACTATAACCTATAATTCATCTACACATGACCTATAGCTCATTCGGTCATTCATCTCTCAAACCTATCAAAGCTTCATATCATACTTCCCTGGTCGAATACACATATAATCACATTTAACATTTTTATTTACTTCATGATACATTCGGCCTTGGCATAATTTCATTAAAAGTCCCTATTAGCCACTTCACCCATCAATTATATCATCTAACACAAAGAAAATAAATCAACCTCTTCACTATCAACCATGGCCGAATGTTTCATGGGTTTAAGGTAGATCCAAGGAAGGAACTCACAATTATTAAGATGTAAGCAACTACCATTCTCCATATTTCAACCGAATTATTCATAACATCAAGACTAAAATTTTTGCTCCTTGAACTTCATACATTTTATACAAACTTTCATAACTCATTCGCCCCTATCAAGAACCATTTAACATGCAAGAAAAATAATCATAGGAGAAGAATTTAGCATTCTAAGTAAGCTCAATTTTTGACCGAATGTTCAAGGTGTCTTTAACCACTCATCCAAAAAAAATCTTTTACTCCATTCTAGTCATTCACCTATTGTTCTATACGACATGCAATTAACTCCTATCTCCAACACTTAATCATTCGGCATATTGCCCAAATACACATAAGAAATCTCAACTTTCTTGACCTTACCAAGAGTGCATCCACAATTCAACTTAGCATATTACAAAACCAAATCAACAAATTCAAAGCTTACCTCCTAATAGCCAAAGGTACTTGCCGAATTGACCTAGGTAAATCTTCCTTCTTTTCACCTTTTGTTTCGGCTTTGAGAGAGGTAGGAGAAGAAGATGAACACCATCCTCTTACTTCTCCTTTATTTAATTCCTTTTCTTACCATTATTAAATAATTTGTTAATATAGAATTGTTTTAAAATTTGAATTAGTGAAGCACTATCTCTTCTTGGCCGGCCACTATGTTTATTGTGGGTAAATTGACATGCAAAACCACTCTTTTCCATGCATGTACTAATAGACCATTGTAAGATTAACCTATCACCTTTCAACAATGTTTCATATAAGTCCATTTTAATAAATTCACATAGAAATGATCAAATTAATGCATGAAACTTTCACACATGCATTTACTAACATCATAAACATAGAATATAACTTTTAATTACTTATAAGACTCGGTTTCGTGGTCCCGAAACCACTTCCCGACTAGGGTCATATTAGGGCTGTCACAACTCTCCCCCACTTAAGAAATTTTTGTCCCCGAAAATCTTACCGGTAAGTAGGTCCGGGTATCGTTCTTTCATAGAGTCCTCAAGTTCCCAAGTGGCTTCTTCAATTCCGTGTTTATGCCACAACACCTTCACTAATGGGATTTTCTTATTCCGCAACTCTTTTACTTCACGCATCAATATGCGAACCGGTTCTTCTTCATAACTCAAATTAGGCTGAATCTCGATCTCAGATGGAGTGATTACATGTGACGGGTCTGACCTATATCGTCGAAGCATTGAGACATGGAAAACGTTGTGAATCTTTTCAAGCTCAGGGGGTAAAATTAATCGGTATGCGACTGGCCCAATTCGTTCAGATATTTCATACGGACCGATGAACCTCGGACTCAATTTGCCCTTACGACCAAATCTAAGCACCTTCTTCTAGGGTGAAGCTTTGAGAAATACTTTGTCCCCAACCTGATATTCAATGTCTTTTCTTTTCAAATCCGCATACGACTTCTGGCGATCCGAAGCTGCCTTTAGACTTTCACGGATCACTTTTACTTTCTGTTCCGCGTCTCTAATCAAATCAACCCCGAAGATTTTACTCTCACTAAGTTCAGTCCAAAATAATGGGGTACGACATTTACGACCGTATAAAGCCTCGTAAGGTGCTATCTTAATGCTTGATTGAAAGCTATTATTGTAAGCGAATTCAATCAAAGGTAAATATCTTTCCCATGAACCACAAAACTCTAAGACACAACATCTCAACATATCCTCGAGTATTTGAATTATTCGCTCAGATTGGCCATCAGTCTAGGGATGAAATGCGGTGCTAAAATGCATCTTAGTACCCAATGCTTCTTGTAATTTCTTCCAAAATCGCGATGTAAATCTTGGGTCTCTATCCGACACGATACAAACAGGTACCCCATGCAATCGAACAATTTGGGAGACGTATAATTCTTCCAATTTATCGAGTGAAAAATCCGTGCGGACAGGAATAAAATGAGCAGACTTGGTCAGTCTATCAACAATGACCCAGACCGAGTCTTTCTTATTCTGAGTCAACGGTAACCCAGATACAAAGTCCATTGTTACTCGATCCCATTTCCATTCGGGTATCATGATTGGCTGAAGTAATCCTGATGGCACTTGATGTTCCGCTTTCACTTGTTGGCATATCAAACACCTTTAAACAAATTCAGAAATGTCTCATTTCATACCGGGCCACCAAAATTGGCGTTTCAGGTCATTGTACATTTTAGTACTACCCGGGTGGACTGACATTCGACTACTGTGAGCCTCGTACAGAATCATCGAAATAAGTTTCAAATTTCTTGGGACACATATTCGACCCTTGAACATCAAGCAATCATTGTTGTCAATCCGAAACTCCGATTCCTCATTCGAGGCACATTCAGCTCGTTTAGAGACCAATTCAGCGTCGACTTTCTGGGATTCAAGTATTTGGTGAATTAAAAATGGTTTGGCCTCTAATTCAACTACTAGCACCTGATCGGGCGAAACGGATAGGTGAGCATCCATCGCTCTCAAAGCAAATAGTGCTTTACGACTTAAAGCATCGGCCACCATGTTAGCCTTCCCCGGGTGATAATCAATGACAAGTTCATAGTCTTTCAACAGCTCAAGCCAACGTCTTTGTCACAGATTTAGATCTCTTTGAGTCATCAGATATTTAAGACTCTTGTGGTCCGAGTAAATATGACACTTTTCTCCAAACAAGTAATGTCGCCCTATTTTCAAGGCGAACACTATGGCTGCTAATTCAAGGTCATGGGTTGGATAGTGTGACAGCCCTAAAGTGACCCTAGTCGGAAAGCGGTTTCGGGACCGCTAAACCGAGTCACCAAATTGTTTGAACATGGTATTTATTGTCTAAAATGTGTAAATATGAATGTGTGAAAGTTTCAAGCTTTGATTTAGTCGATTGCATGTGAATTCAGTTAGTAGGACTTATATGAGAAAATTTAGAAATGTGCTAGGCAAATGCAAAGTGGCCTAATAATGCATGTTGTGAAAATGAGGGATTTGCAGTCAAATTTCCCTAAATATAAGCCTAGTGGCCGGCCATGACAAGGATGATGGGCAAAGAAAACATGTCATAGACATGTTGGCCTAATGCATTATGTAAGGAAAAATAAAATAATGAAAGGGAGGAGTGATGAAAAAAAAAATGAAAGAAATGGTCTCATGCATGCTCCCATTGCCGTGACTAGACAAGGAAAAAAAAAGAAAAAGAAAAAAAAAGTTTTGTTCATCCTTTGGTTGTTCTTGACCGAAATACAAAGGAAAGAAAGGAGGAAATATTGAGAGATTCGACCATGCTTGTAGCTAAGTTAAGGTATGTTTGATGATATTCCATGAGATGCATGCATGTTTTAATTGTTAGCTCGAGTTCTACCTAGCCCATGGTTTAGATTTCTTTTGCTATTTGATGGAGATGAAATTCGGCCATGGATGTTATCTTTCTTGGTTGATGTTTTGATGTTGTTGTGATGAAGCATGAAGAGGAGTGAGTTTGAATGTTTAATAAAAGGAGATTTTTAGGTCATTGAGTTCTTGTTGTTATGTGTGTATGTGCATGAGTATTCGGCCATGCTATAGAATTCATGTTGCAAAATGATAAATGCTTGGTACATTCGGCTATATGGGTTAATGAAAGTTGTATTAAGTTAATGTGCATACTTTAATCTAAGTGTTGAGAAGTATTCGGCTAAGATAGTTAAAAGGTGGGTATTGCCGATTTTTAGATTTAGATTATGGGAGTGGCTATAATGGGCATTAAGATGGTGAACTTAAGAAATATTAAGTAGATGATATAATTGAAGGGTGATGTGGCTAATAGGGACTTTTAATGAAATTATGTCAAGGCCGAATGTATCATGAAGTGAATAAAAATGCCAAATTGTGCTTATATGTATATTAGGCCAAGGAAGCATGATATGAAGCTTGATAGGCTTGAGAGATGAATGACCGAATGAGCTATAGGTCATGTATGGGTTAATTTTATGCATATGTGTGTGTGTGACATTAGTAGTTAATGGCATTCGGCATTATTTAACTAAAATTGGAAATGAATGCTTAAAAGTTAAATAGGTCGCCCTAGTGACCGAATGTGTTAAAAGCTAATATATGGACAAATGATACGAATGAATTGGTTTTTGAAATGTATATGGTTGCCGTATGTGTGTGTTTGATTGAGAAGTAAATTTGTTTGATTTAGCTCAAGAGCTTAAAGGATCAAAGTTGGACAAGGGGAAAGAAAAAGTAATTGAATAGCCGTTGAAGACGTTCAACAACATCCGAGGTAAGTCATTAAGCATATATTTGGTATTGATTTAAAAGATCGTAATACCTATGCAATTGTGTTTAATGAGATGAAATGTATATAAAAATGTATGTGTATGGAATGATGACATTGTTGAATGTAAAAAGGTAGTGAAATGTGTAGAGTGTTTGGTTTTGGCACTAAGTGTGCGAGCAATAAGTGTGTACGGTGACGAGATTGGCACTGAGTGTGCCAGCTTGAAATGTATGGCACTAAGTGTGCGAGCTTAAACTATATGGCACTATGTGTGCGAGCTTAAACCACATGGCACTAAGTGTGCGTGATCGATTATTAAGCACTATGTGTGCGAACTCAATATATATCTTCGATCGATTATTTACATGGAGGGTGTGACCTTATCGAGTTGATCATGGACAGCGGAAAAAGTAAGTACCTTGAGTTCATGGCGAATAGGCGCTATGTTCATGCTCGGGGTTGAGCTTGGTAAGTTTTAAATCTATGTGATGATTACAATTGCAGTCACGTAAATAAGGTATCGTGGGATAGATGAAAGTTCTTTTATTTGTATGATTGTAGCGAAAATGAGATGATGTATGGAAATGCCTCAATTATCCTATTGAATAGTATATGAAATGTCATTGGGTGAATTGGTATGAGATTGAACCGAAAGGTCTAAGGAACTATGGTGTAGTTCGGTATAGATGGGGTACTTGGCCTCGTTTCATTGTTTCATTATGTGAAAATTTTGTTAATGGATGGTTGTGGAATGCTTATGACTTACTGAGTTATATACTCATTCGGTGTTTTCTTGTCACCCATTTTAGGTTTCTTGGACTCGTCCTGTTTGCGTGCTTGGGACCGTCATCGAAGTCATCACACCGGCTAGCAACCTTTTTGGTATTGTCCTCTTAGTCGATCTAGGAGAACATTTTGGCATGTATAGGCTCTTTTGTTTTGTTGAACTTTGGGTTGTAAACTTTAAGCCAGGCGAAGATGGCATAAACATTAAGTCAATTCGGCCTTGTGGCACTTAGTTATAAGTCTTAGTGAGTTCAGTTTTGGATGAGAAATAGTTGAGGTTTGATTGATCATTAGGCCATACACCATGGCTGATTTATTTTGGTGTTATATTCTTGACATGGTTATAGTGTAGTGTGGAGATGCTTGGTGATGAATAGCCTTTGGTATGGCTAGTCACGGTCACAATCTGTGACATGTATGATGAATCTCTAGTTAGACCAAGGAAAAATCATGAAATAGGCATAGTTTATTTCGATGGAATCGCGGACAGCAGCAGTAATGTGAGATCGAAAAATCATTAAAAATAGTAGAAGTGGAATTAAATGATAAAATAATTATGTAATCGAAGCTTGATGGGTCTATTTTCATATGGACAAAACGAAACGACCATATGAGCTGTATGTTAGAGATATTTAGTTTCTTGCGGAACTGGGCCGGGCGAATCTGGATCCCTGTCTTGACTTAGGAAATTCACCGTAAATTATATCGAAATAATTAGAGGACGTGCCTTATATGTAAAGATTCGATATCGAGTCTAGTTTCATTAGAGACAAACGGCATAGGCATCAAAGCCCTGTACAGGGAGATGTTTAAATCGTAAGGTACAGAGGTCAGTGTAGTCGAACCCAGTAACAGGGGAGACTTTAACAAATAAACTGTACTAATTGGCCCAATCGAAAATTCTATAAAAATTCTACCATATAGATATATGAGTCTAGTTTCGGGGAAACTTTACGGAATTGGATTCGAGTTTCAGAAATCAAGATATGATTTTTAAAGAGACTACGACACAATTAGCTTGCTTGGCTGGAACAGAACGAAAAAAAAAGGGGGAAATAAATGAAGTAAGCCCGGTAACACCTCGTGTTCGACTCCGGTAACGACCACGGGTTAGGGGTGTTACATTTGATTGGTATCAGAGCCATGGTTTAGTCGGTTCTAGGACTACCATAGCGCGTATGAGTCTAGCTATACATGCCTTAATGTTAGTGCTTATTAATATGATGACTTCTGACGGTTAAAATTTTTGTTTTGATTAGCAAATGGACCTCGGGGTAGAGAGACCCTTAGCTGATGACGTTGAAAGTGTAGTGGCTGCTCCTGTGCAAGGGACACCGCCTGCTGAACCTCAGTCATCTACGAATAATCAAGATGAAGGGGCAAAACAAGCCTTCTTCACCATGATGAATGAATGGGTCGCGCAATATGCCCGAACCAATCCGGCTGTCCAACCATTCTGAATATAAATAATCCACCCCAAGAGCCCGTAATGCCATCGATTCATCGATTACGTGAGGTCGAGTAAACCACCGTGGATTTGATTAGGAAGCGGGTCAAGAGTTCAAGGCCATACTTATCGATGATGCCGAAAGGCCGAAGTTCGCTTGATAACACCATTCGGTGTTGGATGAACTATCATGCACACCGATGAATGTCTAAAGTGTGCCATATCCTTGTTGCGAGACTCAGCCTACTATGGTGGAGGACCTTGATTTCCATAGTCCCAAAGGAACAAGTTACTTGGGATTTCTTTCAAACGGAATTTCAAAAGAAATATATTAGTCAACGGTTCATCGATCAAAAGCGTAAGGAATTCTTGGAGCTCATGCAAGGCCGTATGACAGTATCTGAATACGAACATGAGTTCGTAAGACTTAGTCGGTATGCTCGGGAGTGTGTAGCTGATGAGGTTGCTATGTGCAAAAGATTTGAAGAAGGATTGAATGAAGATTTAAAGCTACTGGTGGGTATTTTGGAGATAAAAGAATTTGTAACACTAGTTGAACGAGCCTGCAAGGCGGAAGAACTTGGAAAGGAGAAAAAGAAGGCTAAATTTGAAGCTAGAGATCATCGTAAAAGATCGACAGGTAAAGCTCCATTTTCGGCTATAAAGAAATTCAGAGAGGACATAAATAAGTCAAGAACGACTGCGGGGATTTCCATTAGAGCACGACCATCGATGGACTCACGACCTACTTCGGTTGCTAGTGTGGGCAATAATCGTCAAGAAAAGCCTGAATGCCCCAATGTGGAAGACGACACATAGGTGAATGTTGGGGTAAGTCCGCTAATGAGGGCTCATTACGGATGCGGTTCAAGGACCACTTTATTAGAGATTGCACGGAGCTAGATGAGAAGAATAAGATGCAAGGTTCAAGACCTAGTGGGACGACGGCTAGAGGTAGACCCCCGAGAATTTCAGAAGGTAGGGGTGGTAATCAGAGAGGGGCCTCTGATACGGTTGTTTGATCCGAGACCCGTGCTCCTGCTAGAGCATATGCCATCCGCGCACGAGAGGAGGCATCCTCCCCTGACGTTATCACTGGTACTTTCACTCTCTTTGATACTAGTGTGATTGCATTGATTGACCCTGGCTCTACTCATTCATATGTATGTGAAACCTTAGCATCCAAGAAGACTCTACCGTTGAGTCTCTCGAGTTCGTAATTCGAGTGTCAAACCCTTTGGGTCAATACGTACTCGTTGATAAAGTGTGCAAGAGATGCCCCTAATAATTCGAGAATCTGTTTTCCTACCGATCGATGCTTTTACCGCTTAACGAATTCGATGTTATTCTTGGTATGGATTGGTGACCGTACATGATGCAAATGGTGAATCGCAAAGGAAAACCATTGATTTGAGGAGTGCAAATAATGAGGTAGTCCGAGTCGAGTCTCATCGATTTAAAAGGAGCGCCAATGATAATATCTTCAATGACCGCCGAGAGATATGTGAAAAGGGTGTGAAACATACCTTGCGTATGTGTTTGAGAGCAAAGAGACGGAAAGGAAACTAGAATCAGTACCAGTGGTTTGTAAGTATTCAGATGTTTTTCCTGAGGAGTTACCGGGATTGCCACCGGTTCGAGAAGTGGAATTCGGCATCAAAATTGTACCTGGTACCACTCCAATCTCAATAGCCCCGTATCGTATGGCATTAACGGAATTAAAGGAATTGAAGGTTCAATTGCAAGAATTGACGGATAGAGTTTTCGCTCGACCGAGTTCTTCACCATGGGGCGCACCAGTGTTGTTTGTGAAGAAGAAGGATAGAACTATGAGATTGTGCATCGACTATCGTCAGTTGAATAAAGTGACAATAAAGAATAAATACCCGTTGCCACGTATTGATCATTTGTTTGATCAATTAAAGGGAGCCTCAGTGTTTTCAAAGATAGATTTGAGATCGGGATACTATCAGTTGAGGGTTCGAGAATCGGACATACCAAAACCGCTTTTAGAACGAGGTACGGTCACTCTGAATTCTTAGTGATGCCGTTTGGGCTCACTAATGCCCCTGCGGTATTTATGGATTTAATGAATCGAATTTTCAGGCCATACTTGGATCGGTTCGTAGTTGTGTTTATCGATGACATTTTGGTCTATTCGAGAGATGAAATCGAACATCTTGAACACCGAGGCTAGTGTTGCAAATTTTACGAGATAAGCGATTATACATAAAGTTCAAGAAATGTGAATTTTGGTTGAGAGAGGTTAGCTTTTTGGGGCACGTGGTGTCCGTATCGGGTGTCAGAGTGGACCCGAACAAAATTTCGGCCATAGTCGATTGGAAACCTCCAAGGAATGTTACTGAAGTTAAGAGCTTTTTGGGGCTTGCCGGATACTATCGACGGTTTGTAAAGGATTTTCGATGATAGCTGCACTGTTGACAAAACTACTTCAAAAGATGTTAAGTTCGAGTGGTCGGAACATTTGTCAAGAAAGTTTCGATCGACTAAAAACTGTTTAACCGAGGCCCCATGCTAGTACATTTGAG
This sequence comes from Gossypium arboreum, assembly GCF_025698485.1. Taxonomy (NCBI): domain Eukaryota; kingdom Viridiplantae; phylum Streptophyta; class Magnoliopsida; order Malvales; family Malvaceae; genus Gossypium; species Gossypium arboreum. The sequence goes on along the minus strand of NC_069078.1, from coordinate 15,048,572 downwards.
TCCGGTAAAGAGTTAAATCATTTGATGGCGCATCCTTGCTTGGGCTAGGTTGTGTATTGATGCAAGAGGGTCGAGTTGTGGCTTACACGTCGAGACAATTAAAGTCGCATGAGAGAAACTATCCGACCCATGACCTTGAATTAGCAGCCATAGTGTTCGCCTTGAAAATATGGCGACATTACTTGTTTGGAGAAAGGTGTCATATTTATTCGGACCACAAGAGTCTTAAATATTTGATGACTCAGAGAGATCTAAATCTGCGACAAAGACGTTGGCTTGAGTTGTTGAAAGACTATGAATGTGACAGCCCAAAATTGACCCTAGCCGGGAAGTGGTTTCGGGACCGCTAAACCGAGTCACCGGAATGTTTGAATGTAAAATTTATTGTCTAGAATATGTAATTATGAATGTGTGAAAATTTCAAGATCCGATTTAGCCGATTTCATGTGAATTCAGTTAGTAGGACTTGTGTGACACTTTCAAAAAGTGAAAGGCTAATCTATAAGGACCTAATAGTGCATGTAGTCAAAGGGGAGGACTTGCATGTCAAATTCCCCCCCCCAAGTTGTAGTGGCCGACCATGACAAGGAATCATGGGCTAAACATGTCATGAAACATGTTTTGTTGGTGCACTAGGGAGAAACAATAAACAAATAAGTATGGGTAATAAAGAAAGAAAAAAAAATGTGAGTGTGTGAGTGAAACCCCCCCTTGCCGTGCATTGTGGAAGAGAATAGAAAAATTTTGTTCACACATTTTTCTCTTCTTACGCTGAAAATACTAAGGAAAAAGGGAGGATTTTTGCTTAATGCTTGGTTTAGAAGAGAACTAGAAGGAGATTTGGCTATACTTGCATCAATATTAAGGTATGTTTGAGGTGGTGTTATGAGATTCATGCTTGTTTTGGTTGCTAACTTGATGTGCATGTTAGCCATGGTTCAAATCCTTGTTATGCCATGAAAATGGTATTTAGCCAAGGTTGATATTGTGTTGAAACCATTGCATGCTAAATATGAAGCTTGCTAATGATGCATGTAAGGATGGATTGACTACTCTTGAAATTCCTTTTTAGTATTCTTGAGTAGGGCATTGAGTCCTTTGTTTAACCATGACAAAAAAAAAAAATTTAAAAGGGGTATGGTGTGTGAGGTATTCGGCCATGGTATGCTCATGAGCATGGTTTATGCTTCTTGCATGATAGTTAAAATTTGTGTTTTGGGTGGTTATGGACACCTTGAAATTCGGCCTTGCACCTATATGTGTATATATGTTTGCACATGATGTTTTGGTTAGGAAGTAAATGATAAATGTGTTTGTTTAAAGAAGAAATCGTTGGAGAATGTTTGTAAAATTGCAAGTATATTCGCCATTAGGGTGAATGTGTAGGTGATGTTGAATCAAGTTTTGGTGCATATTCGGTTATGTGTATAATCGACCAAATGGGTGATTAGTGAGAATGGTTGCCGAATATACAAGCATACATATGCATGTGTAGTTGAATTATGAATGTTTTAGCAAGATGGCTAAACTAGTTGATTTATTGATCAAGCTCAAGGAGTTAAAGAAGGAGAATCAAGCAAGGGAAAGACGAAGGTCATCGAGTAGCCGACTTGGAACTATTTTACCCAACACGAAGTAAGTCATTAAGCACATATTTGATATTGCTTAAATGATTGTAAAAATTATGCAATTGTGTTTAATGGGATGATATATATATATTTATAAATGAAAATGTATGTGTATGGAATGATGACCCTTGTTGAATGTAAAAGAAATAGTAAAATGTGTAGAAAGTTGCTTTCGGCACTAAGTGTCGGGAACAATCTGAGTGTACGGTGACGAGATTAGGACTAAGTGTGCATGCTGGAAATATATGGCACTAAGTGTGCATGCTGGAAATATATGGCACTAAGTGTGCGAGCTCGAAGGGTATGGCACTATGTGTGCGGGCTTAAATCGCATGGCACTAAGTGTGCGAAATCGAGTATTAAGCACTGTGTGTGCGTACTCTATATATATATATATAAATATATCCGATCAAACAATTATATGGAGGGTGTGTCTCCATCGAGTTGAGTATGGACAGCGGATCGGGTAAGTACCTTGAGCTCATGACGAATAGGAAATACGTTCATGCTCGGGTTTGAGCTTGGTACGCTTTAAATCTATGTGATGATTGCAATTGTGTGATTGTGGTGAAAATGAGTTAGTGTGTGAAAATGCCTCAAATATCTTATTGTGTAGAATATGAAATGTGGATGTATGACTTGGTATGAGATTGAACCGAAAGGTCCGAGGAATTATGGTATAGTTTCGGTATGGATGAGTACCTAGCCTCGTTTATGGTTTCATGTTGTGATAACTTTATTAATGGATGGTGGTTGAATGCTTATGACTTACTGAGTTATAAACTCACTCGGTGTTTTCTTGTCACCCCTTTTAGGTCTCTTGGACTCGTATTGTTTGCGTGCTCGGAACTGTCGTTGAAGTCATCACACCGGCTGGAAATCTTTTGGTATTGTCTTCGTAGTTGAACTAGGAGAACATTTGGCATGTATAGGCTATTATGTTTTGTTGAATTATGGGTTGTAAACTTTAAGCCATGTAAAAATGGCCTATGTGGTCGTTGAGTGGGATGCTAGAACCTATAGCCACGAGTCTTAGAAACTTTAATTTTGATAAGGTAGCCATAATTTGTGTCATGTATGATGGATGATTAGTAAGGTCAAGGAAAGATTCATGAACTTGGCATAGTCTACTGCAGTAACTGTTGCAGACAGCAGCAGTGATATGAGATTGAAAAATCACTAAAAATAGTAGAAGTAGAATTAAATAGTGAATGAATTATGAAATTGAACCCTGATGAATCTATTTTCATATGGACGAAACGAAACGACCATATGAGCAGTATACTGAGAGATATTAAAGTTCTCGTGAGACAGGGCCAGAACTATTACTGGATCCCCTGTCTCGACTTTGAAAATTTACTATAAATTATCTAGAAAGAATTAGAAGTCATGCCTTATATGTGCAGATTCCATTTTTAGTCTAGTTTCATTAGAAACAAACGGCACCAGTATTAAATCCCTGTACAGAGAGATATTAAAGTTGTAACGCGCGAAGGTCAGTGTAGTCGACCCCTGTAGCATGGGTGACTTTAACTAATAAACTGTACCAATTGGCCCGACCAAAAATTCTAGAAATAAATCCATGGATGGATATATGAGTATAGTTTCAGGGAAAATTTACGGAATTGGTTTTCGAGTTCTGGAACTCGAGATATGATTTTTAAGGTAACAGTGACGCAGTTAGCTAGCCTGCCTGAAACAAAATTTCATAATTTCCAAGAGGAAATAAGGGAAGTAAGCAGTAACACCTCGTGGTCGAATCCGGTGACGGTCACGGGTTTGGGGTGTTACATTTAATTGGTATCGAGCTATGGTTTAGTCGGTTCTAGGACTACCATAGCGCGTGTGAGTGTAGCTATACATGCCAAATTGTTATTGCTCAATAATGTGATGACTTGACGGTTGAAATTTTTGTTTTGATTAGCAATGGAACCCGAGATAGAGACCCTTGGCGGATGACGTTGAAAGTGTAGCGGCTGCTCCGCGCAAGGGACACCGCCTGATGAGCCTCGGTCATCCATGAATAATCAAAATGAAGGGCGAAACAAGCCTTCTTCACCATGATGAATGAGTGGGTCGCATAATATGCCCGAACCAATCCGCTGTCCAACCATTCCGAATTAAAATACTCCACCCCAAGAGCCCGCAATGCCTCCTGTCATCGATCCTGTGAGGTGAGTAAACCACCGTGGACTTGATTAGGAAGCGTAATGAGGAGTTCAAGGCCATAGTTCTTGATGATGCCGAAAAGGCCGAGTTCGCTCGATAACACCATTAGAGTGTTAGATGAACTCATGCACACCGATGAATGTCTTAAGTGTGCTATATCCTTGTTATGAGACTCGACTTACTATTGGTGGAGGACTTTAATTTCCATAGTCCCAAATGAACGAGTTACTTGGGATTTCTTTCAATCCAATTTCGAAAGAAATACATTAGTCAACGGTTCATCGATCGAAGCGTAAGGTATTCTTGGAACTCAAGCAAGGCGGATGATCAGATCTGAATCTGAACATGAGTTCGTAAGACTTAGTCGGTATGCTCGGAGTGTGTGGCTGATGAGGTTGCTATGTGCAAAAGATTTGAAGAAGGATTGAATGAAGACTTAAAGTCGCTAGTGGGTATTTTGGAGATAAAGGAGTTCGTAACACTAGTCGAACGAGCCCGCAAAGCGGAAGAACTCGGAAAGGAAAAGAAGAAGGCTGAATTTGAAGCAAGAGATTATCGTAAAAGATCGTGAGTAAAGCTCCGTTCTCGCATAAAGAAGTTCGTGGAGGACACTAATAAGTCGAGGCGATGCGGGAATTTCCATCGAGCCCGACCATTAACGGACTCCGAGCTACTTGGTAGCTAGTGTGGGCAATAATCGTCAAGAGAGACTGAATGCCCCCAATGTGGAAGACGACACCTAGGTGAATGTTGGGGTAAGTCCATTAATAGGGCTGTTATGGATGCGGTTCGAAGGACTACTTCATTAGAGATTTCACGGAGCTAGATGAGAGGAATAAGACGCAAGGTGCAAGACCTAGTGGAACGACGGCTGGAGGTAGGCCCTCGAGAATCTCTGGAGGTAGGGGTGGTAATCGAGAGGAGCCTCTAATACGGCTGTCCGATCCGAGACCCGTGCTCTGCTAGAGCATATGCCATCCGCAAGCACGAGAGGAGGCATCCTCCCCGACGTTATCCTTGGTACTTTTACTCTCTTTGATACTAGTGTGATTGCATTGATTGACCCCGCTCTACTCACTCATATGTATGTGAAACCTTAGCATCCAAGAAGACTCTACCGTTGAGTCTCTTCGAGTTCGTAATTCGAGTGTCAAACCCTTTGGGTCAATACGTGCTCGTTGATAAAGTGTGCAAGAGATGCCCCTAATAATTCGAGAATCCTATTTTCCTACCGATCGATGCTTCTACCATTTAATGAATTCGATGTTATTCTTGGTATGGATTGGTGACCGTACATGATGCACGGTGGTGGATCGCAAAAGGAAAACCATTGATTTGAGGAGTGCAAATAATGAGGTAGTCCGAGTCGAGTCTCTTGATTTAAAAGGAGCGCCAATGATAATATCTTCTATGACCGCTTCGGAGGTATGTGAAAAGGGTGTGAAACATACCTTGCATATGTGTTTGAAAGTAAAGAGACGGAAAGGAAACTCGAATCGGTACCAGTGGTTTGTGAGTATTCAGATGTTTTTCCTGAGGAGTTACCGGGATTGCCACCGGTTCGAGAAGTGGAATTCGGCATCGAAGTTGTACCGGGTACTACGCCGATTTCAATAGCCCCGTATCTTCGCTCGACCGAGTTTTTCTCCATGGGGCGCACCTGTATTGTTTGTGAAAAAGAAGGACGGAACCATGAGGTTGTGCATTGACTATCGTCAACTCAATAAAGTGACGATAAAGAATAAATATCCATTGCCACGAATTGATGATTTGTTTGATCAATTAAAGGGAGCCTCAGTGTTTTCAAAGATAGATTTGAGGTCGGGGTACTATCAGTTGAGGGTCCGAGAATCGGACATACCCAAAACCGCTTTTAGAACGAGGTACGGTCACTACGAATTCTTGGTGATGCCGTTTGGGCTTACTAATGCCCTGCGGTATTTATGGATTTAATGAATAGAATTTTGAGGCCATACTTGGATCGGTTCAGTAGTTGTATTTATCGATGACATTTTGGTCTATTCGAGAGATGAAACCGAACATCTTTGAGCACCGAGGCTAATGTTGCAAATTTTACGAGATAAGCGATTATCACGCAAAGTTGATGAAGTGTGAATTTTGGTTGAAAGAGGTTAGCTTTTTGGGGCACGTGGTGTCGCGTCGGGTGTCGAGGTGGACGAACAAAATTTCGACCATAGTCGATTGGAAACCTTCAAGGAATATTCTTGAGGTTCGGACCTTTTGGGGCTTGCGGTTATTACCGACGATTTGTAAAGGTTTCTCAACGATAGCCACGCCAATGACGGCTACTCCAAAAGGATGTTAAGTTCGAATGGACGGAGAAATGTCGAAAAGTTTCGATCAATGAAAACTTATTTGATGAATCTCCAATTCTAGTGCAACCCGAAACGGGCAAAGAGTTTGTTATTTATAGTGACGCATCCCTACTCGGGTTAGGTTGCGTATTGATGCAAGAAGGTCGAGTTGTGGCCTATGCGTCGAGGCAATTAAAGCCACACGAGAAAAATTATCCGACCCATGATCTCGAATTGGCTGCCATCGTATTCGCCTTAAAGATATGGCGACATTACTTAGTTGGTGAGAAGTGCCATGTGTATTCGAATCACAAAAGTCTCAAATATGTGATGACTCAAAGAGACTTAAATCTGCGACAAAGACGTTGGCTCGAGCTGTTAAAGGATTATGAGCTGGTTATTGACTATCACCCGGGAAAGGCTAATGTGGTTGCGGATGCCTTAAGTCGTAAATCACTATTCGCTTTATGAGCGATGAATGTACACTTGTCTGTTCTACCCGACAATATGTTAGTAGCTAAATTGAAAGCCAAACCATTATTGATACGTCAAATTCATGAAGCTCAGAAAGTCGGCGATGAGTTGGTTGCAAAACGGGCTGAGTGTGTTCCGAACAAGGAGTCGGAGTTTCAAATCGATGATGACGATTGTTTGAGGTTCAGAAGTCGTCTGTGTGTTCCAAAGAATTCGGAACTTATCTCGATAATTCTGAACGAAGTCCATTGTAGCCGAATGGCAATCCACCCGGGGAGTACGAAGATGTACAACGATTTGAAACGTCGGTTTTGGTGGCATGGTATGAAACGAGACATCTCAGACTTTGTTTGAGATGTTTAATATGTCAACAAGTGAAAGCGGAACATCAAGTGCCTTGAGATTACTTGGTAGATCACGATACCCGAGTGGAAATGGGATCGAGTCACCATGGACTTTGTATCCGGACTGCCATTGTCAGCGAGTAAGAAGGATGCGGTTTGGGTCGTGGTAGATAGATTGACTAAGTCGGCTCACTTTGTCCCCGTACGTACGGATTTTTTTTTCAATGGACAAACTAGCCGAATTGTACGTTTCTCAGATTGTGAGATTACACGGGGTGCCTATTTCCATCGTGTCGGATAGAGATCTGAGATTTACCTCGCGATTTTGGAGGAAGTTGCAAGAAGCTTTGGGTACCAAGTTGCATCTCGGCACCACCTTTCACCCCAAACCGATGGTCAATCCGGCGGATAATTCAAATACTTGAGGATATGTTGAGATGTTGCATCCTCGAGTTCGATGGTTCATGGGAGCGGTATTTGCCTTTGATTGAATTCGCCACAACAATGGTTTTCAATCAAGTATTAAGATGGCACCCTACGAGGCTTTGTGCGGTCGTAAATGCCGTACACCATTGTTTTGGTGAGCTTGGTGAAAGCAAAATTTTGGGGTGGATTTGATTAGAGATTTGAGCAGAAAGTGAAAGTAATCCGTGAAAGTCTAAAGATAGCCTCCGACCGTCAGAAGTCGTACGCGGATCTGAAACGAAAAGACATCGAGTATCAGGTGGGAGATAAAGTGTTTCTTAAGGTTTCACCTTGGAAAAAGATACTCAGATTCGGCCGTAAGGGCAAGTTGAGCCCGAGGTTCATTGAGCCATATGAGATATCCGAGCGAGTCGGTCCAGTTGCATATCGTTTGATTTTGCCCCCTGAACTTGAAAAGAGTCACGATGTCTTTCATGTTTCGATGCATCAACGCTATAGATCTGATCCATCGCACGTGATTAGTCCATCAGAGGTTGAAATTCAAGCCAATATGAGTTATGAGGAAGAACCGATTCGTATCCTATCACGTGAAGTGAAAGAGTTGCGAAACAAGCGGGTTCCGCTAGTGAAAGTGTTATGGCTCAAACACGGGATAGAAGAAGCTACTTGGGAAAACGAGAACTCTATGAAAGAGCGATACCCAACCCTATTTACCGGTAAGATTTTTGGGGACGAAAATTTCTTAAGTGGGGGAGAGTTGTGACAACCCAAAATTGACCCTAGCCGGGAAGTGGTTTCGGGACCGTTAAACTGAGTCACCGGAATGTTTGAATGTAAAATTTATTGTCTAGAATATGTAATTATGAATGTGTGAAAATTTCAAGATCCGATTTAGCCGATTTCATGTGAATTCAGTTAGTAGGACTTGTGTGACACTTTCGAAAAGTGAAAGGCTAATCTATAAGGACCTAATAGTGCATGTAGTCAAAGGGGAGGACTTGCATGTCAAATTCCCCCCCTAAGTTGTAGTGGCCGGCCATGACAAGGAATCATGGGCTAAACATGTCATGAAACATGTTTTGTTGGTGCACTAGGGAGAAACAATAAACAAATAAGTATGGGGAATAAAGAAAGAAAAAAAAATGTGTGTGTGTGAGTGAAACCCCCCCTTGCCGTGCATTGTGGAAGAGAAAAGAAAAATTTTGTTCATCCTTTTTCCACTTCTTAGGCCGAAAATACTAAGGAAAAAGGGAGGATTTTTGCTTCATGCTTGGTTTAGAAGAGAACTAGAAGGAGATTTGGCTATACTTGCATCAATATTAAGGTATGTTTGAGGTGGTGTCATGAGATTCATGCTTGTTTTGGTTGCTAACTTGATGTGCATGTTAGCCATGGTTCAAATCCTTGTTATGCCATGAAAATGGTATTTAGCCAAGGTTGATATTGTGTTGAAACCATTGCATGCTAAATATGAAGCTTGCTAATGATGCATGTAAGGATGGATTGACTACTCTTGAAATTCCTTTTTAGTATTCTTGAGTAGGGCATTGAGTCCTTTGTTTAACCATGACAAAAAAAAAAAATTTAAAAGGGGTATGGTGTGTGAGGTATTCGGCCATGGTATGCTCATGAGCATGGTTTATGCTTCTTGCATGATAGTTAAAATTTGTGTTTTGGGTGGTTATGGACACCTTGAAATTCGGCCTTGCGCCTATATGTGTATATATGTTTGCACATGATGTTTTGGTTAGGAAGTAAATGATAAATGTGTTTGTTTAAAGAAGAAATCGTTGGAGAATGTTTGTAAAATTGCAAGTATATTCGGCCATTAGGGTGAGTGTGTAGGTGATGTTGAATCAAGTTTTGGTGCATATTAGGTTATGTGTATAATCGACCAAATGGGTGATTAGTGAGAATGGTTGCGAATATACAAGCATACATATGCATGTGTAGTTGAATTATGAATGTTTTAGCAAGATGGCTAAACTAGTTGATTTATTGATCAAGCTCAAGGAGTTAAAGAAGGAGAATCAAGCAAGGGAAAGACGAAGGTCATCGAGTATTCGACTTGGAACTATTTTACCCAACACGAAGTAAGTCATTAAGCACATATTTGATATTGCTTAAATGATTGTAAAAATTATGCAATTGTGTTTAATGGGATGATATATATATATTTATAAATGAAAATGTATGTGTATGGAATGATGACCCTTGTTGAATGTAAAAGAAATAGTAAAATGTGTAGAAAGTTGCTTTCGGCACTAAGTGTCTTGGGCAATCTGAGTGTGCGGTGACGAGATTAGGACTAAGTGTGCATGCTGGAAATATATGGCACTAAGTGTGCATGCTGGAAATATATGGCACTAAGTGTGCATGCTGGAAATATATGGCACTAAGTGTGCGAGCTCGAAGGGTATGGCACTATGTGTGCGGGCTTAAATCGCATGGCACTAAGTGTGCGAAATCGAGTATTAAGCACTGTGTGTGCGTACTCTATATATATATATATAAATATATCCGATCAAACAATTATATGGAGGGTGTGTCTCCATCGAGTTGAGTATGGACAGCGGATCGGGTAAGTACCTTGAGCTCATGACGAATAGGAAATACGTTCATGCTCGGGGTTGAGCTTGGTAAGCTTTAAATCTATGTGATGATTGCAATTGTGTGATTGTGGTGAAAATGAGTTAGTGTGTGAAAATGCCTCAAATATCTTATTGTGTAGAATATGAAATGTGGATGTATGACTTGGTATGAGATTGAACCGAAAGGTCCAGGAATTATGGTATAGTTTCGGTATGGATGAGTACCTAGCCTCGTTTATGGTTTCATGTTGTGATAACTTTATTAATGGATGGTGGTTGAATGCTTATGACTTACTGAGTTATAAACTCACTCGGTGTTTTCTTGTCACCCTTTTAGGTCTCTTGGACTCGTATTGTTTGCGTGCTCGGGCTGTCGTTGAAGTCATCACACCGGCTGGAAATCTTTTGGTATTGTCTTCGTAGTTGAACTAGGAGAACATTTGGCATGTATAGGCTATTATGTTTTGTTGAATTATGGGTTGTAAACTTTAAGCCATGTAAAAATGGCCTATGTGGTCGTTGAGTGGGATGCTAGAACCTATAGCCACGAGTCTTAGAAACTTTAATTTTGATAAGGTGGCCATAATTTGTGTCATGTATGATGGATGATTAGTAAGGTCAAGGAAAGATTCATGAACTTGGCATAGTCTACTGCAGTAACTGTTGCAGACAGCAGCAGTGATATGAGATTGAAAAATCACTAAAAATAGTAGAAGTAGAATTAAATAGTGAATGAATTATGAAATTGAACCCTGATGAATCTATTTTCATATGGACGAAACGAAACGACCATATGAGCAGTATACTGAGAGATATTAAAGTTCTCGTGAGACAGGGCCAGAACTATTACTGGATCCCCTGTCTCGACTTTGAAAATTTACTATAAATTATCTAGAAAGAATTAGAAGTCATGCCTTATATGTGCAGATTCCATTTTAGTCTAGTTTCATTAGAAACAAACGGCACCAGTATTAAATCCCTGTACAGAGAGATATTAAAGTTGTAACGCGCGAAGGTCAGTGTAGTCGACCCCTGTAGCATGGGTGACTTTAACTAATAAACTGTACCAATTGGCCCGACCAAAAATTCTAGAAATAAATCCATGGATGGATATATGAGTATAGTTTCAGGGAAAATTTACGGAATTGGTTTTCGAGTTCTGGAACTCGAGATATGATTTTTAAGGTAACAGTGACGCAGTTAGCTAGCCTGCCTGAAACAAAAATTTCATAATTTCCAAGAGGGAAATAAGGGAAGTAAGCCCGGTAACACCTCGTGGTCGAATCCGTGACGGTCACGGGTTTGGGGTGTTACATTTAATTGGTATCGAGCTATGGTTTAGTCGGTTCTAGGACTACCATAGCGGCGTGTGAGTGTAGCTATACATGCCAAATTGTTATTGCTCAATAATGTGATGACTTGACGGTTGAAATTTTTGTTTTGATTAGCAATGGAACCCGAGATAGAGACCCTTGGCGGATGGCGTTGAAAGTGTAGCGGCTGCTCCGCGCAAGGGACACCGCCTGATGAGCCTCGTCATCCGCGAATAATCAAAATGAAGGGCGAAACAAGCCTTCTTCACCATGATGAATGAGTGGGTCGCGTAATATGCCCGAACCAATCCGGCTGTCCAACCATTCCCGAATTAAAATACTCCACCCCAAGAGCCCGCAATGCCTCCTCATTCATCGATCTGTGAGGCTGAGTAAACCACTGTGGACTTGATTAGGAAGCGTGGGGCCGAGGAGTTCAAGGCCATAGTTCTTGATGATGCCGAAAAGGCCGAGTTCGCTCGATAACACCATTAGAGTGTTAGATGGTATCATGCACACCGATGAATGTCTTAAGTGTGCTATATCCTTGTTGCGAGACTCGACTTACTATTGGTGGAGGACTTTAATTTCCATAGTCCCAAATGAGCGAGTTACTTGGGATTTCTTTCAATCCAATTTGAAAGAAATACATTAGTCAACAGTTCATCGATCGAAGCGTAAGGTATTCTTGGAACTCAAGCAAGGCGGATGATCAGTATCTGAATCTGAACATGAGTTCGTAAGACTTAGTCGGTATGCTCGGGAGTGTGTGGCTGATGAGGTTGCTATGTGCAAAAGATTTGAAGAAGGATTGAATGAAGACTTAAAGGCGCTAGTGGGTATTTTGGAGATAAAGGAGTTCGTAACACTAGTCGAGCGAGCACGCAAGGCGGAAGAACTCGGAAAGGAAAAGAAGAAGGCTGAATTTGAAGCAAGAGATTATCGTAAAAGATCGGCGAGTAAAGCTCCGTTCTCGTGAGAAAGAAGTTCGTGGAGGACACTAATAAGTCGAGGCGATGCGGGAATTTCCATCGAGGCAGACCATTAACGGACTCCGAGCTACTTGATAGCTAGTGTGGGCAATAATCGTCAAGAGAGACCTGAATGCCCCAATGTGGAAGACGACACCTAGGTGAATGTTGGGGTAAGTGCATTAATAGGGCTGTTATGGATGCGGTTCGAAGGACTACTTCATTAGAGATTTCACGGAGCTAGATGAGAGGAATAAGGCGCAAGGTGCAAGACCTAGTGGAGCGACGGTGGAGGTAGGCCCTCGAGAATCTCTGGAGGTAGGGGTGGTAATCGAGAGGAGCCTCTGTCTGGCTGTCCGATCCGAGACCCGTGCTCTGCTAGAGCATATGCCATCCGCAAGCACGAGAGGAGGCATCCTCCCCGACGTTATCACTGGTACTTTTACTCTCTTTGATACTAGTGTGATTGCATTGATTGACCCCGGCTCTACTCACTCATATGTATGTGAAACCTTAGCATCGGTAAGACTCTACTGTTGAGTCTCTTGAGTTAAATAATTCGAGTGTCAAACCCTTTGGGTCAATCGTGCTTTCGTTGATAAAGTGTGCAAGAGATGCCCCTAATAATTCGAGAATCCTATTTTCCTACCGATCGATGCTTCTACCATTTAATGAATTCGATGTTATTCTTGGTATGGATTGGTGACCGTACATGATGCGGTGGTGGATCGCAAAGGAAAACCATTGATTTGAGGAGTGCAAATAATGAGGTAGTCCGAGTCGAGTCTCTTGATTTAAAAGGAGCGCCACGATAATATCTTCTATGACCGCTCGGAGGTATGTGAAAAGGGTGTGAAACATACCTTGCATATGTGTTTGAAAGTAAAGAGACGGAAAGGAAACTCGAATCGGTACCGATGGTTTGTGAGTATTCAGATGTTTTTCCGAGGAGTTACTGGGATTGCCACCGGTTCGAGAAGTGGAATTCGCATCGAAGTTGTACGGGTACTACGCCGATTTCAATAGCCCGTATCTTCGCTCGATCGAGTTTTTCTCCATGGGCGCTTTGTATTGTTTGTGAAAAGAAGGACGGAACCATGAGGTTGTGCATTGACTATCGTCAACTCAATAAAGTGACGATAAAGAATAAATATCCATTGCCACGAATTGATGATTTGTTTGATCAATTAAAGGAGCCTCGGTGTTTTCAAAGATAGATTTGAGGTCGGGTACTATCGGTTGAGGTCCGAGAATCGGACATACCCAAAACCGCTTTTAGAGCGAGGTGCGGTCACTACTGAATTCTTGGTGATGCCGTTTGGGCTTACTAATGCCCTGCGGTATTTATGGATTTAATGAATAGAATTTTCAGGCCATACTTGGATCGGTTCAGTAGTTGTATTTATCGATGACATTTTGGTCTATTCGAGAGATGAAACCGAACATCTTTGAGCACCGAGGCTAATGTTGCAAATTTTACGAGATAAGCGATTATACGCAAAGTTGATGAAGTGTGAATTTTGGTTGAAAGAGGTTAGCTTTTGGGGCACGTGGTGTCGCGTCGGTGTCGTGGTGGACCGAACAAAATTTCGGCCATAGTCGATTGGAAACCTTCAAGGAATGTTACTGAGGTTCGGACCTTTTTGGGGCTTGCCGGTTATTACCGACGATTTGTAAAAGGTTTCTCAACGATAGCCACGCCAATGACGGCTACTCCAAAAGGATGTTAAGTTCGAATGGACGGAGAAATGTCGAGAAAAGTTTCGATCAAGCGAAAACTTATTTGGTGAATCTCCAATTCTAGTGCAACCGAAGCGGGCAAAGAGTTTGTTATTTATAGTGACGCATCCCTACTCGGGTTAGGTTGCGTATTGATGCAAGAAGGTCGAGTTGTGGCCTGTCGTCGAGGCAATTAAAGCCACACGAGAAAAATTATCCGACCCATGATCTCGAATTGGTCGCCATCGTATTCGCCTTAAAGATATGGCGACATTACTTAGTTGGTGAGAAGTGCCATGTGTATTGAATCACAAAAGTCTCAAATATGTGATGACTCAAAGAGACTTAAATCTGCGACAAAGGCGTTGGCTCGGTACATTAAAGGATTATGAGTGGTTATTGACTATCACCGGGAAAGGCTAATGTGGTTGCGGATGCCTTAAGTCGTAAATCACTATTAAGCTTTATGAGCGATGAATGTACACTTATGCATTCTACCCGACAATATGTTAGTAGCTAAATTGAAAGCCAAACCATTATTGATCGTCAAATTCATGAAGCTCGAGAAAGTCGGCGATGAGTTGGTTGCAAAGCGAAATTTGAGTGTGTTCGAACAAGGAGTCGGAGTTTCAAATCGATGATGACGATTGTTTGAGGTTCGAAGTCGTCTGTGTGTTCCAAAGAATTGAACTTATCTCGATAATTCGAATGAAGTCCATTGTAGCCGAATGGCAATCCACGAGAGTCGAAGATGTACAACGATTTGAAAGCGTCGGTTTTGGTGGCATGGTATGAAGCGAGACATCTCAGACTTTGTTTGAGATGTTTAATATGTCAACAAGTGAAAGCGGAACATCAAGTGCCTTGAGATTACTTGATAGATCACGATACCCGAGTGGAAATGGGATCGAGTCACCATGGACTTTGTATCCGGTTGCCATTGTCGTGAGTAAGAAGGATGCGGTTTGGGTCGTGGTAGATAGATTGACTAAGTCGGCTCACTTTGTCCCGTGACGTCACGGATTTTTTTCAATGGACAAACTAGCCGAATTGTACGTTTCTCAGATTGTGAGATTACACGGGGTGCCTATTTCCATCGTGTCGGATAGAGATCTGAGATTTACCTCGCGATTTTGGAGGAAGTTGCAAGAAGCTTTGGGTACCAAGTTGCATCTCAGCACCACCTTTCACCCCCAAACCGATGGTCAATCCGAGCGGATAATTCAAATACTTGAGGATATGTTGAGATGTTGCATCCTCGAGTTCGATGGTTCATGGGAGCGGTATTTGCCTTTGATTGAATTTCGCACAACAATGGTTTTCAATCAAGTATTAAGATGGCACCCTACGAGGCTTTATGCGGTCGTAAATGCCGTACACCATTGTTTTGGTGAGCTTGGTGAAAGCAAAATTTTTGGGGTGGATTTGATTAGAGATCTTTGAGCAGAAAGTGAAAGTAATCCGTGAAAGTCGAAGATAGCCTCCCACCGTCGAAGTCGTGCAGCGGATCTCAAAGCGAAAAGACATCGAGTATCGGTGGGAGATAAAGTGTTTCTTAAGGTTTCACCTTGGAAAAAGATACTCAGATTCGGCCGTAAGGGCAAGTTGAGCCCGAGGTTCATTGAGCCATATGAGATATCCGAAAGCGAGTCGGTCCGATTGCATATCGTTTGATTTTGCCCCCTGAACTTGAAAAGAGTCACGATGTCTTTCATGTTTCGATGCATCGACGCTATAGATCTGATCCATCGCACGTGATTAGTCCATCAGAGGTTGAAATTCAAGCCAATATGAGTTATGAGGAAGAACCGATTCGTATCCTATCACGTGAAGTGAAAGAGTTGCGAAACAAGCGGGTTCCGCTAGTGAAAGTGTTATGGCTCAAACACGGGATAGAAGAAGCTACTTGGGAAAACGAGAACTCTATGAAAGAGCGATACCCAACCCTATTTACCGGTAAGATTTTTGGGGACGAAAATTTCTTAAGTGGGGGAGAGTTGTGACAGCCCAAAATTGACCCTAGCCGGGAAGTGGTTTCGGGACCGTTAAACTGAGTCACCGGAATGTTTGAATGTAAAATTTATTGTCTAGAATATGTAATTATGAATGTGTGAAAATTTCAAGATCCGATTTAGCCGATTTCATGTGAATTCAGTTAGTAGGACTTGTGTGACACTTTCGAAAAGTGAAAGGCTAATCTATAAGGACCTAATAGTGCATGTAGTCAAAGGGAGGACTTGCATGTCAAATTCCCCCCTAAGTTGTAGTGGCGGCCATGACAAGGAATCATGGGCTAAACATGTCATGAAACATGTTTTGTTGGTACACTAGGGAGAAACAATGAACAAATAAGTATGGGTAATAAAGAAAGAAAAAAAATGTGTGTGTGTGGTGAAACCCCCCTTGCAGTGCATTGTGGAAGAGAAAAGAAAATTTTGTTCATCCTTTTTCTCTTCTTAGCCGAAAATACTAAGGAAAAAGGAGGATTTTGCTTCATGCTTGGTTTAGAAGAGAACTAGAAGGAGATTTGGCTATACTTGCATCAATATTAAGGTATGTTTGAGGTGGTGTCATGAGATTCATGCTTGTTTTGGTTGCTAACTTGATGTGCATGTTAGCCATGGTTCAAATCCTTGTTATGCCATGAAAATGGTATTTAGCCAAGGTTGATATTGTGTTGAAACCATTGCATGCTAAATATGAAGCTTGCTAATGATGCATGTAAGGATGGATTGACTACTCTTGAAATTCCTTTTAGTATTCTTGAGTAGGGCATTGAGTCCTTTGTTTAACCATGACAAAAAAAAAATTTAAAAGGGTATGGTGTGTGAGGTATTCGCCATGGTATGCTCATGAGCATGGTTTATGCTTCTTGCATGATAGTTAAAATTTGTGTTTTGGGTGGTTATGGACACCTTGAAATTGACCTTGCGCCTATATGTGTATATATGTTTGCACATGATGTTTTGGTTAGGAAGTAAATGATAAATGTGTTTGTTTAAAGAAGAAATCGTTGGAGAATGCTTGTAAAATTGCAAGTATATTAGGCCATTAGGGTGAGTGTGTAGGTGATGTTGAATCAAGTTTTTGGTGCATATTAGGTTATGTGTATAATCGACCAAATGGGTGATTAGTGAGAATGGTTGCGAATATACAAGCATACATATGCATGTGTAGTTGAATTATGAATGTTTTAGCAAGATGGCTAAACTAGTTGATTTATTGATCAAGCTCAAGGAGTTAAAGAAGGAGAATCAAGCAAGGGAAAGACGAAGGTCATCGAGTAGCCGACTTGGAACTATTTTACCCAACACGAAGTAAGTGATTAAGCACATATTTGATATTGCTTAAATGATTGTAAAAATTATGCAATTGTGTTTAATGGGATGAGATATATATATTTATAAATGAAAATGTATGTGTATGGAATGATGACCCTTGTTGAATGTAAAAGAAATAGTAAAATGTGTAGAAAGTTGCTTTCGGCACTAAGTGTCTGAACATCTGAGTGTACGGTGACGAGATTAGCACTAAGTGTGCATGCTGGAAATATATGGCACTAAGTGTGCATGCTGGAAATATATGGCACTAAGTGTGCATGCTGGAAATATATGGCACTAAGTGTGCGAGCTCGAAGGGTATGGCACTATGTGTGCGGGCTTAAATCGCATGGCACTAAGTGTGCGAAATCGAGTATTAAGCCTTGTGTGTGCGTACTCTATATATATATATATAAATATATCCGATCAAACAATTATATGGAGGTGTGTCTCCATCGAGTTGAGTATGGACAGCGGATCGGGTAAGTACCTTGAGCTCATGACGAATAGGAAATACGTTCATGCTCGGGGTTGAGCTTAGTAAGCTTTAAATCTATGTGATGATTGCAATTGTGTGATTGTGGTGAAAATGAGTTAGTGTGTGAAAATGCCTCAAATATCTTATTGTGTAGAATATGAAATGTGGATGTATGACTTGGTATGAGATTGAACCGAAAGGTCCGAGGAATTATGGTATAGTTTGGTATGGATGAGTACCTAGCCTCGTTTATGGTTTCATGTTGTGATAACTTTATTAATGGATGGTGGTTGAATGCTTATGACTTACTGAGTTATAAACTCACTCGGTGTTTTCTTGTCACCCTTTTAGGTCTCTTGGACTCGTATTGTTTGCGTGCTCGGGCTGTCGTTGAAGTCATCACACCGGCTGGAAATCTTTTGGTATTGTCTTCGTAGTTGAACTAGGAGAACATTTGGCATGTATAGGCTATTATGTTTTGTTGAATTATGGGTTGTAAACTTTAAGCCATGTAAAATGGCCTATGTGGTCGTTGAGTGGGATGCTAGAACCTATAGCCACGAGTCTTAGAAACTTTAATTTTGATAAGGTGGCCATAATTTGTGTCATGTATGATGGATGATTAGTAAGGTCAAGGAAAGATTCATGAACTTGGCATAGTCTACTGCAGTAACTGTTGCAGACAGCAGCAGTGATATGAGATTGAAAAATCACTAAAAATAGTAGAAGTAGAATTAAATAGTGAATGAATTATGAAATTGAACCCTGATGAATCTATTTTCATATGGATGAAACGAAACGACCATATGAGCAGTATACTGAGACATATTAAAGTTCTCGTGAGACAGGGCCAGAACTGTTACTGGATCCCCTGTCTCGACTTTGAAAATTTACTATAAATTATCCAGAAAGAATTAGAAGTCATGCCTTATATGTGCAGATTCCATTTTGAGTCTAGTTTCATTAGAAACAAACGGCACCAGTATTAAATCCCTGTACAGAGAGATATTAAAGTTGTAACGCGCGAAGGTCAGTGTAGTCGACCCCTGTAGCATGGGTGACTTTAACTAATAAACTGTACCAATTGGCCCGACCAAAAATTCTAGAAATAAATCCATGGATGGATATATGAGTATAGTTTCAGGGAAAATTTACGGAATTGGTTTTCGAGTTCTGGAACTCGAGATATGATTTTAAGGTAACAGTGACGCAGTTAGCTAGCCTGCACTGAAACAAAAATTTCATAATTTCCAAGAGGGAAATAAGGGAAGTAAGCCCGGTAACACCTCGTGGTCGAATCCGGTGACGGTCACGGGTTTGGGGTGTTACAATGAACTTGTCATTGATTATCACCCGGGAAAGGCCAACGTGGTGGCCGATGCTTTAAGTCGTAAAGCACTGTTTGCTTTGAGAGCGATGGATGCTCACCTATCCGTTTCACCCGATGAGGTGCTAGTAGTTGAATTAGAGGCCAAACCGTTATTGATTCATCAAATACTTGAATCTCAAAGGTCGACGCTGAATTGGTCGCTAAACGAGCTGAATGTGTTTCGAATGAGGAATCAGAATTTCAGATTGACGACAATGATTGCTTGACGTTCAAGGGTCGATTATGTATTCCAAGGAATTCGGAACTTGTTTCGATGATTTTGAACGAGGCTCATAGTAGTCGAATGTCAGTCCACCCGAGTAGTACTAAAATGTACAATAACCTGAAACGCCAATTTTGGTGGCCGGGTATGAAACGAGACATTTCAGAATTTGTTTCAAAGTGTTTGATATGTCAACAAGTGAAAGCGGAACATCAAGTGCCATCGGGATTACTTCAGCCAATCATAATACCCGAATGGAAATGGGATCGAGTGACAATGGACTTTGTATGCGGGTTACCGTTGACTCGAATAAGAAAGACTCGATGCAGGTCATTGTTGATAGATGACCAAGTCTGCTCATTTTATCCTGTCATACGGATTTTTCGCTGATAAATTGGCGAATTATCGTCTCCCAAATTGTTCGATTGCATGGGGTACCTATTTCTATCGTGTCGGATAGAGACCCAAGATTTACATCGCGATTTTGGAAGAAATTGCAAGAGGCTTTGGGTACCAAGCTGCATTTTAGCACTGCTTTTCATCCCCAAACCGATGGTCAATCCGAACGGATAATTCAAATACTTGAGGATATGTTGAGATGCTGCATCCTTGAGCTTAGTGGTTCATGGGAACGGTATTTACCTTTGATTGAATTCGCTTACAACAATAGTTTTCAATCAAGTATTAAGATGGCGCCTTACGAGGCTTTATACGATCGTAAATCTTGTACCCATTATCGGGGTGAACTTAGTGAAAGTAAAATCTTCGGGGTTGATTTGATTAAGGATGCCGAGCAGAAAGTTCGAGTAATTCGTGAAAGTTTGAAAGCTGCTTCGGATCGCCAAAATTTGTATGCGGATTCGAAAAGAAAAGACATTGAATATCAAGTTGGAGACAAAGTATTTCTCAAAGTTTCACCCTGGAAGAATGTGCTTAGATTTGGCCGTAAGGGCAAATTGAGTCCAAGGTTCATCGGTCCGTATGAAATATCCGAACGAGTTGGACGATCGCATACCGATTAATTACGCTTTGAGCTCGAAAAGATTCTAGCGTTTTCATGTCTCGATGCTTGACGATATAGGTCGACCGTCGCGTAATCACTCCATCCGAGATTGAGATTGACCTAATTTGAGTTATGAAGAAGAGCCGATTCGTATCCTAGCTAGTGAGGTGAAAGAGTTACGAAACAAGAAGGTTCCTTTGGTAAAGGTGTTATGGCTCAAACACGGGATAGAAGAAGCTACTTGGGAACCCGAGAACTCTATGAAAGAACGATACCCAAACCTATTTACCGGTAAGATTTTCGGGGACAAAAATTTCTTAAGTGGGGGAGAGTTGTGACAGCCCTAAAGTGACCCTAGTCGGAAAGCGGTTTTGGGACCGCTAAACCGAGTCACCAAATTGTTTGAACATGGTATTTATTGTCCAAAATGTGTAAATATGAATGTGTGAAAGTTTCAAGCTTCGATTTAGTCGATTGCATGTGAATTCAGTTAGTAGGACTTATATGAGAAAATTTAGAAATGTGCTAGGCAAATGCAAAGTGGACTAATAATGCATGTTGTGAAAATGAGGGATCTGCATATCAAATTTCCCTAAATATAAGCCTAGTGGCCGGCCATGACAAGGATGATGGGCAAAGAAAACATGTCATAGACATGTTGGCCTAATGCATTATGTAAGGAAAAATAAAATAATGAAAGGGAGGAGTGATGAAAAAAAAATGAAAGAAATGGTCTCATGCATGCTCCCATTGCCGTGACTAGTCAAGGAAAAAAAAAAAAAAAAAAAAAGTTTTGTTCATCCTTTGGTTGTTCTTGACCGAAATACAAAGGAAAGAAAGGAGGAAATATTGAGAGATTCGGCCATGCTTGTAGCTAAGTTAAGGTATGTTTGATGATATTCCATGAGATGCATGCATGTTTTAATTGTTAGCTCGAGTTCTACCTAGCCCATAGTTTAGATTTCTTTTGCTATTTGATGGTGATGAAATTCGGCCATGGATGTTGTCTTTCTTGGTTGATGTTTTGATGTTGTTGTGATGAAGCATGAAGAGGAGTGAGTTTGAATGTTTAATAAAAGGAGATTTTTAGGTCATTGAGTTCTTGTTGTTATGTGTGTATGTGCATGAGTATTCGGCCATGCTATAGAATTCATGTTGCAAAATGATAAATGCTTGGTACATTCGGCTATATGGGTTAATGAAAGTTGTATTAAGTTAATGTGCATACTTTAATCTAAGTGTTGAGAAGTATTCGACTAAGATAGTTAAAAGGTGGGTATTGCCGATTTTTAGATTTAGATTATGGGAGTGGCTATAATGGGCATCAAGATGGTGAACTTAAGAAATATTAAGTAGATGATATAATTGAAGGGTGATGTGGCTAATAGGGACTTTTAATGAAATTATGTCAAGGCCGAATGTATCATGAAGTGAATAAAAATGCCAAATTGTGCTTATATGTATATTCGGCCAAGGAAGCATGATATGAAGCTTGATAGGCTTGAGAGATGAATGACCGAATGAGCTATAGGTCATGTATGGGTTAATTTTATGCATATGTGTGTGTGTGACATTAGTAGTTAATGGCATTCGGCATTATTTAACTAAAATTGGAAATGAATGCTTAAAAGTTAAATAGGTCGCCCTAGTGACCGAATGTGTTAAAAGCTAATATATGGACAAATGATACGAATGAATTGGTTTTTGAAATGTATATGGTTGCCGTATGTGTGTGTTTGATTGAGAAGTAAATTTGTTTGATTTAGCTCAAGAGCTTAAAGGATCAAAGTTGGACAAGGGGAAAGAAAAAGTAATTGAATAGCCGTTGAAGACGTTCGACAACATCCGAGGTAAGTCATTAAGCATATATTTGGTATTGATTTAAAAGATCATAATACCTATGCAATTGTGTTTAATGAGATGAAATGTATATAAAAATGTATGTGTATGGAATGATGACATTATTGAATGTAAAAAGGTAGTGAAATGTGTAGAGTGTTTGGTTTCGGCACTAAGTGTGCGAGCAATAAGTGTGTACGGTGACGAGATTGGCACTGAGTGTGCAAGCTTGAAATGTATGGCACTAAGTGTGCGAGCTTAAACTATATGGCACTATGTGTGCGAGCTTAAACCACATGGCACTAAGTGTGCGTGATCGATTATTAAGCACTATGTGTGCGAACTCAATATATATCTTCGATCGATTATTTACATGGAGGGTGTGACCTTATCGAGTTGATCATGGACAGCGAAAAAAGTAAGTACCTTGAGTTCATGGCGAATAGGAGCTATGTTCATGCTCGGGGTTGAGCTTGGTAAGTTTTAAATCTATGTGATGATTACAATTGCAGTCACGTAAATAAGGTATCGTGGGATAGATGAAAGTTCTTTTATTTGTATGATTGTAGCGAAAATGAGATGATGTATGGAAATGCCTCAATTATCCTATTGAATAGTATATGAAATGTCATTGGGTGAATTGGTATGAGATTGAACCGAAAGGTCTAAGGAACTATGGTGTAGTTCGGTATAGATGGGGTACTTGGCCTCGTTTCATTGTTTCATTATGTGAAAATTTTGTTAATGGATGGTTGTGGAATGCTTATGACTTACTGAGTTATATACTCATTCGGTGTTTTCTTGTCACCCATTTTAGGTTTCTTGGACTCAAATCTGTTTGCGTGCTTGGGACCGTCATGAAGTCATCACACCTGCTAGCAACCTTTTTGGTATTGTCCTCTTAGTCGATCTAGGAGAACATTTTGGCATGTATAGGCTCTTTTGTTTTGTTGAACTTTGGGTTGTAAACTTTAAGCCATGCGAAGATGGCATAAACATTAAGTCAATTCGGCCTTGTGGCACTTAGTTATAAGTCTTAATGAGTTCAGTTTTGGATGAGAAATAGTTGAGGTTTGATTGATCATTAGGCCATACACCATGGCTGATTTATTTCGGTGTTATATTCTTGACATGGTTATAGTGTAGTGTGGAGATGCTTGGTGATGAATAGCCTTTGGTATGGCTAGTCACGGTCACAATCTGTGACATGTATGATGAATCTCTAGTTAGACCAAGGAAAAATCATGAAATAGGCATAGTTTATTTTAGTAACTGTTGCGGACAGCAGCAGTAATGTGAGATCGAAAAATCATTAAAAATAGTAGAAGTGGAATTAAATGATAAAATAATTATGTAATCGAAGCTTGATGGGTCTATTTTCATATGGACAAAACGAAACGACCATATGAGCTGTATGTTAGGAGATATTTAGTTTCTTGCGGAACAGGGCCTGGGCAGAATCTGGATCCCCTGTCTTGACTTAGGAAATTCACCGTAAATTATATCGAAATAATTAGAGGACGTGCCTTATATGTAAAGATTCGATATCGAGTCTAGTTTCATTAGAGACAAACGGAATAGGCATCAAAGCCCTGTACAGGGAGATATTTAAATCGTAAGGTACAGAGGTCAGTGTAGTCAAACCCAGTAACAGGGGAGACTTTAACAAATAAACTGTACTAGTTGGCCCAATCGAAAATTCTATAAAAATTCTACCATATAGATATATGAGTCTAGTTTCGTGGAAACTTTACGGAATTGGATTCGAGTTTCAGAAATCAAGATATGAATTTTAAAGAGACTACGACACAATTAGCCTGCTTGGCTGGAACAGAACGAAAAAAAAAGGGGGAAATAAATGAAGTAAGCCCGGTAACACCTCGTGTTCGACTCCGGTAACGACCACGGGTTAGGGGTGTTACATTTGATTGGTATCAGAGCCATGGTTTAGTCGGTTCTACGACTACCATAGCACGTATGAGTCTAGCTATACATGCCTTAATGTTAGTGCTTATTAATGTGATGACTTCTGACGGTTAAAATTTTTGTTTTGATTAGCAAATGGACCCGGGTAGAGACCCTTAGGCGATGGCGTTGAAAGTGTAGCGGCTGCTCCTGCGCAAGGGACACCGCCTGTTGAACCTCAGTCATCTGCGAATAATCAAGATGAAGGGGCAAAACAAGCCTTCTTCACCATGATGAATGAATGGATCGCGCAATATGCCCGAACCAATCCGGCTGTCCAACCATTCCGAATATAAATAATCCACCCCAAGAGCCCGTAATGCCATCGATTCTTGATTACGTGAAATTTGAGTAAACCACCGTGGATTTGATTAGGAAGCTTGGTAGAAGAGTTCAAGGCCATACTTACTAATGATGCCGAAGAAAGTAGAGTTACGGCTTGATAACACCATTCGGTGTTGGATGAACTATCATGCACACCGATGAATGTCTAAAGTGTGCCATATCCTTGTTGCGAGACTCAGCCTACTATTGGTGGAGGACCTTGATTTCCATAGTCCCAAAGGAACAAGTTACTTGGGATTTCTTTCAAACGGAATTTCGAAAGAAATATATTAGTCAACGGTTCATCGATCAAAAGCGTAAGGAATTCTTGGAGCTCAAGCAAGGCCGTATGTGATGTCGAATCTGAACATGAGTTCGTAAGACTTAGTCGGTATGCTCTCGAGTGTGTAGGTGATGAGGTTGCTATGTGCAAAAGATTTGAAGAAGGATTGAATGAAGATTTAAAGCTCTTGGTGGGTATTTTGGAGATAAAAGAATTTGTAACACTAGTTGAGCGAGCAAGGCGGAAGAACTTGGAAAGGAGAAAAAGAAGGCTGAATTTGAAGCTAGAGATCATCGTAAAAGATCGATGGGTAAAGCTCCATTTTCGGCTATAAAGAAATTCAGAGAGGACATAAATAAGTCAAGAACGACTGCGGGGATTTCCATTAGAGCACGACCATCGATGGACTCACGAGCTACTTCGGTTGCTAGTGTGGGCAATAATCGTCAAGAAAAGCCTGAATGCCCCCAATGTGGAAGGCGACACATAGGTGAATGTTGGGGTAAGTCGCTAATGAGGGCACATTACGAGATGCGGTTCGAAGGACCACTTCATTAGAGATTGCACGGAGCTAGATGAGAAGAATAAGATGCAAGGTGCAAGACCTAGTGGGACGACGGCTAGAGGTAGACCCTCGAGAATTTCAGAAGGTAGGGGTGGTAATCAGAGAGGGGCCTCTGATACGGTTGTTCGATCCGAGACCCGTGCTCCTGCTAGAGCATATGCCATCCGCGCACGAGAGGAGGCATCCTCCCCTGACGTTATCACTGGTACTTTCACTCTTTTTGATACTAGTGTGATTACATTGATTGACCCTGGCTCTACTCATTCATATGTATGTGAAACCTTAGCATCCGGTAAGACTCTACACTGTTGAGTCTCTTGAGTTCGTAATTCAGTGTCAAACCCTTTGGGTCAATCGTACTCGTTGATAAAGTGTGCAAGAGATGCCCCTAATAATTCGAGAATCTTTTTCCTACCGATCGATGCTTTTACCGTTTAATGAATTCGATGTTATTCTTGGTATGGATTGGTGACCGTACATGATCGATGGTGAAGCGCAAAGGAAAACCATTGATTTGAGGAGTGCAAATAATGAGGTAGTCCGAGTCGAGTCTCTTGATTTAAAAGGAGCGCCGACGATAATATCTTCAATGACCGCTCGAGATATGTGAAAAGGGTGTGAAACATACCTTGCGTATGTGTTTGAGAGCAAAGAGCGGAAAGGAAACTAGAATCGATACCGGTGGTTTGTGAGTATTCAGATGTTTTTCACGAGGAGTTCTGGGATTGCCACCGGTTCGAGAAGTGGAATTCGACATCGAAATTGTACTGGTACCACTCAATCTCAATAGCCCGTATCGTATGGCATTAACGGAATTAAAGGAATTGAAGGTTCAATTGCAAGAATTGACGGATAGAGGTTTCGCTCGATCGAGTTCTTCACCATGGGGCGCACCAGTGTTGTTTGTGAAGAAGAAGGATAGAACCATGAGATTGTGCATCGACTATCGTCAGTTGAATAAAGTGACAATAAAGAATAAATACCCGTTGCCACGTATTGATCATTTGTTTGATCAATTAAAGGGAGCCTCGGTGTTTTCAAAGATAGATTTGAGATCGGGATAGTATCAGTTGAGGTTCGAGAATCGGACATACCCAAAAGCGCTTTTAGAGCGAGTACGGTCACTCTGAATTCTTAGTGATGCCGTTTGGGCTCACTAATGCCCTACGGTATTTATGGATTTAATGAATCGAATTTTCAGGCCATACTTGGATCGGTTCGTAGTTGTGTTTATCGATGACATTTTGGTCTATTCGAGAGATCAAAGCGAACATCTTTGAACACACGAGGCTAGTGTTGCAAATTTTACGAGATAAGCAGTTATACACAAAGTTCAGTAAATGTGAATTTTGGTTGAGAGAGGTTAGCTTTTTGGGGTACGTGGTGTCCGTATCGGGTGTCAGAGTGGACCCGAACAAAATTTCGACCATAGTCGATTGGAAACCTCCAAGGAATGTTACTGAAGTTAAGAGCTTTTTGGGGCTTGCCGGATACTATCGACAGTTTGTAAAGGGTTTTTCGATGATAGCTGCACCGTTGACAAAACTACTTCAAAAAGATGTTAAGTTCGAGTGGTCGAACTATTTGTCAAGAAAGTTTCGATCGACTAAAACCTGTTTAACCGAGGCCCAAGTGCTAGTACAATTTGAGTCCGGTAAAGAGTTAAATCATTCTGATGGCGCATCCTTGCTTGGGCTAGGTTGTGTATTGATACAAGAGGGTCGAGTTGTGGCTTACGCGTCGAGACAATTAAAATCGCATGAGAGAAACTATCCAGACCCATGACCTTGAATTAGCGACCATAGTGTTCGCCTTGAAAATATGGCGACATTACTTGTTTGGAGAAAGGTGTCATATTTATTCGGACCACAAGAGTCTTAAATATTTGATGACTCAGAGAGATCTAAATCTGCGACAAAGACGTTGGCTTGAGTTGTTGAAAGACTATGAACTTGTCATTGATTATCACCCGGGAAAGGCCAACGTGGTGGCCGATGCTTTAAGTCGTAAAGCACTGTTTGCTTTGAGAGCGATGGATGCTCACCTATCCGTTTCACCCGATGAGGTGCTAGTAGTTGAATTAGAGGCCAAACCGTTATTGATTCATCAAATACTTGAATCTCAAAGGTCGACGCTGAATTGGTCGCTAAACGAGCTGAATGTGTTTCGAATGAAGAATCAGAATTTTAGATTGACGACAATGATTGCTTGACGTTCAAGGGTCGATTATGTATTCCAAGGAATTCGGAGCTTGTTTTGATGATTTTGAACGAGGCTCATAGTAGTCGAATGTCAGTCCACCCGAGTAGTACTAAAATGTACAATAACCTGAAACGCCGATTTTGGTGGCCGGGTATGAAACGAGACATTTCAGAATTTGTTTCAAAGTGTTTGATATGTCAACAAGTGAAAGCGGAACATCAAGTGCCATCGGGATTACTTCAGCCAATCATAATACCCGAATGGAAATGGGATCGAGTGACAATGGACTTTGTGTCTGGGTTACCGTTGACTCGAGAATAAGAAAGACTCGATGCAGGTCATTGTTGATAGATGACCAAGTCCGCTCATTTTATCCCTGTCCGCACGGATTTTTCACTTGATAAATTGGCAGAATTATACGTCTCCCAAATTGTTCGATTGCATGGGGTACCTATTTCTATCGTGTCGGATAGAGACCCAAGATTTACATCGCGATTTTGGAAGAAATTGCAAGAGGCTTTGGGTACCAAGCTGCATTTTAGCACTGCTTTTCATCCTCAAACCGATGGTCAATCCGAACGGATAATTCAAATACTCGAGGATATGTTGAGATGCTGCATTCTTGAGTTTAGTGGTTCATGGGAACTGTATTTACCTTTGATTGAATTCGCTTACAACAATAGTTTTCAATCAAGTATTAAGATGGCGCCTTACGAGGCTTTATACGGTCGTAAATGCCGTACCCATTATTCTGGACTGAACTTAGTGAAAGTAAAACCTTCAGGATTGATTTGATTAAGGATGCCGAGCAGAAAGTTCGAGTAATTCGTGAAAGTTTGAAAGCTGCTTCGGATGGCCAAAAGTCGTATGCGGATTTGAAAAGAAAAGACATTGAATATCAAGTTGGAGACAAAGTATTTCTCAAAGTTTCACCCTGGAAGAATGTGCTTAGATTTGGCCGTAAGGGCAAATTGAGTCCAAGGTTCATCGGTCCGTATGAAGTATCCGAACGAGTTGGACCAGTCGCATACCGATTAATTCGCCTTTGAGCTCGAAAAGATTCACAACGTTTTTCATGTCTCGATGCTTCGACGATATAGGTCTGACCCGTCGCACGTAATCACTCCATCTGAGATTGAGATTCAGCCTAATTTGAGTTATGAAGAAGAGCCGATTCGTATCCTAGCTAGTGAGGTGAAAGAGTTACGAAACAAGAAGGTTCCTTTGGTAAAAGTGTTATGGCTCAAACACGGGATAGAAGAAGCTACTTGGGAACCCGAGAACTCTATGAAAGAACGATACCTAAACCTATTTACCGGTAAGATTTTCGGGGACGAAAATTTCTTAAGTGGGGGAGAGTTGTGACAGCCCTAAAGTGACCCTAGTCGGAAAGCGGTTTTGGGACCGCTAAACCGAGTCACCAAATTGTTTGAACATGGTATTTATTGTCTAAAATGTGTAAATATGAATGTGTGAAAGTTTCAAGCTTCGATTTAGTCGATTGCATGTGAATTCAGTTAGTAGGACTTATATGAGAAAATTTAGAAATGTGCTAGGCAAATGCAAAGTGGCCTAATAATGCATGTTGTGAAAATGAGGGATTTGCATGTCAAATTTCCCTAAATATAAGCATAGTGGCCAGCCATGACAAGGATGATGGGCAAAGAAAACATGTCATAGACATGTTGGCCTAATGCATTATGTAAGGAAAAATAAAATAATGAAAGGGAGGAGTGATGAAAAAAAAATGAAAGAAATGGTCTCATGCATGCTCCCATTGCCGTGACTAGACAAGGAAAAAAAAAGAAAAAGAAAAAAAAAGTTTTGTTCATCCTTTGGTTGTTCTTGACCGAAATACAAAGGAAAGAAAGGAGGAAATATTGAGAGATTCGGCCATGCTTGTAGCTAAGTTAAGGTATGTTTGATGATATTCCATGAGATGCATGCATGTTTTAATTGTTAGCTCGAGTTCTACCTAGCCCATAGTTTAGATTTCTTTTGCTATTTGATGGAGATGAAATTCGGCCATGGATGTTGTCTTTCTTGGTTGATGTTTTGATGTTGTTGTGATGAAGCATGAAGAGGAGTGAGTTTGAATGTTTAATAAAAGGAGATTTTTAGGTCATTGAGTTCTTGTTGTTATGTGTGTATGTGCATGAGTATTCGGCCATGCTATAGAATTCATGTTGCAAAATGATAAATGCTTGGTACATTCGGCTATATGGGTTAATGAAAGTTATATTAAGTTAATGTGCATACTTTAATCTAAGTGTTGAGAAGTATTCGCTAAGATAGTTAAAAGGTGGGTATTACCGATTTTAGATTTAGATTATGGGAGTGGCTATAATGGGCATTAAGATGGTGAACTTAAGAAATATTAAGTAGATGATATAATTGAAGGGTGATGTGGCTAATAGGGACTTTTAATGAAATTATGTCAAGGTAGAATGTATCATGAAGTGAATAAAATGCCAAATTGTGCTTATATGTATATTCGCCAAGGAAGCATGATATGAAGCTTGATAGGCTTGAGAGATGAATGACCGAATGAGCTATAGGTCATGTATGGGTTAATTTTATGCATATGTGTGTGTGTGACATTAGTAGTTAATGGCATTCGGCATTATTTAACTAAAATTGGAAATGAATGCTTAAAAGTTAAATAGGTCGCCCTAGTGACCGAATGTGTTAAAAGCTAATATATGGACAAATGATCTGAATGAATTGGTTTTTGAAATGTATATGGTTGCCGTATGTGTGTGTTTGATTGAGAAGTAAATTTGTTTGATTTAGCTCAAGAGCTTAAAGGATCAAAGTTGGACAAGGGGAAAGAAAAAGTAATTGAATAGCCGTTGAAGACGTTCGACAACATCCGAGGTAAGTCATTAAGCATATATTTGGTATTGATTTAAAAGATCGTAATACCTATGCAATTGTGTTTAATGAGATGAAATGTATATAAAAATGTATGTGTATGGAATGATGACATTATTGAATGTAAAAAGGTAGTGAAATGTGTAGAGTGTTTGGTTTCGGCACTAAGTGTGCGAGCAATAAGTGTGTACGGTGACGAGATTGGCACTGAGTGTGCAAGCTTGAAATGTATGGCACTAAGTGTGCGAGCTTAAACTATATGGCACTATGTGTGCGAGCTTAAACCACATGGCACTAAGTGTGCGTGATCGATTATTAAGCACTATGTGTGCGAACTCAATATATATCTTCGATCGATTATTTACATGGAGGGTGTGACCTTATCGAGTTGATCATGGACAGCGAAAAAAGTAAGTACCTTGAGTTCATGGCGAATAGGAGCTATGTTCATGCTCGGGGTTGAGCTTGGTAAGTTTTAAATCTATGTGATGATTACAATTGCAGTCACGTAAATAAGGTATCGTGGGATAGATGAAAGTTCTTTTATTTGTATGATTGTAGCGAAAATGAGATGATGTATGGAAATGCCTCAATTATCCTATTGAATAGTATATGAAATGTCATTGGGTGAATTGGTATGAGATTGAACCGAAAGGTCTAAGGAACTATGGTGTAGTTCGGTATAGATGGGGTACTTGGCCTCGTTTCATTGTTTCATTATGTGAAAATTTTGTTAATGGATGGTTGTGGAATGCTTATGACTTACTGAGTTATATACTCATTCGGTGTTTTCTTGTCACCCATTTTAGGTTTCTTGGACTCAAATCCTGCTTTTGCGTGCTTGGGACCGTCATCGAAGTCATCACACCGGCTAGCAACCTTTTTGGTATTGTCCTCTTAGTCGATCTAGGAGAACATTTTGGCATGTATAGGCTCTTTTGTTTTGTTGAACTTTGGGTTGTAAACTTTAAGCCATGCGAAGATGGCATAAACATTAAGTCAATTCGGCCTTGTGGCACTTAGTTATAAGTCTTAATGAGTTCAGTTTTGGATGAGAAATAGTTGAGGTTTGATTGATCATTAGGCCATACACCATGGCTGATTTATTTCGGTGTTATATTCTTGACATGGTTATAGTGTAGTGTGGAGATGCTTGGTGATGAATAGCCTTTGGTATGGCTAGTCACGGTCTGTCTGTGACATGTATGATGAATCTCTAGTTAGACCAAGGAAAAATCATGAAATAGGCATAGTTTATTTCAGTAACTGTTGCGGACAGCAGCAGTAATGTGAGATCGAAAAATCATTAAAAATAGTAGAAGTGGAATTAAATGATAAAATAATTATGTAATCGAAGCTTGATGGGTCTATTTTCATATGGACAAAACGAAACGACCATATGAGCTGTATGTTAGGAGATATTTAGTTTCTTGCGGAACAGGGCCCGGGCGGAATCTGGATCCCCTGTCTTGACTTAGGAAATTCACCGTAAATTATATCGAAATAATTAGAGGACGTGCCTTATATGTAAAGATTTGATATCGAGTCTAGTTTCATTAGAGACAAACGGCATAGGCATCAAAGCCCTGTACAGGGAGATATTTAAATCGTAAGGTACAGAGGTCAGTGTAGTCGAACCCAGTAACAGGGGAGAATTTAACAAATAAACTGTACTAATTGGCCTAACCAAAAATTTTTTAAAAATTCTACCATATAGATATATGAGTCTAGTTTCGGGGAAAATTTACAGAATTGGATTTCGAGTTTCAGAACTCAAGATATGATTTTTAAAGAGACTACGACACAGTTAGCCTGCTTGGCTGGAACAGAACGAAAAAAAAAGGGGGAAATAAATGAAGTAAGCCCGGTAACACCTCGTGTTCGACTCCGGTAATGACCACGGGTTAGGGGTGTTACAGATAGTTTCTCTCATGTGGCTTTAATTGTCTCGACGCGTAAGCCACAACTCGACCTTCTTGCATCAACACACAACCTAGCCCAAGCAAGGACGCGACACTGTAAATGACAAACACTTTGCCGGACTCCGGCTGTACTAACATTGGGGCCTCGGTTAAACAGGTTTTTAGCCGATTGAAACTTTCCTGACAGTGTTCCGACCACTCGAACTTAACATCCTTTTGAAGTAGTTTCGTCAACGGTGCAGCTATCATCGAAAAACCCTTTACAAACCGTCGATAGTATCCGGTAAGGCCCAAAAAGCTCCTAACTTCAGTAACATTCCTTAGAGGTTTCCAATCGATTATGGCCGAAATTTTGTTTGGGTCCACTCTGACACCCGATACGGACACCACGTGCCCCAAAAAGCTAACCTCTCTTAACCAAAATTCACATTTACTGAATTTTGCGTATAATTGCTTATCTCGTAAAATTTGCAGCACTAATCTCAGGTGTTTAGCATGTTCGGTTTCATCTCTCGAATAGACCAAAATGTCATCAATAAACACAACTACAAACCGATCCAAGTATGGCCAGAAAACTCGATTCATTAAATCCATAAATACCGCAGGGGCATTTGTGAGCCCAAACGGCATCACTAAGAATTCGTAGTGACCGTACCTCGTTCTAAAAGCAGTTTTGGGTATGTCCGAGTCTCGAACCCTCAACTGATAATAACCCGATCTCAAATCCATCTTTGAAAACACCGAGGCTCTCTTTAATTGATCAAACAAATCATCAATACGTGGCAACGGATATTTATTCTTTACTATCACTTTATTCAACTGACGATAGTCGATGCACAATCTCATGGTTCCATCCTTCTTCTTCACAAACAACACTGGTGTGCCCCATGGTGAAGAAATCGGTCGAGCGAAACCTCTATCTGTCAATTCTTGCAATTGAACCTTCAATTCCTTTAATTCCGTTAATGCCATACGATACGGGGCTATTGAGATTGGCGTAGTACCAGGTACAATTTCGATGCCGAATTCCACTTCTCGAACCGGTGGCAATCCAGGTAACTCCTCAGGAAAAACATCTGAATACTCACAAACCACTGGTACTGATTCTAGTTTCCTTTCCGTCTCTTTGCTCTCAAACACATACGCAAGGTATGTTTCACACCCCTTTTTCACATATCTCTGAGCGGTCATTAAAGATATTATCGCTGGCGCTCCCTTTAAATCAGTAGACTCAACTCGGACTACCTCATTATTTGCACTCCTCAAATCAATGGTTTTCCCTTTGCAGTTCACCACTGCATCATGTACGGTCAACCAATCCATACCAAGAATAACATCAAATTCGTCAAACGGTAAAAGCATCAGATCAGCCGGAAAACAGGATTCTCGAATTATTAGGGGGCATCTCTTGCACACTTTATCAACAAGTATGTATTGACCCAAAGGGTTTGACACTCGAATTACGAACTCAGTAGACTCAACAGGTAGAGTCTTACTGGATGCTAAGGTTTCACATACATATGAATGAGTAGAGCCAGGGTCAATCAATGCAATCACACTAGTATCAAAGAGAGTGGAAGTACCAGTGATAACGTCAGGGGAGGATGCCTCCTCTCGTGCGCGGATGGCATATGCTCTAGCAGGAGCACGGGTCTCAGATCGAACAGCCGTATCAGAGGCTCCTCTCTGATTACCACCCCTACCTCCTGAAATTCTCGGTGGTCTGCCTCTAGCCGTCGTTCCACTAGGTCTTGCACCTTGCATCTTATTCTTCTCATCAAGTTTCGTGCAATCTCTAATGAAGTGGTCCTTCGAACCTCATCTGTAACAGGCCCTCTTAGTAGACCTACCCCAACATTCACCTATGTGTCGTCTTCCACATTGGGGGCATTCAGGCTTTTCTTGACGATTATTGCCCACACTAGCAACCAAAGTAGCTCGTGAGTCCATCGATGGTCGTGCTCTAATGGAAATCCCCGTAGTCGTCCTTGACTTATTAGTGTCCTCCCTGAACTTCTTTATAGCCGAAAATGGAGCTTTGCCCGTCGATCTTTTACGATAGTCTCTAGCTTCAAATTCAGCCTTCTTCTTTTCCCTTCCAAGTTCTTCCGCCTTGCAGGCTCGTTCAACCAGTGTTACAAATTCTTTTATCTCCAAAATACCCACCAGTAGCTTTAAATCTTCATTCAATCCTTCTTCAAATCTTTTGCACATAGCAACCTCATCAGCCACACACTCCCAAGCATACCGACTGAGTCTTACAAACTCATGTTCGTACTCAGATACTGTCATACGGCCTTGCTTGAGCTCCAAGAATTCCTTACGCTTTTGATCGATGAACCGTTGACTAATATATTTCTTTCGAAATTCCGTTTGAAAGAAATCCCAAGTAACTTGTTCCTTTGGGACTATGGAAATCAAGGTCCTCCACCAATAGTAGGCTGAGTCTCGCAACAAGGATATAACAACTTTAGACATTCATCGGGTGTGCATGACAGTTCATCCAACACCCGAATGGTGTTATCAAGCCAGAACTCGGCCCTTTCGGCATCATCAGTAACTATGGCCTTGAACTCCTCGGCCCCGCGCTTCCTAATCAAGTCCATAGGTGGTTTACTCACCTCACGGGATCGAATCGATGGCATTACGGGCTCTTGGGGTGGATTATTTATATTCGGGAATGGTTGGACAGCCGGATTGGTTTGGGCATATTGCGCGACCCATTCATTCATCATGGTGAAGAAGGCTTGTTTTGCCCCTTCATCTTGATTATTTGCAGATGACTGAGGTTCAACAGGCGGTGTCCCTTGTGCAGGAGCAGCCGTTACACTTTCAACATCATCCGCTAAGGGTCTCTCTGACCCGGGTTCCATTTGCTAATCAAAACAAAAATTTTAACCGTCAGAAGTCATCACATTATTAAGCACCAACATTAAGGCATGTATAGCTAGACTCATACGCGCTATGGTAGTCCTAGAACCGACTAAACCATGGCTCTGATACCAATCAAATGTGACACCCCGAACTCATGGCCATTACCGGAAATCGAGCACGAGGTGTTACCGGCTTACTTCATTTATTTCTCCCTATTTTTTTTTGTTCCAGGCAAGCTGGTTACTGTATCATGGTCACTTTAAAAATCATATTTTGAGTTCTGAAACTCGAAATACAATTCTGTAAGTTTTTCCCAAAACTATACTCATATATCTATATGGTGGAATTTTTGTAGAATTTTTGGTTAAGCCAATTAGTACAGTTTATTTGTTAAAGTCTCCCCTGTTTCAAGGTTCGTCTACACTGACCTCTGTATTTTACGATTTAAATATCTCCCGGTACAGGGATTCAATGCCTATGCCGTTTATCTCTAATGAAACTAGACTCAATAATGAATATTTACATATAAGGTAAGACCTCTAATTATCTCGATAAAATTTACAGTGAATTTTCTAAGTCAAAACAAGAGATCCAGAATTCGCTCTGGCCCTATTTCACAAGAACGTAATTATCTCCTAACATACAGCTCCTATGGTCGTTTCATTTCTTCCATATGAAAATAGACTCATCAAGCTTCGATTACATAATTTATTCATTATTTAATTCCACTTCTACTATTTTTAATGATTTTTCTATCTCACATCACTGCTGCTGTCAGCATCTGTTACTCGAGCAAACTATGCCTATTTCATGATTCTTCCATGATCTAACTAATAATTCATCATACATATCACAAATTATGACCACCTTATCAAAATTAAGATTTCTAAGACTCGTGAATAAGTGTTTTAGAACCAAATCCAACCGACCATATGGGCCATTTTCGCATGGCTGAAAGTTTACATACCAAAATTTCAACGAAACATAATAGCCTATACATGCCAAAATGTTCTCCTAGATCGACTAAGAAGACAATACCAAAAGGTTGCTAGCCGGTGCGATGACTTCGATGACGGTCCCGAGCACGCAAAAAGATGAGTCCAAGAAACCTAAAATAGGTGACAAGCAAACACCGAATGAGTATATAACTCAGTAAGTCATAAGCATTCCACAACCATCCATTAGTAAAATTATCACAAAATGAAACAATGAAACGAGGCTAAGTACTCCATCCATATCGAACTATGCCATAGTTCCTTAAACCTCACGGTTCAATCTCATACCAAGTCCTACATTGACATCTCATACACTATTAAATAGGATAATTGAGGCGTTTCCATACATCATTTTATTTTCGTTACAATCATACAGCTAAATGACCTTTCACCTATTCCACGATGAACCTTATATACGTGACTTCAATTATATTCGTCACATAGGTTCAAAACTTACCAAGCTCAACTCCACATATAAGCATAGCCCCTATTAGCCGTGAACTCAAGGTACTTACCCCTTTCCGCTGTCCGAAATCAACTCGGTATGGTCGCACCCTTAATATAAATAGTTGATAGAAAATATATATTGGATTCGCACACATAGTGCTCAATAATCAACCGCGCACACTTAGTGCCATGTACTTTAAACTCGCACACTTAGTGCCATACATTTCAAGCTTGCACACTTAGTGCAAATCTCACCACCGTGAACTCTTATTGCCCGCACACTTAGTGCCGAAAACCAACCACACTATACGTTTCACTTCCTTTTTACATTCGACAATTTCATCTCT
The DNA here is from genome assembly GCF_025698485.1 of Gossypium arboreum. Taxonomy (NCBI): domain Eukaryota; kingdom Viridiplantae; phylum Streptophyta; class Magnoliopsida; order Malvales; family Malvaceae; genus Gossypium; species Gossypium arboreum. The sequence goes on along the minus strand of NC_069078.1, from coordinate 15,011,592 downwards.
TCATACTTATACATTTGTATATATTTCATTTCATTAAACACAATTGCATAGGTATTATGATCATTTAAACCAATACCAAAAATAGGCTTAATGACTTACCTTGTGTTAGGTAAAATAGTTCCAAGTCGGCTACTCGATGACCTTCGATTTTCCCTTGTTGGACGCCTCTCCTTTAGGGTCTTGAGCTTAAACAAATAAATTAACTCATTTAACCGCTTTGCTACATATATTGGTATCCACATTTTAATGATTTTATGACATACGAAACGACATGGTAAAATTTTCATCTTGCTACCTTATGTTCTTAGCTATTCGGCTAATAACCTTATGCAATTACCATACTATCAAAAAAAAATCTAATCACACATGCATATGCATACTTGGACATTCGGCAATCACCTTTGCTAATTTTAAATTCAACATCACATAAGCTCCCGAGTGATGGCCGAATATGTATATCTATACTATCACCTATAATTCATCTACACATGACCTATAGCTCATTCGGTCATTTATTTCTCAAACCTATCAAAGCTTCATATCATACTTCCCTGGCCAAATACACATATAAGCACATTTAGCATTTTTATTTACTTCATGATACATTCGGCCTTGGCATAATTTCATTAAAAGTCCCTATTAGCCACTTCACCCATCAATTATATCATCAACACAAAGAAAATAAATCAACCTCTTCACTATCAACCATGGCCGAATGTTTCATGGGTTTAAGGTAGATCCAAGGAAGGAACTCACAATTATTAAGATGTAAGCAACTACCATTCTCCATATTTCAACCGAATTATTCATAACATCAAGACTAAAATTTTTGCTCCTTGAACTTCATACATTTTATACAAACTTTCATAACTCATTCGCCCCTATCAAGAACCATTTAACATGCAAGAAAAATAATCATAGGAGAAGAATTTAGCATTCTAAGTAAGCTCAATTTTTGACCGAATGTTCAAGGTGTCTTTAACCACTCATCCAAAAAAAATCTTTTACTCCATTCTAGTCATTCCCCTATTGTTCTATACGACATGGAATTAACTCCTATCTCCAACACTTAATCATTTGGCATATTGCCCAAATACACATAAGAAATCTCAACTTTCTTGACCTTACCAAGAGTGCATCCACAATTCAACTTAGCATATTACAAAACCAAATCAACAAATTCAAAGCTTACCTCCTAATAGCCAAAGGTACTTGCCGAATTGACCTAGGTAAATCTTCCTTCTTTTCACCTTTTGTTTCGGCTTTGAGAGAGGTAGGAGAAGAAGATGAACACCATCCTCTTACTTCTCCTTTATTTAATTCCTTTTCTTACAATTATTAAATAATTTGTTAATATAGAATTATTTTAAAATTTGAATTAGTGAAGCACTATCTCTTCTTGGCCGCCACTACGTTTATTGTGGGTAAATTGACATGCAAAACCACTCTTTTCCATGCATGTACTAATAGACCATTGTAAGATTAACCTATCACCTTTCAACAATGTTTCATATAAGTCCATTTTAATAAATTCACATAGAAATGATCAAATTAATGCATGAAACTTTCACACATGCATTTACTAACATCATAAACATAGAATATAACTTTTAATTACTTATAAGACTCGGTTTCGTGGTCCCGAAACCACTTCCCGACTAGGGTCATATTAGGGCTGTCACACACTTAGTACCACCCATGTGACCTAGCCACTTTATCTTGTGGCTCTCTTGTTTACATGGTGTCCTTCACTCGGAACCACACATGCAACCTAGCTACATTTATCTCGTAGCTCTCTTGTCTACATGGTGTACACATAGTATCACCCATGCGACCTAACTACCTCATAATGTCTCGTAGCTCTCTTGTACACATGGTATACATCCCGTATTACACGTGACCTAGCTACATACCATCTGTATCTTTCGATTCCGAAGGTTCAAACGGGACGTATCTCACTTTCTAATACTTTATTTCATTCTTTTAATAGTCAATTATGATTCAAAAATCAGCTACAATACATAAAATATGCTGAAATATAAAAACGTAATAAAGATAATGTATTATTTACATACAAACTTACATACTTTCTCATTTCCATGTCGAATTAATATTGAACATTTAAATCATCATAATTATACTTACTTTCAACACCTCGGCAATCATAGTAAATATATCAATTTTACATTAAAACATGCATAAATTAATGCTTATTATACATATGAACTTACCTCAATACTAAAACGACTATTTTTCCAACTTTCCCGATTTTCGATTTTCGATTTTTCTCCCATTCTAGGTTCAAATCTCATTTTCCGGGATCTAAAACATTATATTTTACTTATTTAATTAATGTACTATTCAAAACAGTCCTTAACTCAAACTTTTGCAAAATTATAATTTTACCCTTAAACTTTTGCATATTTACACTTTTGCCCCTAGGCTCGGGAATTAAACTTCATCCTATATCCTTATGTTTTATGACATGATGATCATTTTTCCCTTCTATGAAAACATCAAATTCTCACTCTAACACATAGTTATGAACAATAACAACTTTTACTGGTTAAGCCGTTTTACTCATTTTTGCTTAAAACCGCTTAGCAAAAGTTGTTTAACATAATTTTAGCCTTCATATTCTACCATAAAACATCAAAATAAACACACTTCACCTATGGGTATTTTTCCAAATATGAACCCTAGCATAAATTATTGCTAGAATAAGCTTAATCAAGTTACCGGGATTCCAAAAACGTAAAGAACTTGAAAAATGGGGCTAGAACGGACTTACTATTGAGCTTGGAAAGCTTGAAAACCCTATCCATGGCTTCTACCATGCTAATTTCGGCCTCCATGAAAAATATGAGTCAATTTTGGCTTTATTTTCCCTTTTTATTTCTTTTAATTACCAAATGACTAAAATGCCCTTAAAGCCTTTCTTTAAAATTTTGTCCTATTCATGCCCATTTTTGTCCAAACGAAATATAATGGTCTAATTCCGTTTAAGGACCTTCTCTTTAAAACCCCATTTCAATCAAGTACTTATGAATTAGAACACATTTTTGCAACTTTTGCAATTTAGTCCTAAAAGTCCAATTAAGCACTTTATCAGTAAAATTTCTTAACGATATTTTTACACAATATTTTAATCAATAAATAAACCTTAAAACTTAATTAGAATAAATTTTCTGACTTCGAATTCGTGGTTCTAAAACCATTGTTCTGTTTAGGCCTTAAATCGGGCTGTTATAGCAACTTCTGCAAATAAGCCCTAATAGGCAAATTAAACATGCAATCTATAAAATTTCTTATCAATACTCTAACACATGCATCTAATCACTCGGTAAATCATAAAAATTAATCGAAATAAACTTTTCTATCTCAGATTTGTGGTTTCCCAACCACTATTCCATTTAGGCCCTATTTCGAGATGTTACAGAAATAAATGAAAATAAAAATGAAATTTATTTGTAAAGATCCGAATGACTTGCATACGAGACTTGAACGTGGAAAAAAAAAGATATCAGATTAATGAAATTATAAACATAAACAAGCAACGAGGTAAGTTAGTGTAACTTGAATTGTATTTTTAAATGCATGAAATATCGATATAATGAATTACCTGATTTATGTTTATGAAGAAATGGAAAAAATGATATTTATCATGACACATAAATATGAGATTATCTTTGACACTTTGATACAAGGAAATTAAGTATATTGAGACGAGTCATAAATTCAAGTAAAAGATGTCGAGAAAAATAAGTACGTTTAAGGGACAATATGTTTGATTTTAATTGGTTCCAAATATGAACGTTAGATGAAATAAAATATCTGATAAATAAATTAATAACTCCGGTAATGCTCCGTAACTCTATTTCAGTGATGGATTCGGGTTAGGGGCGTTACAAGGATGCACTTACTATTGAGCTTGAAAGTTGAAGAAACCCTAGCTATGGAACCCTTAGAATTTTTGGCACACATGAAGAAGATGGACATCAATTTTGACTTATATTTCCTCTTTTATTCTTTTATTAACCAAATGACAAAAATGCCCTTAAGGCCTTTCTTTCAAAATTTTCCTATTCATGCCCATTTTTGTCCATAAACATAGAAATTGGGAAAATTCTTATTTAAGGACCTCTAATTAATAATCCATGGAAATTTCATGCTTAAAGCTTCTAGAACTCACATTTTGTAACTTTTGCAATTTAGTCCTAAATGTCAAATTGGACACTTTATTAATAGAATTTCTTCATGAAATTTTCACACAATCATACAATCATATCATAGACCTCATAAGAATCATAAAATAATTATTTCTACTTTGGATTTGTGGTCTCGAAACCACTATTTCGACTAGGCCCTAATTCGGGATGTTACAAGTACATACTTTGCTTTTGGCTTTGTAGGTATTTTCGCATTTACTCGTAAATCTAGTGGCCGATACATATCTGGTCTCTTTGTAAAATAGAATAAAGCATAACCGCTTGATAGGTGGTAATGCTAGAAGTGTTATGTGTCGGTGCCAAGTGGGTGAAAATGAATTGCATCCACATCTTGGCCGTTGGGAACATAATGTCCATGTTGATTTTAAGGGGCACCTCGATATTGGGATGGTGAGTCCACTTGTCACACCCCTCCGTCAAATAATCTATTGTACCCTTCATATAAAAGATCCTTAAATGCGAATAAATCTAAAGCCTCTGAATGGTCATGGGTATAATACGAGGCATCGTAATATCAAAAAATTTTATGAGGTGTAATTGACACCTATTTGCCCCGAGTAGTAACAGGAGTGATCGTATCACCCCTATTGCTTGTGATTTTCCCTATCCTTCAAGGAGACATAAAACTCATAAAGAATTGCATCGACTGTAGGTTCGGTTGGGGTCGCACAAAAGTTGTTCCAACGAGGGGATTGTAACAAATCCTAGATATCATTACAAGTGAACATGGTAGGATCGAACCCACATTCCTGAATAAAAAAATGCCAACTCATTTAGAGATAGAACCTCTCCACTTCCATGTTATAGAAGTGATAGGTATCAATATTGCTCGGTACTGAGTGGTGTGTTTTTGTTTTTGTGGTGCCATTTTATGAATTAAAGCATAATAACAACAACCTAAACTATAAAGTTAATGAAAACAAAGTTAGAACACAAAACCTCGAGTAGTTGCTGATAAAATTTGTTTTTCAACTGATATGGAATTTAATCTGAAATAGAAGATGTGAACTAGAAAAATATGAAGAAAAGAAAGGAAGAGAACTTACTTATGAAAATCGAAGGTAGAGGATGCGAAAATTCGAAGCTAGATCTTGAGGAAGAGGTGTGATGGCTATAGGAGGGTGTTTACATCCCCCAATTTGGCTTCGAAGTGCTTATGTCGCACCATAGCCTATACATGGCATGACTTGACATCTTAATATCAAATATGTTGGCTTCAAAGTGCTTGTGTCACGCCATAGCCTATGCATGACATGACACAATGTTGTTTTTAGTCTTACGGGATGTGTCGAAGTCCTCTGGCCATCTGTTTTTCTCCCTGATTAGCTTCTATTTGTCCTGTTACATCCAAAAACCTTATTTCTCCTGTGACATCCAAAAACCTTATTTCTCCTAATTCTAACATCAAATTAAAAATCTAAATCCTAAAATCTAACTAGCAATAAAAACAACGAAAATAAAGTTTGATTTGTTGAAATTCGAAGTTAGCTTGAAATTCGAGATCATGGAGAAAGGACTTATATAAATCCGACTCATAGGGGAGTTTAGATAGTAGTCTACAATCCTACGGTCATAACTCTACTAAATTGTTGAGGCTTCTTGTGCCCGACTTAGCCTTTGTTTTCTCCTTTGTTGCTCAAGCAAGTGCTTATATGCATTATCGTCCATTATTAAATCCAATTCTTGTTGAACTGAGTAGTCGGGCATGTCACATTCTTTGCGATAGCTACAGTGAATCGTTGGACCTCCCCTCTCTCGGATGTATACTCATTCAACTTAGGTGGGAGTTCGTTTGAACACTCAAGCTATTCATCTTTGTAATCTTGACTCCATTAGTTTGTTGAATCTCCACACAACCAACTTGTTTGGATAGCTCATGCAACGACCTATAAAAATCAATATTCATGATTAAATTTAATAATCAATAAGGTAAATAAAAATATTAAAATAAAAATATTTACATAACTAAAAAAATTCAAAATAAATTTTTTAATGCTAAAATAAAATAAAATAAAATAAAAGTTAGAACACTATCTAGCTCGTTCTTCTTTCAATTAATTTTATTTTACAATAATTAATCAAATAAAAATTTCACCGTAGCAATCCCTGGCTATGAGGCCAACAACTTGATCAATTATAAATGTGTTATTGTTTATAGTAAAAATAGCACACAAAATATATATATATAATTAAATTGACAGTGTCTGTAACACCTTATACCCAACCTGAATTATCGGATCCAGATATCAACTGTTACAAAACTTAAACATTTAACAATTTTTTATTACAACAAATGTAAAGCCATTTTAAAACATGCTTCTTATTCCTTTATTTCCTATTCTTAGAAAAAAATATTAATGAAAGAGAATGTCTAATAATTAGATCAGATTTTTAAAAACGGCATATGACGTTACAATTTAAAACTTTATTAAAAACAAACTTTTCATGGCATAGAGTACTAAGCGCCATATTCCTAAGGTGTCCCCTAAATGCATAATATCGCAACTTGAGCTGCCACCCTGACGTATTCCTTCCTGGCTTGGTCCCTCATGGCGTACCAACTCTTTAATTAGAACCTATATCACAATAGACTCTAATAAGTTCAACGAACTTAGTGAATTTTAATCCAGATTACCTTTGAACATATACTGTTGATTTACACGCCTATAAATGTGTTATTGCTTATAGTAAAAATAGCACACAAAAAATATATATAATTAAATCGACAGTGTCTGTAACACCCTATACCCAACCTGAATTATCGAATCTGGATATTGACTGTTACAAAACTTAAACATTTAACAATTTTTTTTACTACAAGTGTAAAGCCATTTTAAAACATGCTTCTCATTCCTTTATTTCCTATTCTTAGAAAAAAATATTAATGAAAGAGAATGTCTAATAATTACATCAGATTTTTAAAAATGACATATGACATTACAATTTAAAACTTTATTAAAAACAAACTTTTCATGGCTAAGCGCCGTATTCCTAAGATGTCCCCTAGATGCATAATATCGCAACTTGAACTGCCACCCTGACGCATTCCTTCCTGGCTTGGTCCCTCATGGCGTACCAACTCTTTAATTAGAACCTACATCACAACAGACACTAATAAGTTCAACGAACTTAGTGAATTTTAATCCAGATTACCTTTGAACATATACTGTTGATTTACACAACTTGAAGATTCTGGATTTCTTTTCAGTCTTTGGTGAATACTTTTCTAATGCCGAGCACTTACATATACGCCAACTTCCATACTTGACCACTACATACACAATTCACTCATTAGACATATTATAGATTACACCACTCAATATGTATTCCATTTTCTTTTCAAAAACAAATACATTCTTCGGAAGGATATTCATACAAAATCTACTTTTGATGGTTTCTCAAACAGGCAGTTATTGAACACTTCACCTAAGATGGTGCACTCTCTGATATTATTCTTGGAGGATACTTATACTAATTGATCTTTTAAGGTGAAATCCATACAGATCCTACTTTTGGTGGTTTCTCATACTAAATTTGGTAACTCTTAGGATACCGGTCAGATCATATCTTAAATCATATCAGACCATAACTTATTCTAATGGATGGAACATTCCCAATCATCCTAGGGAATCCCAGACAATCATGCTACATATCATGAGGATGTATAGGTTTGGCAGACAACTTAGACTACAGATAACCTCTATATATATCGTGTAAATATTCAGATTTGGCGGATACCATATAGGTAGCTTTTATACATAATCTGGATTTTTTCAGACTTGATGGACACTTACATCGCCCCTAATCTCGATTATATTGAATTCCATATTTTGAAAAATACTGTAGTGAAGTCATAGAACATGATATTTTAAAACAAACTTCTTTAGAACTACTTTAAATGAATATCTAGACCTCACCACGATGATGACTATAAGTTACTAGCCACTTAGGCATCATAGAATACGCTAAAAAGTTATCATATAATATGTCATGTTGCTGATCAATTGCAGGTTTACTATTAGGAGTTAATTCTAAAATCATTTCAACAGGGTTTTGTGCATTTTTGAAAGTTCCTCGAGTACTTTTTTACTTCGATATTTGAAGTTATTCACGTAACTTTCTTAAATGAAAGTAGCATGGGTTGATACTATCACTGTTTGCTTTTTCAAGTTATAAAACATAAAGCAAACCACCTTTTATTCCTTTTGAATATCCCACAAACATGCACAATTCCATCCGTGAATCTAACTTCCTTGCATCTATATCCTATTGTGCCACAACACGTATGGAGTTTTAGATGTTTCCTTAGTTGGTACATCATTCAAAATACAACAAGCCATTTGTAATGCATATCCCCAAAAGGAGATTAGTAGCTTAAAATAAATTAACATCAAATGAACCATGTCTATCAAAGTTTGATTTCTTCTCTCTTCCATGCCATTTTGTTGTGGAGTGCTCAACATGGTTAATTGGGATCGAATCTTATTCTTTATGAGATACCATAAGAACTCATCCGATAAATATTTTCCACCTCGATCAAACTGAAATGCCTTTATGGGTAAACCTAATTGTTTATCCACTTTCTCACGAAACTGTTTGAATTTATCAAAAGTTTCACTTCTGCGGTGCATTAGGTACACATACCCATTTCTAGAATAATCATCGATAAAGGTTAAGTAATAATTGTAACCACCTTTTCCATTGATGTTCATGGGGCCACATACGTCAGTGTGCACAAGTTCTAAGGGTTTCATGACCCTCGTTCCTTTTGCATTAAAAGATCGCTTAGTCATCTTACCTTTCAAGCAAGATTCACATTGTAGAAGATCAACTTGTTTAAGTGAACTAAAGTGCCATCGTTCACAAGTCTGGTGATTCTTTCTTGGTTAATATGATCAAGTCTCAAATGCCAAAGGTACGCCTCATTAGAGTGAGAAGTTTTAAGCCTTTTATTCAAAATTTTAGTTTCAAGCAATGTGTACATCTTTAGTTTGATAAATTATAGATTACTAGACATCCATCCATTACAGATAAGATTACGATTTCTAAATATTACAACACTATTATTATAAGTCACGGTCAAGCCATCTTTAAAAAAAACATGCAACAGAAATTAAGTTTATCTTGAAACTTGGTACATAGAAAATTTCTTTCAAAAAAATCTTCCTAAAATTATAAAAAATAAAGATATACATCTCCCACTACTTCAGCTACCACACTTTTCCCATTTCCGGTTTGCAATGATAGACTCTTATCTCTAAGATCTTTCCTTTCCTCGAACCCCTGTAGAGAAACACATACATGATTAGTGACTCCAAAATCAATGACCTAGTGGTCTATTGAACATTCCACTAAGCATATTTTCAACATAAGGGCTCATCATCATCATATAGAATGGCATGTATATAGGATGTTTCCTTGAACTGTAAATTTAGCCTGAAAATAAATGATTTTAAGTTAGTTGTATTTGGACTAGTTAGTTCAATTTGTTAAACTGTAAATAGGAAAAATAAGTTAAATGTACCAAATGACATATGTATTTATGAATAGGTATTTATGTTTGTTGAATAATAGGTCATTTAAATTTGAATACTTTGTAATTAAATCCATGGTTATTGAAACGATATAGTATAATACGTGTAAAATCTTTGCAAGTATCTTCCTTAAAATAAAATGAATGTGTGAAAAAAAAAACATTATGAGAGTTAAAAGCAAAACGAGTGTGATAAAACATAGAATGAATAAAGCCAAGAGAGTGAGAGTGGTCACAGTGATTAAAGTGAAAAAATATGAAAAATTGAGAAAAATCTCACTCATATTGGCACAAATATTCATAAACTGCTTGTACTAATAAATATTGTATTAGAGTACAAAGCATGGATAAAAGAAAATGAGTGATTAGAATTTGAACTACCTATATTCTTCAATTGTAAATACTATACTCGTATATAACTTTTGATGGATCTATATATTTAACCTACTTTGACTTGTTTGCTGGATAATAATTTGAACTATCATGTCCAATTTTGAAAATTTTAAGTCGTTTAAACATCTAGCTAGAGTTATGTGTTTAGCAAATTTTCCTATTTTCATCAATCCAATCCAATCTTGTGTACCAAGAATGCTTATGTACTTTAGTTTTACTCATTCGTTCTCTTGTCATTTTATTTTAGTTTGTCTATTTTTGTTTTCCTTTTTCGTTTGCTTAAGGAGAAGTAACAAATTAAGTATGGGGGTATTTTATCCGCCACAAATCGTAATGGCAATTTAAGTAATTTTCAGCACTTAACAGGCTTGTTTTCTGGCCATTTTAATGTTTTTTATTGCATTTTCACATTTCGTAGCTTAGATTCAAATTATTGCAAAATAAGCATTTTTACACATTATTTCAAGTTAGTTAACCTATTGGGCCAATACTGGCCTTAAGGTGGTTTTAACACTTTAATTGAGTGTGTAGGATACTTATTTTGAGGCCTAAAAGCATCAGGAACGACAATCAAGTTGCAACACAAGTTTCCGGTGTCGCAACACAATCGAGCCAATTCAGAATTTTATACTCGAAGTTGTGTGTCGCGACACAGGTACGGCGTGGGAAAAAATTATGCAAGGGTGTTTTTGTCCACACAAATCATATTTTATGTGATTAAGGCTTGTATTTGACCTAATTAGGGCTACTAAACTCTACCTATAAATAGTTAAGTTGAGGAAAAGCTTAAGGAGCTTTTTCCAAGCCGTTTAAGGGTTTTAGTTAGTAGTTTAGGATTTTTATTTAGTTTTAGTTTATTTCAAAAACAATTTACTTTTCTTGTTCTTCGACTTGGATTTAATTTGAATCCAAGTCTTTGTTATTAATTATTTCATTACTTTTCTTTCACTTCTTATTTGCAACCAACGAGATCTCAATCATTGTTAAAGGATTTCACGATTCTGAGCACGTTAAGTTCAAAACGGACAATTTCTATCCCTTTCTCTTTTATGTTAATTTGCATTACTGTATAATTAATTTAATAGTGGAAAAGATGATTTTTAAGTCATGTTGAGAAATGCTCTCATATTGTAGTAAACATATAACTGTTTTCTACTTATTTAAACGATTAATAAATAAAGTTAATTTCACATTTTACTACTATGTCTAAGTTCAAACGATGAATAGTGATATTGTGACAAGCAAATATTAGCTCATTGATTGTCCAAGTTCAAACTGATTATAAGTGGCATTGTACGAACTTTTACATTGTGAGAAAGACAATTTGCTTCAGTAAATAATCTAAATGAGTTCGTAATCCCGAAAAGAATCAAAGTTAGCATTTGATTCAAATATTGAGAAGGATTATTATGCCATCTACAATTCCAATTGAGGAGATGGCTAGTCTTGGTTGTCGGAGCATTCAACTCTATTGGTAGATATATAGATGTATTCATTGAAGGAATGATACATTCGACTGGACCCAAGATGAATTAATTCTGAATATATTTGTGAATTAATTTACTTGTGACATTCATGGTGTGATTTACCTAAATCTTGAGTTAGTCACTGACCATGCTTATGAAACTCATGTGCTTTGGTATAAGTGGAGGCTTATGTTCTAAAGATGATTGAGTTAATAGTTGGTATGTTGGGTACATGAGTTGTGTATGGCATGACTTTACTAGTAATAGTGGAATTCATAGCTCAATTAAAAAGTTAACGATATCCCCTAATTGGCATTGTCTGGATTGATAACTATAGAACGTGACCACGGGTTACTTGTTCTTGAACGAGCAATTTATCACAACCAATTTTTAGTGGTCATATTAATCATTAAGAAGACCGAATGGTGATAATAAGATAAGATAATATTGTTTTGAGTGAACAGATTTAACTCAAAGAATCAAGGATATCATATGAGGGTAAAACACACATGACGAGGTCGTTGGACAAAACAGTTGGATAAATTGCTTTCATAAAGAGTATGCAATAAGGATTTTTCAGTCTTGGTACTTCTTATGGACTGACTCCATGATTAAGTAATTGTGAATTATTAGAACAATGCTTCTGGACATAATTGCAATTACTAGAGCCTAATTGTATATATCTGATTGGTCCTTCCACTAGCTCAATAAAAGCTTAATCGAACTGTATTTGAATCAGAAGGAAATCTTACGACTTTGGAAATAAATTAATTGAGTCGATTTATTCAATGTGGAAGTAAATTGGGCAGTTGTATAGAATTGTTCAACTAGAGAATTTGATTAAAAAATTTTATTGTAAAATTAATTTGGAAAATCTAAGTAATTTTTGGGAAAATTAATTTTGTCCAAGTAGAATTAAATTAATCAAATTAATTAAAATTAATATGATATTTTTGACAATTAGTTTCAAGTCAAACTATTGGGCCAACGAGAAATTGAACTTGAAAGTTAGACATGAGATCGTAAATTGGGCAAAGGAGCCCAAAACTGAGACCAAGACCCAAAAACTGGTTGAACTGGACCTGGTATGTGAAACCAAGCCGATGGTCCAATAGGTGGATGGCTTGGACCAAATTGACAACAACTGAACTAGCTTGGGGTACCGTTGGCTTCAAAGGCAGCATTCCGATGGTTGACAAATGGTTAGCGGTGGTGGGTCTTCGGTGGTTGATCAATGGAAGAGTTATACTCTTTTTGAGACTCTATCAGAGAATTTGATTTCAAATTAATTATTTAAAAAATAATATTATTTTAATAGATTTAATATTAAATTAAATTAAATTTTTATCTTATATTAATTTAATATTAATGATTAAGTTTAATCATAGTTGAACTCTTTAAACTCTCCCTATATAAAAAGATCGTTGGGTTATTATTTACACACTTGAATTCAAGAGAAGAGTTGTAGAGAGAAAGTTCTCTAAAGAAATTATTTTAGAAAATTTCTGGAGATATTTTTGTTATTTACAACTTGGCCCAAAAGTTTAGAGAAATTACAAAATTACCCCACTAGTAATTTTTGTAAAATATTTTCTGATTCGAAGCGAGCTCATACTTGGCAGACATGAGCTTGAGGCTAGCAAAAAAGACTACACGGTTGAAGCATTCATCCTAGAGGAATCGAAAAGGTGAAATTTTAATTTAGTTTTTCTTTTTAGTTTAGATATCACAACCATGTTCTTGTTTTGGAAAAAAAATTAAAAACTTTAGTTTTTCTCTAAATTTATTTTTCGCTTCATTTTCCAAACTTGATTTTCCAACAAGTCGAGGAGTGGCTAGATCCTTAGGGAGATTAATGAACAGATGTGGGAGTGATTAATGAAGGAATTAAGGTTTTTCCAATAAAGATAGTTGGAATAAATTCATGTGTGTTTAAACCCTAGGATGGACGACCCTAGGAAGTAATCTAGGGTAAAGGAGGTCGAGAGATAAATTTACCGAGTAAATCATGGATTTATCCCGATCAGGAAAGTGAGGTCAAGAGATAAATGTGTTGTGACAGCCCAAAATTGACCCTAGTCGGGAAGTGGTTTCGGGACCGCTAAACCGAGTCACCGAAATGTTTGAACGTAATATTTATTGTCTAGAATATGTGAATATGAATGTGCGAAAATTTTTAAGCTTCGATTTAGTCTATTGCACGTGAATGGAGTACGTAGGACTTATGTGAAAAAAAAATTAGAAATGTGCTAGGCATATGTAAAGTGGCTTAATAGTGCATGTACTCAAAAGAGGGGACTTGCATGTCAATTTCCCCCCCTAACATGAAGTGGCCGGCCATGACAAAGGAGGATGGGCAAAACATGTCATGAAACATGTTGTGACAATGGTGTATGGTAGAAAAAAATAAAATAAGGAGTATGAGTAATAAAGAAATGGAAGAAAAAAAAAAGAGAATAGGTGAGTGTCCCCCCCCTTTTGCCGTGAGTTGAGAGAAAGAAAAAGAAAAAAATTTTGTTCATCCATTCTCATTTCTTTGGGCTGAAAATTCTAAGAAGGAAGGAGTTTTGCTTCATGTTTGGTTTGCAAGAGGATTAGGAGGAGGTTTGGCCATACTTGTGTCTAGATTAAGGTATGTTTGAGGTTGTGCCATGAGATTCATGCATGTTTTAGTTGCTAGCTTGATGTTCATATTAGCCCATGGTTCAAATCTTTGCTATGTCATGGGAATAGTATTCGGCCAAGGTTGATGTTATGTTAAAGCCATTGCATGCTAAATGTGAAGCTTGTTAATGATGCATGTGATGGTGGATTGACTACTCTTGAATTTTCTTTTTAGCATTCTTGAGTAAGACATTGAGTTCTTTGTTTAACCATGACCAAAATTTGAAAGGGTATGGTTGTGATGTATTCGGCCATGGTGTGTTCATAAGCATGATTTATGCTTATTGCATGATAGGTAATATTTGTGTTTTGGATATATGTTTATATGTGGTTATGATCAACTTGAGATTCGGCTCTTGTACATATATATATTTATATATATGTTTGCACATGATGCATTGGTATGGTATATAGACTATCTCAAGGTGTACATTTACATATGATGATGTTTTAGTTTTGAAGTATATAATTGGCCTCAACATGGACATGCATATTCGGCCACATGAGGGGAATTTGTTGTGCATGCATTCGGTTAGAGGCAAGCATATTGATGCCTATTCTTGACTTAGATAATCGGCTACCTTGTTATGAGCTAGGGCCGAATGTGAGTTGGTTGTGTTTGAACATCACATGCTTGGTAGAGTGATGAATGAAAGTGCCGAATGTGTGCATAGTTAAAGAGAATTGACTAAAGTGTTTAGTTATTTGATATTGGGCTAATGATATGTGTATTCGGCCATAAGCTAGCAAGTGAGACTTTAATAAGTTAAATTTGTTTGAATTAGCTCAAGAGCTTAGAGGGCCACAATTGGATAAAGGAAAGGAGAAAGCAATCGAGTAGCCGAGTGGGAACCGTTCTACCCAATACAAGTAAGTCATTAAGCATATATTTGGTATTGACTTAAATGAACTTAATATCTATGCAATTGTGTTTAATGAGATGATATGTATGTGTATGGAATAATGACATTATTGAATGTAAAAAGGTAGTGAAATGTGTAGAGTGATTGGTCTCGGCACTAAGTGTGCGGGCAATAAGTGGGCACGGTGACAAGATTGGCACTAAGTGTGCAAGCTTGAAATATATGGCACTAAGTGTGCGAACTTAAATTGTATGACACTATGTGTGCGAGCTTAAATCACATAGCACTAAGTGTGCGAAATCGATTATTAAGCACTATGTGTGCGAACTTAATGTGTATATCTCCGATCGATTATTCACATGGAGGTTGTGACTTTATCGAGTTGATCATGGACAGCGGAAAGAGTAAGTACCTTGAGCTCATGGTGAATAGGCTCTATGTTCACGCTCAGGGTTGAGCTTGGTAAGTTTTGTACCTATGTGATGATTACAATTGCGGTCACGTAAATAAGGTATTGTGGAATAGATGAAATTTCATTATTTGCATGATTGTAGCGAAAATGAGATGATGTATAGAAATGCCACAATTATCCTATTGAATAGTATATGAAATGTCATTGGGTGAATTGGTGTGAGATTGAACCAGAAGGGTCTAAGGGACCATGGTGTAGTTCGGTATGGATGGAGTATATAGCCCGTTTCATTGTTTCATTTTGTGATAATTTTGGTTGTGAAATGCTTATGACTTCATCGAGTTATATACTCACCCGGTGTTTGCTTGTCACCTATTTTAGGTCTCTTGGACTCGTCTCCTTTGTGTGCTCGGAACCGTCATCGAAGTCATCACACCGGCGAGAAATCTTTGGTATTGTCTTCTTAGTTGATCTAGGAGAACATTTGGCATGTATAGGCTATTTTGTTTTGTTGAATTTTGGGTTGTAAACTTTAAGCCATGTGAAAATGGCCTATGTGGTCGGTTGAGTGTGGTTCTAAAACCTATAGTCATGAGTCTTAGAAATATTAATTTTGATAAGGTGGCCATAATTTGTGTTATGTATGATGAATTATAGTTTGGCCATGGAAGAATTTTGAAATAGTCATTGTTTGCTTTAGTAATGATCTTTGACAAAGAGAGTGATGTGAGATTGAAAAATCACTAAAAATAGTAGGAATGGAATTAAATGGTGAATAAATTATGTAATTGAACCTTGATGAACCTACTTTCATATGAAAGAAACGAAACGGTCATATGAGTCGGATTTTAAGAGATATTCAAGATTTCAAGAAATAGGGCTAGAAATGTTTCTGGATCCCCTGTTCCGATTTTGAAAATTCACTATAAATTAACCAGAGGGAATTAGAAGTTATGCTCTAAATTTACAGATTTCCTTGTGAGTCTAGTTTCATTAGAAACAAACGGCATAAGTGTTGGAGCTCTGTACAGGAAAATATCTAAGTCGTAACGCGCAAAGGTCAGTGTAGTCGAACCCTGAAACAAGGGATACTTCAACTAATAAAATGTACTAACTGGCTTGACCACAAATTCTAGAAAAAAATGTGTAGATGGAATTATGAGTCTAGTTTCAGGGAAAATTTACGGAACTGATTTCCAAGTTCTGGAACTCGAGATATGATTTTTAAGGTGACAAGTGACGCAGTTAGTCACTTGTCCGAAATGTTTAAAATGGTGCGTGTGACAAGTGAGATTTAGCTGTGAACCCTCGTGTCCGACTCCGTGACGGTATCGGAACGGGGTGTTACAATTTTATTGGTATCAGAGCTATGGTTTAGTCGGTTCTAGGACTACCATAATGCGTATGAGTCTAGCTATACATGCCAAATTGTTAATGTTTAAATGTGTGATGACTTCTGACGGTTAAATTTTTGTTTTGATTAGTAAATGGATCCCGGTGTAGAGAGAACCTTGGCGGATGACGTTGAAAGTGTAGCGGCTACTCCTGCACAAGGGACGCCACTGTTGAACCTCGGTCATCTGCGAATAATCAAGGTGAGGGGCTAAACAAGCCTTCTTTACCATGATGAATGAGTGGGTCGCGCAATATGCCCGAACCAATCCGGCTGTCCAACAATCCCCGAATTTGAATAATCCACCCCAAGAGCCCATAATGCCATCAGTTATTGATCCCGTGAGGATGATTAAGCCACCTGTAGACTTAATTAGGAAGCGCGGGGCTGAGGAGTTTAGGGCCATAGTTACTGATGATGCCGAAAGGGCCGAGTTCTGGCTTGATAACACCATTCGGGTGTTTGATGAACTGTCATGCACACCCGATGAATGTCTAAAGTGTGCTATATCCTTGTTGCGGGACTCAGCCTACTATTGGTGGAGGACCTTGATTTCCATAGTCCCAAACGAACGAGTTACTTGGGATTTCTTTCAAACGGAATTTCGAAAGAAGTATATTAGTCAACGATTCATCGATAAAAAACGTAAGGAATTCTTGGTACTCAAGCAAGGCCGTATGACAGTATTTGAATACGAACATGAGTTCGTAAGACTCAGTCGGTATGCCCGGGAGTGTGTGGCCGATGAGGTTGCTATGTGCAAAAGATTTGAAGAAGGATTGAATGAAGATTTAAAGCTACTTGGTAGGTATTTTGGAGATAAAGGAGTTCGTAACACTAGTCGAACGAGCTGCAAGGCGGAAGAACTTGGAAAGGAGAAGAAGAAGGCTGAATTTGAAGCAAGAGATTATCGTAAAAGATCGACGAGTAAAGCTCCGTTCTCGGCTGTAAAGAAGTTCAGGGAGGACACTAGTAAGTCGAGGGCAGCTGCGGGAATTTCCATTAGAGCCCGACTATCGACGGACTCCCGAGCTTCTTCGGTAGCTAGTGTGGGCAATAATCGTCAAGAGAAACCTGAATGCCCCCAATGTGGAAGACGACACCTAGGTGAATGTTGGGGTAAGTCTGTTAACAGGGCCTGTTACGGATGCGGTTTGAAGGACCACTTCATTAGAGATTGCACGGAGCTAGATGAGAAGAATAAGATGCAAGGTGCAAGGCCTAGTGGAACGACGGCTAGAGGTAAGCCCCCGGGAATTTCTGGAGGTAGGGATGGTAATCAGAGAGGAGCCTCTGATACGGTTGTTCGATCCGAGACCCGTGCTCCTGCTAGAGCATATGCCATCCGCGCACGAGAGGAGGCATCCTCCCCTGACGTTATCACTGGTACTTTCACTCTCTTTGATACTAGTGTGATTGCATTGATTGACCCTGACTCTACTCATTCATATGTATGTGAAACCTTAGCATCCAGTAAGACTCTACCTGTTGAGTCTACTGAGTTCGTAATTCGAGTGTCA
Organism: Gossypium arboreum; assembly: GCF_025698485.1. Taxonomy (NCBI): domain Eukaryota; kingdom Viridiplantae; phylum Streptophyta; class Magnoliopsida; order Malvales; family Malvaceae; genus Gossypium; species Gossypium arboreum. The sequence continues at coordinate 14,993,119 of NC_069078.1, read as the reverse complement.
AACCCTTTTGGTCGATACGTACTTGTTGATAAAGTATGCAAGAGATGCCCCCTAATAATTCGAGAATCCTGTTTTCTGGCCGATCTAATGCTTTTACCATTTAACGAATTTGACGTTATTCTTGGTATGGATTGGCTGACCATACATGATGCAGTGGTGAACTGCAAAAGGAAAACCATTGATTTGAGGAGTGCAAATAATGAGGTAGTCCGAGTCGAGTCTACTGATTTAAAAGAAGTGCCAGCGATAATATCTTCTATGACCGCTCGGAGATATGTGGAAAAGGGGTGTGAAGCGTACCTTGCATATGTGTTTGAGAGCAAAGAGACGGAAAGGAAACTGGAATCAGTACCAGTGGTTTGTGAGTATTCGGATGTTTTTCCTGAAGAGTTACCGGGATTGCCACCGGTTCGAGAAGTGGAATTCGGCATCGAAATTGTACCTAGTACCACTCCAATTTCGATAGCTCCGTATCGTATGGCACCAACAGAATTAAAGGAGTTGAAAGCTCAGTTGCAAGAGTTGGTGGATAGAGGTTTTGCTCGCCCGAGTTTTTCACCTTGGGGAGCACCAGTGTTGTTTGTGAAAAAGAAGGACGGGACCATGAGGCTATGCATCGACTATCGTCAGCTTAATAAAGTGACAATAAAGAACAAATATCCGTTACCACGAATCGATGATTTGTTCGATCAATTGAAGGGAGCCTCCGTGTTCTCAAAAATAGATTTGAGATCGGGCTATTATCAGTTGCGAATTTGAGATTCGGACGTACCCAAAACTGCCTTCAGAACGAGGTATGGTCACTACGAATTCTTAGTGATGCCATTTGGGCTCACTAATGCCCCTGCGGTATTTATGGATTTGATGAATCGGATCTTCAGATCATGTTTGGATCGGTTCGTAGTTGTGTTCATTGATGACATCTTGGTCTATTCAAGAAATGAGACCGAACATGCTGAACACCTGAGGTTAGTGTTGCAAATTTTACGGGATAAGCAGTTATATGCTAAGTTCAGCAAGTGTGAGTTCTGGTTAAGAGAGGTTAGCTTCTTGGGGCATGTGGTATCTCGATCGGTATTCGAGTCGACGAACAAAATTTCAACCGATTTAATCGAAGCCTCCAAGAAATATTATCAAGTTCGAGCTTCGGGCTTGCGGTTATTACCGACGATTTGTAAAAGGCTTCTCGACGATAGCCACACCAATGACGAAGCTACTTCAAAAGGATGTTAAGTTCGAATGGATGGAGAAATGTCAGAAAAGTTTCGACCAACTGAAAACTTATTTAACTGAAGCTCCAATTTTAGTGCAACCCGAATCAGGCAAAGAGTTTGTCATTTATAGTGACGCATCCCTACTTGGGTTGGGTTGTGTATTGATGCAAGAAGGTCGAGTTGTGGCCTATGCATCGAGACAATTGAAGCCACATGAGAGAAATTATCCGACCCATGATCTCGAACTAGCCGCCATCGTATTTGCTTTGAAAATATGGCGACATTATTTGTTTGGTGAGAAGTGCCATGTATTTTCGGATCACAAGAGTCTCAAATATTTGATGACCCAAAGGGACTTGAATCTGTGACAAAGACGTTGGCTCGAGTTGTTAAAGGATTATGAGCTTGTCATTGATTATCACCCGGGAAAGGCTAATGTGGTTGCGGATGCCTTAAGCCGAAATCACCTTTGTTTTATGAAGCGATGAATGTACACTTGTGCGTTTCTACCCGACAATGTGTTAGTAGTGAATTAAAGGCCAAACCATTATTGATTCATCAAATTTGTGAAGCTCGAAAGTTGATGATGAATTGGTTGCAAAACGGGCTGAGTGTGTTCGAACAAGGAATCGAGTTTCAAATTGATGATGATGATTGTTTGAGGTTGAAGTCGTCTGTGTGTTCCAAAGAATTCGGAACTCATTTCGATGATTCTGAACGAAGCCCATTGTAGCCGAATGTCAATTCACTCGGGGAGTACGAAAATGTACAACGATTTGAAACGTCGGTTTTGGTGGCATGGTATGAAACGAGACATCTCCGACTTTGTTTTGAGATGTTTAATATGTCAACAAGTGAAAGCGGAACATCAAGTGCCTTCGGGATTACTTCAGCCGATCACGATACCCGAGTGGAAATGGGATCGAGTCACAATGGACTTTGTATCCGGACTGCCATTGTCAGCAAGTAAGAAGGATGCGATTTGGGTTATCGTCGATAGACTGACTAAGTCGGCTCACTTCATCCCCGTGCGTACAGATTTTTCATTGGATAAACTAGCTGAATTGTACGTTTCTCAGATTGTGAGGTTACACGGGGTGCCTATTTCTATCGTGTCGGATAGAGATCCGAGATTTACCTCGCGATTTTGGAAGAAGTTGCAAGAAGCTTTGGGTACCAAGCTGCATTTTAGCACCGCTTTTCATCCACAAACCGATGGTCAATCTGAGCGGGTAATTCAGATACTTGAGGATATGTTGAGATGTTGCGTCCTTGAGTTTAATGGTTCATGGAACGATATTTACCTTTGATTGAATTCGCCACAACAATAGTTTTCAATCAAGTATTAAGATGGCACCCTACGAGGCTTTGTACAGTGTAAATGCCGTACACCATTGTTTTGGACCGAGCTCGGTGAAAGAAAAATTTTCGAGTGGATTTGATTAAAGATGCCGAATCGAAAGTAAAAGTAATCCGTGAAAGTCGAAGATAGCCTCCGATCGTCGAAGTCGACGCGGATCTCAAACGAAAAGACATTGAGTATCGTGGGAGATAAAGTGTTTCTTAAAGTTTCGCCTTGGAAAAGATACTCGATTTGGCCAGTAAAGGCAAATTGAGTCCGAGGTTCATCGGGCCATATGAAGTATCCGAACGAGTCGGTCCAGTTGCGTATCGATTGATTTTGCCCCCTGAACTCGGAAAGATTCACGACGTCTTTCATGTTTCAATGCTTCGACGTTATAGATCTGATCCATCACACGTAATTAGTCCATCAGAGGTTGAAATTCAAGCCAATATGAGCTATGAGGAAGAACCGATTCGTATCCTAGCACGTGAAGTGAAAGAGTTACGAAACAAGCGGGTTCCGCTAGTGAAAGTGTTATGGCTCAAACACGGGATAGAAGAAGCTACTTGGGAACCCGAGAACTCTATGAAAGAGCGATACCCAAACCTATTTACGGTAAGATTTTCGGGACGAAAATTTCTTAAGTGGGGAGAGTTGTGACACCCAAAATTGACCCTAGTCGGAAGTAGTTTCGGGACCGCTAAACCGAAGTCACCGAAATGTTTGAACGTAATATTTATTGTCTAGAATATGTGAATATGAATGTGTGAAAATTTTAAGCTTCGATTTAGTCTATTGCATGTGAATGGAGTACGAGGACTTATGTGAAAAAAATTAGAAATGTGCTAGGCATATGTAAAGTGGCTTAATAGTGCATGTACTCAAAAGAGGGACTTGCATGTCAATTTCCCCTAACATGAAGTGGCCGCCATGACAAAGGAGGATGGGCAAAACATGTCATGAAACATGTTGTGACAATGGTGTATGGTAGAAAAAATAAAATAAGGAGTATGAGTAATAAAGAAATCGTAGAAAAAAAAAAGGGAATAGGTGAGTGTCCCCCCCCTTTTGCCGTGAGTTGAGAGAAAGAAAAAGAAAAAAATTTTGTTCATCCATTCTCATTTCTTTGGGCTGAAAATTCTAAGAAGGAAGGAGTTTTGCTTCATGTTTGGTTTGCAAGAGGATTAGGAGGAGGTTTGGCCATACTTGTGTCTAGATTAAGGTATGTTTGAGGTTGTGCCATGAGATTCATGCATGTTTTAGTTGCTAGCTTGATGCTCATATTAGCCCATTGTTCAAATCTTTGCTATGTCATGGGAATGGTATTCGGCCAAGGTTGATGTTGTGTTAAAGCCATTGCATGCTAAATGTGAAGCTTGTTAATGATGCATGTGATGGTGGATTGACTACTCTTGAATTTTCTTTTTAGCATTCTTGAGTAAGACATTGAGTTCTTTGTTTAACCATGACCGAAATTTGAAAGGGTATGGTTGTGATGTATTCGGCCATGGTGTGTTCATAAGCATGATTTATGCTTATTGCATGATAGGTAAAATTTGTGTTTTGGATATATGTTTATATGTGGTTATGATCAACTTGAGATTCGGCTCTTGTACATACATATATATATATATACATATATGTTTGCACATGATGCATTGGTATGGCATATAGACTATCTCAAGGTGTACATTTACATATGATGATGTTTCGGTTTTGAAGTATATAATTGGCCTCAACATGGACATGCATATTCGGCCACATGAGGGGAATTTGTTGTGCATGCATTCGGTTAGAGGCAAGCATATTGATGCCTATTCTTGACTTAGATAATCGGCTACCTTGTTATGAGCTAGGGCGAATGTGAGTTGGTTGTGTTTGAACATCACATGCTTGGTAGAGTGATGAATGAAAGTGCCGAATGTGTGCATAGTTAAAGAGAATTGACTAAAGTGTTTAGTTATTTGATATTGGGCTAATGATATGTGTATTCGGCCATAAGCTAGCAAGTGAGACTTTAATAAGTTAAATTTGTTTGAATTAGCTCAAGAGCTTAGAGGGCCACAATTGGATAAAGGAAAGGAGAAAGCAATCGAGTAGCCGAGTGGGAACCGTTCTACCCAATACAAGTAAGTCATTAAGCATATATTTGGTATTGACTTAAATGAACTTAATATCTATGCAATTGTGTTTAATGAGATGATATGTATGTGTATGGAATAATGACATTATTGAATGTAAAAAGGTAGTGAAATGTGTAGAGTGATTGGTCTCGGCACTAAGTGTGCGGGCAATAAGTGGGCACGGTGACAAGATTGGCACTAAGTGTGCAAGCTTGAAATATATGGCACTAAGTGTGCGAACTTAAATTGTATGACACTATGTGTGCAGGCTTAAATCACATGGCACTAAGTGTGCGAAATCGATTATTAAGCACTATGTGTGCGAACTTAATGTGTATATCTCCGATCGATTATTCACATGGAGGTTGTTACTTTATTGAGTTGATCATGGACAGCGGAAAGAGTAAGTACCTTGAGCTCATGGCGAATAGGCTCTATGTTCACGCTCAGGGTTGAGCTTGGTAAGTTTTGTACCTATGTGATGATTACAATTGCGGTCAAGTAAATAAGGTATTGTGGAATAGATGAAATTTCATTATTTGCATGATTGTAGCGAAAATGAGATGATGTATAGAAATGCCACAATTATCCTATTGAATAGTATATGAAATGTCATTGGGTGAATTGGTGTGAGATTGAATGAAGGGTCTAAGGGACCATGGTGTAGTTCGGTATGGATGGAGTATATAGCCCGCTTCATTGTTTCATTTTGTGATAATTTTGGTTGTGAAATGCTTATGACTTATCGAGTTATATACTCACCCGTGTTTGCTTGTCACCTATTTTAGGTCTCTTGGACTCGTCTCTTTTGTGTGCTCGAAACCGTCATCGAAGTCATCACACCGTGAGCAATCTTTGGTATTGTCTTCTTAGTCGATCTAGGAGAACATTTGGCATGTATAGGCTATTTTGTTTTGTTGAATTTTGGGTTGTAAACTTTAAGCCATGTGAAAATGGCCTATGTGGTCGGTTGAGTGTGGTTCTAAAACCTATAGTCACGAGTCTTAGAAATCTTAATTTTGATAAGGTGGCCATAATTTGTGTTATGTATGATGAATTATAGTTTGGCCATGGAAGAATTATGAAATAGTCATTGTTTGCTTTAGTAATGATGTTGACAAAGAAGAAGATGATGTGAGATTGAAAAATCACTAAAAATAGTAGGAATGGAATTAAATAGTGAATAAAATTGAACCTTGATGAACCTACTTTCATATGAAAGAAACGAAACGGTCATATGAGTCGGATTTTAAGAGATATTCAAGATTTCGAGAAACAGGGCCAGAACTGTTTCTGGATCCCCTGTTCCGACTTTGAAAATTCACTATAAATTAACCAGAGGGAATTAGAAGTTATTCTCTACATGTACAGATTTCCTTGTGAGTCTAGTTTCATTAGAAACAAACGGCATAAGTGTTGGAGCTCTGTACAGGAAAATATCTAAGTCGTAACGCGCAAAGGTCAGTGTAGTCGAACCCTGAAACAGGGGATACTTCAACTAATAAACTGTACTAATTTGCTTGACCAAACATTCTAGAAAAAAATGTGTCGATGGAATTATGAGTCTAGTTTCAGGGAAAATTTACGGAACTGATTTCCAAGTTCTGGAACTCGAGATATGATTTTTAAGGTGACAGTGACGCAGTTAGTCAGCTTGTCTGGAAATGTTTAAAATGGTCTATGTGACAAGTGAGATTTAGCCTGTGAACCCCTCGTGTCCGACTCCTGCGACGGTATCGGGAACGGGGTGTTACAATTTTATTGGTATCAGAGCTATGGTTTAGTCGATTCTAGGACTACCATAGTGCGTATGAGTTTAGCTATACATTCCAAATTGTTAATGTTTAAATGTGTGATGACTTCTGACGGTTAAATTTTTGTTTTGATTAGTAAATGGATCCCGGTGTAGAGAGAACCTTGGCGGATGACGTTGAAAGTGTAGCGGCTGCTCCTGCACAAGGGACGCCGCCTGTTGAACCTCAGTCATCTGCGAATAATCAAGGTGAGGGGGCTAAACAAGCCTTCTTTACCATGATGAATGAGTGGGTCACGCAATATTCCCGAACCAATCCGGCTGTCCAACAATCCCCGAATTTGAATAATCCACCCCAAGAGCCCATAATGCCATCAGTTATTGATCCCGTAAGGATGAGTAAGCCACCTGTAGACTTAATTAGGAAGCGCGGGGCTGAGGAGTTTAGGGCCATAGTTACTGATGATGCCGAACGGGCCGAGTTCTGGCTTGATAACACCATTCGGGTGTTTGATGAACTGTCATGCACACCCGATGAATGTCTAAAGTGTGCTATATCCTTGTTGCGGGACTCAGCCTACTATTGGTGGAGGACCTTGATTTCCATAGTCCCAAACGAACGAGTTACTTGGGATTTCTTTCAAACGGAATTTCGAAAGAAGTATATTAGTCAACGGTTCATCGATCAAAAACGTAAGGAATTCTTGGAACTCAAGCAAGGCCGTATGACAGTATTGGAATACAAACATGAGTTCGTAAGACTCAGTCGGTATGCCCGGGAGTGTGTGGCCGATGAGGTCTATGTGCAAAAGATTTGAAGAAGGATTGAATGAAGATTTAAAGCTACTGGTAGGTATTTTGGAGATAAAGGAGTTCATAACACTAGTCGAACGAGCCTGCAAGGTGGAAGAACTTGGAAAGGAGAAGAAGAAGAACTTGGAAAGAAACGAAACGGTCATATGAGTCGGATTTTAAGAGATATTCAAGATTTCGAGAAACAGGGCCGGAACGGTTTCTAGATCCCCTATTCCGACTTTGAAAATTCACTATAAATTAACCAGAGGGAATTAGAAGTTATGCTCTACATGTACAGATTTCCTTGTGAGTCTAGTTTCATTAGAAACAAACGGCATAAGTGTTGGAGCTCTGTACAGGAAAATATCTAAGTCGTAACGCGCAAAGGTCAGTGTAGTCGAACCCTGAAACAGGGGAGACTTCAACTAATAAACTGTACTAATTGGCTCGACCAAAAATTCTAGAAAAAAATGTGTAGATGAAATTATGAGTCTAGTTTCAGGGAAAATTTACGGAATTGATTTCCGAGTTCTGGAACTCGAGATATGATTTTTAAGGTGATAGTGAACCCCTCGTGTCCGACTCCGGCGACGGTATCGGGAACGGGGTGTTACATGTGTACTTGTTGATTAGTTGAGTAGTAGAGGTTGAGAGGTAATACTGGTTAGTTAATAATTGATTCCCTAATAAAACCCGAATTTTGAAGTTAACTGCAACCACTGAAGCGAGTTAATCTTTTGCTTGTTAATTGAGAGGTTTTCATTTGTTAAATTTGTTTTAGTAATTTTATTTTTTATTTTACAACATTAGTCTTTAATGTTAGTTTTTGTAATATGATTTTTAGTGATTATTGTTTAGTTCTACATGTGCAGACAACATTTTTAGATTTAAGGCAACCTCCTTAGGGTATGATCTCTGGAATACGTACCAGTGTTATGTTGTAACACTAAACTATATTAGAATTTGACATGGTCACTTGTAGATACCACGCTTATTTTATATATTTTTATTTGCATGATTTTTATTCTAAACATTTGTAAATTTGGAGGTGATCAATGACCTTACGAAGTAATCTAGGTTAAATGGATCTGACAATGAATTTGTCAAGTAAATCGTGATTTATCCTCGTCAAGAAAGTGAGGTCAGAAGATAAGTGAGTATTGGTCAATTAGCTAGGTAGTAGAGCTCGGAAGGTAATATTATCTAGTTAATCACTAATTCCCTAATAAAACTTGTGTTTTGAAGTTAATTATAACCATTGAATCGAGTTAATCTTCAGCTTGTTATTCGAGAGTTTTTCGTTTGTCAAATTTATTTTAGTAATAGGTTTAATTATCCTAATATAGTTTTTAGTGACTATTTTTTAGACTTGCTATTGTAGATAGTATTTCTAGATTTAATTCATCCTTCCTTGGCTATGATCCTTGGAGTACCCCGTTGTACATTTACTATATTACAATTTGACTGGTATACTTGCAGACACCACTACTATATTTCTATAACTGAGGGCCTGAATGGGCTAAGCATGGTGACATGTTTCCCTTCCCCAAGCTTAACACGTGCCTTGAAATGTGCCACCCACACTGTGAGGTGCTAAGGTAGCAAATGAGCTCGCAAGCTAACAAGCTCGCTGAGTGGAGAACTCGCTAATTGGCGAGCTCACAAATTGGTGATCTTGCAAAGCAATAGAGACAACTTGCCACATGCGAGCTAGAAAATGTTGGACGAAAAAAAAACAACTAGTTGCTCATGAGGAGGGGTTAAAATTATAGCATGAACAAAAATATGCATAATAAATGTGTTCACTATTTCCATTCCGATTCCAATTGGTTAAACACTCTAGTTTACCGATTCAAAGGTCTAGGGTGTGACAATAAACATATCTACATTTTATACCAATTGGTCAACCTTGTGACATATTCAAATTCATAAAATTCATAATCCAACCACATCACTATTTCCAAAATACCAATTATAACTTCAAATGTTTACAAGATCACATATTATACCAAAAACTGGCTTAGCTTAGGTACATGGCAAATATTAAACAAAACGAGACTATACAAACATTGCTGTGTCGATAATCTCTGGCCAGATCATGGATTACGCTTTAGAACTTTGAGATTTACCTATACCTGTGCACAGAGAAAACAAATCATACGTTGAGTAATAAAGCTCAGTAGTATTTCCATAATTCAAGTCATTATAATACAAGTTTAAACCAATTGTATACATTCAATTCAAGTTGAATTCATAACCAATTCTCATGAAATTTCAGACCAAAAATTTCCATTACTATATAAACATGCATAGTTTTTACACACAAATTCACTATGTATGCACCAAACTTACCATTTCTCATTCATTTCATGTGCTACGTAATCAATTCATATTGTCATCTATATGCACATATACTTATTCATTTACTGTCATAAACATATATACATATATGTTCAATTTCATATCAACATTTTAAACATTTTTTGAGCCTATTGGCTCACTATTACTTAATCGGCCCCTAAGGCTTGTTTTCAACCCATTTCGCATGATCTTTCACATATTTTCGTATATCACATTTCAAATACATTTCATTTCATAAACCATATAGTCTATTAATGTTTTTATAACCCTGTGAACCAGACACAAACTTAGAACCGATACATAGATATGTTCTTGACAACAATGACTCTGAACATGTACATACTATCATCCTGGGATGCCCGACAATGATGTTTTTCACAATCTAATTATCCTATCATCCTGGGTTGCCCGACAATGATGACTCTATATATACAATCTACCGCCTCGGGTTGCCCAGCAATGATAGTTTCCAATCAATATCCTGACGACCCTATGACATGGCAACTATAACCGACCCTGTCAGAATAGCTAATATGGTAACCAAATTTCCAATTTCATTATATGATTCAATTCATACTTTATCATAATCAATTCATCATATAATATAACATGTTTCAACTCAATTCCATACCAAATTTCACAAATAAATTAAGTTATGCTAATTTCTATTCTATTCAATTGAGTCCTCTATCTCAATAATCAATCTCAATCATAACAGTTCAATTCAAATAATCATTTTTGACTCACCTCAATGCCATATTATGCAAAATATCATAAATTTGCAATAACTAAATTGATCCCAAATAAAGATATACAAACCAAAAGTCGCGTCACTCATGGTCGACTCTTGCCTTCCATCTAAAGCTTTGAATTAAAATCTGAATTCACATTTATTCATTAGGGACCTTATAATTTCTATTCCTATCAAAGTTTCATAATAACTTTGCATTTTATTCAATTTGGTCCCTAATGTACAAAGCTAACAATTAAGCTTTACAATTTATTCATTTTTTATAACCTAAGCTTAATTTCTATTAATTTCACACCTAATTCATCCAATTCTCAACAATGGAAACTTATCAAAATTTCAAAAATGTAACAAATTGATGCATAGGCTAGCTAAATCAACCTCCCATGATTCAATTTCCATAAAAATTAAAGAAAGATGTTTAAGGACATACTTGTAATTGATTGCCGATTGTTTAAGGGTTTCGAAAGCTTCTTATTTTTCTTGGCTATGGTGGTTGTTCTTGGAATAGAGAATATGGCAACATCTCCACTAATTTTTAGCTTTTATAGTATGTTTAATTTGCTAATTAATCTTTATTTACTTAATTAATCAAGTTTAATCAATTTTAGTCATATTTAAGTTAAATTTATGACATCCATCATCATAATCCACTAAATTTATTTTCAAGATGGTTTATTAACCATTTTACTCCCTTAGATATTTGCTATTTCAGTTCCCAAGTCTTTTCCTATTTAAAAATCTATAGCTATTAGACTTGTACAATTTAGTCCCCATATTGTCGGGTCCGAGCTAAAAGATGCCACTTTCATTGCCTAAGGAACTATGATTAATTATATTTAATTTATACCATTAAACATTTAAATATGAGTAGTACATACGTATTGTAACAACTAGTTTTCAGTGGTGTCGAAAATAGTGGTTTCGGGACCACAATTCCAACAAATGAATTATTATTTTATTATTTATTTAATGTCTACAGGATTATATTAAGGTTGTATTAAAGTTTTGTTTAGAAATTTTAAAGTCTAAATGGTTAATTAAATGAAAAGGACTAAACTGTAAAAGGTAAAAAAGTTGAGTTCTATTAGTTAAAGGGGTCAAATGGCTATGGAAATGAAAGTTAATGGACTTGAATAGTAATTATACCTTTTAAAGAGTTAGTGGATGTGCATGGACAAGGTTTTATTGAAATTATTGATTAATGATAAGGGTAAAATGGTAAATTAGTAATTAAAAAGAAAATTAAGTAAGAAAAGATGAAACAAAGTTATCATCTTCATTATTTTGCCTATTTGGAACCCTAAAATAGCCATTAGAGAGGAGAAAGGTTCGGCCAAGCATTGTATTTTTGCATGGTAGGTTTTCAACCCCCGTTTTTAATGATTTTTATGTTTTTGAGTTCATTTTAGCTTAATCTAGCTAGCTCGAGGGTTAATTTTTAAAATTTTTAAAGGTTGAGGGACTTTTCATGGATGTTTTTGAATGTGTTTGATGTTAGTTGATGGATTATTTATCCTTGTTATAAAATAAACATGTTTTGTTAAGTGATTTATGATTAATTTTAGAAATAGGGATTAAATTGTTAAATGTATAAATCCATGGGTTTTATTGTGAATTGTTGGTAATTTTGGATTGTTTCAAGGTCCTTGTAACATTGGTTAAGTTGGATTTAGGCTAAAATGAGTTATATTCAAGTTATGAGCTTAAGGACTAAATTGTGAAAAGTTAAAATGTTAAGGAAAATTCATAATTTTTCATAAATATGAACTATGGATTAAATTGAATACTAGAAGTGCTTAATTGATTGAAATTATCTATTTAGATCAAGATAAACCACATTTGGACTTAAATTAAGGAAAAGCTAAAGCTTCAGATTAGTGTTCGGTTCTACTTCTATGCCCTAGTTATCGACGTAAGTTCGTATGAATTATGATCATTTTAATGTTAGATAAGTCAACTAATTGCTATGTTATTTTACAATAAATGATTCTATATATAAATGTATCCATTTTGTGATTAATTGACGGATAACGAGTCCCGGTTGAACCTTAAGAATTCTTAGGATACAAATGACATGTCATTAAGATTTCATGTTTCGGATGCTAGTCTTGAATGTCATACTGATGGTTGAGGTCCTACAGTTGTTGCAGAATCTCCACAGCTCATGTGAGCAGCATTGTATAGCTTACATTCTGCCCACAGCTCGTATGAGTAGGCCCATTCCACAGCTCTTATGAGTAGACCCATTCCACAGCTCTTGTGAGCATTGATGTAAAGGAAATGTTACGGTTATACGTAAAGGCACACAATGTGTGAGTTTTCCTAAGTATTTGATGTAATTCTAGATGGTTCAACGGGTAAGAAAAGGAAATGAAAGGTAAGTATGCAAATGGAATGAATCATGATCTTATGAAAACATTGATGAATTAAATGATGTGTTTATATATAGAAATCTACTTATCTTATGGTTGACTTCATTTGTATCATGGACAAGTGCACTAAGTATCATGGACAAGTGCACTAACTTGTGAGTTTGATGATGTTATATAAGTTTATACTAAGCTTATGGCATTGGTAATGATTTTGTGCTTAAACTATAAATTGTGCTAATGAAATGGTAAGTTATGTTTAAGTTTGTATGAGCTTACTAAGCACTCGTTGCTTATATAGTTACTTTCCTTTGTTTTATAGATTATCAGAAGCTCGATCGGTTAGAAGCTCGTTGGAGACCTATCACACTATCCAACAACCATCTCGGTAGTTTTTTGAGTATTTTGACTAAGGTTAATAATGACATGTATAAGATCTTTGTAATCGATGTTTTGGTATGTTTAAACTTATGAAGTTATATTTGGTTTGGTGAACTTTAATGCCTTACCAAGTTATGTTATATTGGTTAGTTTTAAGTGCTTGTAAATAAGGTTCTTTTACTATATTTATGATGGCTTAAAAACGGTTAATTGTGGTAGAATATGGTGGTTAAGTGAACTAGGTTGTGCGTCTGAGATATGGTCAAATTGCTTTGGTTTGATTTATAACATTTAATACAATTGTAGTGCCTTTGAATGACATATTGGTTTGGTGATTTAGGATGTTTAAAATAACTGGTATATGTGTGTTGAATGATGTTTAAATCCTTTTCTTGTATGCCCAAATGGAATGGTCAATTGAGTATGGTTTGGCATAGAAATGGCTTGATTTTAGGCAAATTTTTGGGATCACACAGCCTGGGACACGGACTGTCACACTGCCGTTTGTCATGTAAAATTTCTTAATGTTTTAAGTTAGTGAGTTACACAGCCTAGCACGAGGCCTGTAACACGGCCGTGTGTGGCAACTAAGAGAGTTACACGGCTTGGCACATAACCTGCGACACGACCATGTGACCCTACTTAATGAGTTACACGGGTGAGGACATGGGTTGGGACGCGATCGTGTGTCCCTTTGTTCAAATGTTACATAGCCCAGGCTATGTCACATGGCCTGACCACACGACCGTGTGATCCTTGTTTTCATATTTTTGCATCTTTTCCTTAAAACTTCTGAATTCTTTTAATTTAGTCCTAAATTACTTTTAAGCTATTTTTAGGGCCTTGATGGCTCGACTTAGGGATAAAATGCATATGACTGATATGATTTTTAATGAGTTTAATTTATTTTATGCTATAATGATGAATGATTTTTGATTGATTGATAATACTTTGTAACCCTAATTTGGCGATAGAGATGGGTTAGGGGTGTTACACGTACTATACGATATATAATCATTTTCGGGTCTTATATGAGCTTACAAAAGCTTTTTTTTCTAACTTGAGGTTGAATTAGCACCAAATTATAAAAATTGTAAAATATCAAGTTGACCTTGTGACTTTTGGGGTACCTCATCATGACACAACTCATTGACTAGGTCTTGCTGCGACTTAACCGTTTTTTTACAAATGGTCCAAAATAGTACCAACTTGCAATTACCTAAACACACCAAAACACATTTCTATTCATATTTTCAACCAAATACACACCTCCAATAAGTTCAAAACTAAAAAATAATACATTATATATAATGTATTACATTCGTTTTATTATTTTCATCCAAACACACAATCAACTTCATTATACTAACCATTTAAACTACTTGACAAATGGATATATATACATTTCCAAATAAGCTATAAGCATATTTATACAATCCAATCATTTGACCATTTCTAATTCATCAATCCTAGCTTTGATATGAATGTGATCATATATTATGAAAAAATTGACTCAACCTAGGTACATGCAATATATTTAACCAAAATAGGACTATACAAATATTGTTGAGTCAAGAATCTTTGGCTGGATACTTGAATCACTTTTCGTAACCTCAAGATTCACCTAAACCTTTGCACAAAATAAAAAAACTATGGATTGAGCAATAAAGCTCAATGGTACTTCCATGATTCAAGTCACTATAATCCAAGCATTAATCAAATGCATATAATCAATTCAAATTCAAACTCTAACTATTTCACATATTCATTAATTCCAAAAAACTTCCATTATCGAATGAAGCATGCAAATACCCCTTTTTGCAAATCAATTCATTTCATATTAGTATTTAAACTTACCTTGTCATACAATTCCACATTAGGTTACCAATATTTTTTTATAACATATTAAATTGAAACATGATTTTGGGTGGGTTTCGATGGGCGGTGTTTTTACCTGCGTTTAGTGTAAAAGCAATGGTGGTGGTGAGATTAGATACTGTAGTGATACTCTAGCGTGAGATAAAAATAAGCTAAACACAACTCACCGGTCATCCAAACCCATACTTCATTAAACAATACATATGATTGTTACATATTATACTTTCTAATACCCACCTAGCCATTTTCCATTAAAGTCACTACCTATTTATTCAAATCATTCCATTATCATATGTGTGTGTGTGTGAGCATAAATATGGAAAATGGAAAAATCAAACCATTCAACATTTTCAATAGAATTTACCAATTCATGCAATTTATCAAGTGCCAAAGTTTATGCCATTTAAACATTCAATACCATTCATGATTCAAAAATATATACTTTTGAAATTAAGCCATTCAATTCCATGATCAATCAATATCATTTATCCATTTAACTTACCATTTCAATTCGAATCATACCTTATAGCAGCTTTTCATAATTCAGTTTATCATTTTCAAATTTCTAGATTTGATTTCAATGTTTCGCCCAATGAAACCTTAGTAAAACGGACTCGGATACATGAGTGGACTACACCACACCAATTTGCTCGTCCAAGGTGAAATTACATTAGATTACATGTCTAGGCTAAACGTATACCACATCATATCAGATTACTTGTCTAAGCTAAATCTGTAATAATTTCAGTACAAGCGCACATATGACCTTATTGGCATTCCAATCATATCATAACATTTTACTAAGTTCACATAGGCATCAACTATACTTATTTGTATATTCAACCATATAATCATTCATATTTACATATCATACCCTGTAATCATTTTCAAATACATATCATACCCTATAACCATTTACATTTACCTTTCATACCCTATGTTGGGTCACATTTGCATACTTGTACCCTGTACATTGTTCTATCATTTAATAATTATTTCATTTCATTTCAATCCAATTCATATATATACATATATATTCTCATTCAATTTAAGAATCACAATTCAATTCATCATCAACACACAATATCTCATATCATATAACATATTTCAATTCATTTTTCATGTCACATATCATGTTCTAATTAAATCATGCTATTTTCTATTTTAATTCAATTCAGTCCCCTATCTTGGTATTCAACATCAATCTCAACGAATCAATTCAAGCGATCGTCATATACTCACATTGACATTCAATCATACTTTATAATAAGAATAAGAAATAAATATATTGGTCTTGAATAAAAAGTACAAATTGGGATCGCACATAACCCGTCGACCACTCTCATTTTTCCTTTCCCTCTCGACAACTTGACATTGTCTTTAGCTACAAATGATAATTCAACAAATAAAAAAAATCAAATTTAATCCAATTTACATTCAAATACGAAGCCACATATTTTTATTTAAATTCAATTTAGTCCCTAAACTCGAGACATACGTAACTTTTGATTCTTAGCTTCAGCTGATTTCATATATTTTCATTATGGACCTTATATTTTCTATTTCCAGTAAAATTTCATGATAGGTTTTATATTTATTCAATTTTCCTATAATGTTACAAATTTAACAATTAAGCTTAATTAACTTTGCAATTTAGTCCTTTTCATTAAAATCTAATCAATTTCAAGCCTAATTTATCAATTAGTCAACAATGGAAACTATAACAACCCGTTTTTAGTGAAATCAGAACAGTGGTTTCGGGACCACAAATCTGACGTCAAAAAATTTATTTTATTATTATTTTATTTTCTACAATATGATAGAAATATCGTATAAAAATTTTGTTAAGAAATTTTACAGTTTACATGTTCAATTTGATAAAAAGGACTAAATCGTGTAAAGTGCAAAAGTTGAGTTCTAATAGCTAAAGGTATTAAATAGCTATGGAAATTTAAATCAGAGGTCCTTATTTGGTATTTATCCCATTAATGAGATAGTGGAGAATGATGGCTTGGCATTTGGTGTAAATATGAATGTTTTTTAATGGTAAAATAGTAATTAGTAAAATATATGTTAAATTAAAATAAAACCAAATTTACGATCATCTTTATCCATCTTTTTAACTGAATATTGAAGGAAGAAATCCATTTGTGTTCAAATAGGGTTTGACTACTTTGAAGCTCAATTGGTAAGTGATTTTTGTCCCATTTTTAATAATTTTTATGTTTTTGGGATCGTTGTAGCTTAATCTAGCTAGCCCGGGGACTAATTTGCAAAATTGTTAAACTATTAGGATTTTTCCATTGATGAGCATGCTTGATTTTTGATGTTTGATGATAGAAAATGAATGGTTTTTGTTGGATAAACAACTTTTGTTAAGGAATTTTTAGTGAAATTGTCAAATAGGGATTATAAATTGAAAAATAGAAAATATTGTGTGGTAAAATTGTGAATTTGTAAAATATATGGGCTGGTATTACTAGTGGGTAAGGAATAAATTACATGAATTTCATTTTGCAAGCCTAGGGACTAAATTGTAAAGAAATTAAAAGTATAGGGGCAAAATTATAATTTTTCCAAAAATATGTGTTGGACTAAATTGAATATGAATTATATTGAATTGATTTCAATTCATTCGTATAGATCTGGTTAGACCTTGTAATGCCCCAAAATTTATATTTTTGTTTTTGTGATTTTATGACACACAACTTTGTGTCTGCTTCACTGGTTAAGTGTTCTAGGGGTGTCTGAGAGGTCCTAAGTTCAAGCCTTTCATTGGGTAAATTTTGGTATTTTGCTGAATAAGGCCTTCACCTTGCTCAATAAGCTTATATTTAAGTATTTGTAAAACCATATCAGAATGGGCCTGCTGGTTTAGTGGTTAAGTTGAGTGTTAGATTGCTGAAGGTCTTGTGTTCGAATCCCTACGTGAGCGTGAGAGTCTATTTTTGCTTGTTTGACCTTGAGAGTTTCGGTCAAACAAGAATTCTAAGTAGTGGGTAGTTGCTGGAGAAAAATAAGGGGAGTTGAGATATTGGAATTATCGGTTATTCCTTTGTTTTTTCAAAATTTTTGTAACATCCTAAATTAGGGCATAGTCAGAACTGTGGTTTCGAGACCACAAATCCAAATTAGAAATAACTATTTTATGATTATTATAAGGCCTATGACATGTTTATATGCTTGTGTAAAAATTTCATGAAGAAATTTTATGTCTAAGGTGCTTGATTGGACTTTAAGGACTAAATTGAATAAATTGTAAAACTTGAGTTCTAGAAGATTTAAGCATGAAATTGAATTGAATTATAAATTAGAGGTCCTTAAAGAGTAATTTGACCAAGTTCTAAAAATTTGGATAGAAATGGACATGGTTAGGTAAAATTTCAAAGAAAGTCATTAAGGGCATTTTAGTCATTTTGTAAATAAATGAATTAAAAAGGGAAATTAAGCCAAAATTACTCATCTTCTTCGCCATCCAGCTGAATGTTAGAGGAAGCCATGGCTAGGGTTTATGTTTAAGCTTCCAAGCTCATTTATCAAGGAAAATGAGATTCGAGCATAGATTGGAAATGAATGAGATTATGGACTAAATCAGAACATATAGCCATGCTCGCATTCGAGGAAAGTTCGTATGTCAATAATAATGCAATAATATCATTGTTTATGCTTGAACTCAAATTGACGTGTGAACATTATGTGGTGTGTAACACCCCATACCCGTAACCCACGCCAGAGCGGAATACGAGGCATTACCTAACTCGATCTCATGTACACAAACGTTCCCCAAGTCGCCAAGACTTGGTCCAATTTAGAACTTTTTCAATTTCTACTTTAAACTTCTTATTATGGGCCTACAAGCCCCAAATCAAGCATTGAAAACTATTCTGGATCAACCCGGGTCCTTAAACCATTTATAGAAAATTTGACTTTGAAACAGGGCACACGCCCGTGTAGAAGGGCAACACGCTCATGTGGCCATTTCAACATGGTCGTGTTGATGGCTCTTATGGCTCACACGGCCTAAGAAATACTAGGACACGCCTGTTTCCTCCACCCATGTGGAATTAATTCTAAATGCACACCTATAGGGGTTTTCACACGGCCTGGCACACGCCCGTGTCTCTGGCCCGTGTCCTTCACATGGCCATGACACGCCCGTTTCCTAACCCGTGTGCAAAAACATGGACATTTTGTTTTTGACGTTAGCATCCCCAAAATGTCACACGGCCAAGGCACACACCCGTGTGCTAGGCCGTGTCCATCACACGGTTGAGACACACGGCCGTGTCTCTGCCTGTGTGTTTACTACCATGTATACTGACTTGAAATTGTTATGTACAGAGGACACACAGCCAGACCACATGCCCATGGGGCAGACCGTATGTCACACATGGCCTAGACACACGCCCGTGTGTCTACCCTTGTAGATGATATAAGGCTATTTTCCAAGCCTCTTTGCCACCCTTACTTACACAACCTACTCAAAAGCAACCAAATCAATACAAGAATAACTTATTTAAACCAATCAGCCACAATAGACTACATATCAATTAAGTAATTACTCTTTCATGAGAGTAACTTCATTTACGTATATCAAAATTAATATTTGCCATCATTCAAGGCTTAATACAAAATGAAGGGTTTCCAACCCAAGCCAACACATTTGGCTAGTTCTCAATGACACAAAAATAGTAAAGTCTAAGCCCTATACATGCCATATTCAAAAATATAAATCAAACCATACCGAATACTTAGGTTGATAGTGTGATCGATATCTCTGACTTCCTTTGGTCCTTAGATAGGCGGCACTATAAGAAAATGAAAAAGGAGAGGGAGTAAGCATAAAGCTTAGTAAGTTGCACATAAATAAATATACAACATAACTTTACCATTCATCAACAAGTATCATAATACACAAGTGGCATAAGCTAAACTTACTCATCAATATTCAATACACCTCATATAGCATATATTGAGCTCACATTTCATACATATCATATAGGTACCTGTACCACTCACAACACGGTTATACTTCCCTTGTTAACTTGAAATCATACTTTCATCGTTGAACCATTTGGAACATTATCAGATACTCATTTAGCCTCAAACATGGGGTCAGGTGCCGATGTCATGTCCCAGATATGGTCTTACACAAGTTCTAGCATATCTGTGTCGATGCCATGTCCCAAATATGATCTTACACTGGCTTACGTCTCGAGGCCGATGCATGTCCCAGACATGTCTTACACTGGCTTACGTCTCGAGGCAGATGCATGTCCTAGACATGTCTTACACTAGCACTTGTCTCAATGCCGATGCCATGTCCCAGACATGGTCTTACACTGGCTCTCATAATGTGGCTGATGCATGTCCCAGACATGTCTTACACTAGCTCACACAAGTGACCCAAACGTCATGGCATGAATATCCGATTTATTTCCTAAGGTTCAATTGAAAATTCTACTATCTCTATTCTCATCATGTTTTCTCATTTCCACAATCAAGCAATTTATGCTATAATAATTTCAATACAATTCAAATACATATATTATTAATGTAGTTGTACTATTTACATACAACTTACCTCAAATTACAAAATGTGGCGACTAGTTTATTTAGTCGATTTGCTTGGCTTTCCCCCGGTCTAGGTTCGGATTCAGTATTTCTTGATCTATAATAGCAAAATGTACTTATTTAGTCTCTAATTAAAATTAGGCAATCAAAAATACAAATCTTTGGTAAAACGACCATGTTGCCCCTAGACTTTGACAAAATGACCATTTTTCCCCTAGGCTCGAAAATCAATTTTTATTGAATTTATTCTTATCTTAAGTCTAGCCAAACCCTTTTTACTCTTATAGCAACTCCAAATTCCCACTATATCACACATTTATCATCTATTTTATAACTTATGTAAAATAGTCCTTTTAGGTGTTTTCATGTTAACACCTTTCACAAAAGTTGTTTATAAGACACCCAAGAATCATTTTCTTCCATAAAAACTTAGCAAACATTACAAATTCTTTAATGGAATAGTACCCTCATTTGAAAGCTTATGCTTCAAGGGTCTCAAAAATGCAAAAATCATCAACAAAGTGTATGGAAATCACTTACTTCTAGAGATGATAAGTTGCTGAAAATTTCAAGCTTCAAAACTCTTTTCTTGGCTGATATTTTAGGTTAAGAAGAAAAAATAGGCAAAAAAATGAAGGCTAGGCACTTAGGGTATTATTTTATCACCTAATATGTCATCACTTACCTAACATTTTGACCATTTACTATTCTTTGTCTCATGGCCAACCAAGCTCTTTTAAAAAGGGTCTAATTGCCCTTTTAAGATCCCCAATTTAGGTTCTCTAGCTATTTGGCACTTTTAGCTATCAAAATAGGACATTTACATTTTATGCGATTTAGTCCTTTTTCAAAATTGGGCTCACAAAAGTCACCCATGTTACAGGGGTCGACTACACTGACCTTCGCGCGTTACAACTTGAATATCTCTCTGTACAGGGCGTTAATACTGGTATCGATTATTTCTAATGAAACTAAACTCAAAATGGAATCTGCACATATAAGGAATGACTTCTAATTCTTTCTGGATAATTTATAGTAAATTTTCAAAGTCATGACAGGGGACCCGAAACCGTTCTGGCCCTGTCTCACGAGAACTTTAATATCTCTCAGTATACTGCTCATATGGTCGTTTCGTTTCGTCCATATAAAATAGATTCATCAAGGTTCAATTTCATAATTTATTCACTATTTAATTCTACTTCTACTATTTTTAGTGATTTTTCAATCTCATCTCACTTTCTTTGTCCGCAATGATTCATCGCAGAGACTATGCCAATTTCATGAATCTTTCCTTGGCCTTAATCATCCATCATACATGACACAAATTATGGCCACCTTATCAAAATTAAAGTTTCTAAGACTCGTGGCTATAGGTTCTAGCATCCCACTCGACGACCACATAGGCCATTTTCACATGGCTTAAAGTTTACAACCCACGTTCAACAAAACATAATAGCCTATACATGCCAAATGTTCTTCAACAACGAAGACAATACCAAAAGATTTCCAGCCGGTGTGATGACTTCAACGACGGTTCCGATCACGCATAAACAATACGAGTCCGAGAGACCTAAAATGGGTGACAAGAAAACACCGAGTGAGTTTATAACTCAAGAAGTCATAAGCATTCATCAATCCATTGATAAAGTTACCACAACATGAAACAATAAACGAGGCTAGGTACTCATCCATATCGAATCTATACCATAATTCCTCGGACCTTTCGGTTCAATCTCATACCAAGTCATACATCCACATTTCATATTCTACACAACAAGATATTTGAGGCATTTTCACACACTAACTCATTTCCACCACAATCATACAATTTCAATCATCACATAGATTTAAAGCTTACCAAGCTCAACCCCGAGCATGAACATATTGCCTATTCGTCACGAGCTCAAGGTACTTACCCGATCCGCTGTCCGGATTAGCTCGATAATGTCGCACACTCGGTGCCAATTGTAATGCAAGAGCATATAGTGAATCCGCACACTTAGTGCTATATGTATTCAACTCGCACACTTAGTGCTATATAATCAAACTCCCACACTTAGTCTTTGTACAATTTTAAACCCGCACACTTAGTGCCAATCTTGTCACCGTGTCCATTTATACCCGCACACTTAGTGCCGAGACCAATACCTTATGTATTTTGCTGCCTTTATACATTCAACAATGGCATCATTCCATACACATACATTTCCATTTACACATCAACTCATTTAAACACATTTGCATATATATTATGATCATTTAAATCAACACCAAATATACGCTTAATGACTTACTTTGTGTTGGGTAAAACAGTCCAAGTCGGCTACTCGATGACCTTCGTCTTTCCCTTGCTTGATTCTCCTTCTTTAACTCCTTGAGCTTAATCAATAAATTAACTAGTTTAACCATCTTGCTAAACATTCATAATTCAATTACACATGCATATGTATGTTTGTATATTCGGCAACCATCCTCACTTATTACCCATTTAGTCAATTATCTAAGCCAAGATAAGGCTTCAATACGGTTGCCTCTAACCGAAAACATGCACACCAATCTACTTCATTTGGCCGAATATGCATGTCTATGTTGAGGCCAATTTTACACTTAATACCACACAAAAAAAAAAAAAAACAGCATGCATTTACTAACTAACACATTACATATTGTAGCTCAATGCACATCTCTCATTTACTACATAACCGAAAACATCATCACAAGCAAATATACACCTTGAAATAGTATATATGTCATACCAATTCATCATGTGCAAACACATATTCATGTAGGTGCAAGGGCCGAATCTTAAGTTGTTTATATCCAAATATAAACACATATCCAAAGCTCAAATCTTACCTACCATGCAACATGCATGAATCTCATGGCACAACCTCAAACATACCTTAATCTTGATGCAAGTATAGCCAAACCTCTTCCTAATCCTCTTCCAAACCAAGCATGAAGCAAAATTTCCTCCCTTCCCCTCTAGTATTTTCGGTCAAGAGAGAATGAAAATGGATGAACAAAATTTTTTTTTCTTTTCTCTTCCTCAATACACGGCAATGGGCATGCATGAGACCATTTTTTCCTTTTTCCCTTTTCTTTATTACCCATGCTCATTAATTTATTTTTTTCACCCATGATTCACCAACAAAACATGTGTATGACATGTTTTGCCCATATTTCTTTGTCATGGCCGGCCACTAGACTTGGATTAAGGGATATTTGACATGCAAGCCCTTCTTTGTGATTACATGCACTATTAGATCCTTATAGATTAGCCTATCACATTTCAAAAGTGTCACACAAGTCCTATTGGCTAAATTCACACAAAATTTACTAAATCGAAACTTAAAACTTTCACATATTCATAATCACATATTTTAGACAATAAATACTACATTCAAACATTTTGGTGACTCGGTTTAGCGGTCCCGAAACCACTTTTCGGCTAGGGTCAAATTAGGGATGTCACAACTCTCCCCCACTTAAGAAATTTTCGTCCCCGAAAATCTTACCGGTAAATAGGTTTGGGTATCGCTCTTTCATAGAGTCCTCGAGTTCCCAAGTGGCTTCTTCAATTCCGTGTTTATGCCACAACACCTTCACTAATGGGATTTTCTTATTGCGCAACTCTTTTACTTCACGCATCAGAATGCGAACCGGTTCCTCTTCATAGCTCAAATTAGGCTGAATCTCAATCTCAGACGGAGCGATTACGTGCGATGGATCAGACCTATATTATCGAAGCATCGAGAAATGGAAAACGTTGTGGACCCTTTCAAGCTCAGGGGGTAAAATTAACCGGTACGCTACTGGTCCAACTCGTTCGGATACTTCATACGGACCAATGAACCTCGGACTCAATTTTCCCTTACGGCCAAATCTAAGCACCTTCTTCCAGGGTGAGACTTTGAGAAATACCTTGTCTCCAACCTGATATTCAATGTCTTTCTTTTTCAAATCCGCATACGACTTTTGGCGATCCGAAGTAGCCTTCAAACTTTCACGAATTACTCGAACTTTTTGCTCGGCATCCTTAACCAAATCAACCCCGAAGATTTTTCCTTCACTAAGTTCAGTCTAGAATAATGGGGTACAGCATTTACGACCGTATAAAGCCTCGTAAGGCGCCATCTTGATACTTGATTGAAAGCTATTGTTGTAAGCGAATTCAACCAAAGGTAAATACCATTCCCATGAACCACTAAACTCAAGGATGCAACATCTCAACATATCCTCGAGTATTTGAATTATCCGTTCGGATTGACCATCGGTTTGGGGGTGAAAAGCAGTGCTAAAATGCAGCTTGGTACCCAAAGCCTCTTGTAATTTCTTCCAAAATCGCGATGTAAATCTTGGGTCTCTATCCGACACGATAGAAATAGGCACCCCATGCAATCGAATAATTTGGGAGACGATAATTCGCCAATTTATCAAGCAAAAATCCGTGCGGACAGAATAAAATGAGCAGACTTGGTCATCTATCAACAATGACCCGGATCGCATCCTTCTTACTCACGACAATGGCGCTTCGGATACAAAGTCCATGGTGACTCGATCACATTTCCACTCGGGTATTGTGATCGGTCAAGTAATCCCGATGGCACTTGATGCTCGCTTTCACTTGTTGACATATTAAACATCTCGAAACAAAGTCAGAGATGTCTCGTTTCATACCATGCCACCAAAACCGACGTTTTAGGTCATTGTACATTTTAGTACTACCAGGGTGGATTGACATTCGACTACTGTGAGCCTCGTTCAAAATCATCGAAACAAGTTCCGAATTCCTTGGAATACATAATCGACCCTTGAACGTCAAGCAATCATGGTCGTCAATCTGAAATTCCGATTCCTCCTTCGAAACACATTCGGCTCGCTTAGCGACCAATTCGACGTCGACCTTCTGAGATTCAAGTACTTGATAAATCAATAACGGTTTGGTCTCTAATTCGACTACTAGCACCTCATCGGGTGAAACGGATAGATGAGCATCCATCGCTCTCAAAGCAAGCAAAGTGCCTTGCGACTTAAAGCATCGGCCACCACGTTGGCCTTTCCGGTGATAATCAATGATGAGTTCATAGTCTTTCAACAACTCAAGCCAACGTCTTTGTCGCAGTTTAAATCTCTCGAGTCATCAAATATTTTAGACTCTTGTGGTCCGAATAAATGTGACACCTTTCTCCAAACAAGTAATGCCGCCATATCTTCAAGGCGAACACTATGGTGCTAGTTCAAGGTCATGGGTCGGATAGTTTCTCTCATGCGGCTTTATTTGTCTCGACGCGTAAGCCACAACTCGACCTTCTTGCATCAACACACAACCTAACCCAAGCAAGGATGCGTCATCAGATATGACAAACTCTTTACCGGATTCCTATTTGTACTAGTACCGGGCCTCGGTTAAACAGGTTTTTAGTCGATCGAAACTTTCTTGACAGCGTTCACCACTCGAACTTAACATCTTTTGAAGTAGTTTTGTCATCGGTATGACTATCACCGAAAAACCTTTCACAAATCGTCGATAGTATCCGCAAGCCCCAAAAGCTCCTAACTTCGGTAACATTCCTTGGTGGTTTCCAATCGACTATGGCGAAATTTTGTTCGGGTCCACCCGACACCGTCACGGACACCACGTGCCCTAAAAGCTAACCTCTTTCAACCAAAATTCACATTTATTGAACTTTGCGTATAATCGCTTATCTCGTAAGATTTGCAACACTAGCCTCGGTGTTCAAGATGTTCGATTTCATCTCGAATAGACCAAAATGTCATCGATAAATACAACTACGAACCGATCCAAGTATGGCCTGAAAATTCTATTCATTAAATCCATAAACACCGTAGGGCATTAGTGAGCCCAAACGGCATCACCAAGAATTCAGTAGTGACCGTACCTCGCTCTAAAAGCGGTTTTGGGTATGTCCGATTCTCGGACCTCAACCGATAGTACCCCAACCTCAAATCTATCTTTGAAAACACCGAGGCTCCCTTTAATTGATCAAACAAATTGTCAATTCGTGGCAACGGATATTTATTCTTTATCGTCACTTTATTGAGTTGACGATAGTCGATGCACAACCTCATGCTTCCGTCCTTCTTTTTCACAAACAATCTTGGTGCGCCCATGGAGAAAAACTCGGTCAAGCGAAACCTCTATCCGTCAATTTTGCAATTGAACCTTCAATTCCTTTAACTCTGTTAATGCCATACGACACGGAGCTATTGAGATCGGCGTAGTACCGGTACAACCGATCTTGAATTCCACTTCTCGAACCGGTGGCAATCCAGTAACTCCTCCGAAAAACATCCGAATACTCACAAACCACTGGTACCGATTCGAGTTTCTTTTCCGTCTCTTTACTTTCAAACACATGTGCAAGGTATGTTTCACACCCCTTTTTTCACATATCTCGGAGCGGTCATAGAAGATATTATCGCTGGCACTCCTTTTAAATCGAGAGACTCGACTCGGACTACCTCATTATTTGCACTCCTCAAATCAATGGTTTTCCTTTTGCGATCCACCTTCGCATCATGTACGGTCACCAATCCATACCAAGAATAACATCGAATTCATCAAATGGTAGAAGCATTAGATCGGCCGGAAAATAGGATTCTCGAATTATTAGGGGGCATCTCTTGCACACTTTATCAACGAGTAAGTATTGACCCAAAGGGTTTGACACTCGAATTACGAACTCAGTAGACTCAACGGTAGAGTCTTCTGGATGCTAAAGTTTCACATACATATTAATGAGTAGAGCGGGGTCAATCAATGCAATCACACTAGTATCAAAGAGAGTAAAAGTACCGGTGATAACGTCGGGGAGGATGCCTCCTCGTGTGCGGATGGCATATGCTCTAGCGAGAGCACGGGTCTCGGATCGAACAGCCAGATCGTGGCTCCTCTCGATTACCACCCCTACCTCCCGAAATCCTCGGGGTCTACCTCTAGCCGTCGCCCACTAGATCTTGCACCTTGCATCTTGTTCTTCTCATCTAGCTCTGTGCAATCTCTAATGAAGTGGTCCTTGAACCACATCCGTAATGTGAGCCCAGTTAATAGACTTACCCCAACATTCACCTAGGTGTCGTCTTCCACATTGGGGGCATTTGGTCTCTCTTGATGATTATTGCCCACACTAGCTACCGATGTAGCTCTCGAGTCCGTCAATGGTCGGGCTCGATGGAAATTCCCGATCGCCTCGACTTATTAGTGTCCTCCACGAACTTCTTTACCGAGAATGGAGCTTTACTCACGATCTTTTACGATAATCTCTTGCTTCAAATTCAGCCTTCTTCTTTCCTTTCCAAGTTCTTCCGCCTTGCGAGCTCGTTCGACTAGTGTTACAAACTCCTTTATCTCCAAAATACCCACTAGCGACTTCAAATCTTCATTCAATCCTTCTTCAAATCTTTTGCACATAGCAACCTCATCAGCCACACACTCTCGAGCATACCGACTAAGTCTTACGAACTCATGTTCGTATTCGAGATCTGATCATACGGCCTTGCTTGAGTTCCAAGAACTCCTTACGCTCGATCGATGAACCGTTGACTAATGTATTTCTTTCAAATTGGATTGAAAGAAATCCCAAGTAACTCGTTCATTTGGGACTATGGAAATTAAAGTCCTCCACCAATAGTAAGTCGAGTCTCGCAACAAGGATATAGCACACTTAAGACATTCATCGGTGTGCATGACAGTTCATCTAACACTCGAATGGTGTTATCGAGCGATTCGGCTCTTTCAAAGATCATCATGACTATGGCCTTGAACTCCTCGGCCCGTGCTTCCTAATCAAGTCTACTGGTGGTTTGCTTAGCCTTACAGGATCGAGAACCGGAGGCATTGCGGACTCTTGGGGCGGAGTATTTAAATTCGGGAATGGTTGGACAGTAGGGTTGGTTCGGGCATATTGCGCGACCCACTCATTCATCATGGTGAAGAAGGCTTGTTTCGCCCCTTTATTTTGATTATTCGCAGATGACTGAGGCTCAACAGGCGGTGTCCCTTGCGCGGGAGCAGCCGCTACACTTTCAATGTTATCCGCCAAGGGTCTCTCTATCTCGGGTTCCATTGCTAATCAAAACAAACAAAAAAAAAAATTCAACCGTCAGAAGTCATCACATTATTAAGCACTAACAATTTGGCATGCATAGCTAGACTCACACGCTCTATGGTAGTCCTAGAACCGACTAAACCATAGCTCTGATACCAATAAAATTGTAACACCCCGAACCCGTGACCGTCGCCAGTGTTGGACACGAGGGGTTAACGGGCCAAATCCTCTCAAAGTACCAACCAATTTGGCATTTCCAGACAGGCTGGAAAACTGCGTCACTGTCGCCTTAAAAATCATATCTCGAGTTCCAAAACTCAGAAACTGATTCTGTAAATTTTCCCTGAATTTAGACTCATATATCCATCCATGGATTTATTTCTAGAATTTTTGGTCGGGCCAATTGGTAAATTTTATTAGTTAAAGTCACCCATGTTACAGGGGTCGACTACACTGACCTTCGCGCGTTATAACTTGAATATCTCTCTGTACAGGGCTTTAATACTGGTATCGATTATTTCTAATGAAACTAAACTCAAAATGGAATCTGTGCATATAAGGAATGACTTCTAATTCTTTCTTGATAATTTATAGTAAATTTTCAAAGTCGCGACAGGGGACCCAGAAACCATTCTGGCCCTATCTCACGAGAACTTTAATATCTCTCAGTATACTACTCATATGGTCATTTCGTTTTGTCCATATAAAAATAGATTCATCAAGGTTCAATTTCATAATTTATTCACTATTTAATTCTACTTCTACTATTTTTAGTGATTTTTCAATCTCATCTCACTGCTGCTGTCTGCAACAGTTTCTGCGATGAACTATGCCAATTTCATGAATCTTTCCTTGGCCTTAGTCATCCATCATACATGACACAAATTATGGCCACCTTATCAAAATTAAAGTTTCTAAGACTCGTGGCTATAGGTTCTAGCATCCCACTCGGCGACCACATAGGCCATTTTCACATGGCTTAAAGTTTACAACCCACAGTTCAACAAAACATAATAGCCTATACATGCCAAATGATCTTCAACAACGAAGACAATACCAAAAGATTTCCAGCCAAAGTGTGATGACTTCAACGACGGTTCCGATCACGCAAACAATACGAGTCCGAGAGACCTAAAATGGGTGACAAGAAAACACCGAGTGAGTTTATAACTCAGAAGTCATAAGCATTCATCAATCCATTGATAAAGTTACCACAACATGAAACAATAAACGAGGCTAGGTACTCATCCATATCGAATCTATACCATAATTCCTCGGACCTTTCGGTTCAATCTCATACCAAGTCATACATCCACATTTCATATTCTACACAACAAGATATTTGAGGCATTTTCACACACTAACTCATTTCCACCACAATCATACAATTTCAATCATCACATAGATTTAAAGCTTACCAAGCTCAACCCCGAGCATGAACATATTGCCTATTCGTCACGAGCTCAAGGTACTTACCCGATCCGCTGTCCGGATTAGCTCGATAATGTTGCACACTCAAGTGCCAATTGTAATGCAAGAGCATATAGTGAATCCGAACACTTAGTGCTATATGTATTCAACTCGCACACTTAGTGCTATATAATCAAACTCGCACACTTAGTGCTGTACAATTTTAAACCCGCACACTTAGTGCCAATCTTGTCACCGTGTCCATTTATACCCGCACACTTAGTGCCGAGACCAATACCTTATGTATTTTGCTGCCTTTATACATTCAACAATGGCATCATTCCATACACATACATTTCCATTTACACATCAACTCATTTAAACACATTTGCATATATATTATGATCATTTAAATCAACACCAAATATACGCTTAATGACTTACTTTGTGTTGGGTAAAACAGTCCAAGTCGGCTACTCGATGACCTTCGTCTTTCCCTTGCTTGATTCTCCTTCTTTAACTCCTTGAGCTTAATCAATAAATTAACTAGTTTAACCATCTTGCTAAACATTCATAATTCAATTACACATGCATATGTATGTTTGTATATTCGGCAACCATCCTCACTTATTACCCATTTAGTCAATTATCTAAGCCAAGATAAGGCTTCAATACGGTTGCCTCTAACCGAAAACATGCACACCAATCTACTTCATTTGGCCGAATATGCATGTCTATGTTGAGGCCAATTTTACACTTAATACCACACACAAAAAAAAAACAGCATGCATTTACTAACTAACGATTACATATTGTAGCTCAATGCACATCTCTCATTTACTACATAACCGAAAACATCATCACAAGCAAATATACACCTTGAAATAGTATATATGTCATACCAATTCATCATGTGCAAACACATATTCATGTAGGTGCAAGGGCCGAATCTTAAGTTGTTTATATCCAAATATAAACACATATCCAAAGCTCAAATCTTACCTACCATGCAACATGCATGAATCTCATGGCACAACCTCAAACATACCTTAATCTTGATGCAAGTATAGCCAAACCTCTTCCTAATCCTCTTCCAAACCAAGCATGAAGCAAAATTTCCTCCCTTCCCCTCTAGTATTTTCGGTCAAGAGAGAATGAAAATGGATGAACAAAATTTTTTTTTCTTTTCACTTCCTCAATACACGCAATGGGCATGCATGAGACCATTTTTTCCTTTTTCCTTTTCTTTATTACCCATGCTCATTAATTTATTTTTTCACCCATGATTCACCAACAAAACATGTCTATGACATGTTTTGCCCATATTCTTTGTCATGGCGGCCACTAGACTTGGATTAAGGGATATTTGACATGCAAGCCCTTCTTTGTGATTACATGCACTATTAGATCCTTATAGATTAGCCTATCACATTTCAAAAGTGTCACACAAGTCCTATTGGCTAAATTCACACAAAATTTACTAAATCGAAACTTAAAACTTTCACATATTCATAATCACATATTTTAGACAATAAATACTACATTCAAACATTTTGGTGACTCGGTTTAGCGGTCCCGAAACCACTTTCCGGGTAGGGTCAAATTAGGGATGTCACATGATATATGTGGCATCCAAGCTTGTTGAGATGTCCAAGTTCATTATGGATGCGAGCATCCGAGCTCGAAGAAAGGTTCGAGTTCATAATGGATGCGATTCATATAACATCCGAGCTCATTGAGAGGTCTGAGTTCATTATGGATGTATACATGTTATGAAGTAGCTTTGGCTACATATGTATATGTGGCACTTAGGTGCAAGTTTCTACGTATCCAATAGTATTCCTAGTGTTCAATGGGAAATGTAATGAATGTGATGAAAGTCCCGATGAGGGCATGTTAAAGGGGTATGGATATATGATACACTACGATGAGTATAGGTACGTATGCTAAATTTATGAATAATGCCTTGGTAAAGGTCGATTTATAAAGCAAGTATACATGTGTATATGATAAGTAAGCCAAAAGGGTATGAAAGATGAATAATCTTTTTGGTTATGTTATAATGTCTTTGTGAAATTGAACATGAAATCCATGAAATGGTAAGTTCATGATTAGTTGAAAATGAACTTATGATCGTTACCATTATATTGTACTAAGACAGTGTTGGACATTGGTAGTTGTGTGACTTTAAAAATCCACCAAAAATTTTGTAAATTGAATTCAAGACTGAATAAGATATAAGATTAAATCTTATTCAATCTAGTTTCATATAGAAGAAATTTTGTAAGCAAAATAGTTTCTTATTATGAGATATTTGAACTTTTGTGAGACAGAGTCAAAGTGATTTTTGACTCCCCTGTCTCGAATTTGGAAAATTTCTAAAAATTATAAAAAAAAATGATTATGAGATAGGATTTATATGAATAAATCCTTAATTAGTATATTTCCAATAGAAATAGATGGAAACATTAATCAAAACCCGTACTATGAGATAAATAAATTTTAGTGAGGAAAGGTCGAAGCTATCAAACAGTAGAACATAGGTAAATTTAAAGAATAAACTGTACTCATTCGCTAGAACAAAAATTATTGAAATTTTATGGTAAGAAGATATATGAGTATAGCTTCAGAAAAATTTACGGATCTTAATTTGGAGTTCCGTAGCTCTAGATTTAAATAAATTAGTAACTATGACTCGAGAAAACAACATGACCAGAAAATAAGTAAAAGTGTAATTATGATTATATTTCCATGGAATCATGTTGATAATTTGCTTATTATTTTCATATGGACTTACTAAGCTTTAATCTTACTCCCTCCTTTCCATTTCTTTAGTATTGATAGGTTAGCTCGGGGTTAGAGATCATCGGAGGCAACCTCACACTATCACGCTACCTCCTTTGGAGTATTGATGAATCTTAATGTCTTCAAGTGAGTGGCATGTATAGGGACTTAATTATTCATATGTGTTCTTATGTTTTGGCCAAGATGTTGGCTTATATTAGTACCTTATGTATAGCCATGAGATGTGGCTTATGATGGTTATGACTTGCAAGCCTATTTATCTAAGTTATGTATTGATGCTTGGTGATGTGGTCATGTGATGATATTTGTTTGATATGAATGGTTAGTATTACGGTATGTATGCTTGATGAATGTCTTATGACCAAATGAAGTGTTCATAATTAGAAAGAAAAGTGTGATATGGCAAATTTAATAATGCTTGAACATGAAATTAGTATGGAATAACTTAGGCAAGCTTGGTATAAATGTTAAAATAATAATCAAAATGACATGTTCAATTGATTATGAATTTGGTATGTTTAGACTTGGTATAAAATGAGTAAGCAAAACACATGTATGATGACATATGAATAGTACAATTGAGTCTTAATGGAGGATGTTTAATCACTTATTTGATGCTACATTATATGTGTCTGTAATATGTTTAAGTATGTGAAGTATTAATGGTAATAAAAGGGCTTGGAAAATAGCTTAAGTTCTAGCCACACGGGTAGAGACACGGCCATGTGTCTCAACCGTGTGGAGGACACGGCCTAGCACACGGGTGTGTGGTCCGATCGTGTGGTTAAATTTGTTTTGTTGATGTCATAAACAGAGAGTTACAAGGCCTGAGGACACGGCCGTGTTGTAGACACACGAGCCTGTCCCTTTGTCCAGACCCTGTTTCATGAAAATTTTTATAAGTTTCCCAAAACTTTCTAAAGTTCTCAGTTTAGTCCCAAACCAGCCCGATGTATCTTTTAGGCCTCAAAGGCCTGTATAAGGGATGATTTACATGTGTTTGAAAAGTTTTAATTTGGATGAAATTTTATGGCCCGGTTTTGCATGTTTGTGAATGTTTAAGTCCGGTAACACCTCGAACCCTGTCTCGGCATTGGATACGGGTAAGAGGTGTTACATTTAGTGGTATAAGAGCTATGGTTTCGTCGATTATTGGAATAACCTAGATGTATGAGAGTCTAGCTATACATGCCACAAATCTGTGATAGTGTGATGTACCCCAACGCGAATGAGAACCATCCTTTTTGGACAAAGGTGCTCTCCAACCGAGTTATACCGACCATTTTCGATTTGAAGCTAAGGCATTCGGGTAAAGTACAGTTATGATGAGCCTAAAATCAAAAAAGTATGAATAAAAGTTCATGATATGTACGTGATAACATGTGAGATGAAAGTTCATGTTGTGATGAGTATCTATGCTTATTTGATATTCCTATGATGTTGTGCACCTGATTTACTTGATTAAGTGAATGTGACAAATAGAAATTCATGAAGGTATGAATCAAAGGTTCATAATAACATGGTATGTATAAAATGTCATTGTCCCAATTGAACATTGAATGTTGATGGATTGCAATGATATCTTTAAATGAGATAAAGGAATACATTATGATAAGCTTATCTATGTTTAGTTGATAGTTCCATGATACATATGATTGATTTGCTCTAGCGAATGTATGTATTTGGGTAACTCACGAACCTCATTGATGGGACAAATGTTCATGTATACTTGTTTGGATAATTATAATGGGCAAACTCGTATAGTTTAAGTAAATGTGCTAAAATTGATTGAATTGAGTTATATGATGGTAATGATATGTATAGGATGATGTGCAAGATAAAAGTTTTGATTGTGACATACTTATCTATGTTTGTTTAGCCCTCATAAGATATTATGTGCATGACTTGTTTGATTGAATGAATGGGATAAGTAAAGTTATACAGAATCCATAGAATGCATGCATAAATACACTTGTTTAAATAGGATAACTAAAAAGTTCGTGTCATACAAACGTGAAAAATAGTTTGCCTGAAGTGGACGATATGCTTGTGAAAATGTTACTATGATGATGAAATAGTGTTATATATATATATGTATGAGAGACGAGTTAGGGACCTTACGACCTTACCCTCTATACCAAAGTGGTGTTTTGTAAAGGATTTTACAAGATTAGTGTTGAATAAGCTCACAAGTATGAGACCAAATAGTTCAACTATAGAATGATTATAACTATGATCAGAGATTAAATGGATTGATAAGTAAAGACAGAGCTAGTAAAGTGCGATGTTGAGAAACGTATTAACTGGAATTTCTTCAAAATCGATCTTCTTCAATGAAAATCATAATGTGAGATTTGTAATAACATAAATAGTTGGAGGAATAAATCTTGACATGTAAGATATCGGAATGTGGTAATTATAGTAAGCAGATTATGACTGTCTTTCTTAAGGTACTCTATGAGTTCATTTACTCTTAGAAGTATTACTGGAGCTATCTATTTTCAGATAAATTGTTATCGTGCGAGAATGTTTTCTAATTTTGGAATAAGACGAAAGTATTGATAGTTTGACTGGTATATAATCTGTATTGCTCTATTTTCCCTCTAGCATTCTATTATATTCCGTCTGTTGGGATTTTATGAGATAATGTACCTGATGTTATGATTCTGTTTCTTCTAATGGATGCTCT
The DNA here is from genome assembly GCF_025698485.1 of Gossypium arboreum. Lineage (NCBI taxonomy): Eukaryota > Viridiplantae > Streptophyta > Magnoliopsida > Malvales > Malvaceae > Gossypium > Gossypium arboreum. The sequence goes on along the minus strand of NC_069078.1, from coordinate 14,957,599 downwards.
GTTCGATATATATATATATATATATATATATATATATATATATAGGAAGGCACATTATCCTTGTTGCATTTAATTCCATTGGGCTTAAATGATGTATTCTTCTGGACTTCTTTTTCTCTGGGAATTTATCGAAATCTTCTATATTTTCTTATGAGCTTTGTTTTGGGTCTTTCATTATGATATTGTATCTTGGATTTCTTTATCTTGGATTTCTCTATCTTGGACTTCTTAATCCTAGTTTTCTTGTTATCTATATTCTGGAATTTATCAATCACGGCTCATATCTACAGCGTGTTCTTCAGTTGTGATAATCGTGTCAGGTGTGACTATGTTTCTGGTTTAATCATAGTAATGTGGTAATTCTAGCATCTGGATTTCTCTAAATCTTCATGAAGGATTTGACACCGGCAAAAGCATAAATGGTGAAATTTCTAGTATCAGCTTGTATGATGGATTTCTTTTCTCAAGAAAGTTAATCAAGTTAATGCCTTCGATTGGGAACATTTATACTACCTCGAGCTAAAGCAATTGAAATGGACTTTGATTAGTATGATGGGTGAATTTTGCATGATTACATGTTAAATCATTTTGTCAATTGAAAGGAAGGATTTCCTAAAACTTTATCAAGTAATAATTAAGACTAACTTGGTTGTTCAGTTTGTATGGGTTATTGTTCGAAAGATTTAATGGGATATTTGTAACAACCCGATTTTAGGCCTAGTCAGAATAGTGGTCTCAGGACCACAAATCCAGAGTTGAATAAATTACATTATTATTATTTTGGAGTCATTGCATGTTTATATAAGCGTATGAAAAATTTGGTGAGTTAATTTTGACGTTTGCAAGTCCAATTGTGAGAAAGTCCTAAATTGATAGCTAAAACTGTTAAATAGCTAGAGCATAAAAATTGGAGGTCTTTAAAGGGCAATTAGACCCTATTGTGGTAGCTTGGCCAGCCATGGGAGGTAAAAATGTTGAAAAGTCAACATTAGGTAAGTTGATGACATAATGTATGATATAATAATGCCCTAAGCCTAGCTATCATCTTTTTCTTTCATCCTTTCTTCTTTACCGTCGATTTTTCAACCATTGTTAGGGGTTTGAGCTTCAAAAATTTCAGCAACTCATCCCTCTTGCAAGTAAGTGATTTTTATGGCTTTTCTTGAATATTTTTGTACTTTTGAGACCCTTGAAGCATAAGCTTTCCAATGAGGGTACTACTTTGCAAAATGAATATGAGTATAGGGTTTTTCCATGAAAGGATTTGTAATGTTTGCTGAGTTTTTGTGGAAGGAAATGAGTCTTGGGTGTCTTATAACCAACTTTTGTGAAAGATGGTAGCATGAAAACACCTAAAAGGACCATTTTGCACAAGTTGTAAAATAGATGTTAAATATGTGAAATAGTGAGAATTTTGAGTTGCTATAATAGTAAAAAGGGTTCGGCTAGGCTTAAGATGTGAAGAAATTTGATAAGAATTGATTTTCGAACTTAAGGGTAAAATGGTCATTTTGCAAAAGTCTAGGGCAAATTGGTCATCTTTTCAAATTATGAATTGTAGAGTGCCTAGATTGATAAAGTGACTAAATAAGTGCATTTTTCTATTATAGATCAAGAAATATCGAATCTAAACCTAGACCGGGAGAAAGCCAAGCAAATTGACTAAATCGACTGGTCGCCACATTTTGTAATCCGAGGTAAGTTGTATGTAAATAATATAACTACATTGCTTATGTATGTGTTGAATTGTATTTGAATTATATTTTTGAATATGGCATGTATAGGGGCTTAGACTTTTCTATTTTTGTGTCATTGAAAGCTGGCCAAATGTGTTGGCTTGGGTTGGGAACCCTTTATTTTGTATTAAGCCTTGAATGATGGCTAATAGTCATTCTGATTTATATACAAAGATTTTATTTTCATAGATGAGTAAAATGCAAAAATGGAATGTTCTTTATTGTGGCTGATTTGGTTGCATGGGATAGTCTTATCTTGATTGTGGATGCTATTATGCAGGTTGTGTAAGTAAGGGTGGCAAATAGGCTTGGTAAATAGCCTTATATTGTCTACATGGGTAGACACACAGGCATGTGTCTAGGCCGTGTGTGACGCACGATTTGCCCTATGGGCGAGTGGTCCGGCCGTGTGTCCCCTACACGTAAAAATTTCAAGTCAGTATGCATGATAGTAAACACATGGGCAGAGACACGGCCGTGTGTCTTAGCCGTGTGATGAACACGACCTTGCACACGGGAGTATGCATTGGCCGTGTGATATTTTGGGGATTCTGACGTCAGAAACAGAATGTCCATGTTTGTGCACACGGGCTAGGACACGGGTGTGTCATGCCCATGTGAAGGACACGAGCCAGGCACATGGGCGTGTGCCTGGCCATGTGAAAACCCCAGTAGGTCTGCATTTTGAATTAATTCCACATAGGTGGAGGACATGGGCATGTCCTTATTTTACCTAGGCCGTGTGAGCTACACGTGCCATCAACACGACCATGTTGAAATGGCCACACGGGCGTGCCCTTGTTTCAAAGTCAAATTTTCTATAGAGGGTTTAAGGGCCCAAGTTGATCTCGAATAGCTTTCAATGGTCGATTTGGGGCTCGTAGACCCATAATAAGAAGTTTTATGCAGAAACTGATAAAGTTCTAATTTGGATCAAGTCTCAGTGACTTGGGGAACATTTGTGTGCACGATATCGAGTTAAGTAATGCCTCGTATTCCGCTCCGACGTGGGTTACGGGTATGGGGTGTTACAATATTTATGTCTGAAATTTTTCCCAAGTCTGAGAATAAGATTTTATCTCTCCGGATAAAAGACAGATAGTCTGAATTAAAAGTGTATATATCTTAAAAGATTTTGATACGATTTAAAACTGCTTTGAATGATAAAGTTTTCTTCTTGTGAAACTTGAATGGTCTACTACATGTTGGTAACGATTTGAATAGAGGAGAATATTGTTAACTGAAGCCTTTGAACTGGTTTAGTCTGCATTGAGCAAAAACTTCTCGATTTTCAGTGATGTGTTTTAAGACAAGAAGGGCAATGTTATAGCTTAAAGTATCTGCTGCCATAGAAACACTTAAGTTGAGTTAGTGTAGCTGACTTGAATTGTTAAAGGATGATAAGATAGTTATGGTATGATATCTGAGAATGAGATTACTATAGATTTCATATTAGGATTATTCCTATCTTTGAAAGAGAAAGATGTTATGTGACTTGTTGTTAAGTAATTGATGAATCTGCAAATCATGTCGGTAAGTACTGAATTTCCGCTCATCAGACTTATGAGATTAAGTATCTTTGAGATTGTTGAATTTCTTAAAATGCCAGGTTTTGTTAATTGGATTGAGATCCAGCATTTATATTTTGAATTATTGAAAAAGCTAATTGAGGCTCTGAATTTTAATGATGACTAGAGGTCGAACTAGTAAACGGTCAGGCTGTATAAAATGATAGAGAACTTAAGGCCATGATGATCGGGCTGGCTATGCCATTTGAATCCGAGAGGATTCAAGTATGATGTGTATACACATATTCTACGATGATATGGGTTCGACCGTTGTATACATGAGTTCTCTGATAGAAGTTAAAGATTCGATTGATGCGTCGTATAACAAAAAATTGTTCATGACTTTAGTATGAGAAATTAAAGAGCTAAGTATTAAAGATAGCCTGAGTAAAGGTTTTTCAGCAATGATTATGAGATAGTGGAGTTTATGTGAAAACCAAACCACTCCACTAGTAAGATTTTCGGGACGAAAATCCCTAAAGGAGGAGAGTTGTAACATCTGAATTAGGGCCTAGTCAGAATAGTGGTTTCGAGACCACGAATCCAAATTGGAAATAATTATTTTATGATTATTATAAGGCCTATGACATGTTTATATGCTTGTGTAAAAATTTCATGAAGAAATTTTATGTCTAAGGTGCTCGATTGGACTTTAAGGACTAAATTTAATAAATTGTAAAACTTAAGCTCTAGAAGCTTTAAGCATGAAATTGAATTGAATTATAAATGAGAGGTCCTTAAAGATTAATTTGACCAAGTTCTAAAAATTTGGACAAAAATGGACATGGTAAGGTAAAATTTCAAAGAAAGTCATTAAGGGCATTTTAGTCATTTTGTAAATAAATGAATTAAAATGGGAAATTAAGCCAAAATTACTCATCTTCTTCCCCATCCAGCCGAATGTTAGAGGAAGCCATGGCTAGGGTTTATGCTCAAGCTTCCAAGCTCATTTATCAAGGAAAATGAGAATCGGGCATAGATTGGAAATGAATGAGATTATGGACTAAATCGGAATATATAGCCGTGCTCGCATTCAAGGTAAGTTCGTATATCAATAATAATGTAATAATGTCATTGTTTATGCTTGAACTCAAATTGATGTGTGAACATTATGTGGTGAATATTTATATAGTTGATATGATGATTGTATTATGTGACAAATGCCTAAATGTAATAATGAGCAATGCCATGTTTATTTCATGAATATGAGAATGGTGAATTTGTAAGCATGAATGATATTATGGTCGTTATCCACGACATTACAAACAAGTACGATGGAGATGCTATGTGCAATGAGAAAAACCCCGTTTGAACCTTAGGAATAGTTTAGGATACAAGTGACATGTCACTAGGAATTTAGAAATCCGAGCTCATTGACCAGTCTGAGTTTGTGATATATGTGAGAATTTGAACTTGTTGAGTGGTCCAAGTTCGTGATATATGTGGTATCCGACCTCGTTGAGAGGTTCGATTTTATTATGGATGCGAGCATCCGAGCTCGTTGAGAGGTCCGAGTTCATAATGGATGCGATTCATGTAACATCTGAGCTCGTTGAGAGGTTCGAGTTCATTATAGATGTATACATGTTATGAGGTAGCTTTGGCTACGTATGTATATGTGGCACTTAGATGCAAGTTTCTGCATATCCAATAGTATTCCTAGTGTTCAATGGGTAATGTAATGAATGTGATGAAAGTCCCAAGGAGGGCATGTTAAAGGGGTATGGTTATATGATACACTACGATGAGTATAGGTACGTTTACTAAACTTATGAATAATGCCTTGGTAAAGATCGATTTATAAAGAAAGTAAACCAAAAGGGTATGAATGATGAATAATCTTTATGGTTATGTTATAATGTCTTTGTGAAATTGAACATGAAATCCATGAAATGGTAAGTTCATGATTAGTTGAAAATGAACTTATGATCGTTAGCATTATATTGTACTAAGACAGTGTTGGACATTAGCAGTTGTGTGACTTTGAAAATACACAAAAAATTGTGGAAATTGAATTAGAGATTGAACAAGTTATAAGCTTAAAGCTCATTGAATCTAGTTTTATATAGAAGAAACATTGTAAGAAAATAGTTTCATATTATGAGATATTTGAACTTTGTGAGACAGAGTCAGGGTGATTTTAGGCTCCCCTATCTCAAATTTGGAAAATTACTAAAAATTGTAAAGAAAAAATGATTATGGGCTATGATTTATATGAATAAATCCCTAATCGGTCTATTTTTAAGAGAAACAGACGGGAACATTAATCAAAACCTGTACTATGAGATAAATAAATTTTAGTGAGGAAAGGTCGAAGCTGTCAAATAGCAGAACAAAGGTAACTTTAAAGAATAAATTGTATTTATTGGCTAGACCAAAAATTATGGAAATTTTATAGTAAAAATATATATAAGTCTAGTTTCAGGAAAAATTTACAGATCTTAATTTGGAGTTTTGTAGCTCTAGATATAAATAAATTAGTAAATATGATTTGAGAAAACAACATGACCAGAAAATAAGTAAAAGTGTAATTATGATCATATTTCCATGGAATCATGTTGATAATTTGCTTATTATTTTCATATGGACTTACTAAGCTTTAAGCTTACTCCCTACTTTCCATTTCTTTAGTATTAACAAGTTAGCTCAGGGTTAGATATCATCGGAGGCAACCTCACACTATCAAGCTACCTCCATTGGAGTAATGATGAATCTTAATGTCTTCAAGTGAGTGGCATGTATAGGCACTTAATTATTGATATGTGTTCTTATGTTTTGGCCAAGATGTTGGCTTATATTAGTACATTGTGTATAGCCAAGAGATGTGGCTTATATGGTTATGGCTTGTAAGCTTATTTATCTAAGTTATGTATTGATGCCTGGTGATGTGGTCATGTGATGATATTTGTTTGATATGAATGGTTAGTATTACGGTATATATGCTTGATGAATGTCTTATAACCAAATGATGTGTTCATAATCAGAGAATAAAAGTGTGATATGGCAAAGTTAATAATGCTTGAACATGAAATTGGTATGGAATGACTTAGGCAATCATGATATAAATGTATAAGTAATAATCTAAATGACATGTTCAATTGATTATGAATTTGGTATGTTTAGACTTGGTATAAAATGAGTAAGCAAAACACATGCATGATGACATATGAATAGTACAATTGAGTCTTAATGGAGGATGTTTAATCACTTATTTGATGCTACATTATATGTGTCTGTAATGTATTTAAGTATGTGAAGTATTAATGGTAATAAAAGGGCTTGGAAAATAGCTTAAGTTCTAACCACACAGGCAGAGACATGGCCATGTGTCTCAATCGTGTGGAGGAAATGGCCTAGCACATGGGCGTGTGGCCCGACCATGCGGTTAAATTTGTTTTGCTGACGTCATAAATAGAGAGTTACACGGCCTGAGGGCACGGGCGTGTCCCTATGTCCAGACGCTGTTTCATGAAAATTTTTATAAGTTTCCCAAAACTTTCTAAAGTTTTTGATTTAGTCCCGAACCACCCCGATGTATGTTTTAGGCCTCGATGGCCTGTATAACGGATGATTTACATGTGTTTGAAAAGTTCTAATTTGGATGAAATTTTATGGCCCGATTTTGCATGTTTGTGAATGTTTAAGTCCGGTAACGTCTCGAACCCTGTCCCAGCGTCGGATACGGGTAAGGGGTGTGGAATTCTAGGCCAGACCATGTGATCCACACGGCCAAGGCCAATTTGGGCTGTGTGGGCCCACACGGAAGGCTACATGGGCGTGTGAGCCCATTTTTTTCTGAAATGATTTGTAAGGTTGCACGGGTTGCCCAAGTCGACTGTGGACCTACTGGGGGGTCGGTAAGCATTACATAGACCCCTTTTATGTGATCTGATTATATGGTGTCTGACTGAGCATGATATATGTACTGAACTAAATGTATGATCAGTTATTTGCATGTTGCATGTCATATTTGGTATGTTGCATTGCATCGGGAAGGGTTGATGATATTTCAGAGGAAGTGTCTGAAGGGATTTAAGCCTGTTATCTGGCAGCTCAGCTACATTATTCAGTTTATATGCTGCATTTCGGTACAACATGTTGTGTAGGGATGGGTGGGTTGATTATATCCCCACATGGTGTGTATGGCAAGACAGAGATGGTGGGTAGGATTCTAATATTCTAATCTACATTTTTTATTTGATTAGGCTAAGGCCCTAATATATTTTCGATTCTACATCCGAGTGGGCTAAGGCCCAAACTGTTTCTGTAATGGGCTCCGGCATAGTCTGTGATTTCTGATTTCTAGTGATTACTCTATAGTTTGATATCTGTGGGGATTACACACTGAGTTGCGAAACTCACCCTTTTCTATTTAATCTGTCCAAGTAATCCCTAGACTTGACGGTTCGGTGCAGCAGAGAACTCTACGGTGGCCACACGTAAAATCTTAGGCTATTTTTCGCAAATTTTTAGATTTATTACTTGGTTGGATTTTCATGTAATTCTGGACTTGGACTGTTTGGTTTCTGCTTAGTAACTTTATATTTTTTTATGGTTTATTTAAATGACAACCCAACAAAAATGGTTTTCCTAAAATTAAGGATTTCGTAAACAAAATTGGTTTTTCCTAAATTAATTTGTTACAACAGCTTCGGCCTAAAAAGGACAAGTTTGAGACAAAACATCTAGTGCGTGATTCTTTCAATTTAAATAAAGGTTACCTAACCGGAATGGTTTAACTTAAGGAGTTCAATTTCAAAATCCATTCCATGTGACATCGCCAGTTTCAGCCGTAACGCTTAGGCCGGGTTTGGGGTGTTACAGACCTCGTACGGAGTTAGATTGAGGCAAAGAGAATGTGACAGCCTTAAAATAACCCTAGTCGAAAACCAGTTTCGGGACCGCTAAACCGAGTCACCAAATTGTTTGAACATGGTATTTATTGTCTAAACTGTGTAAATATGGATGTATGAAGTTTCAAACTTCGATTTAGTCGATTTCATGTGAATTCAGTTAGTAGGACTCATATGAGAAAATTTAGAAATGTGCTAGGCAAATTGCAAAGTGGCCTAATAAGACATGTTGTGAAAATAAGGGATTTGCATGTCAAATTTCCCTAAATACAAGCATAGTGGCCGGCCATGACAAGAGTGATGGGCAAGGGAAACATGTTTCCAACATGTTAGGCTAGTGATGTATGTAGGAAACAATAAAATAGAAAGCTAGTAGTAAAGAAATTAAAAAAAAAAAAGAAGAGAATGGTGAATGTCCCCTCCCCCCTTTGCCGTGAGTTGAGGAAGAAGAAAGAAAAATCTTTGTTGTTCATCCTTTCTCATTTTTGTTACAATTATCATGACTTGAGAAGAAGAAGGAGTGTTCATGTTTTCTTTCTTTTGCAATTGTTGTAACTAGAGGAAGAAGAGGAAGCAATAATAGAGAAATACAATGGAGCAAACCAAATAGGTGATTTCCATCTTGGAGGAATTTTCGGTCAGTTCTTTGCAAATATTTTATATTTCTTCCTAAGCTGTTCGGCTTTAAGTGTTGCGATGCTTGAGATTGTTGTTGCATGCGACATGCATGTAAGATTTTGATAGTTTTGTTTGGTGAGTGTGGATTAATTTGCTCCTGGAAACCGTGGCTAAATGGTGAAGTAAATGGTGTGGTATGGCTGCTCAAATATGTGTTGACGTGTGCAATTGTGACTATCTTATTATGTTGCCTTAATTTGTTTTTACATGCTGTCCAATGTTGTAAATTTTATGACAAATTCGGTTAAGTTTAATGCATGTCTCATTTGAAAATTCAATGCTGTCCAAAGTTGGACATTTCCATGTAGTTCGGGTGATAGAGATAATTCGGTTGAGTTGATTCATGATGTTGTACATTTGAATAAAAAAATACTTGAGACTAGGTTACCTTAATAGTGATAATACATTCGGCCTTGAAGCATTAATTGAATGTTGGTTGAGGTTTTGATATTTTGAACAAGGATAGTTGTGAAATGGAGTGAAAACCATTAAATTATACATATAAGTATCCAGCAAGAAAATTTAACTACTAAATGTATTTATTCTAGATCAAGACATCAAAGGGGGAGAATCAAACAAAGGCAAAGCAAAGATAATCGAGTAGCCGATTGGAAATCGTTTCATCCAATATAAAGTAAGTCATTAAGCATATATTTGGTATTGATTTAAATGATCATAATATATATGCAATTGTGTTTAATGAGTTGATGTGTAAATGGAAATGTATGTGTATGGAATGATGACATTGTTGAATGTATAAAGGTAGTAAAATGCGTAAAGTGTTTGGTCTCGGCACTAAGTGTGTGGGTATAAATGGACACGGTGACAAGATTGGCACTAAGTGTGCGGGTTTAAAATTTGTACAGCACTAAGTGTGCGAATTTGATTATATAGCACTAAGTGTGCGAGCTGATTATATAGCACTAAGTGTGCGGACTCACTATATGCTTTTGCATCATTATTGGTACTGAGTGTGCGACATTATCGAGTTGATCACGGACAGCGGATCGGGTAAGTACCTTGAGCTCATGGCGAATAGGCACTATGTTCATGCTCGGGGTTGGGCTTGGTAAGCTTTAAAACTATGTGATGATGGAAATTGTATGATTGTGGTGAAAATGAGTTGAAGTATAAAAATGCCTTAAATACCCTATTGATTAGTATATGAAATGTGAATGTATGAGATTGAACCGAAAGGTCTAAGGAGCTATGGTATAGTTCGGTATGGATGAAACACTTAGCCTCGTTTCATTGATTCACTTTGTGATGAATTTTGCTTATGGATAATTATGAAGTGCTTATGACTTACTGAGTTATAAACTCACTCGGTGTTTTCTTGTCACCCATTTTAGGTCTCTTGGACTCGTCTCCTTTTGTGTGCTCGAAACCGTCAACGAAGTCATCACACCGGCGAGCAATCTTCGGTATTGTCTTCTTAGTCGATCTGGGAGAACATTTGGCATGTATAGGCTATTTTGTTTTGTTGAATTTTGGGTTGTAAACTTTAAGCCATGTGAAAATGGCCTATGTGGTCGGTTGAGTGGGATGCTAAAACCTATAGCCACGAGTCTTAGAAACCTTAATTTTGATAAGGTGGCCATAATTTGTGTCATGTATGATGGATGATTAGTAAGGCCAAGGAAAGATTCATGAAATTGGCATAGTCTACTGCAGTAACTGTTGCGGACAGCAGCAGTGATGTGAGATCGAAAAATCACTAAAAATAGTAGAAGTGGAATTAAATGCTAAAAAAAAATGTAATCAAAGCTTGATGGGTCTATTTTCATATGGATGAAACGAAACGACCATATGAGCTGTAATTTAAGAGATATTCAAGATTTCGTGAGACAGGGCCAGAACGGTTTCTGGATCCTCTGTTTCGAATTTAAAAATTTACCACAAATTATCCAGAAACAATTAGAAGTCATTCCTTACATGTATAGATTCCCCTTTGAGTCTAGTTTCATTAGAAACAAACGGCATGAGCATTGAAGCTCTGTACGAGAAGATATCAAGGTCGTAATGCGCAAAGGTCAGTGTAGTTGAACCCTGAAACAGGGGTGACTTTAACTAAAAAACTGTACCAATTGGCCTGACCAAAAATTCTAGAAATAAATCCACGGATGGATATATAAGTCTAAATTCGGGGAAAATTTACAGAACGGGTTTTCGAGTTCTGGAACTCGAGATATGATTTTTAAGGTGACAGTGACGCAGTCTGCCAGCTTGTCTGGAAATGTTAAAAATAGTCTGTGTGACACATGAGAGTTGGTCTGAGAACCCCTCGTGTCCGACTCCGGCGACGGTATCGGGAACGGGGTGTTACAGAGAAAATCTCAGATTAGTCGCCTCCGTATCTACGAACATTCGTCGAGATAAGGTCATGTAATTAAATTGTGTAATTATATGCTTTAATTGAATTATATGTATGTGGTTTGCATGATTATCATATATGAATACCGATCGCATATCCGACGACGTACGATGATACCGAGTCTCATTTGAACCTTAGGAATTCGTAGAATACAAATGAAATGTCATTAGGGTTACTAATTTCAGCTTGTATGAGCTTACCGATACTCAGCTCGTATGAGCCTACCATTATTCAGCTCAGAGGAGCTTACTGTTTATAGCTCTTAAGAGTATACCGATTCAGAGCTCGTATGAGCATAAATGTACAAGAATTGACGGACTACATTTCAGTACACCTTGTGTGTACTACCCGCATATGCAGTGATATTCTAAATGGTTCAACTGGCACAGTTATGTTACGAGATTATATGAGTTCGGTATGAACTATTACAATTATTTACATAAAACACATGAAAGTGATATGATACATTAATATATGAAATGAATAATACATGTATATGAAATGTGACTACTTGTTGAATTCATCCATGTGTATTGGATTATATATATGATTTACATGGCTAATATGTTGGTGAACATGTGTTTAGGCTTTTGGCCAAATTGGTTAGGATATGGTACGTTTACTTACCTAAATTGTGGTTAAATGGTAAGTTAAATTCTATGTTATACAAACTTACCAAGCTTAAATGCTTACTCTGTGTTATTTTCTGTGTTTTATAGTTATTCGGAAGCTTGTTCGGGTTGGAAGCTTGTCAGAGCTATATCGCACTATCCATCGGCTCTTTTGGTACTTTTTAGTTGGTTACATTTTGGTTATAATGACATGTACAGGTTTTTTGGGCTAATATTATCCATATGTTTGGTTGTTAGAAATGGTCACTTGATGTGGTTGAGTTTTTGGTATCTTAATGATATGATGGCTTATTTTGGTATGTATATAAGTTGCATTATATGATAGATGAATGTCCTAATTTGTGATGGGATAATGAAAGGTGAATAAGTAGTATAATTGGCACCAAATTGTATGTTTTGGATGGTAAGTGAATTTGCATGAAATGATGCAAAATGGATTGGTATATTATTTGCTTATTTGATTTAATGGTGTACATGATTATACATGTTTGCATATTGTCATTTGATGTACCTAAGGGCATATTGGTTGCATGTGAATATACTACATGTTTAAGACTTGATTTTACTTTTTTTGGATGATTGATTATAGCTTGTGTATGTGTGCATTTTTGGGTGTAGGTGAATGCAAATTTGGGTGAGAAAAATGGCTTGTAAAATGGCCTATTTTCATCCACACGGGTAGAGACACGGGCTGTGTCTCAGCCATGTGTGACACACGACCAGGTGACACACCCGTGTATCCCCTGTAGCTTTCAAAGGGTTGCACGTCAGGCTGTTACACGGCCTAGCACATGACCTGGCACACAGGCATGTGAGGTTACTTCGAAAGGTACACGGCCTGGTACACGACCGTGTGGCTCGGCCGTGTGACCCAAGTTAGTGAGTTACACAGGCACTGACATGGGCTAGGACATGGACGTGTGTTTTTATTTTGAATGCCCACATGGCCTAAGACACGGGCATGTCTCTTGGTCGTGTGAGTCACACAGCCGTTTGACTCTTGCAGCTTTGAAAATTTTAAATGTTTCTAAAATATTTTTTGAGTTTCTGATTTGGTCCCGATTTGTTTCTAATCCATATTTTGGGCCTCAAGAGCTCGTATAAGGGACAATATGTATGAATTTGTTTGGTTTTGAGGTGAATACTATATGATATGAAATGTCCGTATTTTCTATCTATTTGATTTGTAAACTGTGGTAATTTTCCGTAACCCTGTTCTAGCGATGAATTCGGGCTAGAGGTGTTACAGAAACTTTCTAAATCCTAAATTTTATCAAATTGATACATGAGCTAGCTAAATCAAACACTCATGACCTTAAATCCATAAAAATTACATGAAAAAAGCTTAAATTACCTTAGGTTTTAGCTTGGCCAAATGTAAGCTTCAACCATGGCTTCCTTTCTTGTTTTTCTTCTAACATAGACTGTGGAGGAAGATGATGTTATCATCTTTCCTTCCACTAATGTCCTATATATATAATTAACTTTTTATTAATCAAATTTAATTTAATTAATTAAGTTTTATTATAAAATTTTATATTTTAATTAAAACAAAATGAACATAATCATTACCGTCCATTAATTATTATTTATTATTGTTGTATTTACCATTTTAGTCCATTAGATAATTTCCTTTAGTTCCCAAAGCCTTTTCTTAATTAAAACTAAATAGAGATTGAAATTTTACAATTTAGTCCCTAAGTTTTAACTAACTACATTTTCAGCTAAATTTCTTAATTGAACTTCAAAATATTTTCATATTAACTTAGTAAATATTTTCATTTTATATTTACAAACTCCGTTTATGAAAATGGGATTCCAATACTACATTTTTTTACACCACTAAAATTCTAACCATTATAGAAATCTATTTTCCAACACCACTGGAATTTAGGTCATTACACCATTCATCCAAGACTAGGGTCACTTTATTATCTATTGCATATGAGCCCTTTCGGGAGCCGTTTGAGTTCTTACAGATGTGAGTCATATCTTCATTATCCGGGCCCTTCCGCGAACCCTTTAGGCTCTCGATGATGGTGAGTCATATCTTCATTATTCAGATGCCTTTGTGAAACCTTTTGACTCGCGACAGAGATGAGACATATCTTCAACAATTGAAACCCTCCGTAAACCTTGTAATAGCTTGATTTTGGGCCTAATCGGCACAGTGGTTTTGGGACCACAAATCTGACGATGAAAATTTTATTTTTATTATATTTTTATGGTCTACAGTTTCACTGAATGATTTTGTGAAAATTTCGTTCAAAAATTTTGATGTTTGGGCACTCAATTTAGTCAAAAGGACTAAATTGTAAAACGTGCAAAAGTTAAGTTCTACATGTTAGAGGTGTCCAATTGTTATGAAATTTTAAATTGGAGGTCCTTATATGCTAATTTGACCATTGGTTAAGTTGGTGGACAAAAATTGACATGGTTAGGTATGTTCCCAAAGTTTTTCATTAAGGGCATTTTGGTCATTTAGTTATTAAAATGAATTAAAAACAAAAATAAAAGCCCAAAAATTTTTCCATCTTCCTCCTTGGCTGAAATTTGCAAGAGGAAGCCATGGCTAGGGTTTTTCAAGCTTTCAAGCTCGATTGTAAGTCCAACCTAGCCCTGTTTTTAATGATTTTCACGTTTTTGAAATCCTTGTAACACGATCTAGCTATTTCTACCATTAATTTGAGATATGAAGAAGGTCTAGGTTTTGACCCATGTTATAAATTTTTGTATTTTTATGTTTAATGGTAGATTTTGCATGTTTATGGTTAGAGAAACGACTTTTTCTAAGTGATTTTCAGTGAAAACGTCTAAAAGGACTAAATTGTAAAAGTAATAAAATATGCAGTAAAAGTGTGTTTTAATGGAAATTGTGGGCTGCTATAGTTATAAAAATGATGTGGCTAGGCTTGTATGTTAAGGAAATTGAATAAATTTCATTTTACGAGCCTAGGGGCAAAAGTTAACTATGACAAACTTTAGGGGCAAAAATGTAATTTTTCCATAATGTGATTTTTGGATCACATTGAATAATGTGACTAATAAATAGACTAAATGTGATATTATAGATCAAAGAAAATGAGGTTTGAACCTAGAGAGGAGGAAAAATGAGAAATTAATTGTTAGGCCCCATTTTGCCATTTTGGTATCGAGGTAAGTTCGTATGTGTTATGTTTGTATTTTAAATATTTTAAACACTTCATTAATGTTTGGAATGAATGATTAATTCTATGGATGCAATTGACAAGTTTCGATAAGTGTGAAAAATCTTGTTTAAACCTTAGGAATAGAATAGGATACAAGTGACATGTCACTAGGAACCCTTTGATTTACGAGCTCATGAGATATGTGATACATGTTTATGTTGTTCTGGGTACTAGTCTTGTACGTCCTACCGGTGGCTGGGTAGTCCGACATGTGTTGTGGATAACTGACAGCTTGTGTGAGCAGCCCGTGTAGCTACGTCCAGATCGACAACTTGTATGAGCAGATCCGTGAGTAGCTCGAGAATGATCATTCATGTGTTATGAGATATGAGATAGCTTTGGCTACATATGAGGCACTTATGTGCGAGACTTTTTGAGTATCCTTTAGTATTCCGAGTGGTTCAATGGGTATATCAATGATGAGATGAAAAAGGGTATAAACATGTTACGAGATGGTACAGGTATGTACAACAACTCATGAGTAATGAGCTCAGTGTGTGATGAACATTCGATAAGAATGTATTTGAGTAAGTTATGCTTGAGAAATATCGATAACCTTATGAATATTAATTTACACTTAAGATGAATGGATATATGATAAGATTTGATAATGATCATGTGATAGGTTTATGAGCCTAATTGAATTGTGATATAGTACGGTTTATTTATTTAAATTGTGTTTCATTGGAGAAAAGGAAAGACAAGTATAATTGCTGAATAAAGTCATTATGAGAATATAGTAAGATGCGAGCTTAGACAAGTGAAAGGTGGTTGAACTATATGTTGAAATTATGATTACTCATAAATAATGTGCATGTGATTAAGAGGATGGAAATAACTTGTTAAATAATGTGATATGTTATAATGGGGAGACTATGGTGGCTAGGCTAATGCCAAGGCACATAAGTTAAAAGAGTAAGCACTATGAACGAATAAGTGGTAATCTTGAGATTTAACGCAAATTGTAATAATAGTATTCTTATGGATGGATAAAGTAATTGAAGGTTAATAGTTGTTTATTATTTGCATATGAACTTACTAAGCTTTATTGCTTACTCCCCTTCCTTTCCTATCTCTCATAGGTTAATTTAGCTAGCTCGGGTTGGAGTTCGCCGGAGATGCTGTCAGTTTATGGCATGTATAGGGACTTGGTCTATTGATTAATTATGTCATTGTTAATGTGGCCAAATGTGTTAGCTTATAATGGTTATGGTTCAATTTGTGTATAGACATGAATGATGGAATATTGATCACATGATTATACATGTGCCTATGTCTTTTAGATGTGGTTTGTGATTGTGTGTATGTGATGGGTTATGTTATTAGTGATGAATGCTTGTTGATATTGTATTGGCATGTGTTGGTCATAATTTTGGATGTTTTGGTTGCCTAAGTATATTATGTTTTGTGCCTTTGAATTGATGTGAGTGTATGTGTGAATACGGGTGGCAAATGGCTTCGTAAATGGCCTTTAATTTGTCCATATGGGTAGACACACGAACGTGTGTCTAGGCCTTGTGTGACACACAGTTTGCCCCCATGGGAGTGTGATCTGGCCGTGTGTCCCCTGCATCTTAATTTTTGACAAAACAGAATGTCCAGTAGCCACCAAATGGGCAACACAGGCGTGTGTCACAGCCGTGTAGAGGACACGGCCTAAGCACACAGGTGTGTGACTTGGCCCTGTAACCTCAATTTAATGATGATGTCATAAACACTGCCTAAAACACGGGCATGTGATATGCCACATGGGCGTGTCCCTTAACCCACAGAGTGTGTGGTCCTGTTTCATGAAGAAAATCTTCTAAGTTTCCCAATTGTTTCTAAAGTTCTCAATTTAGTTCCGAACCACTCCCAATGTATGTTTTGGGCCTCGTGGGCCCATATAAGGGACGATATGTATGTGAATAAATGGTTTGAATTGAATGAGGCCCATATAAGGGATGATATGTATGTGAATAAATGGTTTTGAATTGAATGAACTTTTATGGCCCGGTTTTGTGAGAATGTTTATGTTTTGGTCCAATAACGCCTTGAACCCTGCCCCGGCGTCGGATACGAGTAAGGGGTGTTACAAACCCTTTAGGCTTTGGATGGAGTGTACCACCCCACATCTGACTTGACCACCAAATTTGAACTACAATGTGTTACGCTCCATATATGAATTTAACTAAAACATTCATTATCACAATCCTCATATTAAAATAGCATAATACAGATAATATTTATAACACCGTTAACTAATTGAATTCGCCCATGAATTTAATACAATTACATATGTAACACCCCGTACCCGCTACCGTTGCCGGAGTCAGACACGAGGGGTTCACAGACTAAATTCACTTATCGGGCATTTACCGATTAACTTTCACAGTCCATTTTAACATTTCCAGACAAGCTGGCTCACTGCATCACTGTCACCTTAAAAATCATATCTCGAGTTCCAAAACTCGAAAACCAGTTCCGTAAATTTTTCCTGAAACTAGACTCATAATTACATCTAAAAATTTTTTTCTAAAATTTTTGGTTGAGCAAATTAGTACAGTTTATTAGTTAAAATCACCCCTGTTGCAGGGTTCGACTACACTGACCTTTGCGCATTACGACTTGGATAACTTCCTGTACAGGGCTCCAACACTTATGCCGTTTGTTTCTAAAGAAACTAGACTCACAAGGAAATCTGTACATATAGAGAATAAATTATAATTCTCCTTGGTTAATTTATAGTGAATTTTCAAAGTCGAAACAGGGGATCCAGAAACCGTTCTGGCCCTGTTTCGCGAGAACTTGAATATCTCTTAAAATCCGACTCATATGACCATTTCGTTTCTTTCATATGAAAGTAGGTTCATCAAGGTTCAATTACATAATTTATTCACTATTTAATTCCATTTCTAATATTTTTGGTGATTTTTCACATCCACATCACTGCTGCTGCCAGCATCTATTTTAAGGTAAACTTTACCTATTCCATGATCCTCCATGGATCAACTAAGGCTTGTCATACATTCACCAAAAGTGATCATGAATAACCATTCCCATGGCTAACCGTTACCAATATTTCCATACCTCTCGACAGGCAACATACAAAATGATTGTAATGCTATGATCAAAGTATACTTAAGCCATTTTCGCATGGCTATCCAAATTTACACAAAACCGAAAGGTACATGACCTACAACAAAAGGGTAGTCCTATACATGCCATTTCAAAGTTCAACCAAAATAGTATACCAAGAAGGAGCTTTGATAGTGTGGGCGACTTCGACTTCAAAATCCCGAGTCCGATAGCTGAGAACCAAAATCTATAAAACAGAGAATCAAAGGAACGGAGTAAGCATTTAAATGCTTAGTAAGTTAGAGCCATGAATTTAAACACAACCACAGTATAGCATTCAAGTAGCTAAACAGATAATTCATATGCACAAATTCTCAATGACATACTTACTTCACAATACCAACCCTTATATTCATACACAAAGATCAACTTAGCCAAAGGCCGGTAGCTCGTTTATCAACTGAGCGAATACTCATTTGTAAGGGCTCAACTAGTTCAAAGCACATACGAAACATACCTCATTGTTGGGAATTTTCACAAGCGTATTAACTGAAATTTTTACAGCAAGTTCATTCATTCCCGAATCACGTACCTTCGGAGTTTAACCGGATATAGCTACTCGTTCAAACGCCTTCGGGGCATAGCCCGGTTATAGTGACTCGTACAAATGCCTTCGGGACTTAACCCAGATTATAATAACTCACATGAATGCCTTCGGGACTTAACCCGGATATCACAACTCGCACAATTGCCTTCGGGCTTAGCCCGGATATCACAACTCGCACAATTGCCTTCGGGCTTAGCCCGGATTTAGTCACTAGCACAAATGCCTTCGGGACTTAGCCCGGTTATCATCCGAACATTCATACACATCTCAACAAATCATGACACATCTATGTTTCAATTTCATAACAAAAATTCATACACAAATCACTTAACAAGCAATGCCATTTTCGGCTCAATGGCCACATACAAAGGGCACGATTTTGATTTGCTTATAACATAATCTAATCGAATCAAAATCTAAGTTTCAATGCTCGAAAAACTTACCTCGGATGTTGTCGAACGGCTTCAACGGCTATTCGATAACTTTTTCCTTTCCCTTATCCAACTGTGGTCCTCTAAGCTCTTGAGCTAATTCAAACAAATTTAACTTATCAAAGTCTCATTATGCTAGCATATGGCCAAATATGACAAGGAGTTTAATGGGTCATATGGCCACTCTTTAGCTCACATACACAATGGTCATGCGCATTTTTTTTATCACATTAAGCAATTTAACACAATTCATTGGAATATCAAAAGAGAACCTCAAGGCACTTAGCCCATATATACATTAGACATTAGAGTCACATATGTACGAGATCATGAATCGAATTCGACATACTAGCTAATATTGGCTGAATTTTCTAAATCAAGCTAAAGCCATCAATAGGCTACCAATGGCCGAACATACACATCTATGCTAAGGCCGATTGTTCTTGGTCATACATACACAAAATCAAAAATAAATTCCAAGATTTTCACATTATAAATGTACTAAGCTGAATGCACTTGCTAAGTTCACATACATTCTTCAACAATTTCTTCTTTAAACAAACACATTTAAGCATTCCTTTCATACTATCAACTCCAACCATATACATTACTCAAGTATAGCATTTTCACATGCGGCAATAGCATTACACATAATAGCCGATTCTTCTTACTTTGTATTTATGCATCTATTTGATCATTAGTTTAGTTCAAACACCCACACACCAAGATTCATCAAGTTTAGCATGAAACATAAACCTTAATCCTCAATGACCATTATGGCCGAAAATCCTAGTCATCCCAAAATCACAATTTCTAACACATGATTGTTCATAACACAATTAAAGCATCCTCTCCATTCCATCACTTCAAGACACATACATTGCCCACAAATCTCCAACTTCATATTCGGCCTTAGTGTACATACACAAGCCGATTTTTTTCTTCCTATCATCCAACCTAACTATATGAATATTTAACTAGCTCACACTTCACCCATCCACAATCACTCATTTAACACAAAGAAAATAATCAACCCCCTTCACTATCAACCATGGCCGAATACTTCATGCACCACCCAAAACCAAAATTTTAACATGGGCTAGTTAAAGAACTTAGTAATTAACTTACATTAAGCTGAAATTTCAAAATCTAACATGAATTACTAACCTTGTTTTGAGCTTAAAGTTGACCGAAATCTCCCCTCCCCCTTTCTTTCTTCAATTCGGCTAAGAGAAAACCAAAGGAAATGAAGTTCTCTTTTTTTTGTTTTCTTTGCTCAATTCACGGCAAGGGGGGGGGCAACCACACACACACACATTTTTTTTTTGTTTCTCTTCCTACAAACCTTAATATTTTATCAATTTTAACATCAACCATTAACAAAACATGTTTATGACATGTTTTCTTTGCCCATCATCCTTGTCATGGCCGGCCACTAGGCTTATATTTAGGGAAATTTGACATGCAAATCCCTTATTTTCACAACATGCATTATTAGGCCACTTTGCATTTGCCTAGCACATTTCTAAATTTTCTCACATAAGTCCTACTAACTGAATTCACATGCAATCGACTAAATCGAAGCTTGAAACTTTCACACATTCATATTTACATATTCTAGACAATAATTATCACATTCAAATATTTTGGTGCCTCGGTTTAGCGGTCCCGAAACCACTTCCCGACTAGGGTCGCTTTAGGGCTGTCACAACTCTCCCCCACAAAAAAAATTTTCGTCCCCGAAAATCTTACCGGTAAATAGGTTTGGGTATCGTTCTTTCATAGAGTTCTCGGGTTCCCAAGTAGCTTCTTCTATCCCGTGTTTGAGCCATAACACTTTTACTAAAGGAACCTTCTTGTTTCGCAACTCTTTCACTTCACGTGCTAGGATACGAATCGGTTCTTCTTCATAACTCAAGTCAGATTGAATTTCAACCTCTGATGGACTAATTACGTGTGATGGATCAGATCTATAATGTCAAAGCATCGAAACATGAAAGACGTCGTGAATCTTTCCGAGTTCAGGGGGCAAAATCAATCGATACGCAATTGGACCGACTCGTTCGGATATCTCATATGGCCCGATGAACCTCGGACTCAGTTTGCCCTTACGGCCAAATCTGAGTATCTTTTTCCAGGGTGTGACCTTAAGAAACACTTTATCTCCCACCTGATACTCAATATTTCTTCGTTTCAAATCCGCGTATGACTTCTGACGATCGGATGCTGCCTTTAGACTTTCACGAATTACTTTTATTTTCTGTTCAGCTTCTTTAATCAAATCAACTCCGAAAATTTTACTTTCACCGAGCTCGGTCCAAAACAATGGCGTACGGCATTTTCGACCATACAAAGCCTCGTAAGGTGCCATCTTAATACTTGACTGAAAACTATTGTTGTAAGCGAATTCAATCAAAGATAAATACCGTTCCCATGAACCACTAAACTCGAGGATGCAACATCTCAACATATCCTCAAGTATCTGAATTATCTGCTCGGATTGACCATCGGTTTGGGGGTGAAAAGCGGTGCTAAAATGCAACTTGGTACCCAAAGCTTCTTGTAATTTCTTCCAAAATCGTGAGGTGAATCTCGGATCTCTATCCGACACGATAGAAATAGGCACCCCGTGTAATCTCACAATCTGAGAAACATATAATTCAGCTAATTTATCCATTGAAAAATCCGTGCGTACGGGGATAAAGTGAGCCGACTTAGTCAATCTATCAACAACGACCCAAATCGCATCTTTCTTACTTGCCGACACTGGCAATCCAGATACAAAATCCATTGTTACTCGATCCCATTTCCATTCAGGTATCATGATCGGTTGGAGTAAACCCGTAGGCACTTGATGTTCCGCCTTCACTTGCTGACATACTAAGCACTTTGAAACAAAATCGGAAATGTCTCGTTTCATACCATGCCACCAAAACTGACGTCTCAGATCATTGTACATTTTCGTACTCCCCGGGTGAATTGCCATTCGGCTACTATGAGCTTCGTTCAGAATCATTGAAATAAGCTCCGAATTTCTCAGGACGCACAAGCGACTTCTGAACCTTAAACAATCGTCATTGTCAATTTGAAACTCTAATTCCATATTCGGAACACATTCAGCCCGTTTTGCAACCAATTCATCGTCGACTTTCTGAGCTTCACGAATTTGATGAATCAATAAGGGTTTGGCCTTTAATTCAGCCACTAACACATTGTCGGGTAGGACAGACAAGTGTACATTCATTGCTCGTAAAGCAAACAGTGATTTACGACTTAAGGCATCCGCAACCACATTAGCCTTCCCTGGGTGATAGTCAATTGACAAGCTCATAATCTTTTAACAACTCGAGCCAACGTCTTTGTCGCAGATTCAAGTCTCTTTGAGTCATCAAATATTTGAGACTTTTGTGATCCGAATATATATGACACTTCTCACCAAATAAGTAATGTCGCCATATTTTCAGAGCGAATACAATGGCAGCTAATTCGAGATCATGGGCCAGATAATTTTTCTTATGTGGCTTTAATTGTCTCGACGCGTAGGCCACAACTCGACCTTCTTGCATCAATACGCAAGCCAACCCAAGTAGGGAGGCATCACTATAGATGACAAACTCTTTACCCGATTCGGGGCTGCACTAGAATTGGAGCTTCAGTCAAATAAGTTTTCAGTTGATCAAAACTTTTCTGACATTTTTCCGTCCATTCAAACTTAACATCCTTAACATCCTTTTGAAGTAGCTTCGTCATTGGCGTGGCTATCGTCGAGAAACCTTTTACAAATCGTTGGTAATAACCGGCGAGCCCTAGGAAGCTCCGAACTTCAGTAATATTTCTTGGAGGCTTCCAGTTAAGTATGGCGAAAATTTTGCTCGGGTCAACTCGAATACCCGATGCCGATACTACATGCCCCAAGAAGCTAACTTCTCTTAACCAGAACTCACATTTATTGAACTTAGCATATAACTGCTTATCTCGTAAAACTTGCAGCACTAATCTCAGGTGCTCAGCATGTTCGGTTTCATCTTTCGAATAGACCAAAATGTCATCAATAAACACAACTACGAATCGATCCAAATACTGTCTGAAGATCCGATTCATCAGATCTATAATTACTGCGGGGGCATTAGTGAGCCCAAACGACATCACTAGAAATTCGTAGTGTCCGTACCTCGTTCTGAAAGCAGTTTTGGGTATGTCCGAATCTCGAATTCGCAACTGATAATAACCCGATCTTAAATCTATCTTTGAAAACACTGAGGCTCCTCTTAATTGGTCGAACAAATCATCAATACGCGGCAACGGTCTCGGGTGCGGGGCATTACAATTTTATTGGTATCAGAGCTACGGTTTAGTCGATTCTAGGACTACCGTAATACGTTCGGGTCTAGCTATACATGCCATTGTGTGTCTATTTGATAGTGTGGTGATTTCTGACAGTTAAAAATGTGTTTGTTTATAGTAATGGATCCCGATCCCAATCGATCAGTAGCTGATGATCTTAAGAGTGTAGCGCCTGCTCCCGCACAAGGGACAACGCCGGTGGACTCTCAACCTATTGCTAGTAATCAGAATGACGAAGCTAGACAGGCTTTTTATAGCGTAATGAATGATTGGTTCAACCAATACATTCGAACTAATACGGCTGTTCCACAAGCCCCATTTCTGACTAATACAACCCCTGCACCTGCGATACCTCCATTAACTGACCAGATAAGGTTAAATAAGCCCCCAGTTGATCGAATCCGAAAACAGGGCTACTGAATTTAAAGCTACAGACAGCGACGATGCCGAGCAAGCTGAATTTTGGTTGGACAACACTATTCGGGTACTTGATGAACTATCTTGCACACCCGATGAATGCCTAAAGTGTACGATCTCCTTGCTATGTGATTACGCCTACTATTGGTGGAATACGTTGATTTGTTGTGCCGGAGAGCAAGTAACTTGGGAGATTTTCCAAACCGAGTTTGAAAAAGTATATCACCAGAGATTCATTGATCAAAAGCGAAAAGAATTTCTTGAACTTAAACAAGGTTCCATGTCGGTTCTCGATTATGAGCGAAAGTTTGTAAGGCTTAGCCGACGCTGCGAGAATGCATTTCTTCAGAAGCTGTGATGTGTAAACGTTTCGAAGATGGACTGAACGATGATATATAGCTGTATGTTGGCATTTTAGAAATTAGAGAATTTGTGGTACTTGTCGAGCGAGCTTGCAAAGCCGAAGAGCTCAGTAAGGAGAAAAGAAAAGCTGATATGGGAGCAAAAGAGATCTTCGGGAAAGCCCTTTCAACAGTCATCGAAGAAATTTAGAGATGATTTAGGCCGACCTAGAGACATGTCGGGCTTTTCTAGACGAGACCGTGATCGACCCCCTGTGAGTACACGAGTTACTTCGGTCGCCAGTGTTGAAAATTATCGTCGAGGCGAGCAGTGCCGACATTGTGGTAAATGGCATTCGGGAGTTGTAGATTCCATGACCGCTCTGTTACAAGTGCGGATCAGTTGACCACATTATTAAAGATTGCCCGAGATTGTCTGAACAGAATGTAAATCAGAGTGGGAAACCGAGTGCTACTACTGCTCGAGGTAGACCATCTAAAAATGCGGGGAATGCTAGTGGCGGTCAGAGAGGATCTAGAGATGTTACCACTCGATCTGAGGCTCGTGCTCCTGCCAGAACTTATGCTATCGTGCACGCGAGGATGCTTCTTCGCTGATGTTATTACCGGTACATTCACTCTCTTTGATACTAATGTGATTGCATTGATTGACCACGGTTCTACTTATTCTTATATATGTGAGACTTTAGCATCCAAGTAAGACTTTACTGTTGAGTCTCTCGAGTTCGTTATTAGAGTGTCGAATCCCTTGTGTCATTGTGTACTTGTTGATATGGTGTGTAAGAAATGTCCCCTAGTAATTCGAGGTTCCTGTTTTCCGGCGGACTTGATGCTTTTACCGTTTGATGAATTTGATGTTATTCTCGGTTTGGATTGGTTGACCGTGCATGATGCGGTTGTGAATTGCAAAAGCAAGACTATTGATTTGAGGTGTGCAAATAATGAGATAATCCGAGTTGAGTCTACTATCTTGAATGGATTGCCAACAATAATATCCTCGATGTTAGCTCAAAAATATGTGAGAAAGGGGTGTGAAGCTATCTTGCATACGTGCTTGATAATGAAAAATCAGGAAAGAAACTTGAATCGGTACCAGTGGTTTGTGAATATCTGGATGTTTTTCTCGAAGAATTACCGGGGTTACCACCTGTTCGGGAAGTAGAGTTTGGCATCGAACTTGTACCTGGGACTACACCGATTTCTATAGCTCCGTATTGTATGGCACCAACGGAATTGAAAGAATTAAAAACTCAGTTGCAAGAGTTGATGGATAGAGGTTTCGCTCGACCGAGTTTCTCGCCTTGGGGTGCACAAGTATTGTTTGTGAAAAAGAAGGACGGAACCATGAGGTTGTACATCGACTATCGTCAGCTGAATAAAGTGACAATAAAGAATAAATATCCGTTACCGTGTATTGATGATTTGTTTGATCAACTAAAGGGAGCCTCGGTGTTTTCAAAGATAGATTTGAGATCGGGTTATTATCGATTCATGAATTCGAGATTCGGATATACCAAAACCGCTTTCGAGCGAGATACGGTCACTACGAGTTTTTAGTGATGCCGTTTGGGCTCACTAATGCCCCGGCGGTATTTATGGATTTGATGAATCGAATCTTCAGACCGTATTTGGATCGGTTTGTAGTTGTGTTTATCGATGATATTTTGGTCTATTCGGAAAATGAAATCGAACATGCTGAGCACCTGAGATTAGTGTTGTAGATTTTACGGGATAAGCAGTTATATGCTAAGTTCGGTAAATGTGAGTTCTGGTTGAGAGAAGTTAGCTTTTTGGGACATGTGGTATCTGTATCGGGTATTCGAGTTGATCCGAGCAAAATTTCAGCCATACTTAACTGGAAGCCTCCGAGAAACATTACTGAGGTTCGGAGTTTTTTAGGACTTGCCGGTTACTACAGACGGTTTGTAAAGGGTTTCTCGATGATAGCCACACCAATGACGAAACTACTTGAAAGATGTTAAGTTTGAATGGGCGAAAAATGTCAAAAAGTTTCGATCAACTAAAAGCTTATTTGATGAAGCTCCAAGACTAGTGCGACTGAATCGGGCAAAGAGTTTGTCATTCTGATGATGCATCCTTACTTGGGTTGGGTTGTGTATTGATGCAAGAAGGTCGAGTTGTAGCTTATGCGTCGAGGCAATTGAAGCCACATGAGAAAAATTATCCAACCCATGATCTCGAATTAGTCGCCATCGTGTTCGCTTTGAAAATATGGCGACATTACTTATTTGGTGAGAAGTGCCATGTATTTTCGGATCACAAAAGTCTCAAATATTTGATGACTCAAAGAGATTTGAATCTGTGACAAAGACGTTGGCTTGAGTTGTTAAAAGATTATGAACTTGTCATTGACTATCACCGGGAAAGGCTAATGTGGTTGCGGATGCTTTAAGTCGTAAATCACCGCTTGTTTCTCTGACGATGAATGTACACTTGTCTGTTCTATCTGATAATGTGTTAGTATCAGATTTAAAGGCTAAACCATTATTGATTCATCAAATTCATGAAGCTCAAAAAGTCGATGATGAATTAGTTGCAAAATGGGCTGAATGTGTTTCGAATAGGGAATCAGAGTTTCAAATTGATGATGACGATTGTTTGAGGTTCAGAAGTCATTTGTGTGTACCGAGAAATTCAGAACTTATTTTGATGATTCTGAATGAAGCTCATTGTAGCCGAATGCCAATTCACCCGGGGAGTACGAAAATGTACAACGATCTGAGACGTCAATTTTGGTGGCATGATATGAAACGAGACATTTCCGATTTTGTTTTGAAGTGTTTAATATGTCAACAAGTGAAAGCGGAACATCAAGTGCCTAAAGGTTTACTTCAGCCGATGGATTTTGTATCTGGGTTGCCATTGTTGGCAACTAAGAAAGATGCGATTTGGGTTGTTGTTGATAGACTGACTAAGTCGGCTCATTTTGTTCCCGTACGTACGGATTACCCATTGGATAAACTAGCTGAATTGCATGTTTCTCAGATTGTAAAACTACACGGGGTACCTATTTCTATTGTGTCGGATAGAGATCCGAGGTTCACCTCGCAATTTTGGAAGAAATTGCAAGAAGCTTTGGGTACCAAGTTGCATTTTAGCACCGCTTTTCATCCCCAGACTGATGGTCAATCCGAGCGGATAATTCAGATACTCAAGGATATGTTGAGATGTTGCATCCTTGAGTTTAGTGGTTCATGGGAGCGGTATTTACCTTTGATTGAATTCGCTTACAACAATAGTTTTCAATCAAGTATTAAGATGGCGCCTTACGAGGCTTTGTACGGTCGTAAATGCCATACACCATTGTTTTGGACCGAGCTCGGTGAAAGTAAAATTTTCGGAGTTGATTTGATTAAAGATGCTGAGCAAAAAGTAAAAATAATTCGTGAAAGTCTGAAGGCAGCATCAGATCGTCAGAAGTCGTACGCGGATTTAAAACGAAGAGATATTGAGTATCATGTTCAGATGCAATATTTGTCGTATTGAAAGGCTAGTGAATCATGATAGATGAAATTACTGTAAGTCAGGTTGATTTATGAGCGGTATTGCTTTACCTTACTTGGGATTTCTAATTTATCATGATTGATATAATATTTGATGATAAGGCTCATATGATATCATTTTCTACTTCTACCAATTAAAGCTTTGAATTGCAAATATGCAAGTTATATTATCTTTATCACAGTTGTTTCTACTGAGTATGCGTGATATTACTCTTTTGGATTTTCTTTGAAATATCATTAATCTCTTTATTATTCAAACATGGTTTATCTGTGAAAGATAATCATCAGTAGGAGGTAATTACATTTATTACCGTTATAAATATTGACTTGATCATGAGATATGGTGATAGAGATCACAGGTTATAGAAACTGTATTACTGTATTGGTCATTATTGGGGCCACTTTCGATTTTCCCTCTTTTAAGTTGAGGTGCACTATTGATGTTGAAGTGTTACTTTATTTATACAACTAAAATGTCAGTCATATTATTGCACAATGGTTTTAAATCTAACTATTGGTTGTGGCTTTGGAAAAACTCAAAGCTTCAATGTTAATAATTGAAATAGCTATATTGATGACATAGTTATTACAGAAAAGATGTAAGAGTTGAATGGACTGATAAATATCAGTAAAGTTTTGACCAGTTGGAAGCTATATTGATCAAAGTATTGATTTTGGTTCAGCCTGAATTGGGTAAGAAATTTGTTATTACAGTGATGTATTGTTAAATGAGATTATACTGTGTTTTGATGCAGTAAGGCAAAGTAATAGCCCGTGCTTTTAGACAATTAAAAACCACATGAAAAGAATTACTTGATACATGATCTAGAATGGACAACTATTGTTCTTATATTGAAATCTGACAACGTTACTTGTTTGGTGAAAAACGTCATATATTCACCATTTATAAAAGTTTAAAGTATCTGATGTCGCTAAAAGATTTGAATCTGAGATAGTGTATATGGTTTGAAATGTTGAAAGATTATGATTTGATAATGGAATATCACTCGGAAAGAGTGAATGTGGTTACAGATATTCTGAGTAGAAAATCTCTGCATACTTTGCAAGCCATGGATACCAATTATGACTGTCTGATAATAGCTGAATTTTAGCGAAGTATAGAGCTAAACTGATGTTTCTACGACATAATAGTAAAACTCAAAAAAGTAATAATGAGTTGTAAGTTAAATGAATACAGTCTGAAATCATTTCTGATTCAGAATTTCAGAATAAATCTAATAAATTTCTATTATTCAAAGACAGAGTCTGTGTACTGAAGAATTTGGAGTTTATACAGAAAATTTTACATGAATGATCATAGTGGTAGTATGTCTGTTTATCTGGGCAATGATAAAATGTATAATGATTTAAAAAAGATGTATTCGTAGCTCGAAATGAAATGTGGTATTTCTAAATCAGTGTTTGAATGTGGGATGTGTCAGCAAGATAATGATGATACTTTCAAGATGAGTATAATTAGTGAAAATACCGAAATGGAAATGAGACAAACTTACCATAAATTTTATATCAGGATTATTCCGGCCTATGGAAAAGAAAGATACTATTTGAGTAATTGTCGATTGATGAAGCCTGCACATTCCATTCTGGAATGAGTGGATTTCACACTGGATAGATTGCTTGAATGATTTGTTTCTGAGATTGTCAAATTATATGATGTGCTAGATTCTATTATTTTTGATAGAGATCTTTTATTCATATTCCGATTCTAAAACAAGTTACAAGAAACTCTTGGTATACGGTTACATTTTAGTACCGTGTTTCATTTTTTGACGGATGGTCAATCTGAACATAAGATTCAGATCTTGGAAAATATGTTTCGATGTTGTGTACTTGAATTTGAAGGTAATTGAGAAAAGTATTTGCCTTGGGTTGAATTTGCTTATTATAACAGTTAACAGTCAAGTACAAAATTATATTGTATGAGGCTTTATATGGTCACAAATGTAAAAATCCAGTGTTTTGGACGAAGTTCAGTGAGAAAAGATACATGTAGTAGGTTTGATTCTTTGAAACCGAAGAAAGATGAAGTGATCTGAGACAGTTTAAAAGTAGCATTTGATCATTAGAAATCCGATGAGAATCTAAAACGAAAAGAAATGGAGTTTCAGATTGGCGACAAAATATTTTTGAAAGTTTCACCATGGAAGAAAGTTCTCTAGTTTAGCGGTAAAGGCAAATTAAATTTGTGGTTTAATGGGTCATTATCAGAGTTCTATAGAATTCACAATGTGTTTATGAATATATGTGTTATAACAGTATCGATCAGACCCATCATCTGTTATTACTTTGATAAATGTTCAATTCAGCCTGACACGACTTACAGTGAGGGACTGATTGAAATTCTGGTATGTAACGTGCAAGAAACGAAAAATATAAAGGTAGCTTTAGTAAAAGTTTTCTGAAAATAACATGATATAGAAGAAGGTACCTAGGAACTGGAGGAAATTATGAGAAAATAATGTCTGAATCTCTTTACTGGTAAAATTTTCGAGGACGAAAATTTCTTAAGGGGGGAGAGTTGTAACAGCCCAATTTCGATGAAATTGGAATAGTGGTCTCGATACCACAAATCCGAGCTGAAAAATAAAATTTATTTTTACTTTACTATATGGTCCGTATTATGCTAGAAATGTCACGTGAAAATTTGAAAAGAAAATTTTATCGATTAAGTGTTTAATTACGGGAAGGACCAAATCGCATAAAATGCAAAAGTTTGATTCTAGCAGCCAGAAGGATCAAATAGCTATGAAATTCAAAACTTAAGGTCCTTATATGGTAATTAGACCATTAATAAAAAGTATGTAGATATTTTGGTGACTTATCCATGTAAATTTAGATAAAGGGCAAGGACTAAATTAGAAAGTAAAAATATTTAATTAATTAAAAGATGATAAAAGAGATATCATCTTATTTTCTCATCTTCTTCCCAAAAATAATACATGGAAACCCTAAGAGAGAGAGAATAAACTTTCATGGCCAAATTGGGTAATTTTTCTTGGCTCGTTTTTAGTAATTTTGATATTTTTGAAATCGGGATAACTTAATCTATCTATTTGGGGGATTAATTTGAAAAGTTATCAAAGTATAGAAAATGGGTCATGGATGTATATGCTAAAAATTAGAAATTTATGGTAGAAAATGAAAGATTGTTAATGTAACCCGCATACACGTAACCTACGCCGGAATGAAATACAAGGCATTACCTAACTCGATCTCATGCACACAAACGTTCCCCAAGTCACCAAGACTTGGTCCAAAATAGAACTCTTTCAATTTCTACTTTAAACTTCTTATTATGGGCCTACGAGCCCCAAATCGACCATTGAAAACTATTTGGGATCAACTCGGGTCCTTAAACCATCTATAGAAAATTTGTCTTTGAAACAGGGCACACGCCCATGTGGAAGGGCAACACGCCCGTGTGGCCATTTCGACATGGTCGTGCTGATGGCCCGTGTGTCTCACACGGCCTAAGCAATACAGGGACACGCCCGTGTCCTCCACCCATGTGGAAAAAATTCTAAATGCACACCTACAGGGGTTTTCACACGACCTGGCACAGGCTCGTTTCCCTGGCCCGTGTCCTTCACACTGCTATGACACACCCGTGTCCTAGCCTGTGTGCAAAAACATGGACATTCTGCTTCTACCATCAGCATCCCAAAAATGTCAAACGGCCAAGGCACACGCCTGTGTACTAGGCCGTGTCCATCACACGGCTGAGACACACGGTCGTGTCTCTGCTCGTGTGTTTACTATCATGCGTACTGATTTGAAATTTTTACGTGCAGCGGACACACGGTCAGACCATACACCTATAGGGCAGACCGTGTGTCACACACGGCCTAGGCAGACACCAGTGTGTCTATCCGTGTGGATAATATAAGGCTATTTACCAAGCCTCTTTGCCACCCTTACTTACACAACCTACTCAAAAGCAACCAAATCAATACAAGAATAACTTATTTAAACCAATCAGCCACAATAGACTACATATCATTTAAGCAATTACTCATTCATGAGAGTAACTTCATTTGCATATATCAAAATTAGTATTTTCCATCATTCAAGGCTTAATACAAAATGAAGGGTTTCCAACCCAAGCCAACACATTTGGCCAGTTCTTAATGACACAAAAATAGTAAAGTCTAAGCCCTATACATGCCACATTCAAAAATATAAATCAAACTATACCGAATGCTTCAATTGATAGTGTCATTGATATCTCTGACTTCCATTGATCCTTGAGTTAGATAGGTGGCACTATAAGAAAATGGAAAAGGAGAGGGAGTAAGCATAAAGCTTAGTAAGTTGCACATAAATGAATATACAACATAACTTTACCATTCATCAACAAGCTCATACCATACAATTGGGCATAAGCAAAACTTACTCATCAATATTCAATACACATCGTATATCATAAAATGGGCTCATATTCTATATATACCAAACAGGTACCTGTACCATTCACAACATAGTCACACTTTTCCTCGTTAACTTGAAATCATAACTTCCATCATTGAACCATTTGGAACACTATTAGATATTCATTAAGCCTCAAACATGGGGTAAGGTGTCGATGCCATGTCCCAGACATGGTCTTACACGGACACATTTCGTAGTCAATGCATGTCCCAGACATGTCTTACATTGGCTTACGTCTCGAGGCCAAAGCATGTCCTAGACATGTCTTACACTAGCACTCTTCTCAATGCCGATGCCATGTTCCGAACATGGTCTGCGAGCCAGGCCGATGCATGTTCTAGACATGTCTTACACTAGCTCACACAAGCGACCCAAACGTCATGGCATGAATATCCGATTTATTTCCTAAGGTTCAATCGGGAATTCTACTTTCTCTATTCTCATCACATTTTCTCATTTCCACAATCAAACAATTTATACTATAATAATTTTAATACAATTCAAATACATATATTATTAATGTAGTTGTATTATTTACATACAACTTACCTTGGATTACAAAATGTGGCGACTAGTCGATTTAGTCGATTTGCTTGGCTTTCCCCTAGTTTAAGTTCGGATTTGGTGATTCTTGATCTATAATTACAAAATGCACTTATTTAGTCAGTAAATAAAATTTAGCAATCAAAAATTCATATCTTTGGTAAAATATCCATTTTGCCCCTAGACTTTGACAAAATGACCATTTTACCCCTAGCCTGAAAATCAATTTTTATCAAATTTCTTCATATCTTAAGCCTAGCCAAAACTTTTTTACTCTTATAGCAACTCCAAATTCCCACTATTTCACATATTTAACATCTATTTTACAACTTATGCAAAATAGTCCTTTTAGGTGTTTTCATGCTAACACCTTTCACAACAGTTGTTCATAACACACCCAAGACTTATTTTCTTCCATAAAAACTCAGCAAACACTACAAACCCTTTCATGGAAAAACCCTACACTATTGATCATTTTGCAAAATAGTACCCTCATTTGAAATCCCATGTTTCAAGGGTCTCAAAAGCACAAAAATATTCAAGAAAAACCATTAAAATCACTTACTTGTGAAGGCTTAAAGTTGCTGAAATTTCAAGCTCTTAAAACCCAATTTCTTTGCTAAAGATTTTGGTCAAAAGAAATGATGAAGAAAATAAAGTGAAAGCTAGGCTTTTTGTCATTATTATAGTACACCTTATGTCATCAACATTACCTAATGTTGACTTTACCACACTTTCATCTCTCATGGCCGGCCAAGCTATCACAATAGGGTCTAATTGCTATTCTCTAGCTATTTGAAACTTTCAGAATCTTTATTGTCCAGCTATTTGACACTTTCAACTATCAATGTAGGACTTTTTCGTTTTATGCGATTTAGTCCTTTCTTTCAATTGGACTAACGTTAAAATTACTTCACCAAATTTTTCATACACTAATATAAACATGCAATGACTCCAAAATAATAATAAAATAATTTATTAGACTTTGAATTTGTGGTCCTGAGACCACTATTCCGACTAGGCTCTAAATTGGGCTGTTACAGTTAATAGATAAATAACTTTTATAAAGTGATTTTTGATGAAAACATGATTTAGGGACTAAAATGTAAAGTTGTGAAATTGAAGAAAAATGATGAATTTTTATGAATACATGTGCAATAAATTTTGTAATGGGATTTTGGTTAGGCTTGGAATAGGGAGTAAATTGCACAAATTTTATTTTCCGAGCCTAAGGATGAAATAGGTATTTATGGAAAAGTTAGGGGCAAAATGGTAATTTTTTCCTAGGATGAAATTAAGTCCACTTGAATGTGAAATATGGTAAATTGATGTTAAATTTTCTCGTATAGATTAGGATAGACCAAATTCAGAGTTAGAACAAGGAAAATGTTGGATTAGTAGATGTTTGTACACGAACCTTTGTCAAGGTAAGTTCGTGTAACTAAATTGTGTTTATTTGCATGCTTGCATTGATTGCGTTTATGTAAATTGTATAAATCTCATAAATATGTGAAATAATTACATATCCAATCAAGCCCGATAAATAAAAATGTTTTAAATTAAATGATAATGCTCGATAGATAATAAAGGATAAACGATGAGAATGTTACTTATATGCTTGAAACGAATGTGGAATGTGTTTATTTGAATTACATGAATGTTGTGCATGTATAAAATAATCACATGCTAATAATGCTTGAAAAAAATGTTAAAATCCCAGTTGAATAAAATGGAAAATAGATGGATATGTGATTTCTCGGAATGAATGAGGTCCTACATTTGTTGCTAATGGGATTTAACTCGGACGATTAATCCTATTGACCTTATTACCGAAAGGATTTAGCCCAGACAGGTAATCCTGATATAAGTCCTCTCGAGCACATGTTATGGATTGGATTTAGCCTAGACGGGTAATCCAGATCAAGCTCCTTAGAGCATATGACATAAAAAGGATTTAGCCTAGACTGGTAATCCTGCTGTATACATGTGTGGCTCAAGAGTGTACTCTCTGATCTAGTACCTTATGGGTACCATTGGACATGAATTGACGGATCCTAATTCGTACACCTCGAATGTATTACCTGCGTATCCATTGACATTTCAAATAAATTTAACGGGTGACAATTCAAGACATGAGAAGATATGAATGATAAAATGATTTATTACACATACTTGTCTGAAATACAACAAAATGATGATACTTGACAAATGATATATGAAAACATGAGATGATGATATTTGTACATAGACTTTATTTGATGAATATATGTCCATTCTTGATTATGGACTTGTACACCTTAAGTGTACTAACTATAATCTTGATATTTCAAGTAATATGAGTAAAGTTCTGATACGAAATGATCTGAACTAGAAATGAACTATTATGAAATTATTCTTGAAATAATGAGATGAATTATGTATGTTGAATTACTACCTGTTGTGGAAGCATATCTGCTTGGAAACCTGATTGTCGTTGAGCCCATATATGATTTGATGTTATTATGGAATATATGACTAACAAGGGCAATGAGAATATGTGTAGGGCTTGAGGTCAAATTGATTGATTATGCCTTATTAAGCATTTTATGCTTACTTAGTTTTATTTCCCTATTTTATAGTAGATCGAAAGTTCGTTGGATTGGAAGCTCGACGGAGATCACTCACATTATCCATCGGCCCATGTTTGTATATTATGGTAAATCAATTATGGTTGTAATGGCATGTATAGATTATATTGGCCATATTGGCATGTAAATGTAAATGATGCTTGTAATCTAGCCATTGGAATGGCTAGTAATGGTTTGTTTTTATATATTTGTAATGTCATACTTTGGTAGCTACATGTGTGTTAAGTAGTTGATCAAATTATGCCTTCATATGGATTAAACCAAGGCAAGAATATGAACATGTATGCATGTAATGGTTTGCCATATTGAATGATAGAGTTTGCTTAACTTGAATGCTTGGAATGGTTTGTATTTGGATGTGAATTTAAGTGCAGGTCATTAGAGTGCTTTTGGGTGAGAAATGAAGCTAGAAATGGCTTTATTTTGTCCACACAGGTAGACACATAGGCGTGTGTCTAGATCGTGTGTGACACACGGCCTGGTACATGGGCGTGTAATTAGGCCATGTGTCCCTTACACCCTAAATTTTGGGAAATAGAATGCTCAGAATTGAGCACAGAGGCAGAGACACGGGCATGTTTCTCAGCCGTGTGTACTACACAGCCTAGAACATGGGCGTGTGGCATGGCCGTGTGCACAAGTCAGAGAGTTACACGGGGTCGAACACAGCATGTAACACGGGCATGTCCCTTGGACCACACGGGCATGTGAGCCCTATAACTTGGAAAATTTTTGAAATGTCACGAAAAATTCTTAGAGTTTCTGATTTAGTCCTGACTCGATTCTAATGCTTGTATTGGGCATCGAGGGTCCAATTAAGGGACGTTTGAATGATCTCAGTTAATTAACAGTAATTTATGCAAATAAATTGTAAAATGTTCTGAATGTTTTGTTAATGCTCTGAAACCCTGTTCTAACAATGGATACGTGTTAGGGGTGTTACAATCCTACAGACTCTTTAATGTGGACTCATACATGCAAACTCAAAAGAAGATTCATGGATACAATAGCTCATACATACACATTCATAGAGGAAGAATCATAATGTGGGAAAACTCAAACTTATGTACTCATATAAAAGATTCATGAATATAGCAGTCCATTCATGCGAGTTCATAGAAGAAACTTCAACGATAAAGTAGACTTAAATAAGTAGATGTTGGAAAAAATCCAGTTTGAAAATGGTTTTCTTGCATAGCGAAAAATTAAAATTTTGAAAATTGACCTGGTTTGTGATATTTATAGCAATAAACCTTAGACCAAAATCATGCATGTGTTTTCAGATAGGCGAATCCTTCATTTTTTTTGGCTTTTAACCAAATGATCTTCTCCGTTATTCTTATACCACAAACTGCTTCGAGTGTGGATTCGAACCAATTGAATCAAAACACATAATTAGAAAAAGTTTTCTTTTCTTTTTGGGGAAAACGAAAATTCTCTCATCTTTAATAGAAACCAGTAAAATTGTTATTCTAGATAAATATATTTAATTGTTGAAAATAAATTATCTCTATTTTTCGGTAGAGTAACAATCTTTCGAAATTGTGTAAATAGCTCTACTGATGTCATCCATTTATAAAGAGAGAAGATAAAAACCCTTGTTGAAGATGTTTATTTCAAATAGAAAAACAACTTCCTAGTCCAACTAAGAGAAGGAGAGGGGCTAATAGGGTGTACTTCTCTCCATATTTATTATGATAAGGATTTGGGCCTCTAATTGTATTAGGCTAAATTATATGTGCTTTCTGGACTATTAACCAACACTTTATAATTTAATCCAATCCAAAACATATTTTTCTATTTTTCAAAGCAACCATTAATTTTCCTATTAAATAATTTTCTAATCTCAATTTTATTCCTAGTAAAATTATGATGATTTTACCCCTGGTAAAAGTTCTAGGAAAATATATTCAAGGTTTCATAACACAACTTGTTCACAATGACTGAATGGCTTATTTTTATTTTCAGGCTTTAAAACTACTCTGAAACATACACTCATTCTTCCAATCATTTTTGAGTAATCCATATATATTTGCAAATGGATCATTTCACATTTTCATTTCCATTTCAATTTCCATTTTTTAGAAACCCACATTCATGTCCAAAATGAATCAATTTCTTCATTTTGGAGGAAACCATAATCATTTTTCTGAATATTTCTCATTTCTCTATTTCTATTCATTTTGTTCATTTTGATTCAATATGCAATTCATTTCTAGTTTTAATGAGCTAGCGGAGAGGCTAATTGGACATATGTAATTAGGGCTCAAATGATTTATAATTAAGTTCTGACTTTTCATCTATTAATTATTAACTCATTTAGTCACGAAGTCATCCCACTATAATATCGTGACTGAGCTCTCCCTAAGGACATACCTTTACGAAAACATCTACCCAGTGCTCATCCATTGACGTTGTCATAAGTGTGTTACCCTCATAGGATATCCTTGACCTATTTGGGATAATATCTGCTCTCCCAATATGATCCTATTTTATCTCATGGTAACCATTACATTTTCCTTCATGAAAAGTCAATTACTATTAGATAGTAATAAAGTCATTCATCGCAAAGATGAACAACCCGTGGAAATGTTTACTTTTCATCAACCTTGTAATACCAATGAGAGGATATCTTTTACCCATGTTTTGGGATATGAACTCCACTTGGTGAATGATGCTACATACTACATAAGTCATACACTCAAAGCACTAGCTTTTGGTTTCTTATCTACTTAAACTTAGGCTTTTACTTACATCAAAGTGTACGAGTCACACATATATAGTCCGTCATCCACTCAGGGTTTAAGAATGTCACACTATGAACGTCACAATTAAATAAATCCATAAATGGGTTTAGAATCTGTTCTTGTTGGGTCCAATCTGATGTACTCTCAGTCCAATCAGTCACATATATGTCTTTATCTTCTGAAAGTCATTCGCTCCAATACCCAAGACAAAGCATCTCTCAAATTGGACTTGATAGATGACAAATTAGTCTTTCAATCGGTTTGTTGATTTTTGATTAGACTAATGACATGTTTACGTTCATCGACTAATATAAGTAGTCTTTCTTTATTATGATCCTATCGTGTAATACCACTTAATATTAGTTAAACATTAGACAACTAGTGAGCAACATTTTCTTCCATTTTGTTTTGCGTGCAAAAGCCATGTGAGGAAAATATAAAAATTAATAATATAATTCAGGAATAATTTTGTTAACCAATCTATTTATAAGATTACAAGTGTACTTAGACGAAAATACTAAACTTAGGGCACTAGATCCAACAGTCTCCCACTTGCCCTAGTGAAGTAGATTAGTCATGTTTTGCATTCTTGTTCCCCTCCATAAGTTTCCTGGAAAACTCTTTAGCTAGTAGAGTCTTGGTAAAATGAATCCCCAAGGTATGTCCTCAGATGTGCTCTTTGACTACATCCACTATTCTGACAATCACTACCGTAACCCTGCTTGACACTTATTCATACTGTGGACCCCCGTCTAGGACAAAAACACAATACGACGTCGATTTCCCTAAGTCCTTAGATGTTTGGAAGTTAGAACCAATATATCCGATAGGAGCATGGTCTCCTCTGGAATACACAAGCATATAATCCCTCGTTCTCTGTAAATACTTAAGTATATGCTTAATTGTTTGCTAGTGTCTTGAACCTAAATTCTTTTCGTATGATCTTACCAACCCCTTTGTAAAATAGATATTTGGACTCATGCATAATATACCATATATAAGACTTCCTACTGTCGAGGCATAAGGAAACTTTCTCATGTTCTATTTTTCTTCCTCTATCTTAGGACAGACCTCTAAGGAGATATGAAATCTCGATACCGAGGGTTGATTTCCCTTCTTTGAATCGGTTATTGCATAACGCTCCAATATCTTGTTTATATGTGAAGCCTGAGACAGTGTTATCACTTTGTTCTTTTGATCTCTTAGGATTCAAATGCCTAAAACAAAATTAGTTTCTCCTAAGTCTTTCATGCTAAACTTCTAAGTTAGCCACAGTTTAACCGATGGCAATGTCCCTACATCAATCCTAATGAGTAGAATGTTATTGACATATAGAATAAGAAAGAACACATTTCCACCGCCTAAACATTTGTAAACACAAGGTTCATCTACATTTTTCTCAAATCTAGAAGTCTTGATCGCTTGATCAAATCTTTGATTCCATGAGTGGGATGCTTGATTAAGTCCATTTTTGGATCTAAATAGTTTGCAAACTTTATACCCGTTTCCTTTCACTATATATCCAGTGGGTTGTATCATATAGATGTTGTCTTCAAGAGCCATTCAAAATCGCTGTCTTGATGTCCATTTGTTAGATCTCATTATTGAGAGCCACCGCAATGGAAAACAATATACGGATTGATTGAGCTTGGCAACTGGAAAGAAGGTCTCTTCGTAATCGATACTTTTATATGAGTATAACATTTTACTACAATTTTAGATTTATAAGTTTCCACTTTTCCATCCGTATTTCTTTCTCTCTTTTAAATCCATTTACACCCTA
The DNA here is from genome assembly GCF_025698485.1 of Gossypium arboreum. Classification (NCBI taxonomy): domain Eukaryota; kingdom Viridiplantae; phylum Streptophyta; class Magnoliopsida; order Malvales; family Malvaceae; genus Gossypium; species Gossypium arboreum. The sequence continues at coordinate 14,917,658 of NC_069078.1, read as the reverse complement.
TGGGTTTCATCCATTTCAGTAAGCCTACAAGTTCCCACACTGAGTTGGAATACAAAAAGTCTATCTCAGCTTTCATAGCTATTTCCAGAGCTTGGAATCAACACTCTGTACCGTTTCGTCATATATGAGTGGGTCATCATTTTCATGTTTGGTAGACTTAGTGTTAAAAACACTTTTATCAGACTAGAAGAACTCAGGCCTACAAAAGACCCTCCCACTGCGACGAAACACCCTATGTTGCTGATTGTTTGAAGGTATACTATTAGGAGTTGGTTATAGAATAGTTTTTATAAGGTTTTGAATATTTCCTAAAATTTCCTCAAGTACCTCTTTATTGTGAGATTTAAAGTCATTTATGTAACTCTCTTCAAGGAAAATAGCATGAGTTGTCATTATAACAATTTACTCTATCAGGTTTTAAAAAAAACCACCCTTTGTTCCTTTTAGATATCCTACAAACATGCACAATTTTGTCCCTAAGTCTAATTTCCTCACATCTTTGTCCAATATATGGCTGGGCATCCCCAAATCTTTAAATGTTTTAGATGTTTCCTTATTTGGCACATCATTCAGAATATAGCAAGCCGTTTGTACTGTATATCCCCAAAAAAAGATTAGTAGCTTTGAATAACTTAACATCAAACGTACCATGTCTAATAACGTTCAATTTCTTATCTGCCACGCCATTCTATTGTGGAGTATCCTAATATGGTTAACTGGGATAGAATCTCATTCTCTGTAAGGTACCCTAAGAACTCATCAGATAAATATTCTCCACCTCAATCTGAACGAAGTGTCTTTATTGGTAAACCTAGTTGTTTCTCCACTTCTGCACGAAATTCTTTAAATTTATCAAAGGTTTCACTTTTCTTGTGCATTATGCATACATACCCATACCTGGAATAATCATCAATAAAGGTTACATAATACTTGTAACCACCTCTTGTACTGATGCTTATTACGCCACATACGTCAGTGTGCACAAGTTCTAATGGTTTGCCAGCCTTCGTTCCTTTTACTTTAAAAAATCACTTAGTCATCTTACCATCCAAGCAAGATTCACATTGTGAAAGATCAACTTCTTTAAGTGAACTTAAGATGTCATCTTTCTCAAGTCTAGTGATTTTTTCTTGGTTAATATGACCATGTCTCAAATGCCAAAGGTATACCTCATTACAATGAGAAGTTTTAGGTCTTTTATTCGATATTTCAGTCTCAAGCAATGGGCATATATTTGGTTTAATCAAATAGAGATTAGTTGACATCCATCCATTTCATATGATATTGTGATTTCTAAATATTGCAATTCCATTATTAAGAGTCACAGTCAAGCCATCTTTATATAAACGTGCAACAAAAATTGTGTTTCTTTTAAAACTTGGTACATAGAAAACGTGTCTGAAAATAATCTTCCTAAAATTATCAAAATAAATATGTACATCTCCTATTACATTAGATGTCACACTTTTCCTATTCCCGGTCCCACAATGATAAGCTCTTTTGTCTCTTCGAACCCTTGTAAAGAAACACAAACATGATTAATGGCTCTTGAATCAATGTCCCAGTGGTCAATTGAATCCATCACTAAGCAAGCTTCTATCATAAAGAGTTCTATACCTTTGCTTTTGGTGGCTAAGTATTCCTTCTGCTCTATATAGTTTTGCCTTGAAGTGCCCTTTCTTAATGTAGAAGAAACATTTAGACTTATATAAGTATTTAGGCTTTCTGGTTCTCTTCCTTTCCACTCGTGGTGACCTAGAAATCTTAGCCTTTCCTTTATTAGTGTGTTTTCCCTTCCCTTTTGAGGAAGAAGTGACAACTATGTTTTCTTATACTCTTCGAATTGGATGACCGCCATTCAACACCAACTCATAGGATTGTAACTCTTTCATCAGCTATGTAAGCATCAGGTTTGTAACACCCCTTGCCCAAGTCCGAGGCCGAGACAAGGTACGAGGCATTATCGGACTAAAGCGTACACATACTTGTAAAAGCGAGTTATAAAATTTTGCTCAAAATAAGAACATTCATTCGTATTCATAATGTCCCTTATATGGGCTTATGAGACCTAAAACATATATCCGGGGTGATTCGGGACTAAATCAGAACTTACGAAATTTTTACAACACTTAGGAAATTTTCCATGTTTGGAGAGTCACACGCCCGTGTGGGTTAGGCCGTGTGATCACACACGCTCGTGTGGCTTGGGACACGCCCATGTCTTCAGCCCGTGTAACTCTCTGTTTATGATTTCAGCAATGATATAGGGTCACACGGCCAAGTCACACGCCCGTGTGCTAGACCGTGTCCTCCACATAAATGAGACTCACGACCGTGTCTCTGCCCGTGTGGCCCAGAAAATAGCTATTTACCAAGCCAATTGGCACCCTCGTTAGCACTTACCTAAACATAACTTCAATGGCACTTTTTGTGGTAATTTCATGTCAATTTATTCATGCATAAGGCACCATACTTTGCCTACTTTAAATTTATCAACTTCGTGCCATGATTATTGTTAACACATTCTTACACTTCATACTAATGCTAAGGTCTATCCATAGGCCAATTTAGTCACTTTAAAACCAACAAGTAATCTAGTGCACATTCACAATTCATGCATACCAAACACACATGACTAAACCATATGAAATCTTTAGCACATGTGTGCATATATGAATAGGTATACAACCCAATAACCAATATGAGCCATATCTCATGGCCATATACAAAATGAATCCTATTCCCATTATGAGCCAATACATTTGGCCAAATTAAATGACACATACCCCAATTTACTAAGTCCCTATACATGCCATATACTTAAAGTTCTTGAAATCATTTATACCCTTCAATAGCTGGATAGTGTGATAGAATCTCTGATGATCTCCAACCCGAGCTAGCTTAGTGACCCTATAAAATGAGGAAAAAGGAAGGGGTAAGCTATATAGCTTAGTAAGTCCATATGAAAATAATAAGAGATATATTGACATGTTCTTTTCGTATTCTCACAACATGTTCTCAAGGTAACACAATCATAATTGCACATAATTCCACTATCTATTTATATTCCAGCCAAGCTGTCTACATGAGTCATAGTCACTAAATTATTGATTATTTGAACTGCAGAATTATAAATTAAGATCTGGTAAAAGAATTTGAAACTAGACTCATATATCTTTTTACCATAAAAATTTCAGAATTTATGGATTAGCCAATAAGTACAATTTATTCTTCAAACTTAACCCTGCTCTACTGTTTGACAGCTTCGACCTTTCTTTACTAGAAATTAATTATCTCATAGTACGGGATTCGGATAACATTCTCGTATGTTTATATTGAAAATAGACTAATTAAGGATTTATTCATATGAGTTATAACCCATAATTGTTTTCATACAATTTTTAATGATTTTCCAAAATCAGAACAGGGGACTCTGAAATCATTCTAACCTTGTCTCATGAAAATTCAAATATCTCATAATATGAAATTCTTTAGTTTACACCGTTTCTTCTATGTGAAACTAAACTCGATAAGATTTAATTTCATATTTTATTCAAATCAATTTCCACAATTTTTGGTGGATTTTCAAAATCGAACTACTGCTGCTGTCCAAAACTGTTTTAGTGTAAAATAATGATCCAAAAATCACATCTTGGAAAAATTACATTTTTGCCTCTAAAGTTTCACATATTTACACTTTTTCCCCTAGGCTCGTAAAAAGAAATGCGTTCGATTTCTTTATTACCCATGCATAGTTGAACCTTTCTTATTCTTATAACAGCCCATATTTTTCATTAAAATAGATTTTTAGCACATATTTTACAACTTTTACGATTTGGTCCTTTTATGCATTTTAATCGAAAATCTCTTAGTAGAAGTCGTTTCTCTAACCATAAACATTCATAATCTACCACCAAATATCAAAATACATGAATTTTCTAAAATAGGTCAAAACTCAGACCTTCTCCATATATCAAATTAATGGTAGAAATAGGTAGATCTTATTACGAGGATTTCAAAAACGTAAAGAACATTAAAAACGGGGCTAAAATGAACCTTCTATGAAGCTTGGAAGCTTAGCCAAACCCTAACCATGGCCTCTCTTGGTACATTCAGCTGGAGCAAGAAGATGGACAAGGGATTTTGGCTATTTTGGCTTTTTAATTCTTTTAATTACTAGATTACTAAAATGCCCTTAACTTAAAAATATTTTATTTCACCCATTCATGCCCATTTTTGTCCATCATATTAACCAATGGTCTAATTACCATCTAAGGACCTTCATTTTAAAAACTCATAACAATTTGACACTTCTAACATGTAGAACTCAACTTTTTCACTTTTTACAATTTAGTCATTTATACTGGATTGAGTGCCCAAACGTCAAAATTTTCGAATGGGATTTTCACGAAATCATTCCGTGAAATTGTAAACCATAAATGTACAATGAAAATAAATTTTTCCATGTTGGATTTGTGGTCTCGAAACCACCGTTCCGACTAGGCCCAAAATCGGGATGTTACAAGGTTTTTGTTTCCAAGGTTATATGTGACCCAAAAGCTAGCAAAATCCTTGGACAAGCTCTTAACACCATCTCAATTTGAGTGTTATGGTCCAAATTGGCCTCATTGTTTGTTACATCAATAAAGTATCCCATAAGAATAATCATATGGTCTTTGATCGGAGTGTCGGGTTTTTTCTAGGCATTCATCAAATTGGTTATAGCAGACTATCGAGTCAAGGTAACTTGGCCTCCAAACATGTCTTCTAGCTTATCCAGAATTGCTTTGGTTGTACTACAACTCTCTAGTTGCTTATATAAGGTGTTGGTCATGCTTGCCAACACATAACAACAAGCTACCTTATCGAAATCCTTCCAGCGTTTTCTAGCTTCAACTTGAGTAACCGATGGGCACTTATTATCAAGAACTATTTTAAGTTTCTCAGAGCTCAAGACAATTATCAAGTTTTTTTTCCATTCCTTATATTTATTTTCGTTAAGATTTTTTCAATGAGTATGTTCAATAAGGGTGTAATACCCCACATCCGCACCTTAGCTAGGACGGAATACGAGGCGTTACTTACCTTGAACACATGCATTCCTACATTTCTGAATCATCAAGATCTGGTCAAATTTAAAACTTTGTCTAAACTTCTTCAATATGGCCTATGATACTCCAAACATTCATTTAAAAACCAATTGGGACCAATTTGGATCCTTCAACGAACTCTGAAAAATAACACTAGACACAGGGGCACATGCCCATGTGACCAATTCAACATGGCCGTGCTGTTGGCCTGTGTGGCTCATATCCTTTCCTCAAATATTTCTCAGCATTCAAAGATGATATTACTACAGGTGAGTCATCTGGTTCCTTTGGTTCAGCCTGAAGAACATTCTCATCTTCACATTTCAACTCAATGGATTTCCTCCAACAGTCCACTACAACACTATGTAAAGTTAACCAATCCATCCTAAGGATTACATCGAACTCATCAAATGGAAACAACATGAGATTAGCCGAAAAACTATGACCCTTAATTGTCAAGGGACAATTTCTACATACTTGGTCAACTAACACATGTTTGCCTAGTGGGTTTGACACTTTATCACAAATTCGGTAGACTTAACAGACATATTCATTCTAGGTACTAATTTTATGCACGCGTGGGAATGAGTAGACCTCGGATCAATCAAAGCAATAAAAGAAATACCATGAAGAGAAAAAGTACCCGTGATAACATCTGGTGAAGACGCCTCTTCGTGAATGCGAATGGCATAAGTTCTTGCAGGCACTCGACCCTCAGACCTCACAGCTGGATCTCTAGGGTTACTTCTACTAGTAGCCCCAGTACCCAGGTTCTTCTGTGGTCTACCCCTCACAGGAACACTACTCACCCTCATATCTTGCTTTTACTCTTTCTCATCTAGTTCAGGGTAGTCTTGGATGAAGTGGTCCAAAGATCCGCATTTGAAGCAACCTCTTTTATTGGCTCGACATTCACCGAAATGACATCTACCACATTGTGAACACTCTGGCCTATTTGACCGAGCACTACCAACACTCGCAGTAGAAGTGGTTTGGGCTTTAAACGTCGTATGCTACTTATTCTTGCTCTTATTAGAGAATCCCATTGATGCGTTCGATTCGGTAAAAAACTCTCTCGATCTTTTAGATGAGGTCTACTGTGATTTCCCTATCTGTTTTCTCCTTGAGTCTTGAGACTCACTGTTAGCTTTTCTTTTCTCTCTGGCCAACTCCTTGGCCTTACATGATCTCTCCACTAGCACCACGAATTCCCTAAGTTCTAAGATGCCAACTAATAATTGGATATCTTCATTAAATCTGTCCTCAAATCTCTTACACATGATAGCTTTGGTAGACACGCACTCCCTGACGTATTTGCTGCGTGATTGATGCAAATCGTGATAAGTTTTATAATTTATGAATGTCCGTTCTTGAAAACTAACTATTATCATGACAAACGCAAGCGCACCTTATCGAACAGTAGTATGGCTTATGGCATGACCGGGATGTCAAACCCAAAGGAACTAAAAGTATTAGTATTAACTTTCTTTTTATTATCTAGCCTAAAAATAAATTGGTTTGTTTTATCTAAACTAATTACTAAACTAAGAATGCATAGAAAGTGAATTGGGGAAATAACTTTTGGGAAAATTGAATGATTTGGACAATACCTAAGGAAAAATCCACGTAGACTTCACTTGTTATTGACTCTGAATTAGGCGATTTATTCATTTGACTTGATCCATAGAAATACCTAATTTATACTCGAGACTAATAATGTCTAACCCTAGGTTGATTAATTGAAATCTCTTTCCAATTAAAACCCCTAGTGTTGCATTAACTCGATTTATGGATTCCTTTATTAGGTTTCACCTTAATCTAGTGCATTAACTCGATTTATGGATTCCCTTATTAGGTTTCACCCTAATCCGACAAAATTATGTCACCCTATCTCTAGGCGTGCAATCAACTCCGCTTAATTAAGTTTGATCTACTCTTAGACAGGGACTTTTTCTCCTCTGAATAAGCACATCAAAACTTGAATTAATATCCTAAAATATCAAAGCAAGAATTAAGAACACATAATTAAGAACAAATCAAATATTTATCATTTAATTCAGATAATAATAACAAGACCTGTCTTAGGTTTCATTTCCCTTAGGTATTTAGGGGGTTTAGTTCATATTTATGAAAGAAAACATCTCAAAAGAATAATGATAACAAAACATAAAGAAAACCCAAGAACTCTTGAAGGGAATTGAAGGGAGATCTTCAGTCTTGAAGGTGAATCCAGCTTCTGAGATGGATCAATCGGCTTTCTTCAAGTAATTCCTTGCCTCTTACTCTGTGTGTCCCTTCTAGGTACCTCCTGGGGTGTTTATATAGGCTTTAGAATGCTTCAAAATCCTCAAGAGTGGCCTTTTTTGCATAAGACTAGGCTTGGGCTCGACAGGGACACGCCCGTGTGACACGCCTATGTGAGGTAGTTTAGGTTGTGTTGCAATCTGTTAAATAGACATGGGCGTGTGAACTACCCGTGTGAGGAAGTCCAGGCCGTGTTGATTTTCCATGTCGACCCATTTTCTTCATTTTTGGCCCATTTCTCTCTCTTTTTACTCTCCTATGCTCACCTAAATATAAAACATGAAATTAAAGGATTAGGAGCATCGAATTCCACAAATCTGATGATAATTCATCCAAAATATGTTAAGCATGGGATAAAAATATGTATAAATTATGACTTATCAAATACCCCCACACTTAAGCGTTTGCTTATCCTCAAGCAAAATCCTCAACTCATAATCAAAATAAATTCTTCTCAACTTATAATTTTGATCAATAATATCTCAAAATAATCCATAAGTAATCATACATTGAAAATTCAACTGAAGGACATCAAAGTTTCAAACATTCCAAGTTGAGCATTTTATCACGAAAACATAGGTGTCTTCTCTCATCTAAGTAATCACCTTTGATTCAAAATATCACATAATTCAAAATCCTCACTAAAGATTCACTCAAATCACTCGAGGTGTTTAAGGACAACAAATTAAGCAGTCATTAGTCAATATGAAAAGTTAATACCATAAGTTTGCGTGAAAATCAAATCTCCACCACTATATATTGAGATGATACATCAATCAAAAGGTCTCTAGAGGGTTGTAACTTGGCTTTGGTTAAGGGGTGTGGTCACAAGCTGAAAAAGAATGTTAGAATCGAGATTGAATTGAAAAATTACCTAACTAGAAAAATACTACAATTGACAATTTACATTCCTATTTGAGCTTATCTTCATGGATAACATCGTTTTAATCTAAGCATTACATAATTTCATAAATTTTTTTTATAACAAATCAAATATTATAGAACATTGCTAAAAATAAAACATAGCTAAGCAATTTATTCAAATCGAATCTCGACAAAAATAGGGATTGAATTAATTGAGAGGATTTCAACAATAATGGATTATGGGTTAATATTGAGGGTAAATCAATGAATGGCTTGTTAGGCTCAAGGGGGTTCAGTAAGGGTTATTTATGGAGGTAGCCTTTTATGGAGTGAATGGGTTAAACCTAGGTGCCTTTATCATCTTAACAGATCAAATCAAAGGTGTGGTCTTGACATGCATAATCAAGCAAGTTCTAGAATAACAATTTGATATTGACGCACTTAAACCAACAATAAAAGCGAGCATGAAAGAAATAATATATGCTTTAAAGGCTTAAGATCTCACAAAAAATTATGGCTTTTTTTATGTTTAACCTGTGAATTTCAACTCAAGATAATACCTAAACTTAGGAGAACAACCTAAAAATTTTAATTCTCAAAAATCAACTTATCATGCTTGATTCTCTAATTCCTTAAAGTTTAAACAGTCAATGTATAAATGCCTATGTTTTAATTCAAGACATATCAATAAAAATCATAAATTAATCAAAATTCATTCTAATAATGATATGAGAAGATTATTTGAGAATAAGGCAAAATTTAGGGATTTTTCTGATAATGATATAAATAACCCCCCCCACACTTAAGATGTGCATTGTCCTCAATGTACAAAGATATATAATAGCTATATAAATATAATATCGAAAGAGAGGCAGAGAAGTGAAACTGACTTAAGATTGTGGATGAAATCCTTGGATTAGCTAGAGCGATAACTGAAGATAAAGCTAAAAGAAAGGCATGATTCTGAGGGATAAATGAGAAGACACTACTGTGAAGTAGAATTAATGGAATAATTCGATGATTACCATAAAGATAGGTAGAGTTTAAAAATATAAAACATGAGTCTTCAAAAATGAATAGAAATAAAAGTAAAGAAAATAAAAATAAAACGAGTTTAAAAGAGGCACGGTCGTGTCGCCTAATACTAGTCTCACACGGTCGTGTCACACACTCGTGTGGTTCACGTCCAGCCCGTTTTTATCTTTAAGTGAGGGATCGCCACACGGCCTGAGGACACGCCCGTGTGTATAGGCCGTGTGGTCACATGGTCATATCACACGACAGTGCGCAATGTGGTTCACTTTTCTAACGCCCGTGTATAAATTTGCACGCCCGTGTTTTTTTGACAATCTCGACCACAAGTGGTGACACGAGCGTGTCTCACTCTATTGTTAATTTCTCAATTTCAACCACGGCTTCTAGACACGGGTGTACCGTATGCCCATGTTGTTTTGACAGTTTTGTCCATGGCTATGTCGCACAGTTGTGGTAACGTATCGAATCCCGTGTTGGGGAAAAATTTCGCTCTGTTTTCACAACGCCGTGTTGCAAGGTCGTGTCACCGCCCGTGGTATGAGTACGGCCTAAGGCACGCCCGTGTGCCTGGCCTTATGGTTTTTGGAAAACCTATGTTCAAGTACCCAGTTAGTGATTTGGATGTTAAAAACTAAAATTTAAAGAAGTTAACACTGTTAATGCTCGGGTTGCCTCCTGAGGAGCGCTTGTTTATAGTCTAAGCTCGACTTACCTTTCTGTTTATGGTCATGGTAGTGCGAGGAGTTTACACTCCTCATTCCTGCTATCAAACTCAAAATAAGGTTTTAGACGGGTACGATTTACCTTAAAGGTGCCGAATTTAGGATGAATTACCTCGACTGTACCATATGGAAGAATGCTAAGTATCGTAAGAGGGATTGCTTCATCAGGTTCAGAAGTGGCAATACGAGGGTCTGTTGCATCAAATAGTAATTTGTCTCCAACCTTAAGTTGATTTGGTGAAACATTGAGCTCGTCATGGTGTGGTTTTGGTCTATCGTGTACTCTCGGTTTCTGTATCTGCCATTCATCTAGTTCTTCGATTTGTAGCCTTCGTTCTTCATAGATAGGTCCTTTGTTTTTACTTAAGTGAGACTCATGTATGCTTTTTAAACGTGTTTCCTACAAAAAAGATTGCACCACATGATCAGTATTAGTAGAATTTTGAGCTTGAAGAGTTATCGTTTCATCATCCACAAGAAGTGTGAGTTTACCTATACCAACATCAATTATAGTTCTAGCAGTTCCTAAAAAGGGCCTTCCTAAAATTAAAGGCACTATCCTCTTCTATGTTTAGAACAACAAAATCAATTCAAAATATAAATTTATCAATTTTGACAAGTACATCTTCAATAATACCCCTAGGAAATCTAATGGTTTTATCGACTAACTGAATGCTAATCCTAGTTTGTTTGGGTTTCCCAAGACCTAGTTGTTTAAACATTTTATAGGGCATGACATTTATACTAGCTCCAAAATCAGCCAATGCATTATTATCATCTAAGCTACCAATTAAACATGGAATCATAAAACTCCCTGGATCTTTCAATTTGTTGGCTAGCTTATTTTGTAGAATGGCTGTGCAAACTGCATTCAACACCACATGCGACGCCTCATCCAACTTCCGCTTATTTTCCAAAAGCTCTTTTAAAAATTTAACTGCGTTTGGCATCTGCGAAAGAGCTTCAATAAATGGTAAGTTAATATGTAATTTCTTTAAAAGTTTAAGGAAGTTACCAAATTGTTCATCTGTTCGGTCTTTCCTTGTCGTATTGGGGTATGGCACCCGTGGTTTGTACTCTTTACTCACCAGCTTTTGCTCACTATGGACTACCTCACTTTTACCTTTACTTACCACAATTCTTTGCCTCAGTTCTGGTTCAGGTTCAACTAACCCTTCCTTGTCTTGAATGGTAATCACATTGAGTTGTTCCCTTGGATTAGATTTAGTGTTACTCGGCAGGCTACCTTGTGGTCGTTCAGAAATTAGTTTAGCGAGCTATCCTATCTGAGTTTCAAGCCCTTGGACCGATGTTGTTGACTCATAAGTGCTATTTCGGTATTCTGAAAGCGAGTTTCTGACACCGAGATAAACTTTTTTAGCATCTCCTCAAGGTTCGGCTTCTTTTCCTGTTGGTAAGGTGGTTGTTGAAAACTCGGAGGATGTTGTGGCATTTGATTCTCTTGACTACCCCACGAGAAGTTGGGATGGTTCCTCCAACCTGCATTATAAGTATTACTCTATGGGTTATTTTGAGGTCTAGAATTATCGTTACCCATATTTTGAACTTGTCTTGCCTCGGTGTTGAGGTTGAAGGATTGATATTCTGTGTGTACTCCTCCTCCATTTGAATCGCACTCATCAGTGGATGTACCTGAGTAGAACCATATAAATCGTCAATCTTTTTATTTAAAATTTCTACCTGGTTAGATAGCATAGTAATCGGATCAAGGTTGAAAACACCGACTGCTTTTGTCGGCTTTGTTCTCATGACTTGCCATTGATAGTTATTCAGAGACATCTCTTCAATAAATTCGTAAACCACTTCAGGTGTTTTTTATTGATAGTCCCACTAGCAGCTGCATCAATAAGTTGCCCTGTTGAGGGGTTCACACCGTTGTAAAACGTTTGAACCTGCAACCATAAAGGTAACCCATGGTGAGGTCACCTTCTCAATAGATCCTTATATCTCTCCCATGCATCATAGAGTGTTTATAGATCCATCTGCACAAAAGAAGAGGTATCATTCCTCAACTTTGCTGTTTTAGCCGGCAGAAAATATTTAAGTAAGAATTTTTCGGTCATTTGTTCCCAAGTAGTGATTGACTCTTGTGGTAATGAGTTCAACCACTGTTTAGCTTTTTTCCTCAACGAAAAGGGAAATAACTGAAGGTGAATGGTATCATCAGAAATGCCATTGATTTTAAAAGTGTCACAGAATTCCAGAAAATTTGCCAACTGAGTGTTTGGATCCTCGACCTGCAAACCATCAAACTGAACAAACTGTTGTATCATTTGAATCGTGTTAGGTTTCAGTTCAAAATTATTTGCAGCAACAGCAGGCCTAACTATACTTGATTCAGTTCCTATTAAAGTAGGTTTAGCATAATCATACATAGTGTGTGGAGCAGAATTCTGATTTACTGGATCAGCAGCAATTGCAGGAGGTAGCGGATTTTCTTGATTTTCAGCCATCTCCTCGGTTGTGGTGGAAATATCATCCTCTTGCTCTTTCTTTGTGTATCTTAGGTTTCGCCTTATTTCTTTGTGGTTTCTGCTAGTTGTGCAATCGATCTCACTGTCAAAAAACAATGGTCCCAATGGGTTTCTTCTAGTCATAATCTATAAAAACCTGCCAGAAGGAAAAACAAAATTTAGAAACAAAAATCAAAATAAAATAAATGGATAAAGTAATAAAAATTAAGTGTTCCTAATATCTTAGTTCCCTGGCAATGGCGCCAAAAACTTGATTGATGCAAATCGTTATAAGTTTTATAATTTATGAATGTCCGTTCTTGAAAACTAAATATTATCACGACAAAGGCAAGCGCACATTATCAAACAGTAGTATAGCTTATGGCAAGACCGGGATGTCGAACCAAAAGGAACTAAAAGTACTAGTATTAACTTTCTTTTTATTATCTAGCCTAAAAATAAAGGGGTTTTTTTATCTAAACTAATTACTAAACTAAGAATGCATAGAAAGTGAATTGGGGAAATAACTTCTGGGAAAATTGAATGATTTGACAATACCTAAGGAAAAATCCACTTAGACTTCACTTGTTATTGACTCTGAATTAGACGATTTATTCATTTGACTTGATAGGTAGAAATCCCTAATTATATTCTTATCTCTCTCGAGACTAACCTAGGTTGATTAATTGAAATATCTTTCTAATTAAAACCCCTAGTGTTGCATTAACTCGATTTATAGATTCCCTTATTAGGTTTCACCCTAATCCGGCAAAATTATGTCACCCTATCTCTAGGCGTGCAATCAACTCCGCTTAATTATGTTAGATCTACTCTTAGACAAGGACTTTTGCTCCTCTGAATAAGCACATCAAAACTTGAATTAATATCCTGGAATATCAAAGAAAGAATTAAGAACACATAATTAAGAACAAATCAAATATTTATCATTTAATTTAGATAATAATAACAAGATTCGTCTTAGGTTTCATTCCCTTAGGTATTTAGGGGGTTTAGTTCATATTTATGAAAGAAAAAATCTCAAAAGAATAATGATAACAAAACATAAAGAAAACTCAAGAATTCTTGAAGGGAATTGAAGGGAGATCTTCAGTGTTGAAGGTGAATCCGACTTTTGAGATGGATCAATCGGCTTTCTTCGAGTAATTCCTTGCCTCCTACTTCGTGTGTCCCTTCTAGGTACCTCCTAGGGTGTTTATATAGGCTTTAGAATGCTTCAAAACCCTCAAGAGTGGCCTTTTCTGAATAAGACTAGACTTGGGCTCGACAAGGACACGCCCGTGTGACATGCCTGTGTGAGGTGGTTTAGGTTGTGTTGCAATCTGTTAAATAGATACGGGCGTGTGAACTACCCGTGTGAGGAAGTCCAGGCCGTGTTGATTTCTCACATTGGCCTATTTTCTCCATTTTTGGCCCATTTCTCGCTCTTTTTACTCTCCTATGCTCACCTAAGTATAAAACATGAAATTAAAGGATTAGGAGCATCGAATTCCACAAATCTAATGATAATTTATCCAAAAGTATTCTAAGAATGGGATAAAAATATGTATAAATTATGACTTATCACTGAGCCTCACGAATTCCCGTTCATACTCTGTTACGGTCTTTTGGTCCTGTTTCAATTCTATAAATTTCTTCCTCTTCTGATCTCTAAACCTTTGAATGATATACTTCTTTCAAAACTCTTCTTGGAAGAATTCCCATGTTATCCTCTCTCTCGGTACAACGGACACGAGAGTATTTCACCATTGGTAGGCTGAGTCTCGTAGGAGTGACACTGCGTACTTCACGCACTCCTCAGGCGTGCAAGATAACTCATCAAATACCCTAATGGTATTTTCTAACCAAAATTCTGCTCTCTCCGGGTCATCATCAATCTTGGCCCAATATTCTTCAACCCATCGGTTTCGTATCTTATCTACCGAGGGTCTCTCTCTCCTAAACACATCCACTCCTTGTGGAGCTATAGGGGCATACTGAGAAATCGGAGGAGGTGGGAGAGGTGGAGTATTCGGATTCGCTTGAATAAATTTTGAGTACCAGGCATCCATCATGTAGATGTAAGCTTCTCTAGCTCCTTCGCCCTGACTCATCGTCACGGGCTCACTATCTACTGTTGCGGTCCCTTCAGCGAGAGCCGACACATTGCTCTCCATATCATCTGTCATAGCTATGTTAGGATCCATTTACTATATGAATAAAACACAATTTATCTCGTCAGGAGTCGTCACACTATCAATATATAGTTATAGCATGTATAGCTAGACTCGAACCCATGCTAACTTAGTCCTAGGACCGACTAAACCATGCTCTCATACCACTAAATATAACACCCCACACCCTACGCCGGGACTGAATACATGGCGTTACCTACCTTAAACACATGCATTCCTACTTTTCTGAATCATCAAGACCTGGTCAATTTAAAACTTTGTCTAAACTTCTTCAATATGACCTACGAGACTCCAAACATTTATTTAAAAACTAATCGGGCCCAATTCAGGTCCTTCAACGAACACTAAAAAATAATACTAGATACAGGGGGACACGCCCGTGTGACCAATTCGACGTGCTCGTGGTGTTGGCCCGTATGGCTCACACGGCCTAAACATACAGGGACACGCCCGTGTCTTTTACCCGTGTAGAATTAATTTCAAATTCAAACCTACAGGGGTTTTCACACGGCCTGGCACACTCCCGTGTCCCTTACACGGCCATGACATGCTCGTGTCTTAGCCCGTGTACAAAAACCTGGACATTCTGTTTCTGACGTTAGCAATTCTTAAGGGTCACACAGCCAAGGTACACGCTCGTATGCTAGGTTATGTCCTTCACACGGCTGAGACACACGGTCGTGTCTCTACCCATGTGTTTACTACTATACAGATTAACCTGCAAATTTTATGTGCAGGGGACACACGGCCAAACATCACACCCGTGGGGTTGACCGTGTGTTACATACGGCTTAGACACACGCTCGTATGTCTAGTTGTGTGAACAATATAGGGCTATCTACCAAGCCCTTTGCCACCCTAAAACACAACATAAGAACAACCCTAATCAAGACTTATATACATTACATATATTCAACCATGTCAACAATTTCACATTCATGAAAGATTACTTGCATTAACATAATAACTTTCAATATTAGCCATTTTTCCATGCCCTTATACAAAATGAATCAAAAGCTAAAGTAAGCCAACACATTTGGCCAATTAACAATGACACAAAACTCAAAAGTCAGTGTCTTATACATGCCATAACCAAAATAAAATATCTAACTATACCAAGTGCTTTTGTTGATAGTGTGACTGGTTTTTCCGACATAGGGTTGATCCTCGAGCTACTATAGCGGCACTATAAGAAAAAAGAAAGAAATAGGGTAAACATAAAGCTTAATAAGTTGCATGAAAATAAATATAACGACAACTTTACCATTCATCATCATGCTCATAACACTAAAATAGGCATAAGCACAACTTACTCGTCACTATCCAACACAATTCACATAGCATATACTAAGCTCACATCTCATGCTTTTCATTTAGGTACCTATATCACTCACAACATGGTTATTCTTTTCTCGTTTTGTAACGCCCCAAATTTTTGGGAATTCTGAAAAAAAATCTGTAAAATTAAAAATTCTGTGTTTTGCTTGTTAAGTGTAGGTTTAATTGTGATAGTGGGCCTCTAGAAGGCCCAAGCTTAGGATAACCCGATAGTTTTAATTAATTTTAATTCCGTAAGAGAAAGGGGTTCTGGTAAAGTGGGCTTTGAGGAATTAATTGTGTAAAATAGATCACAAGGAAGCAAGTGGTGAAGTGGCAAGTGACGCCATAGGGAAGGCTATAAGTGGTGTGTGGAAGCTAGGGAGGACCCAGGTTCAAGTCACAATGACAGCAAATCAAGGGATTAATTTTTATGAACAAAAAAGGTAAGTAGTGGAACTGAAGTAAAAGTCTGTCAGGAGGAGTTTGAGTTGCTCAGGAGATTGAGTAAGGAGGGGATAAGGGAGAGGATTTAGGAGCTGATCAAGGAGGATGGTGTTGGCTGAATAGTGGACTCTTGAGGAGCAAGATTTGGCCGGCCAAGGGTTTCTTTAGGGGGTAAATTTCGGCTAGGTCAAAGGCTAGGTATAAATTCGGCATTTGGGAGTGTTGTGCCATTTTTTTCTTTTCTGACCATTCTTCCTTCTCTTCCTTTCTTTTCTTTTCTTCTTCTCTCCATCTATCTTCCTTCTTCCTTCCTCCATTGCCGAACCTTCCTACCATCTTGTTCATCTCCATTTTTCCCTTCAACCGTTTCAAAACCTTCATAGCCTGTGGCCATAAAAAGCTGAAATCCCGAAAGCTTGATTCTTTTTGTGCCGATTTCTTATAACCAAAACCACATCTCTTCTCTTCATCATTTGTGGCCGATTCACCAGCCCTCTAAAACCTCAAGTTTTGACGACAAGACCATAGCAAAACCCTCTCCTTTTATCTTTCTAAAAACAAGTTGCAAAAAGCCGAAAACCCCACATTAAAAGGGACTTGGCCGAATATTAAAGTCACTGAAAACCCGACTTTTGTTATCATCTGAGGGTTTAGATCTACATCGGGATCGAGTGGGAAACTCATTGGAATCATTCACTAAGGAATCGGTGGTAAGTCTTCTCCAAAACTTAGTCTTCTTACATATTTTAGGAAAAGCCGAAATCCCTAAAAGCTAGGGAGGTGGTCGATTTAGACTTGTAACCCTGAGGGGTCGTAGTAACTATTTTGTTTTGGTAATAGCATGATTTAGAGGTGGTTGATCATGGGCTTGGACAGGTGGAACGATCGGATCTTTGGAGTTAACCATCTTTCGGCAGTAAGGTAAGAGCAATAAGTGTTTTAGGCATGTTTGGCCGAATGTGGTAGGGGACTATATACTCAATCTTATTTTGATATTTGGAGTAATATTAAGTGATTCAATTGTAGGAAGTTCGTGTGTAGATCTCGTCGAGGAAATCCCAAAAACAGGTGTGTAACTGACACCCTCTCATAGGGTAGATCAACAAAAGCCGAAAAGCTGAAATGCTGAAAAGCCTGTATTTTGGGCACTTGCGAGTGTGCAAATGCTCGTAAGACGTATGTGTAATTATTACTGGTAATCGAAAGTGATAAAAGCTGCGATGCAGCGATTTAAATGCGTTTTGATATTTTGGGCTTAATGGGCCAAAACTGGGTTAATGGGCCAACGGGCCCAATTCGGTAAGAACACTCAGTAAGTGTTTCTAGCTAAACGTAATGGCTACGATATGCATGGAAACCTTAGAAATAGTTAGATGTGCTATTATACCCCTATGTATGCAAAATTGCCATTATACCCCTATGTATGCAAAATGACCTTTATACCCCTAGGGTTAATTTTGTCTGAAAAGCATGATGAATTCAATTTGTATGATGTATGCCATGAATGTATATCTGTTGCATTGGGACATGGGCTATATTATGGAGGAAGCATCCTGGTGGCTATGCCACAAATTATCTGTTCTAGTGGCCCTGCTACATATATCTGTTCTGGTGGCACTACCACAAAATATCTGTATCTGGTAACTCTGTCACATTTTCTGTATCTGGTAGCCATGCTGCATATTTTTGTGGTGTGTAGCGGTTGGGTGGGTCGAGTAGTCTTCCCACATGGTGAAAGGATGGTATGGGGGTGTTTGTGGTTGGATACGGTTGGGTTTCTGCATAAGCATGATATATCTGTTCGGGTCTGTTCTGGGCCTATGGGCTTTATTCTGATATCTGTTCTGGGTTGAGGCCAACTTATTCTGTCTCTGTGGTTTGAACTGATTTAGGCTATGGTTGGGTTGAATTACACACTGAGTTTCCCAAAACTCACCCCTATTTTCATCCTCGCAGTAATCCTCAACCATAGTGGGCTTGGAGTGTGAGAGATTCAGATCGCCACATGTTTCTCTGAACTGGTTTCTTTTCGGTGAATTGGACGTCCTTTTAATTTCATTTATGGTTTTTGGTTTTAAATGTAATAAGGCCGCTTAACTATTTTTATGGTTTTGTTTTACTTTTATTATTTTATTTTATTATGATGAAAAACTATGATAACTAAGGAAAATGGGTTAGCTTTAGGACGCATTTTCAAAAACATTAAGTGATTTCAAAATAACACGATTACAAGTAAGATTTCTGCTAAGCAAACATTTTCAAACTTAATCACTTTATTAGGATGGACTTAACCAAATGGTTTTCTCACAATTATACGAGATGTTAGAGTGTGGCAATGGTGGTGTGCATGTCTAGGATTGGATCCGAAGGGAGCTTGGTTCTTAAGCAGTCCGACGGACTCACCTCCTCTTTTCCTGGTTTCCTACCTGGTGCACAGCTTCTATCACTTTAACCTACTTTTAAAAGTATCTTCTACAACACCAACTAAGTTTTCCAAACTAAGTAATACGGAACATTTTGAACGCATCGATGTGGCACACCGGATCCGGTCATAACGTCTAGACCGGGTTTGAGGTGTTTCATTTAGTGGTATCAGAGCCTAGGTTACAACAACTCGGCTGTGGATTGGGTTTACAATAACAAAGTTGTTGAAAAAAAAGTTTTTTGGAGACTGTAAAACTCTGTTTTCAAAATCTGGAATAGTGAGTGGCATTCCGAATCTCCGGCCCAAGTCTGTAAGTATTTTGAACTTTTTTCTGAATATATATTATCTGTCTGTACTGAAACTTTACTAGAATACTCTAGATAGGATGCTACTGAAATCCTAGAAAAGCTTACTAAAAGACTAAGACCGTAGCTAGACATCGATTCTGCGAAAACCAATTCTGAATTACTGTCTGAATCATAAAACATCTGTAATAAACATTGGAATGATATTAACGCATAAAATTCGTAATCAGATAATACGATATGAGTACGCGAGCAGCTCGAGGTAGAGGCCCTGGACGAGGCCGAGGAAGAGCTCGAGCGGGATCTTCGTCTTTAGGACATATGTCAGCAGCAGAAGCACCGGTACCTTCGGCAACGGAAGTGGAATCACATGATCGTGGTACCAGGGATGACGCCCTGTCGCAGGCTATACTTCGAGTTCTGGAAAGGGTTGCCGGGGCAAGTTCGGGCAACGAAATTCGAGGATCGATTTCTGAATGACTCCGGGCTAACGGAGCAGAGATCTTTAAGGGTGTATCTGGTGTAGCCCCGAATGTGGCAGAATATTGGTTGGAGGCCACGGGCAATTATGGATGACTTGGACTGCTTACGTGGAGCGAAGTTGAAGGGGCCGATCGTTCTTTGCGAGATGAGGCTTATCGGTGGTGGCTCACCGTGAGGATGGAACCCGGTGATAGGGTTACTTGGGAGCTGTTTAAGACAGCCTTTAAAGGAAAGTACGTCGGGGCAAGTTATGTGGATGCCCGTAGGAAAGAATTCCTGAATCTGGTCCAAGGAGGCAAAACTGTTGCTGAGTACGAGGCTAAATTTCTGAGGCTGAGTAGGTATGCTGTGGGAATAGTTGCTACGGAGTATGAGCATAGCGTTCGCTTTGAGGATGGACTCAGAGATGACCTTAAGGTGCTGATTGCTCCGCAGAGGGAGCGTGACTTCGCGGTTCTGGTGGAAAAAGCTAAGATCGCTGAGGAGGTAAAGCGTCGAGAGGCGTAGAAAGTGAGAAAGATCAGAACCGTTTTCGGAGGGATTCTGGACCTTCGGGTGGAGCAAACAAGAATGTCAAAAGGGCGAGAGTGGAGGAGTCAGTTCGAGCCATTCCGATGAATGTGGTTAGAACGCCAATCTGTGGGGACTGTGGTAAAGTACACCTGGGTGAGTGTAGGAAACGTTCTGGTGCTTGTTTCCGATGCGGATCTATGGAGCACAGAGTTAAGGATCGCCCACAGAGAGAGTGATCGAGCTCGATTCTTTGTCTGAGACGGTTGTTCAACCCATGAGAGGTGGACCACAACCACTGAGAGGACGTGGACAAGGTAAGAGCGGAAATGGGAATGGAAATGGTCGAGGTCGAGGGGCGCCTGGCAGGGGAACTGGAAATGCTGAGGCTCGACAGCCAGCGTTGGTGTATGCAGCTCGTCGTCGAGAGGAAGGCGACGCACCTGATGTCATAACTGGTACGTTTTTAGTTTCTAATATGTCGTATACTGCCTTGGTGGATATTGGATCTACTCATTCTTATGTTGCGTGTGCCATATCTGGGTCTTTGGGAGTGAATTCTAAGAAGATAGTGAGTGGGGTATCTGTGCTAAGTCCCTTGGGTCACTCGGTTAGGGTAGACAAGCTGTATAAGGATGTACCCTTAGAAACTCAAGGTAGGATCTTTCCTGGCGATCTAATGGAGTTGCCGTTTGGAGAGTTTGATCTCATTCTAGGAATGGGTGGCTTGTTAAGCATAAGGCGACTCGAATTTGTCTTTGCTAAGCGAATGGTGCTAAGGACCACGGAAGGGATGAGGTTATGGTGATAGGTGAGCGAAGGGACTATTTGTCTAATGTGATATCGGCATTGAGGGTGAGAAGTGGATTTGGAAAGGTTGTGAGGCCTATTTGGCATTTGTAAGTCAAGCAGATGTAGAGGGGTGACGGTGGATAAGGTTAGAAGCGTAAAAGAGTTCCAAGATGTCTTTCGGAGGAGCTTAGGGATTGCCTCCAAACCGAGAAGTCGAATTTGGAATCGACACATTGCTCGGGACAGACACCGGTGTCCATTGCACCATATAGGATGGCAAGAAGGAGTTAGTGGAGTTAAAGGCGCAAATTCAAGAATTGTTGGATAGGGGCTTTATTAGGCCAAGTGTGTCTCCATGGGGAGTACCGGTGCTATTCGTGAAGAAGAAGGATGGGACGATGCGTATGAGCATTGATTATCGCCAGTTGAACAAACTGACGATTAAGAATAAGTACCCTCTGCAAAGGATTGATGATCATTCGACCGACTTAAAGGAGCTTCGTATTTTCCAAGATCGATCTTGATCGGATATCATCAGTTAAGGGTCAAGGAGGCAGATATTCATAAGACAGCATTCAGGACTCGTTATGGTCATTATGAGTTTCTAGTTATGCCATTTGGACTAACAAATGCTCCTGCAGCGTTTATGGATCTGATGAATCGTGTGTTCCAACCATTTCTGGATCGGTTCGTGGTCGTCTTTATTGACGATATTCTGGTATATTCTGAGACCGAAGCAAAACATGATGAGCATCTCCGTACTGTGTTGTAAGTGTTAAGGGAGAAGGAACTTTATCCAAAGTTCAGCAAGTGTGAGTTCTGGTTGAGGGAGGTAACCTTTTTGGGGCATGTGGTCTCTGCAGAGGGGATTAGAGTGGATCCTCGAAAGATTGAAGCAATTGTGGAATGGAAGCCACCTAGGTCGGTTTCAGAAATTTGAAGTTTCCTAGGGTTGGCAGGATACTACAGAAGGTTTGTGGAAGGTTTTTCTGTGATGGCAGCACCTCTCACAAAACTCATAAGGAAAGGAGTACCGTTTGTATGGATGGAGAAGCGACAAGAAGCTTTTGAGAGGTTGAAGAAAGTTCATTCAAGCACTGTGTTAATTCAACGAGTGCTGGGAAAGATTTTATGTGTGCAAGTGATGCATCACACGTAGGTTTGGGTTGTGTGTTGATGCAAGAGGGTAAGGTGGTTGCTTATGCGTCTCGACAACTTAAGCCTCACGAAGGGAACTATCCCACTCATGATTTGGAGTTAGTAGCAGTGATCTTTGCACTTAAAATCTGGAGACATTACTTGTATGGAGAAAGGTGTATTATATACACAGATTATAAGAGTCTCGAGTATTTGCTGACTCAGAAGGAACTGAACCTTAGGCAAAGGAGATGGATTGAGTTGCTTAAGGATTATGATTGTTCAATCGAATATCACCCAGGCAAGGCTAATGTGGTAGCCGATGCTCTAAGTCATAGAGCTGTATCTGATCTAAGAGTAATGTTTGCTCGTCTAAATCTATATGATGATGGAAGTCTGTTGGCTGAATTGCAAGTGAGGCCAACCTGGGTGGATCAGATTAAGGAAAAGCAGTTGAAAGATGAGTCTTTGGTCCCTCGTTTTCAACAAGTTAAGGAAGGGGAAACTGCTGAGTTTGGGTTAAATGATAATGGGGTTCTGTGTTTTCGAGGTAGAATTTGTGTTCCGAAGGACTCTGACTTGAGACAGTCAATTTTGAAGGAAGCTTATGGGGGACTTTGTGCCGTGCATCCTAGAGGGAATAAGTTGTACCATGACTTGCAAGAACTGTATTGGTGGCCTGGACTTAAGCGAGAGGTAACGAAATTTGTGGGGAAATGTCTGACATGTCAGCAAGTGAAAGCTGAGCATCAGTTACATTCTGGATTATTGCAGCCAGTAAAAATACCACTTTGGAAGTGGGAGAGGGTAACCATGGACTTTGTGAGTGGGCTACCCTTGACACCATCGAAGAAAGACTCGATATGGGTGATTGTGGATAGGTTGACCAAGTCGGCTCATTTTATACCTGTTCGTACAGACTTTTCTCTTTAGAAGTTAGCCAAGTTATATGTGGCGAAGATTGTGCGACTGCATAGAGTTCCAGTTTCGATTATCTCTGATCGGGATTCTAGATTCACATCTCAGTTTTGGCAAAAGTTGCATGAGGCATTGGGAAAGCGATTGAACTTTAGTACGGCTTTCCATCCCTAAACTGATGGTCAGTCAGAAAGAGTTATTCAGATTTTGGAAGACATGTTGAGGGGATGTGTTATTGATTTCCGAGGTAGTTGGGAGGATTACTTGCCTTTGGCAGAGTTTGCATACAACAATAGTTATCGATCGAGTATTGAATGGCACCTTATGAAGCATTGTATGGGCGAAGGTGTGAACACCTAGTTGTTGGGTGAGCGGGGAGCGACAAGTTCTTGGACTGAGTTGGTGGCGAATCGAGGATAAGGTCAAGTTAATTAGAGATCGGTTAAAGGAAGCGTCTGCTAGGCAAAAGTTGTATACAGATCTGAAGCATAAGGAGATTGAATCTCAATGGGCGATATGGTCTTCTCGAAGGTTTCACCTTGGAAGAAGATACTAAGGTTTGGTAAGAAGGGCAAGTTGAGTCCGCGGTTCATTGGGCCTTATCGGATTTTGAAGTGAGTAGGCCCAGTGGCTTATCAGTTGGAATTGCCTTCAGAGTTAGACAGGATTCACGATGTTTTTCACGTCTCCATGTTAAGGCGCTATCGTTCTGACCCTACTCATGTCGTGCCAGTTACTGAAATTGAGGGGTGAACTGATTTGACCTTTAAGGAGGAGCCTGTACAAATATTGGATCAAGACGTTAAGGTTCTGAGGAGGGAATCTGTACCATTAGTGAAAGTGCTTTGGCTTAACCATGGCAGAGAAGAAGCTACTTGGGAGCCAGAGGAGGCGATGCAACAACAATACCCTCATCTGTTCGGATCAGGTAAATTTCGAGGACGAAATTTCTTTAAGGAGGGTAGAGTTGTAACGCCCCAAATTTTTGGGAATTCTGAAAAAAATCTGTAAAATTAAAAATTCTGTGTTCTGCTTGTTAAGTGTAGGTTTAATTGTGATAGTGGGCCTCTAGAAGGCCCAAGCTTAGGATAACCCGATAGTTTTAATTAATTTTAATTCCATAAGAGAAAGGGTTACGGTAAAGTGGGCTTTGAGGAATTAATTATGTAAAATAGATCACAAGGAAGCAAGTGGTGAAGTGGCAAGTGATGCCACAGGGAAGGCTATAAGTGGCGTGTGGAAGCTAGGAGGACCTGTGTTCAAGTCACAATGACAAACAAATCAAGGGATTAATTTTATGAACAAAAAGGTAAGTAGTGGAACCAAGTAAAAGTCATCGGGAGGAGTTTGAGTTGCTCGGGAGATTGAGTAAGGAGGGGATAAGGGAGAGGATTTAGGAGCTGATCAAGGAGGATGGTGTTGGCCGAATAGTGGACTCTTGAGGAGCAAGAGTTGGCCGGCCAAGGGTTTCTTTAGGGGGTAAATTTCGGCTAGGTCAAAGGCTAGGTATAAATTCGGCATTTCGGAGTGTTGTGCCGTTTTTTTCTTTTTTGACCATTCTTCCTTCTCTTCCTTTCTTTTCTTTTCTTCTTCTCTCCATCTATCTTCCTTCTTCTTTCCTCCATTGCCGAACCTTCCTACCATCTTGTTCATCTCCATTTTTCCCTTCAACCGTTTCAAAACCTTCATAGCCTGTGGCTATAAAAAGCTGAAATCCCGAAAGCTTGATTCTTTTTGTGTCGATTTCTTATAACCAAAACCACATCTCTTCTCTTCATCATTTGTGGCTGATTCACCAGCCCTCTAAAACCTCAAGTTTTGATGACAAGACCATAGCAAAACCCTCTCGTTTTACCTTTCTAAAAACAAGTTGCAAAAAGCCAAAAACCTCACATTAAAAGGGACTTGGTCGAATATTAAAGTCACTGAAAACCCGACTTTTGTTATCATCTGAGGGATTAGATCTACATTGGGATCGAGTGGGAAACTCATTGGAATCATTCACTAAGGAATCGATGGTAAGTCTTCTCCAAAACTTAGTCTTCTTACATATTTTAGGAAAAGCCGAAATCTCTAAAAGTTAGGGAGGTGGTCGATTTGGACTTGTAACCCTGAGGAGTCGTAGTAACTATTTTGTTTTGGTAATAGCATGATTTAGAGGCGGTTGATCAAGGGCTTGGACAGGTGGAACGATCGGATCTTTGGAGTTAACCATCTTTCGGCAGTAAGGTAAGAGCAATAAGGGTTTTAGGCATGTTTGGCCGAATATGGTAGGGGACTATATACTCAATCTTATTTCGATATTTGGAGTAATATTAAGTGATTCAATTGTAGGCAGTTCGTGTGTAGATCTCGTCGAGGAAATCCCAAAAACAGGTGTGTAACTGACACCCTCTCATAGGCTAGATCGGCAAAAGTCGAAAAGCCGAAATGCCGAAAAGCTGGTATTTTGGGCACTTACGAGTGTGCGAATCCTCGTAAGACGTATGTGTAATTATTACTGGTAATCGAAAGTGATAAAATTGCAGTACGCGCGATTTCGTGCGTTTTGATATTTTGGGCTTAATGGGCCAAAACTGGGTTAATGGACCAACGGGCCCAATTCGGTAAGAACACTCGGTAAGTATTTCTGGCTAAACGTAATGGCTACGATATGCATGGAAACCTTAGAAATAGTTAGATGTGCTATTATACCCCTATGTATGCAAAATTACCATTATACCCCTATGTATGCAAAATGACCTTTATACCCCTAGGGTTAATTTTGTCTGAAAAGCATGATGAATTAAATCTGTATGATGTGTGCCATGAATGTATATCTGTTGCATGGGGACATGGGCTATATTATGGAGGAAGCGTCCTGGTGGCTATGCCACAAATTATCTGTTCTGGTGGCCTTGCCACATATATCTGTTCTGGTGGCACTGCCACAAAATATCTGTATCTGGTGACTCTGTCACATTTTTGTATCTGGCAGCCATGCTGCATATTTCTGTGGTGTGTAGCAGTTGGGTGGGTCGAGTAGTCTCCCCACATGGTGAAAGGATGGTATGGGGGTGTATGTGGTTGGATACGGTTGGGTTTCTGCATAAGCATGATATATTTGTTCGGTGCATTACGGGCTTATGGGCTTTATTCGATATCATTGCTCGGTGAGGCCAACTTATTCATCTCGTGGTTTGAACTGATTTAGGCTATTGTTGGGTTGAATTACACACTGAGTTTCCCAAAACTCACCCCCTATTTTCATCCTCGCAGGTAATCCTCAACCATAGTGGGCTTGGAGCTGTGAGAGATTCGGACTGGCCACATGTTTCTACGAACCTGGTTTCTTTCTGGTGAACTGGACGTCCTTTTAATTTCATTTATGGTTTTGGGTTTTAAATGTAATAAGGCCGCTTAACTATTTTTATGGTTTTGTTTTACTTTTATTATTTTATTTTATTATGATGAAAAACTATGATAACTAAGGAAAATGGGTTAGCTTTAGGACGCATTTTCAAAAACATTAAGTGATTTCAAAATAACACGATTACAAGTAAGATTTCTGCTAAGCAAACGTTTTCAAACTTAATCACTTTATTAGGATGAACTTAACCAAATGGTTTTCTCACAATTATACGAGATGTTAGAGTGTGGCAATGGCGGTGTGCATGTCTAGGATTGGATCCGAAGGGAGCTTGGTACTTAAGCAGTCCGACGGACTCACCTCCTCTTTTCCTGGTTTCCTACCTGGTGCACAGCTTCTATTCACTTTAACCTACTTTTAAAAGTATCTTTTACAACACCAACTAATTTTTCCAAACTAAGTAATACGGAACGTTTTGAACGCATCGATGTGGCGCACCGGATCCGGTCATAACGTCTAGGCCGAGTTTGGGGTGTTACACGTTTAACTTAAACTGTAACTCTCACCGTTGAACCATTTGGAAAGCTATCGGATATTCACTACACCTCAAACATAGGGTATAATGCCAATGCCATGTCCCAGACATGGTCTTACACTGGCTCTCACGTTAAGTCGATGCCATGTCCCAGACATGGTCTTACTGTAAAATCTTGATTTTGGGCCTAGTCGAACAGTGGTTTTGGGACCACAAATCCGATGAGGAAAATTTTATTTTTATTATATTTTTATGGTCTACAATTTCACAGAATAATTTCGTGAAAAATTCGTTCGAAAATTTCGACATCTGGCCACTCAATTTGGTCAAAGGACTAAATTGTAAAAAATGCAAAAGTTGAGTTATACATATTAGAAGTGTCTAATTGTTATGAGTTTTCAAATTAAAGGTCCTTAAATAGTAATTAGAGCATTTTGAAATTTGTGGACAAAAATGGACGTGGTATGATAGGTTTTTAAAAGTTTCACATTAAGGGCATTTTAGTGAATTGGTAATTAAATGAATTAAAAATGCCAAAATAAGCCAAATTTGCTCCTCTTCCTCCTCATGGCTAAATGTCTCTTGAAAAACACCATGGCTAGGATTTTCAAGCTTTCCAAGCTCATTTGTAAGTGATCCCGAGCCTCGTTTTTAATGTTCTTTACATTTTTGAAGTCCCGGTAACATGTTCTAGCTATTTCTACCATTTATTTGAGCTAGGGTTTGTGTTTAAAAATTTACCCATGAATGATATGCATGTATTTTGATGTTTATTGGTAGAATATAAAGCTTGAAATTGTGTTAAACAACTTTTGCTAAACGATTTTACGTGAAAACGAGTAAAATGGCATAATCGGTAAAAATACCTAATGCTCATAAGTACATGTTAGAGTGAGAATTTGATGTTGCGATAGAAGGGAAAAATGATCAACATGTCATAGAACATTAGAAAATAGGATGAAGTTTTATTTCTGAGCCTTGGGGAAAAAGTGCAAAAATTCAAAAGTTTAAGGGTCAAAATGAAAATTTGTAAAAATATGATTTTTGGACCTGAATGAATAATGTGACTAATTATTAGGCTAAATGTGATATTATAGATCAAGGAAATCGAGATTCGGGCTTAAATCGGGAAAATAAAAGGTTATGGATTAAAATGGTAAATTGCCATTTCTGGATTGAGGTAAGTTTGTGTGTTAATAATAATGCAACACGGTTGTGTCATGTGAAATTGAATGGCAAATTATTGTTACATCAATTGAGTGTTAAATTACTATTACCTAGGTCGTATGAATTGCTACACAGTTGTACTTGACGAGATTTCGACAAGTAAGTTCGGATAACTTAAAGTAAACTCCTAACATGCCTAATTGTATGATTTATGAGTGCATGATAAGTGCATTTATTGATGGCATGAAATTACATGAAATGCATTTTTGAAAATGATTTGTCGAAAAATGTCTCGATTGAGGTTAAAAAGGGAATTCGATGGATAAACCATGATTTACAAGCAAATTAAGATCCTGCATGTGTTGCAGAAAGGATTTAGCCCGGATGGGTAATCCATTGATCTCAATTATGAAAAGGATCTAGCTCGAACGGGTGTTCCTTTGGATGATCGAGCCTCTCGAAGAATATATGTGCATTGGATTTAGCTCGAACGGGCAATCCGATTAGGGTCTGAATTTAGGCTAGACTGGTAATTCAGATTCGAACTCAGCAAGGGTGTTTGTCACAATAAGGGATTTAGCCTGGACTGGTAATCCCGACATCAGCTTATGAGTTTACGATAAAGGGGATTTAGCCTGGACTAGTAATCTCGCCGTAAGAAGCGATGTTCGCTGGAGTGCATACATGAAATGATCATTCTTATGAATTGAAAGTAAATGGATAATCCATCAGAATTTCCTAGAAACTCAACGGGATTAATATGATGTATATCAATGAAATGATAAATGATGAGCTCTTTTAAGACAAATTTACATGGTGCATTGTCATGAAACTAATTTGATGATTGAGTGCATGTGATAGGGAATTATCCTATACTTGGAATGTATGACTAAATGTGTCCATGAGAAATAATAACTTTTATATTGAGCTCCATTGTGAAAAATGAGTAAGGGATCCATGAAATGGTAAGTTCATGATAGTTGGAAATGATCTTATGATAGTGATCATTATATTGTACCAAAATAGATTTGGACAACAGCATTGGTCTGACTTTTAAAATCCACTAAAAATAGTGTAAATTGTGTTAGAAGTTTAATAAAATATGAAATTAAAACTTAATAAGTTTAGTTTCACATAAAGGAAATGGTGAAAGCAAAAGAATTCTGTATCATGAGATATTTGAATTCTTGTGAGATAGAGTCAGAGTGATTCCAAACTCCCCTGTCTCAACTTTGGAAAATTACTAGAAATTGTAAAAAAATAATTATGAGTTAAAATTTATATGAATGAAATTCTTAATGAGTCTAATTTCATTAGGAAGAGACAGGAACATTATCTGAGTCTCGTACTATGAGATAAATAAATGTTACTGAAGAAAGGTCGAAGTTGTCAAATAGTAAAAAAAGGGAGAATTTGAATAATAAACTGTACTTATTGGCTGGACCAAAAATTATGAAAATTTTATGACAAGAATATATATGAGTCTAGTTTCTGAGAAAATTAGCGGATCTTAATTTGGAGTTCTGTATCTCCAGATATAAATAATTTAATGACTATGACTCGAGAAAATAGCTTAGCTAGAATTTGAATAAATAGAAAAAAAATGAAAATAGCATGTTATCGCATTGCTTATTATTTTCATGCGAGATTACTAAGCGTAAAGCTTACTCCCTCCTTTCCATTTCTTTTAGTTTTGTCAGGTCAGCTCAGGGTTGGAGATCGTCGGGGGCAACATCACACTATCGAGCCATTATCCATGGAGTATTGATATGTGTATGTTAAATGTTTTCAAATGAGTGGCATGTATAGGGGCTTAGTTTTTCTATGATGACTATTTTTGTTATTAGAAAAAGGTATTGGTTTATATTGATTTGTTGTTTATAGCCATAAGATATGGCTTATAATGATTTTGGCTTGTAAGCCTATTTATCCATGATATATGTTAATGTCTTGTGATGTGGTTATGTGATTGTGCTTGTTCACTATGTATGAGAAGTATATGGCATATGTACATGATGAATTCCATTGAAATAGTGTACGTGTGTGTATATAAAGATGACAAAAAGGCTTGGAAATTAGCCTAAGTCTTGACCACACGGGTAGAGACATGGTCGTGTGTCTCAGCCGTGTGGAGGACACGGCCTGTGGCCACGGGTGTGTGCCTTGGTCGTGTGCCCTTAAATGGTTGTTGACATCATAAACAGAAAGTTACACGAGCTAAGGATACGAGTGTGTCCCAAGCCACATAGACGTGTGCGATCACACGCCCCAACCCACACGGGCGTGTGACTCTCCAAAGCTAGAAAATTGTTAAGTTGCCCAAAGACTTTTGAACATTCTCGATTTAGTCCCAAACCACCCCGATGTATGTTATAGGCTTCGAAGGCCTGTATAAGGGACAATATGCATGTGTTTGAAAAGTTTTAATTTTGGGCGAAATTTGGTAACCCAGTTTTGTATGTTTGTGAATGTTTAAGTCCGGTAACGCCTCGAACCCTGTCCCGGAGTTGGATACGGGTGAGGGGTGTTGCATTTAATGGTATCAGAGCTATGATTTAGCCAGTTCTCAGACTAACCTAGCATATGTATCAGAGTCCAGCTATACATGCCACCGATCCGTGATAGTGTGATGTCTCCCGACATGTATGAAAGCCACTTTGTTTAGACAAAGGTACTCTCCAACCGAGCTACACCGACCATGTTGAATGTGATGCTAAAATATTCGAGTAAAGTATAGTCATGACGAACTGAAACTTGGAAAGGTACGAATGAGGATTCATGAAATGTGCACATGGTGAAATGAGCTTATATATGATTAATAGATAATTCTATTATGTAAATGGTCGATTTGCTTGAGTGAATGAATGTGTTTAGATAACTTACCAAAGATATAGATGGAATGAACATTCACGTACACTTATATGAAAAATCAATTAATAAGCTCGTATAGCTTAAGTAAATGTGTTAAATTGCTTGGACTGATTCACATGATTGTAACGATATGTCTAAATGATAGTGTACGAGGTAAAAGTATGGATTGTGATAAACTTATCTGTGTTTGTTGGCCCACGTATGATATCATGTGCATGACTTATATGATTAAATGAATAGATAAGTAAAGTTATCCAGAAAACATAGAATACATGCATAATTATACTTGACTAAATAAGATAACTGGAAAGTGGGCATTAAATCAATATGAATGTTAGTTACTCGAAATGAATGACATGATTGAGATATGATTGCTATGATGAAAACAGTGTTATATGTATATGTATATGAGAGTTGAGTCAGAGGCCCTCCGACCCCCTCCCCCTTACCAAAGTGGTGTTTTATAATGGAAATTCCTGAGATTTATGTTGAATGAGTTTCCAGGTGAGAAACCAAAGGGTTCAATGATGGAATGGTTATAAGCATGATTAGAGATTGAGAATGGGTTAATAAGTACAGACATGAGCTAGAAAGGTATCGGATTGACCGAAAGATTATTTAACTTTCGCAACATCGTAGTTAGCAAAAAAGGTTAATTTTGGTAAAATGATCTATCTTGGTATGATGTCTAGAAATGTATTGATTGAAATTCCTTCATGAACTGGTTTTCTTAGTGAAGGGAATATTATGGAATTTGGGACAGCAGAAATAGTTAAAGGAAAAATGTTCGAAATATGAAAATGTTCCCTGATCTTAATGTTAGACAAATGTGTTGTTAGTCTGATTGGATTATAATCTGCATGGTTCTGTTTTTTTCTGGTATTTTCTTATATTCCGCCTGTTGGGAATCGATGAGAAATTGTGTATGGTGCCATGATTCTATTTCTACCGATCATTGCTCTGATTGATTTTATATATATACGAAGCATATAGTTTCGGTCGTATTTCTTATCAGTGGTTTGGAATGATGTTATTCTGGATTTCTTTCTTTGAAAAACCATTAGGGTCTTCCATATTTTTATGAGTCTGGTTCTCGGTCTTCTGATGCA
The DNA here is from genome assembly GCF_025698485.1 of Gossypium arboreum. NCBI lineage: Eukaryota > Viridiplantae > Streptophyta > Magnoliopsida > Malvales > Malvaceae > Gossypium > Gossypium arboreum. The sequence continues at coordinate 14,885,612 of NC_069078.1, read as the reverse complement.
CTACTGTAAATTGGATTTCCTTATCATGGAATTCTATATCTTGGATTTCTTTATTCTGGGCTTCTCCGTTTCAGATTTCTCTATCTTAGGTTTTCTGGATATTTTATCTTGTAACTTGTTGATCATGGCTTTCATTTAGAGCATGACCTCCAGCTTGTGAATGATGTATATAAAGAACAAATATGACTATACCTCAGAATTGATCCTGATAATGTGGTGAAATTTCAAGTCCCAATGTGTATGGTGGATTTTCTTTCTCAAGTTAATTAGAGTTAATGTACTCAGTTGAGGTATCAGTATTACTTATGCTAATGTATATGTTATGGTCTTCGATTGGCATGATGAGTGAATTTAGAATGATGCATGTTGAATTGTTCTATTGACTAGAAGAGAGAATTTCTTGAAATATCAATTACGGATGAATAAGGTCGACTTGATTGTTCAATCTGTATGGAATATATGTTTAGAATCTAATGAAATGTTTATGCTTGAGAATAAGATTTTATTTCTTCACGGGTAAAAAGATGAATAGTCTAATTAAGAAGTGTATGTTTCCTAGAAGAATCGCATATGATAAGAAGATCTGATATTGATAATGTGAAGATAATCTGGGTATTTAAAAAAATGCTGAAATGATCATTGTTTATCTTTGAGTGCAAATTCTTGAAATGTTGAAAGTTTAAAGACGTATAGCAAGAATTATCAGAATTATTTTTTCTGTTTGGGAATTAGAATGGAAATAGAAAAGGTTAATATGGATTTTTCTTGTTTGGATCGTTCCTATCCTTTAAAGAGGAAAGTAATAAGTAGTGTTGTTAAACGTTATGAGATGTGTAAATTATGTTGGTATACCCAAATGTCTACTCACTAGATTCATAGGATTTCGTGTCTTTATGAATGTTGGATATCATGGAATTTTAATATCCACTAATCGGATTGAGATCCGGGATTCATAGCATGATTTCTTGGGAAAGTCAGAGGAGGTTTTGAAATGAAAGGTAACTAAGAGTTGAATTGGACTGTGTGGAATTATAAAGAGATTAGGCCGAGATGAACTGACTAGTTTCACTATTTGAATCCGAAAAGATTCGAGTGCGAATGTATATGTAACATGATGGTATGGATCAGACTTTTGAGTATATGAGCTTTCTGGTACAGATTAAGTTTCGGTGAAAGTATTGTAAAGTGAATACCACTTATGATTTTTGTATGTGAAATTTAAAGAGACAGGCAGTAAAAGCTCAGCTTGAGTGAAAGTTCTTTGACATCGATTACAGGATTGAGGAATCCAAGTGAAAAACCAAAACCACTTTCTTGGTAAGATTTTCGGGGACGAAAATCCCTAAAGGGGGGAGAAATGTAACATCCTGATTTTGGGCCAAGTCAAAACAATGTTTTTGGGACCATAAATTCGATGAGAAAAATTTTATTTTTATTATAATTTTATGGTCTACGATTTCACAGAATGATTTCGTGAAAATTTCGTTTGAAAATTTCAACGTTTGGGCACTCAATTTGGTCAAAAGGACTAAATTGTAAAAAGTGCAAAAGTTGAGTTCTACATATTAGAAGTGTCTAATTGTTATGAGTTCTTAAATTAAAGGTCCTTAAAGGGAATTAGACCATTTTGAAGTTTGTGGACAAAAATGGACATGGTATGATAGGTTTTTAAAAGTTTTTCATTAATGGCATTTTAGTAAATTGGTAATTAAATGAATTAAAAATGCCAAAATAAGCCAAATTTGCTCATCTTCTTCCTCATGGCTGAATGTCTCATGAAAAACACCATGGCTAGGATTTTCAAGCTTTCCAAGCTCATTTGTAAGTGATCCCAGCCCCGTTTTTAATGTTCTTTACATTTTTGAAGTCTCGGTAACATGTTCTAGCTATTTTTACCATTTATTTGAGCTAGGGTTTGTGTTTAAAAATTTACCCATGAATAATATGCATGTATTTTGATGTTTATTGGTAGAATATGAAGCTTGAAATTGTGTTAAACAACTTTTTCTAAACGATTTTATGTGAAAACGAGTAAAATGGCATAATCGGTAAAAATACCTAATGTTCATAAGTACATGTTAGAGTGAGAATTTGATGTTGCGATAGAAGGGAAAATTTATCAGCATGTCATAAAACATAATAAAATAGGATGAAGTTTAATTTCCGAGCCTTTGGGAAAAAGTGCAAAAATGCAAAAGTTTAGGGGTCAAAATAAAAATTTGTAAAAATATGATTTTTGGACCCGTATGAATAATGTGACTAATTATTAGGCTAAATGTGATATTATAGATCAAAGAAATTGAGATTCGGGCTTAAATTGGGAAAATATAAGGTTATGGACTAAAATGGTACATTGTCATTTCTGGATCGAGGTAAGTTCGTGTGTTAATAATAATGCAATACCATGCATGAATTTTAATTCTCTATTGATATGGCATAAATTGCATGATTTAATATGTTTAAGAGAAGTGGATGGATTGTAACAACCCGTTTTTAGGGTTAATCAGAACAGTGGTTTCGGGGCCACTAAATCCGATGAGTAGGTTTGTAAATATTATATTTAATATTTATGAGTTAATTGTGAGTTTGAAAAAGGTTTTTGATATTGTGATTTTTGTTTTATAAGCGATTTATTAAGCTCAAGTGGTATGACCCTAAGCTCAAGTGGTATGACCCTAAGGTCAAGTGGGTTTAGAAAATGAGGTAACGAGACCTCATTTCTATAAACCGAGTCGTAAATATTTTTATAAATATTTACGAAGTGGCAATAAGATGATATTAAAGTTTCGTTGAAAAATTTTATTGTTTTGATAGTTAATTAAGCAAAAAGGACTAAATCGCGCAAAGCGTAAAAGTTGTGTTCTAGAAGTTAAAGATATTAAATAGCTATGGAATTAAATAGTGGGAGTCCTTAAGTGGTAATTATTCCATAATTGTTGGTAGTGGAATTCCATGGCTTGGTATAATGGAAATTATTAATGTATATTAAGGTTAAATATGGTATTTGGTAATTATAATAAAATAAAATAAAACAAAAGCCAAATTACATGCTATCATCTTCATCAATAGCGAATGTGAGAAAGAAAATAATGTTCTCAAAGCTTTGAAGGTTCGGCCATGGTTGTTCATGCATGTAAGTCCATGTCGTCTCGGTTTTAATAATTTTTACGTTTTGAGATCGTTGCTTCGTAATCTAGTGGCCGTACCTCTAATTTTAAAATTGTTAAAGTATTTGGATGATGCCATTATTGAATGTTTGAGTATCTTGTTGTTTGATGATGAGTAATAAATCTTTGATGTTTGATTTTCATGTTTGATTAAGTGATTTTGATAAAAATGTGTATTAAGGACTAAATTTAGAAATTTGTAAATTGAGGGTCAAAACGTGAAATAAATAAAAGAAATGGGTTGCTAGAGACCTAAGGTAAATTCGCCTAACATGGGTTTGATGAAATTTTGAGTAATTTGTGTTATTTTGAAATAGGGATTAAATTGTAAAATGTGAAATGTTAGGGATAAAATGCAAAATGCCCAAATTATGTGTCTTTAGATAAAATTTAATGAAATGTTGAATAAGTGAGTTAATTTTGATATTAATTAGATTGGCAAAAGTAGAACTCGGATTTGGATGGGGAAAATCAAAATGGTCGATTAGTCGTCTCGTTAGATTATCGTCTTCCGAGGTAAGTCCTTAAGTAATTATATTTGATTTGCTGCGCTTAAGATTATATAATATGATAAGTAATTATTTGACGTTTACAAGTTCGAATTGCAATAAGTATATTGAATTTCGGCTATAAAGCCGAATATGAAATGGATGATTTATGTATATAATGTGGCCGAATGACTATTAAGTGATGATGTGAAAGTGTGTAATATGTGTATACAATTTTATTGTACTTGTTTGTATAAAGCCGAATGTGAATTGAATGGTATATATGTGGTGACAGAATAACTATTATGAAACAAAGTCAAAGAATGGGATATTTGTATAATAGATGAATTGTGACTATTGTTCCTACTTGATCGAGGTTGTGTGTGAAATAATTTGTGAATATGGCATATGGTTGAATGGTTATTAAAAGTGAAACTAGGATACTGAAAAGATTATGTGTTCCTTGTGTATGATTATTGAACCGAAAGTTAAAAGGTAGGTGTACATTTTGTGCTTATATTCGAATGAAGCAATTAAATTGCTAATGTGAAATGTTATGTGAAATGTGTTAACATGTGAATAAATATGCAAGACACTGAAAATGTATCCGGGCTAAAGTCCCGCAGGCTTCGTGCTGGAAATGTATCCGGGCTAAAGTCCCACAGGCTTCGTGCTGGAAATATATTCGGGCCAAAGTCCCATGAGCTTCGTCTTTGAAATGTATCCGGACTAAAGTCCCGCAGCTTCGTCTTTGAAATGTATCCGCCAAAGTCCCATGAGCTTCGTCTTTGAAATGTATCGAGGTAAAGTCCCGAGCTTTGTGCTGATAATATAATTTCAGGTTTTATACCTAGTGGGCCAAGTGCCGATCAATTTGATAAAAGTATACAATTACAAGATCCTACACTAAGTTGACAAATTGAATGTGCATTACATATTAAGTTGGCCAGGTATGTATCATGTACTCGTATGCGATTTTGATTTGAATTAAATTATAAATATATAAAGTGATGCATCTGTGAATAAGTGTTATGACTATAAATGTGATTGTGATATATTTGGTAAATATGTAACACCCCGTACCCGAGACCGTCGCCGGAGTCGGACACGAGGGGTTAACGAGCTAAATCCACTTATTGCACCGACCAATTTAACATTTCCAGACAAGCTGGATAACTGCGTCACTGTCGCCTTAAAAATCATATCTCGAGTTTCAAAACTCGAAAACTGATTCTGTAAATTTTCCCTGAATTTATACTCATATATCCATCCGTGGATTTATTTCTAGAATTTTTGGTTGGGCCAATTGGTACAGTTTATTAGTTAAAGTCTCCCCTGATTCTGGGTTCGACTACTCTGACCTTCATATATTACGACTTGGATATCTCCCTGTACAGAGCTTCAATACTCATGCCATTTGTTTCTAATGAAACTAGACTGAAAGGGGAATCTATAAATATAAGGTATGACTTCTAATTGTTTCTGGATAATTTATGGTAAATTTTCAAAGTTGAAACAGGGGATCCAGAAACCGTTCTGGCCCTGTCTCACGAGAACTTTAATATCTCTTAATATACTGTTCATAAGATCGTTTCGTTACTTTCATATGAAAATAGATTCATCAAGGTTCGATTACATAATTTATTCACTATTTATTACCATTTATACAAATTTTAGTGATTTTTAAAATCCACACCACTGCTGCTGTTAGCATCTGTTTCCAAGGTAAACTTTACCTATTTTGTGGTTTCCATGGACCAACTATAGTTTTGCCATACATAGGTCCACATATGATCATATTTAGCCATTCCAATGGCTGAACATTTGCCCAACACTTCCATTCCAGTCCATAGTCACATCATGAAACCATATATATATACATAAACACAATGGTCTAATGCCATACTCCACTTTTACGAGCCATTTTCGCATGGCTGTACACATATACATCATAAAAAGTACTTGAAAACAACAAAGGGTAGTCCTATACATGCCATATCCAGAGTTCAACTAAAAGAGTACCAAAAAAGGCTTTGATAGTGTGGATGACTTCGACTTCGATGATCCCGAATCCGATAGCTAAAGAGCAAAATCTAGAAAACAAAGAGCCAAAGCAACGGGGTAAGCATTTTAATGCTTAGTAAGTCTCAAGTAATGAAATCAGCTTTGACTAAAGTATTACATTCACATAGCTAAATGAATCACTTTATTGATACACATTCTCATAATCATACTTACTTCACACTTCATCAACATATACACACACAAGGTATCGACCTATCTAAGAGCCGAGAGTTCGTTAGTCGATTGAACAATTTCTATTTCAAACAAATCGACTTTTCCGATGCACATGCAAACATACCTTATCATTTGGGCTTTTCGAGCGTACTAATTGAATTTATTACAGCATAAAACGCTCACCTACAAACCAAGTTTCTTCGGAATTTAACCGGATATAACCACAAGCACAATTGCCTTCGGGTCTTAACCCGGGTATAGCAACTCGCACGAATGCCTTCGGGTCTTAGCCCGGATATAACAACTTGCACAAATGCCTTGGTCTTAGCAGGATATAACAACTTCATACGAATGCCTTGGTCTCAGCCGGATATAATCACTAGCATAATTGCCTTCGGGACTTAGCCCGGGTATCATTCAAATGCTCATGCACACATATATCAATAGTCATGACACATCCATATTTCATTTTTGTTACTGAGGCTCAAACACAAAACATTTATCAAACCTTTCCAATTTCGGCTCAATAGCCACACACACAAAGAGCATAATTTCAATTGACTTTATAACGTAGTCCCTACGCACATTCGGCTATCCGCCGTAATATGACAAATCATTTCAACATAATTCAAGTAGGGTCATTACTCGAAGACTTACCTCAGATGTTGTCGAACGATTTCGACGGCTATTCGCTCACTTTTTCCTTCCCCTTATCCAACTTTGGTCCTCTAAGCTCTTGAGCTTAATTCAAACAAATAGAGCTTATTTAATAATTTATCAATTTAACAATCTGATTAAATACATTTATATTATACAATTAGGCGCGAATAGCTTTATTGACTAGTTATTCAAGCATTATACATGTGCTCTACTCATGCACCACCAAATAATAGGACTAGCTTAATACCTTCCATTTTCGAATTCATCGACATCATTTCGTTCCTCACAACACACATTTTGTCCCTAACCATCATAAGAGCCCAAGGCATCACTTACAATGCCGAATTCCAATTAAGTCTACCATCATAGCATTATCATATTTATGCACTTGGTAAGTTGCGTTTGAACACATTCGGCACTAGGTGTCCAAACCAATGTTCCTCGAACATTAAACTCAATTTATAACCCATTCAAAATTCCTTAGCAACAAGCATTTAACAACAATGTACTTAACCAATTCCTTAAGCACACATTCGGCAACATATATATATATATATATATATATGTCAATGACTAAAACACTTAGGCCGATTCTTTCCATTTTGTATCTATGCACCTATTTGATCATTAGTTTAGTTCAAACACCCTTACACCAAGATTCATCCAATTTAACATGAAACACAAACCTAAATCCTCAATAGCTACCATGGTCGAAAGTTCTAGTCATCCCAAAATCAAAATTCTTAGCATGGGCTACCTAGAGGATTTGATGACTAGTTCAAATCTCAAACCATTTAACATACTTATCAAAATATATAACATTACCACCATTTTCTTTAACCTCTACCATGGCCGAATGTTCATATCACCATCCATTTCAAAGATTTCGGCATGGTTAAGTAAGGGACTTAGAATCTAGCTTAAAACCATGCTAAGATTTTAAAGGACTAGTTTGAGTTTCTTACCTTAATGAAGGCCTACCATGGCCGAATGGCTCCTCCTCTTCCTCTCTTAGAATCGGCCAAGAAGAAAACATGAGAAAGACTCCTTTGTTTCTTTTCTCTTTTCCTTATTTTATTTACTTATGTTATAAAATATAAGCTACTAACTAATAATTAATACATATTATGTGCATATAAGCCCATCATGGCGGCCACTACTTATGATATATGGGAAATTTGACATGCAAACCCCTCATTTTTGCATGCATGATCAACTAGTCATCACACATTTCCCCATCATACTTTCAAAGTTTACTACTAGGTCCTTTCTAGTGAAATTCACATTTATAACTCTAAATCAAAACATCAAAAATGTCATACATGAGTTAACACATATTATAGGCATCAAAATAAATTTTAAATTATTTTTATGCCTCGGTTTTGTGGTCCCGAAAGCACATTCCGACTAGTGTCGTTTTAAGGCTGTCACAACTCTCCCCCACTTTAGAAATTTTTGTCCCCGAAAATCTTACCGGTAAATAGGTTTGGGTATCGCTCTTTCATAGAGTTCTAGGGTTCCCAAGTAGCTTCTTCTATCCCGTGTTTGAGCCATATCACTTTCACTAGCGAAACCCTTTTGTTTCGCAACTCTTTTACTTCACGTGCTAGGATACGAATCGGTTCTTCTTCATAACTCATATTGGCTTGAATTTCAACCTCTGATAGACTAATTACGTGCGACGGATCAGATCTATAACGTCGAAGCATCGAAACATGAAAGACGTCGTGAATCTTTTCGAGTTCAGGGGGCAAAATCAAACGATATGCAACTGGACCGACTCGTTCGGATACTTCATATGGCCCGATGAACCTCGGACTCAATTTGCCTTTATGGCCAAATCTGAGTATCTTTTTCCAAGGTGAAACTTTAAGAAACACTTTATCTCCCACCTGATACTCAATGTCTTTTCGTTTCAGATCCGCGTACGACTTCTGACAATCGGAGGCTATCTTCAGACTTTCACGGATTACTTTTACTTTCAGTTCGGCATCTTTAATCAAATCCACTCCGAAAATTTTGCTTTCACCGAGCTCGGTCCAAAACAATGGTGTACGGCATTTACGCCCGTATAAAGCCTCGTAGGGTGCCATCTTAATACTTGATTGAAAACTATTGTTGTAAGCGAATTCAATCAAAGGTAAATATCGTTCCCATGAACCATTAAACTCAAGGACGCAACATCTCAACATATCCTCAAGTATCTGAATTACCCGCTCAAATTGACCATCGGTTTGTAGATGAAAAGCGGTGCTAAAATGTAGCTTGGTACCCAAAGCTTCTTGCAACTTCTTCCAAAATCGCGAGGTGAATCTCGGATCTCTATCCGACACGATAGAAATAGGCACCCCGTGTAATCTCACAATCTGAGAAACGTACAATTCAGCTAGTTTATCCAATGAAAAATCCGTGTGCACGGGGATGAAGTGAGCCGACTTAGTCAGTCTATCAACAACAACCCAAATCGCATCCTTCTTACTTGCTGACAATGGCAGTCTGGATACAAAGTCCATTGTGACTCGATCCCACTTCCACTCGGGTATCGTGATCGGCTGAAGTAATCCTGAAGGCACTTGATGTTCTGCTTTCACTTGTTGACATATTAAACATCTCGAAACAAAGTCGGAGATGTCTCGTTTCATACCATGCCACCAAAACCGACGTTTCAAATCGTTGTACATTTTCGTACTTCCCGGGTGAATTGACATTCGGCCACAATGGGCTTTATTCAGGATCATCGAAATGAGTTCCAAATTCCTTGGAATACACAGACGACCTTTGAACCTCAAGCAATCATCATCATCAATTTGAAACTCCGATTCCTTGTTCGGGACACACTCAACCCGTTTTGCAACCAATTTATCATCAACTTTCTGAGCTTCACGAATTTGATGAATCAATGATGGTTTGGCTTTTAATTCAGCTACTAACACATTGTCGGGTAGAACAGACAAGTGTACATTCATCGCTTCATAAAGCAAATAGTGATTTCGGCTTAAGGCGCCGCCACCACATTAGCCTTTCGGGTGATAGTCAATGACAAGCTCATAATCTTTCAACAACTCGAGCCAACGTCCTTGTCATGATTTAAGTCTCTTTGAGTCATCAAATATTTGAGACTTTTGTGATCCGAAAATACATGGCACTTCTCACCAAATAAGTAATGTCGCCATATTTTCAAGGCGAATACGATGGCAGCTAATTCAAGATCATGGGTCGGGTAATTTTTCTCATGTGGCTTTAATTGTCTCGACTCATAGGCCACAACTCGACCTTCTTGCATCAATACACAACCTAACCCAAGTAGGGAGGCATCACTATAAATGACAAACTCTTTGCCGGATTCGGCCTACACTAATACTGGAGCTTCCGTCAAATGAGTTTTCAATTGATCGAAACTTTTCTGACACTTTTCTATCCATTCAAACTTGACATCTTTCTGAAGCAGTTTCATCATGGGTGTGGCTATCATCAAGAATCCTTTTACAAACCGTCGGTAGTAACCGGCAAGTCCCAAAAAGCTCCGAACCTCAGTAATATTTCTCGAAGGCTTCCAGTTAAGTATGGCTGAAATTTTGCTCGGGTCGACTCGAATACCCGATGCAGATACCACATGACCCAAGAAGCTAACCCCTCTTAACCAGAACTCACACTTGCTGAACTTAGCATATAACTGCTTATCCCGTAAATTTTGCAACACTAATCTCAGGTGCTCAGCATGATCGGTTTCATTTTTCGAATAGACCAAAATATCATCGATAAACACAACTACAAACCGATCCAAATACGGTCTAAAGACCCGATTCATCAAATCCATAAATACCGCAGGGGCATTAGTGAGCCCAAACGGCATCACTAAGAATTCGTAATGACCGTACCTCGTTCTGAAAGCAGTTTTGGGTATATCTGAATCTCGAATTCGCAACTAGTAATACCCCGATCTCAAATCTATCTTTGAAAACACTGAGGCTCCCTTTAATTGATCAAACAAATCATCTATACGCGGTAACGGATATTTATTCTTTATCGTCACTTTATTCAGCTGACGATAGTCAATGCACATCCTCATGGTCCCATCCTTCTTTTTCACAAACAATACTGGTGCACCCCAAGGTGAGAAACTTGGTCGGGCGAAACCTCTATCCGTCAATTCTTGCAACTAAGCTTTCAACTCTTTTAACTCGGTTGGTGCCATACGATACGGAGCTATCGAAATTGGCGTAGTCCCAGGTACAAGTTCAATACCAAACTCTACTTCCCGAGCAGTGGTAAACCCGTAATTCTTGGAAAAACATCCGGTATTCACAAACCACCGGCACAGATTCGGGTTTCTTTTCCAATTCCTTGTCATCAAGTACATACACAAGGTATGCTTCGCACCCCTTTCTCACAAATTTCTGGGCCAACATTGTAACACCCCGTTCCCGATACCGTCGCCGGAGTCGGACACGAGGGGTTCACAGGCTAAATCTCACTTGTCACACAGACCATTTTAAATATTTCCAGACAAGCTGACTAACTGCGTCACTGTCACCTTAAAAATCATATCTCGAGTTCCAGAACTCGGAAATCAGTTTCGTAAATTTTCCCTGAAACTAGACTTATAATTCCATCTACACATTTTTTTCTAGAATTTTTGGTTAAGCCAATTAGTACAGTTTATTAGTTGAAGTCTCCCCTGTTTCAGGGTTCGACTACACTGACCTTTGTGCGTTACGACTTAGATATTTTCCTGTACAGAGCTCCAACACTTATGTCGTTTGTTTCTAATGAAACTAGACTCAGAAGGAAATCTGTACATGTAGAGCATAACTTCTAATTCCCTCTGGTTAATTTATAGTGAATTTTCAAAGTCGGAACAGGGGATCCAGAAACCGTTCTGGCCCTGTTTCTTGAAATCTTGAATATCTCTTAAAATCCGACTCATATGACCGTTTTCTTTCTTTCATATGAAAGTAGGTTCATCAAGGTTCAATTAAATAATTTATTCACTATTTAATTCCATTCCTACTATTTTTATTGATTTTTCAATCTCACATCACTGCTGCTGTCAGCATCTGTTACTAAAGCAAACAATGACTATTTCATAATTCTTCCATGGCCAAACTATAATTCATCATACATAACACAAATTATGGCCACCTTATCAAAATTAAGATTTCTAAGACTCGTGACTATAGGTTTTAGAACCACACTCAACCGACCACATAGGCCATTTTCACATGGCTTAAAGTTTACAACCCAAAATTCAACAAAACAAAATAGCCTATACATGCCAAATGTTCTCCTAGATCGACTAAGAAGACAATACCAAAGATTGCTCGCCGGTGTGATGACTTCGATGACGGTTCCGAGCACACAAAAGAGACGAGTCCAAGAGACCTAAAATAGGTGACAAGCAAACACCGGGTGAGTATATAACTCAGTAAGTCATAAGCATTTCACAACCAAAATTATCACAAAATGAAACAATGAAATGGGGCTATATACTCCATCCATACCGAACTACACCATGGTCCCTTAGACCCTTCGGTTCAATCTCACACCAATTCACCCAATGACATTTCATATACTATTCAATAGGATAATTGTGCCATTTCTATACATCATCTCATTTTCGCTACAATCATGCAAATAATGAAATTTCATCTATTCCACAATACCTTATTTACGTGACCGCAATTGTAATCATCACATAGGTACAAAACTTACCAAGCTCAACCTTGAGCGTGAACATAGAGCCTATTCGCCATGTGAAACACCCCGTACCCGAGTCCGTTACCGGAGTCGAACACGAGGTGCACACGGACTTAACTTAATTATTTTCACAGTCCATTTAAATATTTCCAGACAAGCTGGTTACTGCATCACTGTCGCCTTAAAAATCATATCTTGAGTTTCAAAACTCGAAAACTGATTCTGAAAATTTTCCCCAAATTTAGACTCATATATCCATCCGTGAATTTATTTCTAGAATTTTTGGTCGGGCCAATTGGTACAGTTTATTAGTTAAAATCACCCCTGTTTCAGGGTTTGACTACACTGACCTTTACGCATTACGACCTGGATATCTTCCTGTACAGGGCTCCAACACTTATACCGTTTCTTTCTAATGAATCTAGACTCACAAAGAAATCTGTACATGTAGAGCACAACTTCTAATTCCCTCAGGTTAATTTACAGTGAATTTTCAAAGTCGGAATAGGGGATCCAGAAACCGTTCTGGCCCTGTTTCGCGAAATCTTGAATATCTCTTAAAATCTGACTCATATGACCGTTTCGTTTCTTTCGTATGAAATTAGGTTCATCAAGGTTTAATTACATAATTTATTCACTATTTAATTCCATTCCTACTATTTTTAGTTATTTTTCAATCTCACATCACTGCTGCTGTCAGCATCTGTTACTCAAGCAAACAATGACTATTTCATAATTCTTCCATGGCCAAGCTATAATTCATCATACATAACTCAAATTATGGCCACCTTATCAAAATTAAGATTCTAAGACTCGTGACTATAGGTTTTAGAACCACACTCAACTGACCACATAGGCCATTTACACATGGCTTAAAGTTTACAACCCAAAATTCAACAAAACAAAATAGCCTATACATGCCAAATGTTCTCCTAGATCGACTAAGAAGACAATACCAAAGTTTGCTCGCCGGTGTGATGACTTCGTTGACGGTTCCGAGCACACAAAAGGAGATGAGTCCAAGAGACCTAAAATGGGTGACAAGAAAACACCGAGTGAGTTTATAACTCAGTAAGTCATAAGCACTTCACAATTATCCATTAGCAAAATTCATCACAAAGTGAAACAATGAAACGCGGCTAAGTGTTTCATCCATACCGAACTATACCATAGTTCCCTTAGACCTTTCGGTTCAATCTCATACATTCACATTTCATATTCTATTCAATAAGATATTTGAGACAATTTCCATATATCAACTCATTTTCACCACAATCATGCAAACAAACGAACTTTCATCTATCCCATGATACCTTATTTACGTGTTTGCAAGTTTAATCATTACATAGATTTAAAGCTTAGCAAGCTCAACCCCGAGTATGAACATAGCGCCTATTCGCCATGAGCTCAAGGTACTTACTCTTTCCGCTGTCCATGATCAACTCGATAAAGTCGCACCCTCCATGTAAGTAACCGATCGAACATATATATTAAATTCGCACACGTGGTGCTTAATAATCGATCACACACACTTAGTGCCATGTGATTTAAGCTCGCACACATAGTGCCACATAATTTAAGTTCGCACACTTAGTCTAGCTCCGTGCAATCTCTAATGAAGTGGTCTTTCGAACCGCATCCATAACAGGCCCTGTTAACAGACTTACCCCAACATTCACCTAGGTGTCGTCTTCCACATTGGGGGCATTCAGGTTTCTCTTGACGATTATTGCCCACACTAGCTACCGAAGTAGCTCGGGAGTCCGTCAATGGTCGGGCTCTGATGGAAATTCCCGCAGTCACCCTCAACTTACTAGTGTCCTCCCTGAACTTCTTTACAGCTGAGGACGGAGCTTTACTCGTCGATCTTTTACGATAATCTCTTGCTTCAAATTCAGCCTTCTTCTTCTCCTTTCCAAGTTCTTCCGCCTTGCAGGCTCGTTCAACTAGTGTTACGAACAACTTTATCTCCAAAATACCCACTAGTAGCTTTAAATCTTTATTCAATCCTTCTTCAAATCTTTTGCACATAGCAACCTCATCAGCCACACACTCACGAGCATACCGACTAAGTCTTACGAACTCATGTTCGTATTCAGATACTGTCATACGGCCTTGCTTGAGCTCCAAGAATTCCTTACGCTTTTGATCGATGAACCGTTGACTAATATACTTCTTCTGAAATTTCGTTTGAAAGAAATCCCAAGTAACTTGTTCCTTTGGGACTATGGAAATTAAGGTCCTCCACCAATAGTAGGCTGAGTCTCGCAACAAGGATATACCACACTTAAGACATTCATCGGGTGTGCATGATAGTTCATCAAACACTCGAATGGTGTTATCAAGCGAACTCGACCTTTCGGCATCATCAAGAACTATGGCCTTGAACTCCTCGGCCCCGCTTCCTAATCAAGTCCACGGTGGTTTACTCAGCCTCACGGGATCGAATCGAAGGCATTGCGGGCTCTTGGGGTGGAGTATTTAAATTCGGGAATGGTTGGACAGCCGGATTGGTTCGGGCATCTTTGGGACCCACTCATTCATCATGGTGAAGAAGGCTTGTTTCGCCCTTCATCTTGATTATTTGCGGATGATCGAGGCTCAACCGCGGTGTCCCTTGCACAGGAGCAGCCGCTACACTTTCAACGTCATCCGCCAAGGGTCTCTCTACCCCGGGTTCCATTTGCTAATCAAAACAAAAATTTCAACCGTCAGAAGTCATCACATTATTAAGCACTAACATTATGGCATGTATAGCTAGACTCACACGCGCTATGGTAGTCCTAGAACCGACTAAACCATAGCTCTGATACCAATAAAATTGTAACACCCCGTACCCGAGTCCGTTACCGGAGTCGAACACGAAGTGCACACGGACTTAACTTAATTATTTTCACAGTCCATTTAAAAATTTCCAGACAAGCTGGTTACTGTATCACTGTAGCCTTAAAAATCATATCTTGAGTTTCAAAACTCGAAAACTGATTCCGAAAATTTTACCCAAATTTAGACTCATATATCCATCCTTGGATTTATTTCTAGAATTTTTGGTTGGGCCAATTGGTATAGTTTATTAGTTAAAGTCACCCCTGTTTCAGGGTTTGACTACACTGACATTTTCGCATTACGACCTGGATATCTTCCTGTACAGGGCTCCAACACTTATGCCGTTTGTTTCTAATGAAACTAGACTCACAAAGAAATCTGTACATGTAGAGAAAAACTTCTAATTCCCTATGGTTAATTTACAGTGAATTTTCAAAGTCGTAACAGGGGATCCAGAAACCGTTCTGGCCCTGTTTCGTGAAATCTTGAATATCTCTTAAAATCCGACTCATATGACCGTTTTGTTTCTTTCGTATGAAATTAGGTTCATCAAGGTTTAATTACATAATTTATTCACTATTTAATTCCATTCCTACTATTTTTAGTGATTTTTCAATCTCACATCACTGCTGCTGACAGCATCTGTTACTCAAGCAAACAATGACTATTTCATAATTCTTCCATGGCCAAGCTATAATTCATCATACATAACACAAATTATGGCCACCTTATCAAAATTAAGACTTCTAAGACTCGTGACTATAGGTTTTAGAACCACACTCAACCGACCACATAGGCCATTTACACATGGCTTAAAGTTTACAACCCAAAATTCAACAAAACAAAATAGCCTATACATGCCAAATGTTCTCCTAGATCGACTAAGAAGACAATACCAAAGTTTGCTCGCCGGTGTGATGACTTCGTTGACGGTTCCGAGCACACAAAAGGAGATGAGTCCAAGAGACCTAAAATGGGTGACAAGAAAACCCCGAGTGAGTTTATAACTCAGTAAGTCATAAGCACTTCACAATTATCCATTAGCAAAATTCATCACAAAGTGAAACAATGAAACGAGGCTAAGTGTTTCATCCATACCGAACTATACCATAGTTCCCTTAGACCTTTCGGTTCAATCTCATACATTCACATTTCATATTCTATTCAATAAGATATTTGAGACAATTTCCATATATCAACTCATTTTCACCACAATCATGCAAACAAACGAACTTTCATCTATCCCATGATACCTTATTTACGTGTTTGCAAGTTTAATCATTACATAGATTTAAAGCTTAGCAAGCTCAACCCCGAGTATGAACATAGCGCCTATTCGCCATGAGCTCAAGGTACTTAATAGCGCCTATTCGCCATGAGCTCAAGGTACTTACTCTTTCCGCTGTCCATGATCAACTCGATAAAGTCGCACCCTCCATGTATGTAACCGATCGAACATATATATTAAATTCGCACACGTGGTGCTTAATAATCGATCACACACACTTAGTGCCATGTGATTTAAGCTCGCACACATAGTGCCACATAATTTAAGTTCGCACACTTAGTGCCATACTTTTCAAGCTCGCACACTTAGTGCCAACCTTGTCACCGTGCCCATTTATTACCCGCACACTTAGTGCCGAGACCAAACACTCTACGCATTTTACTACGTTTACATTTTCAACAATGTCATCATTCCATACACATACATTTTCATTTACGCATCAACTCATTAAACACAATTGCATATATATTATGATCATTTAAATCAATACCAAATATATGCTTAATGACTTACTTTGTGTTGGGTAAATAATTCCAAGCCGGCTACTCGATGACCTTCGATTTCCCCTTGTTGGACGCCTCTCCTTTAGGATTTGAGCTTAAACAATTAAATTAACCCATTCAACTACTTTGTAAAATATTTGTATCACACATTAAAATTTCATTTCATAGGATACACATGACAAATTCTTATCCTTCTACCCCATGCTTTTGAACTATTTGGTTCACAACCTTAGGCTCTCACCCTATTGCCAACTATCCTAATCAAGGATAGTATCACAAGTGTGTACACCCATATGGCGAATGTGCAAGATTAAATTCAACACCACCTATGTGCTTAATTAGGTGGCGAATATACACATAAGCACATTTAGCATTTGATACATTCGGCCTTAGCATAGATTTCATTAAAAGTCCCTATTAGCCACTTCACCATCAATTTTCTCATCTACTTAATATTTCATACTCATCATGCTAGCCGAATACTACTTATTTAAGTTCAACACCCTTATATACCACACTATCATCAAATATGATATCTAATTCTTCTCTTTCTCTTTTCATCAAGACAACCTATATGAACATTTAACTAATTCAAACTTCACCATCTTAATGCCCATTATAGCCGAATGTACCAAGCATTTATCATTTTGCAACATGAATTCTATAGCATGGCCGAATACTCATGCACACACACACACAACGACAAGAACTCAATGACCTAAAAATCTCCAAAACACAAATCATACCTATCATATTTACTTATATGGCCGAATATACATACCCCCATATAATACCATTTTCATTTCATTTAACACTTAATTTCTACCACACAAACACTTGGCCGAATAATCCTAACTAGCAAAACTCCCCATTTGTTCATAGCATCTTTTAGATTATCATATAGGTTACAATAATAGCTTAACTACTAGCTAGATTCTCATAAAATCAATGAAATAACATAAACTCCTACCTTATTTAACCTCCAAGATAGCCGAATGCCCTAGACAAGTTCCTTCCTCATTCCTCTTGTTTCGGCTGTGCAAGAAGGTAAGGAAGATGAACACACTCTTACCTTTTTTTCCTTAAAGGTGATCAAAAAATGCCTTAATCTTCAATTTCCTCTCCTTTTTCTTTTCTTTTGGTACGGCAAATGGGGGGGAAGAAGAAGGATGAATATCTTTTTTTTTTTTAACACTCTTCCATTCCTTTTTAATTATCCTTTCTTCCATACCATAAGGCCATTAACTATTATCATGCTAACATAAAATGTATATAATATCTATCCACCATCTTGATGGCCGGCCACTAAGTTAAAAGTGGTCCATTTGACATGCAAGTCCTTCATGTCAATAACTCATGCATTATTTGGCCATTTAAAATTCACCTATCACATTTTCAAGTCCTATCACATGGGTCCTTTCTTATAAATTAGCACCTAATTAATAAAAATCAAGGCACGAAATATTCACACATACAAATTCCACATACAATAAGCACAGAATATATCACCTAATTATTTTTGTGACTCGGTTTTGTGGTCCCGAAACCACTCTCCGACTAGGGTCACATTAGGGGTGTCACACCATGAGCTCAAGGTACTTACTCTTTCCGCTGTCCATGATCAACTCGATAAAGTCACAACCTCCATGTGAATAATCGATCGGAGATATACAGATTAAGTTCGCACACATAGTGCTTAATAATCGATTTCGCACACTTAGTGCCATGTGATTTAAGCTCGCACACATAGTGCCATACAATCTAAGTTCGCACACTTAGTGCCATATATTTCAAGCTTGCACACTTAGTGCCAATCTTGTCACCGCTACCACTTATTGCCCTTTTACTTAGTGCCGAGACCAATCACTCTACACATTTCACTACCTTTTACATTCAATAATGTCATTATTCCATACACATACATATCATCTCATTAAACACAATTGCATAGATATTAAGTTCATTTAAGTCAATACCAAATATATGCTTAATGACTTACTTGTATTGGGTAGAACGGTTCCCACTCGGCTACTCGATTGCTTTCTCCTTTCCTTTATCCAATTGTGGCCCTCTAAGCTCTTGAGCTAATTCAAACAAATTTAACTTATTAAAGTCTCACTTGCTAGCTTATGGCCGAATACACATATCATTAGCCCAATATCAAATAACTAAACACTTTAGTCAATTCTCTTTCACTATGCACACATTCGGCACTTTCATTCATCACTCTACCAAGCATGTGATGTTCAAACACAACCAACTCACATTCGGCCCTAGCTCATAACAAGGTAGCCGATTATCTAAGTCAAGAATAGGCATCAATATGCTTGCCTCTAATCGAATGCATGCACAACAAATTCCCCTCATGTGGCCGAATATGCATGTCCATGTTGAGGCCAATTATATACTTCAAAATCGAAACATCATCATATGTAAATGTACACCTTGAGATAGTCTATATGCCATACCAATGCATCATGTGCAAACATATATATATATATATATATATGTACAAGAGTCGAATCTCAAGTTGATCATAACCACATATAAACATATATCCAAAACACAAATTTTACCTCTCATGCATAAGCATAAATCATGCTTATGTGCACACCATGGCCGAATACATCACAACCATACCCTTTCAAATTTTGGTCATGGTTAAACAAAGAACTCAATGTCTTACTCAAGAATGCTAAAAAGAAAATTCAAGAGTAGTCAATCCACCATCACATGCATCATTAACAAGCTTCACATTTAGCATGCAATGGCTTTAACACAACATCAACCTTGGCCGAATACCATTCCCATGACATAGCAAAGATTTGAACCATGGGCTAATATGAACATCAAGCTAGCAACTAAAACATGCATGAATCTCATGGCACAACCTCAAACATACCTTAATCTAGACACAAGTATGGCCAAACCTCCTCCTAATCCTCTTGCAAACCAAACATGAAGCAAAACTCCTTCCTTCTTAGAATTTTCAGCCCAAAGAAATGAGAATGGATGAACAACATTTTTTTCTTTTTCTTTTTCTCAACTCACGACAAAAGGGGGGGACACTCACCTATTCTTTTTTTTTTTCTTCCATTTCTTTATTACTCATAC
This sequence comes from Gossypium arboreum, assembly GCF_025698485.1. NCBI lineage: Eukaryota > Viridiplantae > Streptophyta > Magnoliopsida > Malvales > Malvaceae > Gossypium > Gossypium arboreum. Next base: position 14,865,631 of record NC_069078.1, on the reverse strand, counting down.
TCCTTATTTTATTTTTTTCTACCATACACCATTGTCACAACATGTTTTATGACATGTTTTGCCCATCCTCCTTTGTCATGGCTGGCCACTTCATGTTGGGGGGGAAATTGACATGCAAGTCCCCTCTTTTGAGTACATGCACTATTAAGCCACTTTACATATGCCTAGCACATTTCTAATTTTTTTTTCACATAAGTCCTATGTACTCCATTCACATGCAATAGACTACATCGAGGCTTAAAAATTTTCGCACATTCATATTCACATATTCTAGACAATAAATATTACCTTCAAACATTTCGGTGACTCGGTTTAGCGGTCCCGAAACCACTTTCCGACTAGGGTCAATTTTGGGCTGTCACAACTCTCCCCCACTTAAGAAATTTTCGTCCCCGAAAATCTTACCGGTAAATAGGTTTGGATATCGCTCTTTCATAGAGTTCTCGGGTTCCCAAGTAGCTTCTTCTATCCCGTGTTTGAGCCATAACACTTTCACTAGCGGAACCCGCTTGTTTCGCAACTCTTTCACTTTACGTGCTAGGATACGAATCGGTTCTTCCTCATAGCTCATATTGGCTTGAATTTCAACCTCTGATGGACTAATTACGTGTGACAGATCAGATCTATAACGTCGAAGCATTGAAACATGAAAGACGTCGTGAATCTTTTCGAGTTTAGGGGGCAAAATCAATCGATACGCAACTGGACCGACTCGTTCGGATACTTCATATGGCCCGATGAACCTCGGACTCAATTTGCCTTTATGGCCAAATCTGAGTATCTTTTTCCAAGGCGAAACTTTAAGAAACACTTTATCTCCCACCTGATACTCAATGTCTTTTCGTTTCAGATCCGCGTACGACTTCTGACGATCGGAGGCTATCTTCAGACTTTCACGGATTACTTTTACTTTCAGTTCGGCATCTTTAATCAAATCCACTCCGAAAATTTTGCTTTCACCGAGCTCGGTCCAAAACAATGGTGTACGACATTTACGCCCGTACAAAGCCTCGTAGGGTGCCATCTTAATACTTGATTGAAAACTATTGTTGTAAGCGAATTCAATCAAAGGTAAATATCGTTCCCATGAACCATTAAACTCAAGGACGCAACATCTCAACATATCCTCAAGTATCTGAATTACCCGCTCAGATTGACCATCGGTTTGTGGATGAAAAGCGGTGCTAAAATGCAGCTTGGTACCCAAAGCTTCTCGCAACTTCTTCCAAAATCGCGAGGTAAATCTCGGATCTCTATCCGACACGATAGAAATAGGCACCCCGTGTAATCTTACAATTTGAGAAACGTACAATTCAGCTAGTTTATCCAATGAAAAATCCGTACGCACGGGGATGAAGTGAGCTGACTTAGTCAGTCTATTGACGATAACCCAAATCGCATCCTTCTTACTTGCTGACAATCACAGTCCGGATACAAAGTCTATTGTGACTCGATCCCATTTCCACTCGGGTATCGTGATCGGCTGAAGTAATCCCGAAGGCAATTGATGTTCCGCTTTTACTTGTTGACATATTAAACATCTCAAAACAAAGTCGGAGATGTCTTGTTTCATACCATGCCACCAAAACCGACGTTTCAAATCGTTGTACATTTTCGTACTCCCCGGGTGAATTGACATTCGGCTACAATGGGCTTCGTTCAGAATCATCGAAATGAGTTCCGAATTCTTTGGAACACACAGACGACTTCTGAACCTCAAACAATCATCATCATCAATTTGAAACTCCGATTCCTTGTTCGGAACACACTCAGCCCGTTTTGCAACCAATTCATCATCAACTTTCTGAGCTTCACGAATTTGATGAATCAATAATGGTTTGGCCTTTAATTTAGCTACTAACACATTGTCGGGTAGAACAGACAAGTGTACATTCATCGCTCGCAAAGCAAACAGTGATTTCCGGCTTAAGGCGTCCGCAACCACATTAGCCTTTCCCAGGTGATAATCAATGACAAGCTCATAATCCTTTAATAACTCGAGCCAACGTCTTTGTCGCAGATTCAAGTCCCTTTGGGTCATCAAATATTTGAGACTCTTGTGATCCGAAAATACATGGCACTTCTCACCAAACAAATAATGTCGCCATATTTTCAAAGCAAATACGATGGCGGCTAGTTCGAGATCATGGGTCGGATAATTTATCTCATGTGGCTTCAATTGTCTCGACGCATAGGCCACAACTCGACCTTCTTGCATCAATACGCAACCCAACCCAAGTAGGGATGCGTCACTATAAATGACAAACTCTTTGCCTGATTCGGGTTGCACTAAAATTGGAGCTTCAGTCAAATAAGTTTTCAGTTGGTCGATACTTTTCTGACATTTCTCTCGTCCATTCGAACTTAACATCCTTTTGAAGTAGCTTCGTCATTGGTGTGGCTATCGTCGAGAAGCCTTTTACAAATCATCGGTAATAACCATGAGCCCGTGAAGCTCGAACTTCAGAATATTTCTTGGAGGCTTCAGTTAAGTATGGCTGAAATTTTGTTCGGTCGACTCGAATACCGATCTGAGATACCACATGCCCCAAGAAGCTAACCTCTCTTAACCAGAACTCACACTTGCTGAACTTAGCATATAACTGCTTATCTCGTAAAATTTGCAACACTAACCTCAGGTGTTCAGCATGTTCGGTCTCATTTCTTGAATAGACCAAGATGTCATCAATGAACACAACTACGAACTGATCCAAACATGATCTGAAGATCCGATTCCTCAAGTCCATAAATACCGCAGGGGCATTAGTGAGCCCAAATGGCATCACTAAGAATTCGTAGTGACCATACCTCGTTCTGAAGGCAGTTTTGGGTATGTCCGAATCTCGAATTCGCAACTGATAATAGCCCGATCTCAAATCTATTTTTGAGAACACGGAGGCTCCCTTCAATTGATCGAACAAATCATCGATTCGTGGTAACAGATATTTGTTCTTTATTGTCACTTTATTAAGCTGACGATAGTCGATGCATAGCCTCATGGTCTCGTCCTTCTTTTTCACAAACAACACTGGTGCTCCCCAAGGTGAAAAACTCGAGCGAGCAAAACCTCTATCCACCAACTCTTGCAACTAAGCTTTCAACTCCTTTAATTCCGTTGGTGCCATACGATACGGAGCTATCGAAATTGGAGTGGTACCAGGTACAATTTCGATGCCGAATTCCACTTCTCGAACCGGTGGCAATCCCGATAACTCTTCAGGAAAAACATCCGAATACTCACAAACCACTGGTACTAATTCCAGTTTCCTTTCTGTCTCTTTGCTCTCAAACACATACGCAAGGTACGCTTCACACCCCTTTTCCACATATCTCCGAGCGGTCATGGAAGATATTATCGCTGGCACTCCTTTTAAATCAGTAGACTCGACTCGGACTACCTCATTATTTGCACTCCTCAAATCAATGGTTTTCCTTTTGCAGTTCACCACTGCATCATGTATGGTCAGCCAATCCATACCAAGAATAATGTCAAATTCGTTAAACGGTAAAAGCATTAGATCGGCCGGAAAACAGGATTCTCGAATTATTAGGGGGCATCTCTTGCATACTTTATCAACAAGTACGTATCGACCCAAAGGGTTTGACACTCGAATTACGAACTCAGTAGACTCAACAGGTAGAGTCTTACTGGATGCTAAGGTTTCACATACATATGAATGAGTAGAGCCAGGGTCAATCAATGCAATCACACTAGTATCAAAGAGAGTGAAAGTACCAGTGATAACGTCAGGGGAGGATGCCTCCTCTCGTGCACGGATGGCATATGCTCTAGCAGGAGCACGGGTCTCGGATCGAACAACCGTATCAGAGGCTCCTCTCTGATTACCACCCCTACCTCCAGAAATTCTCGGGGGCTTACCTCTAGCCGTCGTTCCACTAGGCCTTGCACCTTGCATCTTATTCTTCTCATCTAGCTCCGTGCAATCTCTAATGAAGTGGTCCTTCGAACCGCATCCGTAACAGGCCCTGTTAACAGACTTACCCCAACATTCACCTAGGTATCATCTTCCACATTGGGGGCATTCAGGTTTCTCTTGACGATTATTGCCTACACTAGCTACCGAAGTAGCTCGGGAGTCCGTCGATGGTCGGGCTCTGATGGAAATTCCCGCAGTCGCCCTCGACTTACTAGTGTCCTCCCTGAACTTCTTTACAGCCGAGAACGGAGCTTTACTCGTCGATCTTTTACGATAATCTCTTGCTTCAAATTCAGCCTTCTTCTTCTCCTTTCCAAGTTCTTCCGCCTTGCAGCCTCGTTCGACTAGTGTTGCGAACTCCTTTATCTCCAAAATACCTACCAGTAGCTTTAAATCTTCATTCAATCCTTCTTCAAATCTTTTGCACATAGCAACCTCATCGGCCACACACTCCCGCGCATACCGACTGAGTCTTACGAACTCATGTTCATATTCAGATACTGACATACGGCCTTGCTTGAGCTCCAAGAATTCCTTACGTTTTTGATCGATGAACCGTTGACTAATATACTTCTTTCAAAATTCTGTTTGAAAGAAATCCCAAGTAACTCGTTCGTTTGGGACTATGGAAATCAAGGTCCTCCACCAATAGTAAGCTGAGTCCCGCAACAAGGATATAGCACACTTTAGACATTCATCGGGTGTGCATGACAGTTCATCAAACACCGAATGGTGTTATCAAGCGAAACTCGCCCTTTCGGCATCATCAGTAACTATGGCCCTAAACTCCTCAGCCCCGCGCTTCCTAATTAAGTCTACAGGTGGCTTACTCATCCTCACGGGATCAGTAACTGATGGCATTACGGGCTCTTGGGGTGGATTATTCAAATTCGGGGATTGTTGGACAGCCGGATTGGTTCGGGCATATTGCGCGACCCACTCATTCATCATGGTAAAGAAGGCTTGTTTAGCCCCCTCACCTTGATTATTCACAGATGACTAAGGTTCAACAGGCGGCGTCCCTTGTGCAGGAGCAGCCGCTACACTTTCAACGTCATCCGCCAAGGTTCTCTCTACACCGGGATCCATTTACTAATCAAAACAAAAATTTAACCGTCAGAAGTCATCACACATTTAAACATTAACAATTTGGCATGTATAGCTAGACTCATACGCACTATGGTAGTCCTAGAACCAACTAAACCATAGCTCTGATACCAATAAAATTGTAACACCCCGTTCCCGATACCGTCGCCTGAGTCGGACACGAGGGGTTCACAGGCTAAATCTCACTTGTCACACAGACCATTTTAAACATTTCCAGACAAGCTGACTAACTGCGTCACTGTCACCTTAAAAATCATATCTCGAGTTCCAGAACTCGGAAATCAGTTCCAAAAATTTTCCCTAAAACTAGACTCATAATTCCATCTTCACATTTTTTTCTACAATTTTTAGTCAAGCCAATTAGTACAGTTTATTAGTTTAAGTCTCCCCTGTTTCAGGGTTCGACTACACTGACCTTTGTGTGTTACGACTTAGATATTTTCCTGTACAGAGCTCCAACACTTATGCCGTTTGTTTCTAATGAAACTAGACTCACAAGGAAATCTGTACATGTAGAGCATAACTTCTAATTCCCTCTGGTTAATTTATAGTGAATTTTAAAATTCGGAACAGGGGATCCAGAAACCGTTCTGACCCTGTTTCGCGAAATCTTGAATATCTCTTAAAATCCGACTCATATGACCTTTTTGTTTATTTCATATGAAAGTAGGTTCATCAAGGTTAAATTACATAATTTATTCACTATTTAATTCCATTCCTACTATTTTTAGTGATTTTTCAATCTCACATCACTGCTGCTGTCAGCATCTGTTACTAAAGCAAACAATGACTATTTCATAATTCTTCCATGGCCAAACTATAATTCATCATACATAACACAAATTATGGCCACCTTATCAAAATTAAGATTTCTAAGACTCGTGACTATAGGTTTTAGAACCACACTCAACCGACCACATAGGCCATTTTCACATGGCTTAAAGTTTACAACCCAAAATTCAACAAAACAAAATAGCCTATACATGCCAAATGTTCTCCTAGATCGACTAAGAAGACAATACCAAAGATTGCTTGCTGGTGTGATGACTTCGATGACGGTTCCGAGCACACAAAAGAGACGAGTCCAAGAGACCTAAAATAGGTGACAAGCAAACACCGGGTGAGTATATAACTCAGTAAGTCATAAGCATTTCACAACCAAAATTATCACAAAATGAAACAATGAAACGGGGCTATATACTCCATCCATACCGAACTACACCATGGTCCCTTAGACCCTTCGGTTCAATCTCACACCAATTCACCCAATGACATTTCATATACTATTTAATAGGATAATTGTGGCATTTCTATACATCATCTCATTTTCGCTACAATCATGCAAATAATGAAATTTCATCTATTCCACAATACCTTATTTACGTGACCGCAATTGTAATCATCACATAGGTACAAAACTTATCAAGCTCAACCCTGAGCGTGAACATAGAGCCTATTCGCCATGTGAAACACCCCGTACCCGAGTCCGTTACCGGAGTCGAACACGAGTTGCACACGGACTTAACTTAATTATTTTCACAGTCCATTTAAAAATTTCCAGACAAGCTGGTTACTGCATCACTGTCGCCTTAAAAATCATATCTTGAGTTTCAAAACTCGAAAACTGATTCCGAAAATTTTACCCAAATTTAGACTCACAGATCCATCCGTGGATTTATTTCTAGAATTTTTGGTCTGGCCAATTGGTACATTTTATTAGTTAAAAGTCACCCCTGTTTCAGGGTTTGACTACACTGACCTTTGCGCATTACGACCTGGATATCTTCCTGTACAGGGCTCCAACACTTATGCCGTTTGTTTCTAATGAAACTAGACTCACAAAGAAATCTGTAAATGTAGAGAAAAACTTCTAATTCCCTCTGGTTAATTTACAGTGAATTTTCAAAGTCGGAACAGGGGATCCAGAAACTGTTCTGCCCCTGTTTCGTGAAATCTTGAATATCTCTTAAAATCCGACTCATATGACCGTTTCGTTTCTTTCATATGAAATTAGGTTCATCAAGGTTTAATTACATAATTTATTCACTATTTAATTCCATTCCTACTATTTTTAGTGATTTTTCAATCTCACATCACTGCTGCTGTCAGCATCTGTTACTCAAGCAAACAATGACTATTTCATAATTCTTCCATGGCCAAGCTATAATTCATCATACATAACACAAATTATGGCCACCTTATCAAAATTAAGACTTCTAAGACTCGTGACTGTAGGTTTTAGAACCACACTCAACCGACCACATAGGCCATTTCCACATGGCTTAAAGTTTACAACCCAAAATTCAACAAAACAAAATAGCCTATACATGCCAAATGTTCTCCTAGATCGACTAAGAAGACAATACCAAAGTTTGCTCGCCGGTGTGATGAATTCGTTGACGGTTCCGAGCACACAAAAGGAGACGAGTCAAAGAGACCTAAAATAGGTGACAAGAAAACCCCGAGTGAGTTTATAACTCAGTAAGTCATAAGCACTTCACAATTATCCATTAGCAAAATTCATCACAAAGTGAAACAATGAAACGAGGCTAAGTGTTTCATCCATACCGAACTATACCATAGTTCCCTTAGACCTTTCGGTTCAATCTCATACATTCACATTTCATATTCTATTCAATAAGATATTTGAGACAATTTCCATATATCAACTCATTTTCACCACAATCATGCAAACAAACGAACTTTCATCTATCCCATGATACCTTATTTACGTGTTTGCAAGTTTAATCATTACATAGATTTAAAGCTTACCAAGCTCAACCCCGAGTATGAACATAGCGCCTATTCGCCATGAGCTCAAGGTACTTACTCTTTCCGCTGTCCATGATCAACTCGATAAAGTCGCACCCTCCATGTAAGTAACCGATCGAACATATATATTAAATTCGCACACGTAGTGCTTAATTATCGATCACGCACACTTAGTGCCATGTGATTTAAGCTCGCACACATAGTGCCACATAATTTAAGTTCGCACACTTAGTGCCATACTTTTCAAGCTCGCACACTTAGTGCCAACCTTGTCACCGTGCCCATTTATTGCCCGCACACTTAGTGCCGAGACCAAACACTCTACACATTTTACTACCTTTACATTTTCAACAATGTCATCATTCCATACACATACATTTTCATTTACGCATCAACTCATTAAACACAATTGCATATATATTATGATCATTTAAATCAATACCAAATATATGCTTAATGACTTACTTTGTGTTGGGTAAATAATTCCAAGCCGGCTACTCGATGACCTTCGATTTCCCCTTGTTGGACGCCTCTCCTTTAGGATTTGAGCTTAAACAATTAAATTAACCCATTCAACTACTTTGTAAAATATTTGTATCACACATTAAAATTTCATTTCATAGGATACACATGACAAATTCTTATCCTTCTACCCCATGCTTTTGAACTATTTGGTTCACAACCTTAGGCTCTCACCCTATTGCCAACTATCCTAATCAAGGATAGTATCACAAGTGTGTACACCCATATGGCCGAATGTGCAAGATTAAATTCAACACCACCTATGTGCTTAATTAGGTGCCCGAATATACACATAAGCACATTTAGCATTTGATACATTCGGCCTTAGCATAGATTTCATTAAAAGTCCCTATTAGCCACTTCACCATCAATTTTCTCATCTACTTAATATTTCATACTCATCATGCTAGCCGAATACTACTTATTTAAGTTCAACACCCTTATATACCACACTATCATCAAATATGATATCTAATTCTTCTCTTTCTCTTTTCATCAAGACAACCTATATGAACATTTAACTAATTCAAACTTCACCATCTTAATGCCCATTATAGCCGAATGTACCAAGCATTTATCATTTTGCAACATGAATTCTATAGCATGGCCGAATACTCATGCACACACACACACAACGACAAGAACTCAATGACCTAAAAATCTCCAAAACACAAATCATACCTATCATATTTACTTATATGGCCGAATATACATACCCCCATATAATACCATTTTCATTTCATTTAACACTTAATTTCTACCACACAAACACTTGGCCGAATAATCCTAACTAGCAAAACTCCCCATTTGTTCATAGCATCTTTTAGATTATCATATAGGTTACAATAATAGCTTAACTACTAGCTAGATTCTCATAAAAATCAATAGAAATAACATAAACTCCTACCTTATTTAACCTCCAAGATAGCCGAATGCCCTAGACAAGTTCCTTCCTCTTTCCTCTTGTTTCGGCTGTGCAAGAAGGTAAGGAAGATGAACACACTCTTACCTTTTTTTCCTTAAAGGTGATCAAAAAATGCCTTAATCTTCAATTTCCTCTCCTTTTTCTTTTCTTTTGGTACGGCAAAGGGGGGGGAGAGAAGAAGGATGAATATCTTTTTTTTTTTAACACTCTTCCAGTCCTTTTTAATTATCCTTTCTTCCATACCATAAGGCCATTAACTATTATCATGCTAACATAAAATGTATATAATATCTATCCACCATCTTAATGGCCGGCCACTAAGTTAAAAGTGGTCCATTTGACATGCAAGTCCTTCATGTCAATAACTCATGCATTATTTGGCCATTTAAAATTCACCTATCACATTTTCAAGTCCTATCACATGGGTCCTTTCTTATAAATTAGCACCTAATTAATAAAAATCAAGGCACGAAATATTCACACAAACAAATTCCACGTACAATAAGCACAGAATATATCACCTAATTATTTTTGTGACTCGGTTTTGTGGTCCCGAAACCACTCTTCGACTAGGGTCACATTAGGGGTGTCACACCATGAGCTCAAGGTACTTGCTCTTTCCGCTGTCCATGATCAACTCGATAAAGTCACAACCTCCATGTGAATAATCGATCGGAGATATACACATTAAGTTCGCACACATAGTGCTTAATAATCGATTTCGCACACTTAGTGCCATGTGATTTAAGCTCGTACACATAGTGCCATACAATTTAAGTTCGCACACTTAGTGCCATATATTTCAAGCTTGCACACTTAGTGCCAATCTTGTCACCGCGCCCACTTATTGCCCGTACACTTAGTGCCGAGACCAATCACTCTACACATTTCACTACCTTTTTACATTCAATAATGTCATTATTCCATACACATACATATCATCTCATTAAACACAATTGCATAGATATTAAGTTCATTTAAGTCAATACCAAATATATGCTTAATGACTTACTTGTATTGGGTAGAACGGTTCCCACTCGGCTACTCGATTGCTTTCTCCTTTCCTTTATCCAATTGTGGCCCTCTAAGCTCTTGAGCTAATTCAAACAAATTTAACTTATTAAAGTCTCACTTGCTAGCTTATGGCTAAATACACATATCATTAGCCCAATATCAAATAACTAAACACTTTAGTCAATTCTCTTTCACTATGCACACATTCGGCACTTTCATTCATCACTCTACCAAGCATGTGATGTTCAAACACAACCAACTCACATTCGGCCCTAGCTCATAACAAGGTAGCCGATTATCTAAGTCAAGAATAGGCATCAATATGCTTGCCTCTAACCGAATGCATGCACAACAAATTCCCCTCATGTGGCCGAATATGCATGTCCATGTTGAGGCCAATTATATACTTCAAAACCGGAACATCATCATATGTAAATGTACACCTTGAGATAGTCTATATGCCATACCAATGCATCATGTGCAAACATATATATATATATGTACAAGAGCCGAATCTCAAGTTGATCATAACCACATATAAACATATATCCAAAACACAAATTTTACCTATCATGCATAAGCATAAATCATGCTTATGAACACACCATGGCCGAATACATCATACCATACCCTTTCAAATTTCAGTCATGGTTAAACAAAGAACTCAATGTCTTACTTAAGAATGCTAAAAAGAAAATTCAAGAGTAGTCAATCCACCATCACATGCATCATTAACAAGCTTCACATTTAGCATGCAATGGCTTTAACACAACATAAACCTTGGCCGAATACCATTCCCATGACATAGCAAAGATTTGAACCATGGGCTAATATGAACATCAAGCTAGCAACTAAAACATGCATGAATCTCATGGCACAACCTCAAACATACCTTAATCTAGACACAAGTATGGCCAAACCTCCTCCTAATCCTCTTGCAAACCAAACATGAAGCAAAACTCCTTCCTTCTTAGAATTTTCAGCCCAAAGAAATGAGAATGGATGAACAACATTTTTTTCTTTTTCTTTTTCTCAACTCACGGCAAAAGGGGGGGGACACTCACCTATTCTCTTTTTTTTTTCTTCCATTTCTTTATTACTCATACTCCTTATTTTATTTTTTTCTGCCATACACCATTGTCACAACATGTTTCATGACATGTTTTGCCCATCCTCCTTTGTCATGGCCGGCCACTTCATGTTAGGGGGGGAAATTGTCATGCAAGTCCCCTCTTTTGAGTACATGCACTATTAAGCCACTTTATATATGCCTAGCACATTTCTAATTTTTTTTTCACATAAGTCCTACGTACTCCTTTCACATGCAATAGACTAAATCAAAGCTTAAAAATTTTCGCACATTCATATTCACATATTCTAGACAATAAATATTATGTTCAAACATTTCGGTGACTCGGTTTAGCGGTCCCAAAACCACTTCCCGACTAGGGTCAATTTTGGGCTGTCACAAACATTGCTGATATTACAGCTGGCAACCCTTTTAAGTCCATAGACTCAACTCAGATTATCTCGTTATTTGCGCATCTCAAATCAATAGTCTTGCCTTTGCAATTCACAACCGCATCATGCACGGTCAACCAATCTAAACCAAGAATAACATCAAATTCATCGAACGGCAAAAGCATCAAGTCTGCCGGAAAACAGGAACCTCGAAATACTAGGGGACATTTCTTACACATTTTGTTGACAAGCACGTAATAACCCAAGGGATTTGACACCCGAATTACAAACTCAGTAGACTCAGTAGGTAAAGTCTTATTGGATGCTAAGGTTTCGCATATATAAGAATGAGTAGAACCAGGGACAATCAAAGCAATCACATTAGTATCAAAGAGAGTAAAAGTACCGGTAATAACATCTGGCGAGGAAGCATCCTCGCGTGCGCGTATGGCATAAGTCCTAGCAGGAGCACGAGCCTCGGATCTAGTTGTAGCATCTCTCGACCCTCTCTGACCGCCACTAGAATTGCCCATATTTCTAGATGGCCTACCTCGAGCAGTGGTAGCACCTGGTTTCCCACTCTAACTTACATTTTGTTCAGGCAACCTCGGGCAATCCTTGATAAAGTGGTCAGCTAATCCACACTTATAGCAGGAGCGATCACGGAACCTACAGCTCCCCAAATGCCATTTACCACAATGCTGACACTCCGTTCTGTCTCGACGTTCATTCCCAACACTGGAGACCGAAGTGCCTCGTGTACCCACTGGGGGTCGATCACGATCTCGTCTAAAAAGGCCCGAAGCGCCTCTAGACCGGCCCACATCATCTCGAAATCTCTTCGATGCCTGTTGAAGAGACTTTCCCGAGGACCTTTTACAAAATTCTCCAGTTCCCACATCAACTTTTTGTTTTTCTTTTCTAAGCTCTTCGGCTTTACAAGCTCGCTCGACAAGTACTACGAACTCTCGTATTTCAAGAATGCCAACGAACATTCTTATATCTTCATTCAGCCCATCCTCAAAGCGTTTACACATGATAGCCTCGGACGAAACACATTCCCGAGCGTATCTACTAAGTTTAACAAATTTTCGCTCGTAGTCAGTAACTGACATAGAACCTTGCTTAAGTTCAAGAAATTCCTTCCGTTTTTGATCAACAAATCTCTGACTGATATACTTTTTCCGAAACTCAGTTTGGAAAAACTCCCAAGTTACTTGCTCTCGGCACACTGTGAAGTCGAGTACTCCACCAATAGTAGGCGAATCGCGTAGCAAGGAGATGGTACACTTTAGGCATTCATCGGTGTACAAGATAGCTCATCGAAATCCGGATAGTGTTGTCCAACCAAAATTCAGCTTGCTCGGCATCGTCGCTATCCGTAGCTTTAAATTCAGTAGCCCCATGTTTTCGGATTCTGTCAACTGAGGGCTTACTTGACCTTATTTGGTCAGTTACCGGAGGTATTGTAGGTGCGGGGGTTGCATTAGTCGGAAATGGAGGTTGTGGAACAGCCGTATTAGTTCGAATGTATTGGTTGAACCAATCATTCATCACGCTATAAAAAGCTTGCCTAGCCTCATCATTCGGATTGCTAGCAATAGGTTGGGAGTCCGCCGGTGCTGTCCCTTGCACGGGAGTAGGCGCCACACTCTCCACATCATCAGCTATTGCTCGGTTGGGATCGGGATCCTTTACTATAAATAAACACAAATTCAAGATGTCAGAAATCACCACACTATCAATTTATCACATAATGGCATGTATAGCTAGACCCAAACGTATTACGGTAGTCCTAGAATCGACTAAACCGTGGCTCTGATACCAATAAGATTGTAACACCCCGTACCCGAGACCGTCGCCGGAGTCGGACACGAGGGGTTAACGAGCTAAATCCACTTATTGCACCGACCAATTTAACATTTCCAGACAAGCTGGATAACTGCGTCACTATCGCCTTAAAAATCATATCTCGAGTTTCAAAACTCGAAAACTAATTCTGTAAATTTTCCCTGAATTTAGACTCATATATCCATCCGTGGATTTATTTCTAGAATTTTTGGTTGGGCCAATTGGTACAGTTTATTAGTTAAAATCTCCCCTGATTCTGGGTTCAACAACTCTGACCTTTATGTATTACGACTTGGATATCTCCCTGTACAGTGATTAAATACTCATGCCATTTGTTTCTAATGAAACTAGAATCAAAGGGGAATCTATACATATAAGGCATGACTTCTAATTGTTTCTGGATAATTTATGGTAAATTTTCAAAGTCGAAACAGGGGATCCAGAAACCGTTCTGTCCCTATCTCACGAGAACTTTAATATCTCTTAATATACTACTCATATGATCCTTTCGTTACTTTCATATGAAAATAGATTCATCAAGGTTCGATTACATAATTTATTCACTATTTAGTACCATTTATACAAATTTTAGTGATTTTTCAAATCCACACCACTGCTGCTGTCAGTATCTGTTTCCAAGGTAAACTTTACCTATTTTGTGGTTTCCATGGACCAACTATATTTTTGTCATACATAGGTCCACATATGATCATATTTAGCCATTCCAATGGCTGAACATTTGCCCAACACTTCCATTCCAGTCCATAGTCACATCATGAAACCATATATATATACATAAACACAATGGTCTAATGCCATACTCCATTTTTACGAGCCATTTTCGCATTGCTGTACACATATACATCATAAAAAGTACTTGAAAACAACAAAGGGTAGTCCTATACATGCCATATCCAGAGTTCAACTAAAAGAGTACCAAAAAAGGCTTTGATAGTGTGGATGACTTCGACTTCGATGATCCCGAATCCGATAGCTAACGAGCAAAATCTAGAAAACAAAGAGACAAAGCAACGGGGTAAGCATTTTAATGCTTAGTAAGTCTCAAGTAATGAAATCAGCTTTGACTAAAGTATTACATTCACATAGCTAAATGAATCACTTTATTGATACACATTCTCATAATCATACTTACTTCACACTTCATCAACATATAAACACACAAGGTATCGACCTATCTAAGAGCCGAGAGTTCGTTAGTCGATTGAACAATTTCTATTTCAAACGAATCGACTTTTCCGATGCACATGCAAACATACCTTATCATTTGGGCTTTTCGAGCGTACTAATTGAATTTATTACAGCATAAAACGCTCACCTACAAACCAAGTTTCTTCGGAATTTAACCGGATATAACCACAAGCACAATTGCCTTCGGTCTTAACCGGGTATAGCAACTTCATACGAATGCCTTGGTCTTAGCCCGGATATAACAACTTGCACAAATGCCTTGGTCTTAGCCGGATATAACAACTCATACGAATGCCTTGGTCTCAGCCGGATATAATCACTAGCATAATTGCCTTGGGACTTAGCCGGGTATCATTCAAATGCTCATGCACACATATATCAATAGTCATGACACATCCATATTTCATTTTCATTCATCGAGGCTCAAACACAAAACATTTATCAAACCTTTCCAATTTCGGCTCAATAGCCACACACACAAAGAGCATAATTTCAATTGACTTTATAACGTAGTCCCTACGCACATTCGGCTATCCGCCGTAATATGACAAATCATTTCAACATAATTCAAGTAGGGTCATTACTCGAAGACTTACCTCAGATGTTGTCGAACGATTTCGACGGCTATTCGCTCACTTTTTCCTTCCCCTTATCCAACTTTGGTCCTCTAAGCTCTTGAGCTTAATTCAAACAAATAGAGCTTATTTAATAATTTATCAATTTAACAATCCGATTAAATACATTTATATTATACAATTAGGCGCGAATAGCTTTATTGACTAGTTATTCAAGCATTATACATGTGCTCTACTCATGCACCACCAAATAATAGGACTAGCTTAATACCTTCCATTTTCGAATTCATCGACATCATTTTGTTCCTCACAACACACATTTTGTCCCTAACCATCATAAGAGCCCAAGGCATCACTTACAATGCCGAATTCCAATTAAGTCTACCATCATAGCATTATCATATTTATGCACTTGGTAAGTTGCATTTGAACACATTTGGCACTAGGTGTCCAAACCAATGTTCCTCGAACATTAAACTCAATTTATAACCCATTCAAAATTCCTTAGCAACAAGCATTTAACAACAATGTACTTAACCAATTCCTTAAGCACACATTCGGCAACATATATATATATATATGTCAATGACTAAAACACTTAGGCCAATTCTTTCCATTTTGTATCTATGCACCTATTTGATCATTAGTTTAGTTCAAACACCCTTACACCAAGATTCATCCAATTTAACATGAAACACAAACCTAAATCCTCAATAGCTACCATGGCCGAAAGTTCTAGTCATCCCAAAATCAAAATTCTTAGCATGGGCTACCTAGAGGATTTGATGACTAGTTCAAATCTCAAACCATTTATCATACTTATCAAAATATATAACATTACCACCATTTTTCTTTAACCTCTACCATGGCCGAATGTTCATATCACCATCCATTTCAAAGATTTCGGCATGGTTAAGTAAGGGACTTAGAATCTAGCTTAAAACCATGCTAAGATTTTAAAGGACTAGTTTGAGTTTCTTACTTTAATGAAGGCTTACCATGGCCGAATAGCTCCTCCTCTTCCTCTCTTAGAATCGGCCATGAAGAAAACATGAGAAAGACTCCTTTGTTTCTTTTCTCTTTTCCTTATTTTATTTACTTATGTTATAAAATATAAGCTACTAACTAATAATTAATACATATTATGTGCATATAAGCCCATCATGGCCGGCCACTACTTATGATATATGGGAAATTTGACATGCAAACCCCTCATTTTTGCATGCATGATCAACTAGTCATCACACATTTCCCCATCATACTTTCAAAGTTTACTACTAGGTCCTTTCTAGTGAAATTCACATTTATAACTCTAAATCAAAACATCAAAAATGTCACACATGAGTTAACACATATTATAGGCATCAAAATAAATTTTAAATTATTTTTATGCCTCGGTTTTGTGGTCCAGAAACCACATTCCGACTAGGGTCGTTTTAAGGCTGTCACAAAATATGTGAAGTTATGTGAAGTGATTCTATGTTTATATTCAAATATAAACACTTGGTCCTTGTGGAAAGGTTTGTGGAAGTATATGATTTTATTTTTAGGTGATTACGATCTTGGAAAATTAAATGTGAATATGATATTGTATTTCATTCGTTTCAATTGAACTAAAGCTGATAGTGAAGCATTTTAATGCCTATGTTATATGAGTTCGATCTTGAATGACATGATATACATGTTTAGATAATTTCAATGCAAGGAATGTGTGAAAGAGCAAATTTGTAATAAATCTCCTTGGGACAGCAACTGTAGCATGATTTTGGAAAATCACCATAAATTTTTGAAATTGAATTAGAAGCTAAATAAATTATAAAATTAAATCTTAATGAGTCTAGTTTCTTATAAAAGAAACCATGTAAGCAAAAGAATTTTATATAATCAGATATTTGAAGTGGAGTGAGATAGAGTCAAAATGACTTTGAAATCTCCTGTTCTATCTTTAGAAAATCATTGTAAATTGTACAATGATGATTATAAGATAAAATTTATATTCTTAGACTCCTTAATGAGTCTAGTTTCAAATGAAGTAAACGATAACATATTTTGAATTCTGTATAATGAGAAAATTGATTTGTAGTGAAGAGTGGTCAGAATAGTCAAACAGTAAAATAGGGGAAACTTAAATAAAAATCTGGTATTGATTGGTCTAACCAAAAATTCTAAAAATTTTATGGATGGAAGATACATAAGTCTATTTTCAGGAAAAATTAACGGCACTTTATTTGGAGTTTCTTATCTCCAGTTATAAATAATTTAGTGACTGTTGCTTAGGAAAACAGCTTGTAGTGAATTTGTGATTTTGCTGCAAACATGGTTAAAACTAGTTAATGAGATACTTTTCGAGTTCTTATGATCTTATTTGTGATTTCAATATTTGGTTTTAATTGAGTTCAGATTCAAGTGAGGTGAATTTGCTAATTATGCATTATGTTCATGGATACTTGGCCGAAATGGCAATTACCTAGGAATGATTTCTTGAAAATTTGAAATAATCGAGCTATAAGTAAATTAATTGTTTGCATTGCTTAAAACTTACTAAGCATTGAAGCTTACTCCGTGTTCTCTTTTCCATTCCTTATAGGTTTATCCTTTAGTTCGAGTTGGAAGAGCCGGAGATATCATCACACTATCGAGTCATTATGTGAGTTGAGAAGATGGTATATCATCATGATTTAAGGCATGTATAGGATAGACTATAGGTAGAATGATATTTTGTCTTTGTATACATTATAGCCATGCGAAGATGGCTCGCTTATTTTGTTTAGAGAAGCCTTATAATTGAACTAATGTGTTGAAATTTTTTAGTTATAACTTGATAGTAGTTAATTTGTTATTAGACATTCGGTTATGTTTTGATAGTTAGTCATTTTGGAAATTTATAAGAGCTCTTATGAAAAATCAATGAGACAGGTTGCATTGTTGATAATTTATGTCTGGTAAATATCTTTGACCTTATAGAAGTTTTGTTCAGTCAAGTAATACCTCATAACCTTATTCTGGCAACGGACACGGGTTAGGAGTGTTACATTTAGTGGTATCAGAGCTATGGTTTAGTCGATTCTCGGACTAACCTAGCGTATGTGAGTCTAGCTATACATGCCATATTACTACTCGTGATAGTGTGACATCTCCCGACTCTAACGAAATTGTTTTGTAAGACAGATATGCTTTCCAACCGAGATAATTTCGATAGTACGTAATGTTATACTCGACGCTTGAGTGAAAATGTGTTGGTGATGAGTTGAAACTCATAAAAGGTATGAATCAGAATGCATGATATTCTGCTATTGATAAATGTTATAATTATATGAGTATATGAGTTGTGATGTTGGGTAAATGATGGTTGTGTGAATATTTTGACTTAGAATTTATGATTTGATTTAGCGTATGAGCTATGTGTTAAGTACCAAGTGATCATAAGTAAATGATTGCTAGATGTTTGAGAATGCGGAATTAGTAATGAACTATTCGTTCATAATAGTATGTGTGATGTGCATGCTTACGTAAGTGTTAAAATTGTTGGCTTTACAACCCTCACCCCCTCATCGGTAAAGCATTGTAATGAGATCCGTGCTATATGGATTAAATACGTTTACGAGTGTGAAAATTACAGAGTTTCGTGGTTGAAAGATTAGTATTGTGATCATATAAAAGAATGTGTCCGCAAGTGAAGATAGTAATAGAAAAGATATTAGATCATGTTGAAGACCATTCGTTATATGCCAATTCACTGTTAAAGAAGAAGTTGAATTCGATGAGATGAAAGTATTCAGGTATGATGTCTAAAGAACGTATTAACTGGAAGTTTTTCTAAATTGATTTTTGTTAGTAATGGGATATTGTGAAATCAGTGATGATAGAATTATACAGTAGGATAATGTTTGAATTGAAATGATAGCTGAGTGCAGTGGTTATAGTCGGGTAGTTACTACGTTTTCTTCTGGGAAAATGATTATAGTCTTCGGGGTTCTGAGCGAGAATCTTTATGTGTTTTACGATCGACAATCATGTGATTAATCTTATCAAGTGATGAGTAGTTATTGGTGAGCTAGAGACTAAATTGATGTTTAATCAGCAAATTTGTGAGGCTAAGAGGTCATCGTTGAATTACAAGTTAAAAAGGGTACAACGTAAATTGATTTCGATTTAGAATTTGATTGGAACCGACAATCATTCGTTGTGTCGAGATAGAGTTCGTGTATTGAGAAATCCGAGATTTTACAACAATTGTGACATCTAGCACAGTGGTGATTATCTTTCCGTACGGGGAGTACTAAAAGAGTACCAGTTTTTATTGTTCAAATGGAGACACGAGGATTATATCGTGTTACTAAAATAAACTCTTGTGAGCTTTGGGTATGGAGTTACTTTGTCACACTGTGTTCTAGAACTTGAAAGCAACCGAGAAAGACATTTATTATTGGTTAAGTTTCCGATAATAATAATGGTTATGAGATGAATGTTAAGATAGCATTGTATGAGAGAGGTATGGTTGCAATTACTGAACTTTGTTGTATTGAATTGAATTTTGATAAAAAGAATTTCGGGGTTGATGTGATTGGAAAGAGTGAGGGGAAATAAAAGTAATTCGTGACCGTCTAAAACCAGTTTCAGATTGGCAGAAAATATATGTGGGCTTGATGTGCAAAAGCATTGAATTTTCAATTAGAAAATTGAGTATTTGTGAAAGTATTATAGTGGGAGTAGAATTTTTCGATTTAGCTATAAAGAGAAGTTGAGTTCGCAATTCATCGGATTGAATGAGATTATTAGTAGAACTTGGGAAGACCCGTAATGTGTTTCTTATATATATGATGTGACGATATAAATAAGATCCTTTATCTATAGTATCTCTTACAGAAGTAGAAACTCAGCTTGTTATGATGTATAGCAAAGAGCAGATCATAATCTTAGCTCATGAGATTGAAAAGTTGAGAAATCTGAGGCTAGGTGAGAAATTGATGAGCCTTGTGAAAGTAAATCTAATTTATTTCCTGGTAAGATTTTCGAGGACGAAAATCCCTAAGGGGGGAGAGTTGTAACAACCCGTTTTTAGGGTTAATCAGAACAGTGGTTTTGGGGCCACTAAATCCGATAAGTAGGTTTGTAAATATTATATTTAATATTTATGAGTTAATTGTGAGTTTAAAAAAGGTTTTTGATATTGTGATTTTTGTTTTATAAGCGATTTATTAAGCTCAAGTGGTATGACCCTAAGGTCAAGTGGTATGACCCTAAGGTCAAGTGGGTTTAGAAAATGAGGTATCGAGATCTTATTTCTATAAACCGAGTCGTAAATATTTTTATAAATATTTACGGAGTGGCAATAGGATGATATTAAAGTTTCGTTGAAAAATTTTATTGTTTTGATAGTTAATTAAGCAAAAAGGACTAAATCGCGCAAAGCGTAAAAGTTGTGTTCTATAAGTTAAAGATATTAAATAGCTATGGAATTAAATAGTGGGAGTCCTTAAGTGGTAATTATTCCATAATTGTTGGTAGTGGAATTCCATGGCTTGGTATAATGGAAATTATTAATGTATATTAAGGTTAAATATGGTATTTGGTAATTATAATAAAATAAAATAAAACAAAAGCCAAATTACATGCTATCATCTTCATCAATAGCCGAATGTGAGAAAGAAAATAATGTTCTCAAAGCTTTGAAGGTTCGGCCATGGTTGTTCATGCATGTAAGTCCATGTCGTCTCGGTTTTTAATAATTTTTACGTTTTGAGATCGTTGCTTCGTAATCTAGTCGGCTCTGTACCTCTAATTTTAAAATTATTAAAGTATTTGGATGATGCCATTATTGAATGTTTGAGTATCTTGTTGTTTGATGATGAGTAATAAATCTTTGATGTTTGATTTTCATGTTTGATTAAGTGATTTTTGATAAAAATGTGTATTAAGGACTAAATTTAGAAATTTGTAAATTGAGGGGTCAAAACGTGAAATAAATAAAAGAAATGGGTTGCTAGAGACCTAAGGTAAATTCCGCCTAACATGGGTTTGATGAAATTTTGAGTAATTTGTGTTATTTTGAAATAGGGATTAAATTGTAAAAATGTGAAATGTTAGGGGATAAAATGCAAAATGCCCAAATTATGTGTCTTTAGATAAAATTTAATGAAATGTTGAATAAGTGAGTTAATTTTGATATTAATTAGATTGGCAAAAGTAGAACTCGGATTTGGATCGGGGTGAAAATCAAAATGGTCGATTAGTCGTCTCGTTCCGATTATCGTCTTCCGAGGTAAGTCCTTAAGTAATTATATTTGATTTGCTGCGCGCTTAAGATTATATAATATGATAAGTAATTATTTGATGTTTACAAGTTCGAATTGCAATAAGTATATTGAATTTCGACTATAAAGCCGAATATGAAATGGATGATTTATGTATATAATGTGGCCGAATGACTATTAAGTGATGATGTGAAAGTGTGTAATATGTGTATACAATTTTATTGTACTTGTTTGTATAAAATCGAATGTGAATTGAATGATATATATGTGGTGACAGAATAGCTATTATGAAACAAAGTCAAAGAATGGGATATTTGTATAATAGATGAATTGTGACTATTGTTCCTACTTGATCGAGGTTGTGTGTGAAATAATTTGTGAATATGGCATATAGTTGAATGGTTATTAAAAGTGAAACTAGGATAATGAAAAGATTATGTGTTCCTTGTGTATGATTATTGAACTGAAAGTTAAAAGGTAGGTGTACATTTTGTGCTTATATTCGAATGAAGCAATTAAATTGCTAATGTGAAATGTTATGTGAAATGTGTTAACATGTGAATAAATATGCAAGACACTGAAAATGTATCCGGGCTAAAGTCCCTTGCAGCTTCAGGTCTTTGAAATGTATCCGGCTGAAGTCCCGCATGCTTCGTGCTGGAAATATATCCGGGCCAAAGTCCCGCAGGCTTCGTGCTGGAAATGTATCCGGGCCAAAGTCCCGCAGGCTTCGTGCTGGAAATGTATCCGGGTTAAAGTCCCATGAGCTTTGTGCTGATAATATAATTTCGGTTTTATACCTAGTGGGCCAAGTGCCGATGAATTTGATAAAAGAATACAATTACAAGATCCTACACTAAGTTGACAAATTGAATGTGCATTACATATTAAGTTGGCCAGGTATGTATCATGTACTCGTATGCGATTTTGATTTGAATTAAATTATAAATATATAAAGTGATGCATCTGTGAATAAGTGTTATGACTATAAATGTGATTGTGATATATTCAGTAAATATGTGAAGTTATGTGAAGTGATTCTATGTTTATATTCAAATATAAACACTTGGTCCTTGTGGAAAGGTTTGTGGAAGTATATGATTTTATTTTTAGGTGATTACGATCTTGGAAAATTAAATGTGAATATGATATTGTATTTCATTCATTTCAATTGAACTAAAGCTGATAGTGAAGCATTTTAATGCCTATGTTATATGAGTTCGATCTTGAATGACATGATATACATGTTTAGATAATTTGAATGCAAGGAATGTGTGAAAGAGCAAATTTGTAATAAATCTGCTTGGGACAGCAACTGTAGCGTGATTTTGAAAAATCACCATAAATTGTGGAAATTGAATTAGAGGCTGAATAAATTATGAAATTAAAGCTTAATGAGTCTAGTTTCTTATAAAAGAAACATGTAAGCAAAAGAATTTTAGATAATGAGATATTTGAAGTGGAGTGAGACAGAGTCAAAATGACTTTGAAATCTCCTATTCTATCTTTAGAAAATCATTGTAAATTGTACAATGATGATTATAAGATAAAATTTATATTCTTAGACTCCTTAATGAGTCTAGTTTCAAATGAAGTAAATGATAACATATTTCAAATTCTGTATAATGAGAAAATGGATTTGTAGTGAAGAGTGGTCAGAATAGTCAAACAGTAAAACAGGGGAAACTTCAATAAAAATCTGGTATTGATTGGTCAAACCAAAAATTCTGAAACTTTTATGGATGGAAGATACATAAGTCTATTTTCAGGAAAAATTAACGGCACTTTATTTGGAGTTTCTTATCTCCAGTTATAAATAAATTAGTGACTGTTGCTCAGGAAAACAGCTTGTAGTGAATTTGTGATTTTGTTGCAAACATGGTTAGAACTAGTTAATGAGATACTTTTCGAGTTCTTATGATCTTATTTGTGATTTCAATATTTGGTTTTAATTGAGTTCAGATTCAAGTGAGGTGAATTTGCTAAATATGCATTATGTTCATGGATACTTGGCCGAAATGGCAATTACCTAAGAATGATTTCTTGAAAATTTGAAATAATCGAGCTATAAGTAAATTAATTGTTTGCATTGCTTAAAACTTACTAAGCATTGAAGCTTACTCCGTGTTCTCTTTTCCATTCCTTATAGGTTTATCCTTTAGTTCGAGTTGGAAGAGCCGGAGATATCATCACACTATCGAGTCATTATGTGAGTTGAGAAGATGGTATATCATCATGATTTAAGGCATGTATAGGATAGACTATAGGTAGAATGATATTTTGTCTTTGTATACATTATAGCCATGCGAAGATGGCTCACTTATTTTGTTTAGAGAAGCCTTATAATTGAACTAATGTGTTGAAATGTTTTTGTTATAACTTGATAGTAGTTAATTTGTTATTAGATATTCGGTTATGTTTTGATAGTTAGTCATTTTGGAAATTTATAAGAGCTCTTATGAAAAATCAATAAGACAGGTTGCATTGTTGATAATTTATGTCTGGTAAATATCTTTGACCTTATAGAAGTTTTGTTCAGTCAAGTAATACCTCATAACCTTATTCTGGCAACAGACACGGGTTAGGAGTGTTACATGAATGGTGTGTATGATATGGAAAAATGTAATGCTTGTTGTGTCATGTGAAATTGAATGGCAAATTATTGTTACATGAATTGAGTGTTAAATTACTATTACCTGGGTTGTATGAATTGCTACACGGTTGTACTTGACGAGATTTCGACAAGTAAGTTTAGATAACTTACAGTAAACTCCTAACATGCCTAATTGTATGATTTATGAGTGCATGATAAGTGCATTTATTGATGGCATGAAATTACATGAAATGCATCTTTGAAAATGATTTGTCAAAAAATGTCTCGGTTGAGGTTAAAAAGGGAATTCGATGGATAAACCATGATTTACAAGTGAATTGAGATCCTACATGTGTTGCAAAAAGGATTTAGCCCGAACAGGTAATCCATTGATCTCATTTATGAAAAGGATCTAGCCCTGACTGGTTTTCCTTTGGATGATCGAGACTCCCAAAGAATATATGTGCATTGGATTTAGCCCAGACGGGTAATCCGATTAGGGTCTGAATTTAGCCTGGACTGGTAATTCAGATCCGAACTCAATAAAGGTGTTTGTCGCAATAAGGGATTTAGCCTAGACTGGTAATCCCGACATCACCTTATGAGTTTACGATATGGGGGATTTAGCCTGGACTAGTAATCCCACCGTAAGATGTGAGGTTCGCGGGAGTACATACATGAAATGATTATTCTTATGAATTGATGGTAAATGGATAATCCATCGGAATTTCCTAGAAACTCAACGGGATTAATATGATGTATATCAATGAAATGATAAATGATGAGCTCTTCTAAGACAAATTTACATGGTGCATTGTCATGAGACTAATTTGATGATTGAGTGCATGTGATAGGGAATTATCCTATACTTGGAATGTATGACTAAGTGTGTCCATGAGAAATAATAACTTTTATATTGAGCTCCATTGTGAAAAAATGAGTAAGCGAACCATGAAATGGTAAGTTCATGATAGTTGGAAATGATCTTATGATAGTGATAATTATATCGTACCAAAACAGACTTGGATAGTAGCATTGGTCTGAAATTGAAAATATACTAAAAATATTGGAAATTGAGTTAGAAGTTTAATAAAATGTGAAATTAAAGCTTAATGAGTCTAATTTCACATAAAGGAAACGGTGAAAGCAAAAGAATTCTGTATCATGAGATATTTGAATTCTTGTGAGACAGAGTCGGAGTGATTCCAGACTCCTCTGTCTCAGCTTCAAAAAATCACTAGAAATTGTACAAAAATAATTGTGAGTTAAAATTTATATGAATGAAATCCTTAATGAGTCTAATTTTAGGAGAAAGATATGGAAACATTATCCGTGTCTCGTACTATGAGATAAATAAATGTTAGTGAAAAAAGGTCGAAGTTGTCAAATACCAAAACAGGGGAGAATTTGAATAATAAACTGTACTTATTGGCTAGACCAAAAATTCTGAAAATTTTATGATAAGAAGAGATATGAGTCTAGTTTCTGGGAAAATTAGCAGATCTTAACTTGGAGTTCCTTATCTCTGGATAAAAATAATTTAATGATTGTGACTCGGGAAAATAGCTTAGCTAGAATTTGAATAAATAGAAAAAAAATGAAAATAGCATGTTATCGCATTGCTTATTATTTTCATGCAAGCTTACTAAGCGTAAAGATTACTCCCTACTTTCCATTTCTTGTAGTTTTGTCAGGTCAGCTCGGGGTTGGAGATCGTTGAAGGCAGCATCACACTATCGAGCCATTATCCATGGAGTATTGATATGTGTATGTTAAATGTTTTCAAATGAGTGGCATGTATAGGGACTTAGTTTTTCTATGATGACTATTGTTGTGATTAGCCAAAGGTATTGGTTTATATTGATTTGTAGTTTATAGCCATGAGATATGGATTATAATGATTTTGGCTTGTAAGCCTATTTATCCATGATATGTGTTAATGTCTTGTGATGTGGTTATGTGATTGTGCTTGTTCACTATATATGAGAAGTATATGGAATATGTACATGATGAATGCCATTGAAATCGTGTATGTGTGTGTATGTAAAGATGACAAAAAGGCTTGGAAATTAGCCTAAGTCTTGACCACACGGGTAGAGACATGGTCGTGAGTCTCAGGAGTATAGAGGACACGACCCCTGGCCACGGGTGTATGCCTTAGCCGTGTGCCCTTAAACGGTTGTTAACGTCATAAACAGAGAGTTACACAGGCTTAGGACACGGGCGTGTCCCAAGCGACACGGACTTGTGAGACCACATGGCCTAACCCATACGGGCGTGTGACTCTCCAATGTTAGAAAATTGTTAAGTTGCCCAAAGACTTTCGAAAGTTCTTGGTTTAGTTTCGAACCACCTCATGTATTATATAGGCTTCGAAGGCATGTATAAGGGACAATATGTATGTGTTTGAAAATTTTAATTTTAGGCGAAATTTGGTAACCCAGTTTTGTATGTTTGTGAATGGTTTAAGTCCAGTAATGCCTCGAACCCTGTCCCGGAGTTGAATACGGGTGAGGGGTGTTACAATGTTAATGTAGGTACAACGAAATTTTGGGTGAGAAATAAGGGTTCGAAATGGCCTTATTTTGTCCACACGGGCAGACACACAGACATGTTTCTTAGCCTTGTATGACACGCGGTCATGTGCACGAGCATTTGGTTTGGACGTGTGTCCCTTGCATCTTGAAAATTTAGAAGCAGAATGCTTCGATTTACTCACACAGGCAAAGACATGGGCGGTGTCTCAGCTGTGTGTGACACACAGCCTAGAACATGGGAGTGTATCTTGGCCGTGTGAATCCTGCACCTAATTTTTTTAAATAAAAATGTCCACAAGGTCTAGCACACGGGTGTGTGGCTGGCCATGTGATTCAAGTCAAAGAGTTACACAGGTATAGACACCGGCTGGGACACGATCGTGTGCCTCAACTTGAATGCCCACACGGCCAGAGACACGGGCGTGTCACTTGGCTTTGTGAGCCACATGGCCTACCCACACGGGCATATGTCCCCTGTACCTTGGAAAAATTTTGAAATTTTACGAAAAATTTTGAAATTTTACGAAAAATTTCCTTAGTTCCTAATTTTGTCCCGACTTGTTTCAAATGCATAAATTGGACCTCGATGGTTCATTTAAGGGACAATATGATTGAATTTTATTGGTTTTAGTTATGAATAGTAAATAATATGTGTAAACTATTTTTAAGTCTGTAAACTCTGATAATGCTCAATAACCCTGTTTCGACAACGAATATAGGTTAGGGGTGTTACACTTATTGGTATCAGAGCTACGGTTTAGCCGATTCTCAGACTAATGTAGCAAGTACGAGTTTAACTACACTTTCCATTATATAATTTATGATAGTATGATATCTCCTAACCATTTTAAACATGTTTTTTCATATAGTAATGTCGTCCAATCAAGCTGAATCTGAGGAAACTGGGAGTAATGTTCAAGCTTCAGTTCAAAGAGTTGTGTCCAATAGTAGAAGGCCCATATCTGAGGGTCGAGGTGAGGAGGCTAAAGAAGCCTTCTTTCAAATGATGAATTAATGGTTCACTAAATATTTAAGAACAAATTCGGCTGTGCAACAACCTCCACCCCCTCATGTCTCTCAACCGGTTCTTGACATACTACAAGGTACTGAACTTATTAGGATTGGTATGCCTCTGGTAAATAAAATTCGTAAATATAGGGCAGAAGAATTCAGAGCAACAGCTGAAGATAATCCTAAAAGGGCTAAATTCTGGCTAGAAATTATTATCAGCATTTTAGATAAATTGTCATGTACACCGGCTGAATGTCTAAAGTGTGTTGTATCCTTGTTAAAAAATTCAGCTTATCAGTGGTGGAATACTTTAATTTCTGTTGTGCTAAAAGAACAAGTTAGTTGGGAATTTTTCCAAACTGAATTCAAAAAGAAATATATCAGTCAGAGATTTCTGGATCAGAAAAGGAAGGAATTTTTAGAGCTTAAACAGGGGAATATAACAGTATCTAAATATGAACGAGAATTTGTTAAATTGAGCAAATATGCCAGAGAGTGTATCCCGACTGAAGTTGTCATGTGTAAAAGCTTTGAGGAAGGACTAAATGAAGATATCAAGCTATTAGTTGGGTTGTTGGAATTAAAAGAATTTCTTGTATTGGTTGACCCATTACATAAAGCCGAGGAATTAAGTAAAGAAAAGAGGCAAGCAGAGAGGGAAGCCCAGACTTCTAGTAAAAGATTTATGGGAAAATCGCAACTATCAACTCTAAAGAAATCAAAGAAAGACCATGATCGTTGTACCATATCTGTGGGGTAATTCGGAAGAGACCGAAGTGCTCAACGCTCTAATCCGAGATCTCTGTCCCCATCTATAACAAGTGTAGGAAGTGTCAGTAACCCCAAACTTAGATGCAAACATTGTAATAAATTTCATTTTGGGGAGTGTCGTATGAGAAGTGGAGCCTGCTTTAGATGTAGTTCTCTCAACCACTATCTTAAAGATTATCCAAAAAGGCTTGAAAAAGATATTATTCAAACTTCAAAGCCAAGTAACCCCGGCTTAAGAGGTAGACCACCTAGTCACCCCGAAAATGTCAGTAGTAGCTGAGGTGCGACAAAAGATTAAATAGTTAAATCTGAAACACAAGCATCAGCAAGAACATATGCTTTTCATGCAAGAGAGGATTCCTCTACACCAGACGTCATTACTGGTATTTTTTCTCTTCTTGATACTGATATTACTACTTTGATTGACCCTAGTTCAACACATTCATGCATATGCACGAATTTAGTGTCTGTTAGAAATTTATCTTTTGAATCCACTGAATTTGTAGTTAAAGTTTCAAACCCCCTGAGCCAGTTTGTGATGGTAGATAAAATTTGTAAAAAATTGTTCGTTAATGGTATGGAGTTATTGTTTCTCGGCTGATTTGATGTTACTGCCATTTGATGAATTTGATGTGATTCTAGGTATGGACTGGCTAACTCAGCATGATGCAGTCGTAAATTGTAAATAGAAATATATTGTATTAAAATTCAGAATGATGAATTACTCCGTATTGAATCTGATAAACTGGATGGGTTGTCTAATGTGATCTTATCTATATCAGTGCAGAAATATATCAGGAAAGGGTATGATGCCTATCTTGCATATGTGTTGGACACTAAAGTATTTGAATCGAAAATTAAATTAGTGCTAGTTGTTTATGAATTTCCTGATGTGTTTCTGGAAGAATTACCCGGATTGCCGACAGTCAGAGAGGTGGAATTTTCTATAGATCTTGTTCTGAGGACAACATCAATATCTATAAAACCTTACAGAATGGCCCCTATTGAGTTAAAAGAGTTGAAAGCACAATTGCAAGAATTGACTAACAGATCACCTTGGGTGTAACCAATCATTCATCACACTATAAAAGGCTTGCCTAGCCTCATCATTCGGATTGCTGGCCATAGGTTGAGAGTCCGCCGGCGCTGTCCCTTGCGCGGGAGCAGGCGCCACACTCTCCACATCATCAGCTATTGCTCGGTTGGGATCGGGATCCATTGCTATAAACAAACACAAAGTCAAATTGTCAGAAATCACCACACTATCAATTCATCATTTAATGGCATGTATAGCTAGACCCCAAACATATCATGGTAGTCCTAGAATCGACTAAACCGTAGCTCGATACCAATAAAATTGTAACACCCGAGCCCGAGACCATCGCCGTGTCGGACGCGAGGGGTTGACGAGCTAAATCCTCTTAAAGTACCGACTAATTTGGCATTTCCAGACAGGCTGGAAAACTGCGTCACTGTCTCCTTAAAAATCATATCTCGAGTTTCAAAACTCAGAAACTGATTCCGTAAATTTTCCCTAAATTTAGACTCATATATCCTTCCATGGATTTATTTCTAGAATTTTTGGTCAGGCAAATTGGTACAGTTTATTAGTTAAAGTCACCCATGTTACAGGGATCGACTGCTCTGACCTTCGCGCGTTACAACTTGAATATCTCTCTGTACAGGGCTTTAATACTGGTTCCGTTTGTTTCTAATGAAACTAGACTCAAAATGGAATCTACACATATAAGGCATGACTTCTAATTCTTTCTGGATAATTTATAGAAAATTTTTAAAGTCGCGACAGGGGACCCAGAAACCGTTCTGGCCCTGTCTCACAATAACTTTAATATCTCTTAACAAGTAACTCCTATGACCGTTTCGTTTCTTCCATATGAAAGTAGACTCATCAAGGTTCATTTACACAACTTATTCACTATTTAATACCATTCCTACAAATTTTGGTGATTTTTCAAAACCACACCACTGCTGCTGCCAGCATCTGTTTTCAAGGTAACCTTTACCTATTTCATGATTTCCACGATTCAATTGGCCCTTTTTGCATACATAGCACAAGTGTAATCATGATTAACCATTCCAATGGCTAATCTTTTCAAAACCATTCCATACCCCATAATGATCATCATACAAACGATTATAGAATCATACTAACAACGTATCTAAGCCATTTTCGCATGGCTATCCAAGCTTACATAAAACCGAAAGGTACATGACCTTCTACAATAGGGTAGTCCTATACATGCCATTTCAAAGTTCAACCAAAATTATACCCAAAATGGAGGCTTTGATAGTGTAGATGACTTCGACTTTAATGATCCCGAATCCGATCGCTAACGAGCAAAATCTATAAAACAGAGAGCCAAAGCAACGGGTAAGCATTTTTATGCTTAGTAAGTCTCAAGCAATAAAATCAGCTTTAACTAAAGCATTACATTCACATAGCCAAATGAATCATTTCATTAATATACATTCACATAATCATACTTACTTCACACTTCATCATTGTATACTTTCACAAGATATCAACCAATTCAATAGCTGAAAATTGTTAGTCGATTGAACGAATGTTACTCAAACATATCGACTTTTCCAATGCACATATAAACATACCTTTTCCTTTGGGCTTTTCGAGCGTACTAATTAAATTTATTACAGCAACCAACGCTCACCTTCAGCCCAAGCTTCTTCGGAATACAACCGGATATAACCACATGCACGAATGCCTTCGGGTCTTAGCCCGGATAGAACGACTTGCACAAATGCCTTCGGGTATTAGCCCGGATTTAACAACTTGCACGAATGCCTTTGGTCTTAGCCCGGATGTGGTCACTAGCACAATGGCCTTCGGGTCTTAACCCGGATATAATTACTAGCATAAATGTCTTCGGGACTTAGCCCGGATATCATTCAATTGCTCATGCACACACATACATCAATAATCATTACACATCCATGTTTCATTTTCGTTACTAAGGCTCAAACACAAACATATCACTTGCATAATCGCCTTCGGACTTAGCCCGTATCATTCAAATACTCATACACACATAAATCAATAATCATTACACATCCATATTTCATTTCACATAATTCGAGTAGGGTCATTTCTTGAGGACTTACCTCGGATGTTGTCGAACGGCTTCGACGGCTAATCGATCACTTTTTCCTTCCCCTTATCCAATTGTGGCCCTCTAAGCTCTTGAGCTAATTCAAACAAATTCAATTCATTAAAGTCTCGCTAGCCTTGGCCGAATACACATATCATTGACTCAACATCACATAACTAAGCACTTTAGTCAATTTTCTTTAATTACGCACACATTCGCCTTAGCTCACAACAAGGTAGCCGATTACCTAAGTCAAGAATAGGCATCATTAAGCTTGCCTCTAACCGAATGCATGCACAATAATTCCCCTCATGTGGCCGATTATACTTAGTCATACTTGCACAAAATCAACAATAAATTGCAAGATTTTCACATCATATGTGTACTAGGCCGATTGTACATGCAAATTTCGCAACATTCTTCAACAAATTTCTTCTTTAAACAACATATTTATCACTTTCTTCATAATCAAAATATCATGTGCAATCATATATACACATATAGGTGCAAGGTCAATTTCAAGGTGTCCATAGCCATCCAAAACACAAATTTTAACTAACATGCAAGAAGCATGAACCATGCTCATGAATGCATCATGGCCGAATACATCACAATCATGCCCTTTTCAACTTCAATCATGGTTAAACAAAAGAAAACTCAATGTCTTACTCAAGATGGCTACAAAGAAATTTCAAGAGTAGACAATCCATCATTGCATGCATCATTAGCAAGCTTCACATTTAGCATGCAATGGCTTTAACACAATAACAACTTTGGCCAAATACCATTCCCATGGCATAACAAGGATTTGAACCATGGCTAACATGAACATCAAGTTAGCAACTAAAACATGCATGAAACTCATAACACAACCTCATACATACCTTACTCTTGATGCAAGTTTAGCCAAATTTCCTTCTAGATCTCTTCTAAACAAAGAAAA
The DNA here is from genome assembly GCF_025698485.1 of Gossypium arboreum. Taxonomy (NCBI): domain Eukaryota; kingdom Viridiplantae; phylum Streptophyta; class Magnoliopsida; order Malvales; family Malvaceae; genus Gossypium; species Gossypium arboreum. The sequence goes on along the minus strand of NC_069078.1, from coordinate 14,833,020 downwards.
TGAAGCAAAAATCTCTTCTTCCTCTTAGTATTTTCGGCCAAAAAGGAGAGAACAAGGATGAACAAAATTTTTTGTTTTCTTTCTTAGTTGCACGGCAATGGGGGCATCCATGCTCATCTTTTTTTTTTTTTGTTCATTTCTTTAATGCTAATTTTATTTTATTTCTTCATACATAACTCACTAACCAAACATGTTGGAAACATGTTTCCTTGCCCATCAACACCTACCTTGGCCGCCACTATGCTTCTTTTGGGGAAATTTGACATGCAAATCCCTTATTTTTGCATGCATGATCAACTAGTCATCCCACATCTTCCCATCATACTTTCAAAGTTTACTACTAGGCCCTTTCTAGTGAAATTCACATTTATAACACTAAATCAAATCATCAAAAATGTCACACACAATTTAACACATATCATAGGCATCAAAATAAATTTTAAATTATTTTTATGCCTCGGTTTTGTGGTCCCGAAACCACATTCCGACTAGGGTCAATTTTGGGCTGTCACAACTCTCCCCCACTTAAGAAATTTTCGTCCCCGAAAATCTTACCGGTAAATAGGGTTGGGTATCGCTCTTTCATAGAGTTCTCGGTTTCCCAAGTAGCTTCTTCTATCCCGTGTTTGAGCCATAACACTTTCACTAGCGGAACCCGCTTGTTTCGCAACTCTTTCACTTCACGTGATAGGATACGAATCGGTTCTTCCTCATAACTCATATTGGCTTGAATTTCAACCTCTGATGGACTAATCACGTGCGATGGATCAGATCTATAGCGTCGAAGCATCGAAACATGAAAGACATCGTGAATCTTTTCGAGTTCAGGGGGCAAAATCAAACGATATGCCACTGGACCGACTCGCTCGGATATCTCATATGGTCCAATGAACCTCGGCTCAACTTGCCCTTACTACCGAATCGAGTATCTTTTCCAAGGCAAAACCTTGAGAAACACTTTATCTCCCACCGATACTCGATGTCCTTACGCTTCAGATCCGCGCACGACTTCGACGATCGGAGGCTATCTTCGACTTTCACGGATTACTTTCACTTCATTCAGCATCTCTAATCAAATCCACCCGAAAATTTTGCTTTCACCGAGCTCGGTCCAAAACAATGGTGTACGGCATTTACGATCGTACAAAGCCTCAGAAGGTGCCATTCTAATACTTGATTGAAAACTATTGTTATAAGCGAATTCAATCAAAGGCAAATACCGCTCCCATGAACCATCGAACTCGAGGATGCAACATCTCAACATATCCTCAAGTATCTGAATTATCCGCTCCGATTGACCACCGGTTTGGGGGTGAAAGGCGGTGCTGAAATGCAACTTGGTACCCAAAGCTTCTTGCAACTTCTTCCAAAATCGCGAGGTAAATCTCGGATCTCTATCCGACACGATAGAAATAGGCACCCGTGTAATCTCACAATCGAGAACGTATAATTCGGCTAATTTGTCCATTGAAAAATCCGACGCACGGGGACAAAGTGAGCCGACTTAGTCAATCTATCTACAACGACCCAAATCGCATCCTTCTTACTCACGACAATGGCGATCGGATACGAAGTCTATTGTGACTCGATCCCATTTCCACTCTGTATCGTGATCGGTGAAGTAATCCTCAAGGCACTTGATGTTCCGCTTTCACTTGTTGACATATTAAACACCTCAAACAAAGTCGAGATGTCTCATTTCATACCATGCCACCAAAACCGACGTTTCAAATCGTTGTACATCTTCGTACTCCCGGGTGGATTGCCATTTGGCTACAATGGGCTTCGTTCGAATTATCGAAATAAGTTCAATTCTTTGGAACACATGACGACTTCGAACCTCAAACAATTGTCATCATCGATCTGAAACTCCGATTCCTTGTTCGAAACACACTCGCCCGCTTTGCAACCAACTCATCGTCGACCTTCCGAGCCTCACAAATTTGATGTATCAATAATGGTTTGGCTTTCAATTCAGCTACTAACACGTTGTCGGATCGAACGGACAAGTGCACATTCATCGTCAGAAAGCTTAATAATGATTTACGACTCAAGGCATCCGCAACCACATTCGCCTTTCCGGGTGATAGTCAATGACCAGCTCATAATCCTTTAACAGCTCGAGCCAACGTCTTTGTCGCAGATTTAAGTCTCTTTGGGTCATCAAATATTTGAGACTTTTGTGATCCGAGTACACATGGCACCTCTCACCAAATAAGTAATGTCGCCAAATCTTTAAGGCGAATACGATGGCGACCAATTCGAGATCATGGGTCGGATAATTTTTCTCATGTGGCTTTAATTGCCTTGACGATAGGCCACAACTCGACCTTCTTGCATCAATACACAACCTAACCCAAGTAGGAGGCATCACTATAGATGACAAACTCTTTGCCGATTCGGGTTGCACTAGAATTGGGGCTTCACCAAATAAGTTTTCATTGATCGAAACTCTTTCGACATTTCTCCGTCCATTCAACTTAACATCCTTTTGGAGTAAGCCGTCATTGGCGTGGCTATCGTTGAGAAACCTTTACAAATCGTCGGTAATAACCGCAAGCCCCAAAAAGCTCCGAACCTCGGTAATATTTCTGAGGCTTCCAGTTAAGTATGGCTGAAATTTTGTTCAGTCGACTCGAATGCCCGATGCAGATATCACATGCCCTAAGAAGCTAACCTCTCTTAACCGAATTCACACTTCTGTGAACTTAGCATATAATTGCTTATCCCGTAGAATTTGCAAAGCACTAACCTCGGTGTTCAAACATGTTCGGTCTCATTTCTTGAATAGACCAAGATGTCATCAATGACAACGACTACGAACCGATCTAAATATGGTCCAAGATCCGATTCATCAAATCCATAAATCCGCAGGGCATTAGTAAGTCCAAACGGCATCACTAGAAACTCAGAGTGACCATATCTCGCTCAAGGCGGTGTTGGGTACGTCCAATCTCGAATTTGCAAGCGATAATAGCCCGATCTCAAATCTATTTTCGAGAACACCGAGGCTCCTTCAGTTGATCGAACAAGTCATCAATACGCGGTAACGGATATTTGTTCTTTATCGTCGCTTTATTAAGCTGACGATAGTCGATGCACAACCTCATGGTCCCATCCTTCTTTTTCACAAACAACACCGGCGCACCCTAAGGCGAAAAACTCTCGCAGGCGAAACCTCTATCCACCAATTCTTGCAATCGAGCTTTCAACTCCTTTAATTCCGTCGGTTGCATGCGATACGGAGCTATCGAAATTGGAGTGGTACCGGTACCAATTCGATGCCAAACTCTATTTCCGAACAGGTGGTAAACCCGCAATTCTTCGTGGAAAACATCCGGTATTCACAAACCACCGGCATCGATTCGGGTTTCTTTTCGACTCCTTGTCATCGAGCACATACGCAAGGTACGCTTCGCACCCTTTTCTTTCATATTTCCAGCCAACATTGCGATATTATACCGGCAACCCCTTTAAGTCCGTAGACTCAACCCGAATTATCTCGTTATTCGCGCACCTCGGATCGATAGTCTTGCTTTTGCAATTTACAACCGCATCGTGCATGGTCAACCAATCCAAACCAAGAATAACGTCGAATTCATCGAACGGCAAAAGCATCAAGTCCGCGGAAAACAAGAACCTCGGAATACTAGGGGACTTTTCTTGCACACTTTGTTGACAAGCACGTAATGACCCAAGGGTTTGACACCGAATTACAAACTCAAGAGACTCAATAGGCAAAGTCTATCGATGCTAAGGTTTCACATATATAAGAATGAGTAGAACCGGGGTCAATCAAAGCAATCACATTAGTATCGAAAAGAGTGAAAGTACCGGTAATAACATCCGGTGAGGCAAGATCCTCGTCTATGGCGTATGGCATAAGTCCTAGTAGAGTACGAGCCTCGTGTCTCGTTTAGCATCTCTCGACCCTCTCGACCCTACTAGCATTGCCCGCATTTTGGATGGCCTACCTCGGCGTGGGTAGCACCCGGTTTCCACTTTGACTTACATTTTGTTCAAGCAACCTCGGGCGGTCCTTGATAAAGTGGTCACCGATCCACACTTATAGCGAGAGCGATCACGAACCCACAGACTCCTCGAATGCCATTTGCCACAATGCGCATACACTCGCTCTCTCTCGGCGATCATTTCTACCATGGCGATTGAAGTGACTCGTGTGGTCACAGGAGGTCGATCGCGATCTCGTCTAGAAAGCCGAAGCGCCTCTAGACCGGCTCACATCATCTCGAAATCTCTTCGATGCTGTTGAAGAGACTTTCCGAGGACCTTTTCGAATTCTCCGGTTCCCACATCAACTTTTGTTTCTCCTTCCTAAGCTCTTGACTTTACAAGCTCGCTCAACAAGTACTACGAACTCTTGTATTTCGAGAATGCCAACGAACATCCTTATATCATCATTCAGCCCATCCTCGAAGCATTTACACATAATAGCTTCGGACGAAATGCATTCTCGCGCGTACCGGCTAAGCCTCACAAATTTTCGTTCGTAGTCGGTAACTGACATAGAGCCTTGCTTAAGATCAAGAAATTCCTTTCGCTTCTGGTCGATGAATCTCTGACTAATATACTTTTTTCGAAACTCGGTTTGAAAGAACTCCCAAGTCACTTGCTCTCTAGGCACCACAGAAGTCAGAGTACTCCACCAATAGTAGGCGGAATCACGTAACAAGGAGATGGTACACTTTAAGCACTCATCGGTGTACAAGATAGCTCATCGAGCACCGGATAGTGTTGTCCAACCAAAATTTAGCTTGCTCGGCATCGTCATCATCCGTAGCTTTAAATTCAGTGGCCCCATGTTTTGAATCCTATCGACTTGGGGCTTACTTGACCTTATTTGGTCGATTCATCGGAGGTATTGTACGTATGGGGGTTGCATTTGTTGGGAATGGAGGTTGTGGAACAATTTGTGTTAGTTCGAATGTATTGGTTAAACCAATCATTCATCACACTATAAAAGGCTTGCCTAGCCTCATCATTCGGATTGCTGGCCATAGGTTGAGAGTCCGCCGCATGTGCCCCTTGCGCGGAGCAAGCGCCACACTCTCCACATCATCAGCTATTGCTCGGTTGGGATCGGGATCCATTGCTATAAACAAACACAAAGTCAAATTGTCAGAAATCACCACACTATCAATTCATCATTTAATGGCATGTATAGCTAGACCCCAAACATATCACGGTAGTCCTAGAATCGACTAAACCGTAGCTCTGATACCAATAAAATTGTAACACCCCGAGCCCGAGACCATCGCCGGTGTCGGACGCGAGGGGTTGACGAGCTAAATCCTCTTAAAGTACCGACCAATTTGGCATTTCCAGACAGGCTGGAAAACTGCGTCACTGTCGCCTTAAAAATCATATCTCGAGTTTCAAAACTCGGAAACTGATTCCGTAAATTTTCCCTGAATTTAGACTCATATATCCTTCCATGGATTTATTTCCAGAATTTTTGGTCGGGCCAATTGGTACAGTTTATTAGTTAAAGTCACCCATGTTACAGGGATCGACTGCTCTGACCTTTGCATGTTACAACTTGAATATCTCTCTGTACAGGGCTTTAATACTGGTGCCGTTTTTTCTAATGAAACTAGACTCAAAATAGAATCTTCACATATAAGGCATGACTTCTAATTCTTTCTGGATAATTTATAGAAAATTTTTAAAGTCGCGACAGGGGACCCAGAAACCGTTCTGGCCCTGTCTCACAATAACTTTAATATCTCTTAACAAGTAACTCCTATGACCGTTTCGTTTCTTCCATATGAAAGTAGACTCATCAAGGTTCATTTACACAACTTATTCACTATTTAATACCATTCCTACAAATTTTGGTGATTTTTCAAAACCACACCACTGCTGCTGCCAGCATCTGTTTTCAAGGTAACCTTTACCTATTTCATGATTTCCACGATTCAATTGGCCCTTTTGCATACATAGCACAAGTGTAATCATGATTAACCATTCCAATGGCTAATCTTTTCAAAACCATTCCATACCCCATAATGATCATCATACAAACGATTATAGAATCATACTAACAACGTATCTAAGCCATTTTCGCATGGCTATCCAAGCTTACATAAACCGAAAGGTACATGACCTTCTACAATAGGGTAGTCCTATACATGCCATTTCAAAGTTCAACCAAAATTATACCCAAAATGGAGGCTTTGATAGTGTAGATGACTTTGACTTTAATGATCCCGAATCCGATCGCTAACGAGCAAAATCTATAAAACAGAGAGCCAAAGCAACGGGGTAAGCATTTTTATGCTTAGTAAGTCTCAAGCAATAAAATCAGCTTTAACTAAAGCATTACATTCACATAGCCAAATGAATCATTTCATTAATACACATTCACATAATCATACTTACTTCACACTTCATCATTGTATACTTTCACAAGATATCAACCAATTCAATAGCTGAAAATTCGTTAGTCGATTGAACGAATGTTACTCAAACATATCGACTTTTCCAATGCACATATAAACATACCTTTTCCTTTGGGCTCTTCGAGCGTACTAATTAAATTTATTACAGCAACCAATGTTCACCTTCAGCCCAAGCTTCTTCGGAATACAACCGGATATAACCACATGCACGAATGCCTTCGGGTCTTAGCCCGGATAGAACGACTTGCACAAATGCCTTGGTATTAGCCCGGATTTAACAACTTGCACGAATGCCTTGGTCTTAGCCGGATGTGGTCACTAGCACAATGGCCTTCGGTCTTAACCGGATATAATTACTAGCATAAATGTCTTGGGACTTAGCCGGATATCATTCAATTGCTCATGCACACACATACATCAATAATCATTACACATCCATGTTTCATTTTTGTTACTAAGGCTCAAACACAAACATATCACTTGCATAATCGCCGGGACTTAGCCCGGTATCATTCAAATACTCATACACACATAAATCAATAATCATTACACATCCATATTTCATTTCACATAATTCGAGTAGGGTCATTTCTTGAGGACTTACCTCGGATATTGTCGAACGGCTTCGACGACTAATCGATCACTTTTTCCTTCCCCTTATCCAATTGTGGCCCTCTAAGCTCTTGAGCTAATTCAAACAAATTCAATTCATTAAAGTCTCGCTTGCTAGCCTTGGCCGAATACACATATCATTGACTCAACATCACATAACTAAGCACTTTAGTTAATTTTCTTTGATTACGCACACATTCGGCCTTAGCTCACAACAAGGTAGCCGATTACCTAAGTCAAGAATAGGCATCATTAAGCTTGCCTCTAACCGAATGCATGCACAATAATTCCCCTCATGTGGCCGATTATACTTAGTCATACTTGCACAAAATCAACAATAAATTGCAAGATTTTCACATCATATGTGTACTAGGCCGATTGTACATGCAAATTTCACAACATTCTTCAACAAATTTCTTCTTTAAACAACATATTTATCACTTTCTTCATAATCAAAATATGATGTGCAATCATATATACACATATAGGTGCAAGGTCAATTTCAAGGTGTCCATAGCCATCCAAAACACAAATTTTAACTAACATGCAAGAAGCATGAACCATGCTCATGAATGCATCATGGCCGAATACATCACAATCATGCCCTTTTCAACTTCAATCATGGTTAAACAAAAGAAAACTCAATGTCTTACTCAAGATGGCTACAAAGAAATTTCAAGAGTAGACAATCCATCATTGCATGCATCATTAGCAAGCTTCACATTTAGCATGCAATGGCTTTAACACAATAACAACTTTGGCCAAATACCATTCCCATGGCATAACAAGGATTTGAACCATGGCTAACATGAACATCAAGTTAACAACTAAAACATGCATGAAACTCATAACACAACCTCATACATACCTTACTCTTGATGCAAGTTTAGCCAAATTTCCTTCTAGATCTCTTCTAAACAAAGAAAATGAAGCAAAATCTCTTCTTCCTCTTAGTATTTTCGCCAAAAGGAGAGAACAAGGATGAACAAAAATTTTATGTTTTCTTTCTTAGTTGCACGGCAATGGGGGCATCCATGCTCATCTTTTTTTTTTTGTTCATTTCTTTAATGCTAATTCTTATTTTATTTCTTCATACATAACTCACTAACCAAACATGTTGGAAACATGTTTCCTTGCCCATCAACACCTACCTTGGCGGCCACTATGCTTCTTTTGGGGAAATTTGACATGCAAATCCCTTATTTTTGCATGCATGATCAACTAGTCATCCCACATCTTCCCATCATACTTTCAAAGTTTACTACTAGGCCCTTTCTAGTGAAATTCACATTTATAACACTAAATCAAATCATCAAAAATGTCACACACAATTTAACACATATCATAGGCATCAAAATAAATTTTAAATTATTTTTATGCCTCAGTTTTGTGGCCCCGAAACCACATTCCGACTAGGGTCAATTTTGGGCTGTCACATTGGGGTCCACCGGTTTTATTTGTTAAAAAATAAGATGGACCGTTGAGGTTATTTATTGATTACAAACAGCTTAACAAAGTCACTATTAAGAATAAGTATCCATTGCCTCGTACTGATGACTTGTTCGATCAGTTGAAAGGTGCTATTGTGTTTTCAAAGATTGATCTTCGTTTTGATTACTATCAGCTATGGCTGAAAGATTCAGATGTGCCAAAGAAAGCCTTCAAAACTATGTATGGACACTATGAATTTCTTGTAATGCTTTTCGGCTTGACTAATACACCTATGATATTCATGGATTTAATGAATAGAATTTCAGACTGTATTTGGATAGATTTGTGGCGGTATTTATTGATGATATCCTGGTATATTTTCGAGATGAAAATGAACATGCTGATCATTTGAGAAATTATTCTGCAAACACTGCGTGAGAAACAATTATATACCAAATTTAGTAAATGTGAATTTTGGCTTCGAGAAGTTGGTTTTCTTGGGTATATAGTATCTGCTGAAGGCATCAGAGAGGACCCAGATAAAATTTCAGCTATTGTTAACTAGAAACCCCCGAAAAATGTGTTTGAAGTCAGAAGTTTTTTTGCACTAGCTGGATATTATCGAAGGTTTGTAAAAGGATTTTCAATGATAGCCTCTCCGATGACACGATTGTTACAAAAAGATGTGAAGTTTGAATGGACTGATAAATGTCAACAAATTTTTGACAGATTGAAAATCTTGTTGACTCAAGCACCCGTACTTTCAACCTGAATCAGGTAAAGAACTTGTAATTTATAGTGATGCATCATTGAATAGTTTAGGTTGTGTATTGATGCAAGAAGGTAAGGTGATAGCCTATGCTTCTAGACAGCTAAAGCCACACGAGAAGAATCACCCGATACATGATTTAGAATTGGCAGCCATTGTTTTTGTACTGAAAATTTGGCGACACTATCTGTTTGGTGAAAAATGTCACGTATTCACTGATCATAAAAGTTTGAAGTATTTGATGTCGTAAAAAGACTTTAATCTGAGACAACGCAGATAACTTGAGTTATTGACAGATTATGATCTGGTTATTGATTATCATTCGAGAAAAGCCCATGTGGTTGCAGATGCTTTAAGCAGAAAATTATTTTTTGCCTTATGAGCAATGAATACCGGTTATCATTTTCAGATGATAGTTCAATCATAGCTGAGTTAAAAGCTAAACTGACATTCCTACAACAAATCTGTGAAGCTTAGAAAGGTGATAGTGAGTTACAAGTTAAACGGGTACAATGTGAGTCAAATTCTGATTCAAAATTTCAAATTGGGTCTGATGATTGCTTATTATTCAGAGGAAAAATATGTGTACCAAAGAATTCAGAATTTGTACAGAAGATTTTGTATGAAGCTCACAATGGTACAAAGTCTATTCATCCTAGTAGTAACAAAATGTAAAATGATTTGAAAAATATTTGTTGGTGGCCTAGAATGAAAGGGGATATTTTTGACTTTGTATCTAAATGTTTGATATGTCAGCAAGTAAAAGCTGAACATTAGGTGCCTTCGAGATTATTACAGTTAATCACGATACCGGAATGGAAATGGGAAAGGGTCACTATGGACTTTGTATCAAGGTTACCCTTATGTCCGAAAAAAGAAAGATGTTATTTGGGTAATCGTCGAACGATTAACGAAGCCTGCACATTTTATTTTGGTACATATAGATTTTTCTCTAGAGAAGTTATCAGAGTTATATGTTTCTGAGATTGTTAGACTACATGGAGTACCAATCTCCATTATTTCTAACAGAGATCCCCAGTTCACATCCTGGCTTTGGAATAAGTTACAAGAAGCTCTAGACACTCAATTGCATTTTAGTACCACATTTCATCCTCAAACTGATGGAAAATTTGAACGTGTAATATAGATTTTAGAAGATATGCTTCAGTGCTACGTACTAGAATTCAGAGGTAACTGGGAAAAGTATCTTCCTTTAGTTGAATTTGCATACAATAATAACTATCAGTCAAACGTTAAAATGGCACTGTACGAGGCTTTATATGGTAATAAATGTAGAACTCTGTTATACTGGACTGAGCTCAATAAGAAAAAGATACACGGAGCTGATTTAATCCGAGAAACTGAAGAAAAGATAAAAGTAATTTAGGATAGGTTGAAAGCAGCCTTTGATCGTCAAAATTCTTATACCGATCTTAAATGAAAAGAGATAGAATTTCAGGTTGGGGATAAGGTATTCTTGAAAGTATCACCTTGAAAAAAGTTCTACGGTTTGGCCGTAAAGGAAAACTAAGTCCACGGTTCATCAGACTATTTGAGGCTATTGAAAGAATCAGACCTGTTGTATATCGATTAGCATTACCACCAAAGCTTTATAGAATTCATAATGTTTTCCATGTCTCTATGTTGCGATGGTATCGGTCAGATCCTTCACATGTTATTTCTTCGACAGAAGTTTGAGATTCAGCCTGATATGACTTACAGTGAAGAACTAATCAAAATTTTGACACGGGAGACAAAAGAACTAAGAAATAAAAAGGTATCTTTAGTAAAAGTTCTTTGGAAATGACAAAGATTAGAAGAAGCTACTTGGGAACCGGAAGAAACAATGAGAAAGCAATACTCGAACATCTTTACTGGTAAGATTTTCGAGGACGAAAATTCTTTAAGGGGGAGAGTTGTAATAGCTTGTTTTCATTGAAATCGGAACAGTCGTTTTGGGACGACAAATCTGATTCTGAAAGAAAAATCATTTTAATATTATTACATGATCTGCAATATGATAGGAATAACATATGAAAATTTCATTAAGAAAATTTTTATCGATTACATGTTTAATTGTGGAAAGGACCAAATTGTATAAAATGAAAAAGTTGAGTTCGAGTAGCTATAGGTATCAACTGTTAGAGAATTCAAAATTTGAGGTCATTATATGGTAATTAGACCATTAGATGGAGTTAGTAGATATTTATGATAAATCATCCATGGAAAATTAGAAAAAGAAAAAGGACTAAATTGGAATTTGAAATAAATAAAGATGATAATAACTTAATATCATCTTATTTCATCATCCTCCCCAAATATTTTCTATGGAAACCCTAGCTAAGAGAGAGGGATTCAATCAAGCTTAATTGGGTAAGTAATCATGTCCTGTTCTTAGTAATTTTTGCATTTCCGATATCGTAATAACCTACTCTAGCTATTTTAGGAATCAAATTGCAAAGTTATCAAAGTATTAAAAGTTTTCCATGGATGAGTATGCTGAAATTTTAAAATTTATGGTAGAAAATGAAAGGTTGGTGATAGATAAACAACTTTTGTAAAGGAAATTTTGATGAAATTGTGATTTAGGGACTAAATTGTAAATATGTAAAATTCATGGAAAATTTTTGATTTTTGTGAAATACATGAGCTGTAAATGTTATATGTACAAACTGATTAGACTTGCAATAAGGATTAAATTGCATGAATTTCAATTTTCGAGCCTAGGGATGAAATTGGAATTAATTAAAAGTATAGTGGCAAAATGTTATTTTTGCCTAAAATGTGAATTTGATTAAATTGAATATGTATTTCATTAAATTGAGTTAAATTTACACATATAGATTCGGATAGACCTAGTACGGAATTGGATCAAGGAAAACAAAAAGTATCGGATTAGTAGATCTCTGTATATGAGTAAGTAACGAGGTAAGTTCGTGTAACTCAATTGTGTATATTTATATGCTTGAATTAAATGTTGTGCATGTAACGCCCTGATTTTCGAGATTTTCCGGGTTTCTGTGATTTTTGGTAAATTTTAAAATTTTGGCATTCTGAATATTGGAATTGTGTTTAAGTGTGTTAGTGGGCCTTTAGAAGGCCCAAGCCTAAGTTAAACACGGTAAAATATCAAGGTTGGATTTTAAGTGAATAAGAGACTTGGTTAAGTGGGCTTTTAAGAAGAACTTCGTAAATTATGACAAAAATAAGGCCTTGGTAAAGTGGAAAGGTGGCGCCACTAAGTTCCTAAAAAAAATAACGTCTGGGAAGGAATTAAAGGTCCAGGGTTCAAGTTGCAAGGTAGGCATATGGTTACTTTTTAATTTTAGGCATGTGCCGGGCATGTGATCACTTAAGTGAATTTCGGCAAGGGCCTTAGGGAGGTAGGGCCGATTGTTTTAGTTGATATTAGGGTTAGGTTCTTTTCTTTTTCTGTCTTGGAGAATTAGGGTTAGCCACCTGAAAGCTTCTATAGCCATTCATCCTTTCTGAGTTCTCACAAAAGCCGAAAACGCAAATTCCTTCTCCTTGGTGCCGATTTCTTCTTCCTTTCTTTTTCCTCCATTTTCTTTCTTCCTTTTTTCTTTTTCTTCTAGTAGAAACCTTCTGATCACCTTACTCACCTCCTCTATCAATCCCATCCTCCACAAAAACCTCCATAGCTGATTGCTATAAAAGCCGAAATCCTGAAAACTCACTTCTTGTGCCGATTTCTCCAAGCCAAAATCTTTCAGTGATTTTTGTTCTTTTTGATCAACTTTCATCTTCTCTAAACCCTTAGTATCTATCGGCAACATTATTTCAAAGTTATAGCCTCAAATCGTCATCTTCTTCATCACTTAAAAAGCCAAAATACCATAGATTTAGGGACTTATAGTTGAAATGTGACAACCCGAATTAGGGCCTAATCGGAATAGTGGTTTCGTGACCACAAATCCGAGATAGAAATAATTGTTTTATAATTATTTTGGGGTTTATGATATGATTGCATGATTGTGTGAAAATTTCGTGATGAAATTCTATGCCTAAAGTGCTTAAATTGAAAGTAGGGACTAAATCGAATAAGTTGCAAAATTTGCATCCCGAAGTTTTAGTATGAAATTGTTTTGGAATATTAATTAGGAGGTCTTAAATAGCAATTTGACCAATTTTAAGTTCATGGACAAAATTAGGACATGGAAGGAATGAAAGTTTAGTAAAGAGGCGATTTTGGTCATTTGGATATTAAATGAAATAAAATGGGAAAAATAACACAAAATTGATCATCATCCTCCTTAGTTGCTGCCGAATTCTCCTCTCTCCATAGCTAGGGTTTCTTCAATTTTCAAGCTCCATAGTAAGTGATTCCAAGCCCGCTTTTAATGTTCTTTACGCTTTTGGAATCCCTAAGCTCGATTAAGCTTATGCTAGTAATAATTTAACCTAGGGTTCACATTTGGAAAAATACCCATAGGTGAAATTTGTGTATTTTGATGTTTTATGATAGAATATGAGGTTTTAAATTATGTTAAATAACTTGTGCTACTCGGTTTTAAGTGAAAACGAGTAAAAGCAAGATAATCGGTAAAAATACCTATTGTTCATAACTATATGATAGAGTGAGAATTTGATGTTGTTGTAGAAGAGAAAATGTTCAGCATATCATAAAACATAAGAACAAGGGCTGAAATTAAATTCCGAGCCTAGGGGCAAAATGTAATTTTGTAAAGTTAGGGGCAAAATGTAATTTTTCCATGATGTGATTTTTGGATTGAAATAAATAGTATGAGTATTAAATGAGCTAAATGTGTTATTATAGATCAAGAAAGACGTGGAATTGATCTCGAGCTGGGAAGGAAAAAGTTTTGGACTAAATTGCAAAATTTCTACATTTTGCACCAAGGTAAGTTTGTATGTAAATATTACAATAATTTCATGTACATTCTTATATTTCAGCCTATTATATAAATATACTAGCTGATGTTAAAATATAAATCGACTATTGGAAGAATGGAAATAAATATAGAGAGAGATCCGGTTGAACATTCTGAGAGATCGAATGAAATAGAGGAGCGTAGCTAGGTCACATGTATGATGCCGAGTGCACATCATGTGTACAAGAAAGCTACGAGACACCTCAGTAGTAGCTAGGTCACATGTGTGATACGAGATGTATCCCATGTAGACAAGAGAGCTACGTGAAAGATAAATGTAGCTGGGTCGCATGCGTGATTCCAAGTGACGGACACCATGTAGACAAGAGAGCTACGAGACAAATCGGCTAGGTCGCATGAGTGGTACTAAGTGTTCACCATGTGTACAAGAGAGCCGAACTAAACGAAGTATGATGGTGGGGTGTGTTTGAAACCATTAAATATCGAGGATTGATCCGAATTGTTCAACGGGATGGTTTTGTGGTGATATTGTGGTTTGGACCTACACTTATGGTGAATGAAATGTGGTGAAAATGATTTGTGGTATATACAAATATAAGATAAAATGAGGTTAGCATAAAGAATTTGTGAAAGAGTGAAATTAGCATTAAAACTGTTTTTAGATGGTAGCAGTGACGTGATTTTGAAAAATCACCAAAAATAGGAGGAATATAATTAGAGGTTGAATGAGATGTGAAATTAAAGTTTAATGAGTCTACTTTCATATAAAAGAAACAGAGCAAGCAAAGGAATTCTATATTTTGAGATATTTACAATTGTATGTGACTTGCTCAGGATGAATACGTGATCCCCTGTTCCAACTTTGAAAAATCATTAAAAATTGTACAAAGAAAATTAAGAAATATAGTTTACATGCCTAAATTCCTTATTGAGACTAGTTTTAAATGAAACAGACTTCAGGGTTGTTTGAATTGTGTACTGAGAGAAATTCAATTTGTAGTGAACAGAGGTCAGATCAGTCGAGCTGTGTAACAGGGGAAACTTTAACTAATAAACTGTACTAATCGGCTGAACCAAAATTATAGAAAAAAATTAGCAAAAAGCTTTATGAGTCTAGATTCAGGGAAATTTTACAGATTTGAATTTCGAGTTTTGTAACTCGAGTTATGATTTATTTAGTGAATATGACGCAGCAGAGACAGCTTAATCAAAGTGGAATGAATAGTGAAGTTAAAGTAGATGTACTTGAATTGTTGTGTAAACATGTTAGATTTTTTTTTAATTAGTATTTACATACTTACTTACTAAGCTATAAGCTTACTTTGTTTCTCTCTTTTGTCTTATAGTGTTCTTCGGCTTGCTCAGGAGTTAAGGATCGTGAAGATCTATCCGCACTATCATACTTTAGGGTATTTGAACTAAACGTTTTGAATTATGGCATGTATAGTAGGCTTAATTATTTTGTTACGTGTCATATTTGTCTTGGTTTAAAATATTAGTTACAGTACTCGACCATCTAATTTGTACAAGCCATTAAAGTTGGCTAATATTGTTCAAGACATATTTATATTTCGGTTATGTTTAATGGTATGTGTTATGTTCTGGTAATACCTTGTATCCTGTTCCGGCGACGGTAACGGGTAAGGGGTGTTACATTTAGTGGTATCAGAGCTATGGTTTAGTCGGTTCTCAGACTAATAAAGTGTGTGTAAAAGTTGTAACACCCCAAACCCGAGACCATCGCCGGTGTCGGACCCGAGGGTTAACAAACCAAGTTCACATGTTTTTGCCCACCAATTTGACATTTCCAGTCAGGCTGGAAAACTGCGTCACTGTCGCCCTAAAAATCATATCTCGAGTTTCAAAACTCGGAAACTGGTTTCGTAAATTTTCCCTGAATTTAGACTCATATATACATCCATGGATTTATTTCTAGGATTTTTGGTCGGGCCAATTGGTACAGTTTATTAGTTAAAGTTACCCAAGTTACAGGGATCGACTGCTCTGACCTTCGCGCGGTATAACTTGAATATCTCTCTGCACAGGGCTTTAATGCTGGTGTCGTTTGTTTCTAATGAAACTAGACTCAAAATGGAATCTGTACATATAAGGTATATCTCCTAATTCTTTTGGATAATTTATAGTGAATTTTTAAAGTTGCGACAGGGAACCCAGAAACCATTCTGGCCCTGTCTCACAATAGCTTTAATATCTCTTAACCTGTAACTCCTATGACCGTTTCGTTTCTTCCATATGAAAATAGACTCATCAAGGTTCATTTACATAGCTTATTCACTATTTGATTCCATTCCTATGAATTATGGTGATTTTTCACATTCACGCCACTGCAGCTGGCAGCATCTGTTTTAAGGTAGGACTTACCTATTTGGTAGTCTCCATGATTCAACTAATCTTGCCATACATAGGTTCATATATGATCATTTTAACCATGCCAATGGCTGATCATATGACCAACATTCCCATTTCCAAACCATAGCCACATCATGACCCCAAATATATATACATACAACCCACAATAAGTCTAAGTTCATGCTCCCTTTTCGAGCCATTTTCGCATGGCCATACAAACCTACATTACAACGTATTTAACAAACAAGAGGTAGTCCTATACATGCCATCTCAAGTTCAACCAAAATTTATACCAAAATGGAGGCTTGATAGTGTGGATGACTTGACTTCAACGATCCCAAATCCGATTGCCTCGGCGAAATCTAGAAAACTAAGAGCCAAAGCAACGGGTAAGCATTTTTATGCTTAGTAAGTCTCAAGGAATATAATGAACTATAATTTACAGCAATACATTCACATAGCCAAATGCATCATTTCATTAATACACATTCTTACTTCATACTTCATCATTGTATAAGTTCGCAAAGCATCAATCAATTCAATAACTGAAATTCATTAGTCGATTGAGCGAATGTTGCTCAAACACGCCGACTTTCCAATGCACATATAACGTACCTTATCCTTTGGGCTGTCCGAGTGTACTAATTAAATTCATTTCAGCAACCAACACTCACCTCCAGCCCAAGATTCTTCGAATATAACCGGATATAATCACGTGCACAAATGCCTTGGTCTTAGCCGGATAGAATAACTTCGCACGAATGCCTTCGGCCTTAGCCCGGATATAACCACTAGCACAATTGCCTTCGGTCTTAACCGGATATAATTTCAGCATAATTGTCTTCGGCTTAGCCCGGATATCATTCAATTTCTCATGCACACATACATCAATAATCATTGGACATACATATTTCATTTTCGTTACTAAGGCTCAAACACAATTAATATCATTAGCATATTCGCCGCCGGGACTTAGCCCGGTGGAATTCAAATACTCATACACACATAATCAATAATCATACACATCCATATTTCATCTCACATAATTCAAGTAAGGTCACTTCTTGAGGACTTACCTCGGATGTTGTCGAACGGCTTTTTCGGCTATTCGATCACCTTTTCCTTCCCCTTGTCCAATTGTGGCCCTCTTGGCTCTTGAGCTTAATCTTGATGCAAACTTAGCCAAATCTCCTTCTAGATCTCTTCCAAACCAAGCATGAAGCAAAAATCCTCCTTCTTCCTTAGTTTTGGCTCAAAGAAAGGATGAACAAAATTTTTTCTTTCCTTCTCTACAACTCACGGCAATGGGGTATGCCACTCTCTCACACACATTTTTTTTCATTCTTTTCTTACCCATGCTTATTTGTTTACTATTTCTCCCTAATGCCCAACAAAACATGTTTCATGACATGTTTGACCCATATTTCTTTGTCATGGCGGCCATTACTTGTAGAAAGGGGAATTTGACATGCAAGTCCATTATTTTGTATGCATGTTTTAATTAGTCATCACCTATTTCCTATCGTACTTTCAAAGTTCACTACTAAGTCCTTTCTTATAATTTAGCACCTAATTAATAAAAATCGAGACACGAAATATTTACGCATACCAATTCCACATACAATAAGTACGGAATATAACACTTAATTATTCTTGTGACTCGGTTTCGTGGTCCCGAAACCACTCTCCGACTAGGGTCACATTCGGGTGTCACAACTCTCCCCACTCAAGAGATTTTCGTCCCAGAAAAGCTTACCGTAAATAGGTTCGGATATCGCTCTCTCATTGAGTTCTCGGTCTCCCAAGTAGCTTCTTCTATCCCGTGCTTGAGCCATAACACTTTCACTAGCGGAACCCGCTTGTTTATAACTCTTTCACTTCTCGTGATAGGATACGAATTGGTTCTTCCTCATAACTCATATTAGCTTGAATTTCAATTTCGATGGACTAATCACGTGCGATGGATCGGATCTATAACGTCGAAGCATCGAAGCGTGGAAGACATCGTGAACCTTTTGAGTTCGGGGCATAATCAAACGATATGCCACCGGACCGACTCGCTCGATATCTCATATGGCCCAATGAACCTCGGGCTCAACTTGCCCTTACTACGAACTCGAGTATTTTTTCCAAGGCGATACCTTGAGGAACACTTTATCACCCACCGATACTCGATATCCTTACGCTTCATATCCGCGCACGACTTCTCGACGATCGAAGGCTATCTTCAAACTTTCACGGATTACTTTCACTTTCATTCGGCATCCCTAATCAAATCCACCCAAAATCTTGCTTTCACCAAGCTCACCAAAACAATGGTGTACGGCATTTACGCCCGCACAAAGCCTCGTAGGTGCCATCTTAATACTCGATTGAAAATTGTTGTTGTAAGCGAATTCAATCAACGGCAAATACCGCTCCCATGAACCACTAAACTCGAGGACGCAACATCTTAACATATCCTCAAGTATCTGAATTACCCGCCGGATTGACCATCGGTTTGGGGTGGAAGGCGGTGCTTTGAAATGCAACTTGGTACCCAAAGCTTCTTGCAACTTTTTCCAAAACCGCGAGGTAAATCTCGGATCTCTATCCGACACGATAGAAATAGGCACCCGTGTAATTTCACAATCTGAGAAACGTACAATTCCGCTAATTTGTCCATTGAAAAATCCGTGCGACGGGGACAAAGTGGGCCGACTTAGTCAATCGATCTACCACGACCCAAACCGCATCCTTCTTACTTGTCGACAATGGCGGTCCGGATACAAAGTCCATTGTGACTCGATCCCATTTCCACTCGGGTATCGTGATTGGTGAAGTAATCTCAAGGCACCGATGTTCCGCTTTCACTTGTTGACATATTAAACATCTTGAAACAAAGTCGGAGATGTCTCGCTTCATACCATGCCACCAAAATCGACGTTTCAAATCATTGTACATCTTCGTACTCCGGGTGGATTGCCATTCGGCTACAATGGGCTTCATTCGAATTATCGAAATGAGTTCAATTCTTTGGGACACACAGACGACTTTTGAACCTCAAACAATCGTCATCGTCGATTTGAAACTCCGAGTCCTTGTTCGAACACACGCAGCCCGCTTTTGCAACCAACTCGTCATCGACTTTTCGAGCTTCTCGAATTTGGTGTGTCAATAATGGTTTGGCTTTCATTTCAGCCACTAACACAGCTGTCGGATCGGATAGACAAGTGCACATTCATCGTCAGAAGTGAATAACGATTTACGACTCAAGGCATCCGCAACTACATTCGCCTTTCGGGTGATAGTCAATGATCAGCTCATAATCCTTTAACAGCTCGAGCCAACGTCTTTGTCGCAGATTTAAGTCTCGTTGGGTCATCAAATACTTGAGACTTTTGTGATCCGAGTATACATGGCACCTTTCACCGAATAAGTAATGTCGCCAAATCTTTAAGGCGAATACGATGGCGGCCAATTCGAGATCATGAGTCGGATAATTTTTCTCATGTGGCTTTAATTGCCTCGACGACAGGCCACAACTCGACCTTCTTGCATTAATACGCAACCTAACCCAAGTAGAGAGGCGTCGCTATAGATGACAAACTCCTTGCGGATTCGGGTTGCACTAGAATTGGGGCTTCATCAAATAAGTTTTCGATTGATCGAAGCTTTTTGGCATTTCTCCGTCCATTCAACTTAACATCCTTTTGGAGAAGCCGTCATCGGCGTGGCTATCGTTGAGAAGCCTTTACAAATCGTCGGTAATGTAAGCAAGCCCCAAAAAGCTTGAACCTCGATAATATTTCTGAGGCTTCCAATTTAGTATGGCTGAAATTTTATTCGGTCGACTCGAATACCCATGCAGATACCACATGACCCAAGAAGCTTACCTCTCTTAACCGAACTCACACTTGCTGAACTTAGCATATAATTGCTTGTCCCGTAAAATTTGCAAAGACTAACCGCAGTGTTCAAGATGTTCGGTCTCATTTCTTGAATAGACCAAGATGTCATCAATGAACACGACTACGAATCGATCCAAATATGGTCTAAAGATTCGATTCATTAAATCCATAAATACCGCGAGGGCATTAGTGAGCCCAAACGGCATCACCAGAACTCATAGTGACCATATCTCGCTCAAGGCGGTCTTGGGCACGCCCGAATCTCGGATTCGCAATTGATAGTAGCCCGATCTCAAATCTATTTTCGAGAACACCGAGGCTCCCTTGATTGATCGAACAAGTCATCAATACGTGGCAACGGATATTTGTTCTTTATCGTCGCTTTGTTAAGTCGACGATAGTCGATGCATAGTCGCATGGTTCCATCCTTCTTCTTCACGAACAACACCGGCGCACCCCAAGGCGAAAAACTCAAGCGAGCAAAACCTTTATCCACCAATTCTTGCAACCGAGTTTTCAACTCCTTCAATTCCGTTGGTGCCATACGATACGGAGCTATCGAAATTGGGGTGGTACCGGTACCAATTCGATGCCAAATTCTATTTCTCGAGCATGTGGTAAACCCGGCAATTCTTGGGAAAACATCCGGTATTCACAAACCACGGGCACGATTCGGGTTTCTTCTCGATTCCTTGTCATCGAGCACGACGCAAGGTACGCCGCACCCTTTTCTTACATATTTCGGGCCAACATCACGATATTACGGTGGCAACCCTTTAAGTCCGTGGACTCAACCCGAATTATTTCATTATTCGCGCACCTCAAATCGATAGTCTTGCTCTTGCAATTTACAACCGCATCGTGCATGGTCAACCAGTCCAAACCAAGAATAACATCGAACTCATCGAATGGCAAAAGCATTAAGTCATGGGAAAACAAGAACCTCGGAACACTAGGGGACTTTTCTTGCACACTTTGTTAACAAGCACGTAATGACCCAAGGGTTTGACACCGAATTACAAACTCGAGAGACTCAATGGGCAAAGTCTTCTTTGGATGCTAAGGTTTCACATATATAAGAATGAGTAGAACCAGGTCAATCAAAGCAATTACATTTGTATTGAAAAGAGTGAAAGTACCGGTAATAACATCCGGAGAGGCAAGCATCCTCGCGTGCGCGATGGCATAAGTCCTAGCAGAGCACGAGCCTCGGATCCGATGGTAGCATCTCTAGATCCTCTCGACCGCCAACGACATTGCCCATATTTCTAGGTGGCCTACCTCGGCAATGGTAGCACCCGGGTTTGCACTCGACTTGCATTCTGCTCATGCATCCTCGGGCAATCCTTCATAAAATGGTCGGCCGATCCACACTTATAGCAGAGCGATCACGAAACCAACAGCTCCCCGAATGCCATTTGCCACAATGTGGACACTCCGTCCTCTCTCGGCGATCATTTCCGCCCCGGCAATCGAGGTGACTCGTGTGGTCACAGGGGTCGATCGCGTCCTCGTCTAGAAAATCCCAAACGCCTCTAGACCGGCTCGCATCATCTCGAAATCTCTTCGATGCTTGTTGAAGAGACTTTCCGAGGACCTCTTCGAATTCTCCAATCCCCACATCAGCTTTTTGTTTCTCCTTTCTAAGCTCTTGACTTTACAAGCTCGCTCAACAAGTACTACGAACTCTCGATCTCGAGAATGCCAACAAACATCCTTATATCATCATTCAGCCCATCCTCAAGCGTTTGCACATAATAGCTTCGGACGAAATGCATTCTCGCTGCGTCGGCTAAGCCTCACAAACTTTCGTCAGTAGTCGATAACGGACATAGAACCTTGCTTAAGATCAAGGAACTCCCTCCGCTTTTGGTCGATGAATCTCGATCGATATACTTTTTTGAACTCGGTTAGAAAGAATTCCCAAGTCACTTGCTCTCTAGGCACCACAAGTCGAGTACTCCACCAATAGTAGGCGGACTCGCGTAGCAAGGAGATGGTACACTTTAAGCACTCATCGGTGTACAGGATAGCTCATCAAGCACCGGATAGTGTTATCTAACCATAATTCAGCTCGCTTCGGCATCATCATCATCCGTAGCCTTAAATTCAGTGGCCCCATGTTTTGAATCCTATCATTGGGGCTTACGACCTTATTGGGTCACCACCGGAGGTATTGTAGGTGCGGGGTTGCATTAAATCGGGGATGGAGGTGGTGGAACAGTAGTGTTGGTTCGAATGTATTGATTAAACCATTCGTTCATCACACTATAAAAGGCTTGCTTAGCCTCGTCATTAGGATTGCTGGCCATAGGTTGAGAGTCCGCCGGGCGCTGTCCTTGCGCGCGAGCAGCGCCACACTCTCCACATCATCAGCTATCGCTCGGTTGGGATCGGGATCCATTGCTATAAACAAACATGAAGTCAAATTGTCGAATTCATCACACTATCGATTCATCATTTAATGGCATGTATAGCTAGACCCCAAACACATCACGGTAGTCCTAGAATCGACTAAACCGTGGCTCGATACCAATAAAATTGTAACACCCCAAACCCGAGACCATCGCCGTGTCGGACCCGAGGGTTAACAAACCAAGTTCACATGTTTTTGCCCACCAATTTGACATTTCCAGTCAGGCTGGAAAACTGCGTCACTGTCGCCCTAAAATCATATCTCGAGTTTCAAAACTCGGAAACTGGTTTCGTAAATTTTCCTGAATTTAGACTCATATATACATCCATGGATTTATTTCTAGGATTTTTGGTCGGGCCAATTGGTACAGTTTATTAGTTAAAGTTACCCAAGTTACAGGGATCGACTGCTCTGACCTTCGCGCGGTATAACTTGAATATCTCTCTGCACAGGGCTTTAATGCTGGTGTCGTTTGTTTCTAATGAAACTAGACTCAAAATGGAATCTGTACATATAAGGTATATCTCCTAATTCTTTTGGATAATTTATAGTGAATTTTTAAAGTTGCGACAGGGAACCCAGAAACCATTCTGGCCCTGTCTCACAATAGCTTTAATATCTCTTAACCTGTAACTCCTATGACCGTTTCGTTTCTTCCATATGAAAATAGACTCATCAAGGTTCATTTACATAGCTTATTCACTATTTGATTCCATTCCTATGAATTATGGTGATTTTTCACATTCACGCCACTGCAGCTGGCAGCATCTGTTTTAAGGTAGGACTTACCTATTTGGTAGTCTCCATGATTCAACTAATCTTGCCATACATAGGTTCATATATGATCATTTTAACCATGCCAATGGCTGATCATATGACCAACATTCCCATTTCCAAACCATAGCCACATCATGACCCCAAATATATATACATACAACCCACAATAAGTCTAAGTTCATGCTCCCTTTTCGAGCCATTTTCGCATGGCCATACAAACCTACATTACAACGTATTTAACAAACAAGAGGTAGTCCTATACATGCCATCTCAAGTTCAACCAAAATTTATACCAAAATGGAGGCTTGATAGTGTGGATGACTTGACTTCAACGATCCCAAATCCGATTGCCTCGAGCGAAATCTAGAAAACTAAGAGCCAAAGCAACGGGTAAGCATTTTTATGCTTAGTAAGTCTCAAGGAATATAATGAACTATAATTTACAGCAATACATTCACATAGCCAAATGCATCATTTCATTAATACACATTCTTACTTCATACTTCATCATTGTATAAGTTCGCAAAGCATCAATCAATTCAATAACTGAAATTCATTAGTCGATTGAGCGAATGTTGCTCAAACACGTCGACTTTCCAATGCACATATAACGTACCTTATCCTTTGGGCTGTCCGAGTGTACTAATTAAATTCATTTCAGCAACCAACACTCACCTCCAGCCCAAGATTCTTCGAATATAACCGGATATAATCACGTGCACAAATGCCTTGGTCTTAGCCGGATAGAATAACTCGACGAATGCCTTGGGCCTTAGCCCGGATATAACCACTAGCACAATTGCCTTGGTCTTAACCGGATATAATTTCCAGCATAATTGTCTTCGGCTTAGCCCGATATCATTCAATTTCTCATGCACACATACATCAATAATCATTGGACATACATATTTCATTTTCGTTACTAAGGCTCAAACACAATTAATATCATTAGCATATTCGCCTTCGGGACTTAGCCCGGGTGGAATTCAAATACTCATACACACATAATCAATAATCATACACATCCATATTTCATCTCACATAATTCAAGTAAGGTCACTTCTTGAGGACTTACCTCGGATGTTGTCGAACGGCTTTTTCGGCTATTCGATCACCTTTTCCTTCCCCTTGTCCAATTGTGGCCCTCTTGGCTCTTGAGCTTAATCTTGATGCAAACTTAGCCAAATCTCCTTCTAGATCTCTTCCAAACCAAGCATGAAGCAAAATCCTCCTTCTTCCTTAGTTTTGGCTCAAAGAAAGGATGAACAAAATTTTTTCTTTCCTTCTCTACAACTCACGGCAATGGGGTATGCCACTCTCACACACATTTTTTTTCATTCTTTTCTTACCCATGCTTATTTGTTTACTATTTCTCCCTAATGCCCAACAAAACATGTTTCATGACATGTTTGACCCATATTCTTTGTCATGGCGGCCATTACTTGTAGAAAGGGGAATTTGACATGCAAGTCCATTATTTTGTATGCATGTTTTAATTAGTCATCACCTATTTCCTATCGTACTTTCAAAGTTCACTACTAAGTCCTTTCTTATAATTTAGCACCTAATTAATAAAAATCGAGACACGAAATATTTACGCATACCAATTCCACATACAATAAGTACGGAATATAACACTTAATTATTCTTGTGACTCGGTTTCGTGGTCCCGAAACCACTCTCCGACTAGGGTCACATTCGGGGTGTCACAAAAGTCTAGCTATACATGCCATAAAAATATTGTGATAGTGTGGTGACTCCTGATTATTCTAAACTGTGTTTTGTTTTAATATAGTAATGGATCCTGAAGGAACTGCGGTGATGATGTTGCTTAGTAATGCGCCGGCCCCGCACAAGGGACCGCTACTGTGGAAAGTAGACACGAGACATTGAGACAAGGAGATGAGGCTCGGATGCCTTTCTCCAAATGATGAACAATTGGTATACTGAATTTATTCGAGCAAATCCAAATGCTCAACCTCCTCCACCCCTCCTATACCTCGACGATTCTCAGTTGCTCAAGGTATAGATTTGGTAAGAATGAACAAGCCTCCGGTTGACAAGATTCAAAACAAGGGCTGAAGAGTTTAGAGCAAAGGTCGATGATGATCCCGAGAAAGCGGAATTCGGCTTGAAAATTCTACCCGTGTATTTGATGAGCTCTCATGTACACCCGAGGAATGCTTAAAGTGTGTTGATCACTTTTGAGAGATTGACTTACCACCGGTGGAAGACTTTGGTTGCATGGTGCCAAAAGAAAAAGTTACTTGGGATTTCTTCCAGAAGAATTTAGAAAGAAATACATAAGTCAATGATTTATTGATCAAAACGAAGGAGTTCCTTGAATTGAAGCAGGGAAAATGTCTCAGAGGCAGAGTATGAACGCGAATTTGTAAGACTCAACAAGTATGCCTGAGAATGTGTGTCCACCGAGGCCATTATGTGTAGAAGATTTGAAGATGGGCTGAATGAGGACATTAAAGTGCTTGTAGGAATTTTGGAGTTGAAAGAATTTGTAGTATTGGTTGATCGAGCTCTTAAAGTCAAGAATTGAACAAAGAAAGAAGAAAAGCGCTATTGAGGCCCGAGACGTTAGAAAAAGACAGATAAGCAAGCCATTTCAATCTCAACCAAAGAGGTCCAAAGAGACAAACCCTCGAATGACAGTTTCAATTGGGGATTCACAGAGATCGTGGTAGAGCATATTCGGGTCTAAAGCTCAAGCTACTTTGGCAAGTGTGGGTAATGTGCGACCTAGAAAGCCCGAGTGTCAAGAATGTGGCGAGCAACATTATGGTGAGTGTTGGGGACCAAAGCGAGCTTGTTTCAAAGGGTTCTCGCGAGCATTTTATTAGAGATTGTCCGGAGAAAGTTAAAGAAGAAAGATTTGAGTGCTAGACAAAATACCACCGCTAGTAGAGGTAGACCACCGAGAAATCTTGGAGGTGGGACTAGTAGTAAAGCGTGATGAAAGATTTAACGGCAAGATCGAAGCTAGAGCACTGCTAGAGCTTATGCTATACGTGTTCGAGAAGATGCATCATCTCCGATGTCATTATCGTACATTTTCTCTCTATGATACTATTGTTATTGCATTGATTGATCCCGGTCCACTCATTCCTATATTTGCATGAATTTAGTATCCAATAAAAAGTTGCTCGTTGAATTTCTCGAGTTTACGATTAAAGTGTCGAACCCTTAGGTCAATATGTGCTAGTTGACAAGGTTTGCAAGAATTGCCCATTAATGATTCAAGGTCACTGCTTTTCCGCCAACTTGATGTTGTTACCATTTGGTGAGTTTGACGTTATCTTGGGAATGGATGGTTAAAATTGTATGATGCTAAGGTAGATTGTAAACAAAAGACACTAGAGTTGAAATGTGAAAATGGAGAAATTTCGTGGGTTGAAACAGATGAATCAAATAAATTGCCTATGGTGATTTCGCACATGTCCGCACGTAAATACATGAGAAAAGGTGTGAAGCTTATCCGCTTATGTAATGAATATTGAGTTGCCCTAACTGAAATTTGAATCGAGGCCGATAGTCCGTGAGTTTCGGATGTATTTCAGAGGAATTGCCAGGTTGCCTCGAATAGAGAGATAGATTTTGCTATTGATTTGTTGCCGCACCTCGCACCGATCTCGATTGCTCCATATAGAATGGCTCCAACTGAATTAAAAGAATTGAAGGCTCGATTGCAGGAGTTAACAGACAAGGGATTTGTGAGACCGAAGTTTCTCTCCCTGGGTGCTCTGTATTATTCAGAAGAAGAAGGATGGTTCAATGAGACTTTGCATTGATTACCGTCGACTTAATAAGGTGACTATAAAGAACAAGTACCCATTGCCGAGGATTGATGATTTATTCGATCGGTTAAAGGGGGCCACAGTGTTTTCAAAGATTGATTTGAGGTCCGGTTACTACCAAATGAGAGTTAAGGAGTCGATGTCTTAAAAGCGCCTTTAGGACAAGGTATGGACATTATGAGTTTCTTGTGATGCCTTTCGCTTAACAAATGCTCCAGCTATATTTATGGACTTAATGAATCGGATCTTCCGCCATATTTGGATAAGTTTGTAGTAGTGTTTATAGATGACATTTTAATTTATTCTCGAGATGAGTCGAACATGCGAACACTTGAGAACTATATTGCAAATCTTGAGAGAAAAGAAACTGCTTGCCAAGTTTAGTAAAAGTGAGTTCGGCTTCGTGAAGTCGGATTTTGGGGCATATAGTCTCGGTGATGGTACTCGGGTGGATCCAAGTAAGATTTCTGCGATCGTTGATTGAAACCGCCAAGAATGTATCCGAGGTTAGAAGCTTTTTAGGCTTAGCCGGTATTATAGACGCTTTGTTGAAGGATTTTCGATGATTGCCTCTCCTATGACTAAGTTGTTGCAAAAGAATGTTAAGTTTGAATGGACTGATAAATGTCAACAAAGTTTTGAAAAGTTGAAAGCACGATTGATGAAGCACCAATTTTAGTACAGACTGAGTCGGAAAGGAGTTCGTAATTTATAGTGATGCATCATTGATGTGCCTTGGATGTGTGTTGATGCAAGAGGGTAAAGTGGTAGCTTATGCTTGAGACGCTTAAAACCGCATGAGAAGAACTATCCTACACATGATTTGGAACCGTCATTGTTGTTTTTGCCTTGAAGATTTGGCGACATTATTTGTACGGTGAAAAATGCCGAATTTTTACCGATCACAAAAGTTTGAAGTACTTGATGAATCAAAAGGATCTGAATCTGCGACAATAAGATGGCTTGAATTATTAAAGGATTATGATCTAGTGATTGATTATCATCCGGAAAAGCAAATGTAGTCACGACGCCTTGAGCGTAAAATTTCTTTTACTTTGAGAGCCATGAACACGGGTTAGCATTGTCTCGATGATGGGTCAATCTTAGCGAAATGAGAGCTAAACCGTTATTTCTCCGATTGATTTGTGATGCTCAAAAGAATGATAGTGAGTTGCGGATCAAGAGAACTCAATGCGAATCAAAGTTACGACTCGATTTTCGAGTTGGACCAGATGATTGTTTGATGTTTCGAGACGGGATATGTGTGCCGAAAAACGATAAATTGATTCGAAAATATTACATGAGGCGCACAATGGTTGTTTATCGTTCATCTGGTAGCACAAAATGTATAATGATTTAAAGAAGTCGTATTGGTGGCGTGTATGAAAAGGGACATTTCGAATTTGTAACCAAGTGTTTGATCATCAACAAGTAAAAGTGAACATCAAGTGCCTTCAGATTACTTCAACCGTAATGGTGCTCGAGTGGAAATGGGACAAGATTACCATGGATTTTGTAACCGGTTTGCCTTTAACTCCTAAAAAGAAGGATGCTATTTGGGTAGTGGTTGATAGATTAACAAAGTCAGCCCACTTTATACCAAGACGCATCGATTACTCACTTGATAAATTAGCGAATTATATGTTCTTTGAAATTGTGAAGTTGCACGAGTACCTATGTCTATAATATCGATAGAGATCCAAGATTTACCTCGAGATTTTGGAAAAAGTTACAAGAAGCTTTGGGTACAAAATTGAACTTTAGTACCGCATTTCATCCACAAACAGATGGTCAAAGCAAAGAGTAATCCGGTACTCAAGATATGCTTAGATGTTGTGTTTTAGAATTTGGAGGTAGTTGGGAGAAATATCTATCTTTGATTGAGTTTGCCTACAATAAGCTTATCAATCAAGTATACAAATGGCACCGTCTGAAGCCTTGTATGGTCGTAAGTGTCGGACTCCTTTATATTGGACCGAGCTTAGTGAGAAAGCAGATTCATGGAGTTGATCTAGTTAAAAAACCAAGAGAAAATAAAAGTAATTCGGATTGCTTGAAAGTCGCTTCAGATCGACAAAAGTCATATGCGATTTAAAAGAAAAGAGATTGAATTTCGTGGGTGATAAAGTGTTCTTGAAGGTGTCACCATGGAAAAAGATTCGAGATTTAGTCGAAAAGGCAAGTTGAGTCCGCGTTTTATTGGGCCGCACGAGATTCGAGAGAATTGGACCATGGCATATCGGTTGGCCTTACCTGCAGAGTTAGAAAGAATTCATAACGTGTTTCATGTATCAATGTTATGACGTTATCGTTCGATCCTTCACATGTGATTTCCCAATGAAATTGAGATTCGATCGGATATGACCTATGAGGAGAAACCAATAAAGATTTTGGCTCGAGAGGTTAAACAGTTAAGAAATAAAAGTATAGCTTTAGTGAAAGTATTGTGGCACAGACATGGGATAGAAGAGGCTACGTGGGAACCCGAGGAAGCTATGAGGAAACAAGACCCAAACCTCTTTTCGGTAAGATTTTCGGGACTAAAATCTCAAAAGGGGGAGAATTGTGACAACCCGAATTAGGGCCTAATCGAATAGTGGTTTCGTGACCACAAATCCGAGATAGAAATAATTGTTTTATAATTATTTTGGGGTTTATGATATGATTGCATGATTGTGTGAAAATTTCGTGATGAAATTCTATGCCTAAAGTGCTTAAATTGAAAGTAGGGACTAAATCGAATAAGTTGCAAAATTTGCATCCCGAAGTTTTAGTATGAAATTGTTTTGGAATATTAATTAGGAGGTCTTAAATAGCAATTTGACCAATTTTAAGTTCATGGACAAAATTAGGACATGGAAGGAATGAAAGTTTAGTAAGGAGGCGATTTTGGTCATTTGGATATTAAATGAAATAAAATGGGAAAAATAACACAAAATTGATCATCATCCTCCTTAGTTGCTGCGAATTCTCCCTCTCTCCATAGCTAGGGTTTCTTCAATTTTCAAGCTCCATAGTAAGTGATTCCAAGCCCGCTTTTAATGTTCTTTACGCTTTTGGAATCCTAAGCTCGATTAAGCTTATGCTAGTAATAATTTAACCTAGGGTTTACATTTGGAAAAATACCCATAGGTGAAATTTGTGTATTTTGATGTTTTATGATAGAATATGAGGTTTTAAATTATGTTAAATAACTTGTGCTACTCGGTTTTAAGTGAAAACGAGTAAAAGCAAGATAATCGGTAAAAATACCTATTGTTCATAACTATATGATAGAGTGAGAATTTGATGTTGTTGTAGAAGAGAAAATGTTCAGCATATCATAAAACATAAGAACAAGGGCTGAAATTAAATTCCGAGCCTAGGGGCAAAAATGTAATTTTGTAAAGTTAGGGGCAAAATGTAATTTTTCCATGATGTGATTTTGGATTGAAATAAATAGTATGAGTATTAAATGAGCTAAATGTGTTATTATAGATCAAGAAAGACGTGGAATTGATCTCGAGCAGGGAAGGAAAAAGTTTTGGACTAAATTGCAAAATTTCTACATTTTGCACCAAGGTAAGTTTGTATGTAAATATTACAATAATTTCATGTACATTCTTATATTTCAGCCTATTATATAAATATACTAGCTGATGTTAAAATATAAATCGACTATTGGAAGAATGGAAATAAATATAGAGAGAGATCCGGTTGAACATTCTGAGAGATCGAATGAAATAGAGGAGCGTAGCTAGGTCACATGTATGATCTTGAGTGCACATCATGTGTACAAGAAAGCTACGAGACACCTCAGTAGTAGCTAGGTCACATGTGTGATACGAGATGTATCCCATGTAGACAAGAGAGCTACGTGAAAGATAAATGTAGCTGGGTCGCATGCGTGATTCCAAGTGACGGACACCATGTAGACAAGAGAGCTACGAGACAAATCGGCTAGGTCGCATGAGTGGTACTAAGTGTTCACCATGTGTACAAGAGAGCCGAACTAAACGAAGTATGATGGTGGGGTGTGTCTTGAAACCATTAAATATCGAGGATTGATCCGAATTGTTCAACGGGATGGTTTTGTGGTGATATTGTGGTTTGGACCTACACTTATGGTGAATGAAATGTGGTGAAAATGATTTGTGGTATATACAAATATAAGATAAAATGAGGTTAGCATAAAGAATTTGTGAAAGAGTGAAATTAGCATTAAAACTGTTTTTAGATGGTAGCAGTGACGTGATTTTGAAAAATCACCAAAAATAGGAGGAATATAATTAGAGGTTGAATGAGATGTGAAATTAAAGTTTAATGAGTCTACTTTCATATAAAAGAAACAGAGCAAGCAAAGGAATTCTATATTTTGAGATATTTACAATTGTATGTGACTTGCTCAGGATGAATACGTGATCCCTGTTCCAACTTTGAAAAATCATTAAAATTGTACAAAGAAAATTAAGAAATATAGTTTACATGCCTAAATTCCTTATTGAGACTAGTTTTAAATGAAACAGACTTCAGGGTTGTTTGAATTGTGTACTGAGAGAAATTCAATTTGTAGTGAACAGAGGTCAGATCAGTCGAGCTGTGTAACAGGGGAAACTTTAACTAATAAACTGTACTAATCGGCTGAACCAAAATTATAGAAAAAATTAGCAAAAGCTTTATGAGTCTAGATTCAGGAAATTTTACAGATTTGAATTTCGAGTTTTGTAACTCGAGTTATGATTTATTTAGTGAATATGACGCAGCAGAGACAGCTTAATCAAAGTGGAATGAATAGTGAAGTTAAAGTAGATGTACTTGAATTGTTGTGTAAACATGTTAGATTTTTTTAATTAGTATTTACATACTTACTTACTAAGCTATAAGCTTACTTTGTTTCTCTCTTTTGTCTTATAGTGTTCTTCGCTTGCTCAGAGTTAAGGATCGTGAAGATCTATCCGCACTATCATACTTTAGGGTATTTGAACTAAACGTTTTGAATTATGGCATGTATAGTAGGCTTAATTATTTTGTTACGTGTCATATTTGTCTTGGTTTAAAATATTAGTTACAGTACTCGACCAGCTAATTTGTACAAGCCATTAAAGTTGGCTAATATTGTTCAAGACATATTTATATTTCGGTTATGTTTAATGGTATGTGTTATGTTCTGGTAATACCTTGTATCCTGTTCCGGCGACGGTAACGGGTAAGGGGTGTTACATGAAACATCAGATCTCCTGAATTTGAGTTGTACTACCGTTTAGAGGATAGATCTGCATAGAAATCAAAAAGGAATAAGTGGTAAGTGCTCATCACCTCAGATCTAGTCTTATTTTACAATTTAGAAAAGCCGAAGTCCCTAAAATCTAAGGAGGCTGTCGATTTGGGCATAGGGCTTTAAGGGTCTTTAACTGATGATTTCTTTTGGTGATTAGTGTCTTCTAGAGGTTTGATCGAAGGCTTGGATCTTTGGAACAACTAGACTTAGATCTAGTCATCGGTTTTTAGTAAAAAGCTAATATTCTAAAAGCTTTAGGGGCATGGTTCGAATATGGGTTGCTGAATATTGGGATTGGTTGTTGTGGGTTGCAATCTAAGAATTGTGGTAATCAATTGTAGGACATCGTAAGGGATCTCAGTAGCAGTCATCGCAAAACAGGTGTGTATCGAACACCCTCTCATAGTTCAATTCGGCAAAAGCCGAAATGCTGAAATTCTGGCATTTCGTGGGCTTGTGAGTGTGCGAGTGCTCACAAGACATTTAGAAATCATTAGATCTGAAATCACAAAGTGGTAAGTTAGTCGTGTGTGAAATTTCATGCACTTCGGTAATTGGGCCTCGATATGGTAAAACTGGGCCCAATGGGCTTACGGGCTCATACGGGTTAATAAATAAAAAATAATAAAAATATATAATATAAAAAAATAGGCAATAAGTATGTTATGTTTGACTATAGAATCGAAACTGCTTAAACCGGTAAACTGGTTATAAAACTTGAGTTAAATGGGCTTAAATTGCTAATGGACACTGTAGGGCCCATTAGGGGTTTTAGGGCCCAATGGCTAAAATTGTGAAATTGAGATAAATAAATTACTACGATGAAAAATGGGCTAATAATGACCGTAACATTCATGAGAACCTTTAAAACTAATAAAAGTACTGAAATACCTGTATAGGTGGAAAGTTTATAGTTTTACCCCTAGGAGCAAAATTACTGATATACCCCTAGGGTTAAGGTTGACCTGAATGCATGTTTGACTGTTACTATTTACTGCATGCCATTTTATTATTATCTGATGCATGGGACTGGGTTATTGATGGAGGAAGTACTGAAAGTGGCTTGACCACGTACTAGAGGCTTTGCCTTAACTTACTGATATCTGAGCAGCTATGCTGCAACTATGAAGTGTAGGGCTGGATGGGTTGAGCTATTCCCCACATGGAATGGAGGGCTGGTATGGGTGGAGTGTAGCGGTTGGTTATAGGCTGGGTTGGGCCTATGGGCCATACTGTTATCTGAAAAGGGGCTAAGGCACAATTTACAGTATTCTGAAAAGGGCTTCGGCCCAGTACCTGCTGTTATCTGAATAGGGCTTAAGCCCAATGGGCTTGAGCTGACTTGGGCTTTGGATGGGTTTTCCATATACACTGAGTTTTTCAAACTCACCCCCTTTCTCTTCCATCCTTGTAGGTGAGCCCTAGTTGGTGGACTTGGAGCTAGGCGGGATTCAGAGTGGCCACGAAGATTAAATTTCTGGTTTTAAATAAGTTTCAAGTAGCTTCCTTTTAAATTTCGCATTTATTTTTGATTATTTCTATTTTGGTTAAAGCTGTAATAAAGCCACTCTATTATTTTTATTTTGGGTTTTTAAATTACTTAAATCGTTTTTGACTTGAGATTCACATCACTTAAATTGATTCCTTGAAATTGGTTAACTCTGGGTTTATCAAAAATTACTTGTTTCAAATCGACACGACAATCAAACGTCTTCAAAACGAAACTTTTCAAGGTGCAATAAAAGTCACGTTTTTCTAAACCCTTAACAATCGATAATGGATAGGACTCACACTAGTGAATCGAAACATTTCTCTTAAAACTTCATTAATGGTTTTTGCAAAGCTCACCCAAACTTTAGTAAACTAGGTAACTTGGTTAGTGGTAGGTAATGTGACACACCGGATTCGGCTGTAACGTCTAGGCCGGGTTTGTGGTGTTATAGTGCATGTGCATTGTATAAATTTTAAATATATGAAATTGGTTACATATCCGATAAATCTTGATAAATATTAAATCCCGTTTGAATAATGGAATTCAATGGATATAGGATTTCCCGATTGGTTGTGGTCCTGCATGTGTTGCAGACGCACCACAGCTCCTACGAGCATCCGGTTGTAAGCCCTCTCGAGTTTACCACTATATGGTTCCTGTGAGCATCCTAATCAGTAGTGATCTTGCATGTGTTGTAGACTACTGCAGCTCTTTGTGAGCATCCTGTTATATGATCGGTTGTGATATTGCATATTGCGGACACAAACGCAGCTCTTGATAAGTGTCCTGATATAGGCTCTTTGTGAGCTTCCTGATATGACTCGCTTGAACTTTCTAATATATGGTTATCTAGAGCTCCCTGATAATAATTAGTCGAAGTTACCTATTAAGCTCAATGAGCTTCCTATTTTAAACTCTTATGAGCTTCCTGTTATAGCCTGGATAAGCTTCCTATTATATGGCTCACATGAGCATCCTGTTATATGGCTCAAGAGAGTGTTTCCTGATTAAGTGCCCTAATTGGGTACCCTCGAATATGAGATGATGGTTTACAGTTTTTACACTTTGAGTGTACAACATGTGTATTCATCGATATTTCAAATAAATTCAACGGGAAGAGTTCTGACATGGTTAAAATGAACTTAAGATGATTTTTATGGGAAATGTACATGTTATATGGAAATATGATATGAAAAGCACATGTTTATGAAAGTTACTACATGATGAGTTCATCTTTGATTCCTGAAATTTATGTGAAGTAATGACTAACATGTTTGATGAAGTTGTGTGTTTTAGGCTATTAGCCAAATTGCTTGGAAGTATTTTTGTATGCTTACCTTAAATATAAATGTATGGTAAGTTAAATTCCCGTTATGCAAACTTACTAAGCATTAAATGCTTACTTTGTTTTATTTTCCTCTATTTTATAGTACTTAGAGGCTTGTGAAGGTTGGAACTTGGTCAGAGTCACATCATACTATCCCTCAGACCTCTCGGTATAGGAAACAAGCTAACTTTTGATATAATGGCATGTATAGGTTAAATAGATTAAATGATAAAGTATTTTGGTTGTAACTAGCCATTGGAATGGCCAATGTTAAGCATACTTTGATGTAATTATATAAGGACTTATCATGTTCGATGTGTATTGAAAATGGTTTTATGGTGGAAGGTATATAAACGAAATGATGAATGGAATTAAATTAGTATAATTGATAAATTTTGCGTATAAACATAAGTGCAAATTTAGTAAGTTTAATCACTTGAGCAGATGTGCTAATATGTCATACGCATTACTTGTTTTTGGTTTGATTTAATGTCTTGAAATGGCTTGGAAATGTGTTAAAATGTTAATGTAGGTACAAGACAAATTTGGGTGAGAAATAAGGGTTGGAAATAACCTTATTTTGTCCACAAGGGCATGTGTCTTAGCCGTGTGTGACACACGGTCATGTGCACGGGCATCTGGTTTGGCTATGTGTCCCCATGCATCTTGAAACTTTAGAAACAGAATGCTTTGATTTTCTCACACGAGCAAAGACAATGGCATGTGTTTAAGCCGTGTGTGACACACGGGCATGTGTCTTGGCCGTATGAATCCTACACCTAATTTTTGAAAATTTAAATGTCCAAACGATCTAGCACACTAGCGTGTGGTTGGCCTGTGACTCAAGTCACAGAGTTACATGGGTATGGACACGGGCTGGGACACGGCCGTGTGCCTCACATCGAATGCCCACATGACTAAGACACAAGCATGTCACTTGGCTGTGTGAGCTACACGGCCTACCCACATGGGCGTGTGTCCCTTGTACCTTGGAAAAATTTTGAAATTTTCTGAAAAATTTCCTAAGTTCCCATTTTAGTCCCAACTTGTTTCAAATGCATAAATTGGACCTCGAGGGTTCATTTAAAGGACAATATGATTGAATTTGATTGGTTTCGGTTATGAATAGTAAATGATATGTGTAAACTATTTTTAAGTCTATAAACTCTGATAATGCTCCAAAACCCTGTTCCGGCAAAGGATATGGGTTAGGGGTGTTACATGAGAACTATCAACAAGTTTCGTTTCCATTCTCGAAATTTCTCCCCATTTAATTTATGCTCAATAAGAATGCTAATAAGAGGAGTATGAGATATATTTGAACTAAAAAAAAAAAGATTTTACTAATTATTATCTTTCTCATGCTACCAGTTAGGGACCATCAATGGAGGTTGTAGGTCTTGTTCAAGGACCCTCTCCCACTCAATATTTTAAAAACATGAAAGGTTTTTTATCCTAAATTTCAAGAATGATCATACAGTAGTCCTAGTGACATTCTTACCTAATCTAAATGACATGCTTCCAATATATGCATGGCATTTTATGACAATAATATTCATTCACAAGAATCAATTAATCTTAAAATAAACAATTTTGATTCTCCACGGTTTTTTTAAGGGAAAAACCGAAGAAGTGAATGAGAATCGTGTACCAGGTAGTGTGACAGCCCTAAAGTGACCCTAGTCGGAAAACGGTTTCGGGACCGCTAAACCGAGTCACCAAATTATTTGAATATGATATTTATTGTTTAAAATATGTGATTATGAATGTGTGAAAGTTTTAAGCTTCGATTTAGTAAATTGCATGTGAATTTAGTCAATAGGACTTATGTGTGACACTTTTGAAATGTGATAGGTTAATCTATAAGGATCTATTAGTGCATGTAATCAAAGGGGTGGACTTGCATGTCAATTTCCCCCATTTAATTACTAGTGGCCGGCCATGACAAAGGGTGATGGGCAAAACATGTCATAAAACATGTTGTGCTAATGGTTTATGTTAGAAATGATAAAATAATAATGGTTAGTAGGATGATGAAAGAAAAAAAAGAGATCATCATCCATGTTTCTTCCTAGCCGATTCTAAAGAAAAAAAAAAGAGAGAACAAGAGCATTCGGTGATGAAAACAAGTTGTGTTCTTTGATTATTCTTAGCCGAATTAAAAGGAGGAAGAAAGGAGTGAAGCAATCGGTCATCTTAGGTCAATATTAAGGTAAGGAAGTTGATACTAGTTCTTGAAATCCTAGTTGATATTGAGTGAGATATCAAGTTATTGTTGGTAACCCATGTTGAAATTGTGATTTTGGAATAAGTAAGGTTTTCGGCTATGGAGATTAATAAGGGTGATGGTTGTGTTTCATGCTAAATCTAGATGAACAATGGTAGTTGCTTACATCTTGATATTTATGAGTTCCTTTCTTGGTTCTACCTTAGGTCCATAAGTATGATTTATGTTTGTTATGTTACTCATGGTTAAAATGATTCGCTATGGTTCATGTAAAAATTAAATATACATGATTTGGTATTAAATGATATTAGGTTATATTCGAACATAGAAAGAGTTTAGTTTGGTATGCTTATTACATGGTAGGTAAGATTTGTGTTTTGGATATATGTTTATATTTGGTTAATGATTTGTTCTTGTGAAGTATAAATTTGTAACATAAATTGAGTTGGAAGTTATTATAATGTACTTGTGCATTCGGGTATATGATGAAAATATATGAGGTGGTTATAATCAACTTTGTGATTCGGCTCTTGCACATATATATATTTGCACATGATGTATTGGTATGACATATATATTATCTCAAGGTATATATTTATATATGATGGTGTTTCAGTTATGGAGTAAACAATGGATGCGTATTAAGTTATAATATATAATGCATTAGTTAGTAAAATGTATGCCATTTATATGTGGTATTAAGTATATAATTGGCCTCAACATAGACTTGCATATTCGGCCACATGAGATGGATTGGTGTTGCATGTATTCGATTAGAGGCAAGCATATTGATGCTTTTATCTTGGCTTAGATAAGCGGCTAAAAGAGAGCGTGGGCTAATATGTTGAGTTTGATTCATGATTTCATACACATGAGACTCTAATGTCTAATGCATATATGGGTTAAGTACCTTGAGTTCCTCTTCTTGATGTTCAAGTGATTAAATCAATTTATTTGTTAAATTAAGCTCAAGAGCAAAGGGGAACTAAATCCGATAAAGGGAAGGAAAAAGTGGTCGAATAGCCATCAAAATCGTTCGACAACATCCGAAGTAAGTTTTCGAGTAACGAGACTTAGTTTACGATTTGATTAAGTCATGACGTATGAGCATAACAAATATACGGTGATATGATGATTCTACTTGAATTATATGTTGAGTTAATTAGTCTATACGTATGACGGGTAGCCGTATGTGCATAAAGATCGTGTCATAAAGCAAACTAAACCATGTTGTTTGTATGTGGCTAGTGA
Source organism: Gossypium arboreum (assembly GCF_025698485.1). Taxonomy (NCBI): domain Eukaryota; kingdom Viridiplantae; phylum Streptophyta; class Magnoliopsida; order Malvales; family Malvaceae; genus Gossypium; species Gossypium arboreum. The sequence goes on along the minus strand of NC_069078.1, from coordinate 14,794,096 downwards.
GCCGAAAATGGGATTGCTTAATACGTGACTTGTGTTTGAACTCTAATTATGAAAATGAAATATAGATGTGTCATGATTTATTGGTATGTACATGAATATTTGGATGATAACCAGGCTAAGCGTCGAAGGCATTTGTGCGAGTTACTAGTTCCGGGCTAAGTCCCGAAGGCATTTGTGCGAGTCCCGAAGGTATTTGTGCGAGTTACTAGTTCCGGGCTAAGTCCCGAAGGCATTTGTGCGAGTTACTATATCCGGGCTATGTCCCGAAGGTATTCGAGCGAGTAGCTATCCGGTTAAATCCCGAAGGTACTTGGCTTGGGAATGAGTGACCTTGCTGTAATAGTTTCAATTAATACGCTTGTAAAATCCCAGCGATGAGGTATGTTTCGTATATGCTTTGAATTAGTTGATCCCTTACAAATAGTATTCGCTCAGTCGATAAATGAGCTACCGGCCTTTGGCTAAGTTGATCTTTTGTGTATGAATATAAGGGTTGGTAATGTGAAGTAAGTATGATATTGAGAATTTGTGCATATGAAATTATCCGTTTAGCCATATGAATGCTACACTTTAGTTGTGTCTAATTTCATGGCTCAAAACTTACTAAGCATTTAATGCTTACTCCGTTTCTTTGAATCTCTTTTATAGATTTTGGTTCGTCACTATCGGACTCGGGATTGTCGAAGTCAAGTCGTCCACACTATCAAAGCCCCTTTGGTACACTTTTGGTTGAACTTTGAAATGGCATGTATAGGACTACCCATTTTGTTGTTGGTCATGGACCCTTTGGTTTTGTATAAATTTGGATAGCCATGCGAAAATGGCTTATATACACTTTGAGCTTAGTATTATAATCGTCTTGTATGATGTTCGTTAAGAGGTATGGAAATGTTTGGGAACGATTAGCCATTGGAATGGTTAATCATGATCATATTTTGTGCTATTTATGCTAAAGGGCTAGTTGAATCATGGAAACTATGTAATAGGTAAAGTCTACCTTAAAAATAGATGCTGATAGCAGCAGTGACGTGAATGTGAAAAATCACTAAAAATAGTAGGAATGGAATTAAATAGTGAATAAATTATGTAATCGAACCTTGATGAATCTATTTCCATATGGAAGAAACGAAACGGTCATATGAGTCGTATTTTAAGAGATATTCAAGTTTTCGTGGGACAGGGCCAGAGCAATTTCTGGATCCCCTAATCTGACTTTGGAAATTCATTATAAATTAACCAGAGATAATTAGAAGTCATGCCATATATGTATAGATTCCTTTTTGAGTCTAGTTTCATTATAAACAAATGGCATAAGTATTGAAACCCTGTATAAGGAGTTATCTAAGTCGAAATGCAGGAAGGTCAGGGTAGTCAAACCCTGTAACAGGGGAGACTTTAACTAATAAACTGTACTAATTGGCTCAACCAAAAATTCTAGAAAAAAATTTGTGGATGGATATATGAGTCTAGTTTCAGGGAAAAATTACGAAACTGATTTTCAAGTTTTGGAACTCAAGATATGATTTTTAAGGTGACAGTGATGCAGTTAGTCAGCTGTCTGGAAATTTTTAAAATGGACTGTGAAAATAAGTGAATTTAAGTCTATGAACCCCTCGTGTCCGACTCCGGTAACGGTCTCGGGTATGGGGTGTTACAGGTAGGGTCCCAAGAAAAGGAGGTGAGTTAAATTTGACCACTTAAAAACCAAGCCTTTCCTAGCCAAAGCCAATCCTAGATATGCACCTTCTCATTACCACACTTCTCACAGTTATCGAATAACCTAAAGAAGTGAATAGAACAATACAACACATGTATTTTCTCATTACCACACTTCTTATTTTTAATTGATCAACTGTGGATCACCTCTTATATGTATCACAATTATAACATTACATAATATTATAAACAATTATAAAAACATATATATAATAAGATAGGTAATTAAACTAAAATTGTCAGCCAAGGTTTCCATGGTTTTACTTCTAGAAAATAAATGGAAAAATAAAATTACATAATTTTTCACCACAAGGCATTCCTTAGGTCTTCAATTGTCATTGTTTCTTTTACTCATCATGGACTCTTTTTGGAAAAATTACATTTAAGTCCAATTTCCGTTTCCAGCTCACAAGAATTCTATGAATTTAAAAAAAAAAAAACTCTACGTGGAGATGATAGTTCTATTTCCTAATAACTACAACCTCGGCAAAAAACGATTATACAACAAATATATAATATCACATCCATTCTCATATATAACTCAAAACATGCAAAATATCTAAAGAATGTCACTTTTTATGTAATCAAATCATTCAAGAAAAAGAGAAATTTATTTTGATTATTTTTTATTCTTATAGATAGAACACAACATGGCTCTGATATTAATTACTGAAAAAAAAAAGTTTGAAAAATGCAATGAAAAATAAAATTATGGAAAAACCAGAGTTTTTAAAAATTTTTCCAAAATAAGATCTTGTTTGTGATATCTAAAGTAATAAACACTTAATTAATGTTTTGCCTTTTTTGACTCGTCTAGGATGAACACTTCAGTTTTGGGCTCCTGGGCCCAATTTACAATCTCAGGTCCAATTTTGAAGTTCAATTACCAATTGGGCCAATTTTTTGACTTGAAAATTAACTTCCAAAAATATCATATTAATTTTAATTGATTTGATTAATTTAATTTTACTTGATCAAAATTAATTTTTCCAAAAATTAATTAGATTTTCTAAATTAATTTTTCAAGAAATTTCTTTAATCAAATTCTCTAGTTGAACAATTCTCACGACCAACTAATTTAATTCCACATCGAATAAATCAACTTAATTAAATTATTCCTAAAGTCGTAGAATTTTCTTCTAATTCAAATGTAGTCCGATCGAGCTTCTGCTAAACTAGCGGAAAAACCAGTCAGACATATACAATTAGGCTCTAGTGATTGCAATTATGTCCAGAAGCATCGTTCTAATAATTCGCAATTACTTAATAATTGAATCAATCCCCAATAGTACCATGGTTGAAAAACCCTTATTGTATACTTTTTACGGAAATAATTTATCCAACTCCTTTGACCTTGTTATGTGTGTATTACCCTTATATGATATCCTTGATTCCTTTGAGTTAAATCCATTCACTCAATACAATTCTATTTTATCTCATTGTCACAATTGTGTCTTCTTAATGATTAATATGATCATTGCCAACAAATTACTGTGATAAATTGCTGGTTCGAGAATGAGCAACTTGTGGCCATGTTACATAATTATCAATCCATACAATGGCAATGAGCGGATATCATTAACTCTTTAATTGAGCTATGAATTCCACTGTTGCTAGTAAATATATGCCATATATAAGTCATGTACCCAATATACCAACTATGAGTTTGATCATCTTTAGAGCATAAGCCTCCACTTATATCAAAGCACATAAGTTGTATACGCATGGTCAGTAACTAACTTAGGATTTATATAAATCACACCATGAACGTCACAAATGAATTAATTCAAAAACAGATTCATAATTAATTCATCTTGGGTCTAGGCCAATGTATCATTCTACCAATGAATACATCTATGTCTCTACTCGTAGAGTCAACTGCTCCGATAGCCAAGACTAGCCATCTCCCCAATTGAACTTGTAGACGACGTAATAATCTTTTTTAGTATTTGAATCAAATGTTCACTTTGATTCTTTTACGGGATTAAAAACTCATTTAGATTATCTATTGAATTAAGTTGCCTTTCTCGCAATGTAAGTGTAACACCCTAAACTTGGCTTAGACGTTATGGGCGAATCCGGGAGTGTTATGAAGAAGGGTTTTAAAACCAGTTCTACTTCGATAAATCAATGTTTAGCTATTTGTTAAAATCTCCAAGTTTTATAAAACATATTAATTTATATATTTTACTGAAACCATTACATGTTGTTCTTTAAAGTTAACCAATTATTTTGGAACGAAAGTTTGAAAATCGTTTAAAACAAAACCACATTCATGTTTTCAAAAATAACATTTGTTCGCGTAAAATTGATATTTTTTAAAATCATCGTAGTTTAGAAATCATAACACACTCAAACCCAAAAAATTAGACCAAACAATCCAAAAAGTCTGGAGAGTCCAAAAATTACAAAACTCTCACGAAAATCAGAAATTTTAGTAAAACCGTTAAATAATAATAATGAAAATAGTTCCATCAAGTGGTCACTGCTAAGCCTCCACCGCATCGACCAGCCTATATCTGTGGATTATCTTAATAGAGCAGACAAACCGATTTGAGTTTTTGTAAACTCAGTGTGTGACCCAACAGAGATAGTCATGCAACATACATAGAATTTCATATACAGTCAGATATAGATTCAGACCTAAGTCCATAACAGAAATAGATATCAGAATCAGATAACAAATCAGACGTACAGAATCCTACCCCCATCCTCTACACACCATCTCCGTCCATCCCATCACACCATGTAGGGTTAAAAACACTCACCCATCCCTACACACCATATAGTGTCGATACAACACATAACAGATAACATGCAGTCAAGCTATCAGAATATAGGCGAAAGGTCGCCGTACAAATCAATTCCTCCACATATACAAATCGTACCCCAAACACAAATACAAAATACAGATGCAAGAATAATAGAATAAATATGCTTAACATGCTCATATACAAATAAATACAGACTTAACAGTACAGTACAGTCAGATATACATATCAGTTTCCTACTCAGATCAGACTATTAGAGTATCAGATCACATGAAATAGGATTTGGTTAGCCCTTACCGACCCTACAGTAGGCCTACAGTTGATCAGAACAACTCATGCGATCCTAGGGAAATTTTTAGAAATTTTGCATTATATGCCAATGTGGCATGCCCGTGAGGGCCCACACAGCAAATCTAGCCTAGCCAATGTGGCCCACACGGTCGTGTCTCGTACACAGCCACACCTACAACATTCACACGGTTATGTCTCGCACACGACCAACCGCACAGTCGGGCACACGCCCGTGTGGCGTCGAAAGCCCCCTTTTTCATCGAACCTTAATTTTTCATGTTTAGGGTACACACCTGGTTCGATTTTGACACGTAAGCAATCCTGAGCCCACCAGAACCTAAAAACAGCATTCCAACAACTAGTTTAGCAACCAATTTACGAATTCATCAAACTAAACCAGACAATGCGCACACACTTACCGCCAACAAACACGGCCACACGTAGGAATTAGCCCATTGGAGCGAAATTCACTGCTACACCACCTTCTCCAATGCAACCCTTTACAAAAATTAAACCCCCTAATAAAAGCACCTATGCGCAAGACTAACAAAGAAATCCAACTGGAAACAACTTACAGACTTACGACGACAAGCGAAGAACAGATGGAGCGCCAATCCCCCACGATTAAGACAACCAATTCGTTGAGCGAAGTAACGAAAGAAAAACACGAAAAGAAAATGTTGTAGAAAGAAAAAAAGAGAAAAAAGAAGAAGAAGGAAGAGTAACGTTAGAATGTGAAACAGAAAGGGAAATTTTGGGAAAAAATAAAAATAAAAATAAAATCAAATATTATCCCAACATCCTCACTAACCATTAATCATTAACACCCTTATCCCACTAAATCTGACACACTACTCACATCCAACTACCTCAGACTCCCAACTCCACTGAACCTCTATCAGACAACTAAAACAAAAATATCATCTACGCTCCCACAAGGAATTGAGCACGAGACCTTAAAACAAGCTAACACCTTACCACTTGAATCAGCAGGCTCATTCTGATATGATTTTACTAACAAGAAAATATAACCCAACCCAACAGGGATAAGGCTTGGATAAAAAATAACAAAATTCGCCAAAAGTACATCATACACACACCCAGAACACTTAGCCACTAAAACATATACACATTTATGTCAAGATTCACATAAACAAGATTAAATTATTTAGGGCATTACAGTAAACAATCTTTACAATGCCACTTATCTTTATTTTGAACTTTAGACAATCAATGAGCTAATATTTGCTTGTCACAATTTCACTATGCATGTAAAATATAAAAGATATAAATACAAATGACATAATAGTGAAATGTGAAATTAACTTTATTTATTTATTCATCGTTCAAATAAATATAAAATAGTTACATGTTTACTACAATATGGGCACATTTCCCAACAAGTATGTGGCTGCTTCTGAGGAAAAGAAAGAAGCAATATGGCTTCAAAAGTTTTTAATCAATCTTGAAATCATTCCTAGTATGGAAAAAGCTATAACACTATATTGTGATAACAGTGATGCAATAACTAATACCAAGGAAATGAAAAGTCACAAGAGTACAAAACTAATTGATCGGAAGTATCACTTGATACTAGAGGCAGTAGCAAATGAATTATAGATGTGATGAAAGTAACTTTTGAAGATAACATTGCAGATCCATTTATTAAGACTCTTGTATCTAGGAGTTTTAACAAACACGTCGAGGATATGGGAATACAAAACATGACACATTTACTTCACTAGGACAAGTGAGAGATTGTTGGGAAATGTGCCCATATTGTAGTAAACATGTAACTGTTTCTATTTATTTGAATGATGAATAAATAAATAAAGTTAATTTCACTTTTCACTATTATGTCTTTTGTATTTCTGTCTTTTATATTTTGCATGCATAGCGAAATTGTGACAAGCAAATATTAGCTCATTGATTATCTAAGTTCAAACTAAAGATAAGTGGCATTGTAAGAACGTTTACATTGCAAGAAAGACATCTTACTTCAGTAGATAATCTAAATAAATCTGTAATCCCGTAAAAGAATCAAAATGAGCATTTGATTCAAATACTGAGAAAGATTATTATGTCGTCTACAATTCCAATTAGGGAGATATAGATGTATTCATTAGTAAAATGGACTAGACTTAAGATGAATTTATTCTGAATCCGTTTTTGAATTAATTCACTTGTGACATTCATGGTGTGATTTACCTAAATCCTGAATTAGTCACTAACCATGCATATGCAAGTCATGTATTTTGATATAAATGGAGGGTTATGCTCTAAAGATAATCGAGCCCATAATCAGTATGTTAGGTACATGACTTGTGTATGGCATCACTTTACTAACAATAATGGAATTCATAGCTCAATTAAAGAGTTAATAATATCCTCGCCTTGGCATTGCATGGATTGATAAATATGGAACGTGCCCACGGGTTGTTTATTCTTGAACGAGCAATTTATCACAGTCATTTGTTGACAATGATCATATTAATCATTAAGAAGACAAAATTGTAACAATGAGATAAAATAGGATTATATTGAGTGAACGAATTTAACTCAAAGGAATCAATGATATCATATGAGGGTAACACACACATGATGAGGTTATTTGACAAAGCAGTTGGATGAATTGCTTTCGTAAAAAGTATAAAATAAGGAGTTTTCAATCATGATACTTTTTGTGGACTGGCTCCATGATTAAGTAATTGCGAATTATTGGAATGATGCTTCTGGACATAATTGCAATTATTAGAGTCTAATTGTATATGTCCGATTGGTCCCTCTGCTAGCTCAATAAAAGCTTGATCGAACTGTATTTGAATCAGAAGAAAATTCTACGACTATGTAAATAATTTACTTAAGTCAATTTATTGTATGTGGATTAAATTAAGTAGTCGTGAGAATTGTTCAACTAGAGAATTTGATTAAAAAATTTTCTTAAAAAATTAATTTGGAAAATCTAAGTGATTTTTAAGAAAATTAATTTTGAACAAGTAAATTAAATTAATCAAATTAATTAAAATTAATATGATATTTTTGGAAATTAATTTTCAAGTCAGACAATTGGCCAAATGAGTAATTGAACTCGAAAATTGGACTTGAGATCGTAAATTGAGCCCGAGAGCCCAAAATTGAGACCAAGACCCAAAAACTGGTTGAATCGGGCCTGGTATGTAAAATTGGGCTAACGGTCCAATCGGTGGCTAGACCGGACTGGTCGAGTCGTCATTGACCCAGACCGAACCAGCAATAGCCGAACCGACTTGGGGTGCCGTAAAAGTATTGCACTTGCATCTCCAGACATGGTGGTGTTGGCGGTTGCGATGATACTGTCTCGGTGGCTCACGACAATTGGTTTTTGGTGGTTGAGTAGTTGAAGAGTTACACTCCTACTAAGACTCTACCAGAGAATTTGATTGCAGATTAACTATTTCAAAAATAATATTATTTTATTAATTTAATATTAAAATAATTATGTTTATCTATTATTTTAATAAAATTTAATATTAAATTTAATTTATAAATATTATATTAATTTATTGTTAAAGTGATTAAGTTTAATCATGTTGAACTCTCTAATCTCTCCCTGTATAAAGAAAGCATTTGGTAATTATTTTACACACACTTAAATTAAAGAGAAAGTTATAGAAAGAAATTTCTCTGAAGAGATTATTTCAGAAAATTTCTAGAGATATTTTTTTGATTTACAACTTGACCCAAGAGTTTAGAGAAATTGCAAAACTGGTAATTTTTGTGAAAAATTTTCTAATTCGAAGCGAGCCCACACTCGGCAGACGTAAGCTTGAGGATAGCGGAGAAGACTACTTGGTCGAAAGGCTCATCCTAGACGAACTGAAAAGGTGCAATTTTGATTAAGTGTTTATTACTTTAGATATCATAACTAAGATATTGTTTTAGAAAAAAATTTTAAAACTCTATTTTTTCCCTAAATTTATTTTCTGCTTCATTTTTCAAACCCGTTTTTTCTAACATTTATTTCTTTAGATCAACAACTATTTTCATATCAACATTATAATGACCACCTTCTGTAAGAACTTATACAATACTACTCATAAAAAACTCAAGCCAAAAGCTATATTTATAACCATGAATCGTCCTTTCAATCACATTTTAATGAGCATTATGCATATCTTACGTCTAACAAGCATTAAACATCCTTTGCGTTTTACATCGCCAATGGATAGTATACATTTTCCTACGTTTCATATTACCAATGAATGGGTTGCATGTCTTACATTTTACATTACCTACGGATAGCTTAAACCTCCTCTATTTTACATTTTCCAATAATTGCACCCACGATATACATACAACAAATCTCCATTGTATAAATTTGGATCCTCTAATTGACAATGGGCATACCACCCACTAAATCACAAAGCAAAATTTATATGAGTTAACTATGAATAGAAAAACCATTCGCACAATGCATTATTAAAGAGTGTAGGCATGAATTTAATAGCCTCGCAAGGCATCGTATATTCCTGAGTCATCTGGCAATAAATTGTACCATTCACTCCGCTACTTTATTTGCAACAACTACCATCCGCGGAGGTTAGCTTGCGGATGGTCTTGAGGCACAATTACTTTATAACCTATCTCTTGGGTAAAGAGCTATTGTTATATCCCTACCACAAGCTGAACTCGGTCGAGCCCTCTGTTGGGCCCACACCTATTGCAAACCTAGTTGGGCCCTCCTTTGGGTCCTCAACCGTTCTATAAATACCCAAATATACCACTTAGAATGGGGACTCCTCTTCACTCAAAATCCTAATACGCTAAGCATTCATCTTGAGTCCCTCTATCTGTCTGGCTCTTAACCCTAGAATGGGTGAACTGACCTCCTTTGACACTGCCCCCTCCTCCTTCTCTATCTCTGTTAATATTGTGCATCAACAATGGCACTTGAAAATAATTTAAGTGTTGTCAAATTAATTTTTGCAAATTTTATTAAAAATTTTAATAATTATTTTGTTGTATTAAAACTTACAATATGATTAAGAAAATAAAACATGATAAAATATATGTATGTTTAATTTTAGAATCTTGAATCATTTTCATTCTATAAGAATTTAAATTTTAAGAAAGTAAAAAAAAACAAATGAAAATAAAATGATACATCAAATATTAAAAAGAAAAAAAGAAAAATTATAAAAAAATAGTCACTAAAATGAGGCATCCATTTATAATAATATAAAAAATTAATTGTTTTTGAAATTTAAAAGAATTTATACCAAAATTAAATAAAATTAATTTCAAAAATAAATGTGGAAATTAAATTAATTTTAAAATATATGAAAATATTATTTACTGTGATTAATAGTGGATCTTTATAAAATGTTAACATATTGACCAATGAGACCTGCCACTTATCACGTTATGAAATCTTATGTTTTAAGATTCCTATTTTGCATGAAAAACCTTAATTTTATATAATATGATACATTAGATTAGATGTGTCACCTTATTAAATTTGTAAGTAATTTTTTAACTTCCAACAATAGTGTTTCGAATGAATAATGGCATAAAATATTTAAATTATGAATCATGTGTTACATTTCATAACTTTTTATTTTTAAGATGCAATGCATAGTTGAAGTGACATAAGTAACAGAAGTTACAGAAATAAAACGGATAAAGAAATCTATAATTATATTTAAAATATACTTAAAAATTAAAGATAAAGAAATTTTAAATTAAGAATTATATGTGACTTTATTCTTAAATGATGTGATAAATTAAAAAAATTAAAAAATAAGAAATAAAAATTAGGTATTCAGTTTACGTTATAAAATATGTTTAACATCTAACTTAAAATTAAATATGAAATCTAATTAGACCGATAAATATAAGTTTTAAAATTTTAACGGTAAAATATTTAAAAGATAATGTTGAAAGAAATAAATAAAAGATTATAAGTGATAAGTAGCTCATTATCTACATATCATTTTTCATATATATTTTTAATTCTACTATTTATTTTTTATTATTAATTTTGAATTAATTTAATTTTTTCAAAGAAGGTTTTAGATTATAGTTGATAGGTGCTCTTTGGATTAATTATATATTATTAGATTATGTCACATTCACAACGTAGATAAGAAATATTTTATGTAATTTTTAAATTTATCTAACAATGATTTCAGATAGAGTGATGAAAAGCTTGTATATAAATCTTATTAAATTTGCATTTGATTTTTGGATATGTGTTTTAGTTGTTTTATTTAAACATTATATAAATATATGAAAAGACAAAAATATTATTATAATAATATTTGTTATCATTTAAAAGAAATAATATATTAGTCTTTTACCAACTCAATTTTTTTTTCCATTTTTTAATAATTGAGATAGAGGAATAATGTTACTTGATATTGAACCTAAGCTCTAATATACCTACAATATAATATTTTTATCTAAAAATTAATAATATAAAAATTTATAATAAATATAGATTTATAGTTTGTGGATAAATCATACCTATAAATAATTACCCGCTCTATATATAAATATCTAAAAATATTGTTAGGAACTCATGTACCAAACTACTATTAATAGGGTCAAAATCAATGATAATTATGGGTAACTATTACACTTCAGGTTAAATAATTAATTTTTAATAAAATTTTCAAAATCAAAATCATCATTCTTAATATTTTGTACTATTTCAAAGAATAGAAGATTTCAATTTATTTTTATATATTTGAGATTTTTAAACCAAAATTAAAAATAAAAAGGATTAAATGTAAGTTTGGTACGGTGCAATACAATACGTTACTTTACTTTTTGTCTCACGCTACAATATCATTACAATATTTAATTTTAATGTCACTACTATTTTTATACTAATAATAAGTAAACACACCACCCATCTAAACTAACTTTAAATTTATATCATCATAATTATTATGATACGGGGAAATTGCTTTCCTAAAAGGAAAGAAAAACGAGGTTTTAAATAATTCCTTGGTTCAAATGGTAATGCTGAGGGTACAAGACTTCTGAGTGTTAGGCTTCAATTTTTATTTACGTGAATCATATATGGGTAATTTCGGGTAAAACTAGAAAATTACTTTAGAGGGAAAAAAAGTGAATAAAAAAATTTTAAAGGTTGAAAATATAATTTTATTATTATATTAATTTGTAATTTTATTAAATTCTAAACTTTTGTCTTTGTCTTTGGACAAATTAACTTAAAGTTTTATTTATCATTAAGGTTGAAAAACACTTCAACCCAAATCATGATTCCATACTAAAAATTTGGTAGACAAGTAACTTTTCAAATCAATCTTGATTTTAAACTAAAATTTTAATCAAAGTTAGTTTTTGAAAAGTACTTTTAATGAAATTATTTTTTATCATTTCATTAAATCTTTTACTTTACAATATTATATTTAAGATATATATTTTATCTTCTCAAAAGTGTTTTTAACAGCAATAATAAATATTATCAAATATTTTAAAATACTTTTCCACTTCAATAATAAACTAACCCTGAATAGTTAATTATTAATATAATTATAAATTATAACTAAATAAAACATGGGTGCTTTCTTCTAACTAAAAGCATTTGGAAAAGTAATAAAGTTTGAAAAGTTAATTTCTTTATTTAAAATATATAAAAATATTTTTATTTGATAATTAAATTTTAAACTGAATACTAATTTGTTAATTAAATCATATCCAATATGACCAATCAAATGCAATTTTGGGCAAAGATATCTGTAGCTTGAAAAAGCAAAAATTTAAAGGAAAATTTGTTTGTTTTTGACGAAATAATGACTGGTGGAGGCTGAAAATGGATGACGACAAAAGAGTAAAAGGAGGAATAATATAATGGAAGAAGCCATCAATAAAAAGCTGAATTAAGATAATGCTAATTAAATTAAAAATAATTAGGGTTCAAAAGTGCTATGACTAACTGCACCAATCGCAATATTTTCAAGCAAAATCTTAATTATAATTTCTCTGTCAAACTGCTTAATTAATATCCACTTCTTCTTTTTTTGCAAGAAAAAAAAAGGCAAAACGCTAAACCCTAATAATAATAATAATAAATAAATAAAATAAAATAAAATGGAAAGTGATGGGTGTAAAATGAGGGAGAGATGACAATTTCCATAATTAAGCCTAATTTTTGAGTCTAAATAAATATGATTATATGACTATGTAGTGAGAACGTAATACATTGAGAAACATTAATAAAAAATATATTAAATTAAATATGACAATGTTTTTTTAATATATATAAATAAATTTCATTTACCAATGGCATAGTGTTTAATTGGAATAATTGTATTTTATTTAACTTCCACTTCTTTTTCAACCATCACAAATCAAGATAAAGATGTTTATACTTTTTTTCTTAATTATTATGTTTGCATTTTAATTTATTTTTAAAAAAACTCTCTCCCAAGCATATTATGTGATATGATTTTATTTTATTTTCCTTTCTTCTCTCCCAACTTCTCTTTTAATTATTCGATATCAAGCGAACTTATTGTTGAATTTCATTTGCAAAATATTAATTATATTATTCAAGTTTTTGTTTGATCTATGAAATACATATCGTTGACATTTATATCGATATATATTTTTGAAATATAGGCCATTAGGTTGATCCCTCTATGAGGCTACTCCAACTTAGGCCTAGGCCTGAATCTTACTTCATCTGTTCACTTGAGTTCTCTCTGCATATAGTATAAAATGTATCATCAATATATATATATGTATCTCAATAATTCAATTGAAAAGATTGTTGTTTGTTCATAATGCTAGAAAATTTTCTCATGACTTTACCGGAAATCAAGAATTTTTGAAGTTTCAAGATCCAATTTCATAATTATAATTTTTAGAGAGACTATAAAAAAATTTACCATTTTCTAAGGCTAAAGAAAGGAAGGTGGGTTCATCAAAATTGTTCATATATTGTGTTTTATCTTTTCATCAAATAGACATAAAATACTGCAATATTCATGAAGCTAATGAAACGAACCAACAAAAAAAGTTGGATATTAAATCCCATGTTGTTTCCCAACGAAAACCTTAAAAAAAATTACATTTTGTTATCTAAATTCATTAAGAAAAAGATTCGAAACCAAATTTAATTTAAGCTTTGTGGTTCAACAAGTTCTGACAAAAAATTCAGGATAGGATTGAACTAAAATCGTTGTCCTTTCTCTTGTAAGAGAATGTGGAATACGCTATGATTCTTATGCAAAGTAAGTGTTTACTTTCCTAAAGAGAAATAAGAAAGAAGAATGAAACTTGGGAAAATGACAATTATATTTTGTTGTAAGCTTGCTAATATTATTATAGTTAGTCCTACATTCTCCTCTCAAGTTGAATCCCACAAATAACAAATTTTCCTTCATAAAATGTATTACTACTTTAATATGATGTAATTAGACATGCTTTTTTTCAATGCTTTTGGTTCATTGGATTCTCATGGTTTTCTGAAGAGAAAATTTTATAAATTAAAATTATTTTAGAAACTGTTAAGGAATAAAACTGTTATAAATAAAATTGTTATGACAGTTAACAGTTAAATAGTTAGTAATTAACAATGGTAGTTAAGGTAGTTGTAACTAGTCTTGACAGATTGTGTATATATACCATAGCTTGTTATCTGGTTTAAGATGATAAGATTGATCATTTACAATAATCATGAATTGCATTGATGATTCTTATTATGGAATCTGAGCCTTAAGTTTTTTTTTTTAGTATTTTTCTTTAGTTTCTTTGATGGCGACAGAGGTCGTCTCTGGCAATGATGACGAAAACAGTCAGTCCATCAACATAGGTGTTCCAGCAGGAGGTTCTTCTTCTGATCCTTGTACTGGTTCTTTGAGAAAGATTCAACAATTTCTTAAGTATGACACTGTGAAACTTGGTGAGTACAATTTTCTTTTATGGAAATAACAAGTTCTGTTAATTCTTGAAGGGTATGGGCTACATGACTTTGTTCTTGGAACTGTTACTGTTCCTTCGCAGTCTGTTGTTGATAGTAATGGTAATCTTGTGGCTAATCCTGACTTCTTTCTTCATAAACAACAGGACAAGTTGTTAGCTTCCTGGCTATTGTCCACCATTTGTGATGATGTTCTGGTTCATCTCACTGGTGCCTAATAAAGTTTTGATGTATGGAGCACAGGTGTGAGACGTTTTGCTTCTAAATCTGCTCTGACGGTCTCTACTTTGAGACATTCTCTCTATTCTCAGAAAAAATGGCAGTTAATCATTAAAGAATACTTGGCCAAGATTAAAAATTTGTGTGACACTTTGATGGCTACTGGCAATGTTCTTTTTGAACAAGAACAGATTAGCATCATTCTTGTAGGCTTGCCAGTGGAGTATGAGTCTTTTTGAACAAGAACAGATTAGCATCATGATCGGCTAAAGCAAACCCGTAGGCACTTGATGTTCCGCCTTCACTTGCTGACATACTAAGCACTTCGAAACGAAATCGGAAATGTCTCGTTTCATACCATGCCACCAAAACTGACGTCTCAGATCGTTGTACATTTTCGTACTTCCTGGGTGAATTGCCATTCGGCTACTATGAGCTTCGTTCAGAATCATCGAAATAAGCTCCGAATTTCTCAGGACACACAACCGACTTTTGAACCTCAAACAATCGTCATCATCGACTTGAAACTCTGATTCCATATTCGGAACACATTCAGCCCGTTTTGCAACCAATTCATCATCGACTTTCTGAGCTTCACGAATTTGATGAATCAACAATGGTTTGGCCTTTAATTCCGCTACTAACACATTGTCGGCTAGAACAGACAAGTGTACATTCATCGCTCGTAAAGCAAACAGTGATTTACGACTTAAGGCATCCGCAACCACATTAGCCTTTCCCGGGTGATAGTCAATGACAAGCTCATAATCTTTTAACAACTCGAGCCAACGTCTTTGTCGCAGATTTAAGTCTCTTTGAGTCATCAAATATTTGAGACTTTTGTGATCTGAAAATACATGGCACTTCTCACCAAATAAGTATTGTCGCCATGTCTTCAAAGCAAATACGATAGCAGCTAGTTCGAGATCATGGGTCGGGATAATTTTTCTCATGTGGCTTTAATTGTCTCGACGCATAAGCCACAACTCGACCTTCTTGCATTAATACGCAACCCAACCCAAGTAGGGAGGCATCACTATAAATGACAAACTCCTTACCCGATTCGGGCTGCACTAGAATTGGAGCTTCAGTCAAATAAGTTTTCAATTGATCAAAACTTTTCTGACATTTTTCCGTCCATTCGAACTTAACATCTTTTTGAAGTAGCTTTGTCATTGGCGTGGCTATCGTCGAGAAACCTTTTACAAATCGTCGATAATAACCGGCGAGCCCCAGGAAGCTCCGAACTTCAGTAATATTTCTTGGAGGCTTCTAGTTAAGTATGGCTGAGATTTTTCTCGGGTCAACTCGAATACCCGATGCAGATACTACATGACCCAAAAAGCTAACTTCTCTTAACCAAAACTCGCATTTATTGAACTTAGCATATAACTGCTTATCCCGTAAAACTTGCAGCACTAATCTCAGGTGCTCAGCATGTTCGGTTTTATCTTTCGAATAGACCAAAATGTCATCAATAAACACAACTATGAATCGATCCAAGTACTGTCTGAAGATCCGATTCATCAGATCCATAAATACCGCGGGGGCATTAGTGAGCCCAAACGGCATCACTAGGAATTCGTAGTGTCCGTACCTCGTTCTAAAAGCAGTTTTGGGTATGTCCGAATCTCGAATTCGCAACTGATAATAACCCGATCTTAAATCTATCTTTGAAAACACTGAGGCTCCTCTTAGTTGGTCAAACAAATCATCAATACGCGGTAACGGATATTTATTCTTTATCGTCACTTTATTCAGCTGACGATAGTCAATGGACAACCTCATGGTTCCGTCCTTCTTTTTCACGAACAATACTGGTGGACCCCAAGGTGAGAAACTTGGTCGAGCGAAACCTCTATCCGTCAATTCTTGCAACTGAGCTTTCAACTCTTTTAACTCGGTTGGTGCCATACGATACGGAGCTATCGAAATTGGCGTAGTCCCAAGTACAAGCTCAATACCAAACTCTACCTCTCGAACAGGTGGTAAACCCGATAATTCTTCGGGAAAGACATCCGGGTATTCACAAACCACCGGCACCGATTCGGGTTTCTTTTCTAACTCTTAGTCATCAAGTACATACGCAAGGTATGCTTCGCACCCCTTTCTTACATATTTCTGGGTCAACATTGCTGATATTACAGCTAGCAACCCCTTTAAGTCCGTAGACTCAACTCGGATTATCTCGTTATTTGCGCACCTCAAATCAATAGTCTTGTTTTTGCAATTCACAACCGCATCATGCACGGTCAACCAATCCAAACCAAGAATAACATCAAATTCATCAAACGGAAAAAGCATCAAGTCCGCCGAAAAATAGGAACCTCGAATTACTAGGGGACATTTCTTACACACTTTGTCGACAAGCACGTAACGACCTAAGGGATTTGACACCCGAATTATGAACTCAGTAGACTCAATAGGTAAAGTCTTACTGGATGCTAAGGTTTCACATATATAAGAATGGGTAGAACCAGGGTCAATCAAAGCAATCACATTAGTATCAAAGAGAGTAAAAGTACGGTAATAACATCCGGCGAGGAAGCATCCTCGCGTCTTGCGAATAGCATAAGCCCTAGCAGAGCACGAGCCTCGGATCTGGTCGCAACATCTCTAGATCCTCTCGACCACCACTAGCATTGCCGTATTTCTAGATGGTCTACCTCGGCGGTGGTAGCACCGGTTTCCCACTCGATTCACATTCATTCGGACAATCTCGGGCAATCTTTGATAAAGTGGTCAATGACCCGCACTTGTAACAGGAGCGGTCATGGAATCTACAACTCCCCGAATGCCATTTACCACAATACTAACACTCCGTTCTATCTCGACGATCATTTCCCACACTGGCGACCGAAGTGACTCGTGCACTTGCAGGGGGTCGATCGCGATCTCGTCTAGAAAAACCTGAAGTGTCTCTAGACCGCCTAAGCCATCTCTAAATTTCTTCGATGATCGTGGGAAGGGCTTCCCGAAGACCTCTTCTGAAACTCCTTGCTTCCGCCTCGACTTTTCTTTTCTCCATCTTGAGCTCCTCGGCTTTGCAAGCTCGCTCGACAAGTGCCACAAATTCTCGATTTCCAAAATGCCGACATACAGCTTTATATCATCATTCAATCCATCCTCGAAACGTTTACACATTACGGCTTCTGAGGAAATGCATTCTCGTGCATACCGGCTAAGCCTCACAAACTTTCGTTCATAGTCGGTAACCGACATGGAACCTTGTTTAAGTTCAAGAAATTCCTTCCATTTTTGATCCATAAATCTCTGACTGATATACTTTTTCCGAAACTCGATTTGGAAAAACTCTCAAGTTACTTGCTCTCTAGGCACAACAGAAGTCAATGTATTCCACCAATAGTAGGCAGAATCACGTAGCAAGGAGATGGCACACTTTAGGCACTCATCGGGTGTGCAGGATAGCTCATCGAGTACCCGGATAGTGTTGTCCAACCAAAATTCCGCTTGCTCGGCATCATCATTGTCCGTAGCTTTAAATTCATAGCCCCATGCTTTCGGATTACATCAGCTGGGGCTTATTTGACCTTATTTGGTCAGCTCTAGGAGGTATCGTAGAGTCTTGGGGTTGTGTTTGTCGGGAATGGAGGTTGTGGAACAGCCGTATTAGTTCGAATGTATTGGTTGAACCAATCATTCATTACGCTATAGAAAGCTTGTCTAGCTTCATCATTCGGATTACTAGAATTAGGTTGAGAGTCTGCCGGCGCT
The DNA here is from genome assembly GCF_025698485.1 of Gossypium arboreum. NCBI lineage: Eukaryota > Viridiplantae > Streptophyta > Magnoliopsida > Malvales > Malvaceae > Gossypium > Gossypium arboreum. Next base: position 14,775,430 of record NC_069078.1, on the reverse strand, counting down.
GTCCCTTGTGCGGGAGCAGGCGCTACACTCTCAAGATCATCAGCTACCGCTCGATCGGGATCGGGATCCATTGCTATAAATAAACACATTTATAAATGTCAGAAATCACCACACTATCAAATAATCACATAAAATGGCATGTATAGCTAAACCCAAATGCATTACGGTAGTCCTAGAATCGACTAAACCATAGCTCTGATACCAATAAAATTGTAACACCCCGTACCTGAGACCGTTACCGGAGTCGGACACGAGGGGTTTGCAGACTTAAATCACTTGCTTTCACAGTCCATTTTAAAAATTTCCAGACAGTTGGCTAACTGCGTCATTGTCACCTTAAAAATCATATCTTGATTTCCAAAACTCGAAAATCAGTTTCGTAATTTTTCCCTGAAACTAGACTCATATTTCCATCTATGGATTTGTTTCTAGAATTTTTGGTCTGTTCAATTAGTATAGTTTATTAGTTAAAGTCTCCCCTGTTACAGGGTACGACTACCCTGACCTTCATGCATTACGACTTGGATATCTCCCTGTACAGGGCTTCAATACTGATGCTGTTTATTTCTATAGAAACTAGACTCAAAAAGGAATCTATACATATATGGCATGACTTCTAAATGTCTCTGGTTAATTTATAATGAATTTCCAAAGTCGGAACAGGGACTCCAGAAACCGTTCTGGTCCTATCTCACGAAAACTTAAATATCTCTTAACATACTGTTCATATGATAGTTTCGTTACTATCCTATGAAAATAGATTCATCAAGGTTCGATTACATAATTTATTCACTATTTAATTCTATTTCTACTATTTTTAGTGATTTTTCACATCCGCATCACTGCTACTGCCAGCATCTATTTTTAAGGTAAACTTTACCTATTTCATGATCCTCCATGGATCAACTAAAGTTTGTCATACATATACCAAAAGTGATCATGAATAACCATTCCCATGGCTAACCGTTACCAACATTTCCATACCTCTCGACGGACAACATACAAAACGATTATAATGCTATGATCAAAGTATATTTAAGCCATTTTCGCATGGCTATCCAAATTTACACAAAACCGAAGGGTACATGACCAACAACAAAAGGGTAGTCCTATACATGCCATTTCAAAGTTCAACCAAAAGTATACCAAAAGGAGCTTTGATAGTGTGGGCGACTTCGACTTCAAAATCCCGAGTCCGATAGCTTAAGAACCAAAATCTATAAAATAGAAAATCAAAGAAACGGAGTAAGCATTAAATGCTTAGTAAGTTTTGAGCAAAGAATTTAAGCACATTAGAGGTATAGCATTCATATAACTAACGTATAATTCCATATATACATATTCTCAAATCATTCCTACTTCACATTCCAACCCCTATATTCATACATAAGGGATCATCTTAGCCAAATACCGGAAGCTCATTCCCGAATCACGTACCTTCGGAATTTAACCGGATATAGCCACTCGTTCAAATGCCTTCGGGACATAGCCCAGTTATAGTAACTCGCATAAATGCCTTCGGGACTTAACCCGGACTTAGTAACTCGCACAATTGTCTTCGGGCTTAGCCTGGAATTAGTAAACTGCACAAATGCCTTCGGGACTTAACCCGGATTTAGTAACTCGCATAAATGCCTTCGGGCTTAGCCCGGTGTAATAACTCGCACGAATGCCTTCGGGACTTAGCCCGGTTATCAACCGAATATCTATGCACATCTCAATAAATCATGACACATCTCTATTACAATTTCATAACTAGAATTCAAACTCAAGTCACTTATCAAGCATTATCATTTCGGCTCAATAGCTACATGCATGAGCATGCTTTTGATTTATTTAAAACATGATCTAATCGAATCATAATCTAAGCTTCATTACTCAAAGACTTACCTCGGATGTGGTCAAGCGATTTCGACAGCTACTCGATCACTTTTTCCTTTCCCTTATCCAACTGTGGTCCTTTAAGCTCTTGAGCTAATTCAAACAAATTTAACTTATTAAAGTCTCATTTTGCTAGCTTATGGCCGAATATGACAAGGAGTTTGATAGGTCATGTGGCCACCTTTTAGCTCAAATACACAATGGTCATACGCATTTTTAATCACATCAAGCAAATTTAATACAATTCATTCGAACATCAAAAGAGAAGCTCAAGGTACTTAGCCCATATATACATTAGACATTAGAGTCACATATGTACGAAATCACAAATCGAATTCAACATATTAGCTAATATTCCCCTTAGCCGAATTTTCTAAGTCAAGAAAAAGCCATCAATATGCTTACCTATGGCCGAACATACACATCAACTTATGTACTCATTCATGTGGCCGAACATACACATCTATGCTAAGGCCGATTGCAACATTTAATACATTCTACAAGTATGGTCACTTGTATTGACTAAACACCATTTTGTTTCAAGTTCAAAACTTGGCTAGTACACATATATACACTATTAAAGTATCCTCTCCCTTTCCATCAATTCAACACATGCATTACTCATTAATATACAAAATTATATTCGGCCTTGGCACACAACTTGCTAGCCGATTCTTCTCCATATATCAACTAATGCACATATGTGCTCATTTGTTAGACTCTACTTCATCTAACAACAACCATATTTCTCCTCTACTTTCTACCATGGCCGAATGCATCACAACACCATACCATTTCGATTTTGGTCATGGTTAAACAAAGAACCTAATGTCTATCTCAAAAAAATGCTAAAAAGAAAATCCAAGAGGCATCAATCCACCATCACATGCATCATTACAAAGCTTCATTTCTAGCATGTAAATGACATCAACACCAAGCAAGAATGATGCATCCATGGCCGAGTGTCATTTCCATCACCTAGCAAGATTTAGACCATGGGCTAGGTAGAACTCAAGCTACCAACTAAAACATGCATGCATCTCATGGAACATCATCAAACATACCTTAGCCTAGTTACATGCATGGCCGAACCTCTCAACCCTTCTTCTTCCTTCCTCCTTAAAATTTTCGGCCAAGGATGAACCAAAGGATGAAGCCTTCTTTTTTTTCTAGTTTCGCAAAATGGGGAAACAACCACACACTTTTTTTTTCTTTGTTTTCATCATATTCCCTTTCATTATTTTATTACCATGCCCCTTATTTTATTTTTCCTTACATAATGCATTAACCCAACATGTCTATGACATGCTTTTTTTTTAGCCATAACATTTTGTCCACCCATGCTCATGGCCGGCCACTACTAATTAGGGGGGAAAATTGACATGCAAGTCCTCCCCTTTGATTACATGCACTATTTGATCCTTGTAGATTAGCCTATCACATTTCAAAAGTGTCACACAAGTCCTATGTACTACATTCACATGTAATTAACTAAATCGAAGCTTAAAATTTTTGCACATTCATATTCACATATTTTAGACCATAAATATCACATTCAAATAATTTGGTGACTCGGTTTAGCGGTCCCGAAACCGATTTCCGACTAGGGTCACTATAGGGCTATCACAACTGCTTTCTCTTTACTGCTTCTTCTAGCTTAAGCAGTGGTTTTGTCTCTTCTCGGGCTCAGCCTTAGTTTTAGCATCAACAGATTCATGTTCTAGTTGTATTTTCTTCTTTACAATGATCTGGTGTTGGTGTCTCACCTATGCCTTCTTCTTCAACTCAACCAGATTTGGCAGTCATGTCAGGGTCTGCTCTTCCAGGTTCTGTTCCTATACAGTCCACTGATCTACAGTCTAGGCCACTTGTTGACATCTCGCCAAGGAATCCAAATGACAGTAGTAGGTCTGTTCACTCCTTTTCTTCTCCACCTTTATCTTATCTTGTTGAAGCTTCTTCGTTCAACTCTTGGTTGGCTTCTAGCAGTCTTCTGGCCATTGAGTACTTGTCAGATCCTCCTGTCAACTCTCATCCTATGCAAACTAGATCCAAAAGTGGTATTTTCAGACCCAATGTGTTTTCAGCCGAGCTAGGGGTCACTGAACCTGTCACGATTGAGTAGGCTTTTGCCAGCAATGAGTGGAAACTAGTAGCTCAGCAAGAGTATGATGCTTTGCTGAAGAACAAGCCTTGGGACTTAGTTCCCTTACCTACAAACAGGAGAGCTGTAGGATGCAAATGGGTGTTCAAACTTAAACACCACTCAGATGGCATCATTACTCGATACAAAGGTCGATTAGTAGCCAAAGGGTTCCTTCAGGAAGCTAGAATTGATTTCTAAGAAACTTTTAGTCCAGTTGTAAAACCAAAAACAATTCGAGTTATCTCAACTTTCGCTGTGAAGTTTGGTTGGCAGCTAAGGCAAATTGATATCAACAATGCTTTTCTCAATGGTGATATGTCAAAGGAGATTTATATGGTTCAAGCTCCAGGTTTTGAGCAAAAGAATAGTGACCAAATCTTGGTATGTCGACTGAAGAAAGCCTTGTATGGCCTTAAATAGGCTTCCAGAGCTTGGTTCTCAAAGCTAAATGATTTCTTACTTGCGTCCCACTTTGTTTTGGTCAAGTCTGATTGGTCTCTTTTTGTTCGAAGGACTGAGGGTATGCTTCTGTATGTCCTTATATATGTAGATGACATCATTGTCACTGGCAATCATCAAGGTAGCATTGATACTTTTGTCACCACCTTGGATACTAAGTTCTTTTTAAAGGATTTGGGACCTCTTGGATATTTTCTTGGCATTTAAGTCCTTCCCACCACTAATGGTTTGTTCTTGAGCCAACGTAAATATATCCTTGATCTTGTAAGCAGGGCTCGAATGGATCAAGCAAAAGGATCTCCTTCACCCATGGCTTCTTCAACAAATTCATTTTAATATGTTGGCAGTGCAATTGAAAATTAGTCTAAATACAGAAGCATTGTGGGGGCTCTGCAATATGTGGTCATCAAAAGACCTGATATTACCTTTTCTATAAATAGAGTTTGTCAATTCATGCATAAATGTCTCGACCAACACTTCAAAGCTGTAAAACGTATTCTTCGGTATCTTCAAAGCACTGTTGACTATGGTCTTCATTTCACTACAGCTGCCACCTTGGATTTAGTTGGATATTCGGATGCAAATTGGGGAACTGATGTGGATGATAGGTGATCTACTACAGGATTCTGTGTGTTCCTTGGAGGCAATCCTGTAGCCTGGGGGTCTAAGAAATAACAAATTGTCTCCAGGTCAACTGTAGAAGCTGAATATAGAGGGCTTGTTCATACCGTTATTGAGATGATCTGGCTTGAATCCCTATTATCTGAATTGCATGTTTCTCTAGCTAGAAAGGCTACTGTGTGGTGTGATAATTCTGGAGCTGTTGCTGTATCAGTTAATCCAATATTGCATTCAAAGTTTAAGCATGTTGAGTTGGATCTGTTCTTCGTTAAGGAGAAAGTTGCTGCAGAAAGTTAAGTGTGAGGCATGTTCCAGCACAGGAGCAAGTAGCAAACATTTTTGCCAAACTTTTGTCAGCTCCTTTGTTTACAAAGTTTCGATCGTGTCTTAAAGTAGTTGCAAAACTTGAACAAACAGCAGAGATTAAAAAGATGGAGGTATGTTAAGAAATAAAACTGTTATGACAGTTAACAGTTAAACAGTTAGTAGTTAGCAATGGTAGTTAAGGTAGTTGTAACTAGTCTTGACAGATTGTGTATATATACCATAGCTTGTTTTCTGGTTTAAGATGATAAGATTGATCATTTACAATCATCATGAATTGCATTGATGATTCTCGTTAGAAATTAATATTAAAAGATATTTTGAGTATAAAAATGATACCAAGAAAAGAAATTACAGTAAAAGTGAATTATTGTTATACCAATTCACTATTATAGGGTAAAACTCAAGATAATACATTAGCAAATAACATCAACGGACGGTAAGCCAAACCTTATACCATAATTGTCAACATACAAATTGTATAGATTAAGCCGATCCCCGAAATGATAATCTAAATCTTAAGCCATAATTCTTAACACAAACTGTACAGAATGAGCCAATTCTTAAAATAGTAAGTCGAACCTTGAGGCATAACTCTCAACACACAAACAACAAATCCTACAAAATAAGCCAATCCTCATAAAGCATTCTTGAGCTCCAAGCTAGTTTCTCAAGTGAAGTTTTATTCACTATTCCATCATCTTTGTTATCTAGATCTCGTCATTACTTTGTGCTCATTTTCCCTTAAACTTTTCTTTTTGAAAGCCTTCATTGATTTAAGCATCACTCTAATATCTCATAGTTGTCTTTTCTCGCCTAATTATCTTGTGAATAATCTACCTTCATCTTAAAAATTCAATCAAATTTCTTGATACACAACCAATGTGGGATTTAAAGCTATTTTTTAAAACACTATGCAAGGGAAAGAATATGTCATAGGCTATTGCAATTTCTTCCTTTTGTCCTAAGTTCTGTCTGGTTAGGTAATGATTGACAAGTTGAGAATTACTAGTTTATTTTCAAGCAGGTTTTTGTCATTTTGGTAAGGATTTTTTCTAGCTGGATACTAGCTGCTGTATTAAGTGATTGGGGCAAATTTTTTTTTCACCAGCTAATCATCTTCCTTCTTGACTTGTTTCACTATAGATTATGTCATATATTACGACTCCAATTTTTCCAACATTGAAAAAATCAATTTAATTTTCCACTCACCAAGTTGGTGTATTAATGTATAAAAGTCGTTTTTTTATCATATATTATTAGTTCAACCAATTAAGTTTTATCTTTTATGAATTTACAACTAAACTAAAAAAATAACAACAATCTTGTTAGGATATTCAAGCTTAATGTTCACTAAAACCCCAACAAAGCCAGCATTTAGTCCTACATAAAAAACAATAGACTTTGTACATGAACTATTGTGCATTATAAGGAATATTCATCACTTTGTACATGCATGAACCGAGAAGAATATGATCTTCAGTTTAATTTTTATTTTTTCTTTCTGTGTTAAGGGAATGTCTTTGGAGGAGGGCTTCCACTAAAATATAACTTATATGTCTTCATTTAAAAAAATCGTGTTCAATGTATATCCAAACTTTAAAAAAAAAAAAAAAAATTGAATATACTCACGTTAAAGGTATACTATCCGGGTTCATTTGGCATTTCATTCATAAGCCAAAGGCTGCAATTGAGAGGCTATAATGAACCTTTGGTGACCATCATGTCTCCTATTGTGATTACCCTCTAATCATTTCACCAGCCTCAAGGGTCCCTGTATGTTCCTTTTTATACTTTCATTATTTTCAGCTGTCTGTTTACCTATATATATATATATATATATTTTATATAAGGAATCATTGATGACAAGTTCAAACAGATAGGAATATTAAGTCAAGTTCTTCATTTCTTTTTATACATATAAAAATATAAATATAAATAAATGCCCAATTTTTATAGATTTCTTGTATAAAAAGTCAGATCATTGGCGTTTAAAGTCTTGGATAATATGGCTATTAGCTGTTTAAAGTTTTTTTATGTTAAAAAAATATAAACCATTAAATTACATTAACTTGATATTCTATTTTTTTATTCCACTTATGTTGTTTTCTTATATCTACCTTCAACTGCATAAACATTGACTGCTACTTAATTACTAAACCATTTTTTTTGTCAGCAACTAAATTACATTAACTTGTTTGTCATTGAATTTAAAGGCATGCATGCACTTAACATATATAACGAAAGGGAATCTCTTTTCCAACTCTCCCTTACAGATGATAAAGTTGCTTCCAGCGACAAAACTGGCCAGCTTTTATGTCCATGGAATCTTCATCTAATGTTTTTGAAAATTTCTTTGGGCTTATTTTTTTTATTATATAAAAACCCAAACCAATCAAAAAAAATTTTCAGAAAAAAAATTAAAGTATTTTTTGTCAACGAAGACGACCCACGTTTTTGTTTCTTATATATAGGACCATTTCCATTGTCTCAGATAAAATACTTGGCCATTTTTGTTATGATTACATATCTTTCATGCTTTTAAAAATCATCAATTTTTATTTATGTTTTTGTGTTTCAATCATTAATCTCCCTTCTTCAGCAGCATATTTGCCTTCCTTTTCTTTTTTTAAATGCTCGAGTGAGCTGGCTTTCAAGCTTAACAATCTTTTTTCTTGGTGTCCAAGTTCCTTTTTAAGCACCCTTGTCACTGAGTTTTCTGCTTTAGCCTGAGTGAGTTTTGGAAAAATGGGACGACAACCTTGTTGCGATAAGGTAGGGTTAAAGCGCGGACCGTGGACGATCGAGGAAGATCATAAGCTGATGAACTTCATACTCAACAATGGCATCCATTGCTGGCGAACTGTTCCAAAGCTTGCAGGTACACTTCGGTTCATATCAATCTATCAAATTAAGTTTCGATTTAATGGTTCATAAAATGTTGGCATTTTGTATGATGGTGATTGCAGGGTTGTTAAGGTGTGGGAAAAGTTGTAGATTAAGATGGATTAATTATCTAAGACCTGACCTTAAGAGAGGGGCATTTACCGAATCCGAAGAGGATCAGATTATTCAACTTCATGCCCGACTCGGAAACCGGTAAGAATCGGCAAACAAACACAATCTTCGTATTGCCAGTTTGCTCTTGGCTCTAACACGAAAGATGGACATTTTTTTCTAGATGGTCAAAGATTGCATCACATTTTCCGGGGCGGACCGATAACGAAATCAAGAACCATTGGAACACTCGAATCAAGAAGAAGTTAAAGCTACTTGGGTTGGACCCTGTGACGCACAAGCCAATTCAGAAAGCAGAGGAAAATGATGGGGATTCGTCCAACAAGTCAAATGGTGACGATCAACAACAAGGCATCAAATTAGATGATGATGAGAAAGTAGAGGGAATTGAATTAAGTTTGGATGAAACAAATGATCTGTTCAACAGCTACCAAATGTTATGTGAGAGCTTTGATTTGGATTCATGGTTGAATCAAGATGCTGCAAACAACACTTGTTCTTCTTCATATTCAATGGAAGAATCCTCCAACAAATCTTCAACGGGGGAAACCAATTCCACCATTGGAGAAGATTCTTTAAAGCAATGGGTTGATAGTGTGGATTCATTTCTCTCATGGGATAGCTTTATTTAATAAAACAAAAAAGCAAATTTCAAAGGAACAAAAGTGTTTCCATTGAATGACATATGCTGCAAAATGGGCAATTGTTTGGGAGGATTGAAGGTTTGATAATTGTGCATGTCTTGTTTAATTCTTTGTAGCCCTGTTTTTGTTCTTTCAAGCTTCCAACAATTGACCAGAAGAGATCTACAAGCTTGTCTCCTTTTGTAACTGTAAATTTCATCATTATGAAAGTTTCCAACGTATTCTTCATTTAACTTTACAATATGATTCATGAGCTCTCATTGTTTTTGTGAAATTTGCTATTTTAGTCACTATACTGGGATTTGTTTTCACATAATTTGACATTCTAACTTTCATTAATGTCAAATGATTATCACCGCTAAAATATTATGTTAGTCCGGAATTTTTGACAAATTAATTAAAAATAACCATTTTGATAATCATAACACAAATTTTGGGATAAATAATCTGAATTAAGGGATAGATAAATATCAAAATAATTAATGAACTTTGATCTAATATGTAATATTATATATGAATTTTGATTTTGTGTGTTTTAACTTAAAATTTAGTTTGATTTAATTTTCACAAATCACTAATAATATGATTAAATTAGCATAATTTTATGTTGATATATTGTATAAATAATCAATTATATTAATCCAATTTAAAATAGATATATGTATTCATTTCTTTAAATGTGTACAATTGAACCAAAATTAAAGTTTCATGTATATATATAAACCATAATTCAAATCTCTTGTGTATAATTACACCAAATTAATATTCATGTATAAAATTACACTTTAGACAAAAGTTCATATATAATTTGATATTTATCCCATAATAATATGAGATCAAATTATGCCTAATTAAATAACAAGTATTAAGTTCTCAAATTAAATATAATAAAGGGTGAAAACCATAATTTAAACCTAATTTTTTATTTTTTAACTACAGTTCATAAACTATTCATTACTCACTCAACTTCTGAAATTACAAAATATTATAAATTTAAACACACTCGAATTAAGATGCTATAGCAATTATTCAAACCGAGGTACTGGTTATTTGTTTATTGTTAACAATTTTCGGGCTGTATTTTTGTAAACCAATTCATGGAACTTGCTTAGCTCTTTTTTAAAATTTATACTCGAAATGTTGGGGATAGAGATAAACTAGAGAGGGCGTGCTTAGCACTTAATCTGAAGTGGATCCTATATGAATTGTTTATTTTATGTTCATTGTTCATGCATCTCTGACTTCTTGCAGGGAAGGAATCTTCATATGGAAACTCCATAATATAACCCTTGAGTAAAAGATATGCATTTATGCCATTTTCGACATGTGTTTTAACATCTTTTAAAAATAATATAATCAATCATTGTTTATGGGTGAAATAAAAATTTACTTTAAAAATTAAAAGGTATAATTTTATCATATTGGGATCGATTTATATAAATAATGAAATAGAAAATATTAAATACAAATTTTATGTGAAAAACTTCTCCGAAGAAGATAAAATTTACTGGCAAAGGATACTTCGACTTTTCACTAAATGAATAAACAAATGAGAGTATAATATGAAAAAAATAAACCTACTGTATTAAAAATACATTACCCAAATCCTTGAATATAAAAGACTATAATGATTAAAATATTCCTAAAGTAATCAGAGTTTGGCGGGGAGAAAAAGTTCTACTTAACTATCAAAATATGACTGTATTATTTGAGGAATATGTCGTGTTGTTGTGATGTCATATGCATACTTGTCACAACATCACCCTCTCCGTCAATTAGAGAACTTGTTGCGTCGTCACGACATCTCAACATCAGTGTCATCCACTTCATGCCTATTTTGCCTTTATCTTTATTAAGTGCCTACAAACTATCCGATAAATACGAAGCATATCCCACATATCATTATATAAATTTATGATTTCATAAATTTTGAAAGAATTTATTATTTTTAAGGGAGGTAAACTCACAACTTGTCTCATTTTTACCAAGCATATTACAAACCAAAGAGAAAATAAAAGTTTAAACATTAAAAATATTATTATTAAAAGCGCAGTTATCAACCTTAAAAATTAATTTACGTAAATCATAAAACAGATCCTAAAATTTTCATATATTTATATTTATATATGTGTCAAAATAAAAAAAATAAAAATGGGGATAATCGAAAGTAATTTCTTGAGAGGTGAATATCATAATTGACAGTTAAGAAAAGCAACCTCAGCAGCGTAAAAACTGGGAAAGGGAAAAGTGACAAAGTTGATGAAGCTATAGTCTCATCACTTGCTTATCTGTTGATTACAATTTCTGAATTGACATCAAAACTAATTATAATGACATATTTGACTAAATTAGCTAAGCGAATTTTATATAATCTCAAATAATCTTAAACTAAAGAAAAAAAAAGGGAACTTGAAAGCTGAGTATTGGATCATCGAATAAGGTTTTAATATGACAAAATGTAAATTTTTGGATACAACCCTTAACTTGAAATGATGATTTTAAACCTTTTTTACAATTATTATTTTCTAGTCAGATAAGGTAGGCTGTTCTATTAAGCTAAAGCTCCAACACACCTAACAATATTAATAAAATAAAATCAAACATCAGTTTTGTAATAACCAATGTAGGCATGTTTATGTTGTCATCATTGTACGATATTAATTAATCGTCAAGGCTATCATCATCAACGATGTATTAATATATACAAAACAACTTACATTATTTTGCTTTTATTATACAATGTTCTTTCGTGTTCACACTATAAAAATTAAAAAGGATAGATAATGGTCGACATTATAAATGAGATCAATTTTTTTTTTAAAAAAAAATAGTTTGTTAATTTGTAAAAATTATTTTATTGGCAACTTATCTTTTTATGGTCCTTAATTAATCTCCCACAAGAAATTAAACAAAGGCCAAGTGATTGGTCTTGATTTAACCCAAAATCTATAATATAATATAATATATATAGGATTATTATTTAATATATTAAAATATATAATGATATTGAATAAATATTCTTCAATATGCTATGTCATTCTTAAAATAAATTTATCAAATATTAGATATATATTTTAAAAAATATCTGATAGACTTCAAACATATAATTCAGTAATCAAGGTAGGTGGAGAAAATGGCTCAAACCGGATTAGCTCAAGCCTATAAAAAAGTTGATGCAAAATATAATGGTTAAACCTGAAAACACTAATATTATTGTTTTTAAGAGCAAATAAACTTCTATATATTTGAATAAAAGATATAGATACAATACGTAAAATCTAAATTATGACTATTGGCACGCGAAAAACAAAATATTTGAGAATCATGGAATTATATATATGTTTTTAGTTTATCAAACTAACAAATTTATTCCTAACCATTGACTTTATTTTTATTTATTAAAATATGTAATTGTTAGAATTTCTCTAGGGGTTGACACTAGGGGTAAGCAAAATTTAATTCGATTCGAAAAACTCGATAAAAAATTTAAATTTTGAATTAAATAGTTTGAGTTATTTGAGTTAATTGAGTTATTCAAATCAACTCGAATAAAAAAATAAGTTTATTGGTTTAACTCGAATATGAATTACACAATTTGAGTTATCCGAGAATTCAAATAAGAAAAGACAAAACTACGTTGTTTTGATAAATGTTTATCTTTTCTAAAGTTAAAAGTCAAAACCATTAAGTTAAAAAGTAAAATTATGTCGTTTTGAAAAATATTTACCCATTAAGTTAAAAGGCAAAACCATTATATTGTTTATGTAGTTAAATAATCTTGTATTTCATCTACTAGTTAAATAATCGGTCCATGTAAACGCAACATTAAGTATAAATAATATGATTCGTTAACTCGACTCGAAATTTTTTAACTTGATTTGATTTGATTCCAAAAAAATTCAACTTGAGTTTGATTACTAAAATAAGATTCGTCAACTCAACTAACTCAAAATTTTTTCTTCGATTCGACTTGACGCGACTGGACTCGATCGAATACTCACCTTAATTGACACTCTAAATTTAATATTGAAATTAAAATAATAATTCAAAATAAGATAATCCATTTTTTCTTTTTTGGGCTTCAAAGCCGAATCTTAAAATTCATGGGCCAAAATTGTCCAACTAAGCCAGATCAGCTACGGAGAAATTACTAAAATCTATCCTCCATATAAGAATAATTATCAAATAATAATTAACTATCTATATCAAATACAACTAAAGACGGTTACAAAAGAAAAAAAAATCACACTATCTATATACATATAGAAGGTAAGTCTTTTGACACATAGGTGTCCAAACTATAATTGGTTTTTTTTCATTAATGAGAACTACTTTAATTTTAATATAATTTAGAATCTATATTTTTATATATTTTTATAATATTATTAACGAGTTCAAAAATATTATTAACCAATTCAAATAGCTAAAACTATTAACTTTTTTATTAAAATATACATAATTATATATAATTTAAATGACCTAAGAGTTCTTAGAGACTAACATCTGATTAGCATTTCTTTTGAGTTTGTCTTGCTATTTTTTTTTGACAAGATAAGATAATGATCAAATTTCGGTTTTAGCCCTTATACTAATGTCATTAATTTTTTCTAATATTGTTAATTATTTCAATTAAAATATTGGTATCAAATTTTCAATCAGTCACTACTCTAACCAAAAAAAAATTATCATGAGAAGTTCAAGCGAGTGTTTCTAAGAAAAAAATTTAATCAATATTTTTATTTTTACATGATTACCAAGTGAAAATATAATTTTTTTAATTTTCAAAGGTCACACCAGTGAATTTATTAGAATAATTTTAATGGCAATAATAACTAGCATGGATTTTAAATTTAAAAAAAATTAGAGGAGCAAATTCTTGAAAATAAAAGATACTAAATTCTCAAAGTGTGAACTGTATAGAGACAGAACATATTTTAACTTTTAACTTTTTACTTTATAATTTGATACAAATAAATAATCAACTCTAAACAAAACGTAGTGAAAATTATGCTAGTATATATAAAAGGAATGCCAAAGACATTCCTTTCATGGCACGTGTGAAACCTTTAATATTCTTTACATTATATAACTATGATCAAATTTTAGTATTAGTCTTTATATTATATTCATATTTGAAAATTATTCTCTATACCTTAATTTTTGACATAATTTAATACTTTAAATTTTATCATGTTGTTAGCTAGTCCAAATATTTTATTCGATTAAAATATTTATTCGATTAAAATGTTGATGTAAATTTTAATAATTTTAGTCTGTTAAAATTCTATACTCTTCATGGATAATGAATGCCTCATAAACACTTGTAAAGCTTTTTATATTTTTTAGATTATATAAAATGATCAAATTTTAATTTTGGTCCCAATACTATGCTCATTTGAAATTTGATCTCTGTACTTTAATTTTGACATTAAAATGTTTATGTGATTTTTTAAAGAATTGTTAGCACCAATAAAATTCTATACTTTATGTATAAAAGGAACACGAAACAGTTGTAAAGCTTTTAATATCTTTTAGATTATATAACAACGATCAAATTTTAGTTTTAGTCATTGTACTATGCTCATATTTGAAATTTAATCTCTATACCTTAAATTTTGACATAATTTAGTACCTAAACTTTTCTAATTTCGTTAGCTAGTCTAGATATTTTATCCTGATTAAACTATTGATGTGAACTTTTAAGAATTGTTAGTACCGTTAAAATTTTATACTCTCTATGTAAAAGAAATGCCTTCTTCTTTTTGTTCAAGACACGTGTGAAGCTTTTAATAATTTTTAGATTATATAATAATGGCTAAATTTCAGTTTTCTTCCTCCTATATTTGAAATTTAATCTCTATACTTTAATTTTTGACATAATTTAGTACCTCTACTTTTATAATATCGTTAGTTAGTCTAAATTCTTTATTTTGATTAAAGTGTTGATGTGAATTTTAAAAATTTTTAACACAATAAATTTTTTATTAAATTTAGGTTCATTACAATGCCTTTTTTAAATATAAATTTAACGAGTACTTTTTAATTTCAATATATCACATTTATGAATTTAACATAAAAATTTAATAGGGTTAACAATTAGAACTGAATTTGAACTATGAAAAGTAAAATGACGAAATTCCTAAAAATAAAAGTATGAGACTAAATTTTGAATGTACAAAGAGTATAGAGCTTAGAACATATTTTGACCTTCAAATTTTTACTCTATAATTTGATTCAAAAACTAATTAACCCAATACAAAACGTGGGTCGAGAACCATATAATATATATAAATGGAAGTTTTTTTTTGTTAAAACAATAAGAACCGCTAAAAATGATAATTTTATTTAGTTTTACAAGCAATACATATCTGAAACAAATATAATCAAAACTAGCGACTTAGTAAGCTTTATGCTTACTCCCTCTCCTTTCCATTTTCTTATAGTGCCACCTAATTAGCTCGAGGATCATCGGACGTCGGAGGAATCGATCACACTATCAATCGAAGCACTTGGTATAGTTGGTTTTATTATTTTAAATATGGCATGTATAGGGCTTAGAATTTTGAAGTTGGTGTCATGTTAATTTGGCCAAATGTTTTGGCTTGGGATGAATCCCTTCATTTTGTATTAAGCCTTGGAATAATGGCTAATGTTCATTATTGATATATGCAAATGATGATATTTTAATGAATGAGATAATGCCTTGTGTGGCTAATTATACCTTGTATTTTTGAATGGATGTTGTTATATTGTGTTTCAGGGTGGCAAAGGGCTTGGTAAATAGCACTATATTGTCCACATAGGTAGACACACGGGCGTGTGTCTTGGCCGTGTGTGACACATGGCCAGCCTCATGGGCATGTTGTCCGGCCGTGTGTCCCCTGCACGTAAAGTTTACAAGTCAGAATGCATGGTAGTAAACACACAGTAGAGACACGGCCGTGTGTCTCAGTCGTGTGGAGACATGGTCTCTGGCCACTGGCGTGTGCCTCGGCCGTGTGCCCTAAATTGGATGCTAACGTCAGAAATAGAATGTCAAGGTTTTTAGACACTGGCTAAGACACGGGCGTGTCATGGCCGTGCGGGGACACGGGCCATGGACATGGGCGTGTGACAGGCCATGTGAAAACCCCTATATGATCAAATTTAAAATTTAATTCACACTGGTATGGGACACGGGCATGTCCCTAGATGCTTAGGCCATGTGTGTCACACGAGCCATCAGCACGGCCATGTTATAAGGATCACACGGGCATGTTGCCCTTCCACACGGGCGTGTGCCCTGTTTCAAGAATCATTTTTATTAAATCGGTTTAAGGACCTGAGTTGGTTACGAATGGTTTCGAATGAAAGTTTGAGGCCTCGTAGGTCCACATTAAGAAGTTTAAACAAAGTTCGAAAATATTTGATTTGCAGACGTTCAAGTTGAGTAACGCCTCATATTTCATCCCGACGTAGGGCACGGGTGTGGGGTGTTACACACATTGCTCAATTCAGCCCAAAAACACATTATGGAAAAATTTACATTTTTTCCCCTAACTTTTCAACATTTTACACTTTAGTCCCTAGGCTCGTAAAATGAATTTCACTCAATTTCTTCACAATCCAAGTCTAGCCGATTGTTGTTTGTACTCACAAAAGCCCACAATTTTCATTTATTTACAATTTTCTACTCATTTTATAGACTTTTACAAATAAGCCCCTATTTGACGTTTTTATCGAAAATCACTTTGCAAAAGTCGTTTAACAAACAACAAACATGGACTTTCTACCATCAAACATCAAAATACAAGCATATTCATCATGGGTAAAATTTTAAACTTTGACTTTCTTTCAAATTAGTCCTTAAAATAGCTAAATCAAGTTACAACGATCTCAAAAATATAAAAATCATTAAAAATGGGACAAGAACGGACTTACAATCAAGCTTGAACGCTTGGCCAAAACCTTAGCTATGGTTTCCCCCAAAATTTTGGCTATATGGGACTAAATCGAAGAAGATGACATCTTTTATTTAGTTATTTTGGCTTTATTTACCAAATTACCTATTCACCTTTCACTTAAACTTTGAAAATTTACCTACTCCATATCCATTTTTGTCCATCCTAAAGTATAATGGTCTAATTACCATTTAAGGACCTCTAATTTAGATTTTCATAACAATTTACTACCTTTAGCCTATAGAACTCAAATTTTGCACCTATTGCAATTTAGTCCTTCTAGTCAAATTGAGTACTCAATCGATAAAATTTCTTAATGAAATTTTCACACAATTATTCTATCATGCTGTAGACCTTAAAGAAATAGTAAAACAAATATTTCTACTTCAGATTTGTGGTCCCAAAACCACTATTCTGATTTGACCCAAAAACGGGCTGTTACACTTTTAATCGATTGTGGTGGAGTTTTTTTATGTTGATGTGGCAGGAACAGGTTTTGGAGCGAGGAAAAAAAGGAGTGAAGTTTTGTCAAGGCAAAGTGCAGACAGTTTGCCATCATGGATGCCGTGGCAATGCCGGGAAGACCAAGTCAATATTTTTCATGCAATAGTTCAAATTCAAATAAACCCCCTATGAGAAGATAATCACAAGCTATTAGCAGACCCTAGCCTAATCTATCTATAAAAATCGGTGAAGGGGACCTTACAAACGACAAAGAAAAAGTGAGTTGGGACCTCACAAACTTATAATGAAGCATAGGAGATCTTGGAAAAGATTGCCAACAACGATTATCAGTATCCGACAATGAGAGTTAGGACAGGTAAGAGAGTTGTCAGTACCATTGAGCTTGATGCAATCACTTCATTAACAACCCATGTATCTTTTCTAGTTAATATGATTAAGACCATGAAAAATCCAACTGTAGTCCATGAGGTAAAATCAGCAGAGTTTTCATGCATTTATTGTGGCGAAAATAATGTGTTTGAAAAATGCCCATCAAACCCAACGTCAGTATATAGTGGTAATTCCAATAGAAATAGCAATCCATATTCCAACACTTACAACTTAGGGTGGAAGCATCATCCGAATTTCAGTTGAGGTAATCAAGGTGCAGGAAATTTCAACAATGCCGCAAGACAAAATGTTAACAATGCACCACCTGATTATAATCATCTTATGCCTAGGAAAAATGATCAACAAGGTCAGGTATCATTTTATAATTCTATTGAAGACTTGTTAAAGGAATATATGGCCAATAATGATTCCGTAATTTAGAGTCAAGTAACATCTCTCCGAGCGTTTGAAAATCAAGTGGGGCAAATAGCGAATGCTCTAAATTTTAGGCCACAAGGAGCATTTCTGAGTGATACCAAACAATTGAAGAACATAATGCAAGGAGCATTGCAAAGTAATCACCCTTAGAAGCGGGATTCAGTTGACTGATATTGTTCACGATGTCGTGGCAGAAGAGGATAATGCAAGTAACAATCAGGTAAAGATCCCAGAACCATCTGAAAAGTATACAACACCTGAAAATGATAAGCAAAAGAATGCTGTGGCCGAACTAGATCATGTTGCCAATAAAAATGCCAGAGCAAAATAATATTAGCAACCTGAAGGATGACTGTCTCTACCTTTTCCATAGCGGTTCCATAAATCCAAACAAGATACCCAGTTTAAAAGATTTTTAGAGGTATTGAAGCAACTCCATATTAATATATCGCTAGCCGAAGCTTTGGATCAAATGCCCAATTACATGAAATTCATGAAAGATATACTATCGAAGAAGTGCCAATTGGGAGAGTTTGAGACTGTTGCTCTTACTGAAGGGTGCACAACAATGTTGATAAATAAGCTGCCTTCAAAGTTAAAAGACCGAGGGAGTTTTACAATCCCATGTTCAATTGGAAATAATTATGTAGGAAAAGCATTATGTGATCTAAGCACAAGTATAAATCTAATGCCTATGTATATTTTTAGGAAACTAGGAATTGGGAAGGCAAGACCTACTAGTGTTACGTTGCAACTGGCTGATCGATCTTACGCCCATTCAGAAGGTAAAATTGAATATGTATTGGTAAGGGGGGATAAATTTATCTTTCTTGTAGATTTTCTTATCTTAGAATGTGAAGCTGACCATGGTGTACATATTATTCTTAGAAGACCATTTCTTACTATTGGCAGAACCCTAGTTGATGTACAGAAAGGTGAGCTAACTATGAGAGTGAATGATCAATAGGTTACTTTTAATGTGTTTAATGCATTAAAATGTGTAGATGAGAATGAGGAGTGTCAAACCATTGGCTTCATAGAAGCAGAAGTGGACGAATTTGCAAAATTTTGCTACAGCAATTCTGACAGTGAAGACAATTTGATAGAGTAAGGTGACATAGCAAGTTTTGAAGAGCTTGGTGAATTTATGGAAGCCCAGCAGATAATCAATAGGCCAGGGAAGAAATTTGAATCCCTGGATTTGACAGAACAATCGTTTAAGCCACCTAAACCATATGTAGAGGAATCTCCCGTTCTAGAGTTAAAGCCTCTGCCACAGTTCGAGGCTAAGCCTTGTGTAATGTGTACCCAAGAAGGGGGTGTGTAACACCCCTAACGCGTATCTATCTCTGGAATAGGGTTACAATGCATTACCAGAGGTTTCAAATCAAACGAACATAAATTTCAAACTTTAAAAATCATGTCAATAAGCATATTAAAACCAATTCAAAACATACACAATGTCCCTTTTACGAGCCCTCGAGGTCCTAAATACGCGTTAGAAACAAGTCGGGACTAAATAGAAAACTCAGAGAACTTTTCAAGAAACAAGGAAAATTTTCAACACTAAAGGGGTCACATGGCCAAGAGGCACGCCCGTGTCTTAGGCCGTGTGGGGATTCGAAGTAGGGACACACAGCCGTGTCCCAGCTCATGTCCATGCCCGTGTAACTCATTGAATTGGGTCACACGACCAAGTCACACGCCCATGTGCCAGGCCGTGTGCTAGGCTATGTAACAGCCTGAATTGTAACCCTTTGAAAGCTACACGGGACACATGGCCATGTCGCCTAGCCGTGTGTCACACATGGCTGAGACATGCGCTCATGTCTTTACCCGTGTGAACGAAAATAAGCCATTTTTCTCACCCAACTTAGAATGTACCTATAATCAACATTGTACATATAAACAAGCCATAACAAGGCATCCAAATCAAGCATAAACAAGTCATATACATATGGTATAACATCATACAACCAATATGCCCATAGGCACCTCAAATAACAATATTAAAACATATATGAACATGTACTCTATTTGGTCAAAATGAACAACTAACTTATAGGCACATTTGCATCAATACATGCCATTTAGTTTACTTACCAAAACATACCAAAACTTATCAATTGGTACAAAAAATGTCATTCAATCACTAACATTAATAGAAATATATGCTTTTCATAACAAAGCACCAATTCACAACAAATCACAAGAGTTATACAATACACATAATCAACCATAATTTCATCTTCCATAATTCAAGTATATTAAGCCAAACATCAACCATTATAAGGCTAATATTTACATGCCATAAACTAAGCTCATAACATCATCAAAGTGCCAAATCACAATGCAAACAAATGACTATTTAACAACCAAAACACATGGCCAACATTAGCCAAAATACCTATACATGCCATTATAACCAAAATTAAACAACTGAATGTACCAAAAGAGTCGATGGATAGTGTGATATAGCTTTGACAAGCTTCCAACCCGAATGAGCTTTCGATTCACTATAAAACACGAAAAATAACATAGAGTAAGCATTTAAGCTTAGTAAGTTCGTATAACAAAGAATAAAACTTACCATTTAGTCACATAATAGGTAAGTAAACATAGCATATCCCAACATAATTTGGCCAACCGCCTAAGCACATATACATCAACCATGTTAGCCATGTAAATACATATATAAACCAATAATCATGGATGAGCACAACAATTGATTAAGTTTCATATACATGTATCATCCAATTATATTTTCCATATACCATGTAACAACGTTTCCATGTAATTCATATATATCCCTATAATAGTTCGTATCAAACTCTTACCATTTCGTATCAGAACATTTCCTATTAAACCATTTAGAATACCGTTGGATACCTGAGATAGCTCACACATAGTGTGCTAAATCATATAACTGAAATCCGTCAAATCCTATACATGTATGCTCACACGAGCTGTGAAAATTGGCCTGTTCACACGAGTTGTGGGTCAGAACATAGCTATAGGATGCTGCTCACACGAGCTGTGGAGTATCTACAACACATACCAGACCTCAGCCATTGATAGGACGTTCAGGACCAGCACCCGAATTATGTAAACCCTAATGACATGTCATTTGTATCCTATAAATTCCTAAGGTTCAAACGGGGCTCAGTAGTTTTCGAACTTTGTTGGATATGCAACCATGTATATTTATAACAATTCAAAATTCATATATAATTCAATATAAAACATATAAACACAATTTAATCGTAGGAACTTACCTCGACGAGTATACGTAGATACGGAGGTGATTAATCCGAGACTTTCTCTTTGCCCCTATCTAAAGCCGTATAAGTCTTGATATTTATGGATAAATTTAACTCAATTCAAAATATATTTTATTCAATTTAGGCCAAAATCATATTTTGGAAAAATTACCATTTTGCCCCTATATTTTTAATTTCTTTACAATTTAGTCCCTAGCTCATAAAAATGAGAATTCATGAAATTCCACCATAACCTACTATGGATGAATATGAATTAGGTCCCTAGCAAGCCTTATATTTCATTTATTTCATAACTTCACCATGTATAATTTTTTATTTTTCAATTTAGTCCCTAATTGATAATTTCATCAAAAATCACTTAACAAAAGTTGTGTATCTATCAAAAACTATCCATTTTTAATCATGAAACATCAAAAGTCATGTATATTCATTAATGGTAAAACCCTAATAGTTTAACAATTTCACAAATTAGTCCGTGGGCTAGCTAGATTAAGCTATAATGATCCCGAAAACGTAGAAATCATTAAAAATGGGACAAAATACATACCTAATCAAGCCAAACAATCATGGTCAAACCCTAGCTTTAAAAATGGCTACTTTCTCTTGTGAAAAATCGGTTGAAGAAGAAATAAAAGATGAAAGCTTATTTTACTTTATTTAATTTATCATTTAACTATTAAATTACATATATAACCTTTTAAAACATTAATAATTACATTTATGCCAAACGATGATCATCCACTAACATATAAATGGTCTAATTACCATATAAGGACTCTTACTTTAAGGTTCTATAGCTATTTAATGCCTTTAGCTGTTAGAACTCAATTTTTGCACTTTATACAATTTAGTCCTTTTTATCAAATTGAGCATGAAAACAGTAAAATTTCTTAACGAAATTTTTATACGATATTACTATCACTCTCTAGGAAATAAAATAATAATAAAATAAAATTTTTGACTTAAGATTTTTGGTCTCAAAATCGCTGTTACAGGGTGTCATGGTAGTAAGTATTGACAATAATGAGCTCATACCGAATCATACTCTTACGGGATGGAGAGTGTGTATGGACTACCACAGGCTTAATAAGGCAACTAGGAAGGATCATTTCCTTTTGCCATTCATCGATCAAATATTGGACATATTAGCTGGTACGACTTTTTATTGCTTCCTAAGGATATAATTAGATTCTAAAGATCAAGAGAAGACAACTTTCACATGTCTATATGACACTTTTGCATTTAGGCGGATGTTGTTCGGGTTATGTGATGCCCCAACAACTTTCCAACGCTGCATGATGGCCATATTCTCGGACATGGTGAAAAATTTCCTTGAAATTTTTATGGATGACTTCTTTGTGTTAAGAAATAATTTTGAAGATTGTTAAAGAAATTTGAAGATGGTTTTATGTGGTTGTGAAGAAATGAATCTAGTATTAAACTGGGAAAAATGTCATTTCATGGTTCGTGAAGGCATTGTCTTGGGACATAGGGTTTCACAGCGAGGAATTGAAGTGGATAAGGTAAAAATAGAAGTGATCAAAAAATTGCCATTGCCCACTAGTGTTAAGGGTATTAGAAGTTTTTTAGGACACGCAGGATTTTATAGAAGATTTATCAAGGATTTTTTGAAAATCTCTAAACCCTTGTGTACTTTACTTGAATAGAATAAACCTTTTAATTTTGATGATAAATGTTTACAGGCTTTCAAGGAACTTAAGAAATGCCGTGTAGCAGCACCGATTGTGGTTACTCTAGAATGAACATTACCCTTTGAACTCATGTGCGATGCTAGTGATTATGCTGTGGAAGCAGTTTTGGGTCAAATTAGAAACAATGTACTACATACAATATATTATGCTAGTAGGACGTTGACAGAGACTTTGCTTAATTATATCACTATGGAAAAGGAATTACTGGCAGTGGTCTTTGCATTTGACAAATTTCGTTCTTATTTAGTAGGAACAAAGGTTACAATCTACACAGATCACTCGGCTATCAAGTACTTGGTACGAAAAAAAGATACCAAGTTAAGATTGATTAGGTGGATACTTTTATTACAAGATTTTGATTTGGAAATTAGAGATTGGAAGGGAATCGAGAATCAAGTGGCTGACCATTTGTCAAAAATAGAATCGTGGAATGGATATGAAAGCAAGAAAT
This sequence comes from Gossypium arboreum, assembly GCF_025698485.1. Taxonomy (NCBI): domain Eukaryota; kingdom Viridiplantae; phylum Streptophyta; class Magnoliopsida; order Malvales; family Malvaceae; genus Gossypium; species Gossypium arboreum. The sequence goes on along the minus strand of NC_069078.1, from coordinate 14,751,681 downwards.
AGATTAAGGAAGAATTCCTAAATGAATAGTTGCTCAATGCCAATGCATTACCTTGGTACACAGACATAGTAAACTTCTGAGTAAGTGGTGTAATGCATCCTGACTTCGATGTTCAAAGAAAACAAAAATTTCTTCATGATGCCAAATCGTACTATAGGGAAAAACCATTCTTATTTAAGCATTGTGTAGACCAAATAATTAGAAAGTGCGTCCTTAATGATGAGAGCCATAGTGTTTTACAAAAATGTCACTCAGCCCCATATGGAGGACATTTTGGAGGGATGAAAATAGCTGCCAAGATACTCCAGTCATGATTCTATTAGCCAAGTTTATTTAAAGATGTTCATGAATTTTATAAGTCGTGTAACTGTTGTCAGAGAACAGGAAATGTGTTTAGGAGACAGAAAATGTCATTGCAAAGTATATTGGAGTATGAACTGTTTGATGTATGGGGAATAGACTTTATGGGTCCGTTTCCACCATCTGTAGGCAAGCTATACATACTTTTGGCAGTAACTATGTTTCTAAGTGGTTAGAAGCAGTAGCGCTATCTTCTAATGATGCTAAGTTGATATTAAATTTTTTGTATAAGAATATTTTCACACGGTTTGGTGCACCAAGAGTCATTATCAGTGATAAGGGATCCTATTTTGATTGCAAAATGATGGCCAATTCCTTGCGCAAGTATGGGGTGAAACATAAAATTTCCACGACATATCACCCTTAAATGAATGGCCAAGCTAAAATCTCTAATAGAGAAATTAAACAAATTTTGGAAAAAAGTGGTGATTCCATCTCGAAAGGACTGGTCTATTAGATTGGATGAAACTCTATGGCATACCGAACTACATTGAAAACACCACTAGGGATGTCATCTTTCCATGTCATTTACCTATTGAACTTGAGTATAAAGTGATTTGAGCAATTAAGAAACTACACATGGACTGGGCTACAACTGGCGATAAGAGATTACTAGAATTGAATGAGACTGAGGAGTTTCAAACACAAGCATATAAGAATGCTCATTTGTATAAGGAAAAGACCAAGTAATGGCATGATGCTAGAATTTTACCAAGGCAATTTCAAACCTAGACAATAGGTATTATTGTTTAATTTAAGGCTTAAATTATTTCTTGGTAAGTTGAAATCTCAATGGTCAGAAAGTAATTCAAGTTTATCTGCATGGTGCTGTTGTTGTTAAAGACTTAAGAACAGAGACTACATTCAAGGTTAATGGACAACACTTGAAGCATCACTGGAGTGCACCTATAGAGCGTGACAAGCAAAATGTTAGCCTTTGTGATGTTTGAATTTTTGTTTTCATGAATAAGTAGTTTTTCCATTTTATTTCCCATTTTTATTTTTATTTTTATTCTCTTTATTTTTAATACAATTTCATTTTTTTTATTATGAATAAGAGCAAAAAAAAAAGAGGATTTGTTAATGTATATAGAGTAGTAATTGCCGCAACATTACAAAGAAGTGTTATGCCATGGCAAATTGAATGATGAGGTGTTAACAATAGAGTTGACCGGTTAGACAATTTCAAAGGAAAGATTTTTAGGCAGTGCATTTAGTGAGTATTAGGAAACCCAAAATATGAGGCCCACAATGTAGGGCTTTGTTATTTCATTTTTTTCCCCTAAAAGTCTTGTCATTTTTAACTTTTCCCCATGCCATAACCCTTCTCGCTCAAGTTTCCCATTCCCTAAAATTTGTCATCATTATTCCTCATCTATTTTCTTTAACTAGTTGACGTTTCCCACTTCTCACAAAGTTCACTTTTTTACAGTTCTCTCATCTTCAACCTCTCTGCTATTATTTTTTTACTCCATTAATTTTCCTTTCTTGTTTCCTTGACCTTTTCTTCGTGGCTAATGTAACGAGTACTTCTAAAGCAGCAGAATCTTCGCGTACTGGTGCCCTGTAACAACCTGATTTTAGGTATAGTCAAAACAGTGATTTCGGGACCACAAATTTGAAGCATAAAAATGTAATTTTCTTATATTTTTATGGTCTAAAATTTTTGGGAATGATTCTGTGAAAATATCATTCAAAAACTTTGACGTTTGAGCAATTAATTTAGCAAAAAGGACTAAATTGCAAAAAATTTAAAACTTGAGTTCTATAAGCTAGAGGTGTCTAATTACTATGAAATTTTAAATTAGAGGTCCTTATATGGTAATTAGACCATTACTTAAGTCGGTGGACAAAAGTGGACATGGTTAGATAAAATTTCAAAGTTTTAAGTGAAGGGCATTTTGGTCATTTAGTAAATAAAGATAAAAATAACTAATAAAAAGGTGTCATCTTCTTCAATTTCATACCCTTGTGCTAAATTTGAAGAGTCACCATAGCTAGGGTTTTGGCCAAAGCTTCTGAGCTCGATTGTAAGTCCGTTCTTGCCCCATTTTTAATGCTTTTTACATTTTTGAAGTCGTTGTAATTCGATCTACTTATTTCTAGCACTAATTTGAGGTATGATTAAGGTCTAGGGTTTGACCCATGTTAGACATGTGTGAATTTTGATGGCTAATGATAGAAAATGCATGTTTGGTGTTGGATAAACAACATTTACTAGGTGATTTTTGATGAAAATGTCAAAAAGGACCTATTTGTAAAAGTTATAAAATAAGTATTAAAAGCGTGATTAATTGAAAAATGTGCGCTGGTATGAGTATCATAATAATTCAGCTAGGCTTGGGGAATGAAGAAATTGGATGAAAATCATTTTACGAGCCTGGGGACTAAATCGTAAAAATGAGAAACATTAAGGGAAAAATGTAATTTTTTCATAATATGATTTTTGGATTGAGCTGAACAATGTGAGTAATAAATAAGCTAAATTTGTTATTATAGATCAAGAAAAATGAGGTTCGGATCTTGATCGGGGGAAAAACAAATTGTTTGACGATTAGGTCAAATTCTACTATTTTTGTACCGAGGTAAGTTCGTATGTAAATACTGTATTGTTTTATTTATGTATTAAATGCTTTCGTATTGTATGAACTGTGATTGACTCTTTGGACGTATTCGACCAAGTTTCGACAAGCGAGAATTCCCGATTGAGCCTTAGGAATAGAATAGGAGATGAGTGACATGTCACTAAGAACCCATGTGTAAATGCGATTATGTAATCCAGGTGCTGGTCTCGTATTACATCTTACCAGTGGCTGGGTAATCTGGCATGTGTTGCAGATACCTGACAGCTTGTGTAAGTAGCATTGTGTAGCTACGTCCTGACTGACAGCGTGTGTGAGCAGGCTCGTGAGTAGCTCGAAAACTAGTCTATATGTATTATGAGATGTGAGGTAGCTTTGGCTACATGTATGACACTTATGTGCAAAATTTCTATGTATTCGTTAATATTCCGAGTGTTCAACAGGAATGTCAAAGTTGTGAAAGACTATGGTTATATTGTGAGTTGGTACATGTATGTACATAAAACTCATGCATAATGAGCTTGATATGTAATGAAACCTTGGTAAGGTGGTGATTGAGTAAGTTATGACTATAAGATTTTAATAACATCCATGCTAATTGTCATCATATTAATTGCATGTTAAATGTGTGGTTGTGATGCTTATTATTTGCATAGGAACTTGCTAAGACTTAAAGCTTACTCCCCTTCTTTTCCCTTATCTTATAGTGTAACCAAGCTAGCTCGGGGATCGAAGACAGTCGGAGATCCAGTCACACTACCAACAAATATTTTGGTACCATTAAATTCAACATTTTGAGTTATGGCATGTATAGGGGACTTGGTCATTTTGTTATATGTCATAATTGATTTGGCCAAATGTGTTGGCTTATATTGGTTGAAATTTCATTTTGTATAAGGCCATTTGAAATTGGCTACTTTTGGTATAATCAATTTATATGATGATGTTTTTCATGGATGTGGGAATTTACTTGATTGAGTTGATAAGTATATGATGTTTGTGCATGATACATGGTAGCATGTGAATGATGTGTTGATGTCTTGGTTGTGACTGATTTGGTTGTATGTAAATGTTAGGATTGGTGCTATGTTGTGTTGTGTAGGTGTGTGCAACAAAGGGTGGCAACATGGCTTGGTAAATATCCTTATTTTTGTCCACACAGGTAGGCACACGGGCTTGTGTCTAGACCGTGTGTGCCCCACGGGCATGTGTTTAGGCCGTGTGTCCCCTGCACCTTAGTTTTGAGAAACAGAATGCTCAGAATTGAGCACACAGGCAGAGACACTGGCGTGTGTGTCAGCCGTGTGGTTGACACGGCCTTGGGCCCGGGCGTGTGAAGTCTGCACCTATTTGATGAAAAATCATAAATATTAAATTGACCATATGGCCTAGCACACGGGCGTGTGACTTGGCCGTGTGACTACAATTTGTTCTTGGGTGATAAACAGAGAGTTACATGGGTTCAGGACACGGGTGTGTCTCAGGTCCACATGGCGTATGACCCCTGTTTAGTGAAAAAGTTTCTAAGTTTTGTGAAATTTTCTAAAGTTCTCGGTTTAGTCCTGAACCACTTCCAAAGCATGTTTTGGGCCTCGTAGGCTCGTATTAGGGACTTTATGATTAAATGCAAAAAGTTTTAATTTGGACGAAAATTTATGGCTCGAAAATATATGTTTTATTGTGTTTAAGTCTAATAATGCCTCGTACCCTGTTTCAGTGTCGAAAACGGGTAAGGGGTGTTACACGCCCCGCAACCAAAGATATTTTTCAATGTTGCCTCATCCCACTAATATTCTAAAGCGGCCATTTTGTTTTAAATAGGGATTTTTGCTGAAGGATGAACCCAACATGGGGTATGACGAATCGGTATCATTGATTGTGGAAAAGCACCATTAGAGCAGATTTGGTCTACACACAAGGGATGTTTTGGGTAAAGTGGTAAGAGAGCTTTACACTCATGTAAATTCCCCAGACTCTCTCTTCATTTATGTACGGGGTAAATTTGTGCCATTCAACAAAAACCATATTAATGCCCAGTTTGGCATCGAGGAGGTTTGATATTAGCATTCTGAATTTGCCGAGAATATTACACTGGAGGGGTTGGCAAGAGTATTGGAGGATTTATACGTTGAAGGAATGCAGTGTACTATTTCAAGTCAAGAGTGTTACATTGTTGAAAGAGCTGCATTAAAACCAATTGGGAATGTGTGGTACCACTTTTTAATAGGTCGTCTTATGCCGTCTATGCATAACAGGACTGTTTCAAAAGAAAGAATGTTGTTGTTGCATTCTATTTTACAAGGGAGACAGATAAATGTAGGGAAGATTATCTTCCAAGAGGTCCGTAAGTGTACTAACAAGAATGCTGGGAGTCTGAATTTTCCTTCCCTTATTTTTGCCCTATATAAGACGACAAATGTGCCTTTAGATGATGCTGAGGAGAGGACATTACACCCTATAAGGATGAGATAAGGCAAACAATTTTTGCCAAGCTATGAGGAACTGAGTTTGCCACAGCATCCCAACATAGCCAGGCTTCCCCTACCACACGTATTCCCATAGCTACATCTCTCGCTTCTCATGACCATAAAATCTTGACTTTTCAAAACAATTAGAATAGAGGTTGTCTCTGTTTGAGGTGCAGTAATACTGGATGACGGAAGAGTTGGAAGAAAGCAATGAATTCCAGGCTAGGTATTGGTTGTATGTGAAAGATAGGGATTTGGCATTAAGATCACTTCAAAAAAAAAATTTTAAGACCTATGCCAAAATTTCCTACTTTCCTAGCTAGTTTAATCTTGTCTACAGAGAGCGGAAAATAGCCAGTTCAACCTGCTGCTAGAACTGACCTCATGACTGAAGGAGTCACTGCAGATAAAGGAAAAGCTATTGAGAAGGAATTAGAAAAGTCAACCTCTACCGACCAAGAGAAGGAAGTAGAAGAAGGAAAGGAAGAAACAAATGTCCCTACCACGACACTAGATATTGTCACTGAAAAAGGTAAAACTCTTGAACCGACTCCTTCATCCATCTCGATGACTACACAGGATCAAGTAATCGATCAACTAATCGATGAATTAACAGAGACCAACAAAAAAGGTGAGGAAGTAGACCTAAGGAAAAGAAAGATGCAATACAAATTCAGTGCTCACAAGTCCACGAGAAAGAATTGAATGAAGTACCAACATGCTAGTCCAAGGAGGTTAAGTTTTGTTATTCTCTCATGCATTGCATAACTTTTTTTCTTGTTTGTGTGCATATTCATACTTGTTAAATATTGTTCATGATTTTACATACATTGAGGACAATGCATCCCTTAAGGTTAGGGGTGTATTGTGCATCTAGGTTGTATTTTGTATGTTTATTTTGGTATATAGGATATTTTTCCATGGAATAATAACTATTGAAATACTGCCTTATCAGTAAGAAGTAATATTTTTCTTTATGATGTTCGATGATGAGCTTAAATATTTTTTTCAATATACCTAGAACAAGTAACAATGGATTGGGTAAAGTTAGCTTAGGCTAAGTTTCATGTAAATTGATTTCTAAAAATAGGATGTTCTATACTCAATTCTTTTTGTTTTTCGAAATATAATATCTTTTTAATGCCCTTAGGGATTTTTGAAGCCAAACATTAGTAAATTTCCACGAAATTTTGTTTTAAAAAATATGTACTCCAATGCTTAGAGTTGCTAGGTAGGTCAACATCACTTTGTTTGCTCCATCATGCTGTATATTAGAAAGGAGGACCTAAGTAAGAATGCGTGATATAACTTTAAGGGGCATTTCGTTGTAGCAAAGGACTGAGTAGCTAAGGAGGTAGTTGTATGCTCCATCTATCTTTTTAGTTAAAAGCCTTAGCTTCATGAATGACTTTTGGTTTAAATTGTGACATGATTAAGTACTCGGCAATCTGTTGTATGCTCCATCATGATTGTCAAGTCCAGGAATTTTGTGGCATGCAAAATACCCTAATAATAATTTACTTTACTATTTCAAAAAAAAAAAGAGAGAAGAAAGAAGAATATGAAAAATAACATGTTTTGATATGGACCTAAATCAAGTGACTTCTGTTTAGGTAACAAATGAACTAAGTAAATAAAAAAAGATATTTTCTATAGGACGAAAGAGAGAATGCATGAATAATTAGGAAATTTTGTTTTTAGGGAAAATTTTGTACTGCCTTGCTAAACGAACATTTGACAATTGAATCAATCTTAGGAAAAGAGAAGATTGCTGAGAACGGAGGTATAAATTGTTTTTCGAATAGATAGGCAGTACGAGGAAATATATTTTTCCAAGGCAAGATGGGTGCATTCATGCATTTAGATGTATTTTGCTTGAAGACAAGCAATAAATCAGGTTTGGGGTTGTGATAACTCTTGAAAAAAGTTATATTTCATGCCTTTAGACCAAGCTAATTGTTTGTACTTAAGTACATATTGTTGCATTTTTAGGACATTTTAGTTAGCATTTTTAATATGGCATTAGGACTTGGACTGTGGTGGAATTAGGTGCTTTTAATCGCTTGTGGTGGAATTCTTTGTGTTTATATGGCAGGAATAGGTTTTGGAACAATGAAATAAAGGAGTGAAGTACAGATAGTTTGCCATTACAGATGCCATGGCAATGCCGAGAAGACCAAGTCAGCATTTTTTGCGTAGCAATTCAAATTCAAATTCAAACTTGTACCAGATAAACCCCCTTAAAAGTGGAGAAGATAATCACGAGTTGTTAGCCGACCCTAGCCTAATCTATCTATAAAAATCGATGAAGGGGGCCTCATAAACGAAGAAGAAAAAGTGAGAGAGATTCTTAGGCGTGAATAAGGGTTCAGTGGCGCAAAGGACAGAAAGTCGAAGGCAGTCCTTCTTAGCCATCATAGGATGATGTGCTGACGAAGTGTGGACTAGGCAAGTGAAAGTTGCTTCCCGAAGTTCTTTTCTTATTTCCTTTAAAAGATTGAATTGTAGTAGTCGAACGTAATGTCGGATAATACTTTGGATTGGAATTTTATTTCCTAGCCTATGAGCTAAATTTCATAGGGTTGTGATTACTTTTGATGAAACCTTAACTATTTTTATGGATGCAGTATATATCTAATTTACTTTATTGTTTCATTTGATTGTTCTTATTTTTTAATTAAAATGCAACCATCTCTAGACATAGAAGGCTGTTTGTATGCTATAAACTGCTTTTAATTCTGAAAGGGTTGGATTGGTTGGATTAAAATTAAATGAAATGAGTAAGTATTCGATAGACACTTGTAGTTGACTCTAGACATAGAGTCACGATCATATAAAAAGAACCCATGCAAGATATCTAAAAAGCCTCTAGACAAGGGCAAGGTAACTTGAGGTTTTGTCCTCGCGAGAGGCAGACCATTTTAGAACTCTTCTATGCAGTAAAGTAGATATGATTTTGACAAGGCATTATTGACAATTAGGGTTGATTCTAGGTAATTCCGACCTTTCGAATCAACATCACTTTGTCCTTATTCTTTGTTGTAGTATCTTTGCCACAACATATTTCGTTCTTTATTTCTTTATTTACATTCTACCCGGATAATCACTCTCGTTATTGCCATTACATTTCTGCTTTCACTTTTACCATAGCATTTCTAGTTACGCATTGATTCTATGTATTGCTTACATCATTCCTCCACTAATTTCCATTGCATATTTATCATTCAGTTTGCCATAGTATTAATCGCATTTTATTAAAATAATTTGACCACTTTTGTGCCTCAATCTGACCCTCGTGGGAACAATACTCACTTATCACTTTATTACTTGAACCTACATGTATATGTGCTGTAACACCCCAAACCCGGCCTGGAAGTTTGGCTCGAATCTGGCGTGTCACATTGAAGTGTTTTTCGAAAACCATGTTTCCATTAAAAACCCTTCTTAATAATTAAAAACTTATACCCTTTTTAAACCTTGTTAGAAAACCTCAGCTGAATAACATTCTTAACAACTTTGTAAAAATCTGGCGATTATGGAAGCTTAATTTAAAAACAATTACGGTTACGTGATGTTTTGAACAACGATGAGTTGCTTTGGAAAACCGTGTTCTAATACTAGCAATTATAAGAACAATAAATAAAATTCCAAATTTGAAATCTAGAAAATTGCAACTGCTTTACTACAACCCACATAAAACATTTAAAAGTAATAATCAAAATTGTAACATAAACAGTGTGTGTGGCTTCCTCCGACCCCCTCGCAGCCCCGATCCGTCTAAGGCTGGAAATTACCTGAAAGGTTAATAAATGGGGTGAGTTTACGAAAACTTAGTGTGAAATCCCCTACTATAAAAGGAACAGTCAGTCAAATAAAAGAATTAAAAGTCTAGCCCCAGCCTTACTTTATAGTTTCAATACCAATTGGGCCTTAGCCCATTATAACAGACAGTACCAGATGGGCTTTAACCCATTACAGAATAAGAAACATTATCAGAACTAGAATTAGAATCAGAATCAGAATCAGAATTAGGTGACAGAATCAGAATCAAAATCAAGTATCAAATGTGAATCAAAATCGAATCGATGTCGTAATGAATCAAAAATCAGAATGTGAATGCAATCTCAACCCAATCCAGCCTATAGCCAACCGCTACACTCCACCCGTACCAGCCCTACACTCAATTGTGGGGAATAGCTCAACCCACCCAGCCTTACACTCCATAGTTGCAGCATTGCTGCTCAGTTATCAGTAAGTTGAGGCAAAGCCTCCAGTACGTGGGCAAGCCACTTTCAGTACTTCCTCCATCAATATAACCCATAACCCATGCAACAGATATAAATGTCATGGCATACAACATACAGAATCGAATATCATGCCCATATTTGAATCAAACAGATCCAGATCAAGTCATTCATATCACCAGGATATATTCACAATCAAATTCGTCAACCATACAGTCCAAGTCAGTCACTTGCCCACAAGGGCAAAAAAGTCATTTAACACCCCAGGGGCAAAATGGTAATTTACCCCACAAGGTATCTCGGTAATTCCACCCTACAGGGGTATTTTAGTAATTCTACCCTATAAGGGTATTTCGATAATTCTACCCTACAAGGGTATTCCGGTAATTCTACCCTACAGGGGTATTCCGGTAATTCTACCCTACAGGGGTATTCTGATAATTCTACCCTACAGGGGTATTCCGGTAATTCTACCCTACAGGGGTATTTCAGTAATTCTACCCTACAGGGGTATTTCGGTAATTCCACCATACAGGGGTATTGTGATAATTCTACCCTACAGGGGTATTTCAGTAATTCTACCCTACAGGGGTATTCCAGTAATTCTACCCTACAGGGGTATTCTAGTAATTCTACCCTACAGGGGTATTTCAATAATTCTACCCTACAAGGGTATTTCGGTAATTTCACAAATCAGGGGTATTTTGGTATTTTATAAACTAGGGGTATTTTGGTAATTTTATTGATCGAGGGTATTTTGGTAATTTTGTAAACCAAGGGTATTTCAGTAATTTTGTAAATCGAGGGTAAAATGGTAATTCTGTAAATCGAGGATAAGACGGTAATTCTGTAAATCGAGGATAAAATGGTAATTCTATAAATCGAGGGTAAAATGGTAATTCTATAAATCGAGGGTAAAACGATAATTCTGTAAATCGAGGGTAAAATGGTAATTCTATCTTACAGGAGTATTTCAGTAATTTTACAAATCGAGGGTATTTCAGTAATTTTGCAAACTGAGGGTATTTTGATAATTTTACAAATCAAGGATATTTGGGTAATTTTATAAATCGGGGGTACTTTGGTAATTTTACAAGTCGAGGGTATTTCAGTAATTTTACAAATCGAGGGTATTTCAGTAATTTTGCAAACTGAGGGTATTTCGGTAATTTTACAAATCGAGGGTATTTTAGTAATTTTACAACGATGATATTTCGGTAATTTTATAAATCGTGGTACTTTGGTAATTTTACAACTGGGGGTATTTCAGTAATTTGGTAAACTAAAGTATTCTAAACAGGGATAACAATACGAATGGCCCTAAAGCCCATTCTCGGCCCAAATGGGCCCACACGCTCGTGTGGCCCTTTTAGCCCAAATCTAGCCACAAATATGAGATTCACCTAGCCTAGTCCAATATTTACTACACAATCAAACAACTTATCCAATGGGCCTCGTAGGCCCATTGGGCCCACATGGCCCCTTTCGACCCATCGCGGCCTGAAGTAGCCATCCTACAGCTAGAGTAGCGAGAAATACACACCTGATTGTAGACTGGAGTTAATTCATGCTCCGAGCACTCTTAGCCGACGACCAACCCAAACGAGCACGTCATAAAGCGAAAAGGATCAGCCAAGAAAGGTACCTTACTCTCCTCATGGTTCTCTCTATTTAAAGCCAGCTTCGCATCCTCTCTTATGTTAGCTTCCCGATGTGGGATCCCTCCATCATCAGAGTTTAAATTCAACACCAACTCTTGCCGCCCCCTATTAGCAAAATAAATGCTCTTTGCTTGCCATGGGATTCGAACCCATGCCTCCCCTTAAATGCTCCACACGCTACTTGCCACTAAGCCACAAGGCTTTTTGTGTCACAATTTCTCCAACAATATTCTTAAGGCCTACCTACTACACCCAGGGTTTGATTCACCTTAAACCAAAATTTTTGCTAGAGTCCAGGTTTGAACCCAGGACTTCTCTAACACTTCTTAGCACACTTAACCACTAAAACAAGACTTCAACTACGAAATTTTCATGCACAACAGAATATTATAAGCTTCCTTCAACCGCTCTCATGCTTAAGGCCCAAAACTTCTAGGCCCAAATTCAGGGTGTTATATGTGCACAAAATCGCGTATCATTTCACATGCGGCAAACTGCCTAGGTTTTTATACAAACTAAAGGTTTTGGAAAAGATTGGTAATATCATGGGTAAGGTGGCTCGACTGGATGTCAACACTGACAGTTGTTCAAGGGGTAAATTTGCAAGAATGGCTATTTACGTAGATTTGGAGAAACCACTTACATCACAGATCATGGTTAATGGTAAAGTCCAGAGGGTAGAATTTGAATCCTTACCGGTAGTATGCTTCTCTTGCAGTCGCTATGGACACCTGAAGGATGTTTGCCCCTCTATTGCCTCTGAATGATCATCTCTTGAAGGGGGTAAACAATGACGAACATGGACTTGAGAACTCGATTTCGATGGTTGCAGATGAACCCTTTGATCCATGGATGCTAGTTAGGCGAATATCAATGTAAAATAAAAATTCTAATTAGAATAGAAAAATGGGATCTACGGCGAAAGGAATGGGGGGTTTAAAATTTGGTATCCTATAATTAATGGAAAATAATGAAATTGTCGTGGAAGGAGCGGCCGCTAATATCCCAGGAGTTAGGTTTAAAAAGGTTGAGTTTCTAAGGAATTTAGAAGGTAAAAAAACTGGGCAGATTGTTAGGCCAATAGTGGGTATTAAGGAGACCAAGTGCAGGCCATGTGTTAAACAAGGGCTTTGGGAACACAAAATTTGGTTTGGAAAAAGAGAGAAAAAAGTTTGGTGTAGGGTCTTCTAAAAGGGAAAGGCGTAATATTGGGCCAAGGGTCTGGTGAAAGAAGGCTGCTGCAGTAGTATTGATACAAACGACCAATATTAAGAGCGTATTTTGGAACTTGTGGAGCAGCCCATAAACATCACGGCTTCCAGCGTTAAATCAATTGAAAAAGCGAGTAACTTTATTCATTTTAACCCCACTTTCGAGGGCCCTGTTGAACCTTTTGTAGATTTAAATTCTAAATTCCTTGATACTAATAGATATACAATAGTGAAATTTAAAGAAAATATGGAGCCTAATTCATTCAAGAGCTCTTCTAGTGAGGGATAGGTTAAAATTGTGAAATTTAATCTTGGTTCGAAAAGGCGAATTGTAATGGAAAAAGTAGCAATGGATGTGTTGAGAAGGCTCTTAATAAAACCATTCGTAATCGTGAAAATTGTTTTAAATCAGCTGCCATTGCTCGTGTTTCTCTACCAAACACCATGTCTTCCATGGGAAGCCTTATTAGATTCCAAGCTGTGCTTGAGGCTGATACGACTTCACATAAAATGAGAAGCCAAGATGATGGTGTGGGGCCTCATATAACTCTTTAGGGGTTAGTTCTCTTCTCTTTTATTTATTTTTATATTTTTTGTTAGAACTGTCAGGGGTACACCAACTCCAAATTCCCATGTTTGTTTTTGGAATATAACAGGGATTATAGACAAGATTTGGTTGGGTTGCTAGAAACAAGGGTCAGTGGTGACAAAGTGGATTTGGTTATAGTTAAACTTAGTTTTTAGTATTCTCATCGTGTAAAAGTAATGGGTTTTTCAGGTGGATTTGGATCGACTAGAGGGATATTGTTTATGTTGAAGTCCTCAAAAACCATCTTCAGTTTATTTTAATTAGAGTTTTAGATAATGTTTGTGGGCAACCTTTTTTGATCATCATGGTCTATGCCAATCTTGATAGTTGTAAATGAAGACTTCTCTTGGGAGCTTTAGAAAGCATCATTCTAGTAGATGGTACTCCATGCTTAGTGATTGAAAATTTTAACGCCATTCTTGCTTCTAACGAAAAGAAAGGAGGGTGGGCCTTGGGAAAAAGGTGCTCTCCTTTTTTGTGATTTTATGGATTTTAATTAGTTACATGACTGGGGTTTTCAAGGACCACATTTTACTTGTCAAAGAGGTGAAGTGTTTGAGAGTTGGATAGGGCCATATGTAATGATGCTTAGAGGGTGGCCTTCCCATACAGCATGGTGACTCTTTTATCAAGACTCAAATCAGACCATAGACCTTTATGTTTATCTCTCAAGCTAAAAGTCTCTTTTCTAAGGGATCAATTCTGTTTTCTTGTCGACTAGGTTGAACATCCGGGTTTTTCAGATTTCGTCATACAAAACTGAATTGTCCCTGGAAGCATGTCAAAGTCCCACTCTGATTTTACGAATCATGTCAAACTTTGGAATAAGAAAGTGTACGGGCACATTTCTTCCCATAAGAGGCAGTTGATTAGAACGCTCAACAATGTACAAAAAGCATTGGATGGGGTTAAATTTTCGTATCTCAGCTAAGTTGAAATGGAGGTCAAAGAAGAGTTGGAGAATGTTTTATATCATGAGGAACTCTTATGGTATCAGAAGGCGAAATGTGACTGGTTGTCTCCAGGAGAACGTAACACCAAATATTTCTATACGTTTACCTTGCGAAGATGAAATAGAATTGAGTCGGTGCTTTAAAGAATGACTCTGGTGAATGGATCTTGGATGAGGAGAAATTGAAATATGAGGTAGTTAAATTCTAGAAGAAGCTATATGGTGAACATCTGGGTCCTATGAGAGGCTTACCTTCGAGTGTATTCTCGCGTCTATATGAGGTAGATGTCTAGCTCTTAAGCAAGCTGATTACTGATGAGGAAATCAAGAAAACACTTTTTGACATGGCACTGTTAAATGCTCGAGACAGTGATGGGTATCATTCCTTGTTTTACTAGAGTCAGTGGGATCATGTTGGCACCTCTATTTGTGAATAGGTCAAAAAGGTATTTTCAGGTGAGAAATTGATCCAGATTTAAACAATACCCTCATTGTACTTATCCTTAAAGTTTAGAACCCATACAATTTTTCTCAATTCTACCCTATCAACCTCTGCTCCATCCTTTACAAAATGGTTATGAGCAGGCCGGCTTTGTAGCGGGTAGAAATATAATAGACAATATCATTACCGCTCAAGAGGTTGTTCATTCTATAAGAAGCAAGCAGAAGAATAGAAAATAGATGTCTATCAAAATCGATCTGGAGAAAGAGTACGACTGTGTGCACTAGGAATTCGTAGACAACTCGTTACAGGCTGCATGTATCCCTAAGTTCCTCCGCAATGTAATTATGTCTGCTATTTCTAATTCTTCTATTCAGATTATGTGGAATGGGATTCCAACTTAAAAATACTAGTGAGTGGTGTTTGACAGGGCAGCCCTTTATCCCCTTATTTGTTTATTCTGTGTATGGAATGGTTGGGTCACAATATCCGTTCAACTATTGATTCTGGTAATTGGTTACCTATACAATTGTCACATATAGGTCCACCACTATCTCATATTTTCTTTGTAGATGACCTGATCCTCTTTGGTCATGCGGATAAGCATTAATCAAATATCATTAAAGGAGTCTTGGATATTTTTTTTGATTTCTTGGGGCACAAGATTAATATGAAAAAAACCAACATCTTCTTTTTGAAAGGTGTAGATGATACCTAAGGGAGGTGCATAAGCAACATTCTAGGCTATCAGGATGTGTAGAACCTGGGAATTTATCTAGGAGTGCCTCTCTTACTTGACAAGGCAACAAATAATACTCTATATTTCATTGTTGACAGGGTGCGTAGTAAGCTTTCAAGTTAGGATGCTCGGAAAGTATTCTTAGCTGGTAGGGTTGCTCTGGCCCAATCAGTGTTGCTTGGAGTCCTAAGCTATTTCATGTAGACTAATAATCCCTAAAGGTTTTTGTGATGAAAGTGAAAAAATAGTCAAGCTATTCATATGGAGATCTTATAATGAGGTTAAAAATATGGATTAGGTGAGTTGGGATTCAGTGTGTTAACCTAGGGATCATGGTGGTCTTGGGCTTAGACATTTAAGAGGCCACAATACATATTTTATGATGAAGATTAGTTTCAATATTGCAACAAATTCCAATGCTCTATGGGCTTAAATTCTCAGGTCAAAATACAAAGTACAAGTTGGCATACTAGATTCTCTGACAAGTGGACATAGATCCTTTCTATGGTATACTCTCGCCAAAGTTTGGCCTCTTATTTGAGAGAACTTGCTTTGGTTAGTTGGAAATGGGATGGATATGAATTGCTGGAAAGACCATTGGATTCCAAAGGTTGGCCCTCTAATAAAGCGGATCCCATCTACTTCAAAACTTGGCATGGACTGTTCCTTTAGACATGGTTACAAGTGATGGTTTTCGAAATCTTGACTTCTTTCGACTTTAGTGTACCGAGGATATCATTGTTAGGATTGTAAGTATCCCACCTCCTTACCCATTTGTAGGACCACATAGGATTATATGGGGGAGTTCTTCGACGAGTTCTTTCTCTTTGAAAAGCACTTATGGTAAACTTTGGGAGGAAGATTGGAACTTGAAAGAGTCTATTTGCCAGCTTCCATGAAGTTTCAAGGACTCCAACGGGTTAGATTTTTTATTTGGCTCATTTTAATGAATAGATTACTCACAAGTACAAAAAGGGTAAGGCGAGGAATAAGAAGTGACAACACGTGTTGACTTTGCGGGCATGACCTAGAAGAGCTTCTACATGTCCTTGGAGATTGTCCCATGGCTAGAGACGTTGGAATAAGCTTATGCTTGTGGAGAAACAAGTTTATATTTACTCTGAATCCCTTTCTAAATGGATGATAGAAAATCTCCAATCATTGCCTTCTTCTAGTTTGAATGAGATTGATTAGCCTTGTCATTTTGGGATGTTTGCTTGGCGTTTATGGAAGAATCACAACAATTTTGTTTTTCAAGATATCACTTGGAGCATGGAGGAAATCATCAAGGTCTCTTATAGTTGGGTAAGATAGTATAAGTCTGTTTCGAGGCTGCCCTCACAGAGGACAGATAGTACATCTACTAGTTCACACTTGGCACACAATTGGGTGTATTTGAACACAGATGGTTCGGTCAAAATTGAGGATAACTTTGCAGTAGTTGGGGGCTTGGTACAAGATTACAATTGTAACAACCCGATTTTGGGGGCTTAGTTAGAATAGTGGTTTCAGAACCACAAATCCGAGGTTAAGAAATTATTTTAATATTATTTTGGGTGTTATAGCCTGATTATATGAGTGCATGAAAATTTTGGTGAATTAATTTTAGCAATTGTGAGCTTAATTACGAAAAGGACTAAATCGCGTAAAGGGCAAAAGTTTTGTTTGACTAGCTAAATATGTTAAATAGCTAGAGAACCAAAATTAGGGATCTTTAAAGAGAAAATAAGCCTTTAACAATAAGATGATCGGCCATAGGGACAAAGAAAATCAAAATGTCAAGGTTAGGTGAGCTTTTGGTGACTTATTTGACTAAAATAAAATAAAGAAAAGGGGGAAGCTATAGTGTTCTTCTTCTCCATCGAAATTCTCAGCAAAAATAAAGGTTTTGGAGCTTAAAAATTCAGCCAAGCTATCCTCTTGCAAGTAAGTTATTTAGATGATTATATTTGATGATTTTTGTACTTTTGGGACCTTTGTAGCATGAGCTAGCTAATAGGGAGACTATTTTGCAAAAGGGTTGAGAGTTTGGAGGTTTACCATGAGATTATTTATGTTGTTAGCTGAAACTTTATGGAAGAAAATGAGTTATGGTTGTTAAGTAAACAACTTTTGTGAAGTGGTGTTCATGAAAAACACCTGAAATAGACCATTTTGTGAAGTTTGTTAAATGGATGGTAATTGTGTGAAATATTTAAAATTTTGAGATGCTATAGGTATAAAAGGAATTTGGTTAAGCTTGGCTAATGAGGAAATTCGATAAAAATTGATTTACGAGCCTAGGGATAAAATCGTAAATTTTGTGAAATTCTAGGGGCAAAATGGTCATTTTGCCAAAGTATAAATTATGGAGTGTATTGGTTAATATGATGATTAAAGTAGTGGATTTTATTATGATAGATCAAGAAAATCAAGATTCGGGCTTAAATTAGAAAGCACGAGGTTATGTACTAAAATGGAATAATAGGCCGAAATTTACATTCGAGGTAAGTTCGTGTGACTAAATAAGCATGTTATTATTGTTATTATTGTTATACTTGAAAATTTTCTTGCTATTATTGTATTAAATTATGTAATAGTGCTAGGGTGTATGAGAAAATGTTATGACCCTATGAAATAATTTGAAAGCTTAACATGTCGATTACACTTTGTGTATTTATTGAATATTCAAAATTATATGAAATATGATATCTTGTTGAGAAGAGTAAATTATAGAATGACGAAATGAAATTAAAGTTCTTATGGTGATGAATCTTGTGAATTGTACGATCAATTTTTCGAACGAGTTTGGCTACGATGTGGCCCTTGAGAAATCCAAGTTGGACCTTTAGAAATACCTTGGATACGGACATCGAGACACTGCTGTTATGTGAGCCAGTGTAAGACCATGTCTGGGACATGGTATCGGCACCGATGTATGAGAGCTAGTGTAAGACCATGTTTGGAACATGGCATTGGCATTATTATGAGAGCCAGTGTAAGACCATATCTGGGATATGGCATTGGCATTATTATGAGAGCTAGTGTAAGGCCATGTCTGGGACATGGCATCGACATTATGATGTGAGCCAGTGTAAGACCATATCTAGGATATGGTATTGACATTATTATGTGAGCCAATGTAAGACCATATCTGAGGTATGGCATCGACATTATTATGAGAGCCAGTGTAAGACCATATCTGGGATATGGCATCGGCATCAATATGTGTAAGATTTCCCGATTATCCTCTAGTATTCCAAATGGTTCAACGGGTAGTTCAAAGCTTGTGAAGAAAGTGAGAAGGTAAGTATATGAGCATATTGAAAAGGTACATGTATGTACTCGAAGCTCAAATGCTATTACGATCATGAAATGATGCATCTTTGGTAAGGATAAAAATAAGTAAGTTATGCCTATGAGAATAAAATGGTGATGACCTTGTGATTATGGTTCTATGCTTATGATGTAAAAATATGTATTTTTACCATGATGGTTGAAATGGATTGTAAAGGTGTTATAAGCTTAGTTAACATTATTTTACACTAAACAGTTTTAGGACAGCAGCAGCAGTCTGACTTAAAAATAGGGGAAAGTTAGTTAGAGATTGAATAAAATATGGAATTAAATCTTATAGAGTCTAGTTTCTTATAAAGGTAATGGTGTAAGCAAAAGAATTTCCTATTATGAGATACTAGAATTTGTGTGAGACAGAGTCAGAATGATTTTGAAACCCTCTGTTCTGATTTTAGAAAAAAATTAAAAATTATAAAAAATAATTATGGGTTATAGTTTATATTCCTAGAATTTTTAACGAGTCTATTTTCAAAAGAAACAAACAGGAACATCATTTGAATTTTGTATAAGGAGATAATTAATTTTTAGTGAAGAGGGATCAGAACTGTTGGACAACAAAACAGGGGTGACTTTAAAGAATAAACTGTACTGATTAGATAAACCAAAAATTCTAAAAATTTCATGATAAGAATATATGTGAGTCTAGTTTCTGGAAAAATTAGCAGAACTTAATTTGGAGGTTCATAGCTCCAGAAATAAATAATTTAATGATTGTGACTCGAGAAAACAGCTTGACTTGAACATAAGTAAAAGTGCAAATATGGTTGTATTACCCTGAGAAGCGAGTTGATAAATTGCTTATTATTTTCATACGGTCTTACTAAGCTATAAAGCTTACTTTCTTCCTTTCCTTTTCTTTAGTGTTGTCATTTTAGCTAGGGATTGGAGATCGTCGGAGGCAGCACTATACTATCAAGATATCACTTTTGGAATATTGATATAATTAAGCGTTTTCAAGTGAGTGGCATGTATAGGGGCTTGGTTTTTATGATATGTGTAATTATGATTAGCCGAATGTATTGGTCTATATTGAGTTATTTGCATATGGCCAAGAGGTGTGGCTCATATTGATTATTGTTGTGAACCTATCTATCTATGCTATGTTCTAATGCTCGTGAATGTGTCTTAATATGGGATGCTAAATCATTGAAATGATGTCATGATATGTGTCCTTGGTGTGTATAAAGATGTGAAAGATTAAGGATAACATAAAGGCTTGGAAAATAGCCTAAGTGTTGGCCACACGGTCGTGTCTCTCAACTGTGTGTGGAACATGACCTTAGCACAAGGGCGTATGGCTTGGCCGTGTGGTTCAATTTGTTTGTTGACGTCATAAACAGAGAGTTACACAGCCTGAGGACACAGGCCTGTCAATGGCACACGGGCGTGCCCCTGTGTCCACACGGGCATGTGACCCTGTTTCTTGGAAGAATTTTTCTAAGTTTTCCCAAAACTATCCAAGTTTCTTGGTTTAGTCCCGGACCTCTCCTAATGTATGTTTTGGGCTTCGTAAACCCAAGTAAGGGATGATATGCAAGCGTATGATTTATTAGAGTCTAAATGAAATTTTATGGCTCGATTTTTTCATGATTGTTTGTATTTAAGTCCGGTAATGCCTCGTACCCTATCTTGGCCTTAGACTCGGGTGAGGGGTGTTACAGCAATGGTAAATGGATTTTTGGCTTTTGCAGATATCTAGGTTATTTTAGTGTGTTGGAGTCTAAACTATGGGGCATCTTAGATGGGTTGAATCTGGCACTTGATAGGGGTTTCCAATGTATTTTAATTCAAATGAATAGTCGTGAAGCTGTTAAATCCATTTAGGAAACATCTATTTGAAGTTTCACATCAGTTATGATTAGGAGAATCCATCAATTTTTATCAAAAGTCCTCCCTTGGAAATATCCCTCGAGATGAGAACAAGTTGGTTGATAGATTGGTTAAGCAAATTTGCGACAAGAGCACATGATTACAACTTTTGGAAGATCCCCTATTTGAGAGTTTAGTTTGATTTCTTTGGATTGTTTTTATTTTGTTACACAAAAAAAATCAATGTATTATTAAGAGCTTTTTCCCTTTAGGAAATGAGGGGTCATAATCGACCCAATTTCCCTTTCACAATCAAGGTTTGGATGCAACAAGGTCCAATATGTTTGAACTAGAGCTAGGGATGCAATCGACCCGTAATAGACACAAGATCACATAAGGCAAACACTAGGCCTAAAATTATGCTAGAACGGTGCCCATATAGGATTAAAAGGTTCCAAAACCAACTAGAGAGCCTTGCTCATAGTTGGAATGTGGGAGAACCATCTAGAAGCCTTGTAAACCACCTTTGATTGGTCAACACCACCATTGATAGAGATATTTTAATCGAGGATTATTTTAGACCATAGGATTAAGTTAATAATAACCATTGAAAAGAGGCAGATAACTATTAATAGGGGGCCACTCCACCCCACATTTGTACATGAGCTAAGAACTGTAATAAAAGACTTCCCACAATTCAAAGCATTCTCTTGTCGTCTTGCTAGAATTTTTGCCTTACTCATCCACTCGTTCTTACCTTGCAAACATCAAGCTTTCACCAATGTTAAACTTAGGCATCAATCATTAATTGTTTGAGCCTAAGGTTGCAGGTAGCTAGATGTAAGTTCCAAGCACGTGACAACTTGGTATTAGAGTAGGTTATCTGAGGGTGCTAACCATGTTGGTTAAGGATATCATGAGCCATGAAACCAAGGCTTTCATGGAGGCTTGTTCTTTCACTATGGAGACTGTAGGAAAACTATTGCTGAAGGAAGTAGACATTATTGATAGTTAACTTAAAGGATATGATTGTCTTCTGGGAGACATACATGGTAAAGATAGAGTGGAAGGTCCCAAAGTTTGTGACTTGTGCAGAAGACACCAAGGGGAGTGTCGAGTCACTTGAGTTTGTATAAGAGAAGCTCAAGTACGAGCTAGAGGAGTTTTTTCTCTAAGATTATCAATGCCCTCAACCAAAAGAATGAAACTTTGGAGGCTATGGTTGAAGCGTTACACAAGAAGATTGAGAAGTTCAAAGGTTAGCTCACTACTTTTCAATCAACCCTTCAAGGGTAATGTGTTAGCCACAATCCACAAGCACCACATTGAGGTACCAAAACCTAATGATTTCAAGGGCATAGGAGCTACCAAAGATGTCGAGAACTTCTTATAGGGTATCAAGCAAATTTTCGAGCAACATTCATAGAAGACGATGCCACCAAGGTGAGTATCGCCTCCATGTATCACATTGATTTTGGTTTATTATGGTGGAACTACAAGTGTGATGACACCTAATGTTGGGATGCCTCTATCCAAACTTGGGATGAGTTTAAAAAGGAGTTGAAACAACAATTCTACCACAAATACACCAATAATGAGGCTATTAGATCTACTATCTTTTGTGTAGTATTTTCATCTATGTATACTTGTATTTTTAAACATATTGGTTTAATAAAATATCCATTGGTTACTTTAATATTCTTTGCATATTGTACTCAAGGGTTTTCAGATTCAAAACAAAATGGAAACAAATATTGACTCATTGATTACCTAACATTTAACTAATATTAAGTTGTATTGCGTGGTTGGATCGCAATATGGAAAGAAAACTTATATTAGTAGATAATCTAAATCATTTCCTTAGTCTAATTGGAAATGAGTTAACAAATTGAAAGACTAATATTCAATCTATCAATTCTAAATTGAGGAAACACCTTGTATTAGGTATTTGACCTGCCGTCAAATTTAGTAGTTAATTTGGGTCAATTCTGCACTTAAGGAATTTGATTTGTAGGCAATTTAGGATTTTATATTTCATTTTAATACTTAGTAGTTTTAATTAAATATTAATAAAATAATTTTTTAACACATTTTATAAGTGTTGTGACCCAATAGGCCGACACAGGCCTTAGGTGGTACTAATATGTTTAATTGAATTTGTAGGATGATAACATAATAACCCAATTGACGTGGAAGCAAGGGACGAGTGATGGACAAGCTTCTCAGGACGTCAAACCTCAAGACAAACGACACAAGGCATATTTTACATGTCGTGTCACACAATAGACATTGTGTGGTGCGACACAGGTCGACGTGTTACCCAAGGATGCCGAGGCTTAATTTGGGTTGCCAACACTTCTATAAATAAGAAACTAGGGGTTTGATGTAACTAGGTCATCCTAGACATTCAAAAATCCTAGCAGTTTAGGAGTACGATTAGATTAATTTTCTATTGGCTTTTCTAAACTCTTCTGTTTTTCTTCTTGGAATCTATTTTGATCCAAAAGTTTCTTTATTCTATTAAAGTATTTCAATTTATTTTCTCTTTGAATTCTATTTATTTCTTTATTTCAATCAACCATTCGCTAATTCATTCTCCATTCGACATAAATCCACAATTATTCAAATATCTTTTCTCTTTTGAATCAATTGTGTTCTTCACAAGATTTTTTCAATTAATATTGAGGTATGAATAACATGAGTGACTAAATCCCTTAGGAGAGATTAATGAGTGGATGGAGATGTGATTAATTGAGGGTTTAGGGTTTTGTCGAGAGGGTTAGCTGATATAGATTACGTGTTCTTAAACCTTAGGCCTGACAACCCTAGGAAGTTATCATAGGCTAGACGAAGTCGGGAGATAAGTCAAATCGAGTAAATCAAAATTTATCTTAGTTAAGAAAGTGAAGTCGGGAGATAAATGAGTACCAAATAATCAATTAATTAATTAGAGGCAGGAAGGTAATAATTTGTTATTCAGTAGCTACTCCACCCTAACGCCCTAATCTGAAGTTAATTACAAACCTTGAAACGAGTTAATCTTGCTTATTGGTTTATTGATTCTTATTGTTTATTTTTTTATTTTCATTAATTAATTTTATCTAATTAATCTATTTTATGATTTATTGTAATATAAGAATTAATTTCTACTACTTAGACTTATTATTGTAAAATTGTTATCATAATTTATTTCATCCTCCCCTGGGCATGATTCTCGAAATACTTCCAAGTATTTCGTTGTACTAAACTGCATTACAATTTGACTTGTGCACTTACGAAAACCACTGTTTTAATTCTATATATTTTGGTGTGTTATTTTACTATAAATGGTAGTCAAGTTGTTGGTGCCGTTGCTGGGGAGGTTTCAACAACAAATCATAAAAATATTTTTTTTACAATTAATAAAATAAGTAGGAACATTAAGACCTATATATACGATTTTTTTGTTTTTGTTTTCTTTTAGGTTGTCGATGACCCGAAGTTCCAACACTCCAATTGAACCATACCCAGGTCCGAAGCAATTATTTGGGTGCAACTGTCTAGTGATGAATATTGGTCTACCCATAGTGATTAACTTACCCTGGGCAAATCTGTTATTTGAGAATCCAAGAGAGCAACAAGAGAATAACCGGGAATAAGTCCCAATGAAGCAACAGATATTGCACGAGTAAGCTTTACCTACACTAGGAGCAGTGCGGGGAAGCATAAAAGCGCTGAAAATAAATGCTAATAATTCTGAAATAAAGACAAAAACTATCTAGATTGTCCAAAACACCTTGTAGTTTAAGGAGAATATGGTGGAAGACCCGAACCAACACTTGATGAGATTCTTGCAACTTTATGACACCTTCAAGTATAACGAGATATCCGATAAAGTTGTGTGCCTTCAGTTATTCCCGTTTTCTTAGTGCAACAATGTGGCTAATTGGTTAGACTCATTAGAATTGAGTTCCACTACAACATGGAACGATAAAGCGAAAAAATTTCTCTAAAATTTTTTCTTGATTAGTCAAACCATTCAGTTGAAGCGAGAAATCACCAATTTTAAAAAATACAAAGGCGAGTAGTTGTATAAGGCTAAGGAAGTGCCCCCATCATGGACTACAAACATGACCCCAAATTAAAATATTTTATAACAATGTTGACAGACATACTAGATCTAACCTAGATGGAGCTTCTGACAGATCTCTCATGTTTTATATGTACGAACAAGCCTATAAAATAATTGAAGATATGACCATGAATTTGTATATGCTGCCTAGTGAGAGATTCATGTGCCAATCATAGCAACAATAGTAAAAGCTGTGAAGGAAGAGAATAATGATGATCAATTCCAACAAATCCTTGAAAAGCTTAACCATTTTGAGAAACTCGCCAAGCCACCGAGAGCAGAGTCACATTCGGAGAACCAACTAGAGGAGGTGAGTTACATAGGTAATAGGGGTTGAAATCCTTATTGAAATATTACAATCTCGGTTAGAGGAATCATTCGAACTTCAAGTAGGAGGAAAACAAAGTGGTGTGAATCAAGCCCAAACTTGACAAAATCCTACTTACCAACCTCCACCATTGCAATAAAGAGTTGTGGAAAATAACCATGTTGCATGTGTTCAAAGATTCGATCAACTAGAAGGAGAGATGAAAACTATGAAGAAGGAAATTTGACAAGTCCATGCTATGTGTGACTCGAATCCCGAGTGGATAGTTTTTGTGACCAAATTAGCCAATTGATGACAATGTTCTAAAAACAAAATGGAAAATTCTCCCTTATAATATAGAGAACAATCTTTGGAGAGATGGAAAGGAGTATGTAAAGGTGATCGTGTAACAGCTCATTTTTTGTGAAATTTGAACAGTGGTTTCAGGACCACAAATCTGAGTCAGAAAGAAAATTTATTTTAATATTATTGCATGAATTGCATATGATAGGAATGACGTATGAAAATTTCATTAAGAAAATTTTACCGATTTCATGTTTAATTGTGGAAAGGACCAAATTGCATAAATTGCAAAAGTTGAGTTCTAGTAGCTATAAGTATCAAATAGCTATGGAATTCAAAACTTGAGGTCCTTATATGGTGATTAGACCATTAAGATAAGTTAGTAGATATTTATGATGAATCATCCATGGAAAATTAGAAAAAGAGAAGGACTAAATTGGAAAGTAGGAAAAATAAAGGATGATATAATAATTAAATAGAAATAACATATTATAATTATCATCTTCTTCCCCAAAATACATGGAAACCCTAGGAAAGAGAAAGGAAATCAAACAAGCTTAATTGGGTAAGTAATCTTGTCCCGTTTTTAGTAATTTTTATATTTTCGAGATCGAAATAGCTTAATCTATCTATTTTGGAGATTAATTTGTAATGATATCAAAGTATAGGAATTTTTCCATGGATGTAAATGCTGAAATTTTGAAATTTATGGTAGAAAATGAAACGTTGTCGATAGATAAACAACTTTTACAAAGAGAATTTTGATGAAATTGTGATTTATGAACTAAATTGTAAATATGTAAAAACCATGGAAAAATTTTGATTTTTGTGAAACTCATAGGCTGCTATTGTAACATGTAAAATTCAGTTAGGCTTGAAATTAGGATTAAATTGCATGAATTTCATTTTTCAAGCTTAGGGATGAAATTGTTATTTATGAAAAGAATAGGGGCAAAATGGTAATTTTTCCTAAGATGTGGATTGTATTCAATTGAGTATAAAGTGAATTAAATTGATGCTAAATTCATTTATATAGATCCAGAAAGATCAAATAAAGAGTTAGATCGAGAAAAAAAAAAGGTGTTGGATTAGTAGATTTTTATACATGAATAAGTGTCGAGGTAAGTTCGTGTAAATAAATTATGTATATTAATATGTTTGAATCGCATGTTGTATTTGTGTGAATTGCATAAATGTTTAATGTATGGATTTAATCACATACTCGATATTGTTCGATAAATGATGAGTCCCGTTTGAATAATGAAATGCGATGGATACAGTAATTTCCCGTATTGATTATCGTCCTACATATGTTGCGGACATTATAGCTCGAATGAGAATCCTGTTAAAAGCCTTCTCGAGCATTCCTATTATATGGTTCCTACGAGCATCCTGATCAGTAGTGATCTTGCATGTGTTGTGGACTACCGCAGCTCTTTGTGAGCATCCTGTTATATGATCGGTTGTGATCCTGCATATATTGCAGACACAAACACAACTCTTTATGAGCGTCCTATTATAGTTCGCTTGAACTTCCTGTTAAATGGCTATCCAGAGCTCCCTGATAATAACTCTTCAGAGTTACTTGTTAAGCTCAATAAGCTTCCTAATTAAAACTCTTACGAGTTTCTTATTCAGCCCAGATAAGCTTTTTGATACATGGCTCACATGATCATCCTATTACATGGTTCAAGAGAGTGCTTCCTCATTATGCGCCCTAATTGGGTACCTCTGAATATGAACTGACAGATTTACAGTTTTGTACACTTTGAGTGTACTACTGATGTATCCATCGATATTTCAATTAAATTCACAGGTAAAGTTTTAACATGTCTACATTGAACTTGAGACGACTTGTTATGGAAATGTATGAGTTATGTAAAAATATAATATGAAATGATTATGTATATGAAAGTTATTACTTGATGAGCTCATCATCATTATTATTTGAAAAGTATTTAGAAATTTATGACTAACTTGTTTGATTTAGTGCATGTGATTAGGAAAATGGCTAATTTTGTTGGGATGCCTGTTATTGAAATGCTTATTTTAAATGAACATGATTGGTAAGTGAAATTCCTGTTATACGAACTTACTAAGCATCAAACGCTTACTAGGTTTTCTTTCCTCTATTTTATAGTACTCGGAAGCTCTTAAAGGTTGGAGATCAGTCGGAGGATCATCATACTATCCTCCAGCTCGTTTTGGTATAAATAGGATTACCTTGGTGTAATGGCATATATAGGCTAATGATAATAAATGAGGGTATGTAAATGTTTTGGTTGTAACTAGCCATTGGAATGGCTAGTGATAGTAAATTTAATGCATAATTATGCATAAGGTTTATTATATTTAGTATATGAATGTGTTTGGTTTAATATATTAGATGCAATTAAGTTTGGGTAAGTATATAATTTTAATGTAAAGATGATACTTGAAAGCATGAGTAAATGTGTCATGCATAAAACTTGATCATTAGATTGATTTATATGCCTTGAATTGGATGGTGAATATATTGAAGTGTTGATGTAGGTGCAAGGTAAAAAGGGTGAGAAATAAGGCTTGAAAAATGGCCTTATTCTATCCACATGGGTAGACACATATGCATGTGTCTCAACCATGTATGACACACGGCCATGTGCACGGACGTGTGTTTGGCCGTGTGTCCCCTACATCTTAAAATTAGAGAAACAAAAGGCTAAGAATTGAGCACATGGGTAAAGACACGAGCATGTGTCTTGGCCATGTGAACGCTGCACCTAATTTTCGAAAATTAAATTGTCCATATGGTTTAGCACACGGGCGTGTCGCTGGCAGTGTGACCCAAGTTAGAGAGTTACACGGGTAAGGACATGGGTTGGGACACGACCATGTGCTTCACATCGAATGCCCCATACAACCTAAGAAACAGGCGTGTCACTTGACCGTGTGAGCCACACAGCCTACCCACACGGGCGTGTGTTCCCTGCACCTAAGTAAAATTTTGAAATTTTGCAAAAATTTTTCTGTGATCTCAGTTTAGTCTTGACTCGATTCTAATATGTATTTTGGAACTCGAGGACCCATATGAGGGACGTTATAATTGATTGTGATTGATTTTTTAGAAATGAATAGTAAATGACATAAATTAACTGTAATTGAACTGTAAACTCTGGTAATACTCTATACCCTGTTTCAACGAAGGATACAGGCTAGGGTTGTTACGTTTATTGGTATCAAAGCTACAGTTTAGCCGATTCTCAGACTAACGTAGCAAGTACGAGTTTAGCTATACATGCCATTATATAATTTGTGATAGTGTGATATCTCCTAACCATTTTAAATGTGTTTTTCATATAGTAATGTCATCCAACCAAGCTAGAGCTGAATCCAAGGAAGCTAAGAGGACTGCTCAAGCTTTTGTACAAAGA
Organism: Gossypium arboreum; assembly: GCF_025698485.1. Taxonomy (NCBI): domain Eukaryota; kingdom Viridiplantae; phylum Streptophyta; class Magnoliopsida; order Malvales; family Malvaceae; genus Gossypium; species Gossypium arboreum. The sequence goes on along the minus strand of NC_069078.1, from coordinate 14,723,157 downwards.
GCTACATCTAGTAGTAGTAGAAGGTCCGTATTTGAGGGCTGAGGTGATGAGGCAAAAGAAGCCTTCTTTCAAATGATGAATGAGTGGTTCACAGAATTTTTGAGAACAAATCCTACTGTACAACAACCTCCCCCTTGTAACATCCCGAATTAGGGCCTAGTCAGAAAAAAGATTTGAGACCACAAATTTGAGTTGGTAATAATTATTTTATGATTGTTATAAGGTCTATGATATGTCTCTATGCTTGTGCGAAAATTTCATGAGGAAATTTTATGTGAAAAGTGCTTAATTAGACTTTAAGGACTAAATCAAATAATTTGTAGAACTTGTGTTCTAAAAGCAATTTTCATGAAATTAAATTAGATTATTAGTTAGAGGTCCTTAAAGAGTAAATTGACCAAGTTCTAAAAATTTGGACAAAAATGGGTTTGGAAGGGTAAAATTTGAAAGAATGGTAAAAAGGGCATTTTGGTCATTTAGGGGTAAAATGAATTAAAAGATAAAAATTGAAAGCCAAATGTGTCCATCTTCCTCCGATGCCCGTTTGAATCAAGAGGGGAGCCATGGCTAGGGTTTCGAAGCTTTCAAGTTCAATAGAAAGTGTTCCCAAGCCCCGTTTTTAACGTTCTATGCATTTTTAAAATCTCGATTAAGAAAATCGAGATTCGGGCTTAAGTTGGGAAAATACAAGGTTATGGATTAAAATGGTAACTTTGCTGTTTTTGTATTCGAGGTAAGTTTGCGTGATTTAATAAGCCTATTATTCATGTTATTATTGTTATACATGAAATATATCTTGCTATGATTGTATTGAATTTGATGTTAATAGAAATTTGGTGGAATATGATATTTTAAATGAAATAAGTAAGTTTATATAGAAACAAGGTGACATGTTATTTTGATTGTATGGATTTATGCTCAAATAAACATGAAAATGTGTTGATTTGAATGTACATTGCATGATCATCTATGCATATTGATATACTTGATGAAAAGAGAAATTCCCGGTTGAAAAAAAAGGATAATCGATGGATTTCTAGAAATGAATTGACGGTATAGTGATCAAGCCTCCCGAAAAATATATGTGCATTATGGATTTAGCTCGGACGGGTAATCCGATTAGGGTCTGAATTTAGCCTGGACTGGTAATTCAGATCCGAGCTCATGAAAGTAATTTGTCGTCACAAAGGATTTAGCCTGGACTGGAAATCCCGCCATAAAAGTGAGGTTCGCGGGGGTGCATTCTTGATAATGATCACTTACATGATTTGACGGTAAATAGGATATCTGTCGAGATTCTGAGGAATTCAACGGGATTAATATGAGAAATGGAATGGAAATACTTGAAATGATAAACTCATCTATGCTTAGTTGATACTAGTATGATGCATATGATTGTCCTGTTTGGATGAGTGGTTGTGCTAAGAGATAGCACATGTACGAACTCGAAACCCATGAGTATGTGTTTGACATGTGAAATGAAATGGACTTGTGATAAGATTGCAAATGAATGAGTGATTTTTATGAGAATAATTTCTGTGACAAATTTGTGATGGTTATCATTATGTTGCACTAAGATAGATTAGGACAATAGCAGTGGTTTAAATTTGAAAATCCACCAAAAATAGTGGAAATTGAGTTAAAGGCTGAATAAAATATGAAAATAAAGCTTATCGAGTCTAGTTTCAGATAAAGGAAACGATGTAACCAAAGGAATCTCATATGATGAGATATTTAAATTTTTCTAAAACAAGGTCAGAGTCATATCGGGCTCCCTTGTCTTAACCTTGGAAAAATTATTAAAAATTGTAGGAAAATAGTTATGTAACATCTCTAACCCGTATTCGTCACCGGATTAGGGTTACAAGGTAATACCGATCATATCACAGTTCATACTAATATGCAATACAGTTTATAGTTCAAAATCTACTATTAAGCTCTAGTTCAACAAATCATGTATTAACATCATGTATGAATACTATAAGTTTAAATCTCAATGAATCGCCATTATCAATCCACAAGATGTTTTTTAAAAAATAAAAATAAAAAGCACTTACCAAAGCCGAATTGCTACTACACTTATTAAATATTTCATAAACAACTATAGAGAAATAATTTATTTACTAATTCTTGAACCTCAATTTCTCATGCCATATATATATCCATTTGTTTTACTAATACAAAATTTACTCTTCATATGCTCAAAATTCCATTCTTCTTCATTTTTACCTTGTCAATTCATATACATACATTTAATTAAATAAATGAAATAACATACACATGGATTACCTTTAATAAATTCGCACATATATATTTGACTAACAAGCTTGACCGAATATATATATATATAAGCATGTAATTTTTATTATCAATCCAACTTTTAATTTATAAATTTAAATTCCAACATGTCAAACTTACCATGTTCAAATATCTATATACCCTTTATTGTCAATTCATAAAATACTCCTAAATCTAACATGACAACCAAATTTACATATACAATCATATTATATAATTTAACAAACAACATATATGTTTCCAACACATGGCCATAGCCGAACCTGTTAATGATGCACGTATATAATATATGCAGCTTACCTAAAATAATGATTACCTTTAACATTAAATATATACCAAACAATCGGCCAAACTTATCCATAAAGCATATGCAATATTCATCAACTATTAGGCTAAATGAACATTTAACCTAAAGCATATAAAATCGAATTTAGGCATAACAAGCAAACTATTTTCAAAGCACATGATATCTAACTCAACATCACACATACAAGGCACATAATTACAAAACCAAGGTGAACACGAACCTAACATAACATAACCAAATTTAACAACAAGCCATTTTCGCATGGCTATTATACAAACCAAAATCCAACATTTCTAAAACACATTCCAACCTATACATTCCATAATTCAAGTTTGATTATTTAAGTACCGAAGTTGGTCGATAGTGTGATAGACTTTGCTGACGATCCCCGAGCTTGTAACTTGAATCCAAAATCTATAAAACAAAGTAAACATAACACACAGAGTAAGCTAACTTAGCTTAGTAAGTCTTAAGCAATTTGAGCATTTCAATAATATTATCAACTTAATTAAACCAAGCTAAATTCTAGTATCGTAATACATTGGGTCCAAACATATGAAGTTCATATATATATATATATACACACTTGTATATACATTCATTCTCAATAATCACCTTGGTCAAATGCACATGTAGCCAAATTATCATTATTATCATTTAACTTCCACAGTCAAATAGTCATTGTAACCTAGTTCACATACTCATAAACATATAAGCTCATGTATTATAGCATGGTTTCATATTTCTATATTAGATATGAAGCCAAATACATATAATCCCGCATGCATTTAACTAGGATACACTTACCTCGTTTTAGGTAACCAACAAGCCAATTTGTACCTGACATTTAACTCATATAATGTATTTAATTACCACACCAGCATAAAGTCTTTTAGGCATGAACTTATATTAAATTCACCGGCATAAAGCTGCTAGGCACAAAGCCTGTATCACACACCGACACGAGGCCTGCTAGACTCGAAGTCAGATTTTATACACCGGAAGTAAGCCTGCTAGGCATAAAGCTCGATTTAATTCACCAGCACAAGGCTTGCTAGGCTCAGAGCCCAAATTTTGCTATTATAAGAATGTCTCATAACAACTCATATATTGAAAATTTCTAGATTTTCCATATAGTTCATACGAGCTTACAAATGTTATAACTCAATCAAATTAAACTCAATTAAGTTATTTCCATGCTTAATCATGTTCGGCTAACTCTATCTAAATCCATAGATTTCAATTCAGCATATGAAACCAATTTACATTCAAAATTAACGATGTTTAATTGCTTAAAGACTTACCTCGGACGTTATAAAACGGAACGGGGCAGCTAGTCGACAACTTTCGTCTTTCCCCGATCCAAATTCGATTTCTTTGGTTATTGATCTAAACATATCCAAATTAACCTCATTCAAACATATTTTCATTCAATTTAGTCCAAAAATACGTAAATGGACAAATTACCAATTTTCCCCTGACATTTACAATTTTTACAATTTAGTCCCTATTACATAAAACATAAAATACACCAAATTTCTCCATAATCATGTTGGGAAAAATTTTACCCATGCCTATACAAGACCATATATTTCATTTATTTGACATCTTAGTCCCTCAAATTATTAATTTTGCAATTTAGTCCTAATTACTCAAAATCATCAAAAACTCCAATACAAAACATGTTAATCTAAAACATATCTTTCATATTTCATCATCAAACAACAAAAATCACAAGCTCTCAACAATGGCACAACTTAAAATATTCATCAAAATAAAAAATTCAAGCATGGGTTTTGTAGTACTCGAAGCAACGATCTCAAAAACGTAAAAATTATCAAAAATCGACTAAAAACGAACCTTAAATCGAGCTTGGAAAGATGGCCGAACCTAAGTTTTATCTTTTCTTTCTTTTGTTTCTTATTTTGGTGAAGGAACAAATGAAATAAAATGTGAATATGTTAACTTGTTTAATTATTATGTTTATTAACCATCTTACTAATTTAACCTTTATAATTTAATAAAAATCATTACTTTCCTTAGCCATTACTGTCCATCCATATTAATAATGGAAGTATTACAATTTTAATGCTTCAATTTAGAAAGCCACTAACAATTCAGCCCCTTTTAGAAATAACCACTAAATTTTCATTTTACGCGATTAAGTCCTTTTATTTAATCGGACACTCAAACGATAAAATTAAATCACAAAAATTTCACAGATATAAATTCACACATAATAAACATAGAAAATAATTTTAAAATATTTTTCTGACTCATATTCGTGGTTCCAAAACCACCGTTCCGATTAGGGTTTAAATCGGGCTATTACAAGTTATGGTTATAGTTTATATGCTTAAAATCCTTATGGAATCTATTTTCAAGACTAATAGACGAGAATATTATCTGAGTTCTGTACTAAGAGATAATTAATTCTTAGTGAAGAGAGGTCGGAACTATCGGATAGTGAAATAGAGGTGAATTTAATGAATAAATTGTACTTATTAGCTAAACCAAAAATTATAAAAAATTTATGATAAAGATATATGTGAGTCTAGTTTCTAGAAAAATTAACAGATCTTAATTTGGAGTTCTGTACCTGCATGTATAAATGATTTAGTGACTGTGACTCAAGAAAACAACTTGACTGGATTTTGAATAAATAGAGAGAAATTAAAATAGCATATTAATTCCTTGCTTATTATTTTCATGTGAGCTCACTAAGCATAAAGCTTACTCCCTCCTTTCTATTTCTTTTAGTGTTGTCAGGTCAGCTCGGGGTTGGGGAACGTCGGAGACAACATCACACTACCAAGCTATCACCTTGAGATATTGATACATAGGTTGAGAAGTTTCAAGTGAGTGGCATGTATAGGGATTAGTTTTTATGATATGTGTTCTATGATTTGGCCAAATGTATTGGCTTATTTTGATTTATTTGTATATGACCATAAGGTGTGGCTCATATTGAGTATGGTTTGTAAATCTATCTATCCATGCTATGTTATAATGTTTATGATCGCATGATTGGTGTTGTGACATGCTTGTGTGATGAATGCTTCATGAACATTCGAAGTGGTCATGACCATGTTTAAGATATAATATGGCAAGTGAGATTATAATGCCTTGAATGTGAATGCTTGATGGATAAGTTGATAATCATGGTATAAGAGAATAAGTGGTAAAGTATTCGGTTTGGTCAAATGAATGAGATATGGTATGCCTAGAATCAATATAATGTAAGAATATGTAAAACATATATAATGCCCTGAAAATGTCATGTTGTGTCACACTAAAGAGTGTTTTAATCATTAAAATGCTATATGAATTGTGATTATGACGAGTATAAAGTTGTAAGGGATTATGGGTAAGATGAGGGCTTGGAAAATAGCCTAAGTATTGGCTACATGGGCTGAGACACGGCCGTGTGTCTCAACCATGTGAGGGACATGGCCTGGTGACACGGGCGTGTGGCCTGGCCGTATGGTTCAATTTATTTGCTGACGTCATAAACAGAGAGTTACACGACCTAAGGATATGGGCGTGCCGATGGCACACGATTGTGCCCTTGTGTCCACATGGGCGTCTGACCCTGTTTCATGAGAAAAATTTTTAAATTTTCGTAGAACTTTCCAAAGTTCTCAGTTTAGTCCCGAACCTTTTCTAAAGTATGTTTTGGGTTTCATAGACCCAAATAAGGGACTATGTGCATGAGATAGAATGATTTAAAATATGAATGGAATTTTATGGCCCGGTTTGAATGTTTGTGTTTAAGTTCGGTAATGTCTTATACATTGTCCCGGTGTAGGACATAGGTAAGGGGTGTTACACTCTTCCCGCTTCTCAACCAGTTCCTGACATGCCACAAGGTGCTAAACCCGTTAGAACTGGTAAGCCTCCGGTAGATAAAATCCGTAAGTATTGTGACAGCCCTAATTTTGGTCCTAGTCGGAAAGTGGTTTCGGGACCACAAAACCGAGTCAAAAAAATAATTAGATGTTATATTCTGTGCTTAATATATGTGAAAGTGCATGTGTGAAAATTTCATGCTTTGATTTTGTCATTTGTATGTGAAATTTATTAAATAGGACTTATGTGAAAATTTTTGAAAATGCTATAGGTTAATTTGTAGTGGCCAAATAAATTGTAGTGCAAAATAGGAGGATTTGCATGTCAAACTTCCCACTTTTATGTGTAGTGGCCGGCCATCATGTTGATGATAAGCAACATTTGCACTAAATATTAATAATTTATAACTTAAAGTTATGGTGCAAAGTAATATATGCTATTTTATATCATAAAATGGGGTGATGAAAACAAAGTGAGTTTTATTCCTTCTTTTCTATCACTTAGCCGAAACTTAAGAGAGCAAATAGGAGAAGAGAAGTTCTTGAATATTCGGTCACTAGGGGGAAGAAAATTGAAGGTAAGTTCATGGTAGTTTGCTTATATCTTGATGTTATGAGTCCCTTTCTCGATTCTACCTTAACCCATGAAGTATATTTTTGATTTTTGGTTGTGTTGTGAGCATTCGGTCATGAATTGAAATGAAGGAAATGGTTGTTGTTTCATGTTCTTTTTATGAATAATGGTAGATAGGTGAAGTTGAGCTAGTTAAATGTTCATATAGGTGCATTTGATGAGAAGATGAAATCGGCATGTGTATTTGAAAAATTGTCGAATGTGAACTTAGACAATATTTGAGTAATGTTTATGCTTTAAAATGATGAAATGGAGATTATGCTTAAGTAAAATTATAGATATGTGATGAAATTGATTGGTGATATACATGTTTAAATAACATGAATGCAAAGAATGTGTGAAAGAGTAAATTGGTAATAAATCTGCTTGGGACAGCAGCAGTAACGTGATTTTGAAAATCACCATAAATTGTAGGAGTGGAGTTAGAAGCAGAATAAATTATGTAATTAAATATTAATGAGTCTAGTTTCAAATGAAATCAAGAGAACATATTTTGAATTCTGTACAATGAGAAATTCAATTCGTAGTAAAGAGTGGTCAGATTAGTCAAACAGTGAAACAGGGAAAACTTTAAGAAAAATCTGGTATTTATTGGCCAAACCAAAAATTCTGAAAATTTTATGGATAAAATATATATGAGTCTATGTTCAGGAAAAATTAATGGAAATTGATTTGGAGTTTCATAGCTCTCGTTATAAATAATTTAGTGACTGTTGTTCAGGAAGACAACTTATAGTGAATTTGTGATTATGTTGTAAACATTGATAAAATTTGTTAATGAGTTAGGAAAATGTTCCATGATGGTTTTAGTCTATTATTTAGGAATAAATACAATTTTTAAGTGTAGCTTTGAAATCTATGATAAGAGAGCAATATGTATCTAATTTTTAATAGCATATTCAAACATGTCATTATAAATTAGGTTGTATGTGTGATTGTTTATTAAATTATATAATAGCCATATGAGTTTTGTGTTTGTGTATGTGTATGTGTATGTGAGCTAGATATACAATGAATATTCGGCTATGAAGTTTAATGGTTAAATCTTAAGAACTTTGATGATATACATATTCAAATTATTCGGTCATTAGGGTTATATGTACTTTGGCTATATGGGTTATGTGTTAAGGTACGTCACTTATTTGATATGTGTATTTGGTCATAAAGGTGTACATGAGGAAATGTTAAGTTAATCGTATTAAATTGCTTAATGTGATTAAAAATGTATTTGAGTTAAAGTAGTTATATAACCTATTAAATTTCTTGTCATAGTTGGCCATAAGCTAGCATGATGGGGCTTTAATAAGTTAAATTTGTTTGAATTAGCTCAAGAGCATAGAGAACCAAGGTTGGACAAAGGAAAAGAGAAAGTAGTTGAATAGCCGATCCGAGACTGTTTGAAAATATTCGAGGTAAGTTTTAAGTAGTTAAACATAAATAATATTCGATAAGCTGATATATTATGTGGATTAGGTATTCCTTATAAGGTAGGGATTTAGCCGAATGTTAAAGATGAAATGATGGTGTATTGAATCATGCTTATATGGCCTAATGGCAAGTATAACATGTTGGTAGATATGCAATGTGCTTTTATAATCGAATGATAAGTTTGAAAAGAATGTGAGTGAAATGTTATGCATAAGCTATCAAATGCTAAGTGTGAAAATGAGATGAACGAAAAGTGTTTGATTATGTTATATGGAACTTGTTGAGTTGATTATCGTACAGTGCTATTCGGGCCTTTGAGCCTAGCAGGCTATAATGCCGGTGATTTAATATCGGGCTTTAAGCCTAGCAGGCTATAATGCCGGTGAGTTAATATCGGGCTTCGAGCGTAGCAGGCATAATGCCAGTGAATGAATTTAGACTTAAAGTCTGGCAGGCTTCGTGCCGGTGATAAAAATTCAAGTTTCAACCCTAGCAGGATAATTGCCGGTGATTTGATATACATCTAAGATTGTGAGACTTCGTGATAAAAAGACAATTGAAATCTTATAATACCTTAAATTGGCCAGGTATGCATCTTGTACTTATGAGCTTGATTGGGATTGAATCTCAAGTATGTAATATGATGTATATGATCCTGATTTATTCGGCCAAAATGTGAAGTTATGTGAAATATTTGATTTACGTATGCTATATGAATTCAGATTCAAGTGAGTTAATAAGCTAAATATACGTTAAAGTGTTGTATATATATATTTGGCCAAATGACATTATACTTGAGAAATGTCACTTGAGAATTTGATTGATCGATTTATAGTTGAATTTAATTGTTTGCATTGCTTAAAACTCACTAAGCTTATGAAAGCTTACTCCGTTTGTTACGTTCTCTGTTTTATAGATTGTTGACTCTAGTTACCTGGTCGAGGAAGGGATCGTCAGCAACTCGTCACACTATCTATTGTTTTGGGTACTACTATATTTTGGAGCTAGTATGGCATGTATGGAATAGACTTAAGTGAATGATATTTTGAGATGTTTTTGTATATAAGCCATGTGAATATGGCTACTTTTGAATGTCGATATAAGTTTGAATTTCTATCTTTGATTGTGTTTGGCTATAAATATAATTACCAATGATCTTATATAAATGTGTATGTAACTTTTCATAACCCACTCCGGCGACAGATACGGGTTATAGGGGTGTTACAATTTTATTGGTATCAGAGTTACGGTTTAGTCGATTCTAGGACTAACGCAGCGTGTGTGAGTCTAGATATACATGCCATAAAGTGTTAATATGATAGTGTGATGATTTCTGACAATTAAAACATGTTTTTCATATAGTAATGGATTCCGATCCCAATCGTGCAGTAGCTGATGATGTAGAGAGCGTAGTGCCTGCTCCCGCGATAGGGACAGTGCCGTTAGACTCTCAACCGAATGCTAGTAATCAAAATGATGAGGCTAAACAAGCCTTCTATGCTATAATGAACGATTGGTTTACTCAGTATATTCGGACCAATCCGGCTGTTTCACATCCTCCACCCCAACTAATATAACCCCTGGACCTGCGGTACCTCCTATAGTTGACCCGTTGAGGTTGAGCAAGCCCCCAGTTGATAGAATTCGAATGCACGGGGCTACTGAGTTCAAGGCTACTGACAGTGATGATGCCGAGCAGGTTGAGTTTTGGCTCGATAATACCATTCGTGTGTTTGATGAATTATCGTACACACCCGATGAGTGCTTAAAATGTACTATATCACTGTTACGTGATTCTGCCTACTATTGGTGGAATACTTTGGTTTCAGTGGTGCCGAGAGAACGGGTTACTTGGGAATTCTTTCAAACCGAGTTCCATAACAAATATATCAGTCAAAGATTCATCGATCAGAAACGAAAAGAATTTCTTGAGCTCAAACAGGGTTCTATGATAGTTACCGACTATGAGCGAAAGTTTGTCAGACTTAGTAGATATGCTCGGGAATGTGTTTCGTCTGAGGCTATCATGTGTAAACGCTTCGAGGATGGGTTGAATGAAAACATCAAACTATTGGTGGGTATTTTAGAAATCAAACAGTTTGTAGAGTTGGTCGAGCGAGCTTGTAAAGCCGAAGAGCTCGGTAAAGAGAAAAGAAAAGCTGATGATGGAGCTAGAGAGTTCCGTAAAAGATCTTCAGGAAAATCCTTTCATCAATAATTGAAGAAATTTAGAGATGACTTAGTTCGATCTAAGAATACGTTGGGTTTTTCCAGACGGGACCGTTATCGACCCCTTGTGAATATGCGAGCCACCTCTGTTGCCAGTGTCGGCAATGATTGGTAGGACAGATCTGAGTGCAAGCATTATGGTAAATGGCATTCAGGAAGCTGTAGATTTCATGACCGTTCTTGTTTCAAGTGTGGATCAGCTGATCACTTTATCCGAGACTGTCCGAAATTAGCTAAACAGAATACTGATCCGATTGGGAGACCTAGTAGCACTGCAACACAAGGTAGACCACCTAGACATACGGATAATGCTGGTGGAAATCAGAGAGGGACTAAAGATACTACTGTACGTTTTGAGGCTCGTGCTCCTTCCAGAGCATATGCTATACACGCGCACGAGGATGCGTCTTCGCCAGATGTTATTACCGGTACTTTCACTCTTTTTGATACTGATGTTATTGCTTTGATTGATCCCGGTTCTACTCATTCATATGTGTGTGAAACTTTGGCATCCGGTAAGACTCTACCTGTTGAGTGTACTGAGTTTGTGATTCGGGTGTCGAACCCTTTGGGCCGTTATGTGCTAGTTGACAAAATATGTAAGAAATGTCCCCTAATGATTTGAGATTCTTGTTTTCTGGCTGATTTAATGTTATTACCATTTGACGAGTTTGATGTCATTCTTGGTATGGATTGGTTAACTGTGCATGATGCAGTAGTGAATTGCAAATGGAAGACAATTGATTTGAGGTGTGCGAATAATGAGATAATTCGAGTTGAGTCTACCGATTTGAATGGATTGTCGGCAGTTTATATCTTCGATGTTGGCTCAGAAATATGTAAAAAAAAAGGGGTGTAAAGCATATCTTGCGTAAGTACTGGATAGTAAAGAATCAGAAAAGAAACTTGAGACTGTGCCCGTGGTTTGTGAATATCCGGATGTGTTCCCCGAGGAACTACCTGGATTACCACCTATTCGGGAGGTAGAGTTTGGTATTGAACTAGTACCAGGGACAACACCTATTTCGATAGCTCTGTATCGTATGGCACCAACCGAATTAAAAGAATTGAAATCTCAGTTGCAAGAGTTGACATATAGAGGTTTTGCTCGACCGAGTTTTTCTCCCTAGGGTGCACCAGTGCTGTTTGTGAAAAAGAAAGACAGAACCATGAGAATGTGCATTGATTATCATCAGCTTAATAAGGTAACAATAAAGAATAAATATCTGTTGCCACAAATCAATGATTTGTTTGATCAACTAAAAGGAGCCTCAGTATTTTTGAAGATAGACTTGAGATCGGGTTATTATCAGTTGCGAGTTAGAGACTCTAACGTGCCTAAAACTACTTTTAGAACGAGGTACGGACATTATGAGTTCCTAGTGATGTCGTTTGGGCTCACTAATGCCCCTGCTGTTTTCATGGATTTAATGAATCAGATTTTCAGACAGTATTTGGATCGGTTTGTAGTTGTGTTTATAGATGATATTTTAATCTATTCACGCGATGAAACTGATCATGCCGAGCACTTGAAGTTAGTGTTGAAGATTTTACGAGACAAGCAATTATATGCGAAGTTCAGTAAATGTGAATTCTGGTTGAGAGAAGTCAGCTTTTTGGGGCATATTGTATCCGCATCGGGCATCCGAGTTGATCCGAGTAAAATTTCAGCTATACTTGATTGGAAGCTTCCGAGAAATGTTTTAGAAGTTTGAAGCTTTTTGGGACTTTCAGGGTACTACAGACGGTTTGTAAAAGGTTTCTCGATGATAGCAACACCGATGACAAAGTTGCTTCAGAGAGATATCAAATTTGAGTGGTCAGAAAAGTGCCAGAAAAGTTTTGACCAGTTGAAAACTCTTTTGACCGAAGCTCCAGTGTTAGTTCAGCCAGAATCCGGTAAATAATTTGTGATCTACAGTGATGCATCTCTGAATGGTTTGGGCTGTGTATTGATGCAAGAGGGTAGAGTAGTAGCGTATGCTTCGTGACAGTTGAAGCCTCACGAGAAAAACTATCCGACTCATGATCTCGAGTTAGCTGTTATTGTTTTCGCTTGGAAAATTTGGTGCCACTACTTGTTCGAGGAAAAATGCCATGTGTATTCCGATCACAAAATCCTCAAATACTTTATGACTCAGAGAGATTTGAATTTGAGACAAAGGCGTTGGCTAGAATTATTGAAAGATTACGAGCTTGTCATTGATTACCATCTGGGAAAGGCTAACGTGGTTGCTGATGCTTTAAGTCGTAAATCACTGGTTACTTTGTGAGCAATGAATGTACATCTGTCTGTGTCCGCTGATGATGTGTTAGTAGCAGAATTAAAAGCAAAACTGTTATCCATGAAGCTCAAAAAGGCAATGATGAATTAGTTGCAAAACGAGACTTATGTGTTTCGAAAGAGGAGTCGGAGTTTTTGATTGATAGCAATGATTGTTTGAGGTTTCGAAATCGATTATGTGTTCCGAGAAATTCAGAGCTTATTCCGATGATTTTGAACGGGGCTCATAGCAACCGAATGTCAGTTCACCCGGGCAGTACTAAAATGTACAATGATCTAAAACGTCAGTATTAGTGGCATGGTATGAAACGAGACATTTCTGACTTTGTTTTGAAGTGTTTGATATGTCAACAAGTGAAAGAAGAACATCAAGTGCCTTCGGGATTACTTCAGCCGATCATGATACCTGAATGGAAGTGGGATCGAATCACGATGGATTTTGTATCTGGATTGCCATTGTCTCTAAGCAAGAAAGATGCGATCTGGGTTGTGGTTGATAGATTGACAAAGTCGGCTCATTTTATTCTCGTACGTACGGATTATTCACTTGATAAGTTAGCCGAATTGTATGTTTCTCAGATTGTAAGGTTATACGGGGTACCTATTTCTATTGTGTCGGATAGAGATCTGAGATTCACATCGCGGTTTTGGAAGAAATTGCAAGAAGCATTGGGTACTAAGTTGCATTTTACCACCGCTTTTCATCCCCAGACCGATGGTCAATCCGAGCGAATTATTCAGATACTCGAGGATATGTTAAGATGTTGCATCCTTGAGTTTAATGCATCGTGGGAACGATACTTGCCTTTGGTTTTGCATATAATAATATTTTTCAATCGAGCATCAAGATGGCACCTTACGAGGCTTTGTACTGTCGTAGATGTCGTACACCTTTGTTTTGGACCGAACTCAGTGAGAATAAGATTTACGGAGTTGATTTGATTAAAGAGGCCAAACAGAAAGTAAAAGTGATCCGTGAAAGTCTGAAAGCAGCATCAGATCGTCAGAAATCGTATGCAGACTTGAAACGGAAGGATATAGAGTATCAAGTTGGAGACAAAGTGTTTCTTAAAGTTTCACTGTGGAAAAAGGTACTTAGATTTGGCCGTAAAGGCAAGTTGAGCCCGACATTTATCGGGCCATACGAAATTCCAGAACGGATTGGGCCGGTTGTTTATAGACTATTTTTGCCACCTGAACTTGAAAAGATTCACAATGTTTTTCATGTTTCGATGCTCCGTCGGTATAGATCCGATCCTTCTCATGCGATTGATCCATCAGAGATTGAAATTCAGTCTGATTTGAGTTATGAAGAGGAACCAATTCGTATTTTGACTCATGAAGTAAAAGAACTATGAAATAAGAAAATCTCATTAGTGAAAGTACTGTGGCTCAAACACGGGGTTGAAGAAGCAACTTGGGAGCTAGAGGACTCGATGAAAGAACGTTATCCTAACCTTTTCACTGGTGATATTTTCGGGGACGAAAATTCCTTTAGAGGGGAGAGTTGTGGCAGCCCTAATTTTGGCCCTAGTCGAAAAGTGGTTTCGAGACCACAAAACCGAGTCACAAAAATAATAAGGTGTTATATTCTGTGCTTAATATATGTGAAAGTGCATGTGTGAAAATTTCATGCTTTGATTTTGTCATTTGTATGAGAAATTTATTAAATAGGACTTATGTGAAAATTTTTGAAAATGCTATAGGTTAATTTGTAGTGGCCAAATAAATTGTAGTGCAAAATAGGAGGATTTCCATGTCAAACTTCCCATTTTTATGTGTAGTGGTCGGCCATCATGTTGATGATAAGCAACATGTGCACTAAATATTAATAATTTATAACTTAAAGTTATGGTGCAAATTAATATATGCTATTTTATATCATAAAATGGGGTGATGAAAACAAAGTGAGTTTTATTCCTTCTCTTCTATCACTTAGCCGAAACTTAAGAGAGCAAATAGGAGAAGAGAAGTTCTTGAATATTCGGTCACTAGGGGGAAGAAAATTGAAGGTAAGGTCATGGTAGTTTGCTTATATCTTGATGTTATGAGTCCCTTTCTTGATTCTACCTTAACCCATGAAGTATATTTTTGATTTTTGGTTGTGTTGTGAGCATTCGATCATGAATTGAAATGAAGGAAATGGTTTTTGTTTCATGTTCTTTTTATGAATAATGGTAGATAGGTGAAGTTGAGCTAGTTAAATGTTCATATAGGTGCATTTGATGAGAAGATGAAATCAGCATGTGTATTTGTGAAATTGTCTAATGTGAACTTAGACAATATTTGAGTAATGTTTATGTTTTAAAATGATGAAATGGAGATTATGCTTAAGTGAATTATAGATATGTGATTAAGTTGATTGGTGATATACATGTTTAAATAACATGAATGCAAAGAATGTGTGAAAGATGTAAATTGGTAATAAATCTGCTTGGGACAGCAGCAGTAACGTGATTTTGGAAAATCACCATAAATTGTGGGAGTGGAGTTAGAAACAGAATAAATTATGTAATTAAAGATTAATGAGTCTAGTTTCAAATGAAATCAACGAGAACATATTTTGAATTCTGTACAATGAGAAATTCAATTCGTAGTACAGAGTGGTCAGATTAGTCAAACAGTGAAACAGGGGAAACTTTAAGAAAAATATGGTATTGATTGGCCAAACCAAAAAATCTGAAAATTTTATGGATAAAAGATATATGAGAATATTTTCAGTAAAAATTAACAGCAATTGATTTGGAGTTTCGTAGCTCCAGTTATAAATAATTTAGTGACTATTGTTCAGGAAGACAGCTTATAGTGAATTTGTGATTATGTTGTAAACATTGATAAAATTTGTTAATGAGTTAGGAAAACGGTACCGTTCTGGGACAAGGGAAAATTTCCCGATGAGTCCGTAAGATTTTAATGGGCATTTCAATTAAGTCCCAATCCATTTCTTTTATTATCAAATTAACCACTGATTTTTATTTACATTTAATTTTAGTCCCTTTATCCCTTTTAAAATTATTCATAACTTATTTATTTTAAATTGTATATATATTCTTTTATATATGTATTATATATTTTATATTATTATTTACTTATATTTTATTATATTGTATTACTTCATATTTTTCTATTATCATATTAATATATATTTTAACATATATCATTACTTATTATTTATTATATCATATTTTTATCACATAATATTTATATATTTTTATATTATTATATTATTTTACATTTTAACAATATATTATTTCATATTATTATTATCTATTATATATATTTTCATGTATATTATTATTCACATTATTATTTTCATATTAAATTGATATTAAATATTTTATTAATTATTTCCTTTATATTTTTAAAACCTATGTATATTTTTATCCAAAACTATAAAATTAGTATTTTATATATTATTATACTATTTCAAAATTCATTATTAATTACTATGTTTTCATGTATTATTAAATATGTTTATTATCTTATATTTTACATAGTACAATATCATAGTATTTATATTTTATTATTTTATTATAATCTTAAAACTAAAGTTATTATGTATACTATATTAGCATTACATTGCCAAAATTTGATTTTAATTCACACATTTTTAAAAAAATACTCACTTTATTCATATTTTAATATATATACACAACCCTTTTTTTATATATTATGTCAATATATTAAATGTTGGTCTCATAATTAAATGTTGAGTGTTTGGCATATTATTTTTTATATATATATGTGTCAAATTGTATATCATGCATCATTTTTAATATGTTTAAATATATGTTGAATTACATGTTTATGTGTTGTTACCTATTCTTCTTAAATATATATATATATATATATATATTGTTTTTATATTTTACTTATTTAAAATTTGCCATGTTTTATTTCTTATATATATGTTAGTTAATGTATGACATTTATGCTATTGTGCTTTTATTTACCTATTATTATAAACATGTTATCTCGTATATGCTCCTTCATGCATCGATTTTAAAAACAAGACTCTAAAGTTTTCAAAAAATAAAGGCAATGCTTGGTGTTTGGAAGTTTCGAGAAAAGTAGTGCCCTAACTTACTGGGTTGCAACTTTCCTCGTTGAGTTCAAATAATCAAGCACCCTTCTAAGTTTTTAAGGTTTTCAAAATGCAAGCAACTGTCTTGGAATTTCAAAGCGTTGTGTCCTAACTTACTGGATATGACGTTTCGTTGTTTCGAGATAGGGATTTCCAAAAGGACTAACTTAGTGTCAAATGTCTTAAAAATATTGTGTCCTAACTTATTGGATGTAATATTTTGATTCATTTGATACAAGTGAACCTTAATTTTCAAAGTCAAAAATATTTAAAAAAGGATTGCATCTTAATTTTTTTTAAAATTTCTGACATTAAAGACATTTTGATAATCAATTAGGTACCAATTTTTGGGCATTACGAGGGTGATAACCCTCCCTCGTACGTAACCGGCTCCTGAACCCATTTTCTGATTTCGTAGACCGAAACTAATGATTTTTAAACAAAATGTTTTAAAAGGTG
The DNA here is from genome assembly GCF_025698485.1 of Gossypium arboreum. NCBI lineage: Eukaryota > Viridiplantae > Streptophyta > Magnoliopsida > Malvales > Malvaceae > Gossypium > Gossypium arboreum. The sequence goes on along the minus strand of NC_069078.1, from coordinate 14,705,586 downwards.
ATCCAATCACTCCTAAAAAGATTGGTGGCGACTCCTGTTTTCATTTTTCAAAGTCGAACCCCGTTTTATTTCAAACTCGATTTAAAAAATGGTCTCGACATCGATGACACTGGATTATTGTTACGCACACATATACCATTTGGACGTTACTAAGAAAGAGTACTTACCATACTTAACTCATAATAATGAAAATTACAACACATAGAAGTGAAAAGGAACTCACCAGAGACTTTAGTACAATGTTCTACACAACAGGTCCTTTACCCTTGTCATTGGGACCTTCATTAGTTTCTTGAGCTAATAGAAAGTTGATTATTCTTATCAGATCATTAATCTATCAAAACTTATCATGCATGCAAGAATCAGTAACACATAATCCATAATCAAAAAGTTTCCTTCCTTGTGAACAAATCTAATCTCTATGCATGACAATTTGATAAACACATGATTTACTTCGATAATAAACTAAGGGTTCACGAGAAATTACCAGTAATTTGGTAGTAACATATGTGCTATCTAAACAGTGCGAACTCTCTTAAAAGAGGCTTTCTACAGTAAGGTTTTTTAGAATTTTTCAGAGAAATTTCCAAGAAGAATAAGAAGTCAAGGTCACTAATGCTAGCCAACTAAAACCTTATATACCCATACACAGAGACAAGGTTTAGTGGAGAAATAAGATAATCTTACTAACACCCTTGATTCCCGTGGTTAAATACACTTAACAAGTGTTAAGTCTAATCATCTACAGTAGTCTAGTTCAATTCTAACTAAATCCAAACATAACTAATTAAGTCATCTAGGACTAAATAAAAACAAGTCATAATAACTACGAACTTAATGAGTTCACCCAAAACATCTAGGGTGGGCGAATAATTAACAGACGAGTCTGCCAACCCCTAGTGTTCGCCAAAACTAAGAGTTCACCAAATAGAAAATCATAAAGAATACTCTACTTAGCTAGAACAAATACATTACTTACTCAATTCTACACTTAAAATTTTCAACTATATGCCAAAAGTAGCAAAATATTGAGTCTCCGTCGGATAGGCTATTATAGAATCTGTGCCTGATACTGTAATCTCAATTCCAAGCATGACGAAGGTACCAAAGGTACCGTTCCTGACATGATTAGAGGACGAGCAAAAAGAGAGACAAGGTAGATTTTATAATTTTTCTTAATTTATTTAAATCTCTCAATGTCAATTTGCCTCTATTAGAACTTATTAATAAAATTCCAAAGTATACCAAATATTTAAAGGAAATTATGAAATGACGTAGGAAAATGAAGAAAGGACAGCAAATTGACACTGATTCCTTGTGTAGCGCACTAATTGTAGAGAAGATACCCCCAAAATTAAAAGATCCATATAACTTTACGATTTCAATAGAGATAGGGGATCGATACTTTAATAAAGCCCTTTGCGATTTAAAGGCCAGCATAAATTTAATGCCCCTTTCTGTAATGACCCGAATTTTACTGTTATCAGAAAAGTGTATTTTCGGATCTCCGTTTCTGAAAATTGAATTTGTAAATATTTATTAAAAATATTTACGAAGTAAAATGAGTGGTTAATTAGAGTTTAATTAAGTGAATTTAATCTAATTAAGAGTGATTAGGAAAAGGATTAAATTGAATGAAGTGAGAAAGTTTAATTAGAGAATAAAGAAAAGTGAAGGGACTAAATAGACAAATAATCCAAAAGGAGTGCCAAGTGTGTGATAAAATAAAATACATGTGTACTAAATATTATACATACATTTGTAATATATGTATGTATTTGCTTATTATTTAAGTAAATATTAATGGATTTCTTGATATTATATGATAAATAAATACAAGTAAGACAAATATATGGTGCATATGGTGACATGTGTGATATTAATATACATACATTTGTAAAATACATGTATATTTACATATTATATCAGTATATTATTAAATTATATATTACTATTAGGTAAAAGATATTTTTATAATAAATAGATAAGAGAAAAACAAGTGTAATAATATAAATGGATACAAATGTCAAAATAATATTTGTTATTAAATAGATTTTTATAATAGATATTTATTAAGTTATTATATTATATTATATATATATATATAATGGTTTAATGAAATAAAGAAAGAAAATAATCGAAATAGAAACAAAAAGCCAAATGAAACACGGAAGGAAAGAAAGAAAAAGAGAAAATAAAGAAGAAAAGGGAAAATTAAAGGTTTGAAGCTTGGAAGTTTAATAGGTAAGTCAATTTAGCCCTTTTTTTACTTAATTTTGATGTTTTAGAAGCCTTGGAACAAGGTTTTGATGAAGTTAAGTTGATATTTTGAAAGATAGTTAATTATTAGACATTGTTCATGTTGAACAAAAAGATAAATTAAGGGCTAAATTGATAGAAATTGAAGTTAGAATTGATTAAAGGATTGGATTGTAAAGTAATTCATAAGTTTTGAATGGTAGAGACTAAATTGAAAGAATTTCAAAATTATGGTTCTATGGTGAAATTAAAGGGATGAAATTAGTTTAAAGTGAAAATTGAATGAAAATATTGAGTTAAATGTGAAGAATAAAAGTTAGTTTTGGTTTAGAGACTAAATTGGAATTTAGGCAAAAGATGAATAAAAATTGAAATATTTCAAATGAAAATCGAATGGCAGTGTATTGATAATAGTTAATTAATTTCCGTAGCTAGCGTTATTCCGAAAAATCTCAGCTAAGGGAGGAAAAGACGAGGTCAACGAGGGTTAGCTCGGAAATCACGGTTTGTGTTTCTATAATCTGAACTTAATATTTAATTGTTGAATTTATTATTTAATGTGTAGGGTGATGCATTGAAAAGTGAAATTTAATTGTTAATTATTAGATTTTGATTGAATGTTATGATAAGTAATTAAGGTAAGTATTATTGTGTTTTATGATTATTAAAATGAATCAAAATGTATATTGTATGCAATTGAATTGCATGTGGATTGAAATGAAAAAATGTATTAAATTGAATTGAAATTAAATTACGAATGAAATTGAAATTTGAAAGTTTACTGAATACCCTACTAATTGTATCGGGCTAGTCAGATATAGTTGGCATGCTATAGGATTGGAAGTGTTCAGGGATATTCTGACTTTGTGTCGATGAGACACTATACGTGTCGACTACTGTGACTGTTCCGGATTCGTTCCAAAGAGGTACTCCGTACCTGACTGTTACTGTTACTGTTTTGGATTTGTTCCAATGAGGTACTCTGTGTACCGCTACTATTACTGTTACTGTTACCGCTATGGTGTATGTCGGCTCCGGCTGATGAAACACTATATACTATCCCCGGTGTGTGGGTTGGATCCGTGTATCCATCCAGGTCCGAGTCATGTTAATAGGGGCAAATAAAAGTATTGAAAAATTGACTGCTACCGAATATTGGACTGTTACTGAATAAATGATTGACTGATACTGAATAATAATGATTAAATGACTGTTATTGAAAAATACTGACTGTCAACGAATAATTGATTGCTACTGAGTAAAGGATTACTACTGAATGAATAATTGATACTGGATAACTAATTGTTATCAAATGACTAAATGTTACTAGAAGAAACTGATAAATTAATCAATACTGAAATATGTTTACTGATATTGAATAGTGAACAAAAACATAAGTAAGATATATGAATGGAGAATATTATTGTTTTGAATTAAATGGAAAATCTAATTAAGTTATTAGATGATGAAGGTTGAATGAGTTGTAAAGAAATTATCTATGAAATGAATAAATGAATGTTTATGATTATTATAGGACAATAAGTGTATGTTATGTTTTAAATGTTCGAATTATAGAAATACCACTGAGTTCATACTCAGCGTACGGTTTGTTTCCGTGTGCAGGTTAAGTTAAAGCTAGAATGTTGAATCAGCATCCTAGGCTGATCCCGAACTCAATAAGGTAACACATGTTAAATGTTGATAATGGCATGTACTTAGGTCATTAAATTAATGTTTGTAAATGATAATGAAAGATATAAAGATGTTGAATTATGTATGAAACATGTAAGTTTTGCTGACTAAACCTAAGAAAATTAATTAGGTTAGTATGATAATGTTTAATGGATATAAATTGTAGTACCACTGAGGGTACATTGGTTGTGTGTTTTATTGCTAAAATTGGATGGGTATTAAGTATGTTTAATCATGTTAAATGTCGATAAAATTATTAGCTTGAAGTTTAAGTTTTGCAGGGATGGTAAACTTGTAACAAAAGGCTCATTTTGAGTCTACATGGCCGGGTCACACGGGCATGTGACCAGACCGTGTGAGACACACGGCTTGCACATGGGCATGTTGTTAGGCCGTGTGTCCCCTACACCTAAAATGCTACAAAACAGATTGTCACACGGGCTGAGCACACGGGCGTGTGTCTTGGCCACATGAAATCAATTTATTCGTAAGCTACAAGTCAGAGAGCTCCACGGGTAGAGGACACGGGCATGTCACAGAGACACGGGCGTGTCTCCTAGGACACACGGGCATGTGGTTGTAACACCCCTCGCCGGAACAGGGTTCGAGGTGTTACCCGACTTAAACTCAGTCAATCACACAAAATCCGTGCCAAAAAATTTCAATCAATTTAAATATTTTCTTTTCACATGCAATCTGTCCCATATATGGGCTTACGAGGCCCAAAACATCACTAGCCAACATAGGCCAATTCACATGGCCAAAACACTTTATCAATACAAGCCACCACCTTTGGCTAACTTATAGTATCACATACTCAACATTAAAACCCTATACATGCCATAGACTCAAAATACTAGGATTTACTTACACCAATAGCGTGAGCTCGACAGTGTGATAATATCTCCGGCGAACTCCAACCCGAGCAAATAACTGGAGCCAACAATCTACAAAACAGAGGAATGTAACAACGGAGTAAGCTTTCATAAGCTTAGTAAGTTTTAAGCAATGCAAACAAATAAACACAATTATACTTCGATTATTCAATTTTTCAAGAGGCCATATTCTAGGTATATTGCCATCTGGCCGAATACACACAAACACATAATGCACATTCAGCATTCTTATCATACTTAATCTGAATTCATATAACATAATTAACTCAAATACTTTCACATACTTTCACACCCTGACCCGATGTATCATGATCATAGATATAGTTATAACATTTATTCATGTATGTATCACATTACACACTAATGATTCACTTCAAATCAAACTCACATATGAGTACATAATGTGTACCTAGCCCACTTAATGTATTGAATGTATTCATTTGTCAATCTAACACGAGGTACCTTAGTCTTAGACTTTTCTCAAATCAACGGCATTTCGCCTGCTAGGATCGAGGCCTGATTATCATTTCATCGGCATTATAGCCTGCTAGGCTCGAAAGCCCGAATAGTATCTCACCGGCATTATAGCTGCTTCGCCCAAAGGCCCGAATAGTGTCTCACCAGCATAATAGCTGCTAGGCTCAAAGGCGAATATAATACCAAAGACTAGGCTCATGGATTTAACCGGATATAATACCAAGACGAAGCTGCGGGAATTAACCGGATATATTACCAGCATGAAGCCTACGGGATTTAGCCTGGATATATTACCAGCACGAACCCTGCGGGATTTAACCTGGATATAATTCTAGCATATAGCCTGCGGTCTTTAAGCCGGATACAAATATCATGCATATTTAATCATATATTATCACATTTCAACACTTTTCTTTCATCTCATTTTCACACTTAGCATTTGATAGCTTATGCATAACATTTTACTCACATTCATTTCAAACTTATCAATTGATTGTAAAAGCACATTGCATATTTACCAACATGTTATACTTACCATTAGGCCATATAAGCATGATATAATACACTATCATTTCATCTTAAACATTCGGCTAAATCCCTATTTTACAAGGAACACCGAATTCACATAACATTTCATTTCACCGGCATTATAGCCTTCTAGGCTCAAAGGCTCGAATAATATTTCACCGGCATCATAGCCTACTAAGCTCAAAGCCTGATATCATTTCACCGGCATTATAGCCTGCTAGGCCCGAAGCCCGAATATCACATTTCGATAGACAATTCACCTATTCTTTCCCACTTTCATAACTTATACTTCAATCATGTATAACTGAAACACATATCTATGAACAAAGATTTTCATCCTTTCAACCACATAGGGTTTAATTTCCATATTGGAACACATATCTTAGTACATCATTTAATAGTATCAAATTCGACTAGATATGCTAGTCACATACGGCTCATAACTTTAAGTTAATATTCATTCAACACAAAGAACATATGTATATTTTCACTGAAGCATCATCTCAATACAATACATCTTGCTCACTTATTTGCACACAACCATTCAAATTAGCAATTATAAGATGGTTTCGCACATAGCCCATCCTTACCGATAATTTACGATGATTTTATCCTTACTCATATATATGACATAGGCATTTTCACCTATGCTTCTCAATTCACATTCATGATTCAATTCCAATCGATTTAACATGCATAAGTACATATCGCATACCTGACCAACTTAATGTATTGAATGAAATCGATTGTCGATTTAACACAAGGTCTCATAGTTGAACATAAACATGAAACCATTTCTTATATGTTCGATTCACATCAATCATCAAATTCATTTAATTCACATGTACTTAATTAGGTTGTTCGTACCTGAATAGTTTACTTTACGGAACGAATCCACATATCGTATTAGCCCATAGTCTTATAGCACCACACTTTTAATAGTTTACTGGCAATTTTCCTGCTAGGTAATAACCTGATTTCATCGCTGGCCATAAGCCTGCTAGACCTTTAGGTCCGATGCCATTTCACCGGCATTACGCCTGCTAGGTTTGAAACCCGAATATATATTATAATGCATAACTTATATCATCGATCACTAATAGTTACCTCATCGAAGTTCACATTTAATCACTTTAGTACCAAGCCACATTCGGCTACCACAAAGGACTAATAAAAATAATTTTATACACATCATGGTTTCCTTTAGATATTTAATATTCACAAATCGTGATATCTCTACCAGCACATATATGACATAGCTTATTCATTGTAACACTCATTTAGTGCATCAAATTTCCAAATCCAATTCAACTTAAGCATAATAGCCATAATCGGCTTATAGCCTTAAATCATTACATATTCGGCACATTAACTAAATAAATTTACATTCTCTCTGCCATATTAATTTAGCTCTTAGGCATATAAGAAGGAATCAAGCTTAAACACTTAAGAACTTACCTTGAACGTTGCCGAACGATTACAATGGCTATTCGATTACTTTCTCTTTTCCCTTATCCGAATTTGCCCCTCTATGCTCTTGAGCTTAAATTCAAAGATTTTAAACTAGTCATTATTCGACTATTCCAGCATCACTTTCAAAATATAATATATATATATATATATTCGAATTTCAAACCTACTGATCATAGTAAGCTTATAAGAAATCAATAAGCAACTCATTAACAAATTTTTGTCAATGTTTACCACATAATCATAATTTCACTGCAAGCTGTCTTCCTTAGCAATAGTCACTAAATCATTTATAACTGGAGCTACGAAACTCAAAATCAAGTTCCGTTAATTTTTCCTGAAAATAGACTCATATATATTTTATCCATAAAATTTTCAGAATTTTTGGTTTGGTCAATCAATACCAGATTTTTCTTAAAGTTTCCCCTGTTTCATTGTTTGACTAATCTGACCACTCCTCACACAAATCAATTTTCTCATTGTACAGAATTCAAAATATGTTCTCGTTTATTTCATTTGAAACTAGACTCATTAAGGAGTCTAATCATATAAATTTCATCTTATGATAATTTTTTTACAATTTATAATGATTTTATAAAAACAGAACAGAGGATCTAGAAGTCATTCTGACCCTGTCCCACATCACTTCAAATATCTCATTATCGGAACTTCTTTTGTTTACACAGTTTCTTTTATAAGAAAATAGACTCATTACTATTTAATTACATAATTTATTCAGCTTCTAACTCATCTCCCACAATTTATGGTGATTTTCCAAAATCATGTTACTGCTGCTGTCCCAAGCAGATTTATTACCAATTCACTCTTTCACACATAACTTGCATGCATGTTATTCAAACATGCATATCACAAATCAATCATCAAATACCTATGATTCCACTTAAGCATAATCTCCATTTCATCATTTTAAAGCACAAACATTACTCAATGTTATCCAAGTTCACATTCGGCCAAAATACACACAACATGTTAGCCGATTTTCCCCCTTAGCATCTAAGGCACATGCATGCTCATTTGTTTGGCTCAACTTCACCTATCTTCCATTATTCATCAAAAGAACATGAAACAACAACTATTTCCTTCATTTTCATTCATGACCAAATGCTCACAACACAACCAAAAATAAAAAATATGCTTCATGAGTTAAGGTAGAATCCAGAAGAACTCATGAAAATCAAGATAGAAGTAAACTACCATGAACTTACCTTGGATTTTTCTTCCCCTAGTGACCGAAGTTTTCAAGAGCTTTTTCCCCTCTTGCTCTCCTATTTTCGGCTATGAAGAACAAGGATGAACAAAAAACCTTGTCTTTTACTTCCTTTTGTTGTTTTATTACTAACATTTTATGACACAAAATAACATATATTATTTGTGCCATACTTATGCCATAATTTCAATAAAAAAAATTGCACAAATGCTTATCATGCCCATCATGGCCGGCCACTATGTTTTAAGGTGGGAAATTTGACATGCAAATCCACCTATTTCATACTATAAGTTATTTGGCCACTACAAATTAGCCTATAGCATTTTCAAAAATTTTCACATGAGTCCTATTTCATAATTTCACTCACAAATGGCAAAATCAAAGCATGAAATTTTCACACATGCACTTTCACATGAAATAAACATAGAATATAACATCTAATTATTTTTGTGACTCAGTTTTGTGATCCCGAAACCACTTTCCGACTAGGGCCAAATTAGGGTTGTCACAGTGGTATTGTTCATAAAGAAGAAATTTTGAAATTTTAAGAAAAATTCGTAGTGATTCTAAATTAGCCCCGAATTGATTTTACTATTTATATTGGACCGCGAGGGCCCATTAAAGGGTCAATATCTTAAAATTATGATGAGTGTGAACATTTATATTTAATTAATGTTTGTATTGTACTGTACTAATTAGTAATGTCTCGTAACCCTGTTCCGGCGACGATATAGGGTTAGGGGACGTTACACTATCATTCTACCAAAACTCAAACTTAGGGATCTTAAAAATACTTCGATAATGCTACGACTAGCTGATAGATCCTTGGTGCACCAAAAAGGTGTACTCGAGGATGTATTTGTCAATGTACAGGGAATCATAATTTTTATTGATTTTATAGTCCTTGACTTCGAGGAAGATAAAAAATCCCCATTCTGTTGGGTCGACCATTTTTTGCCAATTCTAAATCAACATTCGATCTCGAGTGAAAGCAGCTAATCATGAAGGTCAATGAAGAAATAGAAGTGTTCAAGTGTGGCCGTGATTCACCAAGTGAGGGATTAGCTAGGGAGGAATGTTACATGCTATTTAAATTAATACCTAATGGCCTTGATTGAGGGCATTTCCCAAGTTGTACAAGTGTAGGTACTCACAAGATAAGAGAATGGGATACATGGTGAGACTTTGGTGGAAGAAGAAGCGATTGAAATGCCTATGATAGGTGACACTGATTAATGAAGTCAATGATAAAGTTCAAGGAATTGTCGGACAAGTCCGGTAGCACAACATAAGTTTTAAACCGTTGAACTTAATCAATTTCTAAATATTGTATAATAACTTGTTTTTGATTTGTTAAAATTAGGAATTAGACTAGTTATTTTAGGTTATAATTAGAAGAAACGAAGTTTCTTATAGAAATGGAGGAGCTAGACATTAGTAGGGTACATGTATGGGCAACCGAGGACCTTCTATAAGTCCTGGAGAGGCCAAATAGAAGCCATGTCGTCACACAAAAATCCCATGACCCGACACAACCTCTGTGAACTTGAAAAATATGAAACTCTATTTTCATGGCACGACATAAAACTTCTATGGCACGACACACCTTTGTTTGAAAGCAACAGCAGGGGAAATATTATTGTCGTGCCACGCCATGCACTCCTTATGAAGGGACATGCAAGCCATTTTTTGAATCTTTTCATTCTTGATCCAACACGATCTTTAGCGACTTTCACCAAGTTTGGAAGATAAGTATAGCCCTATATGACTTCTATATATTGTCTTTGTAACACCCCTTACCCGTATCCAAGGCCGGAACGGGGTACGAGGCATTATCAGACTTAACCATACACATAGAATAAAACCGGGCCATAAAATTTCATTTAATTCAAAACTTTTTGAACACATGCATAAACTTATATTTAAATATATATAACGTGGCATAAATGAGCACTTACACATCCATAATCATGCAATAACATGTCATTTACCTTAAACATATTTTCTTACCATCTTGTATATAATATGCATTCTTACCATCATAATGTAGTTACCAATTTGTCCATTAAACATCCATATTCAAGGCAACATTACTCATTTCCATTTAATTCATGATCCACTGGCCTGCATTTAACTTACCTGATGTATTACCAATCACGCATAACAAACAAACAAAGCTAACTATATCATCACATCAAAACATAGGACATGGCATGATTAATTAAACTTATAAACCATAATGGATAAGGACCACATCTCATGATCATATACGATAACTCAACGCAGATTGATATATATGGTCAAAGTCATAATAATAATACATATCACAAACCAACTTCCTATACATGCCACTCACTTGATATTTCTAATATTTGAATTAATTCTCCCAAAAATGATAGTTTGATAGTGTGACTTTGCCTCCGATGATCTCCAACCCCGAGCCGACCTGCAAATACTAAAGAAATGGAGAGGATGGGTAAGCTTTACGCTTAGTAAGTCCATATGAAATTAATAAGCAATTACTAACATGCTTTTCAAGATAAAACACTATAATTGTATAATTACACATGTTCAGGTTAAGTTGTTTTATCGAGTTACAGTTACTAAATCATTCATATCTAGAGCTAAAAAACTCCAAATTTATTTTTGTTAATTTTTCTCGAAACTAGACTCATACACCTTTCTCCCATAAAATTTCCAGAATTTTTGGTTTACCCAATTAGTACAGTTTATTCACTAAAGTTTCCCCTATTTTTCTGTCCAACAATTCTGATATCTCTTTAGTAAAAATTATTTATCTCATATTTCGGGACTCAGATGATGTTCTTGTCCATTCCTCCTGAAAGTAGACTCATTTAGGATTCTATTCATATAAATTATAACTCATAATTATTTTTGTACAATTTTTAACGATTTTTCCAAGTCAGAATAGGGGATCTCGAATTCATTCTGACACTATCTCAAAAAAAAATAGAATATCACATAATATAGAACTCTTTTGCTCCCCATGTTTCTATTATATGAAAATAGGCTCATTATTATTTAATTCTATAATTTTTTAAAAATTTAATTCAACTTACACAATTTTTGGTGAATTTTCAAAGTCACGCAACTGCTACTGTCCAACGCTATTTTACTATTAAAATTCACTCTTATATAATTTCACTTAATCCATTTTGTCTTATCGAAGTTCACTAAAATATCGAGCACATTGCTCACAATTTTCATAGACATATACCTGCACTTATTCATCATATAATTATGTTCACAATTATTTTTACTTAATCAATTATCCCGTTGAACTCTTAGAAATAATAACTAATACTCAGTTGGCTGCACATATTTTCACACTTGTAGACAAGGCTATCTGGTACGCATAGTAGCCTGCATTTAGTACTACACACATGACCTAACCATCTGATAGACGTAGCAGCCTACACTTAGTACTACACACGTAATCGAAGTTATCGGGTACGGATAGTAGCCTACACTTAGTACTACACATGCGACCAATTATTCGGCACACGTAGTAGCTTGCACTTAGTACTATACACGTGACCTCACAATAGATCATTCGTATTGTTTCTATTCCGAAGGCTCAACCGAGAAATTCCTCACTTTCCAACATGTTACAAATTTATTCATAGTCCTTTTTCAATTTGCAATTTACAACAAATAATCATTCTATAGGAAGCCACATTTTATATGATAGCAAAATATAATAAAATAAAAAGAATCAATAATTATTTACGTACAAACTTGTCGAAATCTCATCAGGTACAATCGTGTTGCAATTCATACAACCGATGTAATAGTAATTTAACATTCAATTCATATAACAATAATTTGCCATTCAATTTCACATGACACAAGAAGAATCACATATTCCATATCATACACACCATCCATCAACTTCTCCTAAACATATTAAATCATACAATTTATGCCATAAAATAGAAAATTACAATTCAAGTATGGTATTTCATTATTATTAACACACGAACTTTCCTCGTATACGAAAATGGCCATTTTTACCATTTGTCCACAACTTGGTATTTTGCCGATTTTAGCCCGAATTTCAATTTTCCTTGCTCTATCATTGCAAATATAGCATAATTAGGACTCACATTATTCAGATTGACCCAAAATCATATTTTAAAAAAATTATAATTTTGCCCCTAAACTTTGTCAAAATTACATTTTTACCCCTAGGCTCGTAAATTAAACTTCATCCTATTTTCTTATGTTTTATGACATGCGGATCATTTTTCACTTCTACAGCAACATCAAATTCACACTGTAACATGTACTTATGAACATTAGGTATTTTTACCGATTATGTTGTTTTACTCGTTTTCATGTAAAATCGCTTAGTAAAAGTTGTTTAACACAATTTCAAGCTTCATATTCTACCATAAAACATCAAAATAAACACATTTCACCTATGAGTATTTTTCCAAATATAATCCCTAGGTTAAATTATTGCTAGAATAAGCTTAACCAAGTTACCGGGATTTCAAAAATGTAAAGAACTTTAAAAATGGGGCTAAGAAGCACTTACAATCGAGCTTGGAAGTTTGAACAAACCTTAACCATGGCTGCTACTGGAAGAAATGGTTGAATGAAGAAGATGATAGCTAATTTGGCTTATTTCCCTTTTTAATTCTTTTAATTATTAGTTTACCAAAATACCCCTAACTTAAAAATATTTTATTACACCCATTTCATGTCTATTTTTTCCCAAAAATTAACTAATCGTCTAATTACCATTTAAGGACCCTCAATTTAAAATTTCATAACAATTGGACACCTATAGTATGTAGAACTCAACTTTTGCACTTTTTACGATTTAGTCCTTTTGACTAAATTAAGTGCCCGAATGTCAAAATTTTCGAATGAAATTTTCACGAAATTATTCCGTGAAATTTTAGGCCATAAAAATACAATAAAAAAATAAAATTTTCATCGTCGGATTTGTGGTCCTAAAACCACTGTTCTGACTAGGCCCAAAATCAGGGTGTTACAGTCCTTACTAGCTGACACACCAATCAAGCCATCATAGCCATCCAATTCAACATTTGCGACCCTTTTCATCAGGATGGCAAAAATTATCTATTTCTTTTCTATTTCAAAACCCCAAAACCATGCATAGTAACCTTTTTTATGGTGAGTATAATAGATAACCACGCCTACCTTCAGGAAAGGGAACTCAAAAGTGACATTTTTGCAGCTTGATGCAAAATCCCGTTATAAGAACGAAGTTTTGAATCCATAGACACATTGAAGAGTGAAACTGTAACAGCCCGATTTTGGGTCTAGTCGAAATAGTGGTTTTGGGACCACAAACCCAAATTCAAAAAAATTATTTTATTAATTTATTAAGGTTTACAGCATGATGGAATTATTATGTGAAAATTCCGTAAAGTAATTTTACCGTTTGAGTGTTTAATTTGATAAAAGGACTTAATCGCGTAAAATACAAAAGTTGCATTCTATTTGTTAAAAGTGTTCAATGGCTATTAAAAGGAAGTGTGGAGTACTTGCATGGCAATTAGCCTATTGATATTGTGAGTGGACATTTAGGCAGAACATGAAATAGTGAAATTTGTTTTTTATGTTTTGATCAAAGGGTATTTTGGTAATTAAGTTAATAAGTATAATAAGACAAAAATAGTAAAAAGGCATCATCTTTTTCTCTTTTCTTCTTGAACCGAATGTGAAAAGAAAATGGGCAGCCATGGAGAAAGCTACATTCGGCCAAGCTTTGTGCTTTAATTGGTGAGTCATTTTTGCTCAGTTTTTAATAATTGCTACGTTTTTGAGACCGTTGTAACTTAATCTAGTTAGCCCGTATCTTCGATTTTTGAACTGTTAAAGATTTTAAAAGATGCCATTGATGAATAAACATGCATTGTAAAGTTTCATGATAGATTATGAATGCTTTTTGATAGATATACAAGTTTTGTTAAATGATTTTTAATGAAAATGCAAATGTAACACCCCAAACCCGGCCCAGACGTTATGGCCAGATCTGACGTGTCACATGGACTTATGACTTAGTATGCATTCGCTGGTTTAAGTGATTGGGGTGGTCTTTGTAAAAACAGCGGCTGAATGAAAAGCCGGTTTATAAATCTTTAGGCTATCCATTTTTTATGCTTGTTGAGTCTTGAAAACGTTCATTAATTTTGAAAACCCGCGTAGCCTAACACTAGCAGTTTCATCATAGTATAAATATAATCAGAAAATAAAACCATAGCAGAAAAAAGAAATTTAAATAGCGGCCTTATTACAACTTAAAACCCAAAATTAAATCGAACATAAAATAATAAAAATAAACTAACTTAGAAAACCAACTTTGCAGATGATGTGACCATTCCGAATCCGTCACAACTCCAAGCCTACTATGGTTGGGGATTTCCTGCAGAGATGAAAATAAAGGGTGAGTTCGGTAAACTCAGTGTGTAACATAACCCAACCATAGCCCAAAACAGATCAAGCCTCGAGTCGACTTATCGGGCCTTGGCCCAAGTCTGTAAATCGAATGAAACCCATAGGCCCATAGCGGATCTGAACAAATATATCATGAATGCGAAATCCCAACCCGAGCCATCCATAACACCTCGTACCAGCCTTACACCATGTGGGAGACTACTCGACCCACCCAACTGCTACACACCATAGAAATTGCAGTGAAGCTGCCAGATATTGTGACGAAGTCACCAGATACAGATATTGTGACGAAGTCACCAGAACAGATATATGTATATGTGGCGAAGCCACCAGATTGCAATGAGGTCGCGGATATTGTGACGAAGTCACGTATCAGATATATGTGGCGAGGCCACCAGATTGCAGCGAGGCTGCCAGAAGGCTTCCTCCATCAATATAAACCCATGTCCAATGCAACAGAAATAATATGTCATGGCATACATATACAGAAATAGAACATCATGCTTTTTAGAAAAAAAATAACCCTAGGGGTAAAATCATAATTTTTCATGCATAAGGGTATTTCAATAATTATTACCTATTGCTAAGGTTTCATGCTCATTATAACATTTACCAAGTAATCAGAAGTACTTACCTCGTCTTTTTACCAAAGTGGGCCTGTTGGCCCATTGGCCCGTTTTCGACCCATTAAGCCCAAAAATACCGTTGTGCACTAAAATGTACACTCTGCACTCTAATCATCCAAATGCACCATATTCATTAACAACTGTCTCATGAGCGCTCGCACGCTCTCGAGTTCATAAAATACCAACGTTTCGATATTTCGGCTTTTACCGATTCAGTCTAAGGGAGGGTGTCGTTTACACACCTGGTTGATGACGATTGATGACGATATCTCCCACGCGATAATCCTACAATCGATCACTAACACATTAGACTTACGAATTAACGATAACTAACATAAATCCACGTCAACTAACCCAATCATCACACAAGTTAGTCATTTACGCACGAGGGGCAAAATAGTCATTTTACCCTCTAGGGGTAAATCGGTAGTCCTACCCTACAGGGGTATTTTAGTAATTCTACAACTTATCCACTTGGGCCTACGGACCTATTGGGACCACATGGCCCATTTCAGCCCATCGCGGCCCGAAATAGTCGTCCTACTGCTAGAGTAATGAGAAATACACACCTGTTAGGAGACTGCAGTTAATCCACGCTCCAAACACTCTTAGCTGACGCCCAACCAAACGAGCATGTCACAAAGCGAAAGGGATCAGCCAAGAAGGGTATGCCTACTCTCCTCATGGTTTGCTCTATTTAAAGCCAGCTCTCCATCTTCTCTTATGTTAGCTTCCCGATGTGGGATCCCTCCACCACCAGAGTTTAAAACCAACACGAACTCTTGCCGTCCCAACATAGCAAAATAATCAACCTTTGCATACCAAGGGATTCGAACCAAAGTCCTCTCACATGCCAACTCACGCCACCACCACTAGGCCATCAACTCATTTGTGTCATAAATCCAACACATTAAACTTTAAAGCGCACCTACTTGCTTCCAGATTTATTGAAAAGAAAAACCAAAATATATTGCAAGAGCCAAGACTTGAACCTTGGACCCCTTGCTTCCTCTATGGCGTCACTTCGTTGTCCCGTAAGTGGCACCACCTTGCCACTACACTACACTCCTTTTTGTGTCATCTTTTACCCCTTTACTCTTAAAAGCCCAAACGCCAATTGCATCACCTGTTCATAAAATTAAAATTTCGAAGACTACCACGGATTTAACTTAAGTTTGGGCCTTCTAAAGGCCCACTAACCTACTAAAATATATATTTTAACTAACCAGAACACACACAAATTTTAAAAATCACAGAAACACAGAAAACCCGAAAATTGGGGCGTTACAGCAAATTAGGGGCTAATTTGTGAAATATGTAAATTTAGTGGTTGAAATGTAAAATAAATGAAAATGTTGGATTCTATAAGCATGAAAAAGGTCTGACTAGGCATGAGCAGCAAAGAAATTGAATGAATTTCATTTTACGAGCCTAGGGGCAAAAGTATAAATATGATAAAGTTTAGGGGTAAAAATGCAATTTTACAAAAAAATGTGAATTTGGGCTAATTTGAGTAGCATGATGAGTAAATAAATTAAATGTGCTGTTATAGATCAAGGAAGACGAGATTCAAGCTTAGAATGGGGAAAAAACAAATAGCATAAGGAATAAGTCCTTTTCATCGATTGTGTTGACGAGGTAAGTCCGTGTGATTAAATAAGCATGATATCTATGCTATTGTTAATATACTTGAAATCTATCTTGCTATCATTGTATTGAATTATATGTTGATGATATTGTACATGAGAAAGCGATGCCAAATGTTAATAACATTTGGGTTATGATTGAATACATTGGAAATTTGATGGAATATGATATTTCATTGAAACGAGTAAGTTGTATGTAAATAATACAACTACATTATTATTATTATATGTGTTTGAATTGATATAGCATAAATTACTTGTTTATGGAAATGGTTATTTATGATGAATATTAAGATAGTAGAACTCCCATTTGAACCTTAAGAAATAAATCGAATATTCATGCCATGACATTCGGGTTATTTGTGTACTAGTGTACGACATGTCTGGGACAAGCATCGGCCACATTATGAGAGCCAGTGTAAGACCATGTCTAGAACATGGCATTGGTGTTGAGATGAGAGCTAGTGTAATACATGTCTAGGACATGCATCGGCCTCGAGATGTAAGCCAGTGTAAGACATTTCTAGGACTTGCATCAGCTACGAGATGTGTCAGTGTAAGACCATGTCTGGGACATGGCATCGGCACAGATATGTGAAAGCTAGCGTAAGACCATGTCTGGGACATGACGTTGGCCTCGATTTCAATAGTCAGTGTAAGACCATGTCTGGGACATGCCATCGACTTGATGGATGAGCTAGTGTAAGACCATGTCTAGGACATGGCATCGACATTATACCCTATATTTGAGGCTTAGTGAATATTCGATAGCATTCCAAATGGTTCAACGATGAGAGTTACAATTTAAGTTAAACAAGAAAAGTATAACCATGTTGTGAGTGGTACTAGTACTTACATGAAATTGATGAAATCTAAATTCAATTCATGTTGTATGATTAGTAAGGAATGAATATGAGCATTTTGAGTAACACAGGTATATATGCCAAGCTCATGAGAAATGATTTTGGTTCATGATGCACATTTGGTGAAGATGTAAGTAGGTAATTCATGCCTATGAGAATGATTTTGTAATGATCTTGTGATTATAGGTCCATACTTATGATGTATAAATACGTATTTTTACCAATGTGGTGTAAATAAATTAATAAGGTATGATAAGCTTAGTATCATTAATTTACACTAAAGCAATTTTTGACAGCAACCGTAGTTTGAGTTTGAAAATCCACTAAATATTGTTGAAATTGAGTTAGAGGCTGAATAAAATATTATATTAAAGCTTAATGAGTCTAGTTTTACATAGAAGAAATAGTGTAAGCAAAAGAGTTTCATATTATGAAATATTTAAATTGTTGTGAGACAGAGTCAGAATGATTTTGAAATCCCCCATTCTAATTTGACAAAATCATTGAAAATTGTAGAAAACATAGTTATAGGTTAAAATTTAAATGATTAGAATCCTTAATTAGTCTGTTTTCAAAAGAAACAAACAAGAACATCATTCAAATAACATGTGAGGAGATAATTAATTTTTAGTAAAGAAAGATTTAAGCTGTCAAATTGCAGAACATGGGTGATTTTGAAGAATAAACTATACTAATTGACTAAACAAAAAAATTATAAAAATTTTATGGTAAGAAGATATGTAAGTACAGTTTCAGGGAAAACTAGCAGATCTTAATTTGGAGTTTCGTAGCTCAAGATATAAATAATTTAGTAACTATGACTCGAGAAAACAGCTCGACCTGAACATAAGTAAAAGTGCAAATATGGTTGTATTACCTTGAGAAGCAAGTTATTTTCATACGGTTTAACTAAGCTATAAAGCTTACTCCCTTTCTTTTCTTTTCTTTAGTGTTGACAGGTTAGTTCGGGGTTGGAGATCGTCGGAGGCAACATCACACTATCAAGTTACTTCCTTTGGAAGAATGAAGCATATATTAGAAATTTCAAGTGAGTGGCATGTTTAGGGATCTAGTTTATTGACATGTATTATTTTTCTTTGGCTAAATGTATTGGCTTAAATTGAGTTATATGTATATGGCCATGAGATGTGGCTCATATTCATTATGGCTTGTAAACCTAGCTATTCATGTCATGTGTAAGGCTTATGATGTGATTATGTTTGTTTGCCATGCATGGTTGCTAATATGACATGTGTGTTGGATATATGATCTATGACCAATTGGGGTGGTCAAGCCATGTAGGAATTGCACGTTACAAAAACAACGTGATAATAGTTGAACATGAGTACTTGATGGATAAGTTGGTAACCCTAGTATAATGGTAAAAGTGATCATCAAAATGACAAGTCTTATGAATGTGAATTAAGGAATCTAGACTTGGTATTACATGAGGAGATGCATTGCTTGCTTATAAGAGGACATGTTAATTTTATGAATATGTCTTAATAAAGAGTGTTTAATCACTAAAATGATGCCATAAATTGTGGTTTAAATATGTATAAGGTTGTAAGGTTTTATGGGTAACATGAAGGCCTGGAAAATATGCCAAGCTCATAAGAAATGATTTCGGTTCATGATGCACATTTGGTGAAGATGTAAGTAGGTAATTCATGCCTATGAGAATGATTTTGTAATGATCTTGTGATTATAGGTCTATACTTATGATGTATAAATACATATTTTTACCAATGTGGTGCAAATAAAATAATAAGGTGCGATAAACTTAGTATCATTAATTTACACTAAAGCAGTTTTTGACAGTAATCGTAGTCCGAGTTTGAAAATCCACTAAATATTGTGGAAATTGAGTTAGAGGCTGAATAAAATATTATATTAAAGCTTAATGAGTCTCGTTTCACATAGAAGAAACAGTGTAAGCAAAAGAGTTTCATATTATGAAATATTTAAATTGTTGTGAGACAGAGTTAGAATGATTTTGAAATCCCCCATTCTAATTTGAGAAAATCATTGAAAATTGTAAAAAACATAGTTATAGGTTAAAATTTAAATGATTAGAATCCTTAATTAGTCTGTTTTCAAAAGTACCAAACAAGAACATCATTCGAATAACGTGTAAGGAGATAATTAATTTTTAGTAAAGAAAGGTTTAAGTTGTTAAACAACAGAACAAGGATGATTTTGAAGAATAAACTATACTAATTGACTAAACAAAAAAATTATAAAAATTTTATGGTAAGAAGATATGTGAGTATAGTTTCAGGGAAATTTAGCAGATCTTAATTTGGAGTTCTGTAGCTCAAGATATAAATAATTTAGTAACTATGACTCGAGAAAATAGCTCGACCTGAACATAAGTAAAAGTGCAAATATGGTTGTATTACCTTGAGAAGCAAGTTGATAAATTGCTTATTATTTTCATACGGTTCAACTAAGCTATAAAGCTTACTCCCTTCCTTTTCTTTTCTTTAGTGTTGACAGGTTAGTTCGGGGTTGGAGATCGTCAGAGGCAACATCACACTATCAAGTCACTTCCTTTGGAAGAATGAAGCATATATTAGAAATTTCAAGTGGGTGGCATGTTTAGGGATCTAGTTTATTGACATGTGTTATTTTGCTTTGGCCAAATGTATTGGCTTATACTGAGTTATATGTATATGGCCATGAGATGTGGCTCATATTCATTATGGCTTGTAAACCTAGCTATTCATGTCATGTGTAAGGCTTATGATGTGATTATGTTTGTTTGTCATGCATGGTTGCTAATATGACATGTGTGTTGGATATATGATCTATGACCAATTGAGGTGGTCATAGCCATGTAGTAATTGCACGTTATAAAAACAACGTGATAATGGTTGAACATGAGTACTTGATGGATAAGTTGGTAACCCTAGTATAATGGTAAAAGTGATCATCAAAATGACAAGTCTTATGAATGTGAATTAAGGAATCTAGACTTGGTATTGCATGAGGAGATGCATTGCTTGCTTATAAGAGGACATGTTAATTTTATGAAGATGTCTTAATAAAGACTGTTTAAGCACTAAAATGATGCCATGAATTGTGGTTTAAATGTGTATAAGGTTGTAAGTGTAACACCCCAAACCCGGCCTGGACGTTATGACCGGATCTGATGCGCCACATTGATGCGTTCAAAACATTCTGTATTACTTAGTTTGGAAAAGCTGAGTTGGTGTTGTAAAAGACACTTTTAAAGGTAGGTTAAAGTGAATAGAAGCTGTGCACCAGGTAAGAAACCAGGAAAAAGAGGAGGTGAGTCCGTCGGACTGCTTAAGTACCAAGCTCTTCCGGATCCAATCCTAGACATGCACACCACCATTGCCACACTCTAACATCTCGTATAATTTTGAGAAAATCGTTTGATTATGTCCGTCTTAAGAAAATGTTTAAGTTGAAAAGCGTTTGTTTAAAATATTTATTTCCTTGGAAAAACATTTACTTTATGGAAACTTTGCGCGTCATCGTGATCTTTTAAAAATCAAGTAGTTTTTATAAAAGCGAACCCTAGTGCTAACCGGTTTAATAATCCCCAAAATAAAAATAATTAAAAAGAGCGGCCTTATTACAACTTTAAACATAATAAAAATAAAATAATCCAAATTAAATGCTAAACTTATTTAAAATTGGCAATCCATCTTCATGGCCACTCTGAATCCCTTGACTCCAAGTCCACCAACTAGGGCTCACCGCAAGGAGGGAAGAGGAAGGGGTGAGTTTGGAAAACTCGGTGTATCTGAAACCCATCCAAAGCCCAATTCAGCTCGAGCCCATTGGGCCTAAGCCCTATTCAGAGATAACGAGACACATGAGGTCAAGCCCTTTTCGAATCTGATAGTAAGGCCTTAGCCCTTTTACATAACAGTGTGGCCCATAGGCCCGATTCGATAACATGAGTATCAATGAAATAATGAATGCAAGCCCATCCGGGAGACTACTCAACCCACCAACCGCTACACCGCCTGTACCAGCCCTACACACCTTGTGGGGAATATCTCAACCCACCCAAATTACACACCACAGTTGCAAAAGAACTGCTCAAATTCATCGATTGAGGCAAAGCCTCAAGATCGTGGATGAACCACTTTCAATACTTCCTCCATTAATACCCCAACCCCATGCAGCAGATATTAATAAAAGCATATCATGTAAAATACAACATTGATCAATCATGCAGTTCACCAATTTAAAACCCTAGGGTATATCGGTAATTTTGCTCTTTAGGGGTAATTTGGTAATTTTGCTCTTTAGGGTAATTTAAGTGATCTCACGCTCTTGCACAAGCTATTTCATAATTTTTATCGGTTTTATGCAATTTGATTCCACCATCTACCTAATGAGCTAATTTGCCCATCTCTTACCCATATTGGTCCGTAAGCCCATTGGGCCCAGTTTTGGCCTATCAAGCCCTTTTTCCGAAATACGCTAAAGCATCACGACGTGCTTACCACCTTGCGGTGCCAGATCTAACAATTCCTCTATGACTTGAGAGCATTCACATACTTACATGACCATGAAATGCCGGAATTTGGCATTTAAACTTTTGCGAATTGAACTAAGAAAGGGTGTTCGGTACACACGATTCATGACGGCGCTTCGAGATCCCTTCGATGTCCTACAATTTATTAGCACAGTTCTTATTTACAAACCATAATCACTAAACCCCAAAACTTACTTATCCATGATCGAACCATATCCCTAAAAACCTTTGAAACCTTACCTTTTTGCCAAAATCGATAGTTAGCTCCGAATCCGATTGCTCCAATGAACCACGCCTTAGATTCAACGCTTAAGAAGACTCTAGTCACCGAAAGAAAACATCAGTTAAAGACTCTTAGAGCCATATGCCCAAATCGACAGCCTCCCTAATTTTAGGGACTTGACTTTTCTTAACTTTGCAAAATAAGAACAGATCCGAGATGATACGTACTTACCCTTACTCCCACTTGATTTCCACGCAATCTAGTGTAGATTTATCTATCAAACGACGGTAGAACTCGATTCCCCAAAGTCTTGAAGTTTCGGCTATAAGCCCCCAAATCTATGGTTTTTCGGCTTTTGTGTGATGAAGAAGATGATAATGTGGGGCTACAACCTTGAAGTAGAATTGCGGTCAGAGATCTAGGATTAAGAAAAGATAATTGCAAATTAATAAAAACAAAAGAACATAGGAGAACACGGCTTTGAAGAAATCGGCACAAGCAATGATCACGGATTTCACTTTTATGGATTCGGCAAAAGTATTGATGAATAGCGGTATGATGAATAGTTTTGAAGAAGAAGAAAGAAAAAATAGAAGAAGAGGATTAGGGAGGTGGTAGTTTGGCTAGAGAGGAAAAAGAGAGGAAAAACAACCCTAAGGTGTTACAATGAGAAGAAAACGGCACCACTCAATACCCTAAGTGCCGAAATACTAACAACATAGCCCCTGCCGATTTTTCCCTCTTCAATTCCCATAATTGACCAACTCCTAGCCTCATCCAAATCCTTAAATCTCTCCCTTATCCCTCCTTAATCCAAGCATTTAAACCGATCCAACTCTCCTTTAGCGTAATCCACCGAACTCCAACACTTACCCTCCCGCACTAAAAAATAAATACATCTATTTGCCAACACAGGAATCGATCCCTTGCCTTCCCAAAGCTCCACACGCCACTTTTCTAGGAGCCTAGTGGCGTCACCCTTGCCACTTAACCAAGGCTCTTTTTGTGATGCAATTTACCCATCACTCCACTTAAGACCACTTAGCCAGAACCCCTAACTCCTAAGTCTAAAATTCCAAAAATTCAACTGGGTTTTGGCCAACTCATGGGCCTTCTATAAGCCCATTTACCTACTCAAAATACTAATTCCACATCCAAATACAAAATTTTAAAAATCTTTACAAAATATTGAAAATCGCGAATAAACCCGAAAATCAGGATGTTACAACTCTACCCTCCTTAAAGAAATTTCGACCTCGAAATTTTACCTTATCAGAACAGTTGAGGGTATTGTTGCTGCATAGCCTCCTCAGTCTCCCACGTAGCTTCCTCCTTGCAATGGTTTCTCCAAAGAACTTTCACTAGTGGAATTGATTTCCTTCTCAACATCTTGACGTCACGATCAAGTATTTGCACAGGTTCCTCTTCGAAGGTTAAATCTAGCTGTACTTCAATTTCAGCAACTGGTATGATATGAGTTGGGTCAGATCGATACCGCCTCAACATGGATACATGAAAAGCGTCGTGGATACGATGCGATTACGGTGGCAACTCTAGTGATAAGCCTTTGGTCCAACCCGCTTAACAACTCGGTAAGGCCCAATAAACCGTGGGCTCGACACCCTTCTTACCAAATCTCAAAATTTTCTTCCAAGGGATACCTTCAAGAAAACCATATCCCCACAATGAACTCAATCTCTTTGCGCTTCAAATTCACATCGACTTACGTCTATCGGACGCCTCCTTTAACCGACCCTTATCGCCTTAACCTTGCTTTGATTATGCGCCACCAATTCCGGTCCAAGCACTCGTCGTTCACCCAACTCGTCCAACACGTCGATTGTACGACATCTTCGCCCATAAAGCGCTTCATATGGTGCCATCTGAATGCTTGCTTGATAGTCTGTTATTGTACGCAAACTCCGCCAATGGTAAGTAGTCCTCCCAACTTCCACGAAAATCGATGATACAACCTCTCAACATATCCTCCGAACACGAATAACCCTTTTCATTGTCCATCATGCGTGAGTGAAAAGCGATGCTAAAATCCAATCGTGTTCCCAACGCTTCTTGCAACTTCCGCCAAAACCGAGACGTAAACCTAGGGTCTCGATCGAGATTATTGACACGGCACCCCATGCAATCGCACTACCTCCGCCACATATAGCTTAGCCAACTTTTGTAGTGAGTAGTCGATGCGACAGTATGAAATGAGCGATTTTGTTAACCTATCCACAACTACCCACACCGAATCTTTCTTGGTGGGTGTCAAAGGTAACCCACTCACAAAGTCCATTGTTACTCTTTCCCACTTCCATAGTGGAATTTCACTAGTTGTAGTAATCCCGACGGCAGTTGGTGCTCAGCCTTAACCTGCTGGCACGTCAGACATTTCCCAACAAATTCAGTCACCTCTCGTTTTAATCCGGGCCACTAGTACACCTCTCGCAAGTCTCGGTATAACTTATTCCCTCCAGGATGCATGGCACAGAGTCCACCATGAGCCTCTTTTTGAATTAACTGCCTCAATTCAGGATCCTTTGGAATACAAACCCTTCCACGAAAACACAGAACTCCTTCACTGTTCAACCCAAAATCCTCGTTCTCACCACTCTTAACTTGCTGGAACCGAAGAGCTAATGAATCGTCCTTCAACTGTTTTTCCTTAATCTGTTTAGTCCAAGTAGGCCTTACTTGCAGTTTTGCCAACAAGCTTCCATCATCGAATAGACTTAATCGTGCGAACAAGGCTCTCAAATCCGTAACAACCCTTCGACTCAATGCATCCGCCACCACATTAGCCTTTCCTGGGTGGTACTCTATCGAACATCGTAGTCTTTAAGCAACTCCACCCACCTTCGTTGCCTAAGGTTCAACTCCTTACGAGTCAACAAATACTTTAAGCTCTTATGATCGTGTATATGATGCACTTCTCCCCAAATAAGTAATGTCTCCAAATTTTTAACACAAAAATCACATTGCTAGCTCCAAATCATGCATAGGGTAATTCACCTCATGAGCCTTAAGTCGTCGTGATGCATAGCGACCACCTTGCCCTCTTGCATCGATCGCAACCTAACCCCACATGCGACGCATCGCTATATATCTGGTGAAGTCCTTCCCGGACACGGTTGAATCAACACCGGCGCTTCGGTCAATACCTTTTTCAAGCGATCAAAAGCTTTTCTTTGTTTCTCGGTCGAGACAAATGGTACTCCTTTCCTTATGAGTTTTGTCAAGGCGCCGCCATCACCGAGAAACCCTCCAAAACCTTCAGTAGTAACCGCCAACCCTAGGAAACTCGAATTTCGATCTTGACCTAGGTGGCTTCCATTCCGAATAGCTTCAATTTTACGAGGATCCACCTTAATCCCTCGGCAGAGACCACATGCCCTAGGAAGGTTACCTCTTTCAACCGAATTCACACTTGCTAAATTTCGCATAGAGCTCCTTCTCCTTAACACTTGCAGACTGTCACGGAGATGCTCATCATGCTTCGCCTCCGTTTGAGTATACCAAGATATCGTCGATAAAGACGACTACAAACCGATCCAAGTAAGGTTGGAATACTCGATTCATCGAGATCCATAAAAAGCTGCAGTGCGTTCGTTAGCCCAAAGCGGCATGACCACAAACTCATAATGTCCATATCGAGTTCAAATCTTTGTCTTATGAATATCCCTTCTTTTACCCTTAGTGATGGTATCCGAGCGAAGATCGATTTTGGAGAATCTGAAGCTCCCTAAATTGATCGAACAGGTCATCAATCCTTGGTAGTGGATACTTATTCTTAATCGTCGGTTTGTTCAATGGCGATAATCGATCACATGCGCATCGTTCCGTCCTTCTTCTTTACAAGCAGACCGGTGCTCCCCAAGGAGACACACTAGGCCTAAT
The DNA here is from genome assembly GCF_025698485.1 of Gossypium arboreum. Taxonomy (NCBI): domain Eukaryota; kingdom Viridiplantae; phylum Streptophyta; class Magnoliopsida; order Malvales; family Malvaceae; genus Gossypium; species Gossypium arboreum. Next base: position 14,678,809 of record NC_069078.1, on the reverse strand, counting down.
GAAGCCTCTATCTAATAGCTCTTGAATTTGAGCCTTCGCCCACCAACTCCTTGGTGCCATCCTATAGGGTGCAATAGAGACCGGAGCGTCCACAGTAACAAATCGATTCCAAACTCAACTTTCCGATTGGGAGGTAATCCAGAAGCTCTTCCGGAAAACATCCCGAATTCCCTAACGATTCGATGGTCTCCACATCGGATCCTCGCCAACTTGACTTACCAAAGCGGATATGCCTCGCATCCCTTGCGCATCGGTTTCTCGACCCTCAACGCCGATACTACATTGGATAAGTAATCCTTCGTTCTCCAATGATCATAACCTCTTCATCATTGGCAGTTCTTAACACCATCCTCTTAGTTGCACAATCCAAAGTTGCCTTATGCTTGGTCAACCAATCCATCCCTAGGATCGGATCAATTCTTCAAACGGTAACTCCATCAAATCCCCACGAAAACCTTGCCTTGAATCTCCGAGGCACCTCCTTGAAGAGTTTCTCTACCTTAACCGAATGACCTAAAGGACTTATCACAGACACCCCACATACAGATCTCCTCGAATCGCATGCCCAGTGCCCCGTAAATGTTATATGCCACATACGAATGGGTTGATCCCACATCAATCGAGAAGAAATATAAGGTACACCATAGATAAAAAGGTACGATTATGACATCGGTCGTCACCTCCTCATGGCGACAGTAGCATACACCAAAGTGGCCGACGAGCATCCGCGTTACCAATACCCTACCGGGTGCCCCACGTCCATGGCCATTACCTCCATGACGTTGTCCACGACCTCTTAGCAGCGGTGGTCCATCCCTCACAGGTTGAGCCGGTCGCTCAGCCCCTTGTTCGGCCACTTGAGCTGGAGTGGCCCTCCTAGGACAATCCTTAATCCTATGCTCCTTAGACCCACAACGAAAACAAGCCCCAGAACGCTTCCAGCACTCTCCTTGATGCATTCTGCCGCAATCTCCACAAGCTTGCAGTCTACCTGTGTTCACCGGAACTGCTCGAACCGGTTCCCCCATCCTAGCTCTCTTAACATTTCGATTCTGACACCATTGGTCCAGCATCCCTCCTGAACCGATTCCGGTCCTTATCACGATTCCTCCGTTCGGTTTGCTTCACTTTCTCGGCTATCTTAGCCTTCTCTACCAGTGCAGCGAAATCTCGCTCCCTCTGCGGAGCTATGAGCACCCTTAACTCATCTCTAAGGCCATCCTCAAAACGTACGCTGCGCTCATATTCAATGGAAACGATGCCATTAGCATACCGACTCAATCGTAGAAACTCCGCCTCATATTCAGCAATGGTCTTATTTCCCTGAGTCAGATTCAGGAACTCCTTTCTGCGTGCATCTACATAGCTAGCTCCAACATATTTCGCCTTAAAGGTCTATTTGAACAGCTCCCATGTTACCCTCTCAGCTGGGGTACCTTCTCTCACAGTAATCCACCACTAATACGCTTCATCCCGCAAAGAACGACATCGCCCCTTTCAACTTCGCTCTCTGGCGGTCCAGTCGTCCATGATCCGCTCTGTGGCTTCCAACCAAGATTACCACATTTGGGGCCACTCTAGATACGCCCTAAAATCTCACTCCGTTGGCCCAAAGTCGTTCGAAACGGACCCCTATTCATGGGCCCGACGTTAGCTCGGCCACCCTTTCCAAAACCCTCAACATGGCACGAGACAAAGCGTCATCCCTGCGGCCGGTCAAGCGGCCCATTTTCATTAGTCGGTGGTGGGCGTACCCGCCCGGCACGTGTTCGATGACGCCGATCCGGCTTGAGTGCTACCTCGGCCTCGACCACGGCCTCTTCCTCGAGTAGCCCTTGTACTCATAACGATTTATCGATTACGAATTTTATGACATTAGTTTCTTGGTTTCCTGCTTAATACCGAATGTCTTATGAGCAGATAAAGTTTTAAAGTTATTTCAAGCAATCATAATTTAGCTATGGTTCCGATCTTGTAGTCCTAATACTACATCATCAATAGCTCTATCTCTAAGGCTCAAGATACTATCTACGATATTATTTACATGCAAGACAAGTATATATATAGAGTAGAAAGATACTTACAGACTTGGTGTAGGGATTCGATGTGCCACTCATTTATCGGTCTATTTAAAATTTCAAATACCATGTTTTTGTTTAGAAAATAAAAGATTTTATTTGAAAACACTTTTATTTTAAAACTATTGATTTAACCCGTTTAACAAATAGAAAAAAACTTGAACATCTTGAAAAACTTACCATTTCTAAAAATACCCTTCTTAGGCCCAAGTTTTTGAAAAGATTTTGGACCGATCCACACCGAGTTGTTGCAACCAGAGCTCGATACCACTAAATGTAACACCCCAAACCCGGCTGGACGTTATGACCAGATCGATCGCCACATTGATGCGTTCAAAACATTTCAGTATTACTTAGTTTGGAAAAGTTGAGTTGGTGTTGTAAAGACACTTTTAAAGGTAGGTTAAAGTGAATAGAAGGCATGCACCGGTAGGAAACCGGGAAAAGAGGAGGTGAGTCCGTCGGATTGCTTAAGTACCAAGCTCTTCCGGATCCAATCCTAGACATGCACACCACCATTGCCACACTCTAACATCTCGTATAATTTTGAGAAAATCGTTTGATTATGTCCGTCTTAAGAAAATGTTTAAGTTGAAAACGTTTGTTTAAAATATTTATTTCCTTGGAAAAACATTTACTTTGCGGAAACTTTGCGCGTCATCGTGATCTTTTAAAAATCAAGTAGTTTTTATAAAACGAACCCTAGTGCTAACCAGTTTAATAATCTTGGAGATTTAATTTGTAGATATCCTTTAATCTTGACCATTGATGTAATTGATCTGTACCGTTGGATTTGGGGAGGCTCAACTATAAATAGAGGCCTCTCCCTTCATTGTAAAACACTTGAGTTTTGGGAAGCAATAAGAATTCTTGAGAGCATTCACTCAAATTTCTCTCCCTCTTGCGTTCTTACTCTCTGTGGTTTGTTCTTATTTTATTCTTCGTCTATCTTAGTTTTTCAACCTTTTTTTATTTTAATTTCTTCATTTTTCAAATATGTATATTTATTCCTATCTTTTATACATTTGATTATGTATTTTATATATTATAATATTTAACCTTTTTATATAGTTTATTTTCAAATATATATTTTCTATGCGTGTATATATATTATATTATCATTTCATGTATTTTGAACTATTGCAATATATTTTTATAATTTGTAAATGTTCTATTTATTCATTTTTTAGTGTATGTCATTTATCTTATTTGTGCATAGTTTCATTTTTTATATGCCATGTTTAATTATTTCTTTTATGTGCTATTTTATGATATATATTGTTGTATAATTTTTGCATGTATTATGTTTTTCTTTTAGTTTACTCATGTTTTTATTTGTTTATTATCTTATATTTACCTAGTATGATTTTTTTCATTAAACGTATGTTCATGTTATTTAGTTTTGTCTTAATGATATTATTTATGTTTGTATGGAAATGTTAGAATATTTTGTACATCTATGCTTCATGATGCATTAATATGTCATCCTAAAACGTCATTTAAAATAATATTCCAAGGTTTTTTTTTCTAAAAAAAAATAAAAGGCAATGCTTGATGTTTGGAAACTTCGAGAAAGGTAGTGCCCTAACTTACTGGGTTGCGACTTTTCTCGTTGAATTCGAATAGTCAAGCACCCTTCTAAGTTATTTTGAGTTTTCAAAACTTAAACAATTATTTCGAGATTTCAAAACTTAGTGTCCTAACTTACTGGATATGGCGTTTTGTTGTTTCGAGATAGAAATTTTAGAAAGACGAGCTTAGTTTCGAAGGTTTTAAAATGTTGCGTCCTAACTTACTAGATGTGATGTTTTGACTCGTTTAAAATGAGCCTTAATTTTCAAAATTGAGACATTCTAATTAAAAGAGGTTTGCATATTAAAACTTTCAAATTTCCGACAGTAAAGACACTTGATAACCAATTAGGTACCAATTTTTGGGCGTTACGAGGGTACTAACCCTTCCTCGCAAATGAATCGACTCTAAATCCATTTTCTCGACTTTCGTAGACCAAAATTAATGTTTTAAATCAAAACATTTTATAAGGTGATCAATCACACCTAAAAGATTAGTGGCGACTCCGTTTCGTTTTTCTTAAAGTCGATTCCCATTTTCTAAAACTCGATTTAAAAATGGTCTCGGCGACAAGCGACTCATCGGGGACTAATAAGAGAGTCAAGCCGTGTAATTGATTATCTCTTGTCTTAATGTCGAAAATTAAAAATTTTAAAATTTAATCCTCTTTGCATCACATGTGTTTGTATTATTACATGTGTTGCTATATTATGATACGCGTTGCATTTGCATGACCTTTGTGGTCACACCCTTAATTGGGATTGAGAAGCTACGCCTTCGTGAGGTTTTCGCCTCCGTGCAGGATAGTGGATCACTTTCGGGATACATCCGTACTTATGGTTTTGTGAGATTTTCATCTCTGTGTAGCCATAGGGAAATGTATTCCCCTGAACTGAACTTGATTCAAATGAGCCTATAATGGGTGAGGATCGAGGAATCTGCTGGTTCGGGTACCTCAAACTTTAGAAACAAACCACATATAGAAAAACCGTAAGAGCTCAATATAGATAGAATTATACTTAGGTTATCTTTGTGTTTATTAATATCATATGATCTTGTTGTTTTCTTTCTTTTGTGCATGTCATTTTTCATTTAAAAGGTATCGATTCACGGTCAGTTTCTAAGTTAGAAAGTTTTATTATGGAGAACGGACTTCTTGATAGAATGGAGGGCAACGCTAACGTCCATAAATGGTCAAAGGAAACGCTGAAGGGTACACATTAGAATTATGGGGTTACACTCGCATCAGCGTGGCGCAAAATAATCTCCAGGAGTTAAAGGAAATATGGGATCAATGGAGTAATGAAGCCAAGCAGTTGTTCTACAATAACTAAGGGGACTTGCAGTATTTGCTTGACAGGAGGATAAATGAGCAATTCAAAGTGAGTGTGGGAGTATTGATGGACACTTCTACCATTATAGCATTTCTCTTTCATATGAAGACGGTTACCATGTGGATGGTAAGGGTATTGGAAGGAAAGTGATTGATAGAGTGCATGAGACCTACAAAAATGAGTTGGATGGAAATAATTTTGCCTATGATGGTAAAAAGCTCGTTTACTATAGGACTGCTACCAAACAACAAGCTTGAGTTTACTATTGTACTTATCAGAAACAATGGAAATACAAGCCCCAATGGTCTGGATAGCTTAAGTAAGTGTGAAAGAAAGCAATTAAAGAAGACTGTATCATACAAAGACCTTTAGAGATTAGCTATGCTACGAAGGTACCGAGGCAGGATGCTCTGCGTGGGTAGAAATCTGAAAGCTCTCAAGAAACATTGAGGATATAGGATATTATTTTAAGGTAGGACACTACAGAACGGGATACCTACATTCGCTAATCTATCTCAAAATAATCGAACAACTTCACAGTCTTGGAGGAGGTGCCCTTAGTGCTGCAATTACCCCAGGTGAGGTCGTAGCTCAAACTCGGGAGGCGGTGATTATTCTAGACATTGGCGGCATAGGTGACATATTGAGCACCAATATGAGCTACAATCGATCGTGGCCAAGAGTTTTTTTTGTTGTTAAAACTTTAGGCATTAGGGCGAAAGCATATTTGTAATCCATTTATATGTAAAGATATTCTTTTTCTAAATAAAGTTTTTTAAATGAGATTGAATCGAGATCGATACCTTTTGCATTCATTTGCATTTTATAGCATTTCATTGCATCATTTGCATTCAAAATTATAAAAAGACCCTAATTAGTTAAAGTTATTAAAAAGAGAAAGAAAAAAAGAGAGAGAGAAGAGGGTCACGGCTGAGTGAAAAAGAAGTTGAATGGTAATTAATGAAGTTCCCTTACATATCCCCGACTTTTGTGTCAGGAGGGATAACTTACCCGAAGAAGGGGGTTTGGAAATGAAAATCATCCCATCAATGTCATACATAAGGAAAGGACAGAAAAAAGAAACCTTGAGGGCATTCGCCCTTACGAACCGGGAAGTTATTTAAACAATTGGACTGTAGAAGAACTTCCTGTAATCTTGAGTAATTTTACGGAGTAATATTCAGAACACTCTTGTTGTTCTAAAGCCTAGGAGTAATGAGATTTCTTTTGAGAAGTGGGCTCATGTTCAGACATTTTTATTTTCAATAATACATACTTTTATTATTTATCCGAGTAAATATTCTTTCATTCTGATTCTTTTGACCTTTGACATTCTTTATAAATTTTCATTTCATGTAAATAGTCATTCTTGAATTCATTTATTCCTTGTATATTCTTTTGTGTGCCTATCATAGATCCCTAGATATCAATGACACGGGCAACGATACTACAGATTTAGAGTTCCTTTTGAGTGTGATATGTGTTTAGAGGAATCTCAGTACTTTGAAGGTGACAGAAATTGTGACTTGTTTCTGAATTTGTTGAAAATGGTTTTTACCCCATGAAGTGGTGGTAGGAAATATAGCCTTAGAGAAAGGAAAGATTGTGAAATTGGAATTAGCTGAGGGGACAAAACAAGACCTTGTTGAGAATATTATAGGAATTCAAAAATGTGGTCCAAAGATGCATGCAGGAGGATTTGCAATTGCTAGGATAAACATGAGGTTTTGGGACACTGTTGGTCCACAATGGAAAGGGATCGCATCAGTTGTACAATGAATGCCAAATTTAAAGGAGTCAAGACTTATGGGGCATGTATGTTATGGGCCCGAGCTCATCAAAAGTTTCAAGCTGACAATGACTCATCTTTGTAGACGTCAACTACTCCATTAAGAGGGGGAGATAGCTTCATATGCCAATATTACAAAGTCAAAAGTCATCCATTTCAAAAAAAAAAGATTATATATAACTGCACAATGCCAAAAGTTTGCAGTTTTTTCAAAGATAATGTGCCATACCACAGTACAACAAAGGTTGCCAAAAGAAAAGAAAAAGAAGGAAAAAAAACAAATTACAGAAGATGACCGAGACTGGTAAAAATTGGCATAAGAAACTACATGCGCTCTCTATGCTTCTGTTGGGGCAAACACCTTCAATTCTAGTTGTTTCAAAGGTTCCAACCATCATCCTTGGAATGGGTGCATTGTTTGGCTTTCTGAAGCGATCGATGTCTTTGTCAATAGCTGCGATGGTTAGCTCCAAAGGTGGCCATTGATTTCCACTATGGGGCATCGGCCGTACGATCTCTGAAGCTTAAAATGATAGATTCTTTCTTCAAAACCAGTTTCTAACAAAGTGGATGGCGGTATCATGAAGGAAGCTCTCTTAGACTTCCATACAAGTTCAGGGAAGAGGAAACCTGATCAAATCATTATTTTCAGGGATGGGGTTAGCGATTCTTAATTCAATCAAGTTATTGAGGCTTGCAAGTTCCTTGACGAGAAGTGGAACCCTAAAGATTGTGGTTATTGTTGTACGAAAAACCATCATACCAAGTTTTTTCAGTAGGGATCTCCTGACAATGTGCTACATGGTACTGCCATTGACAACAAAGTATGCCATCCAAAGAACAATGATTTTTACCTTGGTACCCATGCTGGAATGATCGGAATCACGAGGCAGACCCACTATCATGTTCTCTTAGACCAGGCTGGGTTTTCGGCTGATGATCTGCAAGAGTTTGTTCATTCTCTATCCTATATGTATCAAAGGAGCACCACAGCCATATTTGTTGTGGCTCCTATTTGCTACGCTCATTTGGCAGCTTCACAGTTGGGGGCAATTTATGAAGATTAGGGATGCTTTAGAAACATCGTCGAGTTATGGTGGAATGTATGCTCCGGGAGTAATCTCTGTACCTCTGCTTTCCAGGGAAGGATAAAGTCAGCAACTTCATTCTTGTGCGCTGAAAATCATTGAACCCTCTTTTTGTAGGGTTTGACAAACAATAGCCATGACTGCTGCTGGGGCAATCCATTTCTCATGGGTTTATGAATCAAGATTTTTCCTCCAAGCTTTGATGGAGTCAAGAATTGAATACCTCTAGTAAACTTAACTTGAAAGTATTCATCCTAAGCAAATGTACCAAGAATGGATGACACAGACTTATGACAAAGAAGGTTCGTCCAAAAGAATTTCATAAAGGAAACCTTGTGCTGAAAGAGATCCTTCCCATGCAAAAGGATGTTGAATTGGGAAGGGCCATATGTTGCGAAGAGGGCTTTCTCTAGAGGGGCACTGATTTTGACAAGAAATGGATAGGAAGAATTTATCTGAGCTAGTAAATTCCGACTCGGTCAAGGAGTACTTTGTCTGAAGGAGAAGGGAAGCCAAGGTGAAAACCCGCAAAGGGCATTTTGGGACTTCTATTTCAAAAAAAAAAAGAAAAGAAAAAGAGAAAAAAAATAAAAAGAAAAAAATAAAAAAATAAAAAATAAAAAATGGAGAGGCCAAGGTGAAAACCCACAAAGGGCGCCTTGAGACCAAAAGGGTTTTGAGTTGAAAACCCAAAAGGGCAGCTCAAATTTGGAAAGTCATGCAGTGAACTTGCTATACCGGATTCGACGAGAAGTGAAGTATGTTACATATTGAGGCATCAACGAATTACTTCGGATCTTTTAAACACATGTTGAACTCAAGAAAGTCTTCATGGAGCTGGTGTATAGACGCTCAAGCGGCAATATCTGGGGCATCTGATTTCTGTCCTATTTACTATCTTTGGATCATTTTTCTTCGCAAAGATATGTTCTCAAGTTAATCTTTTTGCATTCCTTCCAATAATTTGTCCAAAGCTAATTATCCTCAGGATCAATTTATTTGTCTCCCATTATTCATAAAGCATGTAGCATTGAAATAATGATAGATGAACTAAAATATCTTCACAAACAAAATTTTGCATATTACTCTGGAAATTTCTAGATAATACAAGAAACTGAAACAAGACAATTGTTTAAGGAATTCTCATATGTATGGGTTGGAGATACTCGAGAGATTTTCTTCTTTAGTCTAAAAGGTGGTTGGACGTTTTAAGCAATATTGATCTTAAGAAAGGATCATTTCATAAACATCTTCAGTGGGTCATAACATTCAGGGAATGGTACAGTAGACCAAATTGATGGAGAAGATTCGAGGCATACGAGCAGAGTATGATTGATATGTCGAGAAGAACAAGGTGGAAAGCTCGATAGATGAATGAGTGATGACGTCCGAAATAGGAGTTATTTTCATAAAATTTTGCATCATAATATGTCTAATTAGGAGCATTTGACTCATTTCGATCATGGCATCTTAATTATTTGGCATAAGCATAAATTCCAGCAAATCAATTCTACAGGTGGATTCCCTAGTGGACAATGTAGCAAGATTGATTGAAAATTACAAAATTCAGCGCCTTAATCCCCTAAGCAGTAGGGTAACAGGTTAAATTTGCAGATCTTATCTCCCCTAAGCAGCAGGGTAACAGGTCAAAATTGCAGATTTTATCTCCCTAAGCAGTAGTGGAGCAGATCGAAGATGCGCCTTAACCCCCTAAGTAGTAGGGTAATAGGTTAAAGTATAGCAGATCTGGCCTTCAGGTGTTCACGCTGAAGCAGATCCAAGATGATTTGGCATCTCTGTATTGTTAGAGAACAAATCGAAGAAACAGCTTTAGCATCTCCATATTCGACGGAGAGTAGATCGAAGACATAGCAGATCTGACCTTTGGATGTTTTCACATCGAAGCAGATCCAAGATGATTTGGAATTCTTGTGTTTACAAGGAGCAAATCGAAGACATAGCAGATCCAAGATGATTTGGCATCTCTGTATTGTCAGAGAACAAATTGAAGAAACAGATTTGGCATCTCCATATTCGACGGAGAGCAGATCGAAGACATAGAAGATTTGACCTTTAGATGTTTTCACATCGAAGTAGATCCAAGATGATTTGGCATTCTTGTGTTTACAAGGAGCAAATCGAAGACATAGCAGATCTGACCTTCAGGTGTTTACACTAAAGCAGATCTAAGATGATTTGGCATCTCTATATTGTCAGAGAAAAAATCGAAGAAACAGATTTGGCATCTCTATATTCGACGGAGAGCAGATCGAAGACATAGCAGATCTGACCTTCGGATGTTTTCACATCGAAGCAGATCCAAGATGATTTGGCATTCTTGTGTTTACAAGGAGCAAATCGAAGACATAGCAGATCTGACCTTCAGGTGTTTACACTGAAGCAGATCCAAGATGATTTGTCATCTCTGTATTGTCAGAGAACAAATTGAATAAACAAATTTGGCATCTCCATATTCGACGGAGAGCAGATCGAAGACATAGCAGATCTAACCTTTGGATATTTTCACATTGAAGCAGATCCAAGATGATTTAGCATCCTTATGTTTACAAGGAGCAAATCGAAGACATGGCAGATCTGATGTTCAGGTGTTTACGCTAAAGCAGATCCAAGATGATTTGACATCTCTGTATTGTCAAGGAATGAATCGAAGGTAGCAAATTTGACATCTCTGTATTCGACGGAGAGAAGATCGAAAACATCAACATGACAATCCTGAGTTTGCAAGGAGCAGATTGAGGACCATGAAGTCTGAAGCTGATGAGACCGGGCAAAATGGATCCTTTTATAGTCTTTGCTCTATTCTCGTTACACGACAATAAGAAAAGAGGGGCAGCTGTAATAGCCCATTTTTGCCCGGTCCATTCCAGTATTTAAAATAAAAAACCCCCCAAAAATAAAAATAAAACAAAGTCCAAGTCCAGTACAAAATTACAAACATATAATTTGGCCCAATCGAAATGGCCCATTACTTGAAAAGATTTAAGGTCCATTTATAAGCTTGACTCATATGGAAATATAATCTTTAAGGATATGCAATCATAGATATGATATGCAATCTTAGATATGATACAATCTTAGATATGATATGCAATCTTAGATATGATATGCAATCTTGAAGATATGATCTTGTAATCTTGGAGATTTAATTTGTAGATATCCTTTAATCTTGACCATTGATGTAATTGATCTGTACCGTTGGATTTGGGGAGGCTCAACTATAAATAGAGGCCTCTCCCTTCATTGTAAAACACTTGAGTTTTGGGTAGCAATAAGAATTCTTGAGAGCATTCACTCAAATTTCTCTCCCTCTTGCGTTCTTACTCTCTGTGGTTTGTTCTTATTTTATTCTTCGTCTATCTTAGTTTTTCAACCCTTTTTTTATTTTAATTTTTCATTTTCAAATATGTATATTTATTCCTATCTTTTATACATTTGATTATGTATTTTATATATTATAATATTTAACCTTTTATATAGTTTATTTTCAAATATATATTTTCTATGAATGTATATATATTATATTATCATCTCATGTATTTTGAACTATTGCATTATATTTTTATAATTTGTAAATGTTCTATTTATTCAATTTTTAATGTATGTCATTTATCTTATTTGTGCATAGTTTCATTTTTTATATGCTATGTTTAATTATTTCTTTTATGTGCTATTTTATGATATATATTGTTGTATAATTTTTGCATGTATTATGTTTTTCTTTTAGTTTACTCATGTTTTTATTTGTTTATTATCTTATATTTACCCTAGTATGATTTTTTTCATTAAACGTATGTTCATGTTATTTAGTTTTGTCTTAATGATATTATTTATGTTTGTATGGAAATGTTAGAATATTTTGTACATCTATGCTTCATGATGCATTAATATGTCATCCTAAAACGTCATTTAAAATAATATTCCAAGGTTTCTTTTTTTTAAAATAAAAGGCAATGCTTGATGATTGGAAACTTTGAGAAAGGTAGTGCCCTAACTTACTGGGTTGTGATTTTTCTCGTTGAATTCGAATAGTCAAGCACCCTTCTAAGTGATTTTGAGTTTTCTAAACTTAAACAATTATTTCGAGATTTCAAAACATAGTGTCCTAACTTACTTGATATGGCATTTTGTTGTTTCGAGATAGAAATTTTCGAAAGACGAGCTTAGTTTCGAAGGTTTTAAAATGTTGCGTCCTAACTTACTGGATGTGATGTTTTGACTCGTTTAAAATAAGTGAGCCTTAATTTTCAAAATTGAGACATTCTAATTAAAAGAGGTTTGCATCTTAAAACTTTCAAATTTCCGACATTAAAGACACTTGATAATCAATTAGGTACCAATTTTTGGGCGTTACGAGGGTGCTAACCCTTTATCGTATGTAACCGACTCCTGAATCCGTTTTCTCGACTTTCGTAGACCAAAAATAATGTTTTAAAACAAAACATTTTATAAGGTGATCCAATCACACCTAAAAAGATTGGTGGCGACTCCCGTTTTCGTTCTTCTTAAAGTCGATTCCCATTTTCCAAAACTCGATTTAAAAATGGTCTCGACAATAGTTATAGGTTAAAATTTAAATGATTAGAATCCTTAATTAGTCTGTTTTCAAAAGAAGAAAACAAGAACATCATTCGAATAATGTGTGAGGAGATAATTAATTTTTAGTAACGAAAGGTTTAAGCTGTCAAACAACAGAACATGGGTGATTTTGAAGAATAAACTATACTAATTGACTAAGCAAAAAAATTATAAAAATTTTATGGTAAGAAGATATGTGAGTATAGCTTCAGGGAAATTTAGCAGATCTTAATATGGAGTTCCGTAGCTCAAGATATAAATAATTTAGTAACTATGACTCGAGAAAATAGCTCGACCTGAACATAAGTAAAAGTGCAAATATGGTTGTATTACCTTGAGAAGCAAGTCGATAAATTGCTTATTATTTTCATACGGTTCAACTAAGCTATAAAGCGTACTCCCTTCCTTTTCTTTTCTTAAGTGTTGACAGGTTAGCTCAGGGTTGGAGATCGTCGGAGGCAACATCACACTATCAAGTCACTTCCTTTGGAATAATGAAGCATATATTAGAAATTTCAAGTGAGTGGCATGTTTAGGGATCTAGTTTATTGACATGTGTTATTTTGCTTTGGCCAAATGTATTGGCTTATATTAAGTTATATGTATATGGCCATGAGATGTGGCTCATATTCATTATGGCTTGTAAACCTAGCTATTCATGTCATGTGTAAGGCTTATGATGTGATTATGTTTGTTTGCCATGCATGGTTGGTAATATGACATATGTGTTGGATATATGATCTATGACCAATTGAGGTGGTCATAGCCATGTAGTAATTGCACGTTATAAAAACAACGTGATAATGGTTGAACATGAGTACTTGATGGATAAGTTGGTAACCCTAGTATAATGGTAAAAGTGATCATCAAAATGACAAGTCTTATGAATGTGAATTAAGGAATCTAGACTTGGTATTGCATGAGGAGATGCATTGCTTGCTTATAAGAGGACATGTTAATTTTATGAATATGTTTTAATAAAGAGTGTTTAATTACTAAAATGATGCCATGAATTGTGGTTTAAATATGTATAAGGTTGTAACGGTTTATGGGTAACATGAAGGCTTGGAAAATATGCCAAGCTCATGAGAAATAATTTTGGTTCATGATGCACATTTGGTGAAGATGTAAGTAGGTAATTCATGCCTATGAGAATGATTTTCTGATGATCTTATGATTATTGGTCTATACTTATGATGTATAAATACATATTTTTACCAATGTGGTGCAAATAAATTAATAAGGTGCGATAAACTTAGTATCATTAATTTACACTAAAGCAGTTTTTGACAACAATCATAGTCCGAGTTTGAAAATCCACCAAATATTGTGGAAATTGAGTTAGAGGCTGAATAAAATATTATATTAAAGCTTAATGAGTCTAGTTTCACATAGAAGAAATAGTGTAAGCAAAAGAGTTTCATACTATGAAATATTTAAATTGTTGTGAGACAGAGTCAGAATAATTTCGAAATCCCCCATTCTAATTTGAAAAAATCATTGAAAATTGTAAAAAACATAGTTATAGGTTAAAATTTAAATGATTAGAATCCTTAATTAGTCTGTTTTCAAAAGAAACAAACAAGAACATCATTCGAATAACGTGTGAGGAGATAATTAATTTTTAGTAAAGAAAGGTTTAAGCTGTCAAACAACAGAACAGGGGTGATTTTGAAGAATAAACTATACTAATTGAATAAACAAGAAAATTATAAAAATTTTATGGTAAGAAGATATTTGAGTATATTTTCATGGAAATTTAGCAGATCTTAATTTGGAGTTCCGTAACTGAAGATATAAATAATTTAGTAACTATGACTCGAGAAAACAGCTCGACCTGAACATAAGTAAAAGTGCAAATATGGTTGTATTACCTTGAGAAGCAAGTTGATAAATTGCTTATTATTTTCATACGGTTTAACTAAGCTATAAAGCTTGCTCCCTTCCTTTCCTTTTATTTAGTGTTGACAGGTTAGTTCGGGGTTGGAGATCGTAGGAGGCAACAACACACTATCAAGTCACTTCCTTTGGAATAATGAAGCATATATTAGAAATTTCAAGTGAGTGGCATGTTTAGGGATCTAGTTTATTGACATGTGTTATTTTTCTTTGGCCCAATGTATTGGCTTATATTAAGTTATATGTATATGGCCATGAGATGTGGTTCATATTCATTATGGCTTGTAAACCTTGCTATTCATGTCATGTGTAAGGCTTATGATGTGATTATGTTTGTTTGCCATGCATGGTTGGTAATATGACATGTGTGTTCGATATATGATCTATGACCAATTGAGGTGGTCATAGCCATGTAGTAATTGCACGTTATAAAAACAACGTGATAATGGTTGAACATGAGTACTTGATGGATAAGTTGGTAACCCTAGTATAATGGTAAAAGTGATCATCAAAATGACAAGTCTTATGAATGTGAATTAAGGAATCTAGACTTGGTATTGCATGAGGAGATGCATTGCTTGCTTATAAGAGGACATGTTAATTTTATGAATATGTCTTAATAAAGAGTGTTTAATCACTAAAATGATGTCATGAATTGTGGTTTAAATATGTATAAGGTGTGACAGCCCAAAATTGACCCTAGTCGGAAGGTGGTCTCGGGACCACAAAACCGAGGCATAAAAATAATTAAAAATTTATTTTGATGCCTATAATATGTGTGTGCTCATGTATGACATTTTATGATGATTGATTTAGTGTTATAAGGGTGAATTCCACAAGAAAGGACTTAGTAATGAACTTTGAAAGTATGATAGGGAAATGTGTGATGACTAATTAAAGCATGCATGCAAAATAATGGACTTGCATGTCAAATTCCCCTTTATAGGTGGTGGCCGGCCATGACAAGGAGGATGGGCTAAACATGTCATGAAACATGTTTTGTTGGTGCATTAGGGTGAAATAATAAACAAAGGTGTATGGGTGATAAAAAATGAAAAAAATGTGTGTGAGTGTGGTAATCCCCCATTGCCGTGAGTTGTAGAGAAGGAAAGAAAAAATTTTGTTCATCCTTTCTTTGAGCCAAAACTAAGGAAGAAGGAGGATTTTTGCTTCATGCTTGGTTTGGAAGAGATCTAGAAGGAGATTTGGCTAAGTTTGCATCAAGATTAAGGTATGTATGAGGTTGTGTTAGGAGTTTCATGCATGTTTTGGTTGCTAACTTGATGTGCATGTTAGCCATGGCTCAAATCTTTGTTAAGCCATGGAAATGGTATTTGGCCAAAGTTGTTATGGTGATAAAGCCATTGCATGCTAAGTGTGAAGCTTGATGATGATGCATGCAATGATGGATTGTCTACTCTTGAGTAAGATTTTGAGCTTTCTTTTGTTTTATCATGATTGAAGTTGAAAAGGAGCATGATTGTCATATTCGCCATGATGCATTCATGAGCATGGTTCATGCTTCTTGCATGTTAGTTAAAATTTGTGTTTTGGATGGCTATGGACACCTTGAAATTGGCCATGCTCATATATGTATATATATGTTTGCACATGATGTTTTGGTTATGAAGGAAGTGATGAATAAGTTTGTTTAAAGAAGAAGATGTTGAAGAATAATTGTGAAATTGTAAGCACATTGGCCTAGCACACATATGAGTGCTTGATGCTATATTGTAAGTTTTGAGCTACAATATGCAAAGCATTAACTAGTAAAATGCATGCTGTTTTTGTGTGGTATTAAGTGCATAATTGGCCTCAACATGGACAAGTATATTCGGCCTTGGGTAGCCTATTGAAGGCCTTAGCTTTTCCTTGATGCTCGAATAAATTGTATTGAATTGCTTGATGTAGTATAAAATGTGCATGACCATTGTGTATTCAAGCTAAAGGGTGGCCATATGACCATTTAAATTCCTTGTCATATTCGCCATAAGCTAGCACAATGAGGTTTTGATAAATTGAATTTGTTTGAATTAGCTCAAGAGCTAAGAGGGCCACAATTGACGAGGGAAGGAAAAGTAATCGAATAGCCGTAAAAGCCGTTCGACAACATCCGAGGTAAGTCCTCAAGAAGTGACCTTACTTGAATTATGTGGAATGAAATATGGATGTATTGATTATTGATTTATGTGTGTATGAGTATTGAATGATACCCGGGCTAAGTCCGAAGGCGATTATGTTAGTGATTATAATTGTGTTTGAGCCTTAGTAACGAAAATAAATATGTATGTCCAATGATTATTGATGTATGTGTGCATGAGAAATTGAATGATATCCGGGCTAAGCCCCAAGACAATTATGCTGGAAATTATAACCGGGTTAAGACCAAGGCAATTGTGCTAGTGGCTACATCCGGGCTAAGACCGAAGGCATTCGTGCGAGTCATTCTATCCGGCTAAGACCGAAGGCATTTGTGCAAATCGTGATATCCGGGTTAAGTCCCGTGAGGCCTTGGTGCGGGTTACCATAATCGGGCTATGTCCCAAGGCGATTGATCGAGTAGCGACATCCGGTTAAACTCGAAGGTATGTGATTTGAAAATTATAAGCTTGCTGGAAAATTTCAGCTAATGCACTTGTGAAATTTCCCAATGACAAGGTAAGTGCGGTGTGTGCTTTATGCGCTAGGAGTAAGAGCGTGTGAATATCCGCTCCTATGATGGAACGAGTTATCGGCCTTAATGAAGCCGTTATTTGTGTATGAACATAAGAGTTGGGATGGTGAAGTAAGTATGATTATGTGAATGTGCATTAATGAAATGATGCATTTAACTATGTGAATGTATTGCTGTAATTAGAGTTGATTATATTCCTTGAGACTTACTAAGCATAAAAATGCTTACTCCGCTACTTTGGCTCTCGTTTTCTAGATTTCGCTCGATAGCAATCGGATTCGGGATCGTTGAAGTCGAAGTCATCCACACTATCAAGCCCCCATTTTGGTATAAATTCTTGGTTGAACTTGAAATGGCATGTATAGGACTACCCTTGTTGGTTTAAATATGTTATGATGTATATGTGTACGGCCATGCGAAAATGGCTCGTAATAGTGAAGTATCAACTTAAACTATTTGCGGTTTGTATATATATATATATGGTGTCATGATGTGACTATGAATTGGAAATGGGAATGTTGGTCACATGATCAGCCATTGGCATGGTTAAAATGATCATATGTGGACCTATGTAAGGCAAGACTAGTTGGTTCATGGAGACTACAAAATAGGTAAGACCTACCTTAAAACAGATGCTGCCAGCTGCAGTAACGTGAATGTGAAAAATCACCAAAATTTGTAGGAATGGTATTAAATAGTGAATCAGCTATGTAAATGAACATTGATGAGTCTATTTTCATATGGAAGAAACGAAATGGTCATAGGAGTTACATGTTAAGAGATATTAAAGCTATTGTAAGACAGGGCCAGAACGGTTTCTGGGTTCCCTGTCGCAACTTTAAAATTTACTATAAATTATCCAGAAATAATTAGGAGACATACCTTATATGTGCAGATTCCATTTTGAGTCTAGTTTCATTAGAAACAAACGGCACCAGCATTAAAGCCCTGTACAGAGAGATATTCAAGTTATACCGCGCGAAGGTCAGAGCAGTCGATCCCTGTAACATGGGTGACTTTAACTAATAAACTGTACCAATTGGCCCGACCAAAATTCTAGAAATAAATCCATGGATGGATATATGAGTCTAAATTCAGGAAAATTTACGAAACCAGTTTCCGAGTTTTGAAACTCGAGATATGATTTTTAAGGCGACAGTGACGCAGTTTTTCCAGCCTGACTGGAAATGTCCAATGGATGGGCAAAACAAGTGAACTTGGCTTGCTAACCCCTCGTGTCCGATACGGCGATGGTCTCGGGTTCGGGTGTTACAATTTATTGGTATCGAGCCACGGTTTAGTCGATTCTAGGACTACCGTGAGGTGTTTGGGGTCTAGCTATACATGCCATTAAATGATGAATCGATAGTGTGGTGATTTCGACAATTTGACTTTGAGTTTGTTTATAGCAATGGATCCCGATCCCAACCGAGCAATAGCTGATGATGTGGAGAGTGTGGCGCTGCTCCGCACAAGGGACAGCCGCGGACTCTCAAACCTATGGCCAACAATCCGAATGATGAGGCTAGGCAAGCCTTTTATAGTGTGATGAACGAATGATGATATAAGGATGTTCGTTGGCATTCTCGAAATACGAGAGATCGTAGTACTTGTTGAGCGAGCTTGTAAAGTCGAAGAGCTTAGAAAGGAGAAACAAAAAGCTGATGTGGGAATTGGAGAATTCGAAGAGGTCCTCGGAAAGTCTCTTCAACAGCAATCAAGAGATTTCGAGATGATGTGAACCGGTTTAGAGGCGCTTTGGGCTTTTCTAGACGAGGACGCGATCGACCCCTGTGACCACACGAGTCACTTGATCGCCGATGGTGGAAATGATCGCCGAGAGAGGCGGAGTGTCAACATTGTGGCAAATGGCATTCGGGAGCTGTTGGTTTCGTGATCGCTCCGCTATAAGTGTGGATCGGCCGACCACTTTAGGAAGGATTGCCCGAGGATGCTTGAGCAGAATGTGAGTCGAGTGGAAACTCGGTGCTACCACTTTGCCGAGGTAGGCCACCTAGAAATATGGGCAATGTCGTTGGCGGTCGAGAGGATCTAGAGATGCTACCATCGATCCGAGGCTCGTGCTCTCGCAAGGACTTATGCCATACTGGCACGCCGAGGATCTTGCCTCTCCGGATGTCATTACGGTGCTTTCACTCTTTTCAATACTAATGTGATTGCTTTGATTGACCCCGGTTCTACTCAATCTTATATATGTGAAACCTTAGCATCCAAGAAGACTTTGCCTATTGAGTCTACTGAGTTTGTAATTCGGGTGTCAAACCCCTTGGGTCATTACGTGCTTGTCAACAAAGTGTGCAAGAAAAGTCCCTTAGTGTTCCGAGGTTCTTGTTTCCCGGCGGACTTGATGCTTTTGCCGTTCGATGAATTCGACGTTATTCTTGGTTTGAATGGGTTGACCATGCACGATGCGGTCGTAAATTGTAAAAGCAAGACTATCGATTTGAGGTGCGCGAATAACGAGATAATTCGGGTTAAGTCTACGGACTTAAAGGGGTTGCCACCGTAATATCGCAATGTTGGCCCGAAAATATGTAAGAAAAGAGTGCGAAGCGTACCTTGCGTACGTGCTCGATGACAAGGAATCAGAAAAGAAACCCGAATCTGTGCCCGTGGTTTGTGAATACCCGGATGTTTTCCCTGAAGAATTGCCGGGTTTACCACCTGTTCGGGAAATAGAATTTGGCATCAAATTGGTACTGGTACCACTCAATTTCGATAGCTCCGTATCGTATGGCACCAACGGAATTAAAGGAGTTGGAAGCTCGGTTGCAAGAATTGGTGGATAGAGGTTTTGCTCGCCTTGAGTTTTTCGCCTTGGGGTGCACCGGTGTTGTTCGTGAAAAGAAGGATGGAACCATGCGGTACGTGCATCGATTATCGTCGACTTAATAAAGCGATAATAAAGAACAAATATCCGTTGCCACGTATCGATGACTTGTTCGATCAACTAAAGGGAGCCTTAGTGTTCTCGAAAATAGATTTGAGATCGGGCTATTATCAATTGCGAATCCGAGATTGGACGTACCCAAGACCGCCTTGAGCGAGATATGGTCACTATGAGTTCCTAGTGATGCCGTTTGGGCTCACTAATGCCCTGCGGTATTTATGGATTTAATGAATCGGATCTTTAGACCATATTTGGATCGATTCGTAGTCGTGTTCATTGATGACATCTTGGTCTATTCAAGAAATGAGACCGAACATCTTTGAACACTGCGGTTAGTCTTTGCAAATTTTACGGGATAAGCAATTATATGCTAAGTTCACAAGTGTGAGTTACGGTTAAGAGAGGTTAGCTTCTTGGGTCATGTGGTATCTGCGCGAGTATTCGAGTCAACCCGAATAAAATTTCAGCCATACTTAATTGGAAGCCTCAGAAATATTCTTGAGGTTGAAGCTTTTGGGGCTTGCTTGGTTATTACCGACAATTTGTAAAAGGCTTCTCAACGATAGCCACGCCGATGACGGCTTACTCCAAAAGGATGTTAAGTTGAATGGACGGAGAAATGCCAAAAAGTTTCGATCAATGAAAACTTATTTGGTGAAGCCCCAATTCTAGTGCAACCCGAGTCCGCAAAAGCTTGTCATCTATAGCGACGCCTCTCTACTTGGGTTAGGTTGCGATTAATGCAAGAAGGTCGAGTTGTGGCCTATGCGTCGAGGCAATTAAAGCCACATGAGAAAAATTATCCGACTCATGATCTCGAATTGGCCGCCATCGTATTCGCCTTAAAGATTTGGTGACATTACTTATTTGGTGAAAGGTGCCATGTATACTCGGATCACAAAAGTCTCAAATATTTGATGATCCAAAGAGACTTAAATCTGCGACAAAGACGTTGGCTCGAGCTGTTAAAAGATTACGAGCTGGTCATTGACTATCACCGGAAAGGCGAATGTGGTTGCGGATGCCTTGAGTCGTAAATCATTATTCGCTTCTGAGCGATGAACGTGCACTTGTGCATTCAATCCGATAGTGTGTTAGTAGCTGAATTGAAAGCCAAACCACTATTGATACATCAAATTCGAGAAGCTCGAGAAAGTCGACGACGAGTTGGTCGCAAAACGGTGAGTGTGTTCCAAACAAGGATTCAGAGTTTCAAATCGATGATAACGATTGTTTGAGGTTCAAAGTCGTCTGTGTGTTCCAAAGAATTGAACTCATTTCGATAATTCAATGAAGCCCATTGTAGCCGAATGGCAATCCACCCGGAGTACGAAGATGTACAATGATTTGAAACGCGTCGGTTTTGGTGGCATGGTATGAAGCGAGACATCTCCGACTTTGTTTCGAGATGTTTAATATGTCAACAAGTGAAAGCGGAACATCAGGTGCCTTCAGGATTACTTCAGCCAATCACGATACCCGAGTGGAAATGGGATCGAGTCACAATGGACTTTGTATCCGGACCGCCATTGTCGACAAGTAAGAAGGATGCGGTTTGGGTCGTGGTAGATCGATTGACTAAGTCGGCCCACTTTGTCCCCGTACGTACGGATTTTTCAATTGACAAATTAGCTGAATTGTACGTTTCTCAGATTGTGAGATTACACGGGGTGCCTATTTCCATCGTGTCGGATAGAGATCCAAGATTTACCTCGCGATTTTGGAAAAAGTTGCAAGAAGCTTTGGGTACCAAGTTGCATTTCAGCACCGCCTTTCACCCGCAAACCGATGGTCAATCCGAGCGGATAATTCAGATACTTGAGGATATGTTAAGATGTTGCGTCCTCGAGTTTAGTGGTTTATGGGAACGGTATTTGCCGTTGATTGAATTCGCTTACAACAACAGCTTTCAATCAAGTATTAAGATGGCACCCTACGAGGCCTTGTACGGTCGTAAATGCCGTACACCATCGTTTTGGACTGATCTCGGTGAAAGCAAGATTTTCGGGGTGGATTTGATTAGGGATGCTGAACAGAAAGTGAAAGTAATCCGTGAAAGTCTGAAGATAGCCTCCGATCGTTAGAAGTCGTACGTGGACCTGAAGCGTAAGGATATCGAGTATCGGTGGGTGATAAAGTGTTTCTCAAGGTATCGCTTGGAAAAAGATACTCGATTCTACCGTAAGGGCAAGTTGAGCCCGAGGTTCGTTGGGCCATATGAGATATCCGGCGAGTCGATCCATGGCATATCGTTTGATTTTGCCCCCGAACTCGAAAAGGTTCACGATGTCTTTCACGTTTTGATGCTTTGACGCTATAGATCCGATCCATCGCACGTGATTAGTCCATCAGAAATTGAAATTCAAGCTAATATGAGTTATGAGGAAGAACCGATTCGTATCCTATCACGAGAAGTGAAAGAGTTGTGAAACAAGCGGGTTCCGCTAGTAAAAGTGTTATGGCTCAAGCACGGGATAGAAGAAGCTACTTGGGAGACCGAGAACTCTATGAAAGAGCGATATCCAAACCTATTTACGGTAAGATTTTCGGGGACGAAAATTTCTTAAGTGGGGAGAGTTGTGACACCCAAAATTGACCCTAGTCGGAAGGTGGTCTCGGGACCACAAAACCGAGGCATAAAAATAATTAAAATTTATTTTGATGCCTATAATATGTGTGTGCTCATGTATGACATTTTATGATGATTGATTTAGTGTTATAAGGGTGAATTCCACAAGAAAGGACTTAGTAATGAACTTTGAAAGTATGATAGGAAATGTGTGATGACTAATTAAAGCATGCATGCAAAATAATGGACTTGCATGTCAAATTCCCCTTTATAGGTGGTGGCCGGCCATGACAAGGAGGATGGGCTAAACATGTCATGAAACATGTTTTGTTGGTGCATTAGGGTGAAATAATAAACAAAGGTGTATGGGTGATAAAAAATGAAAAAAAATGTGTGTGAGTGTGGTAATCCCCCATTGCCGTGAGTTGTAGAGAAGGAAAGAAAAAATTTTGTTCATCCTTTCTTTGAGCCAAAACTAAGGAAGAAGGAGGATTTTTGCTTCATGCTTGGTTTGGAAGAGATCTAGAAGGAGATTTGGCTAAGTTTGCATCAAGATTAAGGTATGTATGAGGTTGTGTTAGGAGTTTCATGCATGTTTTGGTTGCTAACTTGATGTGCATGTTAGCCATGGCTCAAATCTTTGTTAAGCCATGGAAATGGTATTTGGCCAAAGTTGTTATGGTGATAAAGCCATTGCATGCTAAGTGTGAAGCTTGATGATGATGCATGCAATGATGGATTGTCTACTCTTGAGTAAGATTTTGAGCTTTCTTTTGTTTTATCATGATTGAAGTTGAAAAGGAGCATGATTGTCATATTCGCCATGATGCATTCATGAGCATGGTTCATGCTTCTTGCATGTTAGTTAAAATTTGTGTTTTGGATGGCTATGGACACCTTGAAATTCGCCATGCTCATATATGTATATATATGTTTGCACATGATGTTTTGGTTATGAAGGAAGTGATGAATAAGTTTGTTTAAAGAAGAAGATGTTGAAGAATAATTGTGAAATTGTAAGCACATTCGCCTAGCACACATATGAGTGCTTGATGCTATATTGTAAGTTTTGAGCTACAATATGCAAAGCATTAACTAGTAAAATGCATGCTGTTTTGTGTGGTATTAAGTGCATAATTGGCCTCAACATGGACAAGTATATTCGGCCTTGGGTAGCCTATTGAAGGCCTTAGCTTTTCCTTGATGCTCGAATAAATTGTATTGAATTGCTTGATGTAGTATAAAATGTGCATGACCATTGTGTATTCAAGCTAAAGGGTGGCCATATGACCATTTAAATTCCTTGTCATATTCGCCATAAGCTAGCACAATGAGGTTTTGATAAATTGAATTTGTTTGAATTAGCTCAAGAGCTAAGAGGGCCACAATTGACGAGGGAAGGAAAAAGTAATCGAATAGCCGTAAAAGCCGTTCGACAACATCCGAGGTAAGTCCTCAAGAAGTGACCTTACTTGAATTATGTGGAATGAAATATGGATGTATTGATTATTGATTTATGTGTGTATGAGTATTGAATGATACCCGGGCTAAGTCCCAAGGCGATTATGTTAGTGATTATAATTGTGTTTGAGCCTTAGTAACGAAAATAAATATGTATGTCCAATGATTATTGATGTATGTGTGCATGAGAAATTGAATGATATCCGGGCTAAGCCCCAAGACAATTATGCTGGAAATTATAACCGGTTAAGACCGAAGGCAATTGTGCTAGTGGCTACATCCGGGCTAAGACCAAGGCATTCGTGCGAGTCATTCTATCCGGCTAAGACCAAGGCATTTGTGCAAATCGTGATATCCGGGTTAAGTCCGTGAGGCCTTGGTGCGGGTTACCATAACCGGCTATGTCCCAAGGCGATTGATCGAGTAGCGACATCCGGTTAAACTCCGAAGGTATGTGATTTGAAAATTATAAGCTTGCTGGAAAATTTCAGCTAATGCACTTGTGAAATTTCCCAATGACAAGGTAAGTGCGTGTGTGCTTATGCGCTAGGAGTAAGAGCGTGTGAATATCCGCTCCTATGATGGAACGAGTTATCGGCCTTAATGAAGCCGTTATTTGTGTATGAACATAAGAGTTGGGATGGTGAAGTAAGTATGATTATGTGAATGTGCATTAATGAAATGATGCATTTAACTATGTGAATGTATTGCTGTAATTAGAGTTGATTATATTCCTTGAGACTTACTAAGCATAAAAATGCTTACTCCGCTACTTTGGCTCTCAGTTTTCTAGATTTCGCCGATAGCAATCGGATTCGGGATCGTTGAAGTCAAGTCATCCACACTATCAAGCCCCCATTTTGGTATAAATTCTTGGTTGAACTTGAAATGGCATGTATAGGACTACCCCTTGTTGGTTTAAATATGTTATGATGTATATGTGTACGGCCATGCGAAAATGGCTCGTAATAGTGAAGTATCAACTTAAACTATTTGCGGTTTGTATATATATATATATGGTGTCATGATGTGACTATGAATTGAAATGGGAATGTTGGTCACATGATCAGCCATTGGCATGGTTAAAATGATCATATGTGGACCTATGTAAGGCAAGACTAGTTGGTTCATGGAGACTACAAAATAGGTAAGACCTACCTTAAAACAGATGCTGCCAGCTGCAGTAACGTGAATGTGAAAAATCACCAAAATTTGTAGGAATGGTATTAAATAGTGAATCAGCTATGTAAATGAACATTGATGAGTCTATTTTCATATGGAAGAAACGAAATGGTCATAGGAGTTACATGTTAAGAGATATTAAAGCTATTGTAAGACAGGGCCAGAACGGTTTCTGGGTTCCCTGTCGCAACTTTAAAATTTACTATAAATTATCCAGAAATAATTAGGAGACATACCTTATATGTGCAGATTCCATTTTGAGTCTAGTTTCATTAGAAACAAACGGCACCAGCATTAAAGCCCTGTACAGAGAGATATTCAAGTTATACCGCGCGAAGGTCAGAGCAGTCGATCCCTGTAACATGGGTGACTTTAACTAATAAACTGTACCAATTGGCCCGACCAAAAATTCTAGAAATAAATCCATGGATGGATATATGAGTCTAAATTCAGGGAAAATTTACGAAACCAGTTTCCGAGTTTTGAAACTCGAGATATGATTTTTAAGGCGACAGTGACGCAGTTTTTCCAGCCTGACTGGAAATGTCCAATGGATGGGCAAAACAAGTGAACTTGGCTTGCTAACCCCTCGTGTCCGACACCGGCGATGGTCTCGGGTTCGGGGTGTTACATAAGGTTGTAACGGTTTATAGGTAACATGAAGGCTTGGAAAATAGCCTAAGTGTTGACTACACGGGCCGAGACACCGTCGTGTATCTCAACCGTGTGAGGGACACGGCCTTAGCACACAGGCGTGTGGCTTGGCCGTGTGGTTGAAATTATTCCTGACGTTATAGACATGGAGTTGAATGGCCTGAGGACGCTGGCGTGTCCCTATGTCCACACGGGCGTGTGACCTTGTCTCAGGGAAAGAAATTTTCTATGTTTTCCCAAAATTTTTTAAGGTTCTCGATTTAGTCCCTAACTACTTTCAATGCATTTTTAGGGCTTCTAGGCCCATGTATGGGACATTATGCATGTGTATGAAAAGTTTTGAATTAAAAGAAATTTTGTAGCCTAGTTTTTACATGTTTGTGAATGATTAAGTCCAGTAATGCCTCGTACCTTGTTCCGACATCGGACATGGGTAAGGGGTGTTATATTTGGTGGTATCAGAGCTATGATTTAGTCAGCTTTCAGACTAACCTAGCACATGTAAGAGTCTAGCTATACATGCCGCTAATCTATGATAGTGTGATGTCTCCCAAAGTGAATGAGAACTGCCTTGTTTAGATAAAGGTACTCTCCAACTGAGCTACACCCGATCATGTAGATAGTGATACTAAAGTATTTGAATGAAGTGTCGCGGTGATGAGTTGAAACTCGGAAAGGTACAAACAAGGTTCATAATATCATGCTATGAATAAAATGACATTGTTCCGATTGGACATTAAAATTTTGATAGATTGTAATGGTTCCTTGAAATAAGGTGAAGGACTATATTGTACTGAGTTTATTTATGTAAAATTGATGATTTTATGATGTATATGGCCGATTTATTTGGACGAAATCATGTGTTTAGATAACTTATCAAAAATATCGATGGAATGAATGTTCGTGTATACTTATTTGAATGAATATGGTTGGAAAATTCATGTAGTCTAAGTATAAGTATTAAATTGCTTGGATTGATTTACATATTTGTAATGATATGCATACGATGATGTGCGAGATGAAAGTATAGATTGGAATATACTTCTCCATGTTTGTTGGCTTTTGTATGATGTTATGTACATGACTTGTTTGATTAAATGGATGGGATAAGTAAAGTTACTCAGAATTCATAGAGTGCATGCATAAGTATTCTTGTCTAAATGAGATAATTGGAAAGTTGGCGTAAAATGAATATAAATGTCAGTTTATCTGAAATAAATGATATGATTTTGACGATTTTCTATGATGATAAAAGTTGTGTCACATATGTATGTATATGAGAGTCAAGTCAGTGGCCCTACAACCTTACCCCCATACCAGAATAGTGTATTATAATGGAATTTCATGAGATATGCACTACCACAGTTAGAGAAGAAATTTACTTTGGTAAATCGAATTACTCAGGTACGAGGTCGAGAAAATGTAATGATTGTGACCTTCTCAGAATTGATCTTCTTTAGTGAAAAGAATAATATGGGATTCATGATGACAGAATTAGTTAGAGAAATGATAATTGAGTAGTAAAGATGTCTGAGTGTCACAGTTACAGTTGAAATGAATATGATGATCTCTTCTAGGTATTCTATATAATCTTTTATCCTCAGAGATATATGTGATTGTTCATTTTCTGGTGAAATTATTACCGTGTGAGAATGTTAGCTGACTATAATGTTAGACGAAAGTTCTATTGGTCTGTTGGGTCGTGATTGGCATTTGTTTTTAATCTCTTCGGAATTCTATTCTAATATGTTGGAACGAAAACAATGGTAAAATTTATGTAAGACTAACCTTATGCTTCTACTGATTAATGTTTTGTTTTATATATGCGGGAAATATATTATCTCTGTTACAATGGAATTTCAGAGCCGGTAAGCAGTGTTTTTCTTCTGGTTTTCTCTGAGAGATCATCAAGGTCTTTATTATTTTCTTATAAGTTAAAGCTTTTTTGAATGATATGGTTATCACATTTATGAAAATTTGGATAGTCTATGCATGTTAGCGAAGTTGAAAACAGTTGAAGATATGATTAACCGAAGCTCTGGTTCTGAGTTCAATTTGAATTGAGTAATGAATTTATGATTTTTCAATAATGAACTATTGAACGGATTGGAATGTGTTTTATTACTAGAATTTAACGTGACGGTTCATATTTTCATAGAGTTGGTGTCCCATTAAAAAGAACTGTTTGACTAGTGATTTAGAGATGGTCACTTTTATGTCTGTATTAAGAATTTGGTGATATAGTTTACTCGACGAAAGGTGTCACATGTTCCCTGATTTTAAGAATTAAAGTATCGAATGTCATAGAAAGATCTGAAATTAAGATAGTGTTAAAGACTTGAGCTATTGAAAGATTGCGAGTAGTTATTAATTAATCACTGTGAAAGCAGATATAGTTACAGATGTTGAATGGGAAAAAAAATCTTTGTTTATTTTGTGAGTGGGTTACACGATTGATCTTAAATAATGATGATATGATTTTAGCTAGATTAAAAGCTAAAGCGTTGTTTTCATTGCAATATTGAGAATTTCAGAAATGTGCGAATGAATGGTAAGTTAAACGAGTTCAGCATGAGTCCATTTTTATTCTGAATTTCAGGTCTGACCTGATGACTGAAGTTATTGTTCTGAGATAGAAATTGCGTGCAAATGAATCTAGGGCTTATGTAGAAGTTTTTGTACGAGGCTCAATAGTAGCACGTCTGTTCATCCAAGAGTAATAAAATGTGCAGTTATATAAAGTAGACGTTCTTGTGATTTTGTATGTTACATGATATTTTTGAATTCATGTTCAGATGTTGGTTGGTCAACAGGTAAAAGCCGAATATCAAGAGTATTCAGGACTATCATAGTCAGTGATGATACTAGATTGAAAATGAGATAGAAATATTATAGAGTTCATATCGAGATATCCTTTATTTTCGAAAAGGAAGATGTTATCTGAATTGTGAGAAAAAGATTAACGGGATTAATTTCATTAGAGAAAGTGGAAGTAATTTGTAATAGCTAGAAAGCCGTTTCAGATTGACAGAAAACTTATGCAAATTTTATATGTTAAAGTATTGAATTTCAGTTAATGGACTGAGTGTTTGTGAAAGTATTACTGTGGGAATAGAACTTCTCGACTTAACTATAAAGAGAAGAAGGTTTTGTGATTATTTGGGCTGTACGAATTTTTTCAAAAAAAAAGGTAAGACCAGTGACTTCTTTCACTAACTTGGGGAGGATCGTATTGTGCTATATGTATCAATGCTACGACGGTAAATATCAGACTTTTCGCATAAAATTTCTCCGACCGAGATTGAGAAATAATCTGTTATGTCATAGAGTAAAGTGTAGATCAGAATCTTAGTTCGAAAATTAAGGAATTATGAGATCCGAAGCTATGTGAGAATTTGAAAGTATTATGTGACAGCAAATCTTTAATCTATTTGCTAATAAGATTTTCGAGGACGAAAATCCCTAAGGGGGAGAGTTGTAATAGCCCGATTTTGGGTCTAGTCGGAATAGTAGTTTCAGGACCACAAACCCAAAGTCAAAAAATTTATTTTATAAATTTATTAAGGTTTTCAACATGATGGAATTATTATGTGAAAATTTTGTAAAGTAATTTTACTGTTTGAGTGCTTAATTTGATAAAAAGACTTAATCGCGTAAAATACAAAAGTTGCATTCTATTTTTAAAAGTGTTCAATGGCTATTAAAAGGAAGTGTGGAGTACTTGCATGGCAATTAGCCCATTGATATTGTGAGTGGACGGTTAGGCAGAACATGAAATAGTGAATTTTGTTTTTTATGTTTTAATCAAAGGGTATTTTGGTAATTAAGTTAATAAGTATAATAAGACAAAAATAGTAAAAAGGCATCCTCTTTTTCTCTTTTCTTCTTGAACCCAATGTGAAAAGAAAATGGGTAGCCATGGAGAAAGCTACATTCGGCCAAGCTTTGTGCTTTAATTGGTGAGTCGTTTTTGCTCAGTTTTTAATAATTGCTAGGTTTTTGAAACTGTTGCAACTTAATCTAGTTAGCACGTATCTTCAATTTCTGAACTGTTAAAGATTTTAAAACTGCCATTGATGAATAAACATGTATTGTGAATTTTCTTGATAGATTATGAATTCTTGTTTTGATAGATATACAAGTTTTGTTAAATGATTTTTAATGAAAATGCAAATTAGGGGCTAATTTGTGAAATGTGTAAATTTAGTGGTTGAAATGTGAAATAAATGAAAATGTGGGCTGCTATAAGCATGAAAAAGGTTCAACTAGGCATGGGTAGAAAGGAAATTGAATGAATTTCATTTTACGAGCATAGGGGCAAAAACATAAATATGAAAAAGTTTAGGGGTAAAAATGTAATTTTACCAAAGTGTGAAATTGGGCTAATTTGAGTAGCGTGATGAGTAAATAAACTAAATGTGTTGTTATAGATCAAGGAAGACGAGATTCAGACTTAAAATGGGGGAAAAACAAAGAGCATGACGAATAAGTCCTTTTCACCGATTGTGCTAACGAGGTAAGTACGTGTGATTAAATAAGCATGATATCCATGTTATTGTTAATATACTTGAAATCTATCTTGCTATCATTGTATTGAATTATATGTTGGTGATATTGTACATGAGAAAGTGTGTAACGCCCCCACGCCCGAGACTGTCACTGGAGTCGAGCTTGAGGTGTTACCGAACATAATTTATCAAATTAAGAACTTCGAATCATTTGTTTCTACATTCACAGCTTTCTAGTTACTTGCATCATAGTTACAAGAAAAATCATATCTCGAGTTACGAAACTCGAAATCAAGATCCGTAAATTTTCCATAAATCTAGACTCATATATTTATTTACTAAATTCTTTCTAGAATTTTTGGTTGGCCAATTAGTACAGATTATTAGTTAAAGTTACCCCTGTTTCAGGACTTGGCTGGACTGACCTCTATTTACTACGAACCATATATCTCTGTAACACCCCATACCCGGGACCGTTACTGGAGTCGGACACGAGGGGTTCACAGACTAAATTCACTTATTTTCACAGTCCATTTTAAAAATTTCCAGACAGCTGACTAACTGCGTTACTGTCACCTTAAAAATCATATCTTGAGTTCCAAAACTCGAAAATAAGTTTTGTAATTTTTCCCTCAAACTAGACTCCTATATCCATCCAAAAAAATTTTTCTAGAATTTTTGGTTGAGCCAATTAGTACAGTTTATTAGTTAAAGTCTCCCATGTCACAGGGTTCGACTACCCTGATCTTCCTGTATTACGACTTAGATATCTCCTTGTACAGGGCTTCAATACTTATGCCGTTTGTTTCTATAGAAACTAGACTCGAAAAGGAATCTATAAATATATGGAATGACTTCTAAATATCTCTGGTTAATTTATAATGAATTTCCAAATTCGGAACAGGAAATCCAGAAACCGTTCTGGCCCTTTTTCACGAAAACTTAAATTTCTCTTAACATACGACTCATATGATCATTTCGTTTCTTCCATATGAAAGTAGATTCATCAAGTTTCGATTAAAATTTTTATTCACTATTTAATTCAATTCCTACTATTTTTAGTGATTTTTCAAATTTACATCACTGCTGCTGTCAGTATCTGCCTTCAAGGTAAACTTTACCTATTTCATAGTTTCCATGATTCAACTAGCCCTTTTAGCATATATAGCACAAAATAAGATCATGATTAACCATTCCAATGGCTAATCGTTTCCAAACATTACCATACCTCTTAATGAATAACATACAAAACGATTATAATACTACGCTCAAAGTGTATATAAGCCATTTTTGCATGGCTATCCAAATTTATACAAAACCAAGGGGTACATGACCAACAACAAAAAGGGGTAGTCCTATACATGCCATTTTCAGAGTTCAACCAAAAGTGTACCAAAAGGGCTTTGATAGTGTGGACGACTTCGACTTCGACAATCCCGAGTCCGATAGCCAATTTAACCAAAATCTATAAAAAGAGATTCAAAGAAACGGAGTAAGCATTTAATGCTTAGTAAGTTTTGAGCCATGAAATTAGACACAACTAAAGTGTAGCATTCATATGGCTAAACGGATAATTTCATATGCACAAATTCTCAATATCATACTTACTTCACATTACCAACCCTTATATTCATACACAAAAGATCAACTTAGCCAAAGGCGGTAGCTCATTTATCGATCGGCGAATACTAATTGTAAGGGATCAACTAAATCAATGCATATCGAGACATACCTCATTGCTGGGATTTTACGAGCATATTAATTGAAACTATTACAGCAAGGTCGCTCATTCCCAAGCCAAGTACCTTGGATTTAACCGGATATAGCTACTCGCTCAATGCCTTCGGGACATAGCCTGGATATAGTAACTCGCACTAATGCCTTCGGGACTTAGCCCGGATATAGCAACTCGCACAAATGCCTTTGGGACTTAGCCCGGATAAAGCAACTCAGACAAATGCCTTCGGGACTTAGCCCGGATATAGTAACTCGCACAAATGCCTTCGGGACTTAGCCCGGAACTAGTCACTAGCATAAATGCCTTGGGACTTAGCCCGGTTATCATCCAAATATTCATGCACATATCAATAAGTCATGACACATCTATATTTCATTTTCATAATTAGAGTTCAAACACAAGTCACGTATTAAGCAATCCCATTTTCGGCTCACTAGCCGCATACAAACAACATGGTTTAGTTTGCTTTATGACACGATCTCTATGCACATACGGCTACCCGTCATACGTATAGACTAATTAACTCAACATATAATTCAAGTAGAATCATCATATCACCTTATAATGGTTATGCTCATACGTCATGACTTAATCAAATCGTAAACTATGTCTCGTTACTCGAAAACTTACCTCGGATGTTGTCGAACAATTTCGGCGGCTATTCGATCACTTTTTTCCTTTCCCCTATCCAACTTTGGTCCTCTAAGCTCTTGAGCTAATTCAAACAAATTTAACTTATTAAAGTCTCATTATGCTAGCTTATGGCCGAATATGACAAGGAGTTTGATAGGCCATATGGCCACTTTTAGCTCAAATACAAAATGGTCATACGCATTTTTAATCACATTGATTAATTTAATACAATTAATCTAACATTTCCTCATGTGCACCTTTATGACCGAAACACACATCATTAACCTAATATCAATTACTAAGCACTTTAGCAATTTCTCCTTGAGCCGATTATCCAAGTCAAGATAGATTCATCATCATGCTTACCTATAACCGAACACATGCAACACCAATCCATCTATTCATTCATGCGTGCATCTTATTCAAGCATGTATATATACAACCGAATTCATCATATAAATGACTATGAATTTACTCAAACAATCTCAATACCACACATGGTGCTCAAGCCCTTTTTTTCAATTTCAAAACTCGGCTAGCACAACTATATACACTAGTAAATCAAACACTAACATTTTGCACTTCACCTTACTACCATTTCACATCTATTTTCTACCATGGCCGAATGCATCAAGACACCATACCATTCAATTTTGCTCATGGGTTACACAAAGAACTTAATGTCTAACTCAAAAATGCCAAAAAGAAAATCCAAGAGTCATCAATCACCATCACATGTATCATTACAAAGCTTCACACTTAGCATGCAAATGACATCAACACAAATCCACCTTAGCCGAAACTTAACTCATCTTCATGCCTCATCACCACAACATCAAACATCAACCAAGAAGACAACACCCATGGCGAATATCATCTCCATCTCATAGCAAAGATTTAAACCATGGGCTAGGTAGAACTCAAACTAACAACTAAAACATGCATGAATCTCAAGGATAACATCAAACATACCTTAGTCTAGCAAACCACCATAACCGATTTTCTCAAGCTCTTCCCCTTCCTTTCTTTCCTCTATTCGGCCAAAGATGTTCAAGAATGAACACACTTTTTTTTTTGTTTTCTTTCTTCAATTCACGACAATGGGGGAACATGGATGAGACAATTTTTTTCATCATCATTTACCTTTCCATTATTATTTTATTACCCATACTCCTTATTTTATTTTTCCTAACATAAATCACTAACATAACATGTTTATGACATGTTTTGCCCACAACATTTTGTCCTCCTTCCTTGTCATGGCCGGCCACTACTAAATTAAGGGGGAAATTGACATACAAGTCCACCCTTTTATTACATGCACTAATAGATCCTTATAGATTAACCTATCACATTTCAAAAGTGTCACACATAAGTCCTATTAGCTGAATTCACATGCAATCGACTAAATCGAAGCTTAAAACTTTCACACATTCATATTCACATATTTTAGACAATAAATATCATATTCAAATAATTTGGTGACTCGGTTTTGCGGTCCCAAAACTGCTTTCCGACAAGGGTCACTTTAGGGTTGTCACAACTCTCCCCCACTTAAGAAATTTTTGTCCCCGAAAATCTTACCGGTAAATAGGTTTGGGTATCGCTCTTTCATAGAGTTCTCGGGTTCCCAAGTAGCTTCTTCTATCCCGTGTTTGAGCCATAACACTTTTACTAAAGGAACCTTTCTGTTTCATAACTCTTTCACTTCACGAGCTAGGATACAAATCGGCTCTTCTTCATAACTCATGTCGGATTGAATTTCAACCTCTGATGGATTAATTACATGTGACGGATCAGATCTATAACGTTGAAGCATCAAAACATGAAAGACGTCGTGAATCTTTTCAAGTTCAGGGGGCAAAATCAATCTATACGCAACTGGACCAACTCGTTCAGAGATTTCGTACGGCCCAATGAATCTCGGACTCAACTTGCCCTTACGGCCAAATCTGAGTATCCTTTTCTAAGGCGAAACTTTAAGAAACACTTTATCTCCCACCTGATATTCAATATCTCTTCGTTTTAAATCCGCATACGACTTCTGATGATCTGATGCTGCCTTTAGACTTTCACGAATTATTTTTACTTTACATTCAGATCCTTAATCAAATCCACTCAAAATTTTACTTTCACCGAGCTCGGTCCAAAACAATGGCGCACGGCATTTACTGCATAAAGCCTCGTAAGGTGCCATCTTAATACTTGATTGAAAACTATTGTTGTAAGCGAATTCAATTAAAGGTAAATACCGCTCCCATGAACCACTAAACTCGAGGATGCAACATCTCAACATATCCTCAAGTATCTGAATTATCCGCTCGGATTGACCATCGGTTTGCGGATGAAAAGTGGTGCTAAAATGCAGCTTGGTACCCAAAGCTTCTTGTAATTTCTTCCAAAATCGCGAGGTGAACCTCGGATCTCTATCCGACACAATAGAAATTGGTACCCCATGTAATCTCACAATCTGAGAAACATACAATTCAGCTAGTTTATCCAATGAAAAATCCATACGTACGTGGATAAAATGAGCCGACTTAGTCAGTCTATCAACAACAACCCAAATCGCATCTTTCTTACTTGTTGACAATGGCAACCCAGACACAAAATCCATCGTGACTCGATCCCATTTCCATTTAGGTACCATGATCGGCTGGAGTAAACCCGTAGGCACTTGATGTTTCGCCTTCACTTGCTGACATATTAAACACTTTGAAACAAAATCGGAATTGTCTCGTTTCATACCATGCCACCAAAACTGACGTCTCAGATCGTTGTACATTTTTGTACTCCAAGGGTGAATTGACATTCGGCTACAATGAGCTTCGTTCAAAATCATCGAAATGAGTTCTGAATTTCTTGGAACACACAACTGACTTCTGAACCTCAAACAATCGTCATCATCAATTTGAAACTCTGATTCCATATTCGGAACACATTCAGCCCGTTTTGCAACCAATTCATCATCGACTTTTTGAGCTTCACGAATTTGATGAATCAACAATGGTTTGGCCTTTAATTCCGCCACTAACACATTGTCGGATAGAATGCACAAGTGTACATTCATCGTCGAAGGCAAACGGTGATTTACGACTTAAGGCATCCGCAACCACATTAGCCTTTCCCGGGTGATAGTCAATGACAAGCTCATAATCTTTTAACAACTCGAACCAACGTCTTTGTCGTAGATTTAAGTCTCTTTGAGTCATCAAATATTTGAGACTTTTGTGATCCGAATATACATGGCACTTCTCACCAAATAAATAATGTCACCATATTTTCAAGGCGAACACGATGGCAGCTAATTCGAGATCATGGGTCGGATAATTTTTCTCATGTGGCTTTAATTGTCTCGACGCATAGGCCACAACTCGACCTTCTTGCATCAATACGCAACCCAACCCAAGTAGGGAGGCATCACTATAAATGACAAACTCTTTGCCTGATTCGGGTTGCACTAGAATTGGAGCTTCAGTCAAATAAGTTTTCAGTTGGTCAAAACTTTTCTTTGACATTTTTCCGTCCATTCGAACTTAACATCTTTTTGAAGTAGCTTCGTCATTGGTGTGGCTATCATCGAGAAACCTTTTACAAACCGTCGGTAGTAACCGGTAAGTCCCAAAAAGCTCCGAACCTCAGTAATATTTCTCGGAGGCTCCCAGTTGAGTATGGCTGAAATTTTGCTTGGGTCAACTCGAATACCCATTGCGGATACCACATGACCCAAGAAGCTAACCTCTCTTAACCAGAACTCACACTTACTAAACTTAGCATATAATTGCTTATCTCGTAAAATCTGCAACACTAATCTCAGGTGCTCAGCATGCTCGGTTTCATCTCTTGAGTAAACCAAGATGTCATCAATAAACCCAACTAAAAACCGATCCAAATACGGTCTAAAGATCCGATTCATCAAATCCATAAATATCGCAGGGGCATTAGTGAGCCCAAACGGCATTACTAAGAACTCTTAGTGATCGTATCTCGTTCTAAAAGCAGTCTTGGGTGTATCCGAATCTCGAATTCACAACTGATAATAACCCGATCTCAAATCTATCTTTGAAAACACTGAGGCTCCCTTTAGTTGATCAAACAAATCGTTAATACGTGGAATCGGATATTTATTCTTTATTGTCACCTTATTCAGCTGACGATAGTCGATGCACAACCTCATGGTTCCGTCCTTCTTTTTCACAAACAATACTGGTGCACCCCAAGGTGAGAAACTTGGTCGAGCGAAACCTCTATCCATCAATTCTTGCAACTGAGCTTTCAACTCTTTTAACTCGGTTGGTACCATACGATACGGAGCTATCGAAATCGGCGTAGTCCCAGGTACAAGCTCAATACCAAACTCTACCTCCCGAACAGGTGGTAAACCCGGTAATTCCTCGGGAAAAACATCCGGTCTTCACAAACCACCGCAGCAGATTCGGTTTCTTTTCTAACTCTTTGTCATCAAGTACATACGCAAGGTATGCTTCGCACCCCTTTCTTACATATTTCTGGGCCAACATTGATGATATTATAGCTGGCAACCCCTTTAAGTCCGTAGACTCAACTCGGATTATCTCGTTATTTGCGCACCTCAAATAAATAGTCTTGCTTTTGTAATTCACAACCGCATCATGCACTATCAACCAATCTAAACCGAGGATAACATCAAATTCATCAAACGGCAAAAGCATCAAGTCCGCAAAAAGCAGAATTTCAATTATTAGGGACATTTCTTACACACTTTGTCGACAAGCACGAACGACCCAAGGGATTTGACACCGAATTACGAACTCGAGAGACTCAACAGTAAAGTCTTCTTGGATGCTAAGGTTTCACATATATAAGAATGAGTAGAACCAGGTCAATCAAAGCAATCACATTAGTATCAAAGAGAGTAAAAGTACCAGTAACAACATCCGGCGAGGAAGCATCCTCGCATGGCGTATAGCATAAGCCCTAGCAGAGCATGAGCCTCGGATCTGGTTATAGCATCTCTAGATCCTCTCGACCACCACTAGCATTGCCCATATTTCTAGATGGTCTACCTCGGCAATGGTAGCACCCGCTTCCCACTCGATTTACATTCTGCTCGACAACCCGGGCAATCTTTAATGAAGTGGTCAACTGATCCGCACTTGTAACAGAGCGGTCATGAAATCTACAACTCCCCGAATGCCATTTACCACAATACTAGCACTCCGTTCTGTCTCGACGATCATTTCCAACACTGGAGATCGAAGTGACGCGTGTGCTCGCAGGGGGTCGATCGCGATCTCATCTAGAAAAACCCGAAGTGTCCCTAGACCGGCCTAAGTCATCTCTAAATTTCTTCGATGATGTTGAAAGGGCTTTCTGAAGATCTCTTACGAAACTCCTTTGCTCCACATCGGCTTTCCTTTTCTCCTCATCGAGCTCCTCGGCTTTGCAAGCTCGCCGACAAGTACAACAAATTCTCGGATTTCTAAAATGCCAACATACTGACTTTATATCATCATTCATCCATCTTGAAATGTTTACACATCATAGCTTCAAGAAATGCATTCTCGCATGCGTCTGGCTAAGCCTCACAAATTTTCGCTCATAGTCAGAACCGACATGGAACCTTGTTTAAGTTCAAGAAATTCCTTCCGCTTTTGATCCATGAATCTTTGATCGATATACTTTTTCCAAACTCGGTTTGGAAAACTCCCAAGTTACTTGCTCTCGGGCACAACAGAAGTCAACGATTCCACCAATAGTAGGCGTAATCATGTAGCAAGGAGATAGTA
Source organism: Gossypium arboreum (assembly GCF_025698485.1). Lineage (NCBI taxonomy): Eukaryota > Viridiplantae > Streptophyta > Magnoliopsida > Malvales > Malvaceae > Gossypium > Gossypium arboreum. The sequence continues at coordinate 14,640,355 of NC_069078.1, read as the reverse complement.
CACTTTAGGCACTCATTGGGTGTGCAAGATAGCTCATCGAAAGTACCGAATAGTGTTGTCCAACCAAAATTCAGCTTGCTCGGCATCATCATTGTCGGTAGCTTTAAATTCAAGCCCTCTGTTTTCGGATTCATCAATCTGGGGCTTATTTGACCTTATTTGGTCGGTTATCGGAGGTATTGTAGGTGCAGGGTGGTATTATTCGGGAATGGAGGTTGTGGAACAGCCGTATTAGTTCGAATGTATTGGTTGAACCAATCATTCATCACGCTATAAAAAGCTTGTCTAGCTTCATCATTCGGATTACTAGCAATAGGTTGAGAGTCCGGCGCTGTCCCTTGTAAAGGAGCAAAGCGCTACACTCTCAAGATCATCAGCCACCGCTTCGGTCGGGATCGGGATCCATTACTATAAATAAACACATTTGCAAATGTCAGAAATCACCACACTATCAAATAATCACAAAATGGCATGTATAGCTAGACCTAAACGTATTACGGTAGTCCTAGAATCGACTAAACCGTAGCTCTGATACCAATTTAATTGTAACACACCATACCCGAGACCGTTACCGGAGTCGGACACGAGGGGTTCATAGACTAAATTCACTTATTTTCACAGTCCATTTTAAAAATTTCCAGACAGCTGACTAACTGCGTCACTGTCACCTTAAAAATCATATCTTAAGTTCCAAAACTCGAAAATCAGTTTCATAATTTTTCCCTGAAACTAGACTCATATATCCATCCACAAATGTTTTTCTAGAATTTTTGATCGAGCCAATTAGTACAGTTTATTAGTTAAAGTCTCCCCTGTTACAGGGTTCGACTACCCTGACCTTCCTGTATTTCGACTTCGATATCTCCTTGTACAGGGCTTCAATACTTATGCCGTTTGTTTTTATAGAAACTAGACTCGAAAAGGAATTTATACATATATGGCATGACTTCTAAATATCTCTGGTTAATTTATAATGAATTTCCAAATTCGGAACAGGAGATCTAGAAACCGTTCTGACCCTTTTTCACGAAAACATAAATTTCTCTTAACATACGACTCATATGATTGTTTCGTTTCTTCCATATGAAAGTAGATTCATCAAGGTTCGATTCAAATTTTTATTCACTATTTAATTCCATTCCTACTATTTTTAGTGATTTTTCAAATATACATCACTGCTGCTGTCAGCATCTGCCTTCAAGGTAAACTTTACCTATTTCATAGTTTCCATGATTCAACTAGCCCTTTTAGCAAATATAGCACAAAATATGATCATGATTAACCATTCCAATGGCTAATCGTTTCCAAACATTACCATACCTCTTAATGAATAACATACAAAATGATTATAATACTACGCTCAAAGTGTATATAAGCCATTTTCGCATGGCTATCCAAATTTATACAAAACCAAGGGGTACATGACCAACAACAAAAAGGGGTAGTCCTATACATGCCATTTTCAGAGTTCAACCAAAAGTGTACCAAAAGGGCTTTGATAGTGTGGACGACTTCGACTTCGACAATCCCGAGTCTGATAGCCGACGAACCAAAATCTATAAAACAGAGATTCAAAGAAACGGAGTAAGCATTTAAGGCTTAGTAAGTTTTGAGCCATGAAATTAGACACAACTAAAGTGTAGCATTCATATGGCTAAACGGATAATTTCATATGCACAAATTCTCAATATCATACTTACTTCACATTACCAACCCTTATATTCATACACAAAGATCAACTTAGCCAAAGGCGGTAGCTCATTTATCGATCGAGCGAATACTAATTGTAAGGGATCAACTAAATCAATGCATATATGAGACATACCTCATTGCTGGGATTTTACGAGCATATTAATTGAAACTATTACAGCAAGGTCGCTCATTTCCAAGCCAAGTACCTTCGGGATTTAACCGGATATAGCTACTCGCTCAATGCCTTTGGGACATAGCCCGGATATAGTAACTCACACAAATGCCTTTGGGACTTAGCCCGGATACAGCAACTCGCACAAATGCCTTCGGGACTTAGCCCGGATATAGTAACTTGCACAAATGCCTTCGGGACTTAGCCCGGATATAGTAACTCGCACAAATGCCTTGGGACTTAGCCGGAACTAGTCACTAGCGCAAATGCCTTGGGACTTAGCCCGGTTATCATCCAAATATTCATGCACATATCAATAAGTCATGACACATCTATATTTCATTTTCATAATTAGAGTTCAAACACAAGTCACGATAATAATCCCATTTTGGCTCACTAGCCGCATACAAACAACATGGTTTAGTTTGCTTTATGGCCCGATCTCTATGCACATACGGCTACCGTCATACGTGATAGACTAATTAACTCAACATATAATTCAAGTAGAATCATCATATCACCTTATAATGGTTATGCTCATACGTCATGACTTAATCAAATCAGAACTAAGTCTCGTTATCAAAACTTACCTCGGATGTTGTCGAACAATTTCGGCTATTCGATCACTTTTTTCCTTTCCTTATCCAACTTTGGTCCTCTAAGCTCTTGAGCTAATTCAAACAAATTTAACTTATTAAAGTCTCATTATGCTAGCTTATGGCCGAATATGACAATGAGTTTGATAGGCCATATGGCCACTTTTAGCTCAAATACAAAATGGTCATACGCATTTTAATCACATTGATTAATTTAATACAATTAATCTAACATTTCCTCATGTGCACCTTTATGACCGAAACACACATCATTAACCTAATATCAATTACTAAGCACTTTAGCAATTTCTCCTTGAGCCGATTATCCAAGTCAAGATAGATTCATCATCATGCTTACCTATAACCGAACACATGCAACACCAATCCATCTATTCATTCATGCGTGCATCTTATTCAAGCATGTATATATACAACCAATTCATCATATAAATGACTATGAATTTACTCAAACAATCTCAATACCACACATGGTGCTCAAGCCCTTTTTTCAATTTCAAAACTAAAGCTAGCACAACTATATACACTAGTAAATCAAACACTAACATTTTGCACTTCACCTTACTACCATTTCACATCTATTTTCTACCATGGCGAATGCATCAAGACACCATACCATTCAATTTTGCTCATGGGTTACACAAAGAACTTAATGTCTAACTCAAAAATGCCAAAAAGAAAATCCAAGAGTCATCAATCACCATCACATGTATCATTACAAAGCTTCACACTTAGCATGCAAATGACATCAACACAAATCCACCTTAGTCAAACTTAACTCATCTTCATGCCTCATCACCACAACATCAAACATCAACCAAGAAGACAACACCCATGGCCGAATATCATCTCCATCTCATAGCAAAGATTTAAACCATGGGCTAGGTAGAACTCAAACTAACAACTAAAAACATGCATGAATCTCAAGGACAACATCAAACATACCTTAGTCTAGTAAACCACCATAGCCGATTTTCTCAAGCTCGTCCCCTTCCTTTCTTTCCTCTATTCGGCCAAAGATGTTCAAGAATGAACACACTTTTTTTTTTTGTTTTCTTTCTTCAATTCACGGCAATGGGGGGGGGGAAACATGGATGAGACAATTTTTTTCATTATCATTTACCTTTCCATTATTATTTTATTACCCATACTCCTTATTTTAATTTTCCTAACATAAATCACTAACATAACATGTTTATGACATGTTTTGCCCACAACATTTTGTCCTCCTTCCTTGTCATGGCCGGCCACTACTAAATTAAGGGGGAAATTGACATGCAAGTCCACCCTTTTATTACATGCACTAATAGATCCTTATAGATTAACCTATCACATTTCAAAAGTGTCACACATAAGTCCTATTAGCTGAATTCACATGCAATCGACTAAATCGAAGCTTAAAACTTTCACACATTCATATTCACATATTTTAGACAATAAATATCATATTCAAATAATTTGGTGACTCGGTTTAGCGGTCCCGAAACCACTTTTCGACTAGGGTCACTTTAGGGCTGTCACAATCTCTCTGTGAACAATTTATATGACTGTGCCATTAATTTATCCTAAAACTAGACTCAATAAGGATTCCAAGAATATAAAATACAACACCTAATTATTTTTGTACAATATATGGTGAATTCCTAAAGTTGGAATAGGGGGTCTAGAAATCACTCTGGCCCTGTTTCACAAAAATTCAAATATCTTCTAACATATAATTCCTTTACCTGTTTCGTTTGTTTTATGTGAAAATAGACATATTGGGCTTCAATTTCATATTTAATCCATCACCAAATTCGATTTCTATGAGTTTTCGTAAATTTTCAAACTCACGCCGTTGTTCTTTGCAATGTTCATTTATGGCAAATTTCATCTTTTCATGAGTTTTTATGGACTAGATAACCTATTAACTTTCCATGGCATCAAACATGGTCTAAATTAGTCATTTCCATGACCTATCATTATCAAGCATTTTCTCAACCAAATCACCGCCATATCACAAAATTATTTACACGAAATAGGTATATTGCTATATATGCCATACTTAAGTTTTACAAGCCATTTTCCAAAAAAATGTCCTTCGGATAGTGTGATCGAACCTTCGACCTATCCCGATTCCCGAGCCAGCTTGTTCAAAACTACAGTGAATAAAAAAGAGGGAGTAAGCATAAATGCTTAGTAAGTTCATATGCAAATAACAAGTAACATAACAATACAATTATACCAAACAACCTTAGCATAGTATCACCAAAACATATATCACATTTCTAAACATCATTCATCATCTTACCACCTTATCGTTGTTGTATCTATTTTCAACCCGAGGGTTAAGTACATACATGTCCAAAGTGTCCATTTCACAACACTTACCAAAACATCACTTGCATCTTAAGTGTTCTTCCATTTCACTAGAAATTTTACCCGTTGAACACATCGGAATATAACTCGGATACATGGATAATTTGCACATAAGTGCCACATATGTAATCAAGAAATCATGTAACCCGCCCCTAAGTGAACTCGGACTCAACTCAATGAGCTCAGGCATTCGCATCCATAAGTGAACTCGGACTCAACTCAACGAGTTCGGATGCCTAGTTACATCTCACGAACTTGGACTCAACTCAACGAGTTCGAACATTCGCATCCGTAAGTGAACTCGGACTCAACTCAACGAGTTCGAATGCTCAACCATCCTAGTGACATGTCACTTGTATCCTAATCTATTCCTAAGGTTCAAACGGGATTTTCATCGAACACATATCCTTGCCATCTTCCGTAAAATACCGAAACCAATACTCGGTAGCACTTTATATTTAACAAATAATACACATAATTTGCATTTTATTCGAAAATAACCACAAAGCATATATTTCATGGTAAAAATCGGCATATCATATAATTAACATCAATAACTTATAAATAACAATTATGCTACATTATTCACACATGAACTTACCTTGGTACCAAAATATAATGATTTTGCAATTTAGTCCACAATCTTTTCTTTTCCTCGATTGGGGTCAATTCCACGTCTTTCTTGATCTAAAATAACACATTTAGCTTATTTAATACTCACATTATCAAATTAGTCTTTAATTCAAATTTTAGCAAAATTACAATTTTACCCCTAAACTTTTGCATATTTACATTTTTGCCCCAAATCTCGGGAATTAAACTTAATTCCTTATTCTTATGTTTTATAACATGCTGATCACTTTTCCCTTCTATGGCAACATCAAATTCTCACTCTAACATGTACTTATGACTATTAGGTATTTTTGCCGATTAAGCTCTTTTACTCGTTTTCACTCAAAACCGAGTAGCACAAGTTGTCTAACATAATTTAAAACCTCATATTCTAGCATAAAACATCAAAATTCACAAATTTCACCTATGGGTATTTTTCCAAATATGAACTCTAACTCAAAATATTACTATCATAAGCTATACCGAAGTTACCGGATTTCAAAACGTAAAATCATTAAAAACCGGGCTTGGAATCACTTACTATGAAGCTTGAAAATTGAAGAAACCCTAGATATGGAGAGAGGGAGCATTCGGAAGCAACTAAGGAAGATGATAACCAATTTTGTGTTATTTTTCCCTTTTTATTTCATTTAATATCCAAATGACCAAAATGCCCCTCCTTAAATTTCAAAAAAATTCCTCCCATGTCCTAATTTTGTCCATGAACTTAAAATTGGTAAAAGTACCATTTAAGACCTCCTAATTAATATTTCAAAGCAATTTCATACTAAAAACTTCTAGAATGCAAGTTTTGCAACTTATTCGATTTAGTCCCTAACTTTAAATTAAACTCGTTATGCCAAAAATTTCTTCACAAAATTTTCACACAATTATGCAATCATATCATAAACCTCAAAATAATTATAAAATAATTATTTCTATCTCAGATTTGTGGTCACGAAGCCACTATTCTGATTAGGCCTTAATTTGGGATATTACAAAGTGATGCCAAATGTCAATAACATTTGGGTGATGATTGATTACATTGGAAATTTGATGGAATATGATATTTCATTGAAACGAGTAAGTTGTATGTAAATAATACAACTACATTATTATTATATGTGTTTGAATTGATATAGCATAAATTGCTTGTTTGTGGAAATGATTATGTGTGATGAATATTGAGATAGTAGAACTCCCGTTTGAACCTTAAGAAATAAATCGGATATTCATGCCATGACATTCGGGTTATTTGTGTGCTAGTGTAAGACATGTCTAGGACATGCATCGGCCACATTATGAGAGCCAGTGTAAAACCATGTCTGGGACATGGCATCAACATTAAGATGAGAGCTAGTGTAAGAAATGTCTGGGACAAGCATCGGCCTCGAGATGTAAGCCAGTGTAAGATATGTCTGGGACATGCATCGGCTAAGAGATGTGTCAATTTAAGACCATGTCTGAGACATGGCATCGACACGGATATGTGAGAGCTAGTGTAAGACCATGTCTAGGATATGTCGTCGGCCTCGATTTTGATAGTCAGTGTAAGACCATGTCTAGGACATGGCATCGACTTAATGGTTGAGCCAGTGTAAGACCATATTTGGGACATGGCATCAGCATTATACCCTATGTTTGAGGCTTAGTGAATATACATGTTGTGAGTGGTACAGTAACTTACATGAAATTGATGAAATGTAAATTCAATTCATGTTGTATGATTAGTAAGGAATGAATATGAACATGTTGAGTGACATAGGTATGTATGCCAAGCTCATAAGGAATGATTTCGGTTCATGATGCACATTTGGTGAAGATGTAAGTAGGTAATTCATGCCTATGAGGATGATTTTGTGATGTTCTTGTGATTATATATCTATACTTATGATGTATAAATATGTATCTTTACCAATGTGGTGGAAATAAATTAATAAGGTGTGATAAACTTAGTACCATTAATTTACACTAAAGCAGTTTTGGACAGCAACCGTAGTTCGAGTTTGAAAATCCACCAAATATTTTGGAAATTGAGTTAGAGGCTGAATAAAATATTAAAGTAAAGCTTAATGAGTCTAGTTTCACATAGAAAAAACGATGTAAGCAAAAGAGTTTCATATTATGAAATATTTAAATTGTTGTGAGAGAGAGTCAGAATGATTTCGAAATCCCTCGTTCTAATTTGAGAAAATCATTGAAAATTGTAAAAAAAAATAGTTATAGGTTAAAATTTATATGATTAGAATCCTTAATTAGTCTTCTTTCAAAAAAAAAAAAACAAACAAGAACATCATTCGAATCACGTATGGGGAGATAATTAATATTTAGTAAAAAAAGGTTGAAGCTGTCAAACAGCAGAACAAGGGTGACTTTGAAGAATAAAATGTGTTAATTGGATAAACAAAAAAATTCTAAAAATTTTATGGTAAGAATATATGTGAGTATAGTTTTAGAGAAAATTAGCGGATCTTAATTTGGAGTTCCATAGCTCAAGATATAAATAATTTAGTAACTGTGACTTGAGAAAATAGCTCGACTTGAACATAAGTAAAAGTGCAAATATGGTTGTATTACCTTGAGAAGCAAGTTAATAAATTGCTTATTATTTTCATACGGTCTAACTAAGCTATAAAGCTTACTCCCTTCCTTTTCTTTTCTTTAGTGTTGACAGGTTAGCTCGGGGTTAGAGATCGTCGGAGGCAACATCACTCTATCAAGTCACTTCCTTTGGAATAATGAAGCATATATTAGAAATTTCAGGTGAGTGGCATGTTTAGGGATCTAGTTTATTGACATGTGTTATTTTTCTTTGGCTAAATGTATTGGCTTTTATTGAGTTATATGTATATGGCCATGAGATGTGGCTCATATTCATTATGGCTTGTAAACCTAGCTATTCATGTCATGTGTAATGTAACACCCCAAACCTGGCCTAGACGTTATGACCGGATCTGATGCGTCACATCAAAGCGTTCAAAACATTCCATATTACTTAGTTTGGAAAAACTTATTTGGTGTTGCAAAAGACACTTTTAAAAGTAGGTTAAAGTGAACGGAAGCTGTGCACCAGGTAGCAAACCAGGAAGAAGAGGAGGTGAGTCCGTCGGACTGCTTAAGTACCAAGCTCCCTTCTGATCCAATCCTAGACATGCACACCACCGTTACCACACTTTAAGTAGGTTATGTGTCTACGAACATTAAAACAAGTTTAAGTCTGCTTATTATAATTATTTCTTTGGAAAAACATTTACTTTGCGAAAACCTTGTGCGTCATCGTGATCTTTAAAAACAAGTAGTTTTTAAAAAACGAACCCTAGTGCTAATCAGTTTAATAATCCCCAAAATAAAATTAATTAAAAAAGCGGCCTTATTACAACTTTAAGCATAATAAAAATAATCTAAAATAAATGCTAAACTTATTTAAAACCGGCAATCAATCCTTATGGCCACTCTGAATCCCCTTGACTCCAAGTCCACCAACTAGGGCTCACCGCAAGGATGGAAGAGGAAGGGTGAGTTTGGGAAACTCAGTGTATACAGAAACCCATCCAAAGCCCAAATTAGCTTGAGCCCATTGGGCCTAAGCCCTATCCAGATAACAATACACAGTGGACCGAAGCCCTTTTCAGAATACAGTAGCAAGGCCTTAGCCCCATTTCAGTGTGGCCCATTGGCCCAGTTCAGTAACATAGGTGACAATAGTAGTAATGCATGCAAACCCATCTGGGAGACTACTCAACCCACCAACCGCTACATCGCCTGCACCAGCCCTACACTCCATGTGGGGAATATCTCAACCCACCCACCTACACTCCACAGCTAAAAGAACGCCGCTCAAATATCGATGAGTTGAGGCAAAGCCTCCAGTACGTGGATAAACCACTTTCAATACTTCCTCCATCAATACCCCAATCCCATACAACAGATATTAATAAAAGCATATCATGCAAAATACAGTATCAATCAATCATGCAGTTTAGCCAATTTAAACCCTAGAGGTATATCGGTAATTTTGCTCTTTTAGGGGTAATTTTCGTAACTTAGCAACTACACAAGCTACGCCAGTAATTTTCAACAGTTTTATGCAATTTGGTTCCACCATCTAACTAACAGACTAATTTGCCCATCTCTTACCCATTTTGGTCCGTAAGCCCATTGGGCCCAGTTTTGGCCCATCGAGGCCCTCTTTTTCTGAAGTACGTTAAGATGTCACACAACTTTACTTACCACCTTGCGGTGCTAGATCTAACAATTACTCTACGTCTTGAGAGCATTCGCATACTCACAAGCCCATGAAATGCCGAAATTTCGGCATTTCGGCTTTTGCCGAATTGAACTAAGAAAGGGTGTTCGGTACACACCTGATTTGCGACGACTGCTACCGAGATCCCTTTCGATGTCCTACAATTGATTAGTATAGTTCTTATTTACAAACCGTAATCACTAAACCCAAAACTTGCCCAACCAAAGTCGAACCATGTTCCTAAAAAGCCTTTGAACCCTTACCTTTTTGCCAAAATCGATAGCTAGCTCCGAATCCGATTGTTCCAATGATCCAACGCTTTTGATCCAACGCTTAAGAAGACTCTAATCACCGAAAGAAAACATCGCCATACAAACCCTTAAAGCCTTATGCTCAAATCGATGACCTCCCTAATTTTAGGGATTTCGACTTTTCCTAACATCGTAAAATAAGAACAGATCTGAGATGATAAGTACTTACCCCTTACTCCTACTTGATTTCCATGCAATCCAGTGCAGATTTGTCCTTAGAAAAATGGTAAAACCTGAATCCAAGGGTTGAAGAAGTTTCGGCTATAAGCCCCTAAACCAATGGTACTTTCGGCTTTTGGGTGGTGAAAGAGATGACGATATGAGGCTATGACCTTGAAGTAGAATTGTCGTCAGGTATCTAGAATTAAGAAAAGATAATCATAGATTTAATAAAAACAAAAGAACATAGAAGGACCTGGCTTTGAAGAAATTGGCACAAGCAGTGATCACATGATTTCGGCTTTTGCGACTTCGGCAAAGGTGCTGATGAATAGCCGGTTTGATGGATGGCTTTGGAGAAGGAAGTGGAGAAAGAAGAATAGAATAGGTGGAAGTTTCGGTTAGAGAGGAAAAGAGAGAAAAAGAAAACCCTTGTGGTGCCTGAGCAGAAGAAAACGGCACCTCACAAAGCCCTAGGTGCCAAAATATTAACCTAAACCCTCTGCCAAATTTTCCCTCTTCAATTCCCTAAATTCGGCCAACTCTCAGTCCCTCACCCAATCCCTTAAATCTCTCCCCTTATCACTTCTTAATTCAAGCGTTTGGACTGATTCAAACTTTCTTTTAGCAGAATCCACCTGGACTCCAACACTTACCCCTCCTGCACTTAAAAATAAATGTATCTATTTGCCAATACAGGGAATCAATCCCATGCCTTCCCCAATCCTCCACACGCCACTTTTCTAGGAACCTAGTGGCGTCACCCTTGCCACTTTACCAGAGGATCATTTGTGATGCAATTTACCCATCACTCCACTTAAGGGCGACTTAGCCAGAACCTCTAACCTTTTAAGTCCAAAATTCAAAAATTCAACCGGGTTTTGGCCAACACATGGGCCTTCTATAAGCCCATTTACCTACCCAAAATATTAATTTCACATCCAAAGACAAAATTTTAAAAACTTTACAAAATATTGAAAACCGCGAATAAATCTGAAAATCAGGATGTTACATGTAAGGTTTATGATGTGATTATGTTTGTTTGCCATGCATAGTTGGTAATATGACATGTGTGTTGGATATATGATCTATGACCAATTGAGGTGGTCATAGCCATGTAGTAATTGCATGTTATAAAAACAACGTGATAATGGTTGAACATGAGTGCTTGATGGATAAATTGGTAACTCTAGTATAATGGTAAAAGTGATCATCAAAATGACAAGTCTTATGAATGTGAATTAAGGAATCTAGACTTGGTATTGCATGAGTAGATGCATTGCTTATAAGAGGACTTGTTAATGTTATGAATATGTCTTAATAAAGAGTGTTTAATCACTAAAATGATGTTATGAATATGTCCTAATAAAGAGTGTTTAATCACTAAAATGATGCCATGAATTGTGGTTTAAATATGTATAAGGTTGTAAGGGTTTATGGGTAACATGAAGGCTTGGAAAATAGCCTAAGTATTGACTACACGGGCCAAGACACGGTCATGTGTCTCAACCATGTGGAGGACACGGCCTTAGCACACAGGCATTTGGCTTGGCCATGTGGTTCAAATTATTCACTGACGTCATAGACAGAGAGTTACATGGCCCAAGGACACGAGTGTGTCCTTATGTCCACACGGGCCTGTGACCCTATCTCATGGAAAGAAATTTGCTAAGTTTTCCCAAAATTTGCTATGGTTCTCAATCTAGTCCCTAACTACTTCCAATGCATGTTTAGGGCTTCGTAGGCCCGTGTATGGGACATTATGCATGTGTATGAAAAGTTTTGAATTAAAAGAAATTTTGTAGCCTAATTTTTGCATGTTTATGAACGATTAAGTCCGGTAATGCCTCGTACCCTGTTCCGGCATCGGACATGGGTAAGGATTGCTACAAAAACAGACGACTTGATCCAATACCACCAATGGGAGAAGTTATGCACAACCCCAAACAAGGCAATGTACCTTCCAATCGTGCATGAATTTTATGTTGCTTTGAAGGAAACAAATACGAATAGACCAATAAAGGTAACATGTATGCTATTTTTAGTCCAAGGGAAGGAGATTACTATTTTGCCTCCCAAGATAGTGAGGTATCATGATGTTCTGCTATATCGATGTGGTTTCATACAACAAACTAGCCTTAAGCATTTCTTGAGAGAATATATTAACAACATAATCAAACTTGTAACAAATGGGAAGGGTGAATGGACATGCCCCTTAGGAATGGACTATTCCATATCATTCTCTCAGGTGAATTTAATCCTGATGGCATGGATGTGGTTGAAATTTATTAGTACTCAAATATGCCCAGCAACAGACATGTCCAGTATAAATACGTTTCAGGCGACTTTGTTGTACACAATTTGAACAAAGGAACAAACTTGTGTAGGAACATGGATATATCAAAGAATGCTCTAATGTGCACAAAAAACAAGGTGGAATTATTGTTCCCACACTTAATAACATCTATATGCCGACAAGCAAAGGTGCCGATGGGACGATCGAGACATGCCTTACAACCAAGCAAGTTTTCGATCTTGGAATCTAATGTGGATATCTTATAGGGAATCAAAAATGAAAGAGAGCGATAAAAACCAAACCATATCAAGGCAAGAACATGTTACCTGATTCAGAATGGATCGTTCGATGAATACAATAAGTCGGACCAATCTTTGAACACCATGCAAGGAAAAGCAAGTTAAAGCTATCACAATTTCCAGCAGCTAAGAATTAGGTAACGGTCGAATCAAGCAAGGTAAACAAAGAGAATGAATTGGAGGAAAAGGAAGACCCCGAAGAAGATCCAGAGGTAGATCCGAAGGAGGAGTCAGAAGGTAAACAAAGTAAAGCAAATGAAGCGTCGAATCCTACTTCCTACGAATATTAAACAATTTTGTTTAAATTTAAGTTTAAGTATTTCTTTTAAACTGGACTTAGTATTTTTATTTTATTTGGTTTAATTATTTGAGACTTTAATATTATATATATGTAGTGTATTTAGTTTTCCTAGTAGGAATTCCAAAATTTTGAAGGCACAACAATATAAAGCCAAAATCAAGAGAGGAGTTAGTCCCAACAATTAAGTTGCATGTACCATGCCCATTGGATAACCTCTTTCCTTTACATTTTGAATTGCACATTAGGGAAAATGTGCCAAATAAAGTGTGAAGGGTGACTTAGGGAAATTTTAAATTTTTTTCTTTTTAGTTATTTTCTTTTCTTTGTTTTTTAGTAGTTTTAATTTTTTTATTTTTCTTTGCATGCTTTCTATGTGCTTGAGTTTATAGAAATACAAGTGCTTCGTTAGGAGCATATACCTAGGTCGTTTGTTTAAATTGTAAATTTAGCCTGAAATTGAATAATTTAGGTTGTTTATATTTAGACTAATTAGTTCAGTTTATTAAACTTTAAATAAGATAAAGAGATTAAATATACCAAGTGATAAAGATAGATACAAATAGGTAATTATATTTTTAGAACTATAGGATGTTCGAATTAAAAAGAAAATACTCAGTAAAATCCATGGCTATTGAAACGGTGCAGTGTGACTAGTATAACCCTTACAAAAAGTGTCAGAGAAAAATCTCGATCGTATTGGCACAAGTAAAAAAAAAAATCATAAGGGATTATGCGAGGAAAGATTATTGCATTAGAGTTCAAAGCATGAACAAAAACAAACTGGGTAGGAAAAAAATATTCGACCTAACTATACCTCGAAAAAATAAATACTGTATTTATATATACATTCTGATGGAGAGCTATATTTAATTCTCTTTAACTTATTTACTTTATAATTTATTGAACTGATCTGTTTAGGTGTAAATGACTGTGAATTGTTTAAATTTCTAGCTAAAGTTATCTATTTAGGAAAATTTTCCTAGTGTCAATGCTCTGACCTAATCTCGTGTATCAAGCTAGCTCAAGTAAATTTTATTTTCTTTGCATGTATATTTTTCTATTTTCAGCTTCAGTTTATTTTCAGTTTTTATTTTGTTTTGTTTAGTTTGCTTGATGCTAATCAAAGACTTAAGTGTAGGGGTATTTGACACCTGCTGTCAAGTATAGTAGTTAATTTGGGTCAATTCAGTACTTAAGGAGCTTGTTTTGTAGGTAATTTTAGGATTTTATATTTCATTTTTGGTATTTAGTACTTAGAATTAAATATTAAGAAAATAAGATAACACATTTTATAAGTGTGATGACCCAATAGGTTGACATGGGCGTTAGGTTGAGTGTCTAGGATGGAGATATAAAGGCCTAATTGATGTGAAAGAAAGGAACAAGTGATGCACAAGCTTCTTAGGACATCAAAGCACAAAACGAATGACACAAGGCATATTTTGCATGTTGCGTCGCACTATTGACATTGTGTGGCGCAACACATGTCGATGTGTTGCCCAAGGATGTCGAGGTTACTTTTGTCTGCACAATCAACTTTATATGAAGGCCAATAATGTGTCGAAGACCTAATTTGGGCTGTCAACACTTCTATAAATAAGAAATTATGGTTTTTGATGTAATGAAGTCATCCTAGACACCTTCACTGTGACAGCCGAAAATTGACCCTAGTCGGGATGTGGTTTCGGGACCACAAAACCGAGGCATAAAAATAATTTAAAATTTATTTTGATGCCTATGATATGTGTTAATTTGTGTGTGACATTTTTGATGTTTCGATTTAGTGTTATAAATGCGAATTTCACTAGAAAGGACCTAGTAGTGAACTTTGAAAGTATGATGGGGAAATGTGTGATGACTAGTTGCTCATGCATGCAAAAATAAGGGATTTGCATGTCAAATTTCCCCCCCCCAACATGAAGTGGCCGGCCATGGCAAGAGAGGATGGGCAAAACATGTCATGAAACATGTTTTGTTGGTGCATTAGGGAGAAATAATAAACAAAGGTGTATGGGTAAGAAAAGAATGAAAAAAATGTGTGTGAGTGAGGTATTCCCCCCATTGCCGTGAGTTGTAGAGAAGGAAAGAAAAAATTTTGTTCATCCTTTCTTTGAGCCAAAACTAAGGAAGAAGGAGGATTTTTGCTTCATGCTTGGTTTGGAAGAGATCTAGAAGGAGATTTGGCTAAGTTTGCATCAAGATTAAGGTATGTATGAGGTTGTGTTAGGAGTTTCATGCATGTTTTGGTTGCTAACTTGATGTGCATGTTAGCCATGGCTCAAATCTTTGTTAAGCCATGGAAATGGTATTTGGCCAAAGTTGTTATGGTGATAAAGCCATTGCATGCTAAGTGTGAAGCTTGATGATGATGCATGCAATGATGGATTGTCTACTCTTGAGTAAGATTTTGAGCTTTCTTTTGTTTTATCATGATTGAAGTTGAAAAGGAGCATGATTGTCATATTCGCCATGATGCATTCATGAGCATGGTTCATGCTTCTTGCATGTTAGTTAAAATTTGTGTTTTGGATGGCTATGGACACCTTGAAATTCGCCATGCTCATATATGTATATATATGTTTGCACATGATGTTTTGGTTATGAAGGAAGTGATGAATAAGTTTGTTTAAAGAAGAAGATGTTGAAGAATAATTGTGAAATTTGCAAGCACAATTCGGCCTAGCACACATATAAGTGCTTGATGCTATATTATAAGTTTTGAGCCACAATATGGAAAGCATTAACTAGTAAAATGCATGCTGTTTTTGTGAGGTATTAAGTGCATAATTGGCCTCAACAAGTACATGAATATTCGGCCTTGGGTAGCCTATTGAAGGCCTTAGCATTTCCTTGATGCTCGAATAAATTGTATTGAATTGCTTGATGTAGTAAAATGTGCATGACCATTGTGTATTCAAGCTAAAGGGTGGCCATATGACCATTTAAACTCCTTGTCATATTCGCCATAAGCTAGCACAATGAGGTTTTAATAAATTGAATTTGTTTGAATTAGCTCAAGAGCTTAGAGGGCCACAATTGGACAAGGGAAGGAGAAAGTGATCGAATAGCCGAAAAAGCCGTTCGACAACATCCGAGGTAAGTCCTCAAGAAGTGACCCTACTTGAATTATGTGAAATAAAGTATGGATGTGTATTGATTATTGATTATGTGTGCATGAGTATTTGAATTCTACCCGGCTAAGTCCCAAGGCGAATATGCTTGTGACTATAATTGCGTTTGAGCCTTAGTAACGAAAATGAAATATGTATGTCCAATGATAATTGATGTATGTGTTCACGGAAATTGAATGATATCCGGGCTAAATCTCAAGACAATTATGCTGAAATTATATCCGGTTAAGACCAAGGCGGTTGTGCTAGTGGCTACATCCGGCTAAGACCAAGGCATTCGTGCGAGACATTCTATCCGGCTAAGACCAAGGCATTTGTGCACATGGTTATATCCGGTTATATTCAAGAATCTTGGGCTGGAGGTGAGTGTTGGTTGCTGTAATAAATTCAATGAGTACACTCAAAAGCCCAAAGAATGAGGTACGTTTATATGTGCATTGGAAAGTCGACATGTTTGAGCAACATTCGCTCAATCGACTAATGAATTTCAGTTATTGAATTGATTGATACTTTGTGAAATTATATAATGATGAAGTGTGAAGTAAGAATGTGTATTAATGAAATGATGCATTTGGCTATGTGAATGTATTGCTGTAATTAGAGTTGATTATATTCCTTGAGACTTACTAAGCATAAAATGCTTACCCGCTGCTTTGGCTCACGCTTTCTAGATTTCGCTCAAGCAATCGGATTTGGGATCGTTGAAGTCGAAGTCATCCACACTATCAAGCCTCCATTTTGGTATAAATTTTGGTTGAACTTGAGATGGCATGTATAGGACTACCCTTGTTGGTTAAATATGTTGTGATGTATATATGTACGGCCATGCGAAAATGGCTCAAAAAGGAAGCATGAACTTAGACTATTTGTGGTTTGTATGTATATATTTGGTGTCATGATGTGGCTATGGATTGGAAATGGGAATGTTGGTCACATGATCAGCCATTGGCATGGTTAAAATGATCATATATGAACCTATGTATGGCAAGACTAGTTGGTTCATGGAGACTACCAAATAGGTAAGACCTACCTTAAAAGCAGATCTTTGCCAGTGCAGTGGACGTGAATGTGAAAAATCACCAAAATTTGTAGGAATGGTATTAAATAGTGAATAAGCTATGTAAATGAACCTTGATGAGTCTATTTTCATATGGAAGAAACGAAATGGTCATAGGAGTTACATGTTAAGAGATATTAAGGCTATTGTGAGACAGGGCGGAAACGGTTTCGGGTCCCCGTCATAACTTTAAAATTTACTATAAATTATCCAGAAAGAATTAGAGTCATGCTAGTTTCATTAGGAACAAACGAAACCAAATGTTAAATCCTCATGCAGAGAGATATTCAAGTTATAACGCGAAGGTCGAGCAATGATCCTCGTAACATGGGTGACTTTAACTAATAAACTGTACCAATTGGCCCGACCAAAATTCTAGAAATAAATCCATGGATGGATATATGAGTCTAAATTGGGAAAATTTACGAAACCAGTTTCCGAGTTTTGAAACTCGAGATATGATTTTAAGGCGACAGTGATGCGTTTTCCACTGACCGAAATGTCAAATTGGTGGGCAAAACATGTGAACTTGGCTTGTTAACCCTCGTGTCCGACACCGCGATGGTCTCGGGTTCGGGTGTTACAATTTTATTGGTATCGAGCCACGGTTTAGTCGATTCTAGGACTACCGTGATGTGTTTGGGGTCTAGCTATACATGCCATTAAATGATGAATCGATAGTGTGGTGATTTGACAATTTGACTTTGTGTTTGTTTATAGCAATGGATCCCGATCCCAACCGAAGCGATAGTGATGATGTGGAGAGTGTGGCGCCTACTCCGCGCAGAAGGGACAATGGCGGACTCTCAACCTATGGCCGACAATCCGAATGACGAGGCTAGGCAAGCCTTTTATAGTGTGATGAACGAATGGTTTAATCAATACATTCGAACTAACACGGCTGTTCCACAACCTCCATTCCCGACAAATGCAACCTCAGACCTACAATACCTCCGTGATCGACCAAATAAGGTCAAGTAAGCCCCGGTCGATAGGATTCAAAACATGGGCCATCGAATTTAAGGCTACGGATGATGATGATGCCGAAGCGAGCTGAATTTTGGTTGGATAACACTATCCGGTGCTCGATGAGCTATCCTGCACACCCGATGAGTGCTTAAAGTGTACCATCTCCTTGCTACGTGAGTCCGCCTACTATTGGTGGAGTACTCGACTTGTGGTGCCTAGAGAGCAAGTGACTTGGGAATTCTTTCAAACCGAGTTCAAAAAAGTATATCATCGAGATTCATCGACCAAAAGCGGAGGGAATTTCTTGATCTTAAGCAAGGTTCTATGTCCGTTATCGACTACTTAACGAAAGTTTGTGAGGCTTAGCCAGACGCTGCGAGAATGCATTTCGTCCGAAGCTATTATGTGTAAACGCCGAGGATGGGCTGAATGATGATATAAGGATGTTTGTTGGCATTCTCGAGATACGAGTTCGTAGTACTTGTTGAGCGAGCTTGTAAAGTCAAGAGCTTAGAAAGGAGAAACAAAAAGCTGATGTGGGAACCTGGAGAATTCCAAAAGAGGTCCTCGGAAAGTCTCTTCAACAAGCATCAAGAGATTTCGAGATGATGCGAGCCGGTCTAGAGGCATTTCGGGCTTTTCTAGACGAGGACGCGATCGACCCCTGTGACCACACGAGTCACTTCGATCGCCTGATGGTGGAAGTGATCGCGAGAGAGGCGGAGTGTCCACATTGTGGCAAATGGCATTCGGGAGCTGTTGGTTTCGTGATCGCTCGCTATAAGTGTGGATCGGCCGACCACTTTATGAAGGATTGCCCGAGGATGCTTGAGCAGAATGTGAGTCGAGTGGAAACCCGGTGCTACCATCGCCGAGGTAGGCCACCTAGAAATATGGGCAATGTCATGGCGGTCGAGAGGATCTAGAGATGCTACCATCGATCCGAGGCTCGTGCTCTGCAAGGACTTATGCCATACGCATGCGTGAGGATGCTTGCCTCTCGGATGTCATTACGGTACTTTCACTCTTTTCAATACAAATGTGATTGCTTTGATTGACCCCGGTTCTACTCATTCATATATATGTGAAACCTTAGCATCCAAAGAAGACTTTGCCTATTGAGTCTCGAGTTTGTAATTCGGTGTCAAACCCTTGGGTCATTACGTGCTTGTCAACAAAGTGTGCAAGAAAAGTCCCCTAGTGTTCCGAGGTTCTTGTTTTCCCACGGACTTGATGCTTTTGCCGTTCGATGAGTTCGACGTTATTCTTGGTTTGGATTGGTTGACCATGCACGATGCGGTTGTAAATTGCAAGAGCAAGACTATCGATTTGAGGTGCGCGAATAATGAAATAATTCAGTTGAGTCTACGGATTTAAAGGGTTGCCACCGTAATATCGCCGATGTTGGCCCGTAAATATGTAAGAAAAGGGTGTGAAGCGTACCTTGCGTACGTGCTCGATGACAAGGAATCAGAAAAGAAAACGAATCTGTGCCCGTGGTTTGTGAATACTCGGATGTTTTCCCCGAAAAATTGTCGGGTTTACCACCTGTTCGGGAAATGGAATTTGGCATCGAATTGGTACCGTACCACTCAATTTCGATAGCTCCGTATCGTATGGCACCAACGGAATTAAAGGAGTTGAAAGCTCGGTTGCAAGAATTGGTGGATAGAGGTTTTGCTCGCCCGAGTTTTTCGCCTTGGGTGCGCCGGTGTTGTTCGTGAAGAAGAAGGATGGAACCATGCGGTTGCATCGACTATCGTCGACTTAATAAAGCGACGATAAAGAACAAGTATCCGCTGCCACGTATTGATGACTTGTTCGATCAATCGAAGGAGCCTCGGTGTTCTCGAAAATAGATTTGAGATCGGGCTATTATCAATTGCGAATCCGAGATTGGACGTGCCCAAGACCGCCTTAAGCGAGATATGGTCACTATGAGTTCCTAGTGATGCCGTTTGGGCTCACTAATGCCCTCGGTATTTATGGATTTGATGAATCGGATCTTTAGACCATATTTGGATCGATTCATAGTCGTGTTTATTGATGACATCTTGGTCTATTCAAGAAATGAGACCGAACATCTTGAACACCGCAGTTAGTCTTTGCAAATTTTACTGGGATAAGCAATTATATGCTAAGTTCAGCAAGTGTGAGTTCGGTTAAGAGAGGTTAGCTTCTTGGGTCATGTGGTATCTGCATCGGGTATTCGAGTCGACCGAATAAAATTTCAGCCATACTTAATTGGAAGCCTCAGAAATATTATCGAGGTTCGAGCTTTTTGGGGCTTGCTTAGGTTATTACCGACGATTTGTAAAAGGATTCTCAACGATAGCCATGCCGATGACGGCTTACTCCAAAAGGATGTTAAGTTCGAATGGACGGAGAAATGTCAAAAAGTTTCGATCAATGAAAACTTATCGATTGAAGCCCCAATTCTAGTGCAACCCGAGTCCCAAGCAAAGAGTTTGTCATCTATAGCGACGCCTCCCTACTTGGATTAGGTTGTGTATTGATGCAAGAGGGTCGAGTTGTGGCCTGCGCGTCGAGGCAATTAAAGCCACATGAGAAAAATTATCCGACTCATGATCTCGAATTGGCGCCATCGTGTTCGCCTTAAAGATATGGCGACATTACTTATTTGGTGAAAGGTGCCATGTGTACTCGGATCACAAGAGTCTCAAATATCGATGACCCAAAGAGACTTAAATCTGCGACAAAGACGTTGGCTCGAGCTGTTAAAGGATTATGAGTGATCATTGACTATCACCGGGAAAGGCGAATGTGGTTGCGGATGCCTTGAGTCGTAAATCATTATTCGCTACGAGCGATGAGCGTGCACTTGTCCGTCCAATCCGATAGTGTGTTAGTAGCTGAATTGAAAGCCAAACCACTATTGATACATCAAATTCGAGAAGCTCGAGAAAGTCGACGACGAGTTGGGCGCAAAACGGGCCGAGTGTGTTCGAACAAGGACTCGAATTTTAAATCGACGATGACGATTGTTTGAGGTTCAAAAGTCGTCTGTGTGTTCCAAAGAATTGAACTCATTTCGATAATTTGAATGAAGCCCATTGTAGCCGAATGGCAATCCACCCGGGAGTCGAAGATGTACAATGATTTGAAACGTCGGTTTTGGTGGCATGGTATGAAGCGAGACATCTCCGACTTTGTTTGAGATGTTTAATATGTCAACAAGTGAAAGCGGAACATCAGTGCCTTGAGATTACTTCACCAATCACGATACCCGAGTGGAAATGGGATCGAGTCACAATGGACTTTGTATCCGGACCGCCATTGTCGCAAGTAAGAAGGATGCGGTTTGGGTCGTGGTTGATAGATTGACTAAGTCGGCTCACTTTGTCCCCGTGACGCACGGATTTTCAATGGACAAATTAGCCGAATTGTACGTTCTCGATTGTGAGATTACACGGGTGCCTATTTCTATCGTGTCGGATAGAGATCCGAGATTTACCTCACAATTTTGGAAAAAGTTGCAAGAAGCTTTGGGTACCAAGTTGCATTTCAGACCGCCTTTCACCCCAAATCGATGGTCAATCCGGCGGATAATTCGGATACTTGAGGATATGTTAAGATGTTGCATCCTCGAGTTTAGTGGTTCATGGGAGCGGTATTTGCCGTTGATTGAATTCGCTTATAACAACGACTTTCAATCAAGTATTAAGATGGCACCCTACGAGGCTTTGTACGGTCGTAAATGCCGTACACCATTGTTTTGGATCGAGCTTGGTGAAAACAAGATTTTCGGGTGGATTTGATTAGAGATGCTGAGCAGAAAGTGAAAGTAATCCGTGAAAGTCCAAGATAGCCTCCGATCGTCGAAGTCGACGCGAATCAAGCGTAAGGATATCGAGTATCGTGGGTGATAAAGTGTTTCTCAAGGTATCGCCTTGGAAAAAGATACTCGATTCTACCGTAAGGGCAAGCCGAGCCTGAGGTTCATTGGGCCATATGAGATATCCGAGCGAGTCGGTCCGGTGGCATATCGTTTGATTTTGCCCCGAACTCAAAAGGTTCACGATGTCTTTCACGTTCGATGCTTCGACGCTATAGATCCGATCCATCGCACGTGATTAGTCCATCGAAATTGAAATTCAAGCTAATATGAGTTATGAGGAAGAACCGATTCGTATCCTATCACGAGAAGTGAAAGAGTTGCGAAACAAGCGGGTTCATTGGTGAAAGTGTTATGGCTCAAGCACGGATAGAAGAAGCTACTTAGGAGACCGAGAACTCTATGAAAGAGCGATATCCAAACCTATTTATCGGTAAGATTTTGGGGACGAAAATTTCTTAAGTGGGGAGAGTTGTGACAGCCCAAAATTGACCCTAGTCGGGATGTGGTTTCGGGACCACAAAAGCGAGGCATAAAAATAATTTAAAATTTATTTTGATGCCTATGATATGTGTTAATTTGTGTGTGACATTTTGATGTTTCGATTTAGTGTTATAAATGCGAATTTCACTAGAAAGGACCTAGTAGTGAACTTTGAAAGTATGATGGGAAATGTGTGATGACTAGTTGCTCATGCATGCAAAAATAAAGGATTTGCATGTCAAATTTCCCCCAACATGAAGTGGCCGGCCATGGCAAGAGAGGATGGGCAAAACATGTCATGAAACATGTTTTGTTGGTGCATTAGGGAGAAATAATAAACAAAGGTGTATGGGTAAGAAAAGAATGAAAAAAAATGTGTGTGAGTGAGGTATTCCCCCCATTGCCGTGAGTTGTAGAGAAGGAAAGAAAAAATTTTGTTCATCCTTTCTTTGAGCCAAAACTAAGGAAGAAGGAGGATTTTTGCTTCATGCTTGGTTTGGAAGAGATCTAGAAGGAGATTTGGCTAAGTTTGCATCAAGATTAAGGTATGTATGAGGTTGTGTTAGGAGTTTCATGCATGTTTTGGTTGCTAACTTGATGTACATGTTAGCCATGGCTCAAATCTTTGTTAAGCCATGGAAATGGTATTTGGCCAAAGTTGTTATGGTGATAAAGCCATTGCATGCTAAGTGTGAAGCTTGATGATGATGCATGCAATGATGGATTGTCTACTCTTGAGTAAGATTTTGAGCTTTCTTTTGTTTTATCATGATTGAAGTTGAAAAGGAGCATGATTGTCATATTCGCCATGATGCATTCATGAGCATGGTTCATGCTTCTTGCATGTTAGTTAAAATTTGTGTTTTGGATGGCTATGGACACCTTGAAATTCGCCATGCTCATATATGTATATATATGTTTGCACATGATGTTTTGGTTATGAAGGAAGTGATGAATAAGTTTGTTTAAAGAAGAAGATGTTGAAGAATAATTGTGAAATTTGCAAGCACAATTCGCCTAGCACACATATAAGTGCTTGATGCTATATTATAAGTTTTGAGCCACAAGATGCAAAGCATTAACTAGTAAAATGCATGCTGTTTTTGTGAGGTATTAAGTGCATAATTGGCCTCAACATGTACATGAATATTCGGCCTTGGGTAGCCTATTGAAGGCCTTAGCATTTCCTTGATGCTCGAATAAATTGTATTGAATTGCTTGATGTAGTATAAAATGTGCATGACCATTGTGTATTCAAGCTAAAGGGTGGCCATATGACCATTTAAACTCCTTGTCATATTCGCCATAAGCTAGCACAATGAGGTTTTAATAAATTGAATTTGTTTGAATTAGCTCAAGAGCTTAGAGGGCCACAATTGGACAAGGGAAGGAGAAAGTGATCGAATAGCCGAAAAAGCCGTTCGACAACATCCGAGGTAAGTCCTCAAGAAGTGACCCTACTTGAATTATGTGAAATAAAGTATGGATGTGTATTGATTATTGATTCGAGTGCATGAGTATTTGAATTCTACCGGGCTAAGTCCCGAAGGCGAATATGCTTGTGACTATAATTGCGTTTGAGCCTTAGTAACGAAAATGAAATATGTATGTCCAATGATAATTGATGTATGTGTTCACGGAAATTGAATGATATCCGGCTAAATCTAAAGACAATTATGCTGGAAATTATATCCGGTTAAGACCAAGGCAATTGTGCTAGTGGCTACATCCGGGCTAAGACCAAGGCATTAAATGCGAGACATTCTATCCGGCTAAGACCAAGGCATTTGTGCACATGGTTATATCCGGTTATATTCGAAGAATCTTGGGCTGGAGGTGAGTGTTGGTTGCTGTAATAAATTCAATGAGTACACTCAAAAAGCCCAAAGAATGAGGTGCGTTTATATGTGCATTGGAAAGTCGACATGTTTGAGCAACATTCGCTCAATCGACTAATGAATTTCAGTTATTGAATTGATTGATACTTTGTGAAATTATATAATGATGAAGTGTGAAGTAAGAATGTGTATTAATGAAATGATGCATTTGGCTATGTGAATGTATTGCTGTAATTAGAGTTGATTATATTCCTTGAGACTTACTAAGCATAAAATGCTTACCCGGTGCTTTGGCTCACAGTTTTCTAGATTTCGCTCAAGCAATCGGATTTGGGATCGTTGAAGTCGAAGTCATCCACACTATCAAGCCTCCATTTTGGTATAAATTTTGGTTGAACTTGAGATGGCATGTATAGGACTACCCTTGTTGGTTAAATATGTTGTGATGTATATATGTACGGCCATGCGAAAATGGCTCAAAAAGGAAGCATGAACTTAGACTATTTGTGGTTTGTATGTATATATTTGGTGTCATGATGTGGCTATGGATTGGAAATGGGAATGTTGGTCACATGATCAGCCATTGGCATGGTTAAAATGATCATATATGAACCTATGTATGGCAAGACTAGTTGGTTCATGGAGACTACCAAATAGGTAAGACCTACCTTAAAACAGATGCTGCCAGCTGCAGTGACGTGAATGTGAAAAATCACCAAAATTTGTAGGAATGGTATTAAATAGTGAATAAGCTATATAAATTAACCTTGATGAGTCTATTTTCATATGGAAGAAACGAAATGGTCATAGGAGTTACATGTTAAGAGATATTAAGGCTATTGTGAGACAGGGCCAGAACGGTTTCTGGGTCCCCTGTCGCAACTTTAAAAATTTACTATAAATTATCCAGAAAGAATTAGGAGTCATGCCTTATATGTACAGATTCCATTTTGAGTCTAGTTTCATTAGGAACAAACGAAACCAGTGTTAAAGCCCTGTACAGAGAGATATTCAAGTTATAACGCGCGAAGGTCAGAGCAGTTGATCCCTGTAACATGGGTGACTTTAACTAATAAACTGTACCAATTGGCCCAACCAAAAATTCTAGAAATAAATCCATGGATGGATATATGAGTCTAAATTCAGGGAAAATTTACGAAACCAGTTTCCAAGTTTTGAAACTCGAGATATGATTTTTAAGGCGACAGTGATGCAGTTTTCCAGCCTGACTGGAAATGTCAAATTGGTGGGCAAAACATGTGAACTTGGCTTGTTAACCCCTCGTGTCCGACACCGGCGATGGTCTCGGGTTCGGGGTGTTACATTCACAAACCCTAGTAGGTTAGGACTAGGATTAGATTAATTTTCTTTGATTAGATTAATTTTCTTTCGGCTTCTAAACTCTTCTATTTTTCCTCTCGAAATTAGTTTCGATCTAAGAGTTTATTTATTCTATTGGATTATTTCAATTTATTTTCTCTTTGCATTCAATTTATTTCTTTATTCCAATCAATCAATTTGCTACTCTATTCTTCATTTGGCATAAATCCACAATTATTCAAATCTCTTTTCTCTTCTGAATCAATCATGCTCTTTACATGATTTGTTTAATTCAGATTGAGATTATGAATAACATGAGTGGCTAAATCCCTTAGGGGAGATTAACGAGTGGATGGGGATGTAATTAACAAAATATTTAGGATTTTCTCGAAAGGGTTAGTTAGTATAGATTACATGCTCTTTGAAAACCCTAAGAAGCTATCATTGGCCAGATGAGGTCGGTAGATAAGTTGAACTCAGTAAATCGTAATTTATCCTAGTTGAGAAAGTGAGCTCAGGAGATAAGCGAGTATCAACCAATCGATTAGTTAATTAGAGGCGGAGAGGCAATAATTGGGTAATCGATAACTAATCCACTCAAAAACCCTAATCCAAAGTTAATTACAAACCCTAAAGTGAGTTAATCTTCCTAATTGGTTTTTTAATTTTTACCATTTTTTAATTTTTCTTGTTTATTTATTTTCGTTAATTAATTTTATCTCATTAATCTATTTTACAGTTTATCGTAATATATGAATTAATTTCTACTACTTTGACTTTTTATTGGAAAAAGGTTTTCATAATTTATTCCATCCTTCCTTGGGTACGATCGTTAAAATATTTCCAAGTATTTTGTTAAACTAAACTACATTACAATTTGAGTTGTGGACACGTAGACACTACTGTTTTAATTCTATATTTTTTGGTGTGTTATTTTACTATAAACAATAAGTCGTTTATAGGCGGTCAGTATTGGGACAAATGACTCTTAAAATAGACTTACTTTTGTCTTGAGTGAATGATGGAATATATATACGTGGCTTGTATACTTTGATGTAAATGAAAGCCTAGGTTCAAATAAATAAAGAACCGAAAGCTAGTACGTTGGGGATATGACTTATATGGTATGTAGCATCATTCCACAATAATGGAATTCATAGTCCTACTAAAAGGTAAATGATATCCTCTCATACGAGTTACATAATAGATGAAAAGTAAATGTGGTCATCGGTCATTTGTGTTTGAGATAAATGATTTGATTGCTATTTAATAGTAATTGGCTTTTCATATAGTAAGATGTAATGGTTATCGTGAAATAAAATAGGACCATATTGAAAGAATGGATTTATCCCAAAGAGATTAAGGATACCCTACAAGGGTAACAGACTTATGACAAGGTCATTGGATGAACACTTATTAAGTTGCTTTCGTAATGATATATAATAAGGGAGAAATTAATCACGATATTTTAGTGGAATGACTTCGTGACTAAATAAGTTTATAATTAATAGACGAATAATCAAAACTTAATTGTAAATTATTTGAGCTTGAATCATATATGTCAAATTGGTCCATCGCTAACTCATCGAAACTATAAATGAATCGCATGTAGAACTAAATGAATTCAAATGAAGAAATAAGAAAAATAGATCGCATGCAGTGAATGTGTTTTCTAGTTAAGTATAGAAATGACTTGAAAATTGATTTAAGTTTTTTCAAATTATTATTTAATTAATTATAGTTAAATCATTGATATTCAAAATGGAATTAAATTAATTAGTCACTTTGGATATGTTGAATAAAGAAATTAAATATATTTCCTTCTAGATTCTATTACGATAAAATTGTTATGACTTTAACGTAATTAGAATTGAGTTAAGAAAATTATTTAATAGAAAAATTACATAATTTAATTAGTTAAATTAATTGATAAAATAATATTTATTTTGGGAAATAAAAAATAATATAGGGTTGGATTAAATTATAAAATGTTGACTCAAAAGTTTAGGAAGCACTTATAATTGGACCTAATACATTAGAAGTCCAGACTTATCCTTCATGCAACATGAGGGGGTGGCAACCCTAGTAAATATACTAAGGTGTTACGCCTCTTATCTCACTTAGAGTGGAAACCCTAGTAAATATACTAAGGTTTTCTATTTAAATAATATTATTTATTAAGAGCTTGCTCAACCAAGACTCTTGTACTTCTCCCTATAAATAGAGAGCACCAGTTGACCTAAAGAGACACTTCATACAATATTGATATATAGTCATTCTGCCAAAAAGAAGTGGTAATTTATTTATTTAGAATAAATTATATTTTTTGAGAGTTACAATCTTTAACATTTTTATAGAGAGAAATTATTTTCCTACTAAAAGTAATCATATAGTTTTCTTTTTAGTCTTTTGATTCATCTTGCTCGAGCCCACACTCGACACGATTTGTAGTACAAGGATAGCGATGAGTGTTGTTTGGTTGAAAGCCAGGATCAACTAAATTCGTCTCACACAAGACACATGTACTATTATAATTTAGGGTTTATTACTATAAATATCACAAAAAGACTTAGTTTTGAAAAGTTTTAAAACTTCCACTATAACTGTAAAAACTATTTCTTTTCCAGTTTTACCAATAATTGGTATCGGAGTCAGATTTTGATATATAAAACTGTAACCCCCTAAACCTAGCCTAAACATTATGGCCGAATCTCAAAGATGACATTGGCCATGGAAATGGCACGGAAAAACGTTTTACAACATTCTTTAAAATTGTTAATTTTTTTATTTAATAAAAGTGTACTAATTTGCTTGATAACAATTTAAAATGATCTCTTTAAACCTCTTTGAAATGATAATATAAAAAATTGAATATCCTTAAAAAAAAATCCAAGTTTGATCACTTTGAAGAAAACATCTTGGTTTAAAAGTATCGCAGACTAAATTTGACAAAATCATATTTTTGCTAAAAATCATTGTTTGATATATTCCATAAAATATTACTTTAATTGAAAAAAAAGATTTAAATCTCATAGAAATGTACTCTTAAATTTATAATAGGATTATTTTGTCAAAATCATATTTTTGTTGAAAAAATCAGTTTTTCATATCGATTCGATAAATCATTTTAAAAGATTTTCTTAAAACTAAATCATGCAAAATTAACAAAAAATCCCAAATCAATGTCCTATGCCATAGTTCAAAAATTATAATTAAACATTCCAGATACCAAGATAATAAAGTGTAAAACGTTTATTCGAAAATCATTCGAGTACTCCACCATTAGTCGTATCCATGTCCTAACCTCAGGGGTTATTTGGAAAGTCAGAAAATCAAAGGGGTGAGCTATTTAAGCCTAGTGTGAGTACTAACTTAAGTAAAATAGAATTTAAGACATATATTTCATAAAAAATAGAAGGATTAATATAACAGTTTCACAGATAGTAATGTGCATGATGATGCCAACGTAAAGTTTTTTTTCCAGAAATCAACGAAATTTTTTCAAAAAACGTTCCTACTCAACTCTGCTACACACCATGAAAGAGTTCTCCAGAACTTGTCTATCCAATAAAACATCACAATGTAGACAAACCACCAGATATTGCAAACAAGCTGTTAGATACAGATATATGTGGACAAGCCACCAGTGTTGTAGATAAACTTCTAGTAATTGTGGACAAACCACCAGATATTGCAGACAAGCTGCTAGATACAGATATATGTGGACAAGCCACCAGTGTTGCAGATAAACTTCCAGTAATTGTGGTTAAACCACTAGTATGTATAGATCATTAAACTACCCAAGTCTTCCTCCTTTCAATATCATCCCAACCTAATGCATGTGACATGACATACAAAAATAGTACTTCTAGTGGGCATGCTTAACATGTGAATCAAAATTTTATTATAAATAGTAAAGTGGGCATGTTGTACATGCGAATCAAAATTTTTAATTAACAGAAATAGTGGCATGATTTATATTGCATGCTTAACAGATAATTCCATTGAATCACATATCACGAGTGTAGGAATGTAAACATAATATCACATTTATCAATAGTCACATAATACAATCACATCGTCATGATTTAATCAGTTCAGAGTCACTTACTTGGAGTCCAACTCTTTTTAACGTATTTATCATCCTCTTTTTTAATACATAGTTTATTCATGTATAATCACATTTCAAAGATCTTAATAGAGTATTAATCATTAATATATGTTTTTACTAAATAAATATTTACTCATATTTTTTATTAGTTAGACCCACACCGTGATTGGTAGATCCAACGCAATACTAGACTCTTTTGAACGCCCACACTTGGATATAACTAGATTAATTGCATATCTGAGTATAAAATGATGATCCGTTATTAGATCATTATATTAATTATTCATTGATAAGAACGATTTAATCAAGGTTTGCAAACCAACACTTAGTATTTTTTAGCGTGACAAGTTTTGCATATCATTTTACATGTGACAAGTTTTTGGCGCTGTTGCTGGGGATCGACAATTTGGTGAAATTTGGTTTGGTTATTTTACTTAGTAGTTTTATTTAACTTAGTGTATTTAATTTTTACAAGTTTTCCATAAGTGCATGAGAAGAGGCAATCCTGCTAATATAGAATACCTTTTTGATTTAAAGATTGATAGAAGCTTGTGAAGAAAGAGAAAAGAATTGAGAAAAATGGTTGGGAACAGGAATAATCTTAATGGTAATCCAAATGATTGCAATGAAAATCCTTCCATTGGATATGTGGTGGATGAACGAGATAGGCCAATTAGAGAGCATGTCATCCCAATGCTAGATGATTTGAATCCAGGAATAGTCAAACCAACAATTCAATCTCAGCAATTCAAGTTGAAACTAATAATGTTTTAGATGTTATAAATAGTAGGATAGTTCGGTGGACTACCCATTGAAGATCCGAGATTACATGTAAGACTCTTTCTAGAAGTATGTGATTCATTCAAACAACAGGGTGTTCCTGAAGACGCCGTAAGACTTAAGCAGTTTCCGTATTCTTTAAGAGATCATACGAGAACATGGCTAAATGCATTGTAGTCAGGAATAGTGGCCTTATGGAATGACCTTTTCCTAATATTCTTGCTACTATGAATGCCAAGTTGAGGAATGATATTACATCTTTTCGACAAATGGAGGACGAGACGCTATATTAAGCTTGGGAACAATTGAAGGAGTTAATTTAGACTGTCCGATGCATGGATTCCAAAACTAGACTTAAATAGAGATGTTTTACAATGGGTGAATGTGCATATGAAGATGGTAGTTGATGCGTTTTCCAACTATACATTGTTGGATAAAACTTATAATGAAGCATACAAGATCTTGGAAAAGCTTGCCAATAATGATTTTTAGTATCTGACCATGAGAGTTGGGATGGGTAAGAGAGCTACCGATACCATCAAGGTTGATGTAGTTACTTCATTAGCAGCCTGGATATCTTCTCTAGCTAATATGATTAAAACCATGAAACATCCAGCTGTAGTCCATGAGATGAATTCAGCAGAGTCGTCATGTTTTTATTGCGGGAAAAGTCATGTGATTCATGAAAGCCCACCAAACCCAGCGTTATTATATTATATGGGTAATTGCAATCCCTATTCCAAACATACAATTCAGGGTGGAAGCAACATCCGAAATTCAGTTGAGGTAATCAAGGTGTGAGAAATTTCAATAATACCACAAGTGTAACAGTCTGGTTTTGACCCTAGTCGGAATAATGGTTTCAAGACCACATATCCGAGTTAAAAGCTAGTTAAAAATTATTTTTTGTGCTTATGATGTGTGAATTAGAATATGTGAAAGTTTCGTCTGAAAATTCGATTGTTTGTGTGCTCAATTTGATAAAAGGACCTAATTGCGTAAAAGTTGTTTGCTAGTTGTTAAAAGTGCTTATTTGATTTGGCTTTATAAATGAGAGGTCCTTATCATGTTATTTGACCATTAAAAGCATGAGTGGACATATATGGCCTTATTATAATGGTTTATTTATGTTTTAATGAAAGGGCAAAATGGTAAAACAATTATTAAATGAATTATGACTAAAATAAAGTTATGAAATTATGGTCATTTGTTCATCCATGACCAAAAAATACAAAGCAAAGAAAGAAAAAGGCTTACTAGGGTTCGGCAATATTAAGCTTTGATTTAGGTATGTTTTTGTTTCGGTTTTTGATAATTTCTACGTTTTTGTAATCGTTGCTTCGTATACTATCAAGCCCATGCCTCAATTTTTGATTTTGATGATGATTTTTAAATGTTCCATGGATGAATTCATAACTTTATGTTGTTAATTGATGAAATATGAAAGTTTTATGTTGGGTTTATATGTTTTGTCTTTGGATTTTTGATGATTTTTAGTAAAATGGGCTAAATTGTAAAAATGTTATTTGAGGGACTAAAATGTGAAATAAATGAAATGTATGGACTTTTATGAGAGCTATGAAAATTCGGCTAAGCTTGTGTACAAGCAAATTATGTGTATTTTGTGATTTTGTGAATTAGGGACTAAAGTGTCAAAATGTAAAAAAGTGAGGGCTAGTTTGCAAAATGCCCTAATTCTGTGTATATGGATTGCTTTGAATTAATGTATGATTGAATAAGTTAAATTTGAATTGATTTAGATTGGTAACTAAAGAATACGAAATTAGATCGGGGAAAATCGAAAGTCGTCGAGTAACTGATTCCATCTATCTAAATCCCTACGAGGTAAGTCGATATACAAATAAGCTTGTTTAATTGAATTATGGGTATTCATTTGATATTGAATTGTTTTGAATGAATGTCTAAGCTAATTATATGCTATTTGAGAATGTATCGACAAAGTTCTGACGTCAGAAAAGCCCCTTAGGAATAGTTAGGACACATATGTCATGACATAGGATTTCGTTATGTGATTTTGTGTAAGACCACGTCTGGGACGTTCGCATCGACTTCTGTTTTACATGTAAAACCATGCCTGGGACATCAACATCGTATTTGATTTCATGTAAGACCCTGTTTGGGACAGTGGCATCGATGTTGACTACATGTAAGACCATGTCTGGGACGTCAGCATTGTATATGCTTTCTAATCTTTCCATGTATCCTTATGTTTCTGAAAGGTTCAAACGGGCATTCCGAGAAAATAAATAACTTTGTGAAATCATATTAGATTCAGGTATGTTTACTTTGTATAGCCTATTTGTGAACGGAAGGTAAGTATTTGGATATGAGATTTGTGTTAGCATTGGTATACAAAGTATAAATGATTTGATGATACTTATTTGCTTTGAATGATATGTTTATTTGTATATGGCTTACTAAGCTTTTGAAAGCTTACTTGGTGTGTGTTTGCATTGTTTTGTAGATATCGAAGCTATTGTGAGCTCGGAGATCGTCAAGGATCATCACCACACTATCAAACCTTATTTTGGTACTTTGAAAATGTATATATTAAAGTATGGCATGTATAGGCTAGAAGTTGTGGAATTATATTTTGTATTGTGCATATTTAGCCATGTGATATGGGTAGTTTGTGTTTAAACTTATAGCTTGATAATGGTATATGATATGTGATGCTAATGTGAAATTGTGGTATGTTTTGGTTGGCGAAAAGAGATGGTCAATGTTGGGAAGTTTTGGTAAGTTTGGAGCATTTGATTGAATCATGTATTGATCATATGTTTAGGTATGATTTTAGTTTAAGTTTTGGTATGAATTGATTGATGAATTGAGATTTGAAATGGTTAGTAATGTTATAGCATGAATTTTGTATGGTTTGGTATAGATATTAGTTGAAATGGTTGTGCATTTATGCTTGGTTTGGTGCTTGTAGATTGACCCAAATTGGGGTGGCAAAATTGGCTATTCAAATGGCCTATTTTTGTCCACACGGGAAGAGACACGGGCGTGTGTCTTAGCCGTGTGTGACACACGGTCATGTTATACGGTCGTGTGTCCCCTAGGGTACCCTACGAATTAAAGTCAGTTTACCCTCTAGTTTTGACACAGCCTAGACACACGAGCGTGTCTACTAGTTGTGTGTGGCACACATGCTGGCACATGGGCATGTGGTCTGCCGTATGGCCTAGTTAATAGCCTCCTTAATTTTTACACGGTCTGGAATACGAGCGTGTCTTGTGGCTGTGTGGATAAGTCAATATGTATGCCCTGTTTTGCCACAGCTTAGACACACGGGCGTGGCCTGTTCACACGGGCATGTGACCTTTTAAAAGTTGAAAATTTTCTAAGTTTACGATACTTTTATATGTTATCAGATAGGTCCTGAATGCATGAGTTAGGCTTTGTATGCTCGATTTAAGTTTTTATTGAATGTGAATGAATGACATTTACTGTAATGATACGATTATTTGATAATAATTGTTCTGAATGTTATTACAAGTTTGGTAATGCCTCTTAACCTATCCCGGTAACGGTTATCGGTTAGGGGTGTTACATTTTATTGGTATCAAAGATATGGTTTAATCGTAACTAGGACTACCATAGCATATGTGAATCTAGCTATACATGCCATATTTATGAATTGCGATAGTGTGATGAATCCTGACATTGAAATGTTCTTTTATATAGCAAATAGATCTCGAACGAGCCGTAGCAGATGATGTAGAAAGCAATGCGCCTTCTCCTATGCAAGGACGGAGCCATCCGATTCTAGACCGGCTACGAGTAGCCGTGATGGTGAGGCTAGACAAGCCTTCTATCAGATGATGAATGATTGGTTTAGCCAATATATTAGAACCAATCCGGGTTATCAACAACCTCCACCCCCGGTTAATTCGCCACAAGCTCCTGTTATGCCATCAGTGAATTAGGTTCAGATAAGTAAGCCTCCAATAGATAAGATTAGAAAGTATGGGGCTGAATAGTTCCGAGCTACAATGAACGATGATGCTGCAAAAGTTGAGTTCTGGTTAGAGAACACGATAAGAGTGTTTGATGAATTATCTTTGAGTCCCGAGGAATGTATAAAATGTGCCGTGTCACTTCTGAGAGATACGACGTACCACTGGTGGAAAACTTTGATATCGGTAGTTCCGAATGAGTGAGTCACCTGGGATATTTTCAAAGTCGAATTTCGAAAGAAAAACATCAGTCAAAGATTCATAGATTAGAAACGTAAAGAGTTTCTTGAGCTTAAATAAGGCCGTATGTCTGTCACAGAATACGAATGGGAATTTGTAAGGCTGAGTCAGTATGCTTGTGAATGTGTATCTTCTGAGGCAATAATGTGCAAAAGATTCGAGGATCGCTTAAATGAGGATATCCATTTGTTAGTCAGAATTCTTAAAATTAAAGAATTTGTTGTGCTTTTTGAACGAGCATGTAAAGCTAAAGATCTCAAGAAAGAGAAAAGAAAAGCTAATTTTGAAGCTAGAGAGGTACGAAAGAGATCATCGCGCAAATCATTTTAGTCTGCAACGAAGAAATTCAGAGATGATAATAGCCATTCAAAGGCTAATGTGGGGCATTTGAATAAAGATCGTGCTAGATCGCAGTTAAACTTCAAAGCTCCAGCTACATCCGTTACCAGTGTCGAAAATGCTAAATTTGATCACCCTGAGTGCAAGCATTGTGGTAAAAGACATCCCGATAATTGTAGACTGTATGATCGAGCTTGTTTCAGACGTGGATCATTAGACCCTTTTATCCGTGATTGCCCTGAATCTATCGAGCAAGAAAGTCTACAAAATTTGAGACCGAGTGGCGATGCTTCTCGTGGTAGACCTCCAGAAATACGGGAAATGTAAGTGGCAGTCAGAGAGGGACAAAAGATGTAGCTGTTAGATCTGAGGCTTGTACAACTGCCAGAGCCTGTGTTATTCGAGCTCCTGCGGAGGCTTGATTGCCAGATGTGATTATGGGTACATTTACTCTTTATGATACTTCTATGATTACTTTAATAGATCCCGGATCGACACATTCGTATATACGTATGAACTTAGTGAACAGTAAGACTTTGCCTGTAGAGTCTACTGAATTTGTAATTAAAGTTTCGAACCCCCTAGGCAGATCTGTTTTGGTTGATAAAGTTTGTAAGAATTGTTCGTTAATGTTTTGAGACATTTATTTTTCGGCTGATCTGATGCTATTACCTTTCCATGAATTTGATATAATTTTGGGTATGGATTGGTTAACTTTGCATGATGCTGTTGTGAATTGCAAACAGAAAACTATTGCTTTGAGATGCAAGAATGATGAAATAATTCGAATTGAATCTAGCGATTTCAATGGATTACCTATTGTAATATCTTCAATGAAAGCTTTGAGTATTTTGAGAAAAGGGTGTGAAGCCTACTTTGCATATGTGATCGATTCAAAAGTGTCAAAAGAAAGTTGAATCTGTGCATGTTGTCTGTGAGTTTTCTGATGTGTTTCTTGAAGAACTTCTGGGTTTACCTCCGATACGAGAAGTTGAATTTGGCATTAAATTAGTACCTGAAACTACTCCAATTTTGATAGCTCCACATAGAATGGCTCCGACCAAACTAAAAGAATTAAAGTCTCAGTTGCAAGAGTTGACCGATAGAGGATTTGCTAGACTGAGTTTCTCACCTTGGGGTGCTCCGATTCTATTCGTGAAAAAGAAATACGGTACGATGAGAATGCGTATAGATTATCGTCAGTTGAATAAAGTGACTATCAAGAATAAGTATCCTCTACCTCGAATTGATGGCTTGTTTGATCAGTTGAAAGGAATTGTTGTATTTTTGAAAATAGATTTGAGATTGGGCTATTATCAGTTGCGAGTAAAAGACTTATACATTTCGAAAACTGCTTTCCGACCGATGTACGGTCACTATGAATTCTTAGTTATGCCTTTCAGATTGACTAACGCACTTGCTATTCCTATGGATTTGATGAATAGAATTTTCAGACCGTATCTAGATCAATTTGTTGTTGTATTCATTGATGACATATTGATTTATTCAAGAGATGAAATTGAACATGTCGAGCATCTAGGAATAGTGCTACAGACTCTGCAAGATAAACAATTGTGTGCGAAGTTTAGCAAATGTGAATTCTGGTTACGTGAAGTCGGTTTTTTGGGTCATATTGTATCAGCATCTGGTATTCGAGTTGATTCGAATAAGATTTCAGCCATTCTGTATTGGAAACCTCCGAGGAACGTCTTTAAAGTCTGCAGTTTTCTGAGACTTGCCGGTTATTATAGAAGGTTCGTAAAATGTTTTTCTATGATTACAACTCTGTTAGAAAAGCTACTTCAAAATGATCCTAAATTTGAGTGGTCTGAAAAGTGTCAAAATAGCTTCGATCAGTTGAAAACTTTGTTGACTAAAGCTCCGATATTGGTACAACCCAAATCAGGTAAAGAATTTGTGTTATACAGTGATGCTTCATTGATCGGTCTAGGATGTGTTTTAATGCAATAAGGCAAAGTCATTGATTATGCTTCAAGACAATTGAAGCCACATAAAAAGAACTATCCAACACATGATCTTGAGTTAGCTGCGATTGTGTTTGCTCTAAATATTTTGCGTCACTACCTGTTCAGTGAGAAATGTCATGTATATTTTGATTATAAGAGTTTGAAATATCTAATGACCTAGAAATATCTAAATTTGGGACAAAGAAGATGGTTAGAATTGCTAAAAGACTACGAACTTGTGATTGATTATCATCCGGGTAAGGCAAATGTTGTTGCAGATGCTTTAATTCGAAAATCATTATTTGTTCTGCGTGTGATGAATGCTCATTTAGTTCTGTCCGATGATGGATCAGTTTTAGCAGAGTTAAAAGCGAGACCTTTGTTTTTATAGCAGATTATCGAAGCTCAGAAGATTGATAATGAAATTTTAGCTAAATGAGCTCAATGTGATGTAGAGTCTGGTTCAGAATTTAGAGTTGATAAAGACAATTGTCTGAGATTCCAGGATAGTATTTGTGTCCCAAGAAATCCAGAGTTAATTCAGATCATTTTGAGTAAAGCTCATAACAGTTGGTTATCTGTGCATCCAGGTAGTACGAAAATGTATAACGATCTGAAACAGTATTACTGGTGCTTCAAAATGAAAAGAGAAATTTCTAACTTTGTTTCGAAATGTTTGGTCTGTCAACAAGTTAAAGCTGAAAATCAGGTGCCATCTGGTCTGTTACAACCGATTATGGTTTCAGAATGGAAATGGGATCGAGTGACAATGGATTTTGTTTCGGGTTTACCTCTGTCTCCGAGAAAGAAAGATGCTATCTGGGTTGTAGTTGATCAATTGACGAAATCAACTCATTTTATTTCAGTTCGATCCGGTTACTCGCTTGATAAATTAGTTGAGTTATACATTTTTGATATCGTGAGATTGCATGGTGTGCCATTGTCTATAGTGTCAGACAGAGATCCGAGATTTACATCACGATTCTAGAAGAAATTACAAGATGCTCTAGGTACTGAATTGCACTTCAGTACTGCTTTTCACCTGCAAACGTAAGGTCAATCTGAGCAGATTATTCAGATACTCGAGGATATGTTAAGATGTTGTATTCTTGAGTTTGAAGGTACGTGGGAATAGTATTTGCCTTTGATTGAATTCGCTTATAATAATAGTTTTTAGTCGAGCATTAAAATGGCACCGTACAAAGCTTTATATGGTCGCAAATGCCGTACACCTTTGTATTGGACAGAGCTCAATGAAAATAAGATTCACGGGGTTGATTTGATAAAAGAAATTGAACAAGAAGTAAAAGTGATTCGAGATAGTTTGAAAACAGCTTTCGATCGTCAGAAATCTTATACGGATTCGAAAAGAAAAGATATTGAGTTTGAGATTGGTGATAGAGTGTTTTTAAAGGTATCTCCATGGAAGAAAGTACTTCGGTTCGGTAGGAAAGGCAAATTGAGTCTAAGGTTCATCGGGCCGTATGAGATTACCGAGCGTATTGGGCCGGTAGCATATAGATTGTTGTTGCCACCAAAGTAAGAAAAGATTCATGATGTGTTTCACGTATCATTGCTTCGACAATATAGATCTGATCCGTCGCATGTGATTTCCCCATCTGAGATTGAAATTCAGTCTGATATGACTTACGAAGAAAAGCCAATCCGTTTCTTAGCTCGCGAGATTAAAGAACTGCGAAATAAGAAAATTCCAGTAGTAAAAGTGTTCTGGCATTGACATGGTATTGAAGAGGCCACGTGGGAACTTGAAGATGCTATGAGACGAAAATATCCGAATCTATTTAACGGTAAGATTTTCGGGGACGAAATTCCCTAAGGGGGGAGAATTGTAAATGTTCGATTTTGACTCTAGTCGGAACAGTGGTTTCAGGACCACATATCCGAGTCAGAAAAATAGCTAAAAATTATTTTCCATGCTTATGATGTGTGAATTAGCATATGTGAAAGTTTCGTCTGAAAATTTGATTGTTTGTGTGCTTAATTTGATAAAAGGACCTAATCGCGTAAAATGTAAAAGTTGCTTGCTACTTGTTAAAAATGCTTATTTGATTTAGCTTTATAAGTGAGAGGTCCTTATTATGTTATTTGACCATTAAAATCATGAGTCGACATATATGGCCTTATTATAATGGTTTATTTATGTTTTAATTAAAGGGAAAAATGGTAAAACAATTATTAAATGAATTATGACTAAAATAAAGTTATGAAATTATGGTCATTTGTTCATCCATGACGGAAAAACACAAAGGAAAGAAAAGAAAAAGGCTTTCTAGGGTTTGACAATATTAATCTTTGATTTAGGTACATTTTTATTTCGGTTTTTGATAATTTTTACGTTTTGTAATCGTTGCTTCGTATACTATCAAGCCCATGCCTCAATTTCTTATTATGATGATGATTTTGAAATGTGCCATGGATGAATTCATGAGCTTTATGTTGTTAATTGATGAAATATGAAAGTTTGATGTTGGGTTTATATGTTTTGTCTTTGGATTTTTGATGATTTTGAGTAAAATGGGCTAAATTGTAAAAATGTTATTTTAAGGGACTAAAATGTGAAATAAATGAAATGTATGGACTTGTATTAGAGCTATGAAAATTCGGCTAAGCTTGTGCACAAGCAAATTATATGTATTTTGTGATTTTGTGAATTAGGGACTAAAGTGTCAAAATGTAAAAAAGTGAGGGCTAGCTTGCAAAATGCCCTAATTGTGTGCATATGGATTGCTTTGAATGAATTTATGATTGAATAAGTTAAATTTGAATTGATTTAGATCGCGAACTAAAGAATATGGAATTAGATCGGGGAAAGTCGAAAGTTGTCGAGTAACGATTTCATCTATTTAAATCCCTACGAGGAAAGTCATTATTCAAATAAGCTTGTTTAAATTGAATTATGATTATTCATTTTATTTTGAATTGTGATGAATGAATGTCTGAGCTAAATATATGCTATCCAAGAAAGTATCGACAAAGTTCTGACGTCTGAAAAGCCCCGTACGAACCCTAGGAATAGTTAGGATACAATATCATGACATAGGATTTCGTTATGCAATTTCGTCTAAGACCACGTCTGGGATGTTGGCATCGACTTCTATTTTACGTGTAAGACCATGTCTAGGACATCGACAGCATATCTGATTTCGTGTAAGACCCTTTCTGGGATAGTGGCATCAATGTTGTTTACATGTAAGACCACGTCTGGGACGTCGGCATTGTATATGCTTTTTGATCTTTTTGCGTATCCTTACATTTCTGAACGGTTCAAGCAGGCATTCCAAGAAAATGATTAACTTTGTAAAACCATATTAGATTCAGGTATGTTTACTTTGTATAGCCTATTTAAGAATGGAAGGTAAGTATTTAAATATGAGATTTTTGTTAGCATTGGTATACAAAGTATAAATGATTTGATGATACTTATTTGCTTTCAATGATATGTTTATTTTTATATGGCTTACTAAGCTTTTAAAAGCTTACTTTGTAACATCCCGAAATAGGGCCTAGTCAGAATAGTGGTTTCGGGACCACAAATCCGACATCAAAATATTTATTTTACGATTATTATGAGGCCTAGAATATGAGTATATGCATGTGTTAAAGTTTCATGAAGAAATTCTAAGTATTAGGTGTCCAATTGAAAATTAGGGACGAAATTGAATAAATTCCAAAACTTGGATTCTAGAAGCAATTTGTATGAAATTGCTTTAGATTATGAATTAGAAGGTCTTGGAGAGCAATTTTCCCAAATTCTAAATTTTTGGACAAAAATGGGCTTGCGTGGATGAAATTTTAAAGAAAGGGCATAAGGGCATTTTGGTCATTTATCATTTTAATGAATTAAAATGGGAAAAATCAAGCCAAAATCAGCCATTTTTCTCATTTATCCAGCAAAAAATTGGGATTCTCCATAGCTAGGGTTTCAAGCTTTCCAAGCTCAATAGTAAGTGTTCCCAAGCCCAATTTTTCATGTTCTTTGTATTTTTGAAATCTCGGTAGCTTGCTCTCTCCATTTCTACCTTATTTCATGCTAGGGTTCATGTTTAAAAATTTACCCATGCATGATTTTCTTGTATTTTGACGGATTATGGAGGAATATGAAAGATGAAGGTGTATTAAGCATCTTTTCCTAGTTGATTTTCATGAAAACCCCTTATAGGGACTATTTTGCAAAAGGTGTAAATGTGTGGTAGAAATGAGAAAATAATGGAAAATGTGGGCTTCCATAAGAAGGAAAAGTGTTCAGCTAGGCTTGGTTAAGATAAAAAGTGCATGTGTTTCATTATACTAGCCTAGGGACTAAATCGTAAAAATGTG
This sequence comes from Gossypium arboreum, assembly GCF_025698485.1. Classification (NCBI taxonomy): domain Eukaryota; kingdom Viridiplantae; phylum Streptophyta; class Magnoliopsida; order Malvales; family Malvaceae; genus Gossypium; species Gossypium arboreum. The sequence continues at coordinate 14,598,886 of NC_069078.1, read as the reverse complement.
AAAGGTTAGGGGCAAAACGGTCATTTGGACTGGAGATAGATATTAAGCTTGAAATTTATAATGTGGGATATTAATGAGTTGATTATGCTGTTATAGACCCCGAAGAAAAAATTTCAGAGGTCGATCGCGGTAAACACAAGGTTCCGGAATAATCGAAACATATCTCTGAAACGAATACCAAGTAATTTCGGATAACTTGTAAACCCATAATATGCATAGTTGAATGATTTATGAATGCATGATGATTGGATTTATTATTAGCATGTAATATCATAGAAATGCATATTTGATGGTAACATGTGAAAGTGTCTCGTTGAGGTTGATAAAAGGGAATTCGATGGATAAACCCTCTTTGATATGTGAACTGAGATCCTGCATATGTTGCAGTAAGGATTTAGCCCGAACGGGTAATCTGTGATCTTAAGTATGAAAAGGATCTAGCCTGGACGGGTATTTTTTGATGATCAAGCCTCTCGAAGAATATGTGTGCATTATGGATTTAGCCCAGACGGGTAATCCGATTAGGGTCGGAATTTAGCCTGGACTGGTAATTCAGATTCGAGCTCATTAAGGGTGTTTGTCGCTATAAGGGATTTAGCCTGGACTGGTAATCTCGACATCATCTTATGAGTTCATGATATGGGGGATTTAGCCTGGACTGGTAATCTTAGCATGAGACGTGAGGTTCGCGGGAGTGCATATATGTGAAATGATCATTCGTAAGAATTGACGGAAAATGGGTATTCCATCGAGATTTCCTAGAAACTCAATGAGATTAACATGAGATGTATATGTGAATGAGATGATGAATGATGGGCTCATCTACATAAATTACATGATGCTTTGTTATGTGACTAACTCGTTGATTGAGTGCATGTGATAGGGAATAATTTTATAATTGATAATTTCATGATTTAAGTATAGAAATATGCTAATTACTCGGTAAGCTTACTTTCTGGTTATTCGAGGATACTAAGCATGTAAATGCTTACCTCTCTCTTTTTTTTTTCCTGTCTCACAGAGCTCGAGGACTCGAAAGGATTGGAAGACGATTGGAGAGTCAACACACTATCAATTAGACAAGCTTTGGTATAAAGACTTTCTTTTTTTTGTTCAGTGGCATGTATAGTGTTTTTGAGTATTTTGTTATATGTGTCATTTGATTTGTCAAATGAAGGCATGTAAAAATATGTTTGTCTTTTTGTATATGGCCATGAAAATTGGCTTAATTGAAGTAGGCTATGACCTACGATTTTATGAATGGTTTAAATTACGAGTGATGGGTCGTTACCAATTGGAAATCACATGAACGAGCCAATTTTGGATGAATTAAATGACATGAGAACCCAAAAATACTAAATGGGAAATAACCTATCTTGTATGGAACCAATGATATGAGGTTTCCACACAACTGGTTTTATTAAGATTATTTACAAGTGTAAAATCATGTTTTCTCTCAAACTTTATAACCACTAAGCTCAGGTAGTAAAAAGGGGTGACTAAAGGCTTGGAAAATAGCCTAATAAAGTCCACATGGTTTGACACACGGGCGTGTGTCTAGGCCGTGTGTGACACACGGTTCCCTCCCATGGGTGTGTACTATGGCCGTGTCTCTTCTGCACTTAAAATTTTAGCTCAAAGTTGTACACGGGTAGGCCACACGAGCGTGTGCCATGGCCGTGTTAAAATGACAGTGTCGTCCATGGGCAGGCAGCACGGGCGTGTGCCATGACCGTGTTGAGAAGTCAGTGTTGCCCACGGTTGAAGGGCATGGGTGTTCGCCAAGATACCGGGGCGTGTGAGTCCACACGGTCCACCTACACTGGCGTGTGTCCCTTTATGTTACGAAAATTTTCTGAGGAGCCCAAGGTTAATCAAATGTGCCCGTATTTGTCTCGTACTGCCTCTAAATATGTTATAAGTCTCAAAGGCCTATACAAGGGACGAGATGTTCATGATTAGAAAGTTTTAAATTCAAATGAAATTTTATGACCTGAGTTAGTATACTGAAAGTGTAAAGTTTTAGTAATGCCTCAAACCCTATCCCAATGCCTGATACGGTTGAAGGGTGTTACATTTATTCGTATCAGAGCTACGGTTTAGTCGGTTCTAGGACTACCGTAGAGGATGTTAAAGTTCGCTATACATGCCAATATTCGAGTGTTGATAGTGTAACGTCTCCTAATTGTTTAAATTGTTTTGAATATAGTAAATGTCTTCCAATCGAGCACAACATGAGTCCGAGGGAGCTGAGAGCTATGCTCCAGCTTCCGTACAGCGAGCTGTATCTAGTAGTAGTAGAAGGCTGATGTCAGAAAGTTGAAAAGAGGCCCGAGCTGCCTTCTTTGATATGATGGATGAATAGTTTCGGTATTATCTAAGAAATTGCCCCAATATACCAAGACCTCCCCTGCCCCTTAACCAACCTGATGAGGATGTGCCACGAGGTATGGCACCGATGAGAATCGGTAAAGCCCCGGTAGATAAGCTTAGAAAGTATGGGGCTGAGGAATTTAGAGCGCAAGTTGATGATGACGCTGAAAGAGCCGAGTTCTGGCTCGATAACACTACGCGGGTGCTAGATGATTTGTCATGCACACCCGAGGAATGTTTGAAGTGCGTTGTGTCCCTTTTGAAGGACACTGCATACAATTGGTGGAAAACTGTATCCTCGATAGTGCTGAAAGAAAATATTACTTGGGATTTCTTCCAAGCAGAATTTAGGAAGAAATATATTAGCCAACGGTTTTTGGACTCGAAGTGAAAGGAGTTCTTGGAACTTAAACAAGGTAACAAGACTGTAGCATTATACGAGAGAGAGTTTGTACGACTAAGTCAATATGCAACTAAATGGGTCCAAACTGAATCAAAAATGTGTAAACGCTTCGAGGAAGGCCTGAATGAGGACATCAAATTGTTGATTGGGGTCTTAGAAATACGGGAGTTTGCAGCATTGGTCGATCGAGCCAAAAAGGCCGAGGAACTTAATAATGAAAGAAAACAAGCTAAAAGAGAAGCTCGAGTTACGAGCAAGAGGCCTAGCGGTAAAACACTCTCGTTCTCCACGAAGAAAGCCAGGAGCCAACATGAATGCTCCACTTTTTCAGTAGGATATTCGGGTAGATCAAGAAGATCTAAGCGACGAGGTCAAAAGTCTTCCTCCCCGATGGTGACTAGTGTGGGGAGTGTAGATGATAAAAAATTGAAGTGTAAGAGCTGCAACAAATTTCACTTCAGAGAGTGCCGAATGAAAAGCGGCGCATGTTTCAGATGTGGATCTCTTGATCAATTTCTTAGAGACTGCCTGGAATGAGCTGAAAAAGGTGAGGAAATAGCTCTGAAGTTGAATGCTCCCATTCCACGAGGTAGACCTCCGAGATACCCTGTTAGTGCTAGTGGCAGTCAAGTCGTGACTAAAGACGCTACAAAATCAGAACTTCGAGCCCCAGCAAGAACGTTTGCGATACGTACCCGAGAGGAAGTCACTGCTCCTGATGTTATTACGGGTACCTTCTCTCTTTTTAATATAAGTTTTGTTGCTTTAATTGACCCGGGGTTGACGCATTCATATATCTGCATGAGATTGGTGTCTAGTATGAACATATCTGTTGAACCTACAGAATTCGTCATTAGAGTGTCGAACCCACTAGGCAGATCTGTCCTAGTTGATAAAGTTTGTAAGAATTGTCCTTTGACGATTCGAGGTTGTTGTTTCCCGGCTAACCTTATATTGTTACCATTTGATGAATTTGATGTAATACTTGGTATGGATTAGTTAGCCCTTCATGATGTAACTGTGAATTGTGGTAGTAAGTATATTAAGCTAAGATGCACAGATGGTAAGATTCTACAAGGTGAATCAAGAGAATTGGGTTCGCCGCCGATTGTAATCACGGAAATGGTTGCCCAGACATATATGAGGAAAGGATATGAAGCCTACCTTGCATTTTTATTGAGCACTAAGGAAACAGAGCTAAAGATCGAGTCTGTGCCGACAATTTGTGAGTACCCAGATGTGTTTTCGGAGGAATTACCCGGATTACCTCCTGAAAGGGAAATAGAGTTTGGTATTGAATTGGTCCCAGAGACGACTCCCATTTCTATTGCCCCGTACAGAATGGTACCTACAAAGCTGAATGAGTTAAAAACACAGTTGCAAGTGCTGACAAATAAAGGATTCGCTAGGCCAAGTTTTTCACCTTGGGGTGCCCCATATTGTTTGTAAAGAAGAAAGATGGTTCGATGAGGTTATGTATAGATTATCGGCAACTGAACAAGGTGACTATCAAGAATAAGTATCCTTTGCCAAGGATCGATGATTTGTTTGACCAGTTGAGAGGAGCCACCGTATTCTCTAAGATAGACTTAAGGTCTGGCTATTATCAACTGTGAGTTAAAGCCTCGAATATACCCAAGACAGCTTTCAGATCGAGGTATGGCCATTATGAATTTCTTGTCATGCCGTTTGGGCTGACGAATGCACCGGCTGTATTTATGGATCTAATGAATAGAATCTTTCGGCCATATTTGGATAAGTTTGTCGTTGTGTTTATTGATGACATCTTGATATACTCTAAAGATGAGACAGAGCATGTGAAGCACCTGAGAATTGTGTTGCAGACCTTGCGGGAAAAGCAACTGTATGCTAAGTTTAGCAAGAATGATTTTTGGCTCCAGGAAGTTGGATTTTTGGGTCATATAGTTTCGGGTGAAGGCATCCGAGTTGATCCAAGTAATATTTCTGCAATTGTTGAATGGAAATCGCCTAAGAATGTAACTGAGGTTAGAAGCTTTTTGGGCTTAGCCGGTTACTATCGAAGGTTTGTAAAAGGATTTTCCATAATAGCGACTCCGATGACGAAGTTGCTACAGAAAGACATTAAGTTTGAATGGACGAATAAGTGTCAACAAAGTTTTGAAAAGTTAAAGACATTGTTGACAGAAGCTCCTGTTTCAGTGCTACCTGAACCGAAAAAAGAATTTGTGGTCTACAGTGATGCATCCTTAAATGGATTGGGTTGTGTGCTTATGCAAGATGGCAAGGTGATAGCCTATGCTTCACAGCAATTGAAGCCCCGCGAGAAGAATTATCCGACCCACGACCTAGAGCTAGCTGCTATTGTTTTTGCCTTAAAAATTTGGAGGCATTATTTGTATGGCGAGACTTACTATATATTCAAGGACCACAAGAGTTTGAAATACTTGATAACTCAGAAAGAATAAAATTTGAGAAAGCAGAGATGGTTAGAACTAATTAAGGATTATGATTTGATTATCGACTATCACCTGGGAAAGGCAAATGTGGTTGACGATGCATTGAGTAAGAAATCCCAGTAAGCCTTGAGAGCTATGGATGCTCGTTTGACATTGCATGATGATGGTTTAGTTTTGGCCGAGCTGGAGGCTAGGCCAACATTTCTGCAGGAAATTCATGATACTCAGCTTAAGGATGATGACTTGTAAGCAAAAAGGGCTCAATGTGAGTCTGGTGTTGAATCAAATTTCTGAATCAGTCTTGATGGATGCTAAATGTTTACATATAGAGTTTGTGTACCCAAAGACAATGAACTTATTTGAAGATTTTGCAAGAAGCCCATAATAGTCGTTTATCTGTTCACCCAGGAAGTACTAAGATGTACAATGATTTAAAAAAGATGTACTAGTGGAGCAGTATGAAAAGAGATGTTTCCGAATTTGTATCAAAATGCCTAGTATGTCAGCAAGTTAAAGCTGAACATCAAGTGCCTTCAGGTTTGGTACAACCTGTAATGGTCCCCGAATGGAAGTGGGACAGAGTTACCATGGACTTCGTGACAGGACTACCTATGACTCTGAAAAAGAAAGATGCCATATGAGTTATAATGGACAAATTGACAAAGTCAGCTCATTTCATTCCAGTAAGGACGGATTATTCTATTGATAGATTGGCCAATTTGTACATTTCTGAGATAGTAAGATTGCACGGAGTACCACTGTCGATTATTACGGATAGAGACCCGAGGTTTACTTCAAGATTCTGGAAGAAGTTACAAGAAGCCTTGGGTACGAAGTTGAGCTTTAGCACAGCTTTTCATCCTCAGATTGATGGTCAGTCTGAGCAGATGATTCAGATTCTCGAGGACATGTTGCGATGTTGCATCCTCAAATTTCAAGGTAGTTGGGAAAAATACCCGTCATTGGTAGAGTTTGTCTACAACAATAGTTTCCAAACAAGTTTGAAAATGGCGCCTTATGAGGCCTTGTATGGTAGGAAGTACCGAACTCCATTGTACTGGACAGAACTCAAGGAAAATCAGATTCATGGAGTTGATCTGATCAAAGAAACTGAAGAAAAAGTTAAAGTGATATGGGATTGTTTAAAAGCTGCATCAGATAGGTAAAAGTCTTATGTTGATCTGAAAAGAAAGGAAATTGAGTTTCAAGTTGGAGGTAGAGTATTCTTGAAAGTATCTCCATGGAAAAAAGTATTAAGATTTGGTCGGAAAGGTAAACTGAGTCCACGATTTATCGGACCCTACGAGATCACCAAAAGAATTGGACTGTTAGCCTATCGTTTGGCGTTGCCACCCGAACTGGAAAAGATTCATGACATGTTTCATGTATCCATGTTAAAGAGATACTGATCAGACCCCTCTCATGTAATTTCACCGACTGGGATTGAAATTCAACCGGACATGACCTATGGAGAGGAACCAGTTAAGATATTGACTCGTGAAGTTAAATAGTTGAGAAATAAAGATGTGGATCTTGTAAAGGTTTTATGGCATCGATATGGTGTACAAGAGGCTACATGGGAGCTAGAAGAAACCATGAGGGGTCAATATCCGAATCTGTTTTGTGGTAAGACTTTCGATGACGAAAGTCCCTAAGGGGGGAGAAATGTAACATCCCGAAATAGGGCCTAGTCAGAATAGTGGTTTCGGGACCACAAATCTGACATCAAAATATTTATTTTATGATTATTATGAGGCCTAGAATATGAGTATATGCATGTGTTAAAGTTTCATGAAGAAATTCTAAGTATAAGGTGTTCAATTGAAAATTAGGGACTAAATTTAATAAATTGCAAAACTTGGATTCTAGAAGCAATTTGTATGAAATTGCTTTAGATTATGAATTAGAAGGTCTTGGGGAGCAATTTACCCAAATTCTAAATTTTTGGACAGAAATAAGCTTGCATGGATGAAATTTTAAAGAAATGGCATAAGGGCATTTTGGTCATTTGTCATTTTAATGAATTAAAATGGAAAAAAGTCAAGCCAAAATCAGCCATTTTTCTCCTTCATCCAGACAAAAATTTGGGGTTCTCCATAGCTAGGGTTTCAAGCTTTCCAAGCTCAATAGTAAGTGCTACCAAGCCCCGTTTTTCATGCTCTTTGTATTTTTGAAATCTTGGTAGCTTGCTCTCTCCATTTCTACCCATATTTCATGCTAGGGTTCATGTTTAAAAATTTACCCATGCATGAGTTGTTTGTATTTTGATAGATTATAGAGGAATATGAAAGATGAAGGTGTATTAAACATCTTTTCCTAGTTGATTTTCATAAAAACCCTTATGGGGACTATTTTGAAAAAGATGTAAATGTGTGGTAGAAATGAGAAAATAATGGAAAATGTGGGCTACCGTAAGAAGGAAAAGTGTTTAGCTAGGCTTGGGTAAGATAAAAAAGTGCATGCGTTTCATTATACTAGCCTAGGGACTAAATCGTAAAAATGTGAAAGGTTAGCGGCAAAACGGTCATTTGGACCGGGGGTAGATATTAAACTTGAAATGTATAATATGGGGTATTAGTGAGTTGATTTTGCTGTTATAGAAACCGAAGAACAAATTTCGGAGGTCGATCGTGGTAAACACAAGGTTTCGGAATAACCGAAACATATCTCTGAAACGAATACCAGGTAAGTTCGGATAACTTAAAGTAAACCCCTAATATGCATAGTTGAATGATTTATGAATGCATGATGATTGCATTTATTATTAGCATGTAATATCATAGAAATGCATATTTGATGGTAACATGTGAAAATGTCCCGGTTGAGGTTGATAAAAGGGAATTCGATGGATAAACCCTCTTTGATATGTGAATTGAGATCCTGCATGTGTTGCAGTAACGATTTAGCCCGAACGGGTAATCTGTGATCTCAAGTATGAAAAGGATCTAGCCTGGACAGGTGTTCCTTGAATGATCAAGCCTCTCGAAGAATATGTGTGCATTATGGATTTAGCCAGGACGGGTAATCCGATTAGGGTCTGGATTTATCCTGGACTAGTAATTCAAATCCGAGCTCATTAAGGGTGTTTGTCGCTATAAGGGATTTAGCCTGGACTGGTAATCCCGGCATCATCTTATGAGTTCATGATATGGGGGATTTAGCTTGGACTGGTAATCCTGCCATGAGACATGAGGTTCACGGGAGTGCATATATGTGAAATGATCATTCGTAAGAATTGACGAAAAATGGGTATTCCATCGAGATTTCCTAGAAACTCAACGAGATTAATATGAGATGTATATGTGAATGAGATGATGAATGACGAGCTCATCTACATAAATTACATGATGCTTTGTTATGTGACTAACTCGTTGATTGAGTGCATGTGATAGGGAATCATTTTGTAATTGATGATTTCATGATTTAAGTATGGAAGTATGCTAATTACTCGGTAAGTTTACTTTTCAGTTATTTGAGCTTACTAAGCATGTAAATGCTTACCTCTCTCTTTTTTTTCCTGTCTCACAGAGCTCGAGGACTCGAAAGGATTGGAAGACGATTGGAGAGTCAACACACTATCAATTAGACAAGCTTTGGTATAAAGACTTTATTTATTTTGTTCAATGGCATGTATAGTATTTTTGAGTATTTTGTTGTATGTGTCATTTGATTTGCCAAATGAAGGCATGTAAAATATGTTTGTCTTTTTGTATATGGCCATGAAAATTGGCTTAATTGAAGTAGGCTATGACCTATGATTTTATGCATGGTTTCAATTACGAGTGATGGGTCATTACCAATTGGAAATGAGTCACATGAACGAGCCAATTTTGGATGAATTAAAATGACATAGGAACTCAAAAATACTAAATGGGAAATAACTTATCTTGTATGGAACCAATGATACGAGGTTTCCACACAACTGGTTTTATTAAGATTATTTACAAGTGTAAAATCATGTTTTCTCTCAAACTTTATAACCACTAAGTACAGGTAGTAGAAAGGGGTGACTAAAGGCTTGGAAAATAGCCTAATAAAGTCCACATGGTTGGACACAAGGGCGTGTGTCTAGGCCGTGTGTGACACACGGTTCCCTCCCATGGGTGTATGCTATGGCCGTGTGTCCCCTGTACTTAAAATTTTAGCACAAAGTTGTACACGGGTAGGTCACACGGGAGTGCACCATGGCCGTGTTGATAAGTTATTGTTGCCCACGGTTGAAGGGCATGGGCGTGCCCCAAGATACCCGGGCGTGTGAGTCCACACAGTCCACCTACACGGGCATGTGTCCCTTTACGTTAAGGAAAATTTTCTGAGGAGCCCAAGGTTAATCGATCGAAGGCCTAACAAGGGATGAGATGTTCATGATTAGAAAGTTTTAAGTTCAATTGAAATTTTATGACCCGAGTTAGTATACTGAAAGTGTAAAGTTTTGGTAATGCCTCAAACCCTATCCCGGTGCCTGATACGGGTGAGGGGTGTTGCATACTTGGTGTGTGTTTACATTGTTTTATAGATATCGAAGCTATTGTGAGCTCGGGGATCGTCGAGGATCGTCACCATACTATCGAACCTTATTTTGGTACTTTGAAAATGTATATATTAAAGTATGGCAAGCATAGGCTAGAAGTTGTGGAATTATGTTTTGTGATGCACATATTTAGCCATGTGATATGGCTAGTTTGTGTTTAAACTAATAGTTTGGTAATGGTATATGATATGTGATGCTAATGTGAAATTGTGGTATGTTTTGGTTGGCGAAAAGAAATGGTCAATGCTGGGAAGTTTTGGTAAGTTTGGAGCATTTGATTGAATGATGTATTGATCATATGTTTAGGTATGATTTTAGTTTACATTTTGGTATGAATTGATTGATGAATTGAGATTTGAAATGATGGGTAATGTTATAGCTTGAATTATGTATGGTTTGGTATAGATATTGGCTGAAATGGTTGTGCATTTATACCTGGTTCGGTGCTTTTAGGTTGACCCAAATTGGGGTGGCAAAATTGGCTATTCAAATGGCCTATTTTTGTCCACACGGGCAGGGACACGGGCGTGTGTCTCAGCTGTGTGTGACACACGGTCATGTTACACGGTCTTGTGTCCCCTGGGGTACCCTACAAATTAAAGTCAGTATACCCTCCAGTTTTGACACGGCCTAGACACACAGGCGTGTCTACTGGTCGTGTGTGGCACACGTGCTGGCACATGGGCGTGTGGTCGGCCGTGTGGCCAACTGAGTAGCCTCTTTAATTTTCACCCGGCCTGGAACACAAGCGTGTCTTGTGGTCATGTGGATAAGTTAGTTTGTTTGCCCTATTTTGCCACTGCCTAGACACACGGGTGTGTCTAATGCCGTGTATGACACGTGGCCTGTTTACACGGGCGTGTGACCTTTTAAAAGTTGAAAATTTTCCTAGTTTTTGAAACTTTTATATGTTATGTAATTGGTCTTGAATGCATGAGTTAGGCTTTGTATGCTCGATTTAAGTTCTTATTGAATGTGAATGAATTACATTTACCGTAATGATACGATTATTTGATAATGATTGTTCTGAATGTTATTATAAGTTCGATAGTGCCTCTTAACCTATCCCGGTGACAGTTACGGGTTAGGGGTGTTACAACAGGGCAAAATATCAACAATGCACCGCCTGCTTATGTTCAACCTATGTTGAGGAAAAATACCCAATCTGGTCAAGCATCATCTCCTACTTCTATTGAAGTCTTGTTTAAGGAGTATATGGCAAAAAATGATGTTGTTATTTAGAGTCAGGCTGCATGTCCATGAGCTTTTGAAAATCAAGTAGGGCAAATAAATAATGCTCTAAATTCAAGATCACAAGGAGCATTGTCGAGTCATATCGAGAACTCAAGAACACAAGGCAAGGAGCGTTGTAAAGCAATCACCCTTAGAAGCGAGCTCAGTTGAGTGATGTTGCTTTCGATGCTACGATAGATGAGGATAATGCAATTAACAATCAGGTAAAAATCCTAGAACCATCAAAAAAGCATACAACATCTAAAAATGATAAGTAGAAGAATGCTATGGCAGAACTAGATCATGTTGCCAACAAAAATGCCACAACAAAACGATATCAATGTAACACCCCAAACCCGGCCTAGACTTTACGACCGAATCTGGTGTGTCAAATCGAAGTGTTTTTCTAAAAACAAGAGTTATCATTATAAATCCAATTTTAAGCCAAAGACCCTTTTAATATTATTACCAAATTATCTCGTTACCACCGTATGCCAAACTATTTTCCTTTGTTATCTTAACTCAACTTAAACAGCGAAAACATTTTGAAAACTTTGATGTTTAACGCTCGTGTTCGTTTGAAAACCATGGATATTTTGAAAACACATGTTTTTCTAGACTAGCATTTTAATATAAGAAACCAAAAGCCTAATTAAAACTTAAAAACAAACGAATGGCCTTATTACATAATCCAATCCTAATAGGAAATTTAAAATAAATAAAGTCATGCTGCAAATCAACTGTAACTATGTGGCCACCTCTGAGACCCTCGCGGCTCCAAATCACCTAAGGCTGAGGATTACCTGCGCAATTAAAAGAAAGGATGAGTTTACGAAAACTCAGTGTGTAATCCCTTATTGGTCGGACATAAACAATGCATTCGATATCAGTCTGGGCCTTAGCCCTATACAATAATAGTGTAGGCCTAAGCCCAATACAGTATCAGTGCAGTGTAAATATGCAACCTATCCTAAATCCATCCAGCACACCACCCGTACCAACTAGCACAACATGTGGGGACGTAAATCGACCCACCCAACCAGCACACCAATATCACAACAAAGCTACCTGTAATAATAATGCAACGTAGCTACCAATAATAGTAGTGTGGCAAGCCACCAGTGACAGTAAACGTTACACAGTCACCAGTACAGTCTCCTCCATATCAAAATCCCAACCCCATGTAGTATTTCATGTCATAAACAATATGTGTATGCAAGGACACACTCAGTACAGTCATACCAATATCATACAGTCATCAATCAACCTACCTCAAAGGTTATAATAGTCATTTTCGTCCATTAGGGGTAAAAGGGTAATTTTACCTTTTAGGGGTATTTTGGTCATTTTATTACTTTTGGTGTTTCAGTACAAATTGCAGCCTCTTAGAGGGTCTGTCGTTGCCTTGAGCGACTGAGATAACTTATATGGCCAAACAGTGTAAGTGGGCTCTAAGCCCATCACTAGCCCAAGTGGGCCGACACGCTCGTATGGCCCATTAGACTAAATCCTACCATGACTATAATCTGTCACTTACCATGTATTTTATCTCTGTGGGGCCCACAGGCCTACTGGGCCCACATAGCCCAACTCGGCCCAACAAGGCCCATAACGGCCCAAGTGCACCAGAATGCTCATGGTGGCCTCTACAGTCTATCACCCAAGATTAATGGGCTCGGTTTACCACATGAGTTATCGCACGCTGGCGAGGCCTCAAATGCTGAAGTTTCGGCTTTTTGATTTTTCAGCTTCCACCGATTCACAGTTTAACAGGGGTGTGTTTACACACCTTTTTTGCAGAATTGCGTGAGAAATCTCCCAGTATCAACCCTACCTCAATCAATGTTTTCGATTAATGTCAATACCTTTTACTAACAATTAATCCCAAAAGGATGGCATTGACACTCACCTTAACCAAAGTGTGATTCGATCCGCTTGAATTTTTAATTGAAAGATGACTATACCCTTTCTTGCCGAAACGCTGTTGTAGGACCCATATTTTGCCCGGGCTTACAAAAATTAAAAATGAAATTAAACGAAAAATAAAATTAAACAGTCCATTTAAGTCCTTTTACAAAACCCAAATACCATAGCCCACTAACCCGTAGGCCCAAAATTAAACGCCTAACCCAATAACCCGTTACACCCATAACCCAGCTAAACACTAACCCAATAACCCGCTTAACCCAGCAGCCCATTTACAATCAAATACCCAATACCCTTGATACCCTAAACTAGTCCAAGAACCCAAGACTTAATTGGCCCAATTGGCCCAACCTATCTTGACTTGAAACCCTAGCTAGGGTTTGCGCCGACTCCCAAGCCATACCAAGCGTCGGAAGATCTCATGGCGCAAGCACCGGTCTTGATCAATGCCTGGTCCGTTGTCGCCATCGTCAAAGCCTTCATCACCATTGTGATTCCCACGCTTACTTGCACACAAATGGAAAGAAAAGCAACATAGCAGCACAAAAATAGGAAGAAACCAAAAGAAATTATTCTTACTAAATGTAAACAGTGGCTATAAAGCCTAAGTGCTATCGTTGTAATAGGAACACACAAAACCACATACGCAAATAGTTGTACGATTTACTACGCAAACAGAAACACAAACAGTGTTTTTTTGAAAGAAAGGTGATATTTTGTTTATTGTTATTTTCCGTTTCTGTTTTTTTTTCAATACATACAAAACAACATTTTCTAAAGAATATTACTAAAAAGAGGGAAAGAGGGTTACCTTTGATGTGCTTAGAAAATGGAAGATTTTAAACTCTCCGACCGTCGCGTATGATGGCACGTGTGGTGGCGCGTGTAGAGGTTGACCGTCGAAGCTTTCGCCGGATTCCGGGCCGAGGAGAAGAACCGAGAGAGAGTTTTAGAAAAAGGGCAGGGTTTAAATGAATTTGGGTGTAAAATTTTATTTTTTATAATAGTATAAAACGGTACCGTTTTGGCCTAAAACAATAAGCCCTAAAGCGGTGCCTTTTAAGCATATAACCCGTGTGTCGACCCGAACTGGCCAAATGATCCGCGTGTTTTCTATTATTGGAATAATTGTCCAACTGGTCCTTCCGCACTTCTATCCTTTAAAATTAAATTTCTTTCATATTTAAATTTTGCCCAATAACTTTATTTTTAATTTCAATTTAGTCTCGAGCCTGTGATACTTCAATGCTAGAAACGGTGATGTTTTAGGGATTAGGGTTATTTACCCGGTGAGTCCCTCTCTTTAAATGCGCACTCTAATTAGGCCCCAAATTTAGTTTTGATATTATAAAAATTAACCCTACAGTTTTATTAATTATTAATTTTAATCCATTTTTATATATTTCTAATTTATTTATTTATTTATTTTAAATATTTTATATATTATTTATTTTAATATAAACATTATTCATATATAAAAATTATTTATCGTATATTATTTTATTATATATTTATATTATTATGTTATGTTATGTTATCTATTATATATATTATCTATTATTTATTTATATTTTATCATATATTATTTATTATGTTGTTTATCTTTATCTTTATTATTATAATTTTAACACTTGTAAATTATTATTACATATTATTGAATATTTAGTATGTTATATAATCTTCTAAACTTATTACAAAATTTTTTTCCTATTTAACATATTATTATAAGTATATATATTAGGTTATTATACCATCTAGTATATTTTTTTATATATTAACCTTTTTTTAAAAAAAATCTCTTTTCACTATTTATATCTTGTTTTAAATATTTGTTATATTGCATTTATTTCCTTTTGACTTATTTTATATATGTTCATAAATTTGTTGATTTATTTTCATATGTTTTTTATTTAGTGTTTTTAGTATGTTAATTTTATGTGACAACCCTAAATTGATCCTAGTCGGAAAGTGGTTTCGGGACCGCTAAACCGAGTCACCGAAGTATTTGAGTATAATATTTATTGTCTAAAACATGTGAATGTGAGTGTGTGAAAGTTTTAAGCTTCGATTTAGTCAATTGCATGTGAATTTAGTTAATAGGACTTACGTGTGACACTTTTGAAATGTGATAGGTTAATCTATAAGGATCTATTAGTGCATGTTATGAAAATAATGGGTTTGCATGTCAAATTTCCACCTATGACAAGTAGTGGCCGGCCATGATGGGTTATATACATGCAATATGTATAAATTATTAGTTAGTAGCTTTATATTTTATAACATAAATAAATAAAAAAGGAAAAAGTAATTGAAATAAGGAAATGAAGGGTGATGAAAACAAAGCTTGAGTTTCTTTCTTCATGGCCGAATGTAAAGAGGAAGATGGGAGAAAGGCATTCGGTCATCTTAAGTTAGCATTAAGGTAAGAAGTTATGTTAATTCTTGAAATTTTGGTTAATCTTGAATGAGGTATCAAGTTATTTTAGTAACCCAAGTTGAATTTTTTATTGTGGGAATGAGTAGGGCTTTTGGCTATGGTAATTAATAAGGGTGATGGTTGTTGTTTCATGATAAATTTAGATGAACAATGGTAGATGAGTGTTTGAACTATACAAATGAGCATATGTGAGCATTGGGTGCTAAGGGAAAAGAATCGGCTACCTTATTATGTACCAAGACCGAATGTGAATTTGATTATGTTTGAGTAATTTATGTACTTAAAATTGATGTAGTATAAGTTACCATGTTCTTGCCGAATATGTAATTGATAAAGGAGGAGTTTGTTATTGAGCGTTAGGCTAAGTCCCTAGTGGATGGATGAATTGATAATAATTGTGTATAAAGATTTGCTTTACTATGTCTTTGTTAACAAGATGAGAAATGAGTTAAGATGGTCTTAGTGTACCGATTAGGACCTAAGGAGTTGAGCTTATTGATAGTATAGATTTCTAATGCACCTATGGTAATGGCCGAACATGTAGTTGTTTAATGTTTGAATAAGTGTCGTTTAGGTGTTCTAAATTGTCTAAATTAGATGTTAATCATCTAAGGGTTCGGCATTGTACATTCTTGTTAAGAGTTTGATTTGAAATCATGAGGTTTTGTTGACTTGTGTTTAAATAGCATTCGGACATGGTCTATGAGTGTTTGCAAATCCGGTTTAAGTGCATAGGTACTAAATACTTTGTATTGGAAATTTTGATGTATAAGTAGTAAATTGATTCAAATGAATTGGTTCTAAAATGTATATGAATGCCGTATGATTGTGTTTGATTGGGGAGTAAATTGTTTGATTCAGCTCAAGAGCTTAGAGGATCAAAGTTGGATAAGGGAAAGGAAAAAATGATTGAATAGCCGTTGAAATCGTTCGACAACATCCGAGGTAAGTTTTCGAGTAATGAAACTTAGTTTATGATTTGATTAAGTCATGACATATAAGCATAACAAATAAACGGTGATATAATGATTCTACTTGAATTGTATATTGAGGTGATTAGTTTATACCTATGACGGGTAACCGAATGTGTATAGAGAGCATGCTCTTTGTATGTGGCTATTGAGCCGAAAATGGTAATGGTTGATAAGCGTCTTGTGTTTGAATTCTAGTTATGATAATTAAATATGGATGTGTCATGATTTATTGGTATATGTGCTTGATTATTCGGATGATATCCGGGCTAAGTCCGAAGGCATTTGTGCAAGTTACTATATCTGGGCTAAGTCCCGAAGGCATTTATGCGAGTAGTTGCTACACCCGGGCTAAGTCCCGAAGGCATTTGTGCTAGTGACTATATCCGGGCTAAGTCCCGAAGGCATTCATGCTAGTGACTATATCCGGCTAAGACCGAAGGCATTTGTGCGAGTTGCTATATCCGGCTAAATCCGAAGATACTTGGGTTTGGAAGCGGCGATCTTGCTGTAATAATTTCAATTAATACGCTCATAAAATACAAACGATAAGGTATGTTTCAGTATATGCATCGGAAAGGTTGATTCCTTTCAAATAGTACTCGCTCAATTGATTAACGAGCTTAGGCCTCTAGTTAGGTTTGATACCTGTGTATGAATATATTGGTTGAAGCGTGAAGAAATTATGATTTTGAGAATGTGCATATATGAAATTATTCATTTAGTCATATGAACGCTATACTTTAGTCGTAAATAATTTAGTTACTCAAAACTTACTAAGCATTAAATGCTTATTCCGTTTCTTTAATTCTCGCTTTATAGATTTTTGTTAAATCAGCTATCGGACTTGGGATTGTCGAAGTCTAAGTCGTCCACACTATCTAAGCCCTTTTGGTACTCTTTTAGTTAAACGTTGATAATGGCATGTATAGGACTAACCTTTGTTGTTAATCAAGTACCTTTTGTAATGTGTATATATTCGGATAGCCATGCGAAAATGGCTTAAATATTTTGAGCATAGTATTAAAATCATTTTGTATATATATGGTTATTGAGAGGTGTGGAAATGCTTGGCAATGATTAGCCATTGGAATGGTTAATCACGATCATATTTGGTGCTATGTATGTCAAATGGCTAATTGAATCATGGAAACTATGAAATAGGTGAAATTTACCTTAAAATAGATGCTGACAGCAGCAGTGATGTGAGTTTGAAAATTCACTAAAAATAGTAGGAATGTAATTAAATAATGAATAAATTATTTAATCGAACCTTGATGAGTCTATTTTCATATGGAAGAAGCGAAATGACCATATGATCCATATTTTATGAGATGTTTAAGTTTTCGTGAAACAGGGCCAGAACGGTTACTGGATCCCCTATTCTGACTTTGGAAATTTACCATAAATTAACCAGAAATAATTAAAAGTCATGCTTAATATGTAAATATTCCTTTTTGAGTCTAGTTTCATTAGAAATAAACTGCATATGTATTGAATCCCTGTACAGGGAGATATCTAAGTCGTAATGCATGAAGGTCAGAGTAGTCGAACCCTGAAACAGGGGAGACTTTAACTAATAAACTGTACTAATTGGCCTAACCAAAAATTCTAGAAAAAAATATGTAGATGGATATATGAGTCTAGTTTTAGGGAAAATTCACGGAATCAGTTTTTGAGTTTTGGAACTCGAGATATGATTTTTAAGGTGACAGTGACGCAGTTAGCCAGCTTGTCTAGAAATTTTAAAATGAACTGTGTAAATAAATGAATTAAGTTCGTTAACACCTCGTGTTCGACTCCGGCAACGGTCTTGGGTGCGGGGCGTTACATTTTATCTTAATTTTTTTATGTTATTTATTGTTTTTATATATTTGCATAAAAATTGATTATTTATGTTGTTATTTTAAGCTATGTTTGCATATATGTTATGAAATTTAGGGTTCTTCACGTTGTGTTTTGCATGAAATGTTAATGTATGTTGTTTTTTTAAGTATATTTGCATGAATTGCTAAAATACGTATCATGTAGTTTATGTTATTATTGATATCTTGAAATATGTTAAATGCATCATCGTTTAATTTTTTTAAAACCCCAAAAGAGTTTTAAAAATGAGGCAATATTTTTTCGTATTTAGGAATTCAGGAAATGGTGCCCTAATATGCTAGGTTGCGATTTCCCGTTTGTCTAAATGCCTAAAATACCCTTCTAAATGATTTTATAAATTACGAGGTGATTTCAGTTACAAGAATTTTAGAATATCATGTCCTATCATGCTGGATGTGATATTTATATATTTTTGGAATAAAAGAATCTCGGTTTTAAACTCAAACTATTCTGACTTTTAAAAGGGATCCTATTTTTAAACTCTTTCAAAATTTTGACATTAACACAGAAAACTATTCAATTTGGTACCAATTTTGGGCGTTGCGAGGGTGCTAATCCTTCCTCTTACGTAACTGACTCCTGACCCTATTTACTCACATTTTCGTAGACCAAAATGTTTAAAGGTGATCCAATCGCACCTAAAAAGATTGGTGGCGACTCCCGTTTTCATTTTTTTTAAAGTCAAACCCCGTTTTTCAAACCCCATTAAAAATTGGTTTCGACAGCTTGGCGACTCCACTGGGGACAATAAGAGAGTCAGGCCAGGAAATTGATTATTTTCTGTCTCAATGTCGGAAGTTTGGAAAATTTTAAAAAATTGATTTTTTTATTTGTTTGTTGCATATGTTTGTTATACTGTTGCTGTACATTGCATTTGCATGACCGCTGTGGTTGCACCTTTAAGTGGGAGTGAGAAGCTACGTTTTCGTGAGGTTTTCACCTCCGTATGAGCTAGTGGATTGCTTCCGGGATACTATACCTATGTCTTCGTGAGATTTACATCTCCTCATGGCCATAGGGAATTGTGTCCCCCTGAACTGAACTTGGTCTATATGAGCCTATAATGGGTAAGGACCAAGGAATCTGCTGGTTCAGGTACCCTTGCTTTAGAACTAAAACTCATATAGTGAACTTTAAGTGCTTACCCGAGGGAAAATAGTGATAGCCTTTAGTAAGCTACCCTTGTAAGTACTTGTTTATCATTTCTTATATATATGATACTGACCTATTTCATTTTGCTACCATTGCATGTCATTCAACATTCAAAGATATCGATTCGCGATTCGATTTCTGAGTTAGAAAGTTTTGTAATAGGGAACGAATATCTTGATAAAGTGGAGGACAATGCCTCTGTTTGTACCTGGTCAGAGAAAACCTAGTTAGAGAAAGGAAATAATGTCACTAAGGGGCATACATCAGAGTTATGGGACTTCACCCATATTAATTCAACGCAGAATGAGTTTCAGGAGTTGAGAGACATTTGGGCCAAATGGGATGACGAGGCTAAGCAGCTTTTCTATCAGAATTATGGAGACCTTCCCTATTTGCTAGACGTCAAAGTAGATAGGCACTTGTTTCGAGCTATGGTACAATTCTGGAACCCTGCTTATAGTTGCTTTTCATTTGGTGATATTGATCTTGTACCTACTTTGGAGGAGTATACGACTTTACTGCGTTGCCCGAGGATTCAGGGTCACAAGGCTTATGTTAGGCCTACTAGCCTTCCAACTTTTACGAAGAAGTTAGTGATGATTACTAGGATGAGTGAGCAGTAGCTCGTGTGCAGCAAAAAGGTGATAGTAAGTGCGTTCCATGGGCCGTTTTGAGGGATTTGATATCGACACATCCAGGCGTAAAGAAAAGGGTCAACGTCCTAGCTTTGAGTATTTACGGCCTGGTGATTTTCCCAAAGGCGTTGAGGTACATAGATGAGGCAGTTGCGGATTTGTTCGATCGTGTCGGTAAGCATAATACACCGGTACCAGCAATCCTAGCTGAGACATTTAGGTCTTTGAGTGCATGTCGGAGGGCCGGCGAGGGTAGATTCATTGGATGTGCACAATTGCTGTTGGTTTGGTTCCACAGTTATTTTTGGAAGCTTGATAAGGTTCCTTGCCGAGTATTCTTTGAGGGTTATTCTCCCTCAAAGGAAGCAGTAGACGTGCCTAGGGGAGATGACATTTAAGAGGAGAGGTGGATAGACATTCTTTAGAATCTTCGAGAGGAAAATGTTATGTGGAAGGCTCCTTGGTTGGTTTCTAGTGAAGTCCTTTACCGCTATGACAGTTTTGATTAGGTCCCTTTGCTGAGAATTTGGGGAGTTGTTGTATATGCACCATTGCTTGTTCTAAGGCAATATCGAACGAGACAGTTCATACTGGCTACACAGGGTTTAGCTCAGAGTGATTTCTTTTATAAAGGAGATCACTATAAGAAGAGGATGTGAGAGATTTCTGAGGCTTGGAAGAAGCCTTTCTGTATGAAGATCTTGACTGAAGGCTCGATGTCAACCCTTGAGTATAAAGGATGGTTTAGTAGGAGAGTCAATGATAATGTCCCTAGGTTGATTTTGGGGGTGGCTCGATCATTAGAGGAGAGCTTACTAGTGATTCCATCGGAGTTGGAGGTTATGAAGCAAGAGTTCTAGAGAAAGAATTCAGAGATTGAAAAGAGGATTGAGAAGCTCGAAGAGGAAAAAATGTGCTTGAGTCTCGACGTCGATGTTCAAAAGATGGAAGTCGAGAAGGTGAAAAAGGAAAAGGGAAAGATCGAGGAAGATCGAGATGATTTAAAGACGCACTAAAAGAAGGCTTAGGTAACGTTGAAAAGGTTTGGATTCAGGATATCTTCAGAGCAATGGCAGCAAGAGATTCAGGAAGAAAGAGCCAAAGCCGAGTATTGGGAAAGGAAGTTCCAAGAGATGCAATCGCGTAATCAGGTCCTAGAGAAGGAAGATCAAGGATTAAAAACTAAGGTGCTTGAACTTGGATGATCTCTTCATCATCACTGAGGTCGTAACTCTGCGATTGAGTTAAAGGCAAGCTTGAATAAAATCGAGGAAATGAAGCACAATATTGGAGGGTTGGAAGCAGCACTGCAGGATTGTGAGATACGGATTGAGTAGCTCGACACAAGAGAAGAACTGTGGAAGGGAGAACTTCACCATCTTCAGGATTAAGATGGAAATAGAGATAATGTCATGGAAGAGGCCTTAGTTCAGATTCGAGAGGTTGCTGAACACTTGCAGGATTTGGCAGTACAAGCTGGAACGCTAAGTATAATGTATGAGTCATCGTCAAACAGAGGACGAGAGTTAGCATTATTATTAAATAGGGTTAAGACTCAAGGCCTACGGGCGAAATCGTATTTGTAGTCCATTTTATGAAAAGATTTTTGTTCCTTAAATAACGTTTTCTAAAATGAAACTAAATCAGAATCGACATCTTTTTGCATGCATGCATTTGCATCTCATCACATCATATGCATTCAAGTTTATAGAAAGACCCTAATTAGTTAAAATTATTAGGGAAAAAGAGAGTAAGAGAAAGAAAATCTGGAAGCAACACATCCTTACGGTACACGCGCTAATTCAAAGAATATGGATCAAATATTTGAACAGCTATAGAAGGACATGTAGGACCAATTGCAAGAGCAATTGGAAAAAATGCAAAACGACATGAGGGAGCAAATGTTGGAGGCTCAAAGGAACAGATGGCTGAGATGGCTCAATTACTGAGGGCCACTGATAAGGGAAAGGCTCTCATGACAATTACTGGCGAGGATGGTGAGGATCATCCTCCAGGTTTCACCCCACCCCATATGCCTCGAGGCACTTCCTAGGAGGCCATCTGTCACTATAAGGCCCCAACAAGAGTCGGTCGATGCTGAGATCCCCATAAATTTCCCGACTGGCTCAGGATTTAATTTGGGTGACAATCCTGCAAATCCTATCATTCCTGACTTAGACATGGCTGAAAAAGAGGATCTAAGAACTGAGACTGCAAGACAGTTGGAAGAATGTTGCAAATGGTTTGAAGAAAAATTCAAGACTTTAGATAATGCTGATGGGCATCATAGAGTTGATGCCAAAGATCTAAGCTTGGTCCCAAACTTGGTGCTTCCTCAAAAACTCAAGATGCCAAAATTTGAGAAGTACAATGGGACTACTTGCCCAGAATCCCACATTACGATGTTCTGTAGGAGGATGACTGGGTATGTGAATAATGATCAACTGTTGATCCACTGTTTCCAAGACAGTTTAATTGGAGCAGCAGCCAAGTGGTATAATCAACTGAGCCGGGCTAGAATAAGTCCATGGGGGGATCTTGCACAGGCCTTTATGCAGCAGTACAATCATGTGACTGACATGACTCCGGATAGGATCACACTGCAAAACATGGAGAAAAAGCCTAATGAAAATTTTAGGCAATATGCACAGAGATGGAGAGAGGTTTCAATGCAAGTTCAATCACCGTTATTGGATAAAGAGACTACCATGCTGTTCATCAACACTCTAAAGTCACCATTCATCACTCACATGATTGGGAGAACTACTAAAAGCTTTACAGATATAGTCATAGCGGGAGAGATGATTGAGAATGCCATAAGGGGTGGCAAAATCGAGGAGGAAGCAACCAAAAGATTGGCCCCAAGGAGAAAGGATAGTGAAGTGAATAACACAAACACCTTCAACACGAAGGCAATCACAGTTGGTCAACCTAAAACAGCTGCGGTTGAGCAACAGAGTTCTCAAAGGCAGGAGTCGGGTACAAGGCAGAATTCTGAAAGGATGCAATTCACACCTATCCCCGTGACATATTGTGAGCTTTATCAAAGCTTATACAACGCACATGCTATTTCTCGTTTTCACTTGAAACCACTACAGCCCCCATATCCCAAATGGAATGACGCAAATGCCGATCACGAATACCATCTTTGGAATACCGGGCATTCGATCAAAATGCATCAGCTTTTAAAAAGGCCGTAGAGAGGCTTATTAAAATGGGGGTAGTGAAGTTCGACAATACCCCTAATACTGAAAACCCTTTGCCAAATCATAGCGATCAAGGAGTGAATGCCATTGGCGAAGCCAGTGAGAGGAGAATGAAGGAAGATGTTGCCGAGGTGAGGATGCCTATGAAGGTGATTTGGGAGGAGATGATGAAGAGATGTATGTTAACCTGTAAAAATGAGAGAAGAGAAACAAGGAACTATGGTGAGTTCCATGAGAAAAAATGACATGAAGTTCAAGATTGTAAAGAATTCAAGGCCTTGGTGCAAAGCTTTATGACAACAAAGAGCTACAAATTTTTGAAGGTAGCTCTTGTGAAAAACAAGTATGTGTGCTGGAGGATAAACAGAAAGGAACTAGCCGGCCAAGGATTATTATTTCTCTGCTGGGGAATAATGAAGTGGAGGCACAAACGGGGCCTAAGGTCATTATCCATAAGCCTACGCCTTTCCCTTATAAGGATAGTAAGGGGGTACCATGGAGTTATGATTGCAATGTGATAGTGCCGGAGGAGGAGAGTATAGCCAGTACATCTAGGGATGTACAAGTTGAGAGTTCCCATACACAGAGTGGGAAGCGGTATGATATGATGGGCGTCAGAGAGGAGCCCACAAAAACAAAAAATGTTAGTACAGAGAAGGAGAAAGAGGCTGAAATGCCTGTCAAGGAGCCAGTAAAGGAGGAGGAGGCTGAGGAATTTTTAAAGTTCCTTAAGCATAGCGAGTATAGCGTGGTCGAGCAGTTGCGTAGGCAGCCGGCTCGCATATCAGTTTTGGCTCTACTTCTGAGTTCTAAGGTGCATCAGAATGCATTGATGAAGGTGCTCAACGAAACATATGTCACCCACGACATATCTGTTAACAAGCTAGATCGATTGGTGAATAACATAAGTGTGGATAATTTCATCTACTTTAATGATGATGAAATCCCACCGGGGGGCAGGGGGTCAACTAAGGCCTAGCACATCACCACTCGATGCAAGGGGTACACACTCCTAAGCGTGCTCGTCGATAATGGATCGGCCTTGAATGTTCTACTATTGTCTACATTGAACAGATTACCCATTGACGGTTCTCACATGAAGACATGTCAAAATGTGGTAAGAGCCTTCGACGGTACAGAAAGGAAGGTGATAGGAAGGATTGACATCCCCTTGGAAATTGGGCCGAGTATATACGAAGTAGACTTCTTGGTGATGGATATCAAGCCCTCCTACAATTGCTTATTAGGGAGGCCATGGATACATTCGGCGGGAGCGGTGCCCTCATCGTTGCACTAGAAATTAAAGTTAGTGACGGATGGACGGTTAGTAACCATCAATACGGAGGAGGACATTATAGCCGCAGTCACTAGCAAGGCCCCTTATGTCGAGATGAACGAAGAGTCTATTGAGTGTTACTTTCTCTCTTTAGAATTTTTGAATGCAACATTCATTTCAGAAGGGAGTGAGCCACCGGTGCCAAAGATAGCAAGAGCCACGAGGATGGCTCTACAAATGATGGTGGGAAAGGGAGCCTTACCAGGAAGAGGGTTAGGAAATACCTGCAAGGAGGGACTCAAATCCTAGAACTAAAAGAGAAGAAAGATCGCTTTGGTCTGGGGTTCAAGCCAGACTATAAGCAAAGGAGGAAAGAAGTTGAGAAGCACCAAGAGGGAAGAAGGGCGCACCTTAATGGAAGAGAAGTGGAGTGGGAGCTGATGACATTCCCTCCAATATCCCAAGCCTTCATATCAAGAGGGTTACTTATAGAAGAAAGTCATCAGATTAATGCTATACACGACGAAGGATTGGAGCAAGGAAACCTTGAGGGCAGTCGCCCTTACGAACCGGGAAGCTCTCTGAACAATTGGACTGCGAAGAAACTTCCTGTGGTCTTTAGGAATTTTTCAGAGTAGTTCTCGAAACATTCTTGTTACTCTAGGGCCTAGGAGTAATAGGATTACATTTGTGTAATGGGCTTACGATCATCTATTAATTTTAATAAAATATAACTTTTATCAATTTGAACGAGTATTGTTTCATTTTTATCAACCAATATTCTGTTAAACTTTTGCAGTTCATGTTCTTTCATTCATAGCACATAAATAATCATTCTTAAATTCATTCATTCTTTGTATATTCTTTATACTTCACAAGTCCCTAGATATCAATGACATGAGCACTGATATTACAAATCCTGATTTCTCTCGCAAGCAAGACATGTGTTTAGAGGGATCTCAGGATTTTAAAGATGTCCAGGATTGCGATGTATCTTCGGATCTGTTGAGGATGGTAAAACAGGAGGAGAAACAAATCATGCCCCATGAGAAAGAGACAATAGAGAATGTAGCCCTAGAAGAATGGAAATAGGTGAAAATCGGCACGCATATTACCGAGGACACAAGGCAAGAACTGATTCAGTTGCTACGTGAGTTCAAAGATATCTTCGCATGGTCCTATCAAGATATGCTAGGGTTAAATACCGATATTATGGTGCATCATCTTCCAATAAGATAGGATTGTAAGCCAGTCCATCAAAAGTTACGAAGAATGAGGCCAGATATCGTATTGAAGATAAAGGAAGAAGTCAAAAAGCAGTTCGATGCAAGATTTTTACAATAGGTGAAATAATCTGAATGGGTAGCTAACTTTGTACCAGTCCCTAAGAAGGATGGGAAGGTATGAATGTGTGTTGATTACAGAGATCTGAACAAAGCTAGCCTAAAAGATAATTTCCCTCTGCCACACATAGACACTTTGGTAGACAACACAGCGTGATATTCGTTGTTCTCCTTCATGGATGGTTTCTCGGGGTACAATCAGATCAAGATGCATCCGGAAGATATGGATAAAACCACTTTCATAACATTTTGGGGCACCTTCTGTTACAAAGTAATGCCATTTGGATTGAAGAATGCAGGGGCAACATACCAACGGGCTATGGTGAACTTATTCCATGATATGATGCATAAGGAGATCAAAGTGTATGTTGATGACATGATTGCTAAATCTCAAACAGAGAAGGAACATATTGAAGTTTTGAGGAAGCTATTCCTGAGATTAAGGAAATTTCAGTTGGAGCTTAATCCAGTAAAGTGCATCTTCGGAGCTAGGTCGGGGAAGTTATTAGGCTTTATGGTCAGCGAAAGGGAATAGAAGTTGACTCAGACAAAGTTAGAGCCATACGAGAATTGCCTCCACCACGTACTCAGAAGGAAGTGCGGGGTTTTCTTGGAAGATTGAATTATATTGCTCGGTTTATTTCACAATTAACCGAGAAATGTGATCCTATATTTCGCCTCCTTAGAAAACACAACCAAGGTACTTGGGATGAGGAATGCCGAATGCTTTTGATAAGGTTAAGCAATACTTGTTAAATGCTCCGGTGTTATCTCCGCCTAGTCCGATGGACCATTAATTACATACTTATCAGTGTTTAGTAATTCTATGGGATGTGTGCTTGGCCAACATGATGAGTCAGGAAGAAAAGAGAAGGCAATATACTACCTCAGCAAGAAATTCATAGAGTGTGAGATGAGATATTCGCCAATTGAGAAATTGTGTTGTGCTTTAATCTGGACGACTCGAAGGTTGAGGCAATATATGTTATATCATACGACTTGGCTAATTTCAAAACTTGATCCATTAAAATACATGATGGAGTCAATAGCACTAAATGGAAGAATGGCAAGGTGGCAAATATTGCTTTCAGAATTTGACATAGTCTATGTGAGTCAAAAGGCTATAAAAGGGAGTGCGATAGCAGAATTTCTGGTAAGCAGAGCTCTAGAAGATTATGAGCCATTAAACTTTGATTTTCCTAATGAGAAGTTGATGTATGTGGCAACTATTGAAGAACGTCCATGGAAGATGAACTTTGACGGCGCATCCAATGCGGTAGGAAATGGAATTGGGGCAGTCTTGGTATCCCCAAATGGGGATCATTATCCATTCACATGTAAATTGGATTTTGACTGTACAAACAATATGGCTGAGTATGAAGCATGCATCATGGGGATCCGAGCAGCTATAGAGTGAGGAATAAGAACCTTGGAAATATATGGAGACTTTGCGTTGGTAATTTACCAGCTTAGAGGTGAATGGAAGACAAGGGATCTTAAATTGATCATTTATCGAAAGGTAGTTTTGGGGTTACTTGAGGAGTTCGATGACATCACTTTCAATTATATCCCACGAGATAAAAACCAGATGGAATATGCTCTAGCAACCTTGGCTTTAATGATTAAAGCGAATAAGGAGGAGGAGATGAGACCCATTCAGATGAGTATCATTGAGGCTCTAGTTCGCTGTTGTAACATTGAGGAAGAAGAAAAGGATGATAACCCTTGGTATCAGGATATATTGTGATATGTGAGAGATCGGAAATACCTAGAACAGGCAACTGAAAATGATAAGCGAACTTTAAAGAGATTAGCCTGCGACTACGTTTTGGATGGGGACATCTTGTACAAAAGAAGAAAGGACCAAGTACTGTTGAGATGTGTTGACACAGTGGAAGCAAAGTTAATCTTGGAAGAAGTTCACGAGGGTGTTTGTGGGATGCACGCTAATGGTTTCACGATGGCTAGACAAATCATGAGGTTTGGATATTATTGGTCTACTATGGAAGGGGATTGTATCAACTACGCCAAGAAATGCCATAAATGTCAGATTTATGGAGATAAGATTCATGTACACCTTAACCTCTACATGTTATGACTTCTCCATGGCCTTTTTCCATGTGGGGCATGGGTGTCATTGGGCCAATATCACCAAAAGCTTCAAATGGGCATCGCTTTATCTTTGTGGTCATTGATTACTTCGCGAAGTGGGTAGAGGCTATTTCTTATGCCAATATTACTAAGTCGGTTGTGAGTCGATTCATGAAGAAAGAGATTATTTGTCGGTATGAGATGCCTGAAAGGATCATATCAGAAGTTTGCAGTCAGTTCAAGATTAAGCATCATAATTCATCTCCATATCGCCCAAAGATGAATGGAGCAGTGGAAGCTGCTAACAAAAACATCAAGAAGATAGTGGGGAAAATGACTGAGACCTACAGAGATTGGCATGAGAAATTACCATTTGCACTTTTAGCCTACCGAACGTCTGTCAGAACCTCTACTGGGGCAACTCCTTTCTCGTTGGTTTATGGGATGGAAACAGTGTTACCCATTGAAGTAGAAATACCGTCTCTCCGAGTCTTGTCAGAGATAAAGTTGGATGAGGCTGAATGGATACAATCGCGATATGATCAGTTGAACTTGATTGAGGAAAAGAGTCTAAGGGCCGTTCGTCATGGTCAGATGTATCAGAAGCAAATGATGCGAGCTTACGACAAGAAAGTGCGTCCAAGAGAATTCCACGAGGGGAGCTTGTGCTGAAAAAGATCCTTCCTATTCGAAAGGACTTTAAAGGAAAATGGATGCCGAATTGGGAAGGGCTGTATGTCGTGAAGAAGGCCTTCTCTAGGGGTGCATTGATCTTAACAGAAATGGATGGGAAGAGTTTACCCAATCCAGTAAATTCAGACTCAGTCAAGTGTACTTTGTCTAAAGGAGAGAAGAATTCAGGGTGGAAACCCACAAAGGGCGCCTTGAGTTTTCAAAAAAAAAATAGAGAGGCCAAAGTGAAAACCCGCAAAGGGCGCCTTGTGACCAAAGGGGTTTTGAGTTGAAAACCTGAAAGAGCAGCTCAAATTTTGAAGAGCACACGGTAATCTTGCTATATTTGATTCAACAAAGAGCGAAGCGTGTTGCATATTGGGGCATCAATAAAGTACTTTGGATCTTTTGAACACATGTTGAACTCAAGAAAGCCTTCATGGAGCTGGTGAACAGACGCTCAAGCGACGATATCTAGGGCATCTTACTTTTGTCCTGTTTGCTATCTTTAGATTCTCTTTCTTCTCAAAGATTGGCTATCAGATTAATTTCCTTTGTATTTTTGACAAATTCATTCAAATTTCATTATTCTCAAGATTAAATTCATCTTCCATTATTCTTAAAGTATGTTGTATTAAAATAATGATAGATGAACTAAATAATTTTCACAAATGAAGTTTTGCTCATTGCTGTGGAAATTTCTAGATAATACAAGAAACTAAAACAGAATAATTGTTCAAGGAATTCACGTAAGTGAGGTTTGAAAGAACTCGAGGAAATTCTTTCTTTAGTCCAAAATGATAGTTGGACAAATCAAACGATTCGATCCTAAGAGAGGATCATCTTACAAACATTTCTAGTGGGTCATAACATTTGAAGAATGATACAAACCCACAGGCTGAGTAGGAATGATACTTCGAGAGAAATAAGGATAAACTTCGACGAAGGAATGAGTGGTGACGTCTCGAATAGGGGTCATATTCATAAACATTTTACATTATAACAGGTTTAATTAAGAGCATTTGACTCACTTCGATCACAGCGTTCTAATCATTAGGCATGAACTCATACACATTGTACAGGTTATGTCCTTCAAGGACAATGAAGATTGATGTGCCTTAACCCCCTAAGCAGTAAGGTAACAGGCTAAAGCATAGCAGATCTAACCTTCAGGTGTTTACGCTGAAGTAGATCCAAGATGATTTGGCATCTTTATATTGTCAGAGAGCAGATCGAAGATAGCAGATTTGGCGTCTCTGTATTGTCAGAGAGCAGATCAAAGATAGTAGATTTGGCATCTTCGTATTTGATGAGGAGCAAATCCAAGAAGCAGATTTGGCATCTCCGTATTCGACGGGGAGCAGATCCAAGATGATTTGGCATCTTCGTATTTGACGAGGAGCAAATCCGAGAAGCAGATTTGGCATCAGGGAGCAGATCCAAGATGATTTGGCATCTTCGTATTTGATGAGGAGTAAATCCAAGAAGCAGATTTGGTATCCCCGTATTTGATGGGGAGCAGATCCAAGATGACAGATTTGGCATCCCCGTATTCGACGGGGAGCAAAACCAAGAAGATAATTTGGCATCTCTGTATTTGACGGGGAGCAAATTGAAGATATAGCAAATCTGATCTTTGTCGAGGCAAATCCAAGATAATTTGGGCATCTCTGTAATGGACAGAGAGCAAATCGAAGACATTAGTAGATCTGATCTTCATCAAGGCTAATTCAAGATGATTTGGGCGTCTCTGTATTCAATGGGGAGCAGATCGAAGAACTTAAGACTCAGCGAGCCCGAGCAAAATTGGTTCTTTTATATCTTTGCTTTATTTCTGTTACACAACAATGAGCAAAGAGGGGCAGCTGTAGGACCCATATTTTGTCTGGGCTTACAAAAATTAAAAAATGAAATTAAACGAAAAATAAAATTAAACAGTCCATTTAAGTCCTTTTACAGAACCCAAATACCATAGCCCACTAACCCGTAGGCCCAAAATTAAACGCCTAACCCAATAACCCGTTACACCCATAACCCAGCTAAACACTAACCCAATAACCCGCTTAACCCATCAGTCCATTTACAATCAAATACCCAATACCCCTGATACCCTAAACTAGTCCAGTAACCCAAGACTTAATTGGCCTAATTGGCCCAACCTATCTTCAGCTTCGGGAAACCCTAGCTAGGGTTTGCGCAGCAGCTCCCAAGCCATACCAAACGTCAAAAAATCTCGCACCACAAGAACCAGTTCGCAGTCAATGCCTGGTCCGTCGCTGCCATCGTCAAAGCCTTCATCACCGCCATGATTCCCGTGCTCACCTGCACACAAATGGAAAGAAAAGCAGCATAGCAGCACAAAAATAGGAAGAAACCAAAGGAAATTATTCTTACCAAATGTAAACAGTGGCTATAAATCCCGAGTGCTATCGTTGTAATAGGAACACACAAAACCACATACGCAAATAGTTGTATGATTTACAACGCAAACAAAAACACAAACAGTATTTTTTTGAAAGAAAGGTGATATTTTGTTTATTGTTATTTTCCGTTTCTGTTTTTTTTTTCAATACATACAAAACAACATTTTTTAAAGAATATCACTAAAAAGTGGGAAAAAGGGTTACCTTTGACGCGCTTAGAAAATGGAAGATTTTAGACTCTCCAACCGTCGCGTACGATGGTGTGTGTAGCGGTTGACCGTCGGAGCTTTCGCTGGATTTCGGGCTGAGGAGAAGAAACGAGAGAGAGTTTTAGAAAAAGGGCAGGGTTTAAATAAATTTGGGTGTAAATTTTTGTTTTTTATAATAGTATAAAATGGTACCATTTTGGCTTAAAACAATAAGACTTAAAACGATGTCGTTTAAGCATATAACCCGTGTGTCGACCCGACCTGGCCAAGGGATCCGCGTGTTTTCTGTTATTGGAATAATTGTCCAACTGGTCCTTCCGCACTTCTATCCTTTAAAATTAAATTTCTTTCATATTTAAATTTTACCCAATAACTTTATTTTTAATTTCAATTTAGTCTCGAGCCTGTGATACTTGAACGCTAGAAACAGCGACGCTTTAGGGATTAGGGTTATTTACCCAGTGAGTCCCTCTCTTTAAACGCGCACTCTTATTAGGCCCCAAATTCAGTTTTGATATTTTAAAAATTAACCTTACAGTTTTATTAATTATTAATTTTAATCCATTTTATATATTTCTAAATTTTTTATTTTAAATATTTTAAATATTATTTATTTTACTATAAACATTATTCATATATAAAAATTATTTATCGTATATTATTTTATTATATATTTATATTATTATGTTATGTTATCTATTATTATACTATCTATTATTTATTTATTTATCATATATTATTTATTATGTTGTTTATCTTTATCTTTATTATTATAATTTTAACACTTGTAAATTATTATTACATATTATTGAATATTTAGTATGTTATATAATCTTCTAAACTTATTACAAAAATTTTGTTCCTATTTAACATATTATTATAAGTATATATATTAGGTTATTATACCATCTAGTATATTTTTTATATATTAACCTTTTTTAAAAAAACTCTTTTCACTATTTATATATTGTTTTAAACATTTGTTATATTGCATTTATTTCCTTTTGACTTATTTTATATATGTTCATAAATTTGTTGATTTATTTTCAAATGTTTTTTATTTAGTGTTTTTGTATGTTAATTTTATCTTAATTTTTTTATGTTATTTATTGTTTTTATATATTTGCATAAAATTGATTATTTATGTTGTTATTTTAAGCTATGTTTGCATATATGTTATGAAATTTAGGGTTCTCCACGTTGTGTTTTGCATGAAATGTTAATGTATGTTGTTTTTTTTAAGTATATTTGCATGAATTGCTAAAATACGTATCATGTTGTTTATGTTATTATTGATATCTTGAAATATGTTAAATGCATCATCATTTAATTTTTTTTTAAAACCCCAAAAGAGTTTTAAAAATGAGGCAATGTTTTTTCGTATTTAGGAATTCGGGAAATGGTGCCCTAATATGCTAGGTTGCGATTTCCCGTTTGTCTAAATGCCTAAAATACCCTTCTAAATGCTTTTATAAATTATGAGGTGATTTCAGTTACAAGAATTTTAGAATATCATGTCCTATCATGCTGGATGTGATATTTATATATTTTTGGAATGAAAGAATCTCGGTTTTAAACTCAAACTATTCTGACTTTTAAAAGGGATCCTATTTTTAAACTCTTTCAAAATTTTGACATTAAGACAGAAAACTATTCAATTTGGTACCAATTTTGGGCGTTGCAAGGTGCTAATCCTTCCTCGCACGTAACCGACTCCTGACCCGTTTTCTCACATTTTCATAGACCAAAATGTTTAAAGGTGATCTAATCGCACCTAAAAAGATTGGTGGCGACTCCCGTTTTCATTTTTTTAAAAGTCGAAGCACGTTTTTCAAACCCTGTTAAAAATTGGTTTCGACAGCTGTAATAACAAAGGAGTCCATTAAACAACAACGCATGATCTAGCACTTGAACCTATCTTATATTTAACAAAAACCCAAATCCAAAGATAGGGAATTCGGCCAACCTCGAAGTACTAGACCAAACGCTTACCTTAAATCGTATGGTAAGAAAACAGTTCTGGTGACTACCCTCAAAAACTCCTTCGCTTCACTGAAAACCTAGAATCTAACAACCACCACCCCGTAAGGAAGGGATCATGATTTCGGCAACCCAGGTACATGAAAAGAAACAGGTAATCGATTTCTTTTAGACAAGATAGAAGAATGTGTTTGAACATATATAACTATAACAGGAAAACAAGAGAGAACTCGCAAGTACCTACTAGTCTGTCAGAACCCTTATAAATTGAAATTGTATGTCACTAGCAGAAGAGAACAGCAATAGGCCAAGAATTAAATACAGAGGGTATGTCGAAAGGAAAAGCAATAAGGAGATTAAAAGGGCAATCGATTGGGGGAGAACTGAAAAGAAATTAGTATAGTGAAAGAGATGATGGTACGGAAAGCGATTGGGACAAAAGATGAAGAAGAGATATTCGGCTACTACTCAAGAAAATGGAAAAAAAAATGAGGACAAAGAGGATACAAAGATAGTATATTCAGCCAGGAAAAAAAGAAGTAGAAACAAAAGTGAATGAAGAAAACCGTCAACAAAAGTTGTATTCTATAACACCAATTAGCTTCCCAAATGGTTAATTCCATGACACACCAATAACCTAAAATGGAGAGGAAAAGAGATATATTTCGGCACTTAAGAGTCACAAACAAAAATGACCAAAACTCACCAAAATGAGAGGAGAAACATCTCATAGCCAAATTTCCCTTACACAAGCATACCAATTTGGCACATCCTTCAACAACTCAAACTCCTCAACTTTCACCACAATCCTCTCCACGATTCTCTCCAAGATTTTCTCCACTATCCCCTCCTCAAATTACAAAACCTCTCATCCATTAGAATTCCACTACAACTCAACCACTAGCTGAACCAAGCTGCAAAATAAACACTCCATTGTTCAACCCAAGACTCGAACCTCTGACCCCCGTGCCACACTTGTAACGCCACACCACTGTACCAATAGGTTGTTCGTGACATAAAACATGTGCAATTATTTATAAAGCCTATGTGCCAATGCCCAGATTCATTTAAGAGCAAAATTAAAATTTCTGCAAAAGCCAGAACTTGAACCTAGGCTTCCTAAAAACCCCCAAACATACCCAAATTACTTGACCACCAAGGCAAATATGAATTTTTATGCAAAATCATGCTAAATTACAGACCCTATATTTTTGGGGCGTTACAATCAACCACCTAAAGGACAACCAGCTCTACCTTTTCCAAAGCAATTCCATAATTACAATTAAGATGCTCAGTTTAAAAGATTTTTAGAGGTTTTAAAACAACTCCATATTAATATACTGCTAGTCGACGCTTTGGAGAAAATGCCCAAATATGTAAAATTTATGAAAGATATATTGTCGAAGAAACGCAGGTTGGGAGATAGTGATTGTTGGTGTAATAGCCCAATTTTCAGTGAAATCGAAATAGTGGTTTCGGGACCAGAAATCCAAACCAAAAATAAAATTTATGTTTATTTTATTACATGGTCCGTAATATGATAGAAATGTTATGTGAAAATCCCGATGCGAAAATTTTATCGATTATGTGCTTAATTAGGGAAATGACTAAATTGCATAAAACGCAAAAGTTGAATTCTAGTAGCTAGAAGGATTAAATAGCTATGGAATTCAAAACTTGAGGTCCTTATATGGTAATTAGACCATTAAAGAAAAGTATGTAGATATTTTGGTGACTCATCCATAGAAATTTAGAAAGAGGGCAATTATTAAATTGGAATTTGAAATAATTTAATTAATTAAAAAGTTGATAAAAGATATCATCTTATTTTTTTCTCATCGTCTTCTCCAAAAATACATGGAAACCCTAGGAGAGAGAGAAGAAACTTTCATGGCTTAATTGGGTAAGTTTTCTTGTCCCATTTTTAGTAATTTTGATATTTTTGAAACTGGGATAGCTTAATCTATCTATTTGGGGGATCAATTTGAAGAGTTATCAAAGTATGAAAATTAGGTCATGGATATGCTGAAAATTTGAAATTCGTGGTAGAAAATGAAAGGTTGTTGATAGATAAACAACTTTTAGAAAGTGACTTTTGATGAAAATAATATTTAGGGACTAAAATGTAAAGTTGTTAAAAATGATGAAAATTTTTGTAATTTATAGAAAATATATGCTGTAAATTTATGTTGAAATTTCGGTTAGGTTTGGAATAGGGAGTAAATTGCATAAATCTCATTTTTTGAGCCTAGGGACGAAATTGGAATTTATGGAAAAGTTAAGGGCAAAATGGTAATTTTTCCTAGGATGTAAATTGAGTCCAAATGAATATGAAATGTGTGAAATTCATGATTAAAGTTATTTATATAGATCCGGACAACACAAATTCAAGGTTAGATTGAGGAAAAGAAAAGGTTTCAGATTAGTAGATTTTATACGCGAACCAGTGTCGAGGTAAGTTTGTGTAACTTAATCGAGCATGTAAATATGTTAACTTGAATGTTATGATTGTATGCAATATGATTTATATTTAAGTGTACATTATAAATGTGTGAGTGATTGCATGTTCGAAAATGTTGGAAAAAGGGTAAGGTCTCGTTTGAATATTGAATTTCGATGGATAAATGCGATTGCCTTATAAAATGAGGTCCTGCATTTGTTGCTAACGGGCTTTAGCTCGGATGAGTAATCCTATTGATCTCATTATAGAAAGAATTTAGCCCAGACGAGTAATCCTGGTATAATCCCTCTCGAGCATATTTTAGAATTAGGATTTAGCTTGGACTAGTAATCCTAATTTAGCTCTTTTGAGCATACGTTACATAAAAGATTTAGCCTGGACTGGTAATCCTGTAATATGATATATGGCTTGAGAGTATGTTGTTTAATTTAGTTCCCTAATGAGTACTCTTGAATAAGAATTGACGGGTTATTGAATTGTACACCTTGAGTGTACTACTTGAGTATCCATCTGAATTTCAATGATTCAACAGACAAAATTCTTTGCATGATGAGGGAATTATGAGATGAAATGATAATGTCTTGAAAGAATATTGCATGACGAGCTCATATAAGTTTACTTGATGTATATGAAAATTTTGTGACTAACATGTTTGATTGAATGCATGTGTTTAGGCAGTTTTTCCAAGTTGATGGAAAACTTGATATTGTATGCTTAGTTTTAATAAACGAGACTGGTAAGTTTAGTTTTGGTTAAACGAACTTACTAAGCATGTAATGCTTACTCTGTCTTATTTTTCCCTATTTTATAGTGCTAGGAAGCTCGCGAAGGTTGGAGATCATTGGAGCATTAACACACTATCCACTAGCTTATTTTGGGTATATATAGTAAAATCATTTTTGTGTAATGGCATGTATAGGCTAATTTGGCCATAGATGGCTTAAATATGTGATTTATAATCTAGCCATTGGAATGGCTAGTAATGGTTCTTTTTGATATACTTGTAATGTCATACTATGATAGCGACATACATGTTAAATGGTTGTTTAAATTATGCCTAACATATGGAATATTCTAAGGTAAGATTATAAACATGTATGCATATAAAGATATGCCATGTTGAATGATAGAGTTTGCTTAATTTGAATGCTTGAAATGGTTGGTATTTGGATGTGAGTTTTAGTTCAGGTCATTGGTATGATTTTGGGTGAGAAATGAAGCTACAAATGGCTTTATTTTGTCCCCATGGGCAGGTACACAGGCGTGTGTCTAGACCGTGTGTGACACACGGCCTGGTACATGGGTGTGTGGCTAGGCCGTGTGTTCCCTGCACCTTAAATTTTAAGAAACAGAATGCTCATAATTGAGCACATGGGCAGAGACACGAGCGTGTTTCTTGGCCTGTGAGACCTGCACCTAAATTTGAAAAATAAAATTAACCACACGGCCTACCACACGGGCGTTTGGCATGGCCATGTACACAAGTTAGAGAGTTACATGGGGTTGAACACAGCCTACAGCACGGGTGTGTCCCAAGGTCACACAAGCGTGTCGCTTGGACCACACGGGCTGTAACTTAGAAAATTTTTGAAATGTCGCAAAAAATTCTTAGAGTTTTCGATTAAGTCCCGATTTGATTCTAATGCTTATATTGGGCCTCGAGGGTCCATTTAAGGGACGTTTTGAATAATCTCAAAAAATGAACAGTGATTGACATGATTTATCTATAAATGTTCTAAAAGTTTTGATAATGCTCCGTAAGTCTATTCTGGTGACGAATACGGGTTAAGGGTGTTACATTTAGTGGTATCAGAGCTACAGTTTAGCTGATTCTTGGATTTAACGTAGCGAACACGAGTTTAGCTGTACACGCCATTATATAATTCATGATAGTGTGATGTCTCTTGATCATTTTAAATTTGTTTTTCATATAGTAATGTCATCCAACCAAGCTAGAGCTGAATTTGAGGAAGCTAGGAGCAATGCTTCAGTTTCAGTTCAAATAGTTGCATCTACATCTAGTAGTGAAAGACCCGTATCTGAGGGCCTAACTAAGGAGGCAAAATAGGATTGTTTTGAATTGATGAATGAATGATTTATTGAGTATTTAATAACAAACCCCACTATACAACAACCTCCCCCACCTATTCCTCAACCGCTTCTTGAGGTACTACAGGGTACTAAACCCACTAGAATAGGTAAGGTTCTAGTAGATAAAATCCGTAAGCATAGGGTAGAAGAATTTAGAGCTACTGCAGATGATGATTCGGAAAGGGCTGAATTTTGGTTGGAAAACACCAGCTGGGTTTTTGATAAAGTATCTTGTACACCTGCTGAATGTCTAAAATGTGTAGTATCTCTACTGAAAGATACAACTTATCATTGGTGGAACACTATAACTTCAGCTTTACCGAGAGAGAACTTTACATAGGAATTCTTCCAGGCCGAATTCAGAAATAAATATGTTAGTTAGAGATTTATGGATCAAAAAAAGAAAGAATTTTTAGAACTCAAACAGGGAGACATGACTGTATCTGGGTATGAACAAGAATTTGTTCGGTTGAGAAAATATGCCAGAGAATGGGTTCTAACTGAGACTGAGATGTGTAAATGCTTTGAAGAGGGTTTAAATGAAGATATCAAGTTACTGATCAGAATTCTTGAAATAAAGGAATTTGTGGTGTTAGCCGATCGAGCACACAAAGCTGAGGAATTGAGTAAAGAAAACAAACAAGCTAAAAGAGAGGCTCGGGTTTCTAGAAAAGGGATTATGAGTAAGTTACAATCATCTGCTTCTAAGAAAATAAAGAAGTATTATAATCGTGTTACTACCTTTACGGGGTATTCTAAAAAAGAGCGAGGCTCTCAACTCTCTAACCCGAGGTCTTCATCGCCATCTGTAACCAGTGTGGGTAGTGTCGGTAATCCCAAACCAAAGTACAAGAATTGCAACAAATTTCATTTTAGGGAATGCCATTTGAGAAGTGGACCTTGTTACCGATGTGGTTCATTTGACCATTTTCTCAGAGATTGTCCAGAAAGAGTTGAAAAAGAAATAGAACTGGCTCCAAAGCCAGTAATCCTATTTTGAGGTGCAGACAACCCTGTCACCCCGATAATGTTAGTGGTAGTCGAGGTACTACCAGGGATACAATAGTTAAATCTAAGGCACGAGTACCTACAAGAACATATGCTATTCTTGCAAGAGAAGATGCTTCTGCACCAGACGTCATTACTGGTACATTTTCTCTACTTGATATTGATATTACTACTTTGATTGATCCTGGTTCCACACATGCATACATATGCACAAACTTAATGTCTGTTAAAAATTTACCTGTTGAATTCACTGAATTTGTGGTTAAAGTTTCAAACCCCCTGGGCCAGTGTGTTATGGTGGACAAAGTCTATAAAAACTATCCGTTGTTGGTAAAGGGTTATTGCTTTTGGCTGACTTGATGTTATTGCCATTTGATGAATTTGATGTGATTTTGGGAATGGATTGGTTAACCCAATATAATGTAGTGGTGAATTGTAAACAAAAATATATTGTATTGAAATGTCAGAGTGGCGAATTACTTCATGTTGAATCTGGTAAACTGGATGAATTACCTACTGTGATTTCAGCAATATCAACACAGAAATATGTTAGAAAGGGTTACGATGCTTATCTCGCATATGTGTTGGACAATAGAGTATTTGAGTCAAAGATTCAGTCAGTGCCGATTTTATGTGAATTTCCTGATGTATTCCCAGAAGAATTACTTGGTTTACCATCGAATAGAGAAGTAGAATTCTCTATAGATCTTGTTTCAAGTACAACACCGATATCCATAGCACTTTACAGAATGACTCCTACTGAATTGAAAGAGCTGAAAGTACAGTTGCAAAAATTGATTGACAAAGGTTTTTGCTTGACCTAGTTTCTCACCTTGGGGTGCGTCGGTTCTGTTTGTAACAAAGAAAGATGGATCGTTGAGGCTGTGCATTGATTACAGACAGCTCAACAAAGTTACAATAAAGAACAAGTATCCATTGCCTCGTATCGATAACTAGTTTGACTAGTTAAAACGTGCCACTATATTTTCAAAAATTGATCTTCGTTCTGGTTACTATCAACTACGATAAAAAGATTTAGATGTGCCAAAGAAAACTTTTAGAACCAAGTATGGACACTATGAGTTTCTTGTGATGCCATTCGGTTTGAAAAATGCACCTGCAGTGTTTATGGATCTGATGAATAGAATTTTTAGCTCATATTTAGACAGGTTTGTGGTGGTATTTATAGATGGTATTTTGGTTTACTCCCGAGATGAAAATGAACATGCAGAGCATTTGAGAATAGTGTTGCAAACTTTGCGAGCGAAACAATTGTATGCCAAATTTAGTAAGTGTGAATTTTGGCTACAAGAGGTTAGTTTTCTTGGGCATATAGTATCTACTGAAGGTCTTAGGGTGGACCCAGATAAAATTTCAGCCATTGTTAACTAGAAGCCACCGAAGAATGTGTCTGAAGTTTGAAGTTTTGCGGGACT
This sequence comes from Gossypium arboreum, assembly GCF_025698485.1. Lineage (NCBI taxonomy): Eukaryota > Viridiplantae > Streptophyta > Magnoliopsida > Malvales > Malvaceae > Gossypium > Gossypium arboreum. Next base: position 14,558,704 of record NC_069078.1, on the reverse strand, counting down.
AGCTGGTTACTATCAGAGGTTTGTAAAAGGCTTTTCAATGATAGCTTCTCCGATGACCCGTCTATTGAAAAAAGATGTGAAATTCAAGTGGACTGATAAATGCTAGCAGAGTTTTGACAGATTAAAATCTTTACTGATAGAAGCTCCAGTGTTAGTTCAGCCAGAATCAGGTAAGAAATTTATAGTTTACAGTGCTGCGTCATTGAATGGTTTAGGTTGTGTTTTAATGCAAGAAGGTAAGGTAGCAGCCTATGCTTCAAGACAGCTAAAACCACATGAAAGAAACTACCTGACAATGATCTTGAATTGGCAGCCATAGTGTTTGCATTTGAAAATTTGGCGGCATTACTTGTTTGGTGAAAAATGTCACATATTCTGTAACACCACTTACCCGTATTGATATGTGATATTCACAATAGGTTTTAAAAATTTATAATTAATCGTTCTTGAAACTAACTATTATCACGATGAAGGCAAGTGTACCTATCGAACTGTAGTATAGCTTTAGCAAGATTGGATTGTTGAACCCAAAGGAACCAAGAGTACTAGTAATTACTTTCTTTTTATTATCTAGCCTAAAAATTAAGGGATTTGTTTATCTAATCTAATTAACTAAACTAAGGGTGCACAGAGAGAAAATTGGGGAAAAGATTTTGAGAAAACTCGATTGATTAAGACAATACCCAAGGAAAAATCCACCTAGACTTCACTTGTTATTTGACTCTGAATCAAATGATTTATTCATTTGACTTGATCTGTAGAAATCCCTAAGTTATATTATTATCTCTCTCGAGACTAATAACGTCTAACCCTAGGTTGATTAATTGAAATCTCTTTCTAATTAACACCCTAGTGTTGCATTAACTCGAGCTAGGGGCTCCCTTATTAGGTTTCACCCTAATCTGACAAAATCTTGTCACCCTATCTCTAGGCATGCAATCAACTTCGCTTAATTACAAAAAATTTACTCTTAGACAGGGACTTTTGCTCCTTTGAATAATTGCATTAACTTGAATCAATATCCTGGAATATTAAAAAAAGAATTAAGAACACATAATTAAGAACAAGTCAAATATTTATCATATAATTCAGATAATAATAACAAGATCCATCTTAGGTTTCATTCCCCTTAGGTATTTAGGGGGTTTAGTTCATGATTATGAAAGAGAACATCTCAAAAGAATAAAGATAACAAAACATAAAGAAAACCAAAAAACTCTTGAAGGAAATTGAAGGGACATCTTCAGTCTTGAAAATGAATCCAGCTTCTGAGATGGATCAATTAGCTTTCTTTGAGTAATTACTTGCCTCCTACTCCGTGTGTCCCTTCTAAGTGCCTCCTCAGGTGTTTAAATAGGCTTTAGAATGCCTAAGAGCCCTCAAAAGTGGCTTTTTTCGAATATGACTATACTTGGGCTCGACAGGGACACGCCCATGTGAGTCGTGCTTCGATTCTTCCAAATGGACACGGCTGTGTGGCCTACCCGTGTGAGGAATTCTAGGCCATGTTGGCCCATTTTCTCCATTTTTGGCCTATTTCTCACTCTTTTTACTCTCCTATGCTCACCAAAGTATAAAACATGAAATTAAAGGATTAGGAGCATCGAATTCACCAAATATAAGGAGAAATCATCCATAAATGTGCTAAGCATGGGATAAAAATATGTATAAATTATGGTTTATCACGTATTCAACGCCAGAATAGGGTACGAGGCATAATCAGACTTATACACAAGCAATCATACAAAACCGAGACATAAATTTCCATCCAAATTTAAACTTTTCACATACATTCATATCGTCCCTAAAATGAACCTACGAGGCACAAATCATGCATTGAAAGCGGTTCGGGACTAAACCGAGAACTTTAGAAAATTTTACAACACTTGGAAAACTTTTCATGTTTTAAGGGTCACACGCCCGTGTGGCTTGGGACACGCTCGTTTGGTAGGCCTTGTGGTCAGATATGCCCGTGTCCTTAACCTGTGTAACTCTCTATTTGTCATCCAAGAAAAAATTGGAGTGACACGGCCAAGACACACGCCCGTGTCCCGAGGCCATGCCCTTCACATGGCTGAGACATAAGGCCGTGTCTCATACCTATGTGCTCAATACTGAGCATTCTGTTTTGCAACAATTTAGGTGCAGGGGACACAAGGCCAGATCATAGGCCCATGGGGCTGACTGTGTGTCACACAAGGCCTAGACACACACCCATATGTCTACCCGTGTGGAAAAAAACAAGTCTATTTACCAAGCCATTTGCCACCCTCACTTGCACACATCTACACCACATCTCATGACATAAATTCAAGCATGTAAGAGCAACCAAACCATCCACAATTATGGCCATCACATACCAGTACCATATCAACATCTATCATACACACGACATTTATCATGCCATAAATCATTCATGTCAATTTCACCTTCATTAAGCTTTATTTGACTACTTTTAGTTAACTTATTTTACACACAAATTTATCATCTCATCAATAGACCACATTACCAAACATTTCACATTCATGCCATGTAACATCCTGATTTTCGGGCTTTTCATGTTTCTCGAGATTTTTGATAAAGGTTTTTATTTTTTGTGAAATTCATAATTGGAGTGAGTAAATGGGCTTATGGATGGCCCACGTGATGGCCAAAACCTGGTAGAATTTTTGAATTTTGGACTTAAGAAGTTAGGGGCTTTGTATAGGTGGCCTTATTAGAAATTGTGGGTAAAAAGTATCACAAAAGAGCCTCTGGTAAAGTGGCTAAGTGGCGCCACTAAGGAACTAAAGAGGTGGCGTGTAAGTGGTTGGGGGAAACCTGGGATCGATTCCCTATGATGGCATATGTGGTGTTATTTTTTATGCTTTGAGCATGCAGGAGTTGTAGCCAAATGGAACTCTGTGGGAGAGAGTTTGAATCAGTCAAATGCATGGATTAAGGAGTGATAAGGGGAGAGATTTTAGGGATTAGAGAGGGAGATAGAGTTAGCCGAATAGAGGGGATTGGAGAGGGGATTTTGGCAGGGGGTATTAGGTTAGTATTTTCAGCATTAGGGACTTAGGTTGTGCCATTTTCTTCTTTAGGATTAGTCTTTTCTTTCCTTTTTCTTCTCTAGCCGAACCTACCACCCTTCCATCCATCAACTTTCTTCCTTTTTCTTTTTCCAAAACTAATTAACTACTTCTTTCCTCACCTCCACTTCTGCCGAAAAGCCGCAAGAGCCGAACTTGTGAAGCTTGGTGGTGCCGATTCTTTATTGACCAGCAACCTTCCTTTTTCCCTTCACATTTTGGTGGCCAATCCCTTTATCTTCTAGGCATTAAACGGTTCAAGGAAGGAGACTGTGGTAAGTGTTCGTGCTCTAAGTCGATTCAGTAGTAATTTTTGACAAAAGCCGAAACCCCTATAGTTGAGGGTGGTTGCCGATTTGTGATGTAGGCCTTATTGGGTTTTTGCAATTTATTTTTATGGTTTATATAGTGAAGTAGATATGTTGGAGGAGCAGCAGGGCGTGGGGTATCGATTCGGATAAGCTTGGATCATCGGAGTGACTAAATCTACATCTAGTCATCAATTTCGGCAAAGGTATGAACCCTAGGGCCATTGTGGATGGTGGTCAAATATGTAAGAGATGATAATAGATAGTTTTCGATTTGGTTTAAATGTTATCATGACCTAATCTATAAGCGGTTGATTATAGGAGAAATCGCGTAGGAGATCTCGTCAAGAAATATCGCAAATCAGGTGTGTAACGAACCTTCTTTCGTAGCTTAACTCGATATTCGCTGAAAAGCCGAAATGCCAAAATTCTGGCATTTCGAGGACTCTTGAGCATGCAAACACTCATAGGTTAGTTAGATTCGCTAAGTTCGATGATCGGGAACGTTGGAACAGGTAAAGGCACAGTTTGGTGCACGATGGTAAGTTGGGCCTCGAGGGTCTAAAATCGGGCCTAATGGGCTCTCGGGCCCATTTGGGCAAAGTTGGTAAAAAATGAAATCCTATTAAATTGCACATTAAGACTGTTAATACTGCTATGAAATATAGGCTAAATGGGCCTAGATGACTAAATCGGCTATATAGAGCCCATTAGGGGTTTTGGGCCCAAAAGGCCCGAATTTGATAAAGTGCGTTAAAATCATTATTTAAACACTTGGAGTTATTGATAATTGTTAATGAACGTAGGAACCCTGATATTTTGGTAGAATTACCCTTATAATATGAAAATGACTATTTTACCCCTAGGGTTGAATTATGAGTTTGATGCATGAGATTTTGATATACATGATTTGATATGATATGCACATGATATGTATGATATGCACATGACGTATTCATTTATGCATGGGTTGGGTTTTTATATGAATGGAGGAAGTGCACAAGGGCTTTGCCCGGGCCATCAAAAGGGCTTTGCCCGTTTATCAAAAAGTCTTGTGCCTGACTATTAAAAGAGGCTAGGCCTCGGTTATATGATAATGACTATCTTTGCCATGGTGTATTGGTTGGGTGGCTCGAATCATTCCCCACATGGTGTGTTGGTTGGTACGGGTGGAGGGTAGCAGATGGTGGGTTGAGTAGTATCCTCAAATGGGCTTGCATGCATTCTTTGATGTTACATATGTAATGAAATGGGCCTATGGGCCATACCGTTTACAGTAAAGGCTTCGGCCTAGTGATATGAATTATGAAAAGGCTTCGGCCCAGTAATCGTTTAATGAAAGGCTTCGGCCTAGTATATGTTGAGACTGATTTTGGGCTTAGGCCAGTATGCTGATATTGTTTTGGGCTTTGAAAGGGGCTTGTTGCACACTGAGTTTCCAAACTCGCCCCACTTTCTTAACCTTGCAGGCGAGCCTTGATGTGGGGACTTGGAGCCGGAGTGGATTCAGAGTGGCCACGGTGATCGCTTTTGGACTTTAAAATAAGTAACTGGTTTCCTTTAGTTTACCTTATTTACTATTTATTTTTGGGTTGTAATAAGGCCATTTTAACTTTATTTTGTTTCCTTTTTCTTTTCTGGGATTATTTTATTTTTAATAACTTTAAAGTTTTTGATAACAATTCAAATGGGCTAGACTTAGGGCGCGTTTTCAAAATGATACTTGTTTTCAAAATAACACAACGTCACGAATATTCGGTTTATCAAAGATGTCCACTCAAATAAATTTCAACTCGTTATAACCAAGTGTGGCAATGGTTGTGGGCATGTCTAGGATTGGATCCAATCGAAGAGCTTGGTACTTAAGCAGCATTCATGGCTCACCTCCTCTGTTTCGGATACCTACCTGGTGCACAGCTTCCATTCACTTTGTTAGCTCAACAAAAGTCGGTTATTTAAAATACTAAAACAAAACGTGGATTTTTAACTTCAAAGTGGCACGTCGAATTCGGCCATAACGTCTGGGCCGGGTTTGGGGTGGTACATTTAGTGGTATCAAAGCCAAGTTGCAACAACTCGGCTGTGGGTTTTTAAACGGGTCTAAGAGTTTCAAACAAAAGTATTTTAAAGCAAATTTTAAGAATTTTTATTTTCTATGACCAAATGCATGGTTTCTGGTTTTTAAATGGTTTGGAGAAAGAAGTGGCACACTGAGTCCCCGGCACCAAATCTGTAAGTATACTCTCTTTTACAACATGTGATATTGATATGATGTTATGAATAGAACTGAGACCCTACTATGATACCTTAGATAGGGTAGAGCTGTAAAACGGTAGGAATGAGACTGTAGCTAGGCTACGACATTGCGAAAACAATCCTTGAACTGCTATATTTCCATAAGACATCTCGTGATAAACAATTGAAATATTAAACTAATGTCATAAAATTCGTAATCAAATAACTCGATATGAGTACGAGAGGAACTCGAGGACGGGGCCACGGACGTGGTCGCAGAAAGGTGCAAGCGGAATCTTCATCCTCAGGGCATAGGCCAGCTGAGGAGGCATTCGTGCCACAAGCAACTGAGACTGGGTCATATGATCGGGCTGCGGGGGACGATGCTTTGTCCCAAGCCATGATAAGGGTTTTAGAAAGAGTTGCTGGAGCTAGCACTTGGATAGTAAATAGGGGATCCATCTAGGAGTGACTCTGGGCTAATAGAGCAGAAGTTTTTAGGGGCGTGTCTGGAGTAGCCCCAAATGTGGCTAAATATTGGCTGGAAGCAACAGAGCAGATTATGGATGATTTAGATTGCTCTGTGGAGCAAAAGCTAAAGGGGGCTATGTCGTTGCTACGAGACGAGGCATACCGGTGGTGGATCACTGTAAGGGAGAGTACCCAGATTGAACGAGTAACTTGGGAATTGTTCAAGACTGCTTTTAAGGGGAGGTATGTTGGAGCTAGTTATGTGGATGCCCGTCGAAAGGAATTTTTGAATCTGACCCAGGGTAATAAGACTGTTGTGGAGTATGAGCCAGAATTCTTGAGGCTGAGTCGATATGCCAGCGGGATAGTTGCGACTGAATATGAGCGTAGTGTTCGATTCGAGGATGGCCTTCGCGATGAGCTTAGGGTGCTGATAGCTCCACAGAGGGAGCGCGATTTCGCTGCATTGGTAGAGAAGGCTAAGATAGCCGAAGAAGTGAAACAGACTGAACGAAAAAATTATGAAAGGGATCGACCCAGATTTAGGAGGGATTCTGGACCCCCAGGTGTTGCAAATAGGAATGCTAAAAGAGCTAGAACGGAGGAACCGGTTCGAGCAGTTCCGGTGAATACTTTTAGACCATAGGCTTGCAGATACTGTGGCAGAGTACATATGAGGGAGTGCTGGAGACGAACTGGAGCTTGTTTTCGATGTGGGTCAAAGGAGCATATGTTCAGGGAATGTCCTCAGAGAGTAGCCCAAGATCTAGCTACGGAGCAAAGAGGTATCCAACCACAGCGAGGAGAACCACCACCACAAAGAGGCCTTGGGCAAAGTAGAGGTGGCAATGGTAATGGGCGTGGACGTGGGGCACCTGGCAGGGGTGTTGGAAATGCTAAAGCTCGACAGCCGGCATTGTTTTATGCTGCACGGCGTCGTGAGGAGGCTGACGCTCCTGATGTTATAACCGGTACGTTCTTCATTCATAGCACGCCTTACACTGCTTTGATTGATGTGGGTTCCACTCACTCGTATGTTGCTTGTGATGTATCTGGGGTATTGGGTGTGCTTTTTAAGGAGACTGTGAGTGGGGTATCGGTGATAAGCCTTTTAGGACACTCGGTTAAGGTAGATAAACTCTTTAGGGCAGTGCCTTTAGAGACACAAGATAAGATATTTGTGGAAGATTTGATGGAGCTGCCATTGGGGGATTTTGATCTTATTTTGGGAATGAACTAGCTAACTAAGCATAGGGCGACGTTGGATTGTGCTGCTAAGAGAATGGTACTAAGAACTGCCAAGGATGAGGAGATAATGGTCATAGGGGAGCGAAGGAACTATTTGTCCAATGTTGTCTCGGCTTTAAGGGCCAAGAAGTTGATTTGGAAAGGTTGTGAGGTGTTCTTGGCATTTGTAAGTCAAACTGAACCTGAGGGGATAACTGTGGAATCGGTTAGGACCATTAAAGAATTTCAAGATGTATTTCCAGAGGAACTTCCTGGATTACCTCCAAACAGAGAAGTAGAGTTTAGAATCGACTTGTTACCTAGAACAGCTCCAGTGTCCATTGCGCCTTATAGGATGGCACCAAAAGAGTTGGTGGAACTAAAATCTCAGATTCAGGAACTGTTGGATACAGGGTTTATAAGACCAAGTATTTTTCTGTGGGGCACACCAGTACTGTTCGTAAAGAAGAAAGATGGGACCATGCAGATGTGTTTTGATTATCGGCAGTTGAACAAGCTGACGATCAAGAACAAGTATCCGTTACCAAGAATCGACGATCTGTTCGACCAATTAAGAGGAGCCTCAGTATTTTCTAAGATCGACCTGCGGTCAGGATATCATCAATTGAGAGTCAAAGAAGTGGATATTCATAAGAAGGCATTCAGGACTCGATATGGTCATTATGAGTTTCTAGTTATGCCTTTTGGTTTGACTAATGCACCGGCAGCATTCATGGATTTAGTGAATCGGGTGTTTCAGCCATACTTGGATCAGTTTGTAGTCACTTTTATCGATGATATCTTGGTGTATTCAGAAACGCAAGAGAAGCATGGTGAGCATCTTCGTATTGTGCTGCAAGTGCAAAAGGAAAAACAACTTTATGCGAAGTTTAGTAAGTGTGAGTTTTGGCTGAAGGAAGTCACTTTCTTGGGGCATGTCGTGTCTGCTGAGGGGATCAAGGTGGACCCTCGAAAGATTGAGGCAATTCTGGAATGGAAGCCACCGAGGTCAGTAATAGAAATTTGAAGTTTTTTGGGGTTGGCAGGTTATTATCAAAGATTTGTGGAAGGATTTTCTGTGTTGGCAGCACCGTTAACTAAACTTATAAGGAAGGGAGCACCATTTGTTTGGACAAATAAGCAGCAACAGGCTTTTGAGAAGTTAAAGAAGGTTCTGATAGAAGTGCCAGTGTTAATTCAGCCAGAGTCTGGTAAGGATTTCACTGTGTATAGTGATGCATCATATGTAGGTTTGAGCTGCGTGTTAATGCAAGAGGGTAAAGTGGTCGCTTATGCGTCACGACAGCTTAAGCCTCATGAGGTGAACTATCCTACTCATGACTTGGAGTTGGCAGCGGTGATTTTTGTGCTTAAGATATGGAGGCACTACTTGCATGGGGAGAGATGCATTATCTATACAGATCACAAGAGTCTTAAGTACTTGCTGACTCAAAAGGAGCTGAACCTTAGACAACGAAGGTGGGTAGAATTGTTAAAGGACTATAACTGTTCGATTGAGTACCATCCAGGTAAGACAAATGTTGTGGCTGATGCGTTAAGTCGAAGGACTATAGTGGAATTGAAGGCAATGTTTGCTCGTTTAAGTTTGTATGACGATGGAAGCTTATTGGCGGAGTTACAAGTGAGACCGACTTGGTGGAGCAGATTAAGAAGCAGCAGTTGGAGGATGAGACATTGGTTTCTTGGATTCAGCAAGTTGAGAAGGGGGAGAATCCAGATTTTGGGTTAAATAATGATGGGGTTCTTTGTTTTCAAGGAAGAATTTGTGTGCCAAAGGACTCGGATTTGAGGTTATTGATTTTAAGGGAGGCACATAGTGGACCATGTACTATGCATCCAGGAGGGAGTAAGTTGTATCGAGACTTGCGAGAGCTATATTAGTGGCCTGGGCTTAAGCGAGAAGTGACCGAATTTGTGGGGAAATGCTTGACATGTCAGCAAGTAAAGGTCGAGCATCAACTGCCTTCAGGATTGTTACAGCCAGTAAAGATACCATTTTGGAAGTGGGAAAGGGTAACTATGGATTTTGTAAGTGGTTTGCCATTGACACCTTCCAAGAAGGACTCAGTTTGGGTGATTGTGGATAGGTTGACGAAATCTGCCCATTTCATACCTGTCCGAACCGATTACTCACTTCAGAAGTTGGCCAAGTTGTATGTGGCGGAGATAGTGTGGTTCCATGGGGTGCCAGTATCAATAATTTCTGATCGAGACCCAAGGTTTACATCTCGGTTTTGGCAGAAGTTGCACGAGGCGTTGGGAACGCGGTTGGATTTTAGTACGGCTTTTCACCCTCAGTCGGATGGGCAGTCGAAGAGGGTCATTCAGATTCTAGAAGATATGTTGAGGGGTTGTGTTATCGACTTTAGGGGCATTTGGGAGGATTACTTGCCAGTAGCGAAGTTCACGTATAACAACAGTTGCCAAGCAAGTATCCGAATGGCTCCTTACGAGGCACTGTATGGGCGAAGGTGTCGTTCGCCTACTTGTTGGGCAGAGTTGGGGGAAAGGCAAGTACTTGGACCAGAGTTGGTAGCAGATACTGAAAACGAGGTTAAGGTGATCAGGAATCAGTTAAAAGAAGCAGCAGATCGACAAAAGTCTTATGCCGATCTGAAGCGTAAGGATATTGAATATGCGGTTGGGGACATGGTCTTTTTGAAAGTTTCGCCTTGGAAGAAGATATTGAGATTTGGTAAGAAGGGCAAGTTGAGTCCACGGTTTATTGTTCCTTATCGAATTATTAGGTGGATAGGGTCGGTGGCTTATTAGATAGAGTTACCTCTAGAGCTGGTGTAACACCCCGAACCCGAGACCGTCGCCGGAGTCGAACACGAGGTGTCAACAGACTTCAAACCACTTATTGAGAAGTTCCAGACAAGCTGCCAATCTGTGTGCTAGTCGCTTCAAAAATCATAACTTGAGTTTTATAACTCGAAAATCAGCTTTGTATTTTTTTTCTGAAACTAGACTCATATTTCCATCTACAAATTTTTTCCTAGAATTTTTGGTCAAGCCAATTAGTACAGTTTATTAGTTAAACTCTCCCATGTTACAGGGGCCGACTACACTGACCTTCATGCGTTACAACTCGAATAACTCCCCTTGCGGGACTTCAATACTGGTGCCGTTTGTTTCTATAGAAACTAGACTCAAGGAGGAATTTATACATATATGGTATGACTCCTAATTATTTCTGGTTAATTTATAATGAATTTTCAAATTCGGAACAGGGAATCCAGAAACCGTTCTGGCCCTGTTTCACTAAAACCCAAATATCTCTTAACATACAACTCATATAACCGTTTCGTTTCCTCCATATGAAAATAGATTCATCAAGGTTCATTTACATAATTTATTCACTATTTAATTCCATTCCTACTATTTTTAGTGATTTTTCACATCCACGTCACTGTTGCTGCCAGCATCATTTTCTAGGGTAGACTTTCTCTAACACATAGTTTCTATGATTCAACCACCCTTTTTCATATATGGTCCAAAATATAAGCATGATGACCCATTCTAATGGCTGGTCATTGCCAAACACTTCCATGCCTCTTAATGAGCATATACATACCAAAAGATTATAACATTATGCTCAAAACATTTATAAGCCATTTTCGCATGGCTATTCAAAATTTTACATACCAAGTTCAAACAAAACATAATAGCCTATACATGCCGAAATGTTTTCTTAAACCATCTAAGAAGAAGATACCAAAAAGTCGCTAGACGGTGTGATGACTTCGATGACAGTCCCGAGCACGCAAAATGGATCAAGAACCTAAATAAACAACAAATAAGCACACCAAATGAGTACATAACTCAGTAAGTCGTAAGCACTACTCTACCATCAACAATAACAATCATAAGTGAATAATCAAATAATACAAAATAGATGTTTCCAGCCATAACAAACTATACTGCAATTTCTAAAATTTTGGTTCGATCTCATGCCAAATCCTTCAACCAAATCAAACGCCAAGTCAGCCCAATCGATTTGGATCCGTTTCCTCAAGTTGGAACAACAATGCACTAGATAATTTTATGCGCATAACCGTACAATCCCAATTCGATATTTAGTTAGTAACTCAATCACTTACCTCGTTCATGCACAATTTATTTCCACAACCGAATGTGGCACACATAGTGCTTATTATGTTCGCACACATAGAGCTATAGCAAATCGCACACATAGTGCCATAGTGAATCGCACACATAGTGCCATAGTAAATCGCACACATAGTGCCATAGTAAATCGCACACATAGTGCCATAGTGAATCGCACACATAGTGCCATAGTAAATCGCACACATAGTGCCATAGTGAATCCACACATAGTGCATTTGAGATAGCCTCATGCCTCAACCTTCCAATCGGCACACATAGTGCCACATAGTCTTGCACACATTGTGCCTTATGTCAATTCATCATGGTAAAGCAATTTACTAAATTGAATTGTACATATAATCATATTAATAAATAGGAGAATCACTCAAAAATATCTATCCAAGGAGTTCTCACAACAAGTGCTTAAAGACTTACTTTGCGTTGAGTATAACGGTTCCGACCCGGCTACTCGATGTCCTTGGCTTTGCCCTTGCTTGTTTCTCCTTCTTTAACTTCTCGGGCTTAATAGATAAATAAACTAGTTTAATCATCTTGCTATACATTTATAGTTCAATTACACATGCATATGTATATTTGTAGATTCGCAACCCTCTTACTAATTACTCATTTAGTCGATTATACACATGATTAAAGGTAACATCATGAATGGGCATATACTTATATATATATATATATATATATACATACCGATTGTGCACAAAAAATTTGACTCAACCTCACCTATGTACTCCTTTGATGGCGAATATGTATATATGTATAGTGTCATCTATAACATCATCTAAACACCTAAATTCTTCTAATGCACACTTGACCACCCCTTTTTTTTTTTTTCCAATCTAGCATAGCTTCACCTCCAACAAAATGACTAACATCTTCACTTTCATGCTAACATAACAAGCAACTTAGTTCATCCACACAACTAACATGTCAATAGCATCAAGGTATCTACTAATTTTTTTTTGTCAAATCCCAACTCTCCAACAACCCCAAATCCCACCATGGGTTAGATAGAATTCAAACTAACAACCAACAATACACATGAATTTAAAGGAATAACTCCAACATACCTCAACTTGGATACTAGTATGGCCGACTTCTCCAAAGCTTTTCTCTTTTCCTTTCACTTGGTTTTTCGGCTAAGAGGTAGCAAGGATGAACACCTATTTTTTTTTGTTCATTTTCCTATCATTAATCTTTATTTCCTCTATTTTAATATCTTACCAACATTAAATAATTATAACAACATGATCTTGGAAAGATGAAGCCATGCTTGCCCGGCCACTCAACTTAGTTTGGGGCATTTTGACATGCAAACCCAACTTTTCATAATTCCATACTATTTGGTCCTCACTTATTTACCTATCAAATTTTCTAAGTCTCTCAACTAAATCCTTTCGAGCAAGATTCACATTCCTAAGATAAAAATTGAATCACCAAATTTTTATACTAGTACTACCACACATATAAGGTATGCAAATAAAATTTTAACTAAATTTTATGACTCGGTTTTGTGGTCCCGAAACCACATCGTGACTAGGGTCAAATTAGGGCTGCTACAGCTGGATCGTATTCACGACGTTTTTCATGTGTCCATGCTAAAGCGGTATCGTTTTGACCCAACTCATATCGTGCCAGTTGCAGAAATCGAAGTACAGTCGGATTTGACCTTCGAAGAAGAACCTGTGCAGATACTTGATCACGACATCAAGGTGTTGAGAAAGAAGTCAGTCCCATTAGTGAAGGTACTTTGGAGAAACCATGGCAAAGAAGAAGCTACTTGGGAGACCGATGAGGCGATGCATCAACAGTACCCTCAACTGTTTGAATCAGGTAAAATTTCAAGGCCGAAATTTCTTTAAGGAGGGTAGAGTTGTAACATCCTGATTTTTGGGTTTTTCATGTTTCTCAAGATTTTTTATAAAGTTTTTTATTTTCTGTGAAATTCATAATTGGAGTGAGTTAATGGGCTTATGGATGGCCCACGTTATGGCCAAAACTCGGTAGAATTTTTGAATTTTGGACTTAAGAAGTTAGGGGCATTGTATAGGTGGCCTTATTAAAAATTGTGGGTAAAAAGTATCATAAAAGAGCCTCTGGTAAAGTGGCTAAGTGGCACCACTAAGGAACTAAAGAGGTGGCGTGTAAGTGGTTGGGGGAAACTTGGGATCGATTCCCTGTGATGGCATATATGGTGTTATTTTTTATGCTTTGAGCATGCAGGAGTTGTAGCCGAATGGAACTATGTGGGAGAGAGTTTGAATCAGTCAAACGCATGGATTAAGGAGTGATAAAGGAGAGATTTTAGGGATTAGAGAAGGAGATAGAGTTAGACGAATAGAGGGGATTGGAGAGGGGATTTCGGCAGAGGGGTATTACATTAGTATTTTCGGCATTAGAGACTTAGGTTGTGTCGTTTTCTTCTTTGGGATTAGTCTTTTCTTTCCTTTTTCTTCTCTAGCCGAACCTACCACCCTTCCATCCATCATCTTTCTTCCTTTTTCTTTTTCCAAAACCAGTTAACTACTTCTTTCCTCACCTCCACTTCTGTCGAAAAGCCACAAAAGCCGAACCTGTGAAGCTTGGTGGTGCCGATTCTTTATTGACCAGCAACCTTCTTTTTTCCCTTCACATTTTGGTGGTCAATCCCTTTATCTTCTAGGCATTAAACAGTTCAAGGAGGGAGACTGTGGCAAGTGTTCGTGCTCTAAGTCGATTCAGTAGTAATTGTTGACAAAAGCCGAAACCCCTATAGTTGAGGGTGGTTGCCGATTTGTGATGTAGGCCTTATTAGGTTTTTGCAATTGATTTTTATGGTTTATATAGTGAAGTAGATACATTGGAGGAGCAGCAAGGCATGGGGTATCGATTCGGATAAGCTTGGATCATCAGAGTGACTAAATCTAGATCTAGTCATCAATTTCGGCAAAGGTATGAACCCTAGGGCCATTGTGGATGGTGGCCGAATATGTAAGAGATGATAATAGATTGTTTTCGATTTGGTTTAAATGTTATCATGACCTAATCTATAAGCGGTTGATTATAGGAGAAATCGCGTAGGAGATCTCGTCAAGGAATATCGCAAATCAGGTGTATAACGAACCTTCTTTCGTAGCTTAACTCGATATTCGCCGAAAAGCCAAAATGCCAAAATTCTGGCATTTCGAGGACTTTTGAGCATGCAAACACTCATAGGTTAGTTAGATTCGCTAAGTTCAATGATCGGGAACGTTGGAACAGGTAAGGGCACGGTTTGGTGCACGATGGTAAGTTGGGCCTCGAGGGGCTAAAATCGGGCCCAATGAGCTCCCGGGCCGGGAGCCCATTTGGGCAAAGTTGGTAAAAAATGAAATCCTGTTAAATTGCACGTTAAGACTATTAATACTGCTATCAAATATAGGTTAAATGGGCCTAGATGACTAAATCAGCTATATAGAGCCCATTAGGGGTTTTGGGCCCAAAATGCCCGAATTTGATAAAGTGCGTTAGAATTATTGTTTAAACACTTGGAGTTATTAATAATTGTTAATGAACGTAGGAACCCTGATATTTTGGTAGCATTACCCTTATAATATGAAAATGACTATTTTACCCTTAGGGTTGAATTATGAGTTTGATGCATGAGATTTTGATATACATGATTTGATATGATATGCACATGATATGTATGATATGCACATGATGTATTCATTTATGCATGGGTTGGGTTTTTATATGAATGGAGGAACTGCACAAGGGCTTTGCCCCAGTTTACCGAAAAGGGCTTTGCCCAAGTTTATCAAAAAGGGCTTTGCCCCAGCTATTAAAAGAGGCTAGGCCTTCAGTTATATGATAAAGCAGCTATGTTGCCAGTGGTGTGTTGGTTGGGTGGGTCGAATCATTCCCCACAGGGTGTGTTGGTTGGTACGGGTGGAGAGTAGCGGATGGTGGGTTGAGTAGTCTCCCCAAATGGGCTTGCATGCATTCTTTGATGTTACATATGATAATGAAATGGGCCTATGGGCCATACCGTTTACAGTAAAGGCTTCGGCCTAGTGATATGAATTATGAAAAGGCTTCGGCCCAGTATATGTTGAGACTGATTTTGGGCTTAGGCCAGTATGCTGATATTGATTTGGGCTCTGAAAGGGGCTTGTTGCACACTGAGTTTCCAAACTCACCCCCCTTCCTTAACCTTGCAGTTGAGCCTTGATGTGGGGACTTAGAGCCAGAGGGGATTTAGAGTGGCCACGGTGATCGCTTTTGGACTTTAAAATAAGTAACTGGTTTCCTTTAGTTTACCTTATTTACTATTTATTTTTGGGTTGTAATAAGGCCATTTTAACTTTATTTTGTTTCCTTTTTCTTTTTTGGGATTATTTTATTTTTAATAACTTTAAACTTTCTGATAACAATTCAAATGGGCTAGACTTAGGGCGCGTTTTCAAAACGATACTTGTTTTCAAAATAACACAACGTCACGATTATTGGGTTTATCAAAGATGTATACTCAAATAAATTTCAACTCGTTATAACCAAGTGTGGCAATGGTTGTGGGCATGTCTAGGATTGGATCCAATCGAAGAGCTTGGTACTTAAGCAGCCTTTATGGCTCACCTCCTCTGTTTCGGATACCTACCTGGTGCACAGCTTCCATTCATTTTGTTAGCTCAACAAAAGTCGGTTATTTAAAACACTAAAACGAAACGTGGATTTTTAACTTCAAAGTGGCACGTCGAATTCGGCCATAACGTCTGGGCCGGGTTTGGGGGTGTTACATGCCATAAATCACATTTCCAAACAATTCACATTCACCAAGCATACCATGATCACATTGCCAAAGGCATAAACATATATATGAATATACTTAGGCTTACAACCGTGTTAGCAAAATAAGCCAGTTTACATGGCCAAATATCAAAACAAGCCTTTGACTCTTACAAGCCAATACATTGGCTAAAGTCATAATGACACATATGACCAAAAGAGTAAGTCCCTATACATGCAATAACTCAAAATACTTGAATTCATCAATACCCAAAATGGTAAATTGATAGTGTGATAGGATCTCCGGCAATCTCCAACTCAAGCTAGCTTCATAGCACTATAAAACATGGGAAAAGAACGGGGTAAGCTATGTAGCTTAGTAAGTCCATACGAAAATAATAAGCAACCCTTATTAATATTTTATTAACAATTTAAACACAAGATAGTACAAACTGCTATGAATTTCACAGTTATAACTTATTTAGTCATATTATTTGCTCTATAAATTCACGAGCATAATTTAACATGTCTTGACATTAGCCTAACAACCATAGTCTCTCCATTACAACAGATTTCCACAATCAACCAATCATTTCAAACCTCATAATAAACATACACATTAATTACAAGTATTCACATTTCAAGCATATATTTTAACATCTTTCAATTGTTTAAAGCTCATATCTTCCCATACTTCCATTGTCATTTTAATAGGCAATTATGTCAATCTTTCCTTGTCTCATATTCGATAAATCACAATTTGTGTGAAATAAATATGCTATATCATAACTCAATTTGGGCCGAAAACCAATTACACAATCTCCAACCAAATTTACCATGTATTTCGTACATCACAAATATAGACCAATAATCACAAGGCTTTCAAAAAAACATTCTTATGGAAACCATGAATTCACAATATCATGAAGTTAATGCTTATAAACTTATGTACATACCTGTACAAATCTATAATACTTACATGCTCTTTCTATTCTTTGACATACCCATTAAATTACCCGTTGAACCACTTGGAATACTAAAGGATTCTCAGGAATCTCATACACACAATACCGTACCAATGCCATATCCCAGATATGGTCTTACATGTAATCTCGTATCCATGCAAATAGTCCAGCTATGGTCTTACACGAAGTCTCATATCGATGCCATATCCCAGATATGGTCTTACACGTAATCTCAATAACCCTAATATCATGACATTTGTATCCTATATATTCCTAAGGTTCAACTGGGACTTTCGCTGTATCGAATCTCTGTCGATCAATTCTGTAGTATTGTACTCAATAGCATTCACAATTCATTTCAATAATATAGCATTTACTATAATTATATCAATTAAGCATTTATACATATATAATTTAATGCTTATTAAACATACGAACTTACCTCGTCACAAAAATGGCAAAAAGGACCTAACCGTCAAATACTCGTTTTTCTCCCGTTATAATTCCGAACCTCGTTTTTCTTGATCCATAATATCACATTTAAATTCTTTAATCATTATACTAATCAAATCAGCCCAAAATCACGTTATGTCAAAATTTACATTTTTTCCCTTTAAGTTTTACATTTTTACAATATAGTCCCTAGGCTTGTAAAATGAAATGTACTCAATTTCTTCAATACCCATGCCTAGCCAAACCTTAACATGCTCATAGAAGCCCACATTTTTCTTTTATTTTCATTTTAACACCCATTTTACAACCTTTTACAAATAGGTCCTTTTAGGCACTTTCATAAAAAATCACTTAGCAAAAGTTGTTTATCAAACAACTAACATGCACTTTCTACCATTAAACATCAAAATACACAAATATCCATCATGGGTAAAATTTTAGACTTTGATTATGTCTTAAATTAGTGGTATAAATAGATATATCATGTTACAAGGTTTTAAAAAACATAAAAATCATTAAAAACGGGGCTAGAACAGACTTACAATCGAGCTTGAAAGCTTGAAAAACCATAGCCATGGTTTCATCTTGGTACATTCAGCCATGGGTTGGAAGATGAGCAAAAATTGGCTTTTAATTTGGCTTTTTAATTCATTTAATTACCAAATTACTAAAATACCTTTAATGAAAAACTTTAGAAACATACCCAATCATGTCCATTTTTGTCCAAAAACTTAACCAATGGTCTAATTACCGTTTAAGGACCTCCAATTTAAAATTTCATAGCAATTAGACACCTCTAGCATGTAGAACCGACTTTTGCACTTTTTACAATTTAGTCCTTTTGACTAAATTGAGTGCCTAAACGTCAAAAGTTTCGAACAAAATTTTCATGAAATCATTCCAAAAAATCGTAGACCATAAAAATATAAGAAAAATAATATTTTCTAAGTCAAATTTGTGGTCCCAAAATGACTGTTTCGACTAGACCCAAAATCGGGCTGTTACATATTCACTGATCATGAAATTTTAAAGTACTTGATGTCACAGAAAGATTTGAATTTGAGACAGCGTAGATGGCTTGATTTATTGAAAGATTATGATTTGGTTATTGATTATCATTTGGGAAAAGCCAATGTGGTTGCTAATTCTGAGTAGAAAATCCCTGTTTTCCTTGCGAGCTATAAATACTCGATTGCTATTATATGATGATGGTTCAATTATAGCTGAGTTAAAAGATAGACCTGTGACAACCCGAATTAGGGCCTAATCGGAATAGTGGTTTCGTGACCACAAATCCGAGATAGAAATAATTGTTTTATAATTATTTTGGGGTTTATGATATGATTGCATGATTGTGTGAAAATTTCGTGATGAAATTCTATGCCTAAAGTGCTTAAATTGAAAGTAGGGACTAAATCGAATAAGTTGCAAAATTTGCATCCCGAAGTTTTAGTATGAAATTGTTTTGGAATATTAATTAGGAGGTCTTAAATAGCAATTTGACCAATTTTAAGTTCATGGACAAAATTAGGACATGGAAGGAATTTTTGAAAGTTTAGTAAGGAGGGCATTTTGGTCATTTGGATATTAAATGAAATAAAATGGGAAAAATAACACAAAATTGGTCATCATCCTCCTTAGTTGCTGCCGAATTCTCCTCTCTCCATAGCTAGGGTTTCTTCAATTTTCAAGCTCCATAGTAAGTGATTCTAAGCCCGCTTTTAATGTTCTTTACGTTTTGGAATCCCGAAGCTCGATTAAGCTTATGCTAGTAATAATTTAACCTAGGGTTCATATTTGGAAAAATACCCATAGGTGAAATTTGTGTATTTTGATGTTTTATGATAGAATATGAGGTTTTAAATTATGTTAAATAACTTGTGCTACTCGGTTTTAAGTGAAAGCGAGTAAAAGCAGCATAATCGGTAAAAATACCTATTGTTCATAACTATATGATAGAGTGAGAATTTGATGTGGTTGTAGAAGAGAAAATGTTCAGCATATCATAAAACATAAGAATAAGGGCTGAAATTAATTCCGAGCCTAGGGGCAAAATGTAATTTTGTAAAAGTTAGGGGCAAAATGTAATTTTTCCATGATGTGATTTTGGATTGAAATAAATAGTATGAGTATTAAATGAGCTAAATGTGTTATTATAGATCAAGAAAGACGCGAATTGATCTTGAGCGGGGAAGGAAAAAGTTTTGGACTAAATTGCAAAATTTCCACATTTTGCACCAAGGTAAGTTTGTATGTAAATACTACAATAATTTCATGTACATTCTTATATTTCAGCCTATTATATGTATATACTAGCTGATGTTGAAGTATAAATCGACTATTGGAAGAATGGAAATAAATAAGAGAGAGAGATCCGGTTGAACATTGGAAAAATCGAATAAAATAGATGGAGCGTAGCTAGGTCACATGTATGATGCCGAGTGCACATCATGTGTACAAGAAAGCTACGAGACACCTGTAGTAGCTAGGTCACATGTGTGATACGAGATGTATCCCATGTAGACAAGAGAGCTACGTGAAAGATAAATGTAGCTAGGTCGCATGCGTGATTCCAAGTGAAGGACACCATGTAGACAAGAGAGCTACGTGAAAGATAAATGTAGCTGGGTGCATGCGTGATTCCAAGTGACGGACACCATGTAGACAAGAGAGCTACGAGACAAATCAGCTGGGTCGCATGAGTGGTACTAAGTGTTCACCATGTGTACAAGAGAGCCGAACTAAACGAAGTATGATGGTGGGGTGTGTCTTTGAAACCATTAAATATCGAGGATTGATCCGAATTGTTCAACGGGATGGTTTTGTGGTGACATTGTGGTTTGGACCTACACTTATGGTGAATGAAATGTGGTGAAAATGATTTGTGGTATATACAAATATAAGATAAAATGAGGTTAGCATAAAGAATTTGTGAAAGAGTGAAATTAGCATTAAAACTGTTTTTAGATGGTAGCAGTGACGTGATTTTGAAAAATCACCAAAAATAGGAGGAATATAATTAGAGGTTGAATGAGATGTGAAATTAAATTTTAATGAGTCTACTTTCATATAAAAGAAACAGAGCAAGCAAAGGAATTCTATATTTTGAGATATTTACAATTGTATGTGACTTGCTCAGGATGAATACGTGATCCCCTGTTCCAACTTTGAAAAATCATTAAAAATTGTACAAAGCAAATTAAGAAATATAGTTTACATGCCTAAATTCCTTATTGAGACTATTTTTAAATGAAACAGACTTCAGGGTTGTTTGAATTGTGTACTGAGAGAAATTCAATTTGTAGTGAACAGAGGTCAGATCAGTCGAGCTGTGTAACAGGGAAACTTTAACTAATAAACTGTACTAATCGGCTGAACCAAAAATTATAGAAACAAATTAGCAAAAAGCTTTATGAGTCTAGATTCAGGAAATTTTACAGATTTGAATTTCGAGTTTGGTAACTCGAGTTATGATTTATTTAGTGAATATGACCAGCAGAGACAGCTTAATCAAAGTGGAATGAATAGTGAAGTTAAAGTAGATGTACTTGAATTGTTGTGTAAACATGTTAGATTTTTTTAATTAGTATTTACATACTTACTTACTAAGCTATAAGCTTACTTTGTTTCTCTCTTTTGTCTTATAGTGTTCTCCGGCTTGCTCGGGAGTTAAGGATCGTGAAGATCTATCCGCACTATCCTACTTTAGGGTATTTGAACTAAACGTTTTGAATTATGGCATGTATAGTAGGCTTAATTATTTTGTTACGTGTCATATTTGTCTAGGTTTAAAATATTAGTTACAGTACTCAACCAGCTAATTTGTACAAGCCATTAAAGTTGGCTAATATTGTTCAAGACATATTTATATTTCGATTATGTTTAATGGTATGTATTATGTTCTGGTAATACCTTGTATCCTGTTCCGGCGACGTAACGGGTAAGGGGTGTTACATTTAGTGGTATCAGAGCTATGGTTTAGTCGGTTCTCGGACTAATAAAGTGTGTGTAAAAGTCTAGCTATACATGCCATAAAAATATTGTGATAGTGTGGTGACTCTGATTATTCTAAAGCGTGTTTTGTTTTAATATAGTAATGGATCCTGAAAGAAGCTGCGGTGATGATCTTTGCTTAGTAATGCGTGGCTCCCACAAGGGACCGCTTTGTGGAAAGTAGACTGAGACATTGAGACAAGGAGATGAGGCTGGGATGCCTTTCTCCAAATGATGAACAATTGGTATCTGAATTTATTCGAGCAAATCCAAATGCTCAACCTCCTCCACCCCTCCTATACCTCGGACGATTCTGTAGCTGCTCAAGGTATAGATTTGGTAAGAATGAACAAGCCTCCGGTTGACAAGATTCGAAAAACAAGGGCTGAAGAGTTTAGAGCAAAGGTCGATGATGATCCCGAGAAAGCGGAATTCTGGCTTGAAACTTCTACCCGTGTATTTGATGAGCTCTCATGTACATCCGAGGAATGCTTAAAGTGTGCTGTATCACTTTTGAGAGATTCGACTTACCACCGGTGGAAGACTTTGGTTGCAGTGGTGCCAAAAGAAAAAGTTACTTGGGATTTCTTCCGGAAGAATTTAGAAAGAAATACATAAGTCGCGATTCATTGATCAAAACGGAAGGAGTTCCTTGAATTGAAGCAGGGAAAATGTCTCAGAAAGAGTATGAACGCGAATTTGTAAGACTCAGCAAGTATGCCTGAGAATGTGTGTCCACCGAGGCCATTATGTGTAGAAGATTTGAAGATGGGCTGAATGAGGACATTAAAGTGCTTGTAGGAATTTTGGAGTTTAAAGAATTTGTAGTATTGGTTGATCGAGCTCTTAAAGTCGAAGAATTGAACAAAGAAAGAAGAAAAGCGCTATTGAGGCCCGAGATGTCGAAAAAGACAGATAAGCAAGCCATTTCAATCTCAACCAAAGAGGTCCAAAGAGACAAACCCTCGAATGACAGTTTCAATTGGGGATTCACAGAGATCGTGGTAGAGCATATTCGGGTCTAAAGCTCAAGCTACTTGGTGGCAAGTGTGGGTAATGTGCGACCTAGAAAGCCCGAGTGTCGACAATGTGGCGAGCAACATTATGGTGAGTGTTGGGGGACCGAGCGAGCTTGTTTCAAAGCGGTTCTCATGAGCATTTTATTAGAGATTGTCCGGAGAAAGTTAAAGAAGAAAGATTTGAGTGCTAGATGAATACCACCGCTAGTAGAGGTAGACCACCGAGAAATCTTGGAGGTGGGACTAGTAGTAAGACTGTGATGAAAGATTTAACGGCAAGATCGAAGCTAGAGCACTGCTAGAGCTTATGCTATACGTGCGAGAAGATGCATCATCTCCGATGTTATTCTTGGTACATTTTTCTCTATGATACTATTGTTATTGCATTGATTGATCCGGGTCCACTCATTCCTATATTTGCATGAATTTAGTATCCAATAAAAAGTTGCTGTTGAATTTCTTGAGTTTACGATTAAAGTGTCGAACCCTTAGGCCAATATATGCTAGTTGACAAGGTTTGCAAGAATTGCCCATTAATGATTCAAGGTCACTGTTTTCCGGCCAACTTGATGTTGTTACCATTTGGTGAGTTTGACGTTATCTTGGGAATGGGTGGTTAACATTGTATGATGCTAAGGTAGATTGTAAACAAAAGACACTAGAGTTGAAATGTGAAAATGGCGAAATTTCGTGGGTTGAAACAGATGAATCAAATAAATTGCCTATGGTGATTTCGCACATGTCTGCACGTAAATACATGAGAAAAGGGTGTGAAGCTTATCCGCTTATGTAATGAATATTGAGTTGCCCTAACTGAAATTTGAATCAAGCCGATAGTCTGTGAGTTTCGGATGTATTTCGGAGGAATTGCACAGGTTGCCTCCGAATAGAGATAGATTTTGCTATTGATTTGTTGTCAGACCTTTGCACCGATCTCGATTGCTCCATATAGAATGGCTCATGAATTAAAAGAATTGAAAGCTCGATTGCAGGAGTTAATGACAAGGGATTTGTGAGACCGAGTTTCTCTCCACGGGTGCTCTGTATTATTCAGAAGAAGAAGGATGGTTCAATGAGACTTTGCATTGATTACCGTCGACTTAATAAGGTGACTATAAAGAACAAGTACCCATTGCCGAGGATTGATGATTTATTCGATCGGTTAAAGGGGGCCACAGTGTTTTCAAAGATTGATTTGAGGTCCGGTTACTACCAATTGAGAGTTAAGGAGTCGATGTCTTGAAAGCGCCTTTAGGACAAGGTATGGACATTATGAGTTTCTTGTGATGCCTTTCGCTTAACAAATGCTCCAGCTATATTTATGGACTTAATGAATCGGATCTTCAGGCCATATTTGGATAAGTTTGTAGTAATGTTTATAGATGACATTTTAATTTATCCTCGAGATGAGTCTGAACATGCCGAACACTTGAGAACTATATTGCAAATCTTGAGAGAAAAGAAACTGTTTGCCAAGTTTAGTAAAAGTGAGTTCTGGCTTCGTGAAGTCGGATTTTGGGGCATATAGTCTCGGTGATGGTATTGGGTGGATCCAAGTAAGATTTCTGCGATCGTCGATTGGAAACCGCCCAAGAATGTATCCGAGGTTAGAAGCTTTTTAGGCTTAGCCGGGTATTATAGACGTTTTGTTGAAGGATTTTCGATGATTGCCTCTCCTATGACTAAGTTGTTGCAAAAGAATGTTAAATTTGAATGGACTGATAAATGTCAACAAAGTTTTGAAAAATTGAAAGCACGATTGATGAAGCACCAATTTTAGTACTGATTTGAGTCGGAAAGGAGTTCAGTAATTTATAGTGATGCATCATTGATGGGCCTTGGATGTGTGTTGATGCAAGAGGGTAAAGTGGTAGCTTATGCTTGAGACAATTAAAACCGCATGAGAAGAACTATCCTACACATGATTTGGGCGGCATTGTTGTTTTTGCCTTGAAGATTTGGCGACATTATTTGTACGGTGAAAAATGCCGAATTTTTACTGATCACAAAAGTTTGAAGTACTTGATGAGTTAAAAGGATCTGAATCTGCGACAGCGAAGATGGCTTGAATTATTAAAGGATTATGATCTAGTGATTGATTATCATCTAGGAAAAGCAAATGTAGTTGCTGACGCCTTGAGCAGAAAATTTCTTTTTACTTTGAGAGCCATGAACACGGGGTTAGCATTGTCTAATGATGGGTCAATCTTAGCAGAAATGAGAGCTAAACCGTTATTTCTCCAATTAATTTGTGATGCTCAAAAGAATGATAGTGAGTTGCGGATCAAGAGAACTCAATGCGAATCAGGTTACGACTCAGATTTTCGAGTTGGACCAGATGATTGTTTGATGTTTCGAGATAGGATATGTGTGCTTGAAAAATGATAAATTGATTCGAAAATATTACATGAGGCGCACAATGGCTGTTTATCGTTCATCTGGTAGCACAAAAATGTATAATGATTTAAAGAAGCTATATTGGTGGCGGTATGAAAAGGACATTTCGAATTTGTAACCAAGTGTTTGATCATCAACAAGTAAAAGTTGAACATCAAGTGCCTTGAGGATTACTTCAACCAATAATGGTGCCCGAGTGGAAATGGGACAAGATTACCATGGATTTTGTAACCGGTTTGCCTTTAACTCCTAAAAAGAAGGATCTTTGTTTGGGTAGTGGTTGATAGATTAACAAAATCAGCCCACTTTATACCAAGACGCACCGATTACTCACTTGATAAATTAGCGAATTATATGTTGCTGAAATTGTGAAGTTGCACGGAGTACCTATGTCTATAATATCGATAGAGATCCAAGATTTACCTCGAGATTTTGGAAAAAGTTACAAGAAGCTTTGGGTACAAAATTGAACTTTAGTACCGCATTTCATCCACAAACAGATGGTCAAATAGAAAGAGTAATCCGGTACTCAAGATATGCTTAGATCTTGTGTTTTAGAATTTGGAGGTAGTTGGGAGAAATATCTATCTTTGATTGAGTTTGCCTACAATAACAGCTTATCAATCAAGTATACAAATGGCACCGTCTGAAGCCTTGTATGGTCGTAAGTGTCGGACTCCTTTATATTGGACCGAGCTTAGTGAGAAGCAGATTCATGGAGTTGATTTAGTTAAAGAAACCAAGAGAAAATAAAAGTAATTCGGATTGCTTGAAAGTCGCTTCAGATCGACAAAAGTCATATCTGATTTAAAAGAAAAGAGATTGAATTTCGTGGGTGATAAAGTGTTCTTGAAGGTGTCACCATGGAAAAAGATTCGAGATTTAGTCGAAAAGGCAAGTTGAGTCCGCGTTTTATTGGGCCGTTGAGATTCTTGAGAGAATTGGACCATGGCATATCGGTTGGCCTTACCGGCAGAGTTAGAAAGAATTCATAACGTGTTTCATGTATCAATGTTGCGACGTTATCGTTCTGATCCTTCACATGTGATTTCTCCAATAGAAATTGAGATTCGATCGGATATGACCTATGAGGAGGAACCAATAAAGATTTTGGCTCGAGAGGTTAAATAGTTAAGAAATAAAAGTATAGCTTTAGTGAAAGTATTGTGGCATAGACATGGGATAGAAGAGGCTACGTGGGAACCTGAAGAAGCTATGAGGAAACAGTACCCAAACCTCTTTACCGGTAAGATTTTCGGGGACGAAAATCTCAAAAGGGGGGGAGAATTGTGACAACCCGAATTAGGGCCTAATCGGAATAGTGGTTTCGTGACCACAAATCCGAGATAGAAATAATTGTTTTATAATTATTTTGGGGTTTATGATATGATTGCATGATTGTGTGAAAATTTCGTGATGAAATTCTATGCCTAAAGTGCTTAAATTGAAAGTAGGGACTAAATCGAATAAGTTGCAAAATTTGCATCCCGAAGTTTTAGTATGAAATTGTTTTGGAATATTAATTAGGAGGTCTTAAATAGCAATTTGACCAATTTTAAGTTCATGGACAAAATTAGGACATGGAAGGAATTTTTGAAAGTTTAGTAAGGAGGGCATTTTGGTCATTTGGATATTAAATGAAATAAAATGGGAAAAATAACACAAAATTGGTCATCATCCTCCTTAGTTGCTGCCGAATTCTCCTCTCTCCATAGCTAGGGTTTCTTCAATTTTCAAGCTCCATAGTAAGTGATTCCAAGCCCGCTTTTAATGTTCTTTACGTTTTTGGAATCCGGAAGCTCGATTAAGCTTATGCTAGTAATAATTTAACCTAGGGTTCATATTTGGAAAAATACCCATAGGTGAAATTTGTGTATTTTGATGTTTTATGATAGAATATGAGGTTTTAAATTATGTTAAATAACTTGTGCTACTCGGTTTTAAGTGAAAACGAGTAAAAGCAAGATAATCGGTAAAAATACCTATTGTTCATAACTATATGATAGAGTGAGAATTTGATGTGGTTGTAGAAGAGAAAATGTTCAGCATATCATAAAACATAAGAATAAGGGCTGAAATTAATTCCGAGCCTAGGGGCAAAAATGTAATTTTGTAAAGTTAGGGGCAAAATGTAATTTTTCCATGATGTGATTTTTGGATTGAAATAAATAGTATGAGTATTAAATGAGCTAAATGTGTTATTATAGATCAAGAAAGACGCGAATTGATCTTGAGCAGGGGAAGGAAAAAGTTTTGGACTAAATTGCAAAATTTCCACATTTTGCACCAAGGTAAGTTTGTATGTAAATACTACAATAATTTCATGTACATTCTTATATTTCAGCCTATTATATGTATATACTAGCTGATGTTGAAGTATAAATCGACTATTGGAAGAATGGAAATAAATAATAGAGAGAGATCCGGTTGAACATTGGAAAAATCGAATAAAATAGATGGAGCGTAGCTAGGTCACATGTATGATGCCGAGTGCACATCATGTGTACAAGAAAGCTACGAGACACCCTGTAGTAGCTAGGTCACATGTGTGATACGAGATGTATCCCATGTAGACAAGAGAGCTACGTGAAAGATAAATGTAGCTAGGTCGCATGCGTGATTCCAAGTGAAGGACACCATGTAGACAAGAGAGCTACGTGAAAGATAAATGTAGCTGGGTGCATGCGTGATTCCAAGTGACGGACACCATGTAGACAAGAGAGCTACGAGACAAATCGGCTGGGTCGCATGAGTGGTACTAAGTGTTCACCATGTGTACAAGAGAGCCGAACTAAACGAAGTATGATGGTGGGGTGTGTCTTTGAAACCATTAAATATCGAGGATTGATCCGAATTGTTCAACGGGATGGTTTTGTGGTGACATTGTGGTTTGGACCTACACTTATGGTGAATGAAATGTGGTGAAAATGATTTGTGGTATATACAAATATAAGATAAAATGAGGTTAGCATAAAAAATT
The DNA here is from genome assembly GCF_025698485.1 of Gossypium arboreum. Taxonomy (NCBI): domain Eukaryota; kingdom Viridiplantae; phylum Streptophyta; class Magnoliopsida; order Malvales; family Malvaceae; genus Gossypium; species Gossypium arboreum. Next base: position 14,530,687 of record NC_069078.1, on the reverse strand, counting down.
TGTGAAAGAGTGAAATTAGCATTAAAACTATTTTTAGATGGTAGCAGTGACGTGATTTTGAAAAATCACCAAAAATAGGAGGAATATAATTAGAGGTTGAATGAGATGTGAAATTAAATTTTAATGAGTCTACTTTCATATAAAAGAAACAGAGCAAGCAAAGGAATTCTATATTTTGAGATATTTACAATTGTATGTGACTTGGTCAGGATGAATACGTGATCCCTGTTCCAACTTTGAAAAATCATTAAAAATTGTACAAAGAAAATTAAGAAATATAGTTTACATGCCTAAATTCCTTATTGAGACTATTTTTAAATGAAACAGACTTCAGGGTTGTTTGAATTGTGTACTGAGAGAAATTCAATTTGTAGTGAACAGAGGTCAGATCAGTCGAGCTGTGTAACAGGGAAACTTTAACTAATAAACTGTACTAATTGGCTGAACCAAAATTATAGAAAAAATTAGCAAAAAGCTTTATGAGTCTAGATTCAGGAAATTTTACGGATTTGAATTTCGAGTTTGGTAACTCGAGTTATGATTTATTTAGTGAATATGACGCAGCAGAGACAGCTTAATCAAAGTGGAATGAATAGTGAAGTTAAAGTAGATGTACTTGAATTGTTGTGTAAACATGTTAGATTTTTTTAATTAGTATTTACATACTTACTTACTAAGCTATAAGCTTACTTTGTTTCTCTCTTTTGTCTTATAGTGTTCTCCGGCTTGCTCGGGAGTTAAGGATCGTGAAGATCTATCCGCACTATCCTACTTTAGGTATTTGAACTAAACGTTTTGAATTATGGCATGTATAGTAGGCTTAATTATTTTGTTACGTGTCATATTTGTCTAGGTTTAAAATATTAGTTACTGATACTCAACCAGCTAATTTGTACAAGCCATGAAAGTTGGCTAATATTGTTCAAGACATATTTATATTTCGATTATGTTTAATGGTATGTATTATGTTCTGGTAATACCTTGTATATCTGCTATGATGATAGAAGGTAAGGGTGTTACAAGACCAAAATTTTTGCAGCAGATTTCTAAAGCTCTAAATTTCAGATCAGGAACGATGATTGTCTGTTATTCAGAGGCAGAGTATATGTACCGAAAAGTTCAGAACTAGTACAGAAGATTTTGAATGAAGCTCATAATGGTAACATGTCTATTTATACTGGTAGTAATAAAATGTATAATGATTTGAAAAAAATGTACTGGTGGTCGGGAATGAAATGGGATATTTTTGAGTTTGTGTCTAAATGTTTGATATGTCAACAATTAAAAGTTGAACATCAGTTGCCTTCAGGACTATTACAGCCAGTTATGATACCGGAATGGAAATGGGAAAGTGTAAGGCCCCGAGTTTAGGGCCTAAAAGTATTAGTTCTTGAGCATGGGAACAGTTAGGAGGCTGCAGATAAATGTTTAGTTGTGCAAAAAAGTGACACAATTGAGTATCTGCTTCAGTGGTTAAGTGTTTTAGGTGTGTGTGTAAGGTCCCAAGTTCAAGCTTTAACTTGGGCAAATTTTTGTTTCTTAATTGAACAAACCCCTAGCTCTAATTAGTGGGCTTATTATTAAATATTGGAAAAATATTCCAAAAAGGGCCTGCTGGTCTGGTGGTTAAGTGGAGTGTAAATAAGCTAGAGGTCTAGAGTTTGAGTCTCTATGCAAACAAATGACTTATTTTATTGCTTGTGCCATATAGGTATTTTGGTCCAGCTGAAATACTGAAGAGTTTGACTGAGGGTTGGTTTTAGTTGTTGAGAAGATTATGGTGGGTTAGTAGTGAGGATTTTATGGAGAAATCTTAGGGATATGAAGAGAGAGTTAGTCCCAAATTGAATTGCTTTTGCTTTCTCAAATTTTAGCTGGGGATTTGTTTTCTTTTCATTTTTTTTCTGTCGACTGTTTTCCATTCTAGAGGGCCGAATATTGCTGAGGGTTCCTATTAGCTTTTTTTGTTTCCTCTTGTCTTTTCCAACTTTGTTCTTCCCTATGGCAAAAGTACTCTCCCCCAAACTGTTGCTGCCGTTTACTTTCTCTTTTCCTCCTTGCTCTTTTCCTTGCCAAATTTTGGGCTCTCTATGCTTTGCATTCTAACGTCGATTTACCACCTCCCTGCTGAAATATTATTGCGGTATCTCATTGATTTTCGTTTGGTTCATCCTTGCTACCGAAATTGTGGTTGCCTTCTCTTTCTTGGTTTCGTTTGTTATCATCTGCTATGCGTTCTTTAACACTTTTTTGGTAAGTATTCGTTTCTTCACTGCTCAGTTACTTGAAGTTAGTTTCTAAAGGGTTGTGTATTGTTTTGATCAGGAGTCGACCAATGGACTGGGGACTATCGTTGATGCGTTATCGGAGTGGAATTTTTTTGTTATTGGATTGACGGTATGGATTGTCCCACTTGAGGTTGGATAACTTGTTTTGGTTTAAGATTAAATTGATTGTGTAATGAAAAATTAAATGGTAGTTTGATCAAATATTAGGTACTTAGAGTGCTCGTGTGGGGTTAGGCATCAATAAAGCAGGCCAGGTGTGTAAACACAACTCTGAAATCATAAATTGGCAAAAAGTCGAAAAGTGCAATTAGTTGACACCACACGGACGTACGGGTACCCTTGTGGTAGCTGGTGTGACTAAACATGGGTGGATGGTCGACGAGTTTGTCATGAGCGATTTCATGGGCCGAGGCCGTATTGGGCCATTTTGGGCCAAGTTAGGCCATGTGGGCCCCACAGGCTTGTGGGCCCCACACGGGTAAACCACACAGACAAGTAGAAATAATTGGGCCAGGCTGTGTAATACACACGGCCAAGGCCATTGTGGGTTGTGTGGGCCACACGGGCGTCTGGGCCCATATGGCCCCGCAATATGGGCCATGGGCCCATTTTCACACTGTTAAGGTTGCACGGGTCGCCCGAGACGAATGTGGACCTACTGTTGGGTCGGTAAGTTTACCTAGACCCCCTATATAGGAAAAATAACTATTTTGCCCTTTTATGGTAAGATGACTGTTTTGCCCCTATGTGATGTATATATATGTACATGTATGCCCGTATTTTAGCATGCTATTTAAATTGTAATGGATACATGTATGATTCTATGATATGACTTGACATGATTGTATGATGCATTGCATAGGGATGGGTTTACACTAATCGGAGGAAGTGTACTAAAAGGCTTCGAGCCTAAATTACTGGCAGCCCAGCTGCATATTACTGTATAGTGCTGCTTTTGGTACATTCTAGAGTGTAGGGATGGTGGGTTGATTATATCCCCACATGTAGTGTAGATTGGATGAAGTTGGAGTGTAGAGGTTGGATGGGTAGGACTTATATACTGTTTAAACTATTATTGCACTGATTATTGTTACTGTAATGGGCCAAGGTCCAAACACATGACTGTTTCTGGATTGAGATGGGCTAAAGCCCAAACTAATATTGTCACTGTTACTAAAAAAGGCTTAGGCCCAGAATGTGCTTGTTTTCTAACTGTTTGCTTATATGGGATTACATATTGAGTTTTCGTAAACTCACCCTCCTGTTTAACTATACAGGTAATCCCTAGACATAGGCGGATCGGTGTAACGGAGGACTCAGAGGAGGCCACACGATCTATCAAATTTTAAATAGTATTTTATGATTTCCATTTGATTTTTGGGGTATTTTATTGTAATAAGGCCTATTTGGATTTTATTTTGGGATTTTTAATTGCTTTGATTTATAACTGCTAGCAATAGGAAAAGACGCGGGTTTTCAAAAGGATAAAAGTTTTTCAAAAATACCACGAACGCGCAACTTATTTTAAGTGCTTCCGCAAGAAGTTACGTTTTGGAAATTAATGATGATTTAATATGATTATATTCTTGAAAAACAACTTATATTTTGAAAATGAACGAGACATCTTAAAATCATCTTTAAGATCACAAAGAGGTTAAATATAGAACGGATTTTTCAATGATATCCACTTTACGAAAAACACCCAATGTGATATCGCCAGATTCAGCCATAACATCCAGGCCGGGTTTGGGGTGTTACAAAAAGAATTACCATGGACTTTGTATCGGGATTACCCCTGTCTCCAAAGAAGAAAGATATCATTTGGGTGATTGTTGATCAGTTGACAAAGTCTGCACACTTTATTCCGGTACATATGGATTATTCTTTGGACAAATTGGCTGAATTATATGTCTCTGAGATTGTCAAATTGCATGGAGTGCCTGTCTCCATTATTTCAAACAAAGACCCTCTGTTTACATCTCAATTCTGAAGCAAAATGCAAGAAGCTCTAGGCACTCAGTTACACTTTAGCACGGCATTTCATCCACAAATAGATGGTCAAACTGAATGTGTTATACAGATCTTGGAGGATATGCTTCAGTGCTGTATACTTGAGTTTGAAGGTAATTAGGAAAAGTATTTGCCTTTAGTTAAATTTGCTTATAATAACAGTTATCTGTCCAACATCAAAATGGCACCATATGAAGCTTTGTATGGTCGTAAATGTAAAACTCTATTGTATTGGATAGAACTCAGTGAGAAAAATTACATGGAATTGACTTAGTCTGTGAAACCGAGGAAAAAGTGAAAGTAATCCAGGACAGTTTGAAAGTAGCCTCTAATCATCAAAAGTCTTATGTTGATCTGAAACGAAAAGAATTAGAATTTCAAGTCAGTGGGAAAGTATTCTAGAAAGTATCACCTTGGAATAAAGTTCATCCGTTTGGTCGTAAAGGAAAACTAAGACCACGGTTCATAGGACCATATGAGATTATAGAAAAAATTGGACCTGTTGCATATCGGTTAGCTTTACCACTAGAACTTGATCGGATTCATAATGTTTTTTATGTGTCTATGCTACGGTGGTATCGATCCGATCCTTCACATGTTATCTCTCCGACAGAGGTAGAGATTCAGCCTGATATGGCACATAGTGAAGAACCGATAAAAATCTTAGCTCGGGAAACAAAAGAGTTAAGAAATAAAAAGGTAGCATTAGTAAACGTTCTTTGGCAACGACACGGTTTAGAAAAGCCTACCTGGGAACCGGAGGATTCTATGAGGAAGCAATATCCGAACCTTTTTACTAGTAAGATTTTTGAAGACGAAAATCCTTCAGGGGGAGAGTTGTAACAGCCCATTTTTAAGTGAAATCAGAATAGTGGTTTAAGAACCACAAATCCGATCCAAATATAAAATTTATGTTTATTTTATTACACGGTCCGTAATATGTTAGAAATGTCATGTGAAAATCCCGATAAGAAAAATTTATCGATTATGTGCTTAATTAGGGAAAGGACTAAATCGCATAAAATGCAAAAGTTGAATTCTAGTAGCTAGAAGGATTAAATAGCTATGGAATTCAAAACTTGATGTCTTTGTAACACCCCAAAAATTGGGCCTAGAAGAGTTGGACTTTGAGTCTGGGATTCGGATAGAAGAAAACCTGAATAATTAAGAAGTTTTAATTATTATCGTTTAAGAAAGAATTTTTACTACTAGAAAATTTTTACTATATTTATTATTACGGATATTTTAAATTTTATGAAATTTTAATTAGTATTATGAGATAAAATTATTATTATTAGAAAAATATTACTGTAAAGATGTTTGAATTTTTTTATGAAAATTATTATTATTATTTCTTGTAATATTGATATTTGAAATTTTATAAAATTATTATAATTATTATTATATGGAAAAAAAGAAGATAATAGTTATAAAAGTATTGTTGTTTTGGTGTTTAAACTCTAGGAAAAAATTGTTTTAATTTGGCCCTTAAGGGAATCAGATGAGGCTTCATTAATAAATTAGGGTGAGTTTAGCGTAAGGGCATCTAGCCCAGTGGCTAAGGACGCTAGGAGGACGCTAGGGAGGAGCACAGGTTCAAGGCGTCGTGTACATAATTTGGGTTTTTTTAAATATGCAGATCGTGGTTAGAATAAGGGTTAAGAGAAGTTGTGGGTATAATTTAACATAAAGAGCGCTGTGGCGTAGTGGCGAAACATCTTTGGACATATGGAGAGGGCGAGTTTGATTTCGTCTGAGCGAATCTGTTTTATTTTTAAAGTGTGCAGAACTCAAGCGGGTAAGGTTTATAATTTATTGTGACCATATATTAGCAAGGAAGGAAGCTGGTGCAAGGTGGCAAGAAGACGGGTGTGGGCGTAAGGCGGACGGAGGTCCTGGGGTCCGAGTCCAGCGAAGGTATGTTTTAATGTTATATTTTAAAATGAACGGACTTCAGCAGTAACCTTTAAGATAAAATGTGACGGTATATTATTGAAAACAAACGCAAGATCCTAGTGGCCAGTGACGTCTTTGGGCAACTTGGAGGTCCTGAGTTCAAACAGTGTTATCGCATAAAAGGTGTTTCTTTTTGCTGAATGCGTGGGAAGGACCATATGGGATTGAAGCAGTACCATTTGCAAGAGGAGTCGGTGAGTGGTGGATCTTGCTTTCGGCGATGGAGAGTCTGAACTAAATTCAAACTTTGATTTTGGCCATGAATTAAGGAGAAGGAAGGAATTAAAATTGGAAAAGGATTTTATTTCATTCTAATCTTATCTTATCTCTTTTTGCTCATATTCTTTTCTATTTTTTTCCCAAAAGCTCAACAATTCTCTCATTTTTTTTTATTTTCTTTCTTTCTCTCATCTCTTCCCCTCTTCTCTTTTCTTTCTCCTCTTGCCGATTGTTCTTAAGCTAATCCCTCTCTGTTCTCTACCATTATTTCTTCCACAAACTCTCTACCTCTCATTCTTCCTCTCTTTCATTTATAGTAAAAGCCGAACCTATCATTCTTTTCATTGCTAACCGAATAGCAACAAGCCAAATCCCGTAGGAGTCAAAGGAAGTCGATTTCTTTACAAAGGTATACACTTGTTCTTTTTCTTTTTAGCCGATTCCTGTTACTTTAAAAAGCTTTCAACTCTTTTTTCAACACCCTTTTTGGTCCATAACCACTTTTTCGTCAGTGACCCAAAAGCCGAAATCAGTGAAGCTAGTGGGGGTGCCGAATCTTTGTTGACCAGCAACTCTCTATTTCCTTTTCACTTGTTGGTGTTCAATTCCCTCATCTTTTAGGCAAAACGGATTCAAGAGGAGAAAGACTATGGTAAGTGCTCGAACTCTAAACGATTCCTAGAGTATCTAGTGGCCAAAAGCTGAAACCCCTCAAGTTTAGGGAAGTGGCCGAATATGGGTATAGGCCTTATAGGGATCTTCTTTTAATATTTTTATGGTTTCTATAGTGGAGGAGCAGCAAGGCATAGTGTCGACTTGGATTAGCTTGGATCACCGAAGTGGCTAGATCTCGTCATAAATCTCGGCAAAGGTAAGGTTCCTAAGGCCATTATGGATGGTGGCTGAATGTGTAAGTATTAATATTAGAGGGTTCTTGATTTGGTTCAATTATTGTGAGCTGATCTATTAACGGTTGATTATAGGAGAAATCACATAGGAGATCTCAACGAGGAATATCGCAAACAGGTGTGTAACGAACCCTTTTTCATAAGCTTAAATCGATAAATACCGAAAAGCCGAAATGCTGAAATTCTGGCATTTCGAGGACTCGTGAGCAAGCGAACGCTCATTAGTTAGTTAGATTCATTGAGATGATGATCAGGAACATTGGAAATGATAAGAACGTGATTTTTGGCATTCACGGTAAGTTGGGCCTCGAGGGGCTGCAATAGGGCCCAATAGGCTTTCGGGCCCATTTGGGAAAAATTGGTAGAAAATGGAAATCTGTTAAATTGCATGTTAAGACCATATTATCTTGTTATGGATATAGGCTAAATGGGCCTAGATGACAAAATCGGCTAAGTAGGGCCCATTAGGGGTTTTAGGCCCAATAACTCGATTTCGCTAAAAATGGGCCAGAATCACTGTTTGCACCCATGAATTGTTAGTAACTGTTAATGAACATGGAAACCCTAATTTTCGATAAAAATTACAGAATTACCCTTATAATATGAAAATAACCGTTTTGCCCTTAGGTAAAAATGACCATTATACCCTAGGTTTTAAATATAAATTTAATACATGGGATTTTGATAAACATGGTATGTATGATATGCACATGACATGTATGATATGCACATGATATGTATGATATGCACATGGTGTATTCATAAATGCATTGGGTTGGGTTTATATGGATGGAGGAAGTGCAAAAGGGCTTATGCCCCAGTTATTAAAGGGCTTATGCCCCAGTTATTAAAGGGCTTATGCCCAGTTATTAAAAGGGCTTTTGCCCTAGTTATTAAAAGAGGCTAGGCCTCCAGTTATATGATAAAGCAGCTATCCTGCCAATGGAGAGTTATGGCGGGGTGGGTCGAGTTAATCCCCACATGGTGTGTTGGTTGGTACGGGTGGAGAGTAGCATATGGTGGGTTGAGTAATCTCCCCAAATGGGCTTGCATTCTCTCATTGACATTACATGTGATATTGAAATGGGCCTATGGGCCATACCATTTACAGTAAAGGCTTCGGCCCAGTAATATAAAATATGAAAAGGCTTCGGCCCCGTGTTATGAAATATGAAATATGAAAAGGGCTACGGCCCAATACATATTGAATTTGGATTTGGGCTTAGGCCCAATAGGCTGTTATTGTTTTGGGCTCTGAAAGGGGCTTGTTGCACACTGAGTTTCCAAACTCACCCCCTTTCCTTAACCTTGCAGGTGAGCCTTGATGTGGGGACATGGGCCGGAGGGGATTCAGAGTAGCCACGGTGATCGCCTTTGGACTTTTAAATAAGCGTTGGTTTTCATTAAATTTCCTTTAATTATTATTTATTTTTGGGTTGTAATAAGGCCATATTAACTTTCTTTTTATTTCTTTTCGGGATTATTTTAATTTTAATAACTTTAAACTTGGTTGATAATTATTCAAATGGGCTAAACTTAGGATGTGTTTTCAAAATGATACTTATTTTCAAAATAGCTCAACGCCACGATTAATCAATTTATCAAAGACGTCCACTTAAACAAATTTAAACTCGATATAACAAAGTGTGGCTATGGTTGTGGGCATGTCTAGGATTGGATCCAATCAAAGAGCTTGGTACTTAAGCAGCCTTCATGGCTCACCTCCTCTGTCTCGGATACCTACCTGGTGCCCTTCTTCCATACACTTTGTTAACTCAACAAAATATATGGTTTTTAAAAATACTAAGACGGAACGTGGGTTTCAACTCCAATGTGGCACGTCAGATTCTGCCATAACGTCTGGGCCGGGTTTGGGGTGTTGCATTTAGTGGTATCAAAGCCTAGGTTGCAACAACTCGGCTTTGGATCGGGTCCGAAAATCTTTTTGAAAACTTAGGCCTAAGGACGGTATTTTTGGAAACGGTTTTTGGAAAGTTCATTTTAAAGATGTTTTGCGGAGTATATATGTTAAAATGGTACAAGTTTTTCTGTTTTAAACAAGAGTTTCAAAGTAAGGGTGCTTTCAAATCAAAATTTTTAAATTTCTACCCTCTATAAGCAAAAATATGGCTTTTTGAGTTTTAAATGGATTGGAGAAAGAAGTGGCACACTGAATTCTCGGCACCAAGTCTGTAGGTATACTCTCTTTTACGTTATGTATAAGATGCTATGAATAGAACTGAGACCCTACTATGATACTCTAGATAGGGTAGAGATGTAAAACCCTAGAATATTGAGACTATAGCTAGGCTTTGATTCTATGAAAATAGAAACTCTAAAATACTATCTCTGCATAAGATATATGAATAAATAGTAAATTTTTTTTTGAGATCTTGGTAGTTATTTGATATGTGTACTGGTAATGTAGAGTATTGATATGGATTCTGAGGGTAAGCAAAGTCTGCCAACTTCAGGTAGCGGTAACTCGGAGCTTGGTACTGAGGCACTGGTCGAGTTAGTAAGGAAAGTAGTAGAGGAAGTATTGGATACAAAAATTAAGGAAATTAGGGAAACGCTTCAAGCAGGGTGCTTGGAGTGTAAGAAAAGGAAGGATTCTAGTTCTCAAAAAACCAATCCTTGTTCTGTGAAACATGTTAAAGCACGACCAAACATTCCAATCTGCAAAGACTGTAACGGACGTCATCTGGGTGAATGCCATAGGAAGAAAGGAGCATGTCTTAGATGTGGGTACAAGGAGCATCGAGCTCGGGATTGCCAAGTTTATTTTATTTAAATATGTGTTACGAGTTGTATGCGTGCCTGATAAACATTTCTTTATTTCGGTAATTAGATGTTCTGGGTCGTATTAAAATTATTTAGATCAGGGTGCGCAGCGGTAGCATAGTAGCATAGTGGTTTGACTTGAGTAATACAGTTAGTTGATAGTTGGAAATTTCAAGGATGAATTTTTTTTTAGGGGGATAGAGTTGTAACGCCCCAAAAATTGGGCCTAGAAGAGTTGGGCTTTGAGTCTGGGATTCAGATAGAAGAAAACCTGAATAATTAAGAAGTTTTAATTATTATCGTTTAAGAAAGAATTTTTACTACTAGAAAATTTTTCCTATATTTATTATTACGGATATTTTAAATTTTTATGAAATTTTAATTAGTATTATGAGATAAAATTATTATTATTAGAAAAATATTACTGTAAGTATGTTTGAAATTTTTTATGAAAATTATTATTATTATTTCTTGTATTATTGATATTTGAAATTTTTATAAAATTATTATAATTATTATTATATGGAAAAAAGAAGATAATAGTTATAAAAGTATTGTTGTTTTGGTGTTTAAACTCTAGGAAAAAATTGTTTTTATTTGGCCTCTTAAGGGAATCAGGCAAGAGGCTTCATTAATAAATTAGAGCTGAGTTTAGCACAAGCAGACATCTAGCCCAGTGGCTAAGGACGCTAGGAGGTCGCTAGGGGGGAGCCTGGGTTTAAGGCGCGACATACGCAATTTGGGTTTTTTTTTAAATATGCAGATCGTGGCTAGAATAAGGGTTAAGAGGAGTTGCGGGTATAATTTAACATAAAGAGTGCCTGTGGCGTAGTGGCAGCAGCGTGCTGGACATATGGAGAGGGCGCGAGTTCGATTCCTTACGTGAGCGAATCTGTTTTATTTTTAAAGTGGGCGAGCTGAAGCAGTAAGGTTTATAATTTATTGTGACCATATATTAGCAACAAAGGAAGCTCGGTGCAATGGCAAGAAGACAGGCGTGGGTGCAAGGCGGACGGAGGTGCGTGGTTCAAGTCCAGTGAAGGTACGTTTTAATGTTATATTTTAAAATGAACGGACTTCAGAGTAACCTTTAAGATAAAATGTGACGGTATATTATTGTAAACAAATGCGCGTCGGTGGCCAAACAACGTCTTTGGGCAACCTAGAGGTCCGAGGTTCGAATAGCGTTATGGGCAAAAGGGTGTTTCCTTTTGCTGAACTCATGGGAAGGACCGTATGGGATTGAAATGGTACCATTGCAGGAGGAGTCGGTGAGTGGTGGACTCTGCTTTCAAGGTGGAGAGTCTGAAATAAATTCAAACTTTGATTTTGGCCATGAATTAAGGAGAAGGAAGGAATTAAAATTGGAAAAGGATTTTATTTCATTCTAATCTTATCTTATCTCTTTTTGCTCATATTCTTTTCTATTTTCTTCCCAAAAGCTGAACAATTCTCTGATTTTTTTTATTATTATTTTCTTTCCTTCTCTCATCTCTTCCCCTCTTCTCTTTTCTTTCTCCTCTTACCGATTGTTCTTAAGCTAATCCCTCTCTTTCTCTTCCATTATTTCTTCCACAAACTCTCTACCTCTCATTCTTCCTCTCTTTCATTTATAGTAAAAGCCGAACCTATCATTCTTTTCATTGCTAACCGAATAGCAACAAGCCAAATCCCGAAGGAGTCAAAGGAAGTCGATTTCTTTATAAAGGTATACACTTGTTCTTTTTCTTTTTAGCCGATTCTTGTTATTTTAAAAATCCTTTCAACTCTTTTGCCAACACCCTTTTTGGTCCATAACCACTTTTTCTTCAGTGTCTCAAAAGCCGAAATCAGTGAAGCTAGTGGGGGTGCCGAATATTTGTTGACCAGCAACTCTCTATTTCTTTTTCATTTGTTGGTGTTCAATTCCCTCATCTTTTAGGCATAACGGATTCAAGAGGAGAAAGACTGTGGTAAGTGCTCGAACTCTAAATGATTCCTAGAATATCTAGTGGCCAAAAGCCGAAACCCTTCTAGTTTAGGGAAGTGGCCGAATATGGGTATAGGCCTTATAGGGTTCTTCTTTTAATATTTTTATGGTTTCTATAGTGGAGGAGCAGCAAGGCGTAGTGTCGACTTAGATTAGCTTGGATCACCGCAGTGGCTAGATCTCGTCATAAATCTCGGTAAAGGTAAGGTTCCTAAGGCCATTATGGATTGTGGCTGAATGTGTAAGTATTAATATTAGAGGGTTCTTGATTTGGTTCAATTATTGTGAGCTGATCTATTAACGGTTGATTATAGGAGAAATCACATAGGAGATCTCAGTGAGGAATATCGCAAACAGGTGTGTAACGAACCCTTTTTCATAAGCTTAAAGCGATAAATGCCGAAAAGCCGAAATGCCGAAATTCTGGCATTTCGAGGACTCGTGAGCAAGCGAACACTCATTAGTTAGTTAGATTCATTGAGATGATGATCAAGAACATTGGAAACGGTAAGAACATGATTTTTTGGCATTCACGGTAAGTTGGGCCTCGAGGGGCTGCAATAGGGCCCAATAGGCTTTCGGGCCCATTTGGGAAAAATTGGTAGAAAATGGAAATCTTAAATTGCATTTTAAGACTGTTAATACTATTATGGATATAGGCTAAATGGGCCTAGATGACAAAATAGGCTAAGTAGGGCCCATTAGGGGTTTTAGGCCCAATAACTTGATTTCGCTAAAAATGGGCCAGAATCACTGTTTGCACCCATGAATTGTTAGTAACGGTTAATGAACATGGAAACCCTAATTTTCAGTAAAAATTACAGAATTGCCCTTATAATATGAAAATGACCGTTTTGCCCCTAGGTGAAAATGACCATTATACCCCTGGGGTTTAAATATGAATTTAATACATGGGATTTTGATAAACATGGTATGTATGATATGCACATGACATGTATGATATGCACATGACATGTATGATATGCACATGGTGTGTTCATAAATGCATTGGGTTGGGTTTATATGGATGGAGGAAGTACAAAAGGGCTTATGCCCCAATAATTAATGGGCTTATGCCCCAGTTATTAAAAGGGCTTTTTTCCCTAGTTATTAAAAGAGGCTAGGCCTCCAATTATATGATAAAGCAGCTATGCTGCCAGTGGAGAGTTATGGCGGGGTTGGTCAAGTTAATCCCCACATGGTGTGTTGGTTGGTACGGGTGGAGAGTAGCGCATGGTGGGTTGAGTAGTCTCCCCAAATGGGCTTGCATTCTCTCATTGACATTACATGTGATATTGAAATGGGCCTATGGGCCATACCATTTACAGTAAAGGCTTTGGCCCAGTAATATGAAATATGAAAAGGCTTCGGCCCCGTGTTATGAAATATGAAATATGAAAAGGGCTACGGCCCAGTACATGTTGAGTTTGGATTTGGGCTTAGGCCCAACAGGCTGTTATTGTTTTGGGCTCTGAAAGGGGCTTGTTGCACATTGAGTTTCCAAACTCACCCCCTTTCCATAACCTTGCAGGTGAGCCTTGATGTGGGGACTTGGGCCGGAGGGGATTCAGAGTAGCCACGGTGATCGCCTTTGGACTTTTAAATAAGCATTGTTTTTTATTAAATTTCCTTTAATTATTATTTATTTTTGGGTTGTAATAAGGTCATTTTAACTTTCCTTTTATTTCTTTTTGAGATTATTTTAATTTTAATAACTTTAAACCTGGTTGATAATTATTCAAATGGGCTAGACTTAGGACGTGTTTTCAAAATGATAATTGTTTTCAAAATAGCTCAATGCCACGATTAATTGATTTATCAAAGACGTCCACTTAAACAAATTTAAACTCGATATAACAAAGTGTGGCTATGGTTGTGGGCATGTCTAGGATTGGATCCAATCAAAGAGCTTGGTACTTAGCGACCTTCATGGCTCACCTCCTCTCATCTCGAATACCTACGGTGCCCGACTTCCATACACTTTGTTAACTTAACAAAATATATGGTTTTTAAAAACACTAAGACAGAACGTGGGTTTGAACTCCAATGTGGCACGTCAGATTCGGCCATAACGTCTGGGCCGGGTTTGGGGTGTTACAGTCTTTATATGGTAATTAGACTATTAAAGAAAAGTATGTAGATATTTTGGTGACTCATCCGTGGAAATTTAGAAAAAAAGGGCAAGCACTAAATTGGAATTTGAAATAATTTAATTAATTAAAAAGATGATAAAATATATCATCTTATTTTTTTTCTCATCTTCTTCCCCAAAAATGCATGAAAGCCCTATGAGAGAAAGAAGAAACTTTCATGGCTTAATTGGGTAAGTTTCCTTGTCCTGTTTTTAGTAATTTTGATATTTTTGAAGCCGGGATAGCTTAATCTATCTATTTGGAGGATCAATTTGAAGAGTAATCAAAGAATGAAAATTAGGTCATGGATGTATATGCTAAAAATTTGAAAATTTATGGTAGAAAATGGAAGGTTGTTGATAGATAAACAACTTTTACAAAGTGATTTTTTATGAAAACATGATTTAGGGACTAAAATATAAAGTTGTGAAAATTGATGAAAAGTACTGAAATTTATAGAAAATATGTGCTGTAAATTTTATGTTGAAATTTTGGTTAGGCTTGGAATAGGGAGTACATTACATAAATCTCATTCTTCAAGCCTAGGGATGAAATTGGAATTTATGGAAAAGTTAGGTGTGAAATGGATATTTTGCCTAGGACGTAAATTGAGTCCAAATGAATATGAAATGTGTGAAATTGATGATTAAAGTCATTTATATAGATCCGGGCAACACAAATTCAAGGTTAGATCGAGGGAAGGAAAATATTTTGGATTAGTAGATTTTATAACGAACCAGTGTCAAGGTAAGTTTGTGTAACTTAATCAAGCATGTAAATATGTTAACTTGAATGTTATGATTTTATGCAATATGATTTATATTTCTGTTTACATTATAAATGTGTAAGTGATTACATGTTTGAAAATGTTGCAAAAAGGGTAAGGTCTCGTTTGAATATTGAATTTCGATGGATAAATGTGATTGCCTTATAAAACGAGGTCCTGCATTTGTTGCTGATAGGATTTAGCTCAGACGAGTAATCTTATTGATCTCATTATAGGAAGGATTTAACCAAGACGGGTAATCCTAGTATAATCCCTCTCGAGCATATGTTACAATTGGGATTTAGCCTAGACTAGTAATCCTAATTGAGCTCTTCTAAGCATACGTTACATAAATGATTTAGCCTAAATGGTAATCCTAATTGAGCTCTTCTGAGCATACGTTACATAAAGGATTTAGCCTGGACTGGTAATCCTGTAATACGATATATAGCTTGAGAGTATGTTCTTTAATTTAGTGCCCTAATGAGTACTCTTGAATAAGAATTGACGGGTTATTAAATTGTACACCTTGAGTGTACTACTTGAGCATCCATCAGAATTTCAATGATTCAACGGAAAAAAAAAGCTTAGCATGATGAGGGAATTATGAGATGAAATGATAATGTCTTGAAAGAATATTGAATGATGACCTCATCTATGTTTACTTGATGTACATGAAAATTTTGTGACTAACATGTTTGATTGAATACATGTGTTTTGGAAATTTTTCCAAGTTGATGGAGAACATGATATTGTATGCTTAGATTTAATAAACATGATTGGTAAGTTTAGTTTCGGTTATACCAATTTATTAAGCATGTAATGCTTACTCTGTCTTATTTTTCCCTATTTTATAGTTCTCAGAAGCTCGCAAAGGTTGGAGATCATTGGAGCATCATCACACTATCCACTAGCTTATTTTGGGTATATATAGTAAAATCATTTTGGTGTAATGGCATGTATAGGCTAATTTGGCCATAGATGGCTTAAATATGTGATTTGTAATCTAGCCATTGGAATGGCTAGTAATGATTGTTTTTGATATACTTGTAATGTCATACTATGGTTGCTACATACATGCTAAATGGTTGTTTAAATTATGCCTAACATATGGAATATACCAAGGTAAGATTATAAACATGTATGCATGTAAAGATACGCCATGTTGAATGATAGAGTTTGCTTAATTTGAATGCTTGAAATGGTTGGTATTTGGATGTGAGTTTTAGTGCAGGTCATTGGTATGATTTTGGGTGAGAAATGAAGCTAGAAATGGCTTCATTTTGTCCACATGGGTAGAAACACGGGCCTATGTTTAGACCTTGTGTGACACACGGCCTGGTACATGGGTGTGTGGTTAGGCCGTGTGTCCCTTGCATCTTAAATTTTAAGAAATAGAATGCTCAAAATTGAGCATACGGGTAAAGACACGGGCTTGTTCTTAGCCGTGTGTGCTACACTACCCAGAACACGGGCGTGTGTCTTGGCTGTGTGAAACCTGCACCTAAATTCAAAAAATGAAATTAACCACATGACCTAGCACACGGGCATGTGGCATGGCCATGTGCACAAGTCAGAGAGTTACACAAAGTTGAGCAGGGCCTGCAGGACAGCCATGTCCCTTGGACCACATGGGCGTGTGAGCCTTGTAACATAGAAAATTTTTTAAATGTCGCGAAAAATTCTTAGAGATTTCGATTAAGACATGACTTGATTCTAATGCTTATATTAGGCCTCGAGGGTTCATTTAAGGTGTAACACCCCAAACCCGGTCTGGAAGTTTGGCTCGAATCTGGCGTGTCACATTGAAGTGTTTTTCGAAAACCCTGTTTCAATTAAAAACCCTTCTTAGTAATTAAAAACTTGTACCCTTTTTAAACCTTGTTAGAAAACCTCAGCTGAATATCATTCTTAACAACTTTGTAAAAAAATCCTGGCAGTGGCGGACACTTAATTTAAAAACAATTGCGGTTACGTGATGTTTTGAACAACAGTAGTTGCTTTGGAAAACCATGTTCTAATACTAGCAATTATAAGAATAATAAATAAAATTCCAAATTTGAAATCCAGAAAATTACAACGGCTTTACAACAACCCACATAAAAACATTTAAAAGCAATAATCAAAACTATAACATAAATAGTGTGTGTGGCTTCCTCCGAGCCCCTCGTAGCCCCGATCCGTCTAAGGCTGGAAATTACCTGAAAGGTTAATAAACGGGGTGAGTTTACGAAAACTCATTGTGAAATCCCCAACTATAAAAAGGAACAGTCAGTCATATAAAAGAATTAAACGTCTGGCCCCAGCCTTACTTACAGTTTCAGTACCAATTGGGCCTTAGCCCATTATAACAGACAGTACCAGATGGGCTTTAACCCATTATAGAATAAGAAACATTATCAGAACTAGAATCAGAATCAGAATCAGAATTAGGTGACAGAATCAGAATCAGTATCAGGTAACAGAATCAAAATCAGAATCGGTATCAGGTAACAGAATCAAAATTAGAATGTGAATGCAATCCCAACCCAGCCTATAACCAACCGCTACACTCCACCGTACTAGCCCTACACTCCATGTGGGGAATAGCTCAACCCACCCAATTTACACTCCACGATTGCGAGATTGTTGCTCAGATATCAGTAAGTTGAGGCAAAGCCTCCAGTACGTGGACAAGCCACTTTCAGTACTTCCTCCATCAGTATAACCCATAACCCATGCAACAGATATAAATGTCATGGCATACAACATACTAATCGAATATCGCCCATATTTGAATCAAACAGTCACAGTCAAGTCATTCATATCACCAACATATATTCACAATCAAATTCGTCAACCACACAGTCCAAGTCAGTCACTTGGCCACAAAGGCAAAATAGTCATTTAACACCTTAGGGGAAAAATGGTAATTTTACCCCACAAGGGTATCTCGGTAATTCTACCCTACAGGGGTATTTCGGTATTTCTACACTACAAGGGTATTTCGGTCATTCTACCCTACAGGAGTATTTCGGTAATTCTACCTTACAGGGGTATTTTGGTTATTCTACCCTACAGGGGTATTTCGGTAATTCTACCCTACAGGAGTATTTAGTAATTCTACCCTACAAGGGTATTTCGATAATTCTACCCTACAAGGGTATTTCGGTAATTTCACAAAGCAAGGGTATTTTGGTAATTTTACAAACCAATGGTATTTTGGTAATTTTATTGATCGAGGGTATTTTGGTAATTTTGTAAACCAAGGGTATTTTAGTAATTTTTTACATTGAGGGTAAAATGGTAATTCTGTAAATCGAGGGTAAGACGGTAATTTTGTAAATCGAGGGTAAAATAGTAATTCTATAAATTGAGGGTAAAATAGTAATTCTATAAATCGAGGGTAAAATGGTACTTCTGTAAATCGAAGGTAAAATGGTAATTCTATCTTACAGGAGTATTTCAGTAATTTTACAAATCGAGGGTATTTCAGTAATTTTGCAAACTGAGGGTATTTCTGTAATTTTACAAATCGAGGATATTTGGGTAATTTTATAAATCGGGGGTACTTTGGTAATTTTACAAGTTGAGGGTATTTTAGTAATTTGGTAAACTAAAGTATTCTAAATAGGGATAACAATACGGATGGGCCTAAAGCCCTTCTCGGCCCAAATGGGCCCACACGCTCGTGTGGCCCTTTTTATCCCAAATCTAGCCACAGATATGAGATTCACCTAGCCTAGTCCAATATTTACTACACAATCAAACAACTTATCCAATTGGGCCGTAGGCCCATTGGGCCTACATGCCCCTTTTACCATCGCGACCAAGTAGCCATCCTCTGACTAGAGTAGTGAGAAATACACACGATAGGAGGCTGGAGTTAATCCGCGCTCCGAGCACTCTTAGCCGACGCCCAACCCAAACGAGCACGCCATACAGCGAAAGGGATCAGCCAAGAAAGGTACATTACTCTCCTTCTGGTTCTCTCTATTTAAAACCAGCTTCACATCCACTCTTATGTTAGCTTCCCGATGTGGGATCCCTCCATTATCAGAGTTTAAATTCAACACCAACTCTTGCCACCCCTTGTTAGCAAAATAAATGCTCTTCGCTTGCCATGAGTTTCGAACCCTGGACCTCCTTGCAACCTCTATAACGCAACCTTCCTGCCTCTTATGTGGCGCTACTTTGCCACTAGACCACAAGGCTTTTTGCGTCACAATTTCTCCAACAATATTCTTAAGGCCTACCTACTACACCCAGGGTTTGATTCACCTTAAACCAATTTTTTTTGCTAGAGTCCAGGTTTAAACCCAGGACTTCTCCAACACTTCTCAACACACTTAACCACTAAAACAAGCCTTCATTAGCGAAATTTACACGCACAACAAAATATTATAAGCTGCCTTCAACCGCTCCAATGCTCAAGGCCCAAAACCTCTAGGCCCAAATTTAGGGTGTTACATAAGGGATGTTTTGAATAATCTCAAAAAATAAAAAGTGATTAACATGATTTATCTGTAAATGTTTTGAAAGTTTTGGTAATGCTCTGTAACTCTGTTCCGGCGACGAATACGGGTTAGGGGTGTTACAGTTGGTGTCACTGAAGGGTGCATAGCAATGTTGATGAATAAGCTACCTCCAAAGTTGAAGGATCCAAGGAGTTGCACTTTCTTATGTTCCATTGGAAATCATTATGTTGGTAAGGCGTTATGTGATTTAGGAGTGAGTATAAATCTAATGCCTATGTCTATTCCCAGAAAACTAGGAATTGGAAAAGTGAGACCTACTACAGTAACTTTGCAAGTGGTTGACCGATCTTACGCCCATCCAAAAGGTAAAATTGAAGATGTATTGGTAAGGGCAAATAAATTTATTTTTCTTATTTTAGAATGTGAAGCTAACCTTGATATACCAATTATTCTTGGAAGACCGTTTCTTTCTATTGGCAGGACCCTAATTGATCTGTAGAAAGGCGAGTTAACCATGAGAGTGAATGATAAGCAAGTCAATTTTAATGTGTTTAACGTATTAAAATGCACGGATGAGAATGAGGAATGTCATACTATTGGCTTGATAGAAGCAGCAGTGGACGAATTCACAAAATTTTGCTACGACAATTCTGACAGTGAAAATGATTTGATGGAGCAAGGTGCCACAACAAGTTTGAAGAGCTTGCTAAATTTATGGAAGCCAGTGGATAATGGATAGGCCAGGGAAGAAATTTGAATCCCTAGATTTAACAGAACAACTTTTAAGCCTCCTAAAACATCTGTAGAGGAATCTCTTGTTCTTGAGTTAAAGCCTTTGCCACAACATTTGAAATATGTGTATTTGTGAAATAACAATACTTTTCCAATTGTCATTTTTTCCAAGCTAACACCTGAGCAAGAGGGCAGGTTGTTAGAAGTGTTTTGGCGATCTAAAAATGCATTAGGTTGCACCCTTACCGATATAAAAGGAATTAGCCCTACATTTTGTATGCACAAAATTTTATTGGAAAATTGTCATAGCAAATCCATTGAACAAAAGATACGATTGATTCCAATTATGAAGGAAGTTGTCAAGAAATAAATTATCAAGTGGCTTGGTGCAGACATTATTTACCCAATTTTCGATAGCTCGTGGGTAAGTCCTGTGCAATGTGTACCCAAGAAAGGGGGTGTCACAATAGTAAGTAATGACAACAACGAGCTCATACCAACTCGTACTATTACTAGATGGAGAGTGTGTATGAACTACTGCAGGCTTAACAAGGCAATTAGAAAGGATCATTTCCCTTTAACATTCACTGATCAAATGTTGGACAGATTAGCTAGTAAGTCTTTTTATTGCTTCCTAGATAGTTATTCAGGATATAATCAGATTGCCATAGCACCTAAAGATTAAGAGAAGACAACTTTCTCCTATCCATATGACACTTTTACATTCAGGCGGATGGCGTTTGGGTTATGCAATGCCTCGATAGCTTTCCAGCATTGCATGATAGCCATATTCTCAGACATGGTGGAAAATTTCCTTGAAGTTTTTATGGATGACTTCTTTGTGTTTGTAAATGATTTTAAATATTGCTTAAGAAATTTGGAGTTGGTTTTATGTCGTTGTGAATAAACGAATCTAGTATTAAACTGAAAGAAATGCCATTTCATGGTCCGTGAAGGCATTGTCCTGGGACATAGGGTTTCACAACAGGGAATTGAAGTGGACAGAGCAAAATTAGAAATGATTAAAAAATTGTCAGCGCCCACCAGTGTTAAGGGTATTAGAAGTTTTTTATGACACACAGGATTTTAAAGAAGATTTATCAAGGATTTTTCAAAAATATCTAAACCCTTGTGTACTTTACTTGAATAGAATAAACCTTTTAATTGTGATGACCAATATTTGTAGGCTTTCGAGGAACTCAAGAGGTGACTTGTAGCAGCATTGATTGTGGTTGCTCAATAATGGACGTTGCCCTTTGAAATCATATACGACGCCAGTGATTATGCTGTGGGAGCAGTTTTGGGTCAAAGGAGAAACTAGGTACTACATGCAATATATTACGCTAATAGGAAGTTGACAGAGACTCAGCTTAATTATACCACTATGGAGAATGAATTACTCGCATTGGTTTTTGCATTTGACAAATTTTATTCTTATTTAGTAGGAATGAAGGTCTCAATCTACATAGGTCACTCGGCTATCAAGTACTTAGTATAGAAAAAAGATGCCAAGCCAAGATGGATTAGGTGGATACTTTTGTTAAAAGAGTTTGATTTGGAAATTAGAGATCAGAAAGGAGCCAGAAATCAAGTAGCTAACCATTTTTCAAGAATAGAATCGAGGAATGAAGATGAAAGCAAAAATATATTCATGAAGAATTTCCAGATGAACAGTTTCTCATTTCTAAGGCATTACCTTTGTACGCCTACGTAGTATACTTCTTAGTAAGTGGTGTAATGCCACCTGACTTCAATGCTTAAAGAAAATGAAAATTTCTTCACAACGTCAAATGCTATTATTGGGATAAACCCTTCCTATTCAAGCTTTAAGAGGATCAAATAATTCGAAAGTTTGTCCCCAAGGGTGAGATGCATAGTGTCTTACAACATTGTCACTCAACCCTCTTTGGAGGACATTTTGGAGGGATGAAAACAACTGCCAAGGTACTCCAGTCAGGATTTTATTGGCCAAGTTTATGTAAAGATGCTTATGAATTCTATAGGTCGTGTGATCGATGTTAAAGAATAGGAAATGTTTCTAGGAGAAAGGAAATGTCTTTACATAGTATATTGGAGATTGAACTGTTTGATGTATGGGGAATAGACTTTATGGGTCCATTTCCACTATCCGTGGGCACGCTATACATACTTTTGGAAATAGACTATATTTTTAAGGGGGGTAGAAGTAGTAGCCCTAGCCTCTAATGATGCTAAGTCGTATTGAAATTTTTGTATAAGAACATTTTTACACGATTTGGTACACCGAGAGCCATTATTAGTGATAAGGGATCCCATTTTGATTGCAAACTAATGGCCAATGCCTTACGCAGGTATGGGGTGAAACATAGAATTGCCACGGCATATCACCCTCATATGAATGGCCAAGCTAAAATCTCTAATAGAGAAATTAAACAAATTTTGGTAAAAATGGTGAATCTATCTTGAAAGGACTGGTCTAGTAGATTGGATGAAGATCTATGGGCAACCAAACTACATTTAAAACACCACTAGGGATGTCACCTTTTAAACTTGTTTATGTTAAGCCATGTCATTTACCTGTTGAACTTGAGCATAAAGCATTTTGGGCAATTAAGAAGTTGAACATGGATTGGTTTGCTGCTGGCATCAATAGATTGCTAGAATTGAACAATATGGAAAAGTTTTGATTACAAGTATATGAGAATGTTCATTAGTATAAGGAAAACACCAAGCAATGGCATGATGCCAGAATTCTACCAATGCAATTTGAACCTGGACAATAGGTATTATTGTTTAATTGCAGGCTTAAATTATTTCCTGGTAAGTTAAAATCTCAATGGTTAGAACCTTTGGAAGTAATTCAACTATATCCACATGGTGTTGTTCTTGTTAAAAACCTAAGAACAGGGGCTACATTCAAGGTTAATGGATAATGCTTGAAGCATTACTGGGGTGCTCCTATAGAACGTGACAAGCAAAGCATTAGCCTTCGTGATGTTTGAATTTTTATTTATTTTTTGTTTTCATTCTATTTCCCATTGCTATTTTAATTTTTATTCTCTTTATTGTTAATTCAATTTCAATTTTGTTATTATTGTTATGAACATGATCAGAATAAAAGAAGTAGGATTTGTTAGTGTATGCAGAGCAGCAGTTTTCTACAGCATTACAAAGAAACGTTATGCCATGACAAACTGAATGATGAGGTGTTAATAAAAGAGTTGATTGATTAGAAAATTCCAAAGGAAAAATTGTTAGGCCATTGCATTTACTGAATATTGGGAAACCCAAAGTATGAGGCCCACAATGTAGGGCTCCATTATTTCATTTCCCCCCCAAAAGTCTTGTCAATTTTTAAATTTTCTTCTACGTCATAAACCTTCTCCCTCATGTTTCTTATTCCCAAAAACTGTCATCATTATCACTTTTTATTTTCTTCAACTGGTTCACATTTCCACTTATCACAAAGTTAACATTTTTATAGTTCTCTCATCTTCAACCACTCTGCTATTTGTGTTTACTCCATTATTTCCTTTTTCTGTTTCCCTAACCTTTTCTTCATGGCTAGTGTAAGGAGTACTTCCAAAAAGCAAAATCTTCTCGCGTTGGCGTCTAGCAACCAAATTTATTCTTTAATGTTGTTGCAACCACAAGGTATTCAACTAATAATCTAAAGTGACCATTTTGATTTGAATAGGGACTTTTATTGAAGGCCGAACCCCACATGGGGTATGATGAATTAGTATCCTCGATTGTAGAAAAGCACAACTGGAGCAAATTTTGTCTACATCCATGGGATGTTTTCGGTAAATTGGTAAGAGAGTTTTACGCTCATATAAATTCCCCATATTCTTCCTTTATTTATGTGCAGAGTAAATCTGTGCCATTCGACGAAGACCATATTAATGCCCAGTTCAGCATTGAGGAGGTTGGAGATGAGCTTTTTGAATTTACCGAGAATATTACACCGGAGGTGTTGGTAAAAGTATTTAATGATTTATGTGTTGAAGGAACAAAGTGGATTATTTCAAGCCAAGAGTGTTACACAGTTGAAAAAGCTACATTAAAACCAATTTGGAAGTTGTGGTACCACTTTTTAAAGAGTCATCTTATGCCATCTATGCCTAACACAACTGTTTCGAAAGAAAGAATGTTGTTGTATTCTATTCTACAAGAAAGGCATATAAATGTAGGGAAGATTATCTTCCCAGAGATCCATAGGTGTGCTGATAAGAATGTCAGGAGTTTGAATTTTCCTTCCCTTATTTTTGCCCTATGTAAGATGACAAATGTGCCTTTAGATGATGCTGTGGATGTTACCCTCAATAAGGGTGGGATAATATGAGAAATTTTTGCCAAGCTACGAGGAACTGAGTTTGCCACAACATCACAGCATAGTCAAGCCTCCCCTACCACATGTATTCCCATAGCAACATCTCCCACCTCTCATGACTAGAAATTCTTGACTTCTCTAAAATAGTTAGAATAGATGTTGTCTCTATTTAAGGTGCAACAACACAAGATGATGGAATTGTTGGGCTTAGTATTGGACGTTTGTGAAAGATAGGGATTTGGCATTAATAAGATCTCTCTAGAAAAATTTTCAAGACCCATGCCAGAATTTCCTACTTTCCTAGCTATTTTTCTTTTTTCTAATGAGTGCAACAAAGAGCTAGTTCCATTCGCTGCCAGAACTGACCTCGTAACTAAATAAGTCACTATAGATAAAGGAAAAGAAGGAGTTAGAGAAGTCAACCTCTGCTGACCTAGAGAAGGATGTAGAAGAAAGAAAGGTAGAAACAAATGTCCCTACCACAGCACCAGCTATTGCCACTGAAAAAGGTAAAAAGCGATCACATTCTCGGGCATTTTCTTCGGTTTCGTGTTCTAACATCTTCACCCATCTCTATGACTGTACAGGTCAAGCAATCGATCAACTGATTGATGAACTAATGGAGACCGATAAAAAAGGTGAGGAAGTTGACCTACGAAAAAAGAAGATGTGATACAAAATAAGTGCTTGCAAGTCCACGATAAAGAATTCAATGAAGTGTCAACATTCCATTCCAAGGAGGTTAAGTTTTGTTTTTCTCTTATGCATTGCATATTTTTTTGGGGCTATTCATACTTGTTCTATACTGTTCATGATTTTACATTCATTGAGGACAATGCATCCCTTAGGTTTAGAGGTGCATTGTGCAACTAGATTGCATTTTGTATGTTCATTTTGGTATATAGGATATTTTTCCATGGCATAATAACTACTGAAATATTGCTTTGTCTATAAGAAGTACAATTTTTCTTTATTATGTTCAATGATGAGCTTAAAATTTTTTTCGATATACCTAGAGCAGGTAATAATAGATTGGGTGAAGTTAGCTTAAGCTAGGTTTCTTGGAAATTGATTTCTAAAAGTGGGATGTCCTATACTCTATTTTCTTATGGATTTTTGAAATATAGTAATTATCTTTTTAATGACCGTAGTGATTTTTGAAACCAAACATTAGTTAAATTACTATGGCATTTTGTTTAAATAAGTATGCACTCTAATGCTTAGAGTTGCTAAATAGGTCAGCATCACTTTGTTTGCTCCATTGAGCAATTGATTAGAAAGGAGGACCTAAATAAGAGTCTGTAGTATAATTTTAGGGGTACTCCACTATAGAAAAAAGTACAAGTAGCTAAGAAGGTAATTGTATGTTCCATCCATATTTTTAGTTAAAATCCTTAGCTTCATGAGTGACTTTTGGTTTAAATTGTGACATGATTGAGTACTCGAAAATTCATTATATGCTCCAACGTGATTGTCAAGTTCAATAATTTTATGACATGCTAAATCCCCTAATAATAATTCGTGTTCGATGAAAAGAAAAAGAATAGATATATGAAAATGTGAATAATATATTTTTATATGGGCGTAAAGTGACTTCTATTTAGGTAACAAATGAACTAAGTAAATAAAAAGATATGGTAGGTGTAACACCCCTAACCCGTATCCGTCGCTAGAATAGGGTTATGGTGCATTATCGAATAAATGTAACATAAAAACATGCATTTTAAAAATTAATATAAACATAACATAATCCATTCATATACATGCATATTGTCCCTTAATTGATCCCTCAAGGCCTTAGAAATATGTTAGAAAGAATTCGGGACTAAATTAGAAGCATTTGGAAAGTTCAGGAAAAAGTTAGAAAAATTAAACTGCAGGGGTCACACTGCCGTGTGACTCATATGGCTGAGACACACACAGGTGTCTAAGGCCATGTAACAATCGAAATAAAACTCTCTAGGTTGGGCCATACGGCTAAGCCACACGCCCGTGCGCCAGGCCGTGTAACACTTGAAATAACCTCACACACCCATGTGCCAGGCCGTGTTCTAGGCTACGTAACTGCCTGACTTGAATGCCTTTTTAACATACAGGGGACACACGACCATGTCACATGTCCGTGTCTCACATATGATTGAGACACACACCCGTATCTTAGGCCGTATGGACATGAAATTGGCCAAAATCAAGCCATTTCCATCACCAAGCCAAATGTGTACCTACAAGAAATTTACCTCCATGACCAAGGCATTAAAATCATACCAAAACATGCTTAAATTGACGAATTCAAATGACCAAATCCATTCATCCAATATGCCGTATAAGGCACCTCAATCACAATCAATCAAATGGATAGTGTGAGCCGAAGGTTTGATTCGTCCAAAAGTCAGCAACAACGATCTACAAAATAAACCACAAAAATGAATTAGCTTATAAAGCTTAGTAAGAACATAGTGTATCTTTAAAATTAACCACAATTGAAAAACAACTCATATTTTACTAGATTCAAAGTTACCGAAGTGTAAATAGGGCTCGTATGTGCAATTCAATGGTATCGAAGTACAAACAAGGGCACAAATGTGCAATTCAATGGTACTGAAGTACAAACAGGGGATAATTAACTATAATGTAAAAATATATAAGTAGAAATTCATTTACATATTGAAATACTATGAACTTACCTTGACAACTAGAACATAGAAATGTAATTGGGCTAATCCGTGATTTTTGCCTTTCCTCGATTTAGATTTGGTTGAGATTTATCTTGATCTAAAGAAATAATTATATTCAATTAAGTATTTCAATCAATCTCAACATTCAATTCAATCCATAATTCACATTTATGCATAATTATAGGTTTGCCCCTGACATTTTAACTTTTCACAATTTAGTCCTTAAGCTCATAATTTAGAATCTAAGCATTTTCATCCCTAGTCCATGCTAGTCAAGTCCATGAAGAATGCATATCAACCCATATAAACCATTATTTCACAATTTTACCATGAATTTTATTACTTTTACAAAAAATTCCCTAAATGACATTTACAGAATTTGTTTATTTAACAACAAGGATTCATATTCCTCTATTAAACTTCAAGAATCATGTAATAAAATTCATGGAAAAACCCTAAATCTTTAATATTTTTCCAATCTAATCCCTAAGCTAACTAGGTTCTGCTACAATGATCCCGAAATCATAAAAATCATTAAAAACTAACCTCAAAACATCATCATGCAAGAGCTAGACATTATCGAAAATTTAAAGCTTTAAAATGGTGTTCTTTAACACTAAAAATTTGGTGGAGAAGACAACTATGGATGATACCATCTTTTACTTTTCTTTTGATTAATTTTATTTATTAAGTTACTATGTTAACCTTGACTTATAACATCAAAATCATTTGTTATTATGTCAATCTTTGTCCACTAATAATAATAGTTTAATTACCATATAAATCCCCTTAAGTTAAAATTTCATAGCTAATTGATACCTTTAACTAATAGATCTTTACTTTTGCATCTTTTATGATTTAGTCCTTTTTACATAATTAAGCATGCAAACTTAACAAAATTTTTATATTACCTTACTAACATTCTGTATACATTAAAATAATAATAAAATAATAATTTACTTGTCAATTTTGTGGCCCTGAAACCAGTATTCTGATTTCACTGAAAACGAGCTATTATAATACGTTGAAAAGAGAATGCATAGTTACTAAGGAAAAATTTTTTTAAGGAGAAATTTTTGCACTACTTTTGTTGGAAAAAATCTTTGACATTTGAATCAATTTTAGAAAAAGATAAGATTGTCGAAAATAGAGGTATAAAATGTTTTTCAAATAGCTAGGCAGTATAAGAAAGTTTTTTGTTTTTTGTTTTTGCTAATGCAAGATGGGTGTATTCATGCATTTAGATGTATTTTGCTTGAGGACAAGTAATAACTCAAGTTTGGGGGTGTGATAACTCTTGAAAAGTTGTTATCTTTCCTGAATTTAGGCCTACCTAATATCTTGTACTTAAGTACAATTTGTTACATTTAGGACATTTTAGTTAGCATTTTTAATATTGCATTAGGACTTGGACTATGTTGGAATTAGATGCTTTTATTCGCTTGTGGTGGAGTCTTTTGTGCTAGTGTGGTAGGAATAGGTTTTCAAACGAGGAAATAAATGAGTAAGTCCTGTCAGGGAAAAGTGTAGACAGTTTGCTAGCATAGATGTCGTGGTAATGCTAAGAAGACCAATGCAACATTTTCCATGTAGCAGCATCTGATAAATCCCCCTAAAAAGAGAAGAATATAATCATGAGTGGTTAGTTGACCCTATCCTAATCTATCTAAAAAATTGATGAAAAGGACCTCACAAAAAATGGCAAAGAAAAAGAGCGATAGAAATCCTTAGGCGTAAATAAGGGTTCGGCTATGCAAAGGAAAGAAAATCGAAGGCAGTCCTTCTTAGCCATCATAGGACCACTCCAGCAAAACATGCTTTTAGCGGCATTTTTAGCGGCACTTGAACCAAAAATGCCTCAAAAGTTGTACATTAGCAATGCTAGTAAGAAAATGCCACAAAAGGTTAGAACTGGCATAGTCTTAAAGACACTTAATAATTAACTTTAACTTGTTGATAGCTCAGACATTTAAACGCGATGTTAGAAATATTACGTTTTATGCCCATTTATCAATACCACTTTCTCAGATTATCAAACATCTTGTTACTCCTGTATGAACAGTCTAACTAACACTATGAGCCTCTTGCAACAATTGTTATACAATCTCAGAGCTTCTTGGTATACACACACTATCTCAAGGCAACAAATAATCATCAATTTCACATCTAAAGTTCTGAATCAGAGATCAATTTATGCTGAGCCCCTTTTTAACTTATAATTTGATAACACATTACTAGGTTTCACAAATTCACTTAGTAAGCATCAATTAACTTTTAATCCAGCTAACATATAATCATCCTCTTATAAGATCAATCACGTATTCATTGCTCGTAAAGCAAACAAAAGTTTCTTATTCGGATTATTCAAAACTACAATCATTTCCCTCGGATAATAATATTTACTTACAGAATCAAAATTTTTTTGACGATTCGAGCTAGCTTCACTGTGCCAAGTTCGAATCTCACGCTGCAATGTCAAACATTTTAAACTCTTATAATCATCAAATATGTCACATAACTCTTTTCATGTAGCTTTAACCGTATGGAATCACATTACATCTCTGTACATCCTATTTTTAGAATATACTTCAAACCGTTCATTGATGTATGACTGAAGATCATAAACTTTTTCTTCAGATTAGACTGAACCAGTACTGATATTCGGTTGACAATATCTGTGCAAAAAGGAAAACTTCAGCAATCAAACTAACTTTAATTTATCATAACATTTCTCAAGTAAAATTGTTCCGTTAGATATAATTCTATATCAAGTCTTCAAAAATACGAAATCTTCCTCCAGACTATCCCTCAATTCATACATGCACTTTCATGGTTTATTTCCAATCTGGTGAATAGATTCAAACACATATAACCCAATTATCTCTTCAATCAAATAATTTTAGATCAGATTAAACTACTGAATTGATCTTTTCGAA
Source organism: Gossypium arboreum (assembly GCF_025698485.1). Taxonomy (NCBI): domain Eukaryota; kingdom Viridiplantae; phylum Streptophyta; class Magnoliopsida; order Malvales; family Malvaceae; genus Gossypium; species Gossypium arboreum. The sequence goes on along the minus strand of NC_069078.1, from coordinate 14,500,543 downwards.
AAAATCTTTTCTTCTCATTAAAAAAGGATAACCCAGACATATCATAATACAAATGCCACAATCATCAAATAGAAATCATAATGTCATAGTAAGATCGATGTCTTACCCGTAGCAATAGATAATATCTCGGCTGTTAATAAAGTATTTGAACCAAGAAGAAAATCAAATCTGATTTGAACAACAACCATGTAACACCCCGAATTTGGGCCTAGAAGTATTGGGCCTTGAGTGGGGGTCCGTAAGGAGGTTGTATATAGGTATTTAATTGTGCAATGAAATGAAACAATTAAATGTTTGCTTTAGTGGTTAATGACTTTGAGAAGTGTTGGAGAAATCTTGGATTCAAACTTGGGCTTTAGCAAAAATTTTGGTATTAAGTGAAAAAAACCTAGATGCTTGGATGAGGGTTTTTAAATTATTGTGGTAAATAAATGACACAATGAAGCTTGTAGTCTAGTGGTTGTGGCGTCATTAAAGTTGTATGGGAGCCTGGGTTCAAGCCTTGGCTCTTGCAATTTATTTTGTTTTTTTTTAAAAGGAACCTGGACTTTGGCCTTTAGACCTTATAATTAATTGGGGATAAAATATGACACAAAAAGCCTTGTGGCTTAGTGGCAAGTAGCGTGTGGAGCATTTAAGGGGAGGCATGGGTTCGAATCCCATGGCAAGCAAAGAGCATTTATTTTGCTAACAGGGGGCGGCAAGAGTTGGTGTTGAATTTAAACTCTAATGTTGGAGGGATCCCACATCAGGAAGCTAATATAAAAGTGGTTGTGAAGCTGGCTTTAAATAGAGGGAACCATGAGGAGAGTAAATGTACCTTTCTTGGTTGATCCCTTTCGCTGTATGGCGTGCTCATTTGGGTTGGGCGTCGGCTAAGAGTGCTTGGAGTGTGGATTAACTCCAGTCTCCTATCAGGTGTGTATTTCTTACTACTCTAGTCTGAGGATGGCTACTTGGCCACGATGGTAGAAAGGGGCATATGTGGGCCCAATGGGCCTCACAGCCCAATTGGATAAGTTATTTGATTGTGTAGTAAATATTGGGCTAGGCTAGGTGAATCTCATATTTGTGGCTAGATTTGGGCTAAAAGGGCCACACGAGCGTGTGGGCCCATTTGGCCGAGAATAGGCTTTAGGCCCATTCGTATTGTTATCCCTGTTTAGAATACTTTAGTTTACTAAAATTACCGAAATACCCTTAGTTTGTAAAAATCTTTGAAATACCCTCGATTTGTAAATTTACCAAATACCTTCGACTTGTAAAATTACCAAAGTACCCCGATTTACGTAATTACTGTTTTACCCTAATTTACATAATTACCGTTTTACCCCTGATTTACATAATTATCATTTTACCCTCGACTTAGAATTACCGTTTTACCCCTAATTTACATAATTATCGTTTTACCCCTAATTTACATAATTATCATTTTACCCTCGACTTACAGAATTACCGTTTTACCCCTAATTTACATAATTACTGTTTTACCCTTGATTTTTAGAATTACTATTTTACCCTTGATTTACAGAATTACTGTTTTACCCTCGATTGTAAAATTACTAAAATACCCCTAGTTTGTAAAATTACCAAAATACCCTTGGTTTGTGAAATTACCGAAATACCCTCAATTTGTAAAATTACCAAAATACCCCTGATTTACAAAGTTACAGAAATACCCTTGACTTTCTAAAAATTATAGAAATACCATTGGTTTACAAAATTACTAAAATACCTTTGGTTTGTAGATTTACCAAAACACCCTTGTAGGATGAAATGACTAAAATACCCCTAAAAGGTAAAAAGACCGTAAAGCCCCTGTAGGGTAAAGAGACCGTAAAGCCCCCTGTATGGTAAAATGATGAATATGCCCTTATGTTCCGTATGACTGATGTGCTTAGGATTTACATATATTGATATTGGATTAGTTAAGTTTGAGTGAGAGGTGGTGGTTATCGTAGGCGATTGATTTTGGAAGCGTTTCAACTTCAACCCGTAATGTGTGTACTAAACCTCGTAATAGCTTAGATTAATATTTCTTTGAAAAGCAAAGCTTCATATTTTAGTGATTCGGAATTAATATTTAGATCTATTTTCACGCACGTTTAAGTTGGATTCACAACGGATATGGGGTAGGAAGGTATTTGGAACGTTCTTCAACGAGTAGATCTCTTGGTAAGTATTCGAACCTTCTTTCCATTTGTATCTTGTGGTTTAAGAAAAGCTGAAAACCCCTCTGTCGACTAAGGCTAAAAGGGTTTTTGGTGTTATTTGGTTTGTTGGTGCTAGTGAGGATTAAAGGCTACCGATCGAAGAGTGTGTGAAAAGCTTGGATCATCAGAGTGACTAAATCTAGTCATAACTTCGGCAAACGTATGAACCCAAGGGCCATTGTGGATGGTGGCCGAATGTGTAAGTGATGATAATAGGTAGTTTTCGACTTGGTTTAATATTAACATGGTCTAATCTATTAACGGTTGATTATAGGAGAAATCACATAGGAGATCTCGACTAGGGACTTGTGAGCAAGCGAACGCTCATTAGTCAGTTAGATTCGTTGAGATGATGATCGGGAAGGTTGGAAAAGGTAAGAGCATGATTTTTGGCATTCACGGTAAGTTGGGCCTCGAGGGGCTGAAATAGGGCCCGATGGGCATTCAGGCCCATTTGAGTAAAATTGGTAGAATATGGAAACTTGTTAAATTGTGCATAGAGACTGATAAAACCGTTATGGAATATAGGCTGAATAGGCCTAGATGACAAAATCGGCTAAGTAGGCCATTAGGGTTTTAGGCCCAATAACTCGATTTCGCTAAAAAATGGGCCAGAATCACTGTTTGCACCCATGAATTGTTAGTAACCGTTAATGAACATGGGAACCCTAATTTTTGGTAAAATTACAAGATTACCCTTATAACATGAAAATGACTGTTTTACCCCTAGGTAAAAATGACCATTATACCCCTAGGGTTTATGTATGATTTTAATACATGGGATTTTGATAAACATGGTATGTATGATATGCACATGACATGTATGATATGCACATGATATGTATGATATGCACATGATGTATTCATAAATGCATTGGGTTGGGTTTTTATATGGATGGAGGAAGTGCAAAAGGGCTTATGCCCCAGTTATTAAAGGGCTTATGCCCCAGTTATCAAAAGGGCTTATGCCCCAGTTATCAAAGGGCTTATGCCCTAGTGATCAAAAGGGCTTATGCCCCAGTTACAAAAAGGGCTTTTGCCCCAGTTACTAAAAGAGGCTAGGCCTCTAGTTATATGATAAAGCAGCTATGCTGCCAGTGGAGAGTTATGGCGGGGTGGGTTGAGTTAATCCCCACATGGTGTGTTGGTTGGTACGGGTAGAGAGTAGCAGATGGTGGGTTGAGTAGTCTCCCCAAATGGGTTTGCATTCTTTCATTGACATTATATGTGATATTGAAATGGGCCTATGGGCCATACCGTTTATAAAAAAGGCTTCGGCCAGTAATATGAAATTTGAAATATGAAAAGGGCTATGGCCCAGTACATGTTTGAGATTGGACTTGGGCTTAGACCCAACAGGCTGTCATTATTTTGGGCTCTGAAAGGGGCTTGTTGCACACTGAGTTTCCAAACTCACCCCTTTTCCTTAACCTTGCAGGTGAGCCTTGATATGGGGACTTGGGCAGGAGGGGATTCAGAGTGGCCACGGTGATCGCTTTTGGACCTTTAAATAAGCGTTGGTTTTCATTTAATTTCCTTTATTTATTATTTATTTTTGGGTTGTAATAAGGCCATTTTTAACTTTTCTTTTATTTCTTCTCGGGATTATTTTATTTTTAATAACTTCAAACCTGGTTGATAATTGTTCAAATGGGCTAGACTTAAGACGTGTTTTCAAAGCGATACTTGTTTTCAAAATATCTCAACACCATGATTAATCGATTTATCAAAGACGTCCACTTAAACAAATTTAAACTCGATATAACAAAGTGTGGCTATGGTTGTGGGCATGTTTAGGATTGGATCCAATCAAAGAGCTTGGTACTTAAGCAGCCTTCATGGCTCACCTCCTCTGTCTCGGATACCTACCTGGTGCCCAGCTTCCATACACTTTGTTAACTCAACAAAATATATGGTTTTTAAAACACTAAAACGGAACATGGGTTTTCAACTCCAATGTGGCATGTCAGATTCGGCCATAACGTCTGGGCCGGGTTTGGGGTGTTACAAACCAATGCAGAAGCATAACTTTTATAACTCTGATAACGGTACTACAGCATTTCCAAATTTCAGAACAGAAATTATGATTATAACAGATATAGCCATTTCCGTCAAATAGATATCACTTATAAATAATCACATAAAATCATAAAAAAAACCAGAATAATGAATTTTTGAACATCTGTAGCTAAACAAAATATCAGAAAATTTACAACCCAATATAGAATGATATCAACCCCGATGATATTCCAAAAATGTCCACAAAGAACAATATCTATAACACCCCAAACCCGGCCTAGAAGTTAGGCCCAAATCTAGCGTGTCATATTGAAGTGTTTTTCAAAAACCATGTTCTCATTGAAAACCCTTCTTACTACTCAAAACCTCTGGCCATTTTAAAACTTGTGAAACGTTAATTCCCTTAAAACCTTACTTGCTGTGAAAGCTTACTTTTAAACAGTTGCGAAAATGTGATATTTTCAAAACCAGTTGTTGTTTTGGAAAATCGTGCCCTACTTCTAATAGATATTAAGCATACTAAATAAATTTCCCAAGTAAAAAGTTAAGAAAATAAAAGGCCTTAATACAACCCAAATCAAAAACCAAAGTGCTTAACTAAATAAACGAAATAAGAAAACATGTGTAGTTGTGTGGCTGTCTTCGAGTCCCTCTACGACACCGATCCACCTAACGCTGGGGAATACCTACACAGTTAATAAACAGGGTGAGTTTACGAAAACTCAGTGTGTAATCCCCTTACTAGAGTAACAATCAAGAAATGTATGTAATTGAGAATCGGTCTTGGTGGAGCCCATTACAAGAATAAAGATAGTCCAGTTGAGAGCATACGTGGGCTAAAGGCCGTTACAATATCATTTGGGTCACAGCCCATAACAGAATCAATTGGGCCTAGCCCATCTTAGGCTTAATTGGGCAGAAGCCCACATTGCAATAATATCATAATAATATCATACATGTAATGCTGTGCAACCCACACCAATAATCCAACCGTTACACACCAAATCTGTCCCCCGGTACACATCATGTGGGGATATAAATATCGACCAACCCATCCGATACACATCAATGGTAGCCTGGTTGCAGTACTACCTTCATTGCAGCAAGCTGCTAATCAAATATTAGGCTTAATAGCCATCGGTGGATCCACGGTCGTCAAGCAACCATGCGATCCTCATATACTTCCTCCGTTCCATAATTCCCAACCCATGCAATATGTCGTGTATGTCATGCTCAATCATCACACGTGTATGCAGAATAACCATACTCAGTAACAGTATTTTAAACATATATTAAGGGCATATCAGTCATACAACCACAGTCAAGTCAATTAAAACGCAGTCATACATTCATAATTAAATCATTCAAATTCGAAGTCTAAGTCGGTCATTTACCCTCAAGGGCAAAACAATCATTTTAACCTACAGGGGTATGTCGGTCATTTTACACTACAATGGTATTTCAATAATTTTACACTACAAGGGTATTTCGATAATTTTACAAATCGGGGGTGTTTCAGTAATTTTACAAATCCAGGGCATTTAGATAATTTTACAAATCGAGGGTATTTCAATAATTTTAAAAATCGAGGGTGCTTCAAAAATTTTACAAATTGAGGGTGTTTCAGTAATTTTTCAAATCGAGGGTGTTCCGATAATTTCACAAATCAAGGGTATTTCGATAATTTTCTCTTCATTATGGGTTTATTACTTACCTTGGCCCGTTAACAAGTCCTCGGTGGCTAAAGTGAACAAATACTATGGACCAGGTAGGATTCCAGAGAAGAGGAGGTGAGTCATTAAGACCGCTTAAGTGCCAAGCTCTCCCTAGATCCAATCCTAAACATGCATATACCCATTACCACACCAACCTTATGACTCATCCACGGTCGCGATTAATTAATTATTTAAGTTTTATGTCTGCTTGAGTAGGTTACCAAAAACTATGTCCACGACCCTTTTACTAAACATTAACAGATCCACACTTATTCATTTGGCCCCTTTAGGCCCAATCTCGTTCACATGTTCCATCAGGCCCAATCACATTCATATGGCCCATCAAGCCCAATCACATTCATATGGCCCATCAGGCCCAATCACATTCATATGGCCCATCAGGGCCAACTACTTCCCACCTAACAATTAGATTTACACAAGGGGGCCCACGAGCCCATCTAGGCCCAGAACAGCCCCATCACACGAGAACGCTCGTGGCAGCTTTCAGCTTTTCCCGATTTCTAACAAAGAAGGGCTTGAATACACCCCTGTTTATGAGGACGCGCCGAAGTCCACGATCACCAACCGTGGCACATCTGCATTGGGTCTTAATCACCTATTTTTCTTTTTTACCAACTCATCTGGTTCGCTCTATTTAAAGCCAGCTTCTCACCAATTCCCATGTTAGCTTCCGATGTGGGATTACTTTCAACCATTAGGAAAATTTTTTATTTTGTTATGACCACTTCAACCACAGAGTTCCAGTCCAACTCCACCTCCTACACAGCTCAAACATCAAAATAAATACTCTATTGCGCATTCCAAGACTTGAACCTTAGAACTCACAGTTACACAACACGCCACCTTGCCACTCCACCATAGGCTCTTTCTGTTTCATATTTTATCCTCAATTAAATATAAGGTCTATAGGCCAGAGTCCAGGTTCCTTTAAAAGAAAAACTAAAATAAATTACAAGAGCCAAGACTTGAACCCAGGCTCCCTTACATCCTTAATGATGCCACAACCACTAGACCACAAGCTTCCTTGTGTCATATATTTACCACAATAATTTAAAAGGCCTTCATCCAAGCACCTAAGGTTTTATATACTTATTACCAAAATTTTTGCTAAAGCCTAGGTTTGAACCCAAGATTTCTCCAACACTTCTCAAGGCCATTAACCACTAAAGCAGACAATTAATTGTGTCATTTCCTTGTACAATTAAATGCTCATATACAACCTCCTTACGGACCCAAACTAAAGGCCCAATACTTCTAGGCCCAAATTCGAGGCGTTACAATATCACTCAGAAATTCTGAGATCCTCAGTAACAGAAGCAATATAACCTTCATGTATCTTTAACAAAACAATATCCATTAGAAACAAAATATTAGCATTATACAGATTCCACCGTCGACTTTCATATCCGCACAATGAAATAAATAAGAAAGAAAGACAGAGCAATGTCGAACATAACCCAAACATACCAACAATGTTTTCGTCTATTAATATGTTTAGCTAATGTTCTCATACGATAAGAATTCCTTCTAAAATTAAACAGTTACATATTTTTGAGGATACATGTAGACGTAGAATGCCCAGATGAAGTCATAGTAACTGACCGACTATAACCACTACACTCAACCATTAATATAATTCAAACATTATTCAACTGTCTAATTCTGTCATCATTAAGTTCATATTATCCCATCAATAATAGAAATTAATCCAGAGAAGCTTCCAATTAATACTTTCTTTAGATAACATACCTGAATAGGTCATTTAATAGGACTTAACTTCTTCTGTAACAATGACTTTGCATAATCTAAATAGTCTTCAAAACTATTCAATATCTCTTTTAATATTGCCTTAATTTGCTGATTCAATCTTTTTTCTGACCATATTATTTATCTTCCAAACACAGACTTCTGTAACTCCACACTCGTGAGCTTATTCAATTTAAATCTTACAGATTTCATTTTAACATTTCACTGATAAGGGGGTGAGGGTAGTAAAGCCTCAAATTTAACTTATACATAAATGCACATAACACATGCTATCACAAATAACCAATTCATTACTAATTTCACATTCTCAAATCATTTAATAATCATTTGCTTTTAATCACTTTTATTCTTGACACATAGTTCATATGCCAACTCAAATCACTATTTCACAATCAAAGCATTCATATAGCAACCATAAATCACATATCACAATTCATATACTCATATCATTTCATTCATATGAATCATGCCATAATACAAAGAAATTTCATGTTTCTTATATGGCTCAAATATTTATAGTCACTTGCTTATAAACTCATCACATTTTCAAATAGCTCACATAACAATTAATCATATATATAGATACATTTCTTTGCCAAATTTCATATAATTTCATACTTTTATGAGTCTCAACTCATCGTCAACACATTTTCACTTAAACATTTGAGTATTTATTTCCGCACTATCAGAATTAGCTCGGTTGGAAACCATTCTGTCTTATTAAAACAATTTTCGTTAGAGTCGGGAGATATCACACTATTGTAGGTTAAATGTGGCATGTATAGCTAGACTGACATATGCTATGGTAGTCCTAGAATCGACTAAACCATAGCTCTGATACCAACCAAATGTAACACTGCTAACTCGTGTCCGTCACCGAATTAGGGTTAAAAGGCATTACTGATCAAAATACAACTCAAAACAGACATTTATTTCAATTCAAGTACCAAATAATATAAGTAATTCAATACTGTTCATCTAGTATAATTTTTAAACCAATCTAACATGCTTCGATTCTATAATTTATACTCTTCCCAAATTAATATTCAAACATTATAACCAATGAATCATGGCAATCAAATGCTTAACTTATAACCAAGTATAAATCATTTCATATACCGATCATATTTTAAGACATCCATTCATATAAATCTATTTCATTAATTACTTTCCAAAAACACTATTTAAAATTATGCACTTCTTCATATTTTACTAAGTCAAGCCAAACCACATGATTTATTAAACATTAATATATATATACAGCATTAACATCACATAATGGTCAAGTATAAAATTTGGTTTTACTAAAATAATAACTACCAATTTATACATAAGAACTGGATCAAATCATACCATAATTACATAACCTCTTGAAAAATGAAATATCCAAAATACCTATCGGTCATTTACCAAATTCATAAATCTCATATATGGCACATTTTAAACTCAAGCATTTAACTTAACAACTTAATCATTAATTACCAAAATCACGAACAAAACATATCATAGGCATGTATAAATATATTTTACCTATTGTTAGCCAAATATAAATACACACCTTTTACTATTTCCAAAATACATAAGCATAATCGATCTTTAAACCATATATTCAATCATAAAATTTATCCTCTAATAATCCAACCAACCTCACAATATTGAATCAAAGCTAATTGTACCATTTACAACTGTACCAAAATGACCATCAAATAAATTACAAAACATGTTCATATTTTTCCATTGCAAACCGTATTTTAACAATCAATATGCAGGCTATCACACATACATAACTTAACTTATGTGAGCATATGTATTATATCAAAAACACATCATTTATCACGTTCAAACCTTCACATAAGACAAATTATACATCCAAAATAAATCAATAATAAACCACAACCGAAATACACCCATCAACTATATTTACCTCACTTAAGCCGAATTATATAATCAACTACCACAAACATATTTATCATGAAACATACCTCCAAATTAAGCTTATAACATGACCGAATAAATATATACCAACTTTAATATCATGATCAAGCCATTTTTCGCATGGCTATATACATACACAAATCAAAACGAACCATCTAAAAACTAGTCTATACATGCCACATTACCAAAACTCAAAGCTTTTATTTACCAAAGCGATAACCGGATAGTGTGATGACATCTCCCATGATTTCCAACCCGAGCAAGTCTCTGAAAATTTATAGACATAGGAGAAACACACAGAGTAAGCTTTGAAAGCTTAGTAAGCTAGTATCTTAAAATAAAACTTAACATAGAAAATAATTTCATTACAATGCCATAAGCATGATATACTATTACACACAACTTTTCTAAATTTTATAACAAGTTCTCATTTCAAATTATCATCATTCAATATTATACAATATAACTAGCTAACTGTAGCTTTCACAAGCTTATTCAATTCAATTCTCATATATCATTTAATTCACATTTTCATATAGCCAAATGAGCACATTATGGAAATTAACACATTTAAACATATATCTTTCTCATATAAATCCCATATCATCATCTATTCTCAAATTCATCTTTCATTCATATAGTATCTGACAATTTCACATATGTGGAAACACAAAAATTTACGCATTTTTACATACACTTTTTAGCATAAAATCATACTATTTCGATTAAATTCTTGTCGAAAAATAATTAATTTTATAAAATAATTCAATTATACTTAAATTATGAACATGATGAATTTTAGTTAATTTTATAATTAATTTTGAGTAATTTTGGTTATTTTCGACAGAATTGCGCAAAGGGTGAAAAATGGCTCGGTAGACACTACTTGAAGCACAAAACCGAGAAGCAATTTGAAGTATCAAGGCGAATTAATTTCTAGCCTAAGACTGTCCAATTATGTGTATTAATTCATAATATAATTAATTTTAATTTATACCCAATTTAATTTGGGCTAAATAAATTAATATTAATTAATTATGGAAAAAGTGGTCCAGTTGAACCGAACCGATTGAAGTGAACCGGCCAAAGATTGGGCAACCTAAAACCGGCCATATGCTGACTATTAGCTGATTAATTAAGCTTGCAAAGAAGCCCTTGAAGTCTTGTAGAAGTTGAATTCAAACCCCTCCACAATTGGTGGATTTTTGGATTTGCCCCAAGCCATTTTTAGCAAAGTTGAAAGCATCAACTTTGCCTCATAGGTGGTCGGGCAAGGTGTGGCTCTTTGGCTACTATTTTTAGAAAATTTCAGCTGCCACACTCAGCTATAAAAGCCCCCCTTGGCTGATCATTCAAAGCATCTCAATCATTCCTCATTCATTTCACAACAATTCTCTCCTCCCTCATTATTTTTCTCTCATTTTTCCATTTCAATTCCCTTGATCTTGTGTTGATTTCTTCCCTTGGAAAAGCGGTGTTCTTCAACCATTTTGGAGCAGAAATTGAGTTTTCATCGAAGCCTTGACCGGCGAGGACAACAAGAAGGAAGAACGGAGCAACCAAGTCAAGCCTCAAAAAACCACCGGATTTGATTCTTGTTCCCTACCTCTTTAATTTTTGTTGTTGTTATGATGAACATATCTATGAGTACTCATGTTGTTGGAATGGTTAATTTAATTAGCTTAGCTTGAATTTAATTCGTGTTGGGTTGATTGCATTTCATCTTCTTAAATTGTTAAAATTGTGTTTATGTTGTTTTAGGCCTCGGTAAAAATGCTTGATTAAGTAAAATCATGCCTAAGTTATTCTTGTGCTAGGACTGTGAGGTAACTAATAATTAATTATTTAAACAGATTGAAATTGTAATTAATTAACACATTACTTGATTAGTGCATGTTTATTCTTGCCTTGCATAACTTGCAAGATTATTGTGATTAAATTGTTTCAAGGTAAGGATACCTTGTACCTCACATAGTCTTTTATATGCTTGTTAGATTTAATTAATTGTTTGAATTGACATAGGTATATGCAAGAGATTAGTTCAGTTTAATGAGTATGTATGTGGAATAACATGTTTGCTTACTAGAATCTGTTTAGTCGGTTGAATTGACATAGGGATATGTCAATAGATGAATGGATTTTGGTATGTAAGTATGTTCATAAGTTACCAAATTACTGGGTTGCCGTGATTTTATTCGTAACAATATAAACATAAGTTTAATAATTCTAAGATGAGAAGTGTAATTAATCCAACACAATTATATCATCTTAATTAAATCTTATTTTGAAATCGTGCATTAGAAATTTTGTTTTACTTCATTTATTTATTTATTTTAATTTTCTTAAGTTTTTAATCACCCTCTTTAAACAAAATATTTTTCTTCACCAAAGTGTTTTAAATTGCATTCATAAATAATCTTGTTCACAGTCCCTGTGGGTATAATAACTCGACATTTACTTGTGATTTTATTACTTGTTGCGATTGTGTACACTTGCACATTTTCGTCATTCCAAGTTTTTGGCACCATTGCCGGGGACGGTTTTAAAAAAGTCATTATTTGTGAATTTGTTAGTTTACATTTTGGTTTATTTTTTTCTTTTAATTTTTAACTTAATTAATTTTTCTGTGATTATTTCAGGTGTTTATGAGTATTGACTGAATTATTGACCTATTCCCTGTAGACTGTGAGATAGAAATAATTTTCGATAGCAAAGAAGACAAGCAAATTAGAGGACGACCGAAGAGATGAACTTAAAAAATTCAATCCAAGGAAAAGGAGCAAACTCTGCTCAAAATCCTATCCTTATTGCTGATGATAGGGATAGAGTTTTACGATAGTATGTCGTGGCAGTATTTAATGATCTTAATCCAGGTATTAGGAGACCCGAAATTGAGGCACAACAGTTCGAGTTGAAGCCAGTCATGTTCCATATGCTTCAGATAATGGGCCAATTCAGTGGAATGCCTACCGAAGATCCTCACCTACATTTAAGACTATTTATGGAGGTGAGAGATTCTTTCAAGTTAGCCGAAGTACCAGAAGATGCATTGCAATTGAAGCTGTTCCTATATTCGCTGAGGGACAAAGCTAGAGCCTGGTTGAACTCATTGCCACCAGACTCAATTTCCACATGGCAAGAGTTAGCAGAAAGATTCCTTATGAAGTATTTCCCACCTAGCAAGAATGCTAAGTTGAGGAATGAGATCACTGCCTTCCAACAAATGGATGATGAATCCTTGTATGAGGCATGGGAAAGGTACAAAGAGTTATTACGAAAGTGCCCTCATCATGGAATCCCATATTGCATCCAACTTGAGACATTTTATAATGGTCTCAATGCTCACACGAGGATTGTAGTGGATGATTCTGCTAATAGTGCTCTCTTTTCTAAGTCTTATAACGAGGCTTATAAAATCATTGAGAGGATTGCCAGCAATAATTACCAATGGCCAACCAATCGAGCAGTGTTAGGAAGATGAGTTGCTGGAATACATGAAGTAGACGCTCTTACTTCACTCGCATCTCAGGTATCATCAATATCCTCAATGTTAAAAAAACCTTACTACTAATGGGTCTAACAGTTTTGCAGCACAGCCACAACCCAATTTGAAAGTATAGCTTGTGTTTACTGTGGGGAAGAACATTTGTTTGAAGAATGTCCATCAAACCCAGAGTCCATGTACTACATAGGTAACCAGAACCAAAATCGAGGAAGGCAAGGACTGCAATCCAATTTTTATAACCTATCGTGGTGAAACCACCCGAATTTTTCCTAGAGTAACCAAGGAGCTAGAGCCAGTAATACTTACGCCCAACCTAGATCGACCCAGCCACCAAGTTTTCCTCAACAAATTTAGAAACCAACCCAAGTTGAACCATCCAATGGCTTAGAAAATCTATTGAAGGCATGCATGGCCAAGAATGACGCCTTAATCCAAAGCCAAGCAGTTACATTGAAAAACCTAGAAAACCAAATGGACCAGCTTGCAACCGAACTCAAGAACAGACCACAAGGTACTTTACCTAGTGATACAAAAAAAATTCGAGGAATCCAGGAAAGGAGCATTACAAAGCATTAACATTGAGGAGTGGAAAGACAGTAGAGCCCAATACCATTGAAGCTCAAAAGAAGCAAGCTTATGCTCAAGAATTAGAGGAAGTTCAACCGAGCGTTGAAATTCCAGTTTCACAAGAACCAGAATCTACAAAACCCGACAAGGTAATTTTAGAACTAGCTAATTCTGATCAACTAACAACCTTGTCAGATGTAGAATTGTCACAGAAGACGAATCAACTAGTTCCAGTAAAGAAACCACCACCCTACCCTCAAAGACTTCAAAAGCAGAAGCAGGAGATTCAATTCAAGAAGTTCCTAGACGTACTCAAGCAACTTCATATCAACATCCCATTGGTTGAAGCACTTGAGCAAATGCCAGACTACATCAAATTCATGAAGGAAATCCTATCCAAAATACAAAGAGTCAGAGAATTTGAGATGGTAGCTTTGATGAAGGAATGCAGTGCATATCTTCAATATAAACTGCCCTCAAAATTGAAGGATCCTGGATGTTTTACCATACCTTACAACATTGGAGCAACATATTGTAATAGGGCACTATGTGACTTGGGTGTGAGTATCAACTTGGTACCTATGTCAATATTTAGAAAGTTGGGGATAGGTGAAGTTAGGCCTCCTACGGTTACACTTCAATTAGCAGATCGATCCTTAGCACATCCAGAAGGAAAAATTGAGGACGTATTAGTACGTGTAGACAAATTTATCTTCCTTTCTGATTTTGTTGTCCTAGACTTTGAAACAGACAAAGAAGTGCCAATTATCTTAGGAAGATCGTTCTTAGCAACCGGAAGGACCCTTATTGATGTGCAGAAGGCGAGCTTACTATGCATGTTTAGGATGATCAGGTAACATTTAACGTTTTTAAGTCTATGCGATTTCCTGACATAATTGATGATTGTTCTGCAATATCCGATTTAGAAGATTTAATAGTGGAGAAGGAGCTCAACTATGTGGAGGATTCATTGGAACAAATTTTGACATCAAATCCTCCGAATGATGAAGAGGAGGATGAGTACTTAGCTTTGTTAGAAGCTAATTAAAGGGGATTTATTCCGGAATCCCACTTTGAATCTTTGGAGTTAGAGGAAAGGAATTATGCCCAAGCAAAAGCGTCAATCGAGGAGCCACCTAAATTAGAACTCAAGGTAATACCTTCACATCTAAAATATGTTTATTCAGGTAATTCTTCTACTCTGCCTGTGATTGTTTTAGTAGAATTAACTACTGAGAAAAAAGAGAAACAATTTAAGAGGGCTATCAGATAGACCATAGCCGATATCCGTGGTATTAGCCCATCTGTATGCATGCACAAGATCATACTAAAAGATGGTGAGAAAAGGACGATCGATGGACAACAAAGACTGAACCCCATCATGGAGTATGTACTAAAGAAAGAAATCATTAAGTGGTTAGATGCGGGGATAATTTACCCCATCTTAAATAGTTCATGTGTAAGTTTGGTCCAGTGCATGCTAAAGAAAAGAGGTATCACGGTCATTGAAAATGAGAATAATGAGTTGATACCAACTAGAACAGTTACGGGATGGAGAATTTGTATCGATTATCGAAAGCTAAATAAGGCAACTATGAAAGATCACTTCCCTTTGCCGTTTTTGGACCAGATGCTGGATAGACTCGCGGGGTGAGACTACAACTATTTTCTCGATGGATACTCGGGGTATAATCAGATTACAGTAGCACCAGAAGATCAACACAAGACAATGGTACTTTTGCATTTAGACGCATTCCATTTGGTTTATGTAATGCACCTGCTACATTTCATATTTCAAATTGTATGATGTCTATTTTTATTGACATGGTTGAGAAGTATTTGGAAGTTTTTATGGATGATTTTTCAGTATTTGGAGATTCATATGATGATTACCTAGCCAATCTAGCCAAGGTACTAAGGCGATGCAAAGAAACAAACCCAGTACTCAATTGGGAAAAATGTCATTTCATGGTATGAGAAGGGATTGTTCTAGGGCATCGGATAACGAGACATGGAATCGAAGTAGATAAAGTAATGGTAGATGTTATTGAGAAACTCCTAACTCCAACATCTGTAAAAAGTGTTGGAAGCTTTTTGGGCCATGCCAGTTTCTATCAAAGATTCATCAAGGACTTCTATAAAATTGCTAAACCTTTATGCAATTTATTGGAGAAGGACTCGACGTTCAAGTTTGATGAGGAATGCTTAAAAGCTTTCAAAGATTTTAAGAGGCGATTAGTTACAGTACCCATAATAGTCACACTAGACTGGGATTTGCCATTCGAATTGATGTGTGATGCAAGTGACTTCGCGGTAGGAGCCGTTATGGGCCAGCGAAGGAACAAAGTTTTTAATCCCATTTACTATGCAAGTCAAACTCTGACAGGAGCTCATCTAAATTATATGGTAACAGAAAAACAGTTACTTGCTATTGTGTTTACTTTTGACAAGTTTCGATCTTACCTTGTAGGTACCAAAGTGACTGTCTATACGGACCACTCGGTAATTAAGTACTTACTCTCTAAAAAGATGCTAAGTTGAGGTTGATCCGATAGGTACTTCTACTTCAAGAGTTCGATCTAGAAATTCAAGCTCGAAAGGGAGTGGAAAATCAAGTAGCAGATCACTTGTCCAGATTGAAGCTACAAGAAGGGAACTCTTCTCTTATACCAATTCAAGGAACATTTTCAGATGAACACGTACTAAAGGTAAATCATGTCCATAATACCCCTTGGTTTGTTGATATTGCTAATTATTTAGCTTCTGGTTTGATGTCGATTGATAAGACGTATCATCAAAGGAAAAAGTTTCTTCACGATGTGAAGTACTATTTCTGGGAAGAACCATACTTGTTCAAGAAGTGCACAGATCAAATGATCAGGAGATGTGTGGCAGAAGATGAAGCACAAAAGATTCTATACCATTGTCACTCAGCTCCGAGTGGGGGACACTTCGGAGGTACTCGTACTGTGGCCAAAGTATTGCAAGCCAGATTCTTTTGGCCAACACTATTCAAGGACGCATACGCTTATGTAAAAAGTTGTGATCGATGTCAATGGGTCAGAAATGTCACCAGTAGAAATGAGATGCCTCGAACAAACATCATTGAGGTAGAATTATTCGATGTTTGGGGCATTGACTTCCTCAATCCTTTCCCTCTGTCTTTTGGTCACAAGTACATCTTGGTAACTGTAGACTACGTGTCTAAGTGGGTCGAGGCTGAAGTTTATACAACAAACGATGCTACGGTTGTAATAAAGTTTTTGGAGAAACATGTGTTCATAAGGTTTGGAACCCTAAGAGCTATTATCAGCAATGAAGGGTCCCATTTTATGAACATGTAACACCCCGAACCCGAGACCATCGCTGGTGTCGGACACGAGGGGTTAACAAGCCA
Source organism: Gossypium arboreum (assembly GCF_025698485.1). Classification (NCBI taxonomy): domain Eukaryota; kingdom Viridiplantae; phylum Streptophyta; class Magnoliopsida; order Malvales; family Malvaceae; genus Gossypium; species Gossypium arboreum. Next base: position 14,483,404 of record NC_069078.1, on the reverse strand, counting down.
AGTTCACTTGTTTTGCCCATCCATTTGACATTTCCAGTCAGGCTGGAAAACTGCGTCACTGTCGCCTTAAAAATCATATCTCGAGTTTCAAAACTCGGAAACTGGTTTTGTAAATTTTCCCTGAATTTAGACTCATATATTCATCCATGGATTTATTTCTAGAATTTTTGGTCGGGCCAATTGGTACAGTTTATTAGTTAAAGTCACCCATGTTACAGGGATCGACTGCTCTGACCTTCGCTCGGTATAACTTGAATATCTCTCTGTACAGGGCTTTAATGCCGGTGCCGTTTGTTTCTAATGAAACTAGACTCAAAATGGAATCTGTACATATAAGGTATGTCTCCTAATTATTTTTGGATAATTTATAGTAAATTTTTAAAGTTGCGACAGGGAACCCAGAAACCGTTCTGGCCCTGTCTCACAATAGCTTTAATATCTCTTAACATGCAACTCCTATGACCATTTCGTTTCTTCCATATGAAAATAGAATCATCAAGGTTCATTTACATAGCTTATTCACTATTTAATTCCATTCCTACGAATTTTGGTGATTTTTCACATTCACGTCACTGCAGCTGGCAGCATCTGTTTTAAGGTAGGTCTTACCTATTTGGTAGTCTCCATGAACCAACTAGTCTTGCCATACATAGGTTCATATATGATCATTTTAACCATGCCAATGGCTGATCATATGACCAACATTCCCATTTCCAAGCCATAGCCACATCATGACACCAAATATATACATACAAACCACAATTAGTCTAAGTCGATACTTCACTTTTACGAGCCATTTTCGCATGGCCGTACATATATACATCACAACATATTCAACCAACAAGGGTAGTCCTATACATGCCATTTCAAAGTTCAACCAAAATTTATACCAAAATAGAGGCGTGGATAGTGTGGATGACTTCGACTTTATTGATCCCGAATCCGATTGCTATCGAGCGAAATCTATAAACAGAGAGCCAAAGTAACGGGGTAAGCATTTTTTATGCTTAGTAAGTCTCAAGGAATATAATCAGCTCTAATTACAGCAATACATTCACATAGCCAAATGCATCATTTCATTAATACACATTCTTACTTCACACTTCATCATTATATACTTTCACAAAGTATCAATCAATTCAATAACTGAAATTCATTAGTCGATTGAGCGAATGTTGCTCAAACATGTCGACTTTCAATGCACATATAACGTACCTTATCCTTTGGGCTTTTCGAGTGTACTAATTGAATTCATTACAGCAACCAACACTCACCTCCAGCCCAAGATTCTTGAATATAACCGGATATAATCACGTGCACAAATGCCTTGGTCTTAGCCGGATAGAATAACTTCATACGAATGCCTTGGTCTTAGCCCGGATATAGCCACTAGCACAATTGCCTTGGTCTTAACCGGATATAATTTCCAGCATAATTGTCTTGGGCTTAGCCCGGATATCATTCAATTTCTCATGTACACATACATCAATAATCATTGGACATACATATTTCATTTTCAGTTACTAAGGCTCAAACGCACATATATTCACAAGCATATTCGCCTTGGGACTTAGCCGGTATCATTCAATTTCTCATACACACATAAATCAATAATCATACACATCCATACTTCATCTCACATAATTCAAGTAAGGTAACTTCTTGAGGACTTACTTCGGATGTTGTCGAACGGCTTTTTCGCTATTCGATCACCTTTTCCTTCCCTTGTCCAATTGTGGCCCTCTTAGCTCTTGAGCTAATTCAAACAAATTCAATTTATTAAAACCTCATTGTGCTTGCTTATGGCGAATATGACAAGGAGTTTAAATGGTCATATGGCCACTCTTTAGCTTGAATACACAATGGTCATGCACATTTTATACTACATCAAGCAATTCAAAACAATTTATTTGAGCATCAAGGAAAAGCTAAGGCCTTCAATAGGCTACCCAAGGCCGAATATTCATGTACATGTTGAGGTCAATTTTGCACTTAATACCTCACAAAAACAGCATGCATTTTACTAGTTAATGCTTTGCACATTGTGGCCCAAAACTTATAATATAGCATCAAGCACTTATATGTGTGCTAGGCCGAATTGTGCTTGCAATTTCACAAGCATTCTTCCACATCTTCTTCTTTAAACCAATATATTCATCACTTACTTCATAGCCAAAACATCATGTGCAAACATATATATACAATATGAGCATGGCGAATTTCAAGGTGTCCATAGCCATCGAAAAATACAAATTTTAACTAACATGCAAGAAGCATGAACCATGCCCATGAATGCATCATGGCGAATATGACAATCATGCTCCATTCAACTTCAATCATGGTTAAACACAAAAAGAAAACTCAAAATCTTACTCAAGAGTAGACAATCCATCATTGCATGCATCATCATCAAGCTTCACACTTAGCATGCAATGGCTTTATCACCATAACAACTTTGGCCAAATACCATTTCCATGGCATAACAAGGATTTGAGCCATGGCTAACATGCACATCAAATTAGCAACCAAACCATGCATGAAACTCCCAACACAACCTCATACATACCTTAATCTTGATGCAAACTTAGCCAAATCTCCTTCTAGGTCTCTTCCAACCCAAGCATGAAGCAAAAATCCTCCCCCTTTTCCCTTAGTATTTTCGGCCAAGAAGATGAGAAAGGATGAACAAATTTTTCTTTTCTTTCTTTAGGACATTCGCCAAAGTGTTTAGAATGGATGAACAATTTTTTTTCTTTAATGCTAGTCTTTATTTTATGACTTCCTACATACACCACTAGCAAAACATGTTGGAAACATGTTCCTTGCCCATAACCTTGTCATGGCCGCCACTCCTCCTTAGGAAGGGATTATTTGACATGCAACTCCACCTTTTGTTAACATGTACTAACAAGCCATTTAAAATTAGCCTATCATATTTCACCATGTTTCACTTTGATCCCTATTTAATACTTTCTCATACAAATGGGTAAAATTAGAGAATGAAATTTCCACATATGCATGCACACACATAGTAAGCATAGAATATAACAATTAATTATTTTATGACTTCGGTTTAGTGGTCCCAAACCATATTTGGCTAGGGTCTATTTTGGGCTGTCACAACTCTCCCCCACTTAAGAAATTTTCGTCCCCGAAAATCTTACCGGTAAATAGGTTTGGATATCGCTCTTTCATAGAATTCTCGGTCTCCCAAGTAGCTTCTTCTATCCCGTGCTTGAGCCATAACACTTTCACTAGCGGAACCCGCTTGTTTCGCAACTCTTTCACTTCTCGTGATAGGATACGAATCGGTTCTTCCTCATAACTCATATTAGCTTGAATTTCAATTTCTGATGGACTAATCACATGCGATGGATCGGATCTATAGCGTCGAAGCATTGAAACGTGAAAGACATCGTGAACCTTTTTGAGTTCAGGGGGCAAAATCAAGCGATATGCCACTGGACCGACTCGCTCTGATATCTCATATGGCCCAATGAACCTCGGGCTCAACTTGCCCTTACGGCCGAACCTGAGTATCTTTTTCCAAGGCGATACCTTGAGAAACACTTTATCACCCACCTGATACTCGATATCCTTACGCTTCAGATCCGCGTACGACTTCTGACGATCGGAGGCTATCTTTAGACTTTCACGGATTACTTTCACTTTCTGTTCAGCATCCCTAATCAAATCCACCCCGAAAATCTTGCTTTCACCGAGCTCAGTCCAAAACAATGGTGTACGGCATTTACGACCTTACAAGGCCTCGTAGGGTGCCATCTTAATACTTGATTGAAAGCTGTTGTTGTAAGTGAATTCAATCAACGGCAAATACCGTTCCCATGAACCACTAAACTCGAGGACGCAACATCTTAACATATCCTCAAGTATCTGAATTATCCGCTCGGATTGACCATCGGTTTGGGGGTGAAAGGCGATGCTGAAATGCAACTTGGTACCCAAAGCTTCTTGCAACTTTTTCCAAAATCGTGAGGTAAATCTCGGATCTCTATCCGACACGATGGAAATAGGCACCCCGTGTAATCTCACAATCTGAGAAACGTACAATCACGCTAATTTGTTCATCGAAAAATCCGTACGTACGGGGACAAAGTGGGCCGACTTAGTCAATCGATCTACCACGACCCAAACCGCATCCTTCTTACTTGCTGACAATGGCAGTCCGGATACAAAGTCCATTGTGACTCGATCCCATTTCCACTCGGGTATCGTGATTGGTGAAGTAATCTCGAAGGCACCGATGTTCCGCTTTCACTTGTTGACATATTAAACATCTCAAACAAAGTCGGAGATGTCTCGCTTCATACCATGCCACCAAAACCGACGTTTCAAATCATTCTACATCTTCGTACTCCCGGGTGGATTGCCATTCGGCGACAATGGGCTTCATTGAATTATCGAAATGAGTTCAATTCTTTGGGACACAGACGACTTTTGAACCTCAAACAATCGTCATCGTCGATTTGAAACTCCGAGTCCTTGTTCGAACACACGCAGCCGTTTTGCAACCAAGTCATCGTCGACTTTCGAGCTTCTCGAATTTGGTGTGTCAATAATGGTTTGGCTTTCAATTCAGCCACTAACATCTTGTCGGATCGGACGGACAAGTGCACATTCATCGCTCGTAAAGTGAATAACGATTTACGACTCAAGGCATCCGCAACCACATTCGCCTTTCGGGTGATAGTCAATGATCACTCATAATCCTTTAACACTCGAGCCAACGTCTTTGTCGCAGATTTAAGTCTCTTTGGGTCATCAAATATTTGAGACTTTTGTGATCCGAGTATACATGGCACCTTTCGCCAAATAAGTAATGTCGCCAAATCTTTAAGGCGAATACGATGGCGGCCAATTCGAGATCATGAGTCGAATAATTTTCTCATGTGGCTTTAATTGCCTCGCGCGCATAGGCCACAACTCGACCTTCTTGCATTAATACGCAACCTAACCCAAGTAGAGAGGCGTCGCTATAGATGACAAACTCCTTGCCGGACTCGGGTTGCACTAGAATTGGGGCTTTAGTCAAATAAGTTTTCAGTTGATCGAAACTTTTTTGGCATTTCTCCGTCCATTCGAACTTAACATCCTTTTGGAGTAGCTTCGTCATCGGCGTGGCTATCGTTGAGAAGCCTTTTACAAATCGTCGGTAATAATCGGCAAGCCCAAAAAGCTCGAACCTCGGTAATATTTCTGAGGCTCCCAATTAAGTATGGCTGAAATTTTATTCGGTCGACTCGAATACCCGATCTGAGATACCACATGACCCAAGAAGCTAACCTCTCTTAACCGAACTCACACTTCTTGAACTTAGCATATAATTGCTTATCCCGTAAAATTTGCAAAGACTAACCGCGGTGTTTAGCATGTTCGGTCTCATTTCTTGAATAGACCAAGATGTCATCAATGAACACGACTACGAATCGATCCAAATATGGTCTAAAGATCTGATTCATTAAATCCATAAATACCGCAGGGGCATTAGTGAGCCCAAACGGCATCACTAGGAACTCATAGTGACCATATCTCGTTCTGAAGGCAGTCTTGGGTACGTCCGAATCTCGGATTCGCAATTGATAATAGCCCGATCTCAAATCTATTTTCGAGAACACCGAGGCTCCCTTCAGTTGATCGAACAAGTCATCAATACGTGGCAACAGATATTTGTTCTTTATCGTCGCTTTATTAAGCTGACGATAGTCGATGCACAGCCGCATGGTTCCATCCTTCTTCTTCACGAACAATACTGGCGCACCCCAAGGCGAAAAACTCGGGCGAGCAAAACCTCTATCCACCAATTCTTGCAACTGAGCTTTCAACTCCTTTAATTCCGTTGGTGCCATACGATACGGAGCTATCGAAATTGAGTGGTACCGGTACCAATTCGATGCCAAATTCTATTTCCGAACAGTGGTAAACCCGGCAATTCTTGGGAAAACATCCGGTATTCACAAACCACGGCACAGATTCGGGTTTCTTTTCGATTCCTTGTCATCGAAAGCACGACGCAAGGTACACTTCGCACCCTTTTCTTACATATTTCGGGCCAACATCGGCGATATTACGGTGGCAACCCTTTAAGTCCGTATACTCAACCCGAATTATTTCATTATTCGCGCACCTCAAATCGATAGTCTTGCTCTTGCAATTTACAACCGCATCGTGCATGGTCAACCAATCCAAACCAAGAATAACGTCGAACTCATCGAACGGCAAAAGCATCAAGTCCGCGGAAAACAAGAACCTCGGAACACTAGGGACTTTTCTTGCACACTTTGTTGACAAGCACGTAATGACCCAAGGGTTTGACACCGAATTACAAACTCGAGAGACTCAATGGGCAAAGTCTTCTTTGGATGCTAAGGTTTCACATATATATGAATGAGTAGAACTAGGGTCAATCAAAGCAATCACATTTGTATTGAAAAGAGTGAAAGTACCGGTAATAACATCCGGAGAGGCAGCATCCTCGGCGTGCGGCGTATGGCATAAGTCCTAGCAGAGCACGAGCCTCGGATCGATGGTAGCATCTCTAGATCCTCTCGACCGCCACCGACATTGCCCATATTTCTAGGTGGTCTACCTCGGCGATGGTAGCACCGGGTTTGCACTCGACTTACATTACATTCATGCATCCTCGGGCAATCCTTCATAAAGTGGTCGGCCGATCCACACTTATAGCGAGAGCGATCACGAAACCAACAGCTCCCGAATGCCATTTGCCACAATGTGGACACTCGCCTCTCTCGCGATCATTTCCACCACCGCGATCGAGGTGACTCGTGTGGTCACAGGGGTCGATCGCGTCCTCGTCTAGAAAAGCCCAAACGCCTCTAGACCGGCTCACATCATCTCGAAATCTCTTCGATGCTTGTTGAAGAGACTTTCCGAGGACCTCTTTCGAATTCTCCAGTTCCCACATCAGCTTTTTGTTTCTCCTTTCTAAGCTCTTGACTTTACAAGCTCGCTCAACAAGTACTACGAACTCTCGTATCTCGAGGATGCCAACAAACATCCTTATATCATCATTCAGCCCATCCTCGAAGCGTTTACATAATAGCTTGGACGAAATGCATTCTCGCTGTCTGGCTAAGCCTCACAAATTTTCGTCAGTAGTCGATGAATCGACATCGAACCTTGCTTAAGATCAAGGAATTCCCTCCGCTTTTGGTCGATGAATCTTTGGTCGATATACTTTTTCAGAACTCGGTTTGAAAGAATTCCCAAGTCACTTGCTCTCTAGGCACCACAGAAGTCAGAGTACTCCACCAATAGTAGGCGGACTCGCGTAGCAAGGAGATGGTACACTTTAAGCACTCATCGGGTGTACAGGATAGCTCATCAAGCACCCGGATAGTGTTATCTAACCAAAATTCAGCTCGCTCGGCATCATCATCATCCGTAGCCTTAAATTCGGTGGCCCCATGTTTTGAATCCTATCGATTGGGGCTTACTTGACCTTATTTGGTCAGTCAACGGAGGTATTGTAGGTCTTGGGGTTGCATTTGTTGGGAATGGAGGTTGTGGAACACCGTGTTGGTTCGAATGTATTGATTAAACCATTCGTTCATCACACTATAAAAGGCTTGCCTAGCCTCGTCATTAGGATTGCTGGCCATAGGTTGAGAGTCCGGCGCTCTCCACATCATTATCGCTCGGTTGGGATCGGGATCCATTGCTATAAACAAACACACTCTCTATCATTCATCATTTAATGGCATGTATAGCTAGACCCCAAACACATCACGGTAGTCCTAGGTTGGGATCGGGATCCATTGCTATAAACAAACACAAAGTCAAAACTGCGTTACTGTCGCCTTAAAAATCATATCTCGAGTTTCAAAACTCGGAAACTGGTTTCGTAAATTTTCCCTGAATGTAGACTCATATATCCATCCATGGATTTATTTCTAGAATTTTTGGTCGGGCCAATTGGTACATTTTATTAGTTAAAGTCACCCATGTTACAGGGATCGACTGCTCTGACCTTTGCATGGTATAACTTGAATATCTCTCTGTACAGGGCTTTAATGCCGGTGCCGTTTGTTTCTAATGAAACTAGACTCAAAATGGAATCTGTAAATATAAGTTATGTCTCCTAATTATTTTTGGATAATTTATAGTAAATTTTTAAAGTTGCGACAGGGAACCCAGAAACCGTTCTGGCCCTGTCTCACAATAGCTTTAATATCTCTTAACATGCAACTCCTATGACCATTTCGTTTCTTCCATATGAAAATAGACTCATCAAGGTTCATTTACATAGCTTATTCACTATTTAATTCCATTCCTACGAATTTTGGTTATTTTTCACATTCACGTCACTGCAGCTGGCAGCATCTGTTTTTAAGGTAGGTCTTACCTATTTGGTAGTCTCCATGAACCAACTAGTCTTGCCATACATAGGTTCATATATGATCATTTTAACCATGCCAATGGCTGATCATATGACCAACATTCCCATTTCCAAGCCATAGCCACATCATGACACCAAATATATACATACAAACCACAATTAGTCTAAGTCGATACTTCACTTTTACGAGCCATTTTCGCATGGCCGTACATATATACATCACAACATATTCAACCAACAAGGGGTAGTCCTATACATGCCATTTCAAAGTTCAACCAAAATTTATACCAAAAATTCTAGAAATAAATCCATGGATGGATATATGAGTCTAAATTCAGGGAAAATTTACAAAACCAGTTTCCGAGTTTTGAAACTCGAGATATGATTTTTAAGGCGACAGTGACGCAGTTTTCCAACTTTGATTGGAAATGTCAAATGGATGGGCAAAACAAGTGAACTTGGCTTGTTAACCCCTCGTGTCCGACACCGGCGATGGTCTCGGGTTCGGGGTGTTACAGAACAAGTGGTTGAAATGGTTGTTAGATAAACATAGAGTGAAACACAAGGTCGCTACAGCTTACTATCCGCAGATGAATGGGCGGGCTGAACTGGCAAATAAGGAGATCAAAGGCATACTTGAAAAGGTAGTTTGCCTGAACCGACGAGATTGGTCCAAAAGACTGGATTATGCTTTATGGGCTTACAGGACAACATATAAGACACCTTTAGGGATGTCACCCTATAGGTTGGTCTTTGGGAAAGCTTGTTATCTTCCCTTGGAGTTAGAACACAAAGCTTACTAGGCCCTTTGACAACTCATCTTGGATCTTAAGATTGCTAAAGAGAAACAGATGCTCCAACTCAATGAGCTAAAGTAATTCCAAACGTTCTCGTATGAAAATGCCAAAATACTCAAGGAGAGACTTAAGAAATGGCATGACAAGCACATTCAAGTTCGAGAGTTTAAAGTAGGTCAGCAAGTCTTGTTATTTAATTCTAGATTAAAGTTCTTTCCAGGTAAACTAAAATCACGTTGGTCCAGTCCATTTCCGATTCATCACATCTATCCATACAGAGTTGTTGAACTCCAAGGTAAGGGAGGTAATTTTCAAGTTAATGCTTAGTGTCTGAAACACTATTAGGGAGATAAGACTGAACAGAATCAAACAACGGAATCAAATTTCGTTCATTCTATCAGATGTTTAAATTTTCTTATTTTCTTTTTCTAATAAATGATTTAGGGTATATTTTCGAGATTAGTATGTTTAAATCAATTCTGTCTAGGAGATTGGAACTTAAGTGGGACCGCTTGTGACCCCTCCAATTTTTCTTGGGAATTGATTTTAACATAATTTTCCGAGAAATTATTCCCTAAATAGAAAAATAATTTTTTAGTTTTTCAAATAAAGAGGTCAATGTCGACCTAAGTTTTAAATTGCAACTCAATTTCAAATTCTCATTAAGTCTAGGGACTTAATTGAATTATTTTCAAAATTTGGTTGCTCTATTAGTAAATAATAAAAACTAGATGCCTCTTTTTTTAAAATATTTTCAAAAGGCTTTTAGAATAAATGTTTTTAATTCAAAAAAGATAATAATTATTAATATATAATTATATCCATTATAATATATATTAATTATTATCAACTTATTATAGAGTTAGGATTAGTGTTAATTTCATCATATTTTATTTGAAAAGTTTTTAATAATAATAAGATGATAATCTTTAATATATAATTATATCTATTATAATTTATATATTAATTTTTATCAATTTAGCATAGAATTAGGATTAGTTTTAATCATATTTCATTTTGTTTAAATAAATTAATAGCATTAATAAATTAATATGCATATATTTAATTATTAATTGTTGTTAACTTGGATTAGAATTAGAACTTAGAGTTTTAATTATTAAATTTCTCTAAGAATTCTACTTTAAGTCTTATTCCTTTCATTATAAATACTACCTTCTCCATTTATTCATCACTAAAAATCCCAAACACCAAAACCCTTAAAGTGCTACAAGCCCCTAGCCTAGCAGCCATTCGGCCAGCAAGAAACTAGCAGCCCAGCTCCATCGCACACGCTGAGCACACCTGCCCCCATCACGCGCTACATTGCGCTCCCCATCCTGCTCCAGCACCTGCGCACTTTCAGCTCTAGCACTCACTAGACCCGCACCTTGGCACTGCATCTGCTCCAGCTCCAGCGTGTGTGTGCCTAAGCTGTTGCCCACTCTGCTTTGTAGACTACTGCCTGTGCAACTCATCGCACCAAGCCTGTGTCGCTTCTTGCTCTTGCTCGACGAGTCTGCTTGCTGTCCGACACTTATGCGGCACACACCTACACCATGCCTTTAGCTGAAATCTTCCAACCCACCTTAAATTGACCTCTTTTGTTTATTAATTATTTTTAGGAGTTTTGAGTTTAATAAAAAAAGGTGGTAAGACAATTTGTTTTCTCCTAAATTTTAATTTTATTCAATTATTTAATTTTTCAGTTTACTGAATTATTAATAAATTTTGTGAATTAAATTTTTGAGAAAATAATTTTTCCCATATTTTGTTCAGGTTAATCAATCTTCGCAAGAGAACTCGTGCTTGTGCCCAAATTGATGAAACACAAAACAAATTCCATTGTGAAGAAGCCAAAGCAAGATATGAGAGTATCTTCAAAAATCAACAGATGCATCCAGATAAAGGCTTTACATTGAAAGAGAGCAACTACAAAGACTTTATGGCACGTATTCATCAAGTTGCTGAAGCCCTCAATTGGGAATTGTTTTGTGAAAAGAGGCCTAGTGTGGATGAGGAACTAGTTTGTGAATTCTATGCGAATTTAACCTCAAGCAATTTGATAGAAGTTCCAGTTCGCAGAATCAAGGTACCAATAAGTTCAAATGCTATTAATGAGTTCTTTAAATTACCAGATTTCGAAAATGATGAATGTTCTTCTTTGATGAGCAACATCAAGCCTGAAAATTTGTAAGAAATTCTTGAGGAACTTACAATTTTAGGTTCTAAATGGACTGTGTCAAAGCAAGGAATCCACACTTGTCAAAGTGAATCTTTGACACCACTTGCAAAGGTATGGTTCTATTTCATCCATTTCAGCCTTATGCCTAGTTCGCATGGGACTAAAATCTCGTTAGAGTGAATGGTCTTATTATATTCGATTTTAACTGGAAAGACCATTGATGTGGGAAAAATCATCCTACGAGAGATGAGGAATTGTGCCACTAGATGTTCTGGCCCCGCTTATTTCCCCTTTACGATAACAGTTTTGTGCTTAAAAGCTGAGATTCTTGCAAACATAAAGAAGACAGGGTATAGCCAGGGCACAATCATAGATTGGGACCTCTACCGAGTAGCTAGAGATTTTATTCTACAGCAGCGAGTTGAAGAAAGCAAGGATCCTGATGAAGAGGAAGAAGATCCCATAGAGATTGAGCCAATACAATCGGCTGAAGTCCTTGATAAGCTGGAACCAATAGAACCAGAAATTGAGCCCGATGACGAAACTTCAATATTTAGAGCTCAACCGCCTAGCCTAGATATTCGAGATGAATTGTCAAAGTTGATGGACATAATGCAGCATATGCAATGGCAGCAACAAGCTTACTGGAGATACTCAAAAATAAGGGATGACTCGATGAGAAGTGCTCTGAAGAAAATTTACAATGACCCATTTATTTTTGTGCCTAAATTTCTAGATTTTATGTTTGAACCATGGAGTCCATTATTGAAGAAGAAGCAAAGCAATTCATGCAAAGGCGATAGTGATGGAGCAAAAAGATGAGTCAAATTCGTAAGGGTCTGCAAATAAATAATGGGGGGATCTTAACTATATTTTATTTCTGTTCTTAGGTCATTTTAGGATTAAGTTGATTAGGAATTTTTTTATTTTAAATTAAGAGAGGAAAATAACTAATAAAATTTGAGCAAGTTATGAAGTATAAAGTGTGGCAATGGGTATATACATGTCTAGGATTGGATTTAGAAAAAAGCTTAATTGACTCACCTTCTCCTTTCTAAAATCCTACTTGGTGTATAGTATCTATTCACTTTAAACAATGAGGACATTATTCATTTTAAGTTGGGGGGACCGAAAATTTGAATTATATCCACTTAGAATAAATTTTTCTGTTAATTATGATTAGGATATATTTTGTTCAATAATTTGAAATTTTGTTAAGTATGTTAAACTTTAGTATGAATAAAGTTCTATTATTTCAATGAATTGTTATGTTAGCTTAATAATTATATAAATGTATTTTTAGTAAATCATGCAAATCACACCATAAAATTTTAGTTCCTTACGAAAGTTAGGCATGCATGAAAGTTTAAGTCTTTAGAATTGACTTAGTAGTTTCTTGAGGCAAAATCCTAGGAAGCATGGAATGTTGGAAATGATTTAGGCAACTTTTGTTTGGACCGTTTGAGCCTTTCAAGCCAACCATGATGAAATTTTATCCTTTGAAACCCAACTTTGAGACTATATGGCCTAATTTTATTTGAACCTTGTAAATTTAGCCATCATTTCTCTCTTAACTATCTCAAAATTGTCCCAAACAGTAGACTCGATACTATTCCAAGTATTCATTGAAAATAAGTTTGAGAGGAGTTGAAAAGAAGTATAAAATGCTCTTAAAATTGTGGTACATTTAGGAAAATGCTTGTGTAGAATTTTAAAAAAAAAAACATATGTACCTAAAAGAGAATGTACAAAAGAGCATATGAAAGCAAAGAAAGTTGGTGCATTGAAGGTGATTATTTTGAAGTCTGATACAAGCTAAGTCTAAGGTTTAAAAGCCTAAAATTATCTATCTTTTACCTACCCTTAAGCCCAGCCATGTTACAACCTTGTTAAAGACCTATTGATTCAAAAGTTCCAATGCTACCTACATTAGTGTAGAGAAATTACTGCGTACAACATATGAAGACATAAGTTAAACTTTATTAGGAAGCATTTAGTCTAATTTCTACTATCATAATAGTTGTTGAGATTAATTTGAACAATATGTATAATTAAGTAGCATAACTATCAAATTTCTTGTCTTTGAGTATAAGTATATTAAATTCATAATTTTGGGGAAAATGTTGTTCTGAAGTTTTTCAAAGGTGTTTTCAAGAAATTCTTTTCAAAATTTGTGCATTACTCGAGATGAGCAACGAATTAAGTTTGGGGGTGTGGAAACATGAAAATTTACGCATTTTTACATACCATTTTAAGCTTAAAATCATACCGTTTCGATTAAATTCTTGTCAAAAAATAATTAATTTTATAAAATAATTAATTATACTTAAAATATGAACATGATGAATTTTATTTAATTTTAAAATTAATTTTGAGTAATTTTGGTTATTTTCGACAGAATTGCGCAAAGGACGAAAAATGGCTCGGCAGACACTGCTTGAAGCACAAAACCGAGAAGCAATTTGAAGTATCAAGGTGAATTAATTTCCAGCCTAAGACGGTCCAATTACGTGTATTAATTCATAACATAATAAATTTTAATTTAAACCCAATTTAATTTGGGCTAAATAAATTAATATTAATTAATTATAGAAAAATGGTCTAGTTGAACCGAACCGATTGAAATGAACCGGCCAAAGATTGGGCAGCCCAAAACCGGCCGTATGCTGACTATTAGCTGATTAATTAAGCTTGCAAAGAAGCCCTTGAAGTCTTGTCAACGTTGCATTCAAACCCCTCTACAATTGGTGGATTTTTGGATTTGCCCCAAGTCATTTTTAGCAAAGTTGAAAGCATCAACTTTGCCACATAGGTGGCCGGCCAAGAGGTGGCTCTTTGGCTGCTATTTTTAGAAAACATTAGCTGCCAAACTCAGCTATAAAATCCCCCCTTGTCTGATCATTCAAAGCATCTCAGTCATTCCTCATTCATTTCACAACACTTCTCTCCTCTCTCATTCTTTTTTCTCTCATTTTTCCATTTCAATTCCCTTGCTCTTGTGCCGATTTCTTCCCTTGGAAAAGGGGTGTTCTTCAACCATTTTGGAGCAGCAATTGAGTGTTCATCAAAGCCTTGATTGGCAAGGACAATAAGAAGGAAGAACGGAGCAACCAAGTCAAGCCTCGGAAAACCACCGGATTTGATTCTTGTTCCCTATCTCTTTAATTTTTGTTGTTGATATGATGAACACATCTATGAGTATTCATATTGCTAGAATGGTTAATTTAATTATCTTAGCTTGAATTTAATTCGTGTTGGGTTGATTGCATTTCGTTTTCTTAAATTGTTAAAATTGTGTTTATGTTTTTATAGGCCTCAGTAAAATGCTTGATTAAGTAAAATCATGCCTAAGTTATTCTTGCGTTACGACTGTAAGGTAACTAATGAATTAATTATTTAAATGGATTGAAATTGTAATTAATTGACAGAGTACTTGATCAGTGCATGTTTATTCTTCTAAGGTAGCTGAAGGTTAAATTAGCAATGTATTTGGCGATATTATTGCCTTCCATAACTTGGAAGATTATTGTGATTAAACTGTTTCAAGTTAGGGATACCTTGTTACCTCACATAGTCTTTTATATTCTTGTTAGATTTAATTAATAGTTTGAATTGACATAGGGATATGCAAGAGATTTGTTCAGTTTAATGAGTATGTATGTGCAATAACATGTTTGCTTACTAGAATCTACTTAGTCGGTTGAATTGACATAGGGATATGATAACAGATGAATGGATTTTGGTATGTAAGTATGTTCATAAGTTAGCAAATTACTGGGTTGCTGTGATTTTATTCTAAATATAAACATAAGTTTAATAATTCTAAGATGAGAAGTGTAATTAATCCAACACAATTATGTCATCTTGATTAAATCTTATTTTGAAATCATGCATTAGAACTTTCTTTTACTTCAGTTATTTATTTATTTTAATTTTCTTAAGTTTTTAATCACCCTCTTTAAACAAAATATTTTTCTTCACCAAAGTGTTTTAAATTGCATTCATAAATAATCCTTTTTCACAGTCCCTGTGGGTACGATAACTCGACATTTACTTGTCACTTTATTACTTGTTGCGATTGTGTACACTTGCACATTTCCGTCGTTCCAATATGCAACTTTATAAATCACATCTTTTACATTTGTTCATATTTCCTTTGCACATAATCACATTTCATTTCCAAATATGGTATACCTTTCAATGTACCTGAATCGGAATGTCATTCATTTAATCACTTATTTCTCAGAATGCCCGTTGAATCATACAAAATCAAATAGGATATGTGGATAGCTCAGAAGGCTCGTACAATGCCAACGTCCCAGACGTGGTCTTACATGTAATAAAATATCGATGCCACTATCCCAGATAGGGTCTTACACAAAATCAAATACGATGCCAATGTCCCAGACATGGTCTTACGTAAATCTCAAATCGATGCCAACGTCCCAGGCGTGTTCTTACATGATAACACATATCAAAATCCTATGTCATGACATATGTATCCTAACTATTCCTATGGTTCATACGGGACTTTTAGATATCATCGCATTGTCGATGCTTTCTTGTATTCATATTTTCTCATTCTCGAACAATTCATTATCATAATAACATATATAACTTATTCAGAATACATATATATACACATTCGGCATTGAATTTAATCATACAAATAATATGCAATTATAACATGATTTCATAACATCTATTAATATACAAACTTACCTCGTTCACCGATGATTATTCCATAACCTTCTCTTTTCCCAATTTATAAATGATTTATTTGTTTCACAATCAAAACATAATAAATAAATTTAGTACTGACTCAAATATCAAATCAAGTTGAATTCAAACCATTCTATCATTTAATTACAATTAGTAAAAGTATTTTTATTCCTCACAAATGGTCAACAGAAACATAGTCATTATCCAATATGGACAATATAAATACAGTAGGAATTTATAATAATTTATGAAACCTAAAAGAAAGTCTCAAAGACTTACATATTTGGATAACATTAAGATACTCTTTAATAAATAACATTAATACACTAAATTAAAATATGACAGTAGAATTGGGTATTTAATATCAATTTAGACAGCATTTAAAATCGCATCCCAACAGCCCAATTGACCCATCGAAACAAACTTTAATAATAATTAACAGTTAACTTATTATTGCAGTATATATTAATCACTAATTACACTCTTTAACAATTTAAACAACATTAATCGGTATTATCATCACCTTTTTCTCCTGTTGTAACAAATAATCCAAAAACCGCCCAAACTATATAAACATGTGGCTATTGATCACTACTTAATCAACTCATTAACTAACACTTAAGACATAAATTCTGTAGCATTTACTCTACTTTTATCCTCATTTAATAATAGTATCAAACACTTCTTTTCTCAAGTTCAGACATATTAGTTACATCACTATATATTCATTGGCAACTTCAACCATTATTAACATAATTTAAAGTCACTCAGACTACATTTATTGACATCTAAATAACAATTTACTGCTGCATTATTACACCAACAGCAGTTCATAAAACATCATGCATACACCATGATCGAACAGTAATAGCAGAACAGCAATTAACAATACTAATAGGGATAAAATTCGGACAGCATCTAACAGTTTCCCCAATTCACAAACACAAAAGAATAAAAGTTTAAAGAAAACTTGCTATATTTCCCAACACCGATTCTATCTATTCAAATTTTGTTTCTTCTCTCTCATATTCGGTCAAGCCTAAATCAATAATTTAACCAAAATTCATCAATGAAAAGATATAGGCAAATGAGAGTTTAGAAGAGTTACCCTACCACTTCAAAATTTTTAACTTCAAAGTAATTAATTTCATGGTTTTCCACTACATGCAGCTGACCTCCTCTCAAGCTTCCATACTCTCCTTCATCCTTATTTCGGTTGAAGAGAATGAAAAGGATGACCACTATTATGACTTTGTTTTATTTATTTCTTATTAATATACCATTTACTATTTTAACCTTTATAATTTAATTAGAAAACCATATAACATAAGCCCATAACTGTCCCTGCTATAGTTTATGGCCAAATTACAACATAAGGACCCCATCTTTAATTAATCAAAGCAATTAAGCACTTTAGCAATTAGAATGCTACTTTTAAAATTTACGCGATTAAGTCCTTTCTATAAGATCGAGCAGACAAACGATAAAATTTTCATATGAAAATTTCACATATATCAATTCACATACTTTAAGCATGGAATATAATCTTAAAATATTTTTCTGAACCGGATTCGTGGTCCCGAAACCACTGTTCAGACTAGGGTCTAAACCGGGCTGTTACAATATGACATGCCTTGTTTTTAAAATAAATATTGTAAAACTATTTCAAGAATGAGGAAAACACCTAATGGTTAAAAGAAATATGAGAAAGCATGGAAATTAAATGAGGTCCCAAGTTCAAATCTCTTCCCTTGCAAAATAATTAAATTTTGCAAAATCCCTTCTTCTTTTTTAATGTGTGTGCCATCCATACCCTTGAACCCTAAGTATAAATATAACATTTTATTGTATTTTTCAGCCTTTAATTCAAATTTTACCTACCCAATCCATTCACCCACTTCCTCTCCTCTTTTCTCTTCAATTTTCTTTCTTTCTCCCATTATTGTTGTCGCCTACACCTAGTTTTACCATTTCTTTCTTCTTTTTCTTTTTGTCACAAGATTTGTTAACATATTCTCCACCATATTTCTGTTATTTTTCCTCATTAATTTCAGCCTCAAATCTAAAATCTTGAACTCCAAGATCGATCTCGAACATTGCCAAGAAAGTGCCATTGCCATTTTTCTCGACTAGCTTGGGTAAGGTATCTTCTCTCTTCAATTTCCTAATTAATATTGTCCATTAAGAACCAAAATTTGTAGATCTATAATTTGGGGGATTTTAAATTATTTCAAAGGTAATTTTCTAGAATTTAATGATATCTAAAACCATTTTAAAATTTAGCCCCAATTTTGGCCACTATGAATGGTGGTGCGTGCGCCTATGTGCAAGAAAGGGGACTGTTTTGTTTCTTGGTTCTTGCCTATTTTTTTCTAGAATTAATTTGAGTTCTTGAACCCTCCTAATCATATTTGAAACTCATTCCAATTAGGTAAAAATTTTCTTGATTGATTGGCCATTCAGATCCAACAATTCTTGAAGCGTAAGTGCAATTAAGGGTAACTAGTTTGTTATTTCAACATAGTTGTTGGGTAAAGATTATGATTTGATTAAATGAAATAATTTAATAATTAATTAGATACTTATTTTCCAGTATATTATTGAATTAGGTGCTGAGCCAAATGCCCCAAATCAATTGTAAAGGCGAAGAACGATTGTATGTACGATTTGCATCGATACAGTGTAAGGAATCTAACTAGTTTGGATTCATATAATAGTTATAATTTCAACGATTGGTTTGAAATCATAAGTGGGTGTTTTGGGGCTGGTTTAATGGTAAATTTATTGAATTCATACTAAATTTTGGTTTAGGTTCATTTAAGGAATTATTAAAGAAAATTGGAAGATCTGCTAATGTGTTGCGAGGAAGCAAAAAATAAGGTGTGGGTCCTAAACTAATAAAATTGTTTAAAAATGTTAAATATCATGTTATATTTAATAAATTATTTTACTAATTGGATTGGCCTAATAGTCAAATTATTGATTTTGTGAGTGGCCGAACCAAGTATGTTTCGAGCCTTAAAATACTAACATGTTGGAAAAATTGCTAGATTGATAGTATGATTGTTTGATTGAGTTTGTAATTGCATATTTGAGTTAAGAGATATGAGAATGTTTGACTGAATGATATAATGTGTTGAGATATTAAGCTTATGTATGATTTAAATGCATGAGATATTTTTTATATTGTGTGTTGAAAAGGGTGCTAGTTATGCACAATGAAAATTCGTAAAGTATGTGAAACTGAATGATATTGATTGATACCAACACAATGATAACTTGAAAGATTGGAACACTGTTTCCATTTACTGAAAGTATGTGATTATTAAGGACATGCTGAGCATGTCAAATAAAGGTGAAAAGTATTGAGATATAATTATGTTTGAGATTGTGTGACATATTGCATATGCATTGGGTTGAGATTTTGTGGTTGACGGAGGAGTTCCGTGGAGTACCGGCGGCATATTAAGTCTGTATTATTCGTGTCAGTGCACTGCACCTGGAGTACCGAAGGGACTGTCGATTTTATCGCATATTATATGTTATTGGTGGTTGTGTCGCACTATTTGATATCCGTTAGATTTTCTGCACTATAGATTATTCAGTGGTTTTACCACATCAAGCTATGCTCATAATGTTTTGGAGTTTGGCAGATAGGTTCTGGGGAACTCGTGGTGTGTAGCGGATGGTATGGGTAGGAACTTTTTTTGTATTGCATCATGTGTATGACATATTCGAATGTTATTGATTTATGCTACGAATTGTACTTTATTGTATTGAATGGTGACGAAATTAATGATTGTTACTCGAATGAATGATGGTCTATGCTCATACACCATTTGACATCAATTTGATAATGGCTATGTAATGACATGAAATTCCTCTGATGGTTCTGTTTTCTTCTATTATTGCTAATATGTTTCACTGTATTTAATGTTTTTTCCCGTTTAATTAATTATTCGACTCACACTGAGCTTATTATTATTATTATTATTATTTAATTAAGTATTATTAAGTCTTTATTGGTTTTAGCTTGTAATTTTTAATTATTTCTAGTCTATGGCTTGGTAACTTTTCTTTTGAGAATTTTTGCATGCATGAATTACTCTAGCATAATAATCGGATAATGCATTATATCAGGCTTAAGTAAAATTTCATATTGTTCCCTAGTTTCCACTAATTGCAAATGAACTGTTTTTAAAAAATAAATTGATAAGGCAACTAAGTTTCCAAAATGACTTGAAAAATGGTTTTTTTACTGCATTAGTTTAACTTTGAGTTTTTTTTTAAAGAAGAGCGAGAAGCAAAAGGTTTTTCTAAACCAACACTGTCAATAATAAAATGAATCCTAAGCATACATAACCTAATGAATGAATTCTTTTAAGCTAACTCAAAGTACAACTACGGTTTTATCTAAAATAAGTTTACTTAAAATCTTCAAAAGTAATGAAAATTAGCTTAGCCATTTTAGTGGCTAATGTAGCCTTCACAATCTAGCCATAACGTCTAGGCTGGGTTTGACAGGTTACATTTAGTGGTATTAGAGTCTCGGTTCAAAACCTCGAACTGAGTTTTTAAATCTACTCAAGTAAGTCTGCATGCATGCATGAAAAAGGGGAAATTTGAAAAAAACAAGCCACAAGAATTTTAAAAATGATATTCTACAAAGAAAATCAAGTCTTAGACTCCAACGACAGTTGCCATAAAAAGATGATGTTAAGTTATAGGTAAACACTTGAGGTGTATTACTATAGACATAGAACTAAAATAGTTAGTATTTAACTTTTTCTTTGAAACTGTAATATAGAAAACTGAAAATTGATTGAAGTTAGATAGTGATCATTTTTTCTAAAATTGTATACCAAATTTAAGATCATAAGATATATAATGAAAAAACATAGAATGAGGGACAACGGGGATCAACGCTGAGCTACCCAATTTCAGTCATTTGCTTCTTAAGGAATTTGTGCCTACTTCTAAAGGTGAAAACCAAGAGGTTGGGGATGATGTAGTGCCTCAAGCGATATTGGGAGTCCTAGAAAGGGTTTTCAAGGTTACGGTTGAAAGGAATAATATGGAGGAAGAGACTAAATGCTTCGAGTGCAAAAGAAAGGAAAAGAATAAAGTTTGGAAAAGTAGAGAGTCTACTTCCACTGGACCAAATTCGCGACCTTTAAAATGGGCCAGATGAGTTAAACCTCAACAAAAAGTTGTAGTAGTTATTATTGGAGAAACTACTACATTAGCTAAGGTTCTGATTTGTAGATATTGTGGTAAACGTAATCCAGTAGAGTTTCTGTTAAAATTGGGAATTGGGGTAGGGGAATCTGTTAGTAACGTTTCCTTAATTAGATATGCAAGATATATGTTGGGAATTTAAGGAGACGCATTGTTTGGAATTGTGTTGGAATTAGAGTTGTTCATAAAAAGCTTGGTGGCCTGGTTTGAAGGAAAAGCGGTAATAGATTTTGCGACTAAGAAAATTTCGAGGACGAAATTTCTTTAAGGAGGGGAGAATTGTAACATCCCAAAAATTAGGGATTAGTAGAATTGGGTTTGTGAATCGAGAGAGAGTGGTCATGCCTTAACTTTTGAAATTTATCTATCCATTTTTAGGAAAGAAATGAGGTATTGGTTTGTTGGTTAAGTGTTAGTGAAATGTTCCTTGAAACCCAAGTTCAAATCCCTTCTCTCTCACCATTTTTTTTATTTTGCAAATTTTGCCTTAAACCTTAGTATGTGGCATGCCTTGTTCTTAAAATAAATATTGCAAAATTATTTCAAGAATGAGAAAAAAGCCTAATGGTTTAAAGAAATATGAAAAAGCATGGAAATTAAATGAGGTCCCAAGTTCGAATCCTTTCCCTTGTGAAATAATTTAATTTTGCAAAATCCTTTTTTTTAATGTGTGTGTCATCCATACCCTTGAACCCTAAGTATAAATATAAAATTTTATTGTATTTTTAAGTCTTTAATTCAAATTTTACCTACCCAAGTTGTTTGCCCACTTTCTCTCCTCTTTTCTCTTTAATTTTCTTTTTTTCTTCCATTGTTGTAGTCGGCTACACCTAGTTTTACCATTTCTTTCTTCTTTTTCTTTATGCCACAAGATTTTTGAACATATTCTCTACCATATCGCTATCATTTTTACTCATTAAAATTAGCCTCATATCTGAAATCTTGAACTCCAAGATCGATCTCGAACATTGCCAAGAAGGTGCCATTGTCGTTTCTCTCGACTAGCTTGGGAAGGTTTCTTCTCTGTAACACCCCAAAACTGGCCCAGATGTTATGACCGAATCAAGCACATCACATTGAAGTGTTTTAGCAAAAACCTTGTTTTCATTGGAAACACTTCCTTAAAATGAAAAACCTTAATTACTTTGTAAAATCTCTTTTCAGCTGCGGAAGCTTTATTTAGAACGTATGATTTTATGAAAACTCGTCATTTAAAAATTGAGTTGTGGAAACATAGTATTTAAAAATAGTTATGGTTTAGGAAACCACGTCCTACTTCTAATAAATATAAAGTATAAAAAAATGAAAATAATCCTAATTTGAAATATTAGCCAGAGGAAAGACCTTGTTACAACCCAAATCAAATAGAAATAATTTAAAATCAATATATTAAAAATTACATAAAGACTAAGTCTAAACTTTCTATGCTAGTTGGCCACCTCCGAGTCCCTCCATTCATCGAACCTCCTTCTGAGGATCACCTGAAAAGTTTAGAAGAAGGGGGGTGAGTTTCTAAAACTCAGTGTGTACAACCCTTAATGGGTATAAAGCAATCGTTAGTCATTTTGGGCTAGAGCTCAATTCAATAACGGTGGTCTCTGGGCCTTAGCCCAAATTAGCATCGATTGGGTCGAAGCCCACATCGCAATAATATCACAACAATATCATACATGAAATGCAATGCAGTGCAATCCCATCCTAATAATCCATCCGCTACACACTAGCTTCGTTCCCCGACACATCATGTGGGGATATAAATATCAACCCACCCAACCAATACACATCCATGGTAGCCCGGTTGCGGAACTACCTTCATTTACACATTAGGCTTAAAAGTCGTCGGTGGATCCACGATTGTTAAGCAACCATGCGATCCTCATATACTTCCTCCGTTCTATAATATCCAACTCATATGAAACCTAAGCAGAATATCATATGTATGCAGCAGATATGCATGTCACATCCATAAAACTTACATTCAACACCTAGGGGTATTTCGGTCATTTTTTCCCTTAGGGGCATTTCAATAATTTTCTTTTTATTATGGTTTTCAGTTACCTTGGCTCGTTAGAAAATCTCGTGAGCTAAGATGAACGAATACTATGCACCAGGTAGGATTCCATAGAAACATTCAACACTTAGGGGTATTTCGGTCATTTTTTCCCCTAGGGGCATTTCAATAATTTTTCTTTTTATTACGGTTTTCAGTTACCTTGGCTCGTTAGAAAATCTCGTGAGCTAAGACGAACGAATACTATGCACCAGGTAGGATTCCAGAGAAGAGGAGGTGAGTCATCAAAACCGCTTAAGTACCAAGCTCTTCCCAGATCCAATCCTAGACATGCATATACCCGTTTCCACACCTTAACCCTATGACTTCTCCACGTTCGCAATATATTAATTAAGTTTTATGTAGTCATCATATACTAGGCCCAACACCCCTTACAAAGCCCAGTCAAGTTCACATACCTGTATATGGCCCACTAGGCCCAATCACATTTATATGGCCCATTAGGCCCAAATCACATTTATATGGCCCATCAGGCCCAATTCACATTTATAGTCACGCTCACATACGATTTTTCATCACATAGCATCAATTATCAATTTTTGCCTATTATGGGCCCAACAGCCCATCAGGCCCATTAAGCCTATTCTGGCCCGGTTGGCCAATTCACAGCCCAAGCCCATGGAATCGCTCATGGGGCCTCAGACAACCTATCAGTTTCCATCTCACGAGTGTTCGCGCACTCGCAATACTACTACGATAATCAAACTTTCAGCTTTTCAGTATTTCAGTTTTCCGGCATTTTGGCTTTTGTCGATCTACTTGTGTGTGCAGTGTGTGTACACACCTTCGGCTGTATATCAAGTTATCATAGGGTAGAAGTACACACCTTATCACCTGGAGTACTAAGTATTCATAATCGCCCAAACCTATATTCAACATTATATTCCATTAGTCACATTCCATTAATTTAAAATAAATCCACTACTTACCGAAGAACCACCTATACTTGCCTTGACTAGATTGATCGATTGTGACCTGCCTATGTAACTCGAAATCTGACGTAGTCCCCCTTCCACATCCAGGAAGAAAGTCCCTAATGGCTGACATCTTACGTCGCTTAAACTTGGGAGCCTTTATTCCAACCTCTCTACTAGAACCCCCTTTTTCCATCAGCGATCACAATCTTGAATGAGAGGGAAAAAGAGAAATAAATGGAGAAACCGTAGGTTAACGAAAATTTTTGAAAGAATAATGAAGAATTGGCTTTTAAGAGTGTAGAAACGAAAGAACTTAGAAATATTTAACAAAAGCCAAAGAATATCTAATTCACTTACCGATTGCGAGATTGCTTGCCAACAAGAAATCAAACCCCTAAAGTGTATGAATCGGCTTTTAAATGAAAAAGAAACAGTCGGCTAAGTTGAAGAGGGAAGAGATTGATTCGATTAAAATAGGGAAGAAAAGATCAAGAATTTGGCTTAAAGAAAAGAGGAGGTAATATGAGACTGAAGCACACAAAAATAACAAATGCCCTTACTCGCCCATACGACACAAATATTTATACTAAAAATAATAAATAAATAAATAAAAATACACCTACACTCCTCAATCAACTTAAACTCTTCAAGATAATTTCCCTTCAAATTCTCCAATTTTATCACCATCATATCTACACTTAATTCTCATCCTAATCCCCTTGATTTTAGTAAAAAATTCCAATCTAAATTGCTTTCAAATTGCTTCCACCGTAAAGCACTTGAGGAGTAAAATTAAATTCTCCCCTTTGCGCGCGCCTCCACTCCAACTCCAAACCTCGAGGTTACTCTACCTCCCCACACGCTATTGGCCACTGCACCGCATCCTTTCTTATGCTACCATTCGTTCACTATTAATTATAAGGCTTATATGCCTAAGCCTTAGTTTTCTTAAAGGATAAAAATTTAAACTTTTCTAGGCCTAAGATTCGAACCTGCTCCCTCTCATAACCATAGCATGCTTCACGCCACTACACCGTAGGCGCTCTTATGCCGTATTTCATCCCTAATTATTTTTAAGGCCTATTAACCCACAACCTGGTTATCCTAAAAATATTTGCTACCATTTATATTCAAACCCCTGATCTCTTGGATGTGCTATACGTCCCTTGCCACCAAGCCACAAGCTCTTTTATGTCGTTTCTCCTCCCTAATTAGTTATAAACTCTTTCTGTTGACCTTCAGGTTGTCTAAAAAGAAACACCCACAACTTCTGCTCATGCTACGACTTGAACCCAGCACCTCTCCTTACTCCTAACGCCATCATGCCACTGGGCGAAGCGCATCCTTGTGTCGAATTCACACCTAACATATTTATAAAGCCTAAACGCTAGCTTCCCTAATAATCTTATGCGCAATAAAAAAATTTCGCCAAGGCCAGGACTTGAACCCTAGACCTCCTGCTTACTTCCTGTGCCCTTTTGACAATGGGTCACATGCTTCCTTGTGTCAAATTTTACCAGGCCTTATTAATAAGCCTTCCACCTAGTGCTCAGGGTTCTTTAGAAGAAAATGCAAAATTTTGCTAAAGCCCTGGATTGAACCCAGGACTTTTCCCACACTACCTACCCTTTCTAAATTACTTAACAATTAAACTAAACACACAATTATTAAATATTTAAACACATTTCTTTTTTTCAAGCCACCTTCTAACCGATCCCAAACTTAAGGCCCATTACTTCTAGGCCCAAATGCAGGGTGTTACATTCTCTCTTCAATTTCTTAACTAATCTTGTCCATTAAAAACCTAAATTTATAGATCTAGAATTTAGGGGATTTTAAATGATTTCAAAGGTATTTTTCCAGAATTTAATGAGATCTGAAACCATTTTAAAATTCAGCCGCAATTTTGGCCACCATGGGTGGTGGTGCGTGTGCCTATGTGCAAGAAAGGGGGCTGTTTTGTTTCTTGGTTCTTGCCTATATTTTTACAAAATAAATTTGAGTTATTTAACCCTCCTAATCAGCTTTTAAACCAATTTCAATTAGGGAAACACGTTCTTTATCAATTGGCCATTCGGATCCAACAATTCTTGAAGCGCGTAAGTGCAACTAAGGGTAACCAATTTATTATTTTGACATAGTTGTTGGGTAAAGATTATGATTTGATTAAATAAAAGAATTTAATAATTAATTATATATTGGTTTTACAGTATATTATTGAATTAGGTGCTGACCCAAATGCCCCAAATCATCCGTAAAGGCGAAGAATGATTGTATGTACGGTTTCCATCGATACAGCGTAAGGAATCTAACTAGTTTGGATTCATAAAATAGTTATAAATTCAATGATTGGTTTGAACTCATAAGTGGGTGTTTAGGGGCTGGTTTAATGGTAAATTGATTGAATTCATACTGAATTTTGGTTTAGGTTTAATTAAGGAATTATTAAAGAAAATTGAAAGATTCGCTAATGTGCTACGATGAAGCAAAAAATAAGGAGTGGGTCCTAAACTCATAATTTTTTTTGAAAATGTTAAATATCATGTTATATTTAATAAATTAGCTTGCTGATTGGATTGGCTTAATAGTCAAATTATTGATTTTATGAGTGGCCGAACCAAGTATGTTTCGAGCCTCAAAGGACTAACATGTTGGCAAAATTGCTAGTTTGATAGTATGAATGTTTGATTGAGTTTGTAATTGCATAGTTGAGTTAAGAGATATGAGAATGTTTAACTCAATGATACAATGTGTTGAGATATTAAGCTTATGTATGATTTAAATGCATGAGATATTTTTTATATTGTGTGCTGAAAAGGGTGCTATTTATGCACAATGAAAATTCATAAAGTATGTGAAATTGAACGATATTGATTGATACCAACACAATGATAACTTGAAAGATTGGAATACTGTTTCCATTTACTGAAAGTATGTGATTATTAAGGACAAGCTGAGCATGTTAAACAAAGGTGAAAAGTATTGAGATATAATTATGTTTGAGATTGTGTGACATATTGCATATGTATTGGGTTGAGATTTTGTGGTTGACGGAGGAGTTCCGTGGAGTACCGGTGGCATATTAAGTCCGCATTATTCGTAGTCAGTGCACTACACATGGAGTACCGAGGGGATTGGCAATTTTATCACTTATTATATATTATTGGCAATTGTGTCACACTATTTGATATCCGGTAGATTTTCTACATTATTGATTATTCAATGGTTTTACCACATTGAGCTATGCTCATAATGTTTTGGAGTTTGGAAAATGGGTACGGGGGAACTCGTGGTGTGTAGCGGATGGTATGGGTAGGAATTTTTTTTGAATTGCATCATGTGCACAACATATCTGAATGTTATTTATTTATGCTACGCATTGTATTTTGTTGTATTGAATGGTGCCAAAATTAATGATTGTTACTCGAATGAATGATGGTCCATCCTCATACACCATTTTACATCAATTTGATAATGGCTATGTAATGACATGAAAT
Organism: Gossypium arboreum; assembly: GCF_025698485.1. Classification (NCBI taxonomy): domain Eukaryota; kingdom Viridiplantae; phylum Streptophyta; class Magnoliopsida; order Malvales; family Malvaceae; genus Gossypium; species Gossypium arboreum. Next base: position 14,455,600 of record NC_069078.1, on the reverse strand, counting down.
TCCTCTAATGGTTCTGTTTTCTTCTATTATTGCTACTACGTTTTACAATATTTAATGTTTTTGCCCGTTTAAATAATTATTCGACTCACACTGAGCTTTTCATTATTATTATTTTTTAATTAAGTATTATTAAGTTTTTATTGGTTTTGGCTTGTAATTTTTAATTATATTTGGTCTGTGGCTTGGTAACTTTTCTTTTAGGAATTTTTGCATCCATGAACTACTCGAGCATAATAACAGGATAATGTATTATATCAGGCTTAAGTACAATTTGATATTGTTCCCTAGTTTCCACTACATTGCAAATGAACTGTTTTTGGAAAACAAATCGATAAAGCAACTAATTTTCCAAAATGACTTGAATAATGGTTTTTTCTGCTGCATTAGTTTAACTTCTAGGTTTTTTTTTAAAAATAAGAGCGAGAAGCAAAAGGTTTTTCTAAAACAACATTGTCAATAATAAAATGAATCCTAAGCATACACAACCTAATGAAGGAATGCTTTTAAGCTAACTCAAAGTACAACTACAGTTTTATCTAAAATGAGTTTATTTAAAGTCTTCAAAAGTAATGAAAGTTAGCTTAGCCATTTCTATGGCTAATGTAGCCTTCTCAATCTAGCCATAACGTTTGGGCTGGGTTTGGGAGGTTATATTTAGTGGTATCAGAGCCTTGGATCAAAACCTCGAACTGAGTTTTTAAATATACTTAAGTAAGTGTAACACCCCGAATTTGGGCCTAGAAGTATTGGGCCTTGAGTGGGGGTCCGTAAGGAGGTTGTATATAGGTATTTAATTGTGCAATGAAATGAAACAATTAAATGTTTGCTATTAGTGGTTAATGGCTTTGAGAAGTGTTGGAGAAATCTTGGGTTCAAACTTGGGCTTTAGCAAAATTTTGGTATTAAGTGAAAAAAAACTTGGATGCTTGGATGAGGGTTTTTAAATTATTGTGTTAAATAAATGACACAAGGAAGCTTGTAGTCTAGTGGTTGTGGCGTCATTAAGGTTGTATGGGAGCCTGGGTTCAAGCCTTGGCTCTTGCAATTTATTTTGTTTTTTTGAAAGGAACACGGACTTTGGCCTTTAGACCTTATAATTAATTGGGGATAAAATATGACACAAAAGCCTTGTGGCTTAGTGGCAAATGGCGTGTGGAGCATTTAAGGGGAGGCATAGGTTGAATCCCATGGCAAGCAAGGAGCATTTATTTTACTAACAGGCGGCAAGAGTTGGTGTTGAATTTAAACTCTAATATTGGAGGATCCCACATCGGAAGGTAACATAAGAGTGGATCTGGTGGCTTTAAATAGAGAGAACCATGAGGAGAGTAGAGGTACCTTTCTTGGTGATCCCTTTCATTTGTATGGCGTGCTCATTTGGGTTGGGCGTCGGCTAAGAGTGCTCGGGCGTGGATTAACTCCGTCTCCTATCGGTGTGTATTTCTCAATACTCTAGGCTGTAGGATGGCTACTTGGTCATGATGGTAGAAAGGAGCCATAATGGGCCCAACAGACCTCTGAGCCCAATTGGATAAGTTGTTTGATTGTGTAGTAAATAATAGACTAGGCTAGGTGAATCTCGTATCGTGGCTAGATTTGGGCTAAAAGGGCCACACGAGCGTGTGGGCCCATTTAATGAGAAAGGGCTTTAGGCCCATTCGTATTTTATCCTATTTAAAATACTTTGGTTTACAAAATTACCAAAATACCTCGCTTTGTAAAATTACTAAAATACCCTTGGTTTATAAAATTACCAAAATACCCCTAGTTTGTAAAATTATCAAAATACCCTAGTTTGTAAAATTACCAAAATAACCCTAATTTGTGAAATTCTTGAAATACCCTCGATTGTGTAAAATTATTGAAATACCTCGATTTGTAAAATTACCGTTTTACCCTCGATTTGAAATTACTGTTTTACCCTCAGTTTACAGAATTACTATTTTACCCTCGATTTATAGAATTACCGTTTTACCCTCGATTTGTAAAATTACCGTTTTACCCTCGATTTATAGAATTACCGTTTTACCCTCGGTTCTGTAATTACTATTTTACCTCGATTTATAGAATTACCGTTTTACCCTAATTTACATATATTGATATTGGATTAGTTAAGTTTGAGTGTGGTGGTGGTTATCGAGGCGATTGATTTTGGAAACATTTCAACTTCAACCCGTAACGGTGTGTACTAACCTCGTAATAGCTTAGATTAATATTTCTTTGAAAAGTCGAAAGCTTCATATTTTAGTGATTAGGAATTAATATTTAGATCTATTTTCTCACGCACGTTTAAGTTGGATTCTAGCGGATATGGGGTAGGAAGGTATTTGGAGCGTTCTTCAATGAGTAGATCTCTTGGTAAGTATTGAACCTTCTTTCCATTTGTATCTTGTGGTTTAAGAAAAGTGAAAACCCTCTCGTCGACTAAGGCTAAAAGGGTTTTTGGTGTTATTTGGTTTGTTGGTGCTAGTGAGGATTAAAGGCTACCGATCGAGGAGTGTGTGAAAAGCTTGGATCATCGGAGTGACTAAATCTAGTCATCAACTTCGGCAAAGGTATGAACCCAAGGGCCATTGTGGATGGTGGCCGAATGTGTAAGTGATGATAATAGGTAGTTTTCGATTTGGTTTAATAATAACATGGTCTAATCTATAAGTGGTTGATTATAGGACAAATCGCATAGGAGATCTCGTCAAGGAATATTGCAAATCAGGTGTGTAACGAACCCTTTTTCATAGCTTAAAGCGATAAAATGCCGAAAAGCCGAAATGCCGAAATTCTAGCATTTCGAGGACGTGTGAGCAAGCGAACGCTCACTAGTTAGTTAGAATCGATGAGATGATGATTGGGAACGATGGAAACGGTAAGAATGTGATTTTTGGCGTTCTTGGTAGGTTGGGCCTCGAGGGGTAGAAGTGGGGCCCATTGGGCTTTCGGGCCCATTTGGGTAAAATTGGTAGAAAACGAAATATGTTAAATTGCATGTTAAGACTATTATCTTGTTATGGATATAGGCTAAATGGGCCTAGAAGATAAAATCATTGAGTAGGGCCTATCGGGGTTTTAGGCCCAATAACTCGATTTCGCTAAAATGGGCGGAATCACTGTTTGCACCCATGGATTGTTAGTAATCGTTAATGAACATGGAAACCCTAATTTTGGTAAAATTACGAGATTACCCTTATAATATGAAAATGACCGTTTGCCCTAGGTAAAAATAACCATTATACCCCTAGGGTTTATATATGAACTTAATGCATGGGATTTTGATAAACATGATATGTATGATATGCACATGACATGTATGATATGCACATGATATGTATGATATGAACACGAGATGTTCATAAATGCATTGGGTTGGGTTTTTATATGAATGGAGGAAGTAAAAAGGGCTTATGCCCTGATTATTAAAGGGCTTATGCCCGATTATCAAAAGGGCTTATGCCCGATTATCAAAAGGGCTTATGCCCCAATTATCAAAAGGCTTACGCCCGATTATCAAAGGGCTTATGCCCCGATTATAAAAAAGCTTTTGCCCGATTATTAAAAGAGGCTAGGCCTCAGGTTATATGATAAAGCTACTAAGTTGCCGGTGGAGAGTTATGGCGGGGTGGGTCGAGTTAATCCCACATGGTGTGTTGGTTGGTACGGGTGGAGAGTAGCGGATGGTGGGTTGAGTAGTCTCCCAGATGGGTTTGCATTCTTTCATTGACATTATATGTGATATTGAAATGGGCCTATGGGCCATCTTGTTTACCGTAAAGGCTTCGCCCAAGAATATGAAATTTGAAAAGGCTTGACCCGGTGTTATGAAATATGAAATATGAAAAGGGCTATGGCCCAATACATGTTTGAGATTGGATTTGGGCTTAGACCCAACAGTCATTATTGTTTTGGGCTCGAAAGGGCTTGTTGCACATTGAGTTTCCAAACTCACCCCTTTCCTTAACCTTGCAGTGAGCCTTGATGTGGGGACTTGGTAGGAGGGATTGAGTAGCCATGGTGATTGTCTTTGGACTTTTAAACAAGCGTTGGTTTTCATTAAATTTGCTTTAATTATTATTTATTTTTGGGTTGTAATAAGGCCATTTTAACTTTTCTTTTATTCCTTCTCGGGATTATTTTATTTTTAATAACTTCAAACCTGGTTGATAATTGTTCAAATGGGCTAGACTTAGGACGTGTTTTCAAAATGATACTTGTTTTCAAAATATCTCAACACCACGATTAATCGATTTATCAAAGACGTCCACTTAAACAAATTTAAACTCGATATGACAAAGTGTGGCTATGGTTGTGGGCATGTCTAGGATTGGATCCAATTAAAGAGCTTGGTACTTAAGCGACCTTCATGGCTCACCTTCTCTATCTCGGATACCTACTTGGTGCCCAAACTTTCATACACTTTGTTAACTCAACAAAATATATGGTTTTAAAACACTAAAAAGCGGGCGTGGGTTTTCAACTCCGATGTGGCACGTCGATTAAGCCATAACGTCTGGGCGGGTTTGGGGTGTTACATTTAGTGGTATCGAGCTAAGTTGCAACAACTCGGTGTGGATCGGTCCAAAATTTTCAAAAATTTTGGCCTAAGAAGGGTATTTTGGAAATGGTTTTGAAAAGTTAATTTTAAAGATGTTTTATGAGTATATATGTTAAAATGGTCCAAGTTTTTTTGTTTTAAATCAAGAGTTTTAAAATAAAGGGTGTTTTCAAATCAAAGTTTTTAAATTTCTATTTTCGGTGATCAAAAATATGGTTTTCGAGTTTTAAATGGATTGAGAAAGAAGTGGCGCACTGAATCCCCGGCACCAAGTCTGTAAGTATTTACATTCCTCATATTGCCTTTGTATTAAGATATTATGTAGATAGAACTGAGACCATATCATGACATTATGACTAGGGCAACCCTAAAAACTCTAGAATACCGAGACTGTAGCTAGGCTATGATTCTGTGAAAATAGAAACTTTAAAATACTATCTCTGCATAAGACATGTAAATAAATAGTAAATTTTTTGAGATCTTTGTAGTTAATTGATATGTGTACTGGTAATGTAGAGTATTGATATGGATTCTGAGGGTAAGCAAAGTCTGCCAACTTCGGGTAGCGGTAACTCGGAGCTTGGTACTGAGGCACTGACCGAGTTAGTAAGGAAAGTGGCAGAGGAAGTATTGGATACCAAAATTAAGGAAATTAGGGAAACGCTTCAAGTAGGGTGCTTGGAGTGTAAGAAAAGGAAGGATTCTAGTTCTTAGAAAACCAAGCCTCGTTCTGTGAAACATGTTAAGGCATGACCAAACTATCCAATCTGCAAAAGGCGCAACAGACGTCATCCGGGTGAATGCCATAGGAAGACAGAGCATGTCTTAGATGTGGGTCCAAGGAGCATCGAGCTCGGGATCACCAAGTTTATTTTATTTAAATATGTGTTATGAATTGTATGCGTGCTTGATAAATGTTTCTTTACTTTGGTAATTAGAAGTTCGGGTCGTACTAAGAATTATTTTTAATTAGAGTGCGTAGAGGAAGCATAGAGGTTTGACTTGAGTAATACGGTTAGTTGATAGTTTGAAATTTCGAGGACGAAATTTCTTTAAGGAGTAGAATTGTGACACCGAATTTGGGCCTAGAAGTATTGGGCCTTGAGTGGGGTCCGTAAGGAGGTTGTATATAGGTATTTAATTGTGCAATGAAATGAAACAATTAAATGTTTGCTATTAGTGGTTAATGGCTTTGAGAAGTGTTGGAGAAATCTTGGGTTCAAACTTGGGCTTTAGCAAAAATTTTGGTATTAAGTGAAAAAAAACACGGATGCTTGGATGAGGGTTTTAAATTATTGTGTTAAATAAATGACACAAGGAAGCTTGTAGTCTAGTGGTTGTGGCGTCATTAAGGTTGTATGGGAGCCTGGTTCAAGCCTTGGCTCTTGCAATTTATTTTGTTTTTTTAAAGGAACCCGGACTTTGGCCTTTAGACCTTATAATTAATTGGGGATAAAATATGACACAAAAAGCCTTGTGGCTTAGTGGCAAGTAGCGTGTGGAGCATTTAAGGGAGGCATAGGTTGAATCCCATGGCAAGCAAGGAGCATTTATTTTACTAACAGGCGGCAAGAGTTGGTGTTGAATTTAAACTCTAATATTGGAGGGATCCCATATCGGAAGCTAACATAAGAGTGGATCTGGTCGGCTTTAAATAGAGAGAACCATGAGGAGAGTAGAGGTACCTTTCTTGGTGATCCCTTTCATTTGTATGGCGTGCTCATTTGGGTTGGGCGTCATTAAGAGTGCTCGGGCGTGGATTAACTCCAGTCTCCTATCGTGTGTATTTCTCAATACTCTAGTCAGAGGATGGCTACTTGGTCATGATGGGCGAAAGGAGCCATGTGGGCCTAGCAGACCTCACTGCCCAATTGGATAAGTTGTTTGATTGTGTAGTAAATATTAGACTAGGCTAGGTGAATCTCGTATCTGTGGCTAGATTTGGGCTAAAAGGGCCACACGTGTGGGCCCATTTAATGAGAAAGGGCTTTAGGCCCATTCGTATTTTATCCCTATTTAAAAGACTTTGGTTTACAAAATTACCAAAATACCCTGCTTTGTAAAATTACTAAAATACCCTTGGTTTATAAAATTACCAAAATACCCTTAGTTTGTAAAATTATCAAAATACCCCTAGTTTGTAAAATTACCAAAATACCCCTAATTTGTGAAATTACTGAAATACCCTCGACCTGTAAAATTATTAAAATACCCTCGATTTGTAAAATTACCGTTTTACCCTCGATTTACGTAATTACTGTTTTACCCTCGGTTCTGTAATTACTATTTTACCTCGATTTATAGAATTACCGTTTTACCTCGATTTGTAAAATTATCGTTTTACCCTCGATTTATAGAATTACCGTTTTACCCTCGGTTCTGTAATTACTATTTTACCCTCGATTTATAGAATTACCGTTTTACCCTAATTTACATATATTGATATTGGATTAGTTAAGTTTGAGTGACGGTGGTGGTTATCGTGGCGATTGATTTTGGAAGCGTTTCAACTTCAACCCGTAACGGTGTGTACTAACCTCGTAATAGCTTAGATTAATATTTCTTTGAAAAGCAAAGCTTCATATTTTAGTGATTCGGAATTAATATTTAGATCTATTTTCACGCACGTTTAAGTTGGATTCACAGCGGATATGGGGTAGGAAGGTATTTGGAACGTTCTTCAATGAGTAGATCTCTTGGTAAGTATTGAACCTTCTTTCCATTTGTATCTTGTGGTTTAAGAAAAGTGAAAACCCTCTCGTCGACTAAGGCTAAAAGGGTTTTGGTGTTATTTGGTTTGTTGGTGCTAGTGAGGATTAAAGGCTACCGATCGAGGAGTGTGTAAAAGCTTGGATCATCGGAGTGACTAAATCTAGTCATCAACCCGGCAAAGGTATGAACCCAAGGGCCATTGTGGATGGTGGGCGAATGTGTAAGTGATGATAATAGGTAGTTTTCGATTTGGTTTAATAATAACATGGTCTAATCTATAAGTGGTTGATTATAGGACAAATCGCATAGGAGATCTCGTCAAGGAATATTGCAAATCGGTGTGTAACGAACCCTTTTCATAGCTTAAAGCGATAAAATGTCGAAAAGTTTAAATCTTAGAAATTCTAGCATTTCGAGGACGTGTGAGCAAGTTTAACGCTCACTAGTTAGTTAGAATCGATGAGATGATGATTGGGAATGATGGAAAGCGGTAAGAATGTGATTTTGGCGTTCTTGGTAAGTTAGACCTCGAGGGGTAGAAGTGGGGCCCATTGGGCTTTCGGGCTCATTTGGGTAAAATTGGTAGAAAACGGAAATATGTTAAATTGCATGTTAAGACTGTTAATACTGTTATGGATATAGGCTAAATGGGCCTAGATGATAAAATCAGCTGAGTAGGGCCTATCAGGGGTTTTTTAGGCCCAATAACTCGATTTCGCTAAAAATGGGCCAGAATCACTGTTTGCACCCATGGATTGTTAGTAATCGTTAATGAACATGGAAACCCTAATTTTTGGTAAAATTACGAGATTACCCTTATAATATGAAAATGACCGTTTTGCCCCTAGGTAAAAATAACCATTATACCCCTAGGGTTTATATATGAACTTAATGCATGGGATTTTGATAAACATGATATGTATGATATGCACATGACATGTATGATATGCACATGATATGTATGATATGCACACGAGATGTTCATAAATGCATTGGGTTGGGTTTTTATATGAATGGAGGAAGTGAAAAGGGCTTATGCCCGATTATTAAAGGGCTTATGCCCGATTATCAAAAGGGCTTATGCCCAGATTATCAAAAGGGCTTATGCCCCGATTATCAAAAGGGCTTACGCCCGATTATCAAAGGGCTTATGCCCGATTATAAAAAGGGCTTTTGCCCGATTATTAAAAGAGGCTAGGCCTCGGTTATATGATAAAGACTAAGCCGCCCGGTGGAGAGTTATGGCGGGGTGGGTCGAGTTAATCCCCACATGGTGTGTTGGTTGGTACGGTGGAGAGTAGCGGATGGTGGGTTGAGTAGTCTCCCGGATGGGTTTGCATTCTTTCATTGACATTATATGTGATATTGAAATGGGCCTATGGGCCATCATCATTTCTATCGTAAAGGCTTGCCCAATAATATGAAATTTGAAAAGGCTTCGGCCCAGTGTTATGAAATATGAAATATGAAAAGGGCTATGGCCCAGTACATGTTTGAGATTGGATTTGGGCTTAGACCCAACAGGCTGTTATTGTTTTGGGCTCTGAAAGGGGCTTGTTGCACATTGAGTTTCCAAACTCACCCCCTTTCCTTAACCTTGCAGGTGAGCCTTGATGTGGGGACTTGGGCCGGAGGGGATTCAGAGTAGCCATGGTGATTGTCTTTGGACTTTTAAACAAGCGTTGGTTTTCATTAAATTTGCTTTAATTATTATTTATTTTTGGGTTGTAATAAGGCCATTTTAACTTTTCTTTTATTCCTTCTCGGGATTATTTTATTTTTAATAACTTCAAACCTGGTTGATAATTGTTCAAATGGGCTAGACTTAGGACGTGTTTTCAAAATGATACTTGTTTTCAAAATATCTCAACACCACGATTAATCGATTTATCAAAGACGTCCACTTAAACAAATTTAAACTCGATATGACAAAGTGTGGCTATGGTTGTGGGCATGTCTAGGATTGGATCCAATTAAAGAGCTTTGTACTTAAGCGACCTTCATGGCTCACCTCTCTATCTCGGATACCTACTTGGTGCCCGACTTCCATACACTTTGTTAACTCAACAAAATATATGGTTTTAAAACACTAAAAAGCGGGCGTGGGTTTTCAACTCCGATGTGCACGTCGATTCGGCCATAACGTCTGGGCGGGTTTGGGGTGTTACATTTAGTGGTATCGAGCTAAGTTGCAACAACTCGGTTGTGGATCGGGTCCAAAATTTTTCAAAAATTTTGGCCTAAGAAGGTATTTTGGAAATGGTTTTTGAAAAGTTAATTTTAAAGATGTTTTATGAGTATATATGTTAAAATGGTCCAAGTTTTTTGTTTTAAATCAAGAGTTTTAAAATAAAGGGTGTTTTCAAATCAAAGTTTTTAAATTTCTATTTTCGGTGATCAAAAATATGGTTTTCGAGTTTTAAATGGATTGAGAAAGAAGTGGCGCGACTTGAATCCCGGCACCAAGTCTGTAAGTATTTACGTTCCTCATATTGCCTTTGTATTAAGATATTCTTGTAGATAGAACTGAGACCATATCATGACATTATGACTAGGGCAACCCTAAAAACTCTAGAATCTGAGGCGTAGCTAGGCTATGATTACGTGAAAATAGAAACTTTAAAATACTATCTCTGCATAAGACATGTAAATAAATAGTAAATTTTTGAGATCTTTGTAGTTAATTGATATGTGTCTTGGTAATGTAGAGTATTGATATGGATTCGAGGGTAAGCAAAGTCCGCCAACTTGGTGGCGGTAACTTCGGAGCTTGGTCTTGAGGCCATCCACCGAGTTAGTAAGGAAAGTGGCAGAGGAAGTATTGGATACCAAAATTAAGGAAATTAGGGAAACGCTTCAAGTAGGGTGCTTGGAGTGTAAGAAAAGGAAGGATTCTAGTTCTTAGAAAACCAAGCCTCGATTACGTGAAACATGTTAAGGCATGACCAAACTATCCAATCTGCAAAGATCGCAACGGACGTCATCGGGTGAATGCCATAGGAAGGCAGGAGCATGTCTTAGATGTGGGTCCAAGGAGCATCGAGCTCGGGATCACCAAGTTTATTTTATTTAAATATGTGTTATGAATTGTATGCGTGCTTGATAAATGTTTCTTTACTTTGGTAATTAGAAGTTCTGGGTCGTACTAAGAATTATTTTTAATTAGAGTGCGTAGAGGAAGCATAGAGGTTTGACTTGAGTAATACGGTTAGTTGATAGTTTGAAATTTCGAGGACGAAATTTCTTTAAGGGGAGTAGAATTGTGACACCCCGAATTTGGGCCTAGAAGTATTGGGCCTTGAGTGGGGGTCCGTAAGGAGGTTGTATATAGGTATTTAATTGTGCAATGAAATGAAACAATTAAATGTTTGCTATTAGTGGTTAATGGCTTTGAGAAGTGTTGGAGAAATCTTGGGTTCAAACTTGGGCTTTAGCAAAAATTTTGGTATTAAGTGAAAAAAAAACCTGGATGCTTGGATGAGGGTTTTTAAATTATTGTGTTAAATAAATGACACAAGGAAGCTTGTAGTCTAGTGGTTGTGGCGTCATTAAGGTTGTATGGGAGCACTGGGTTCAAGCCTTGGCTCTTGCAATTTATTTTGTTTTTTTAAAGGAACACGGACTTTGGCCTTTAGACCTTATAATTAATTGGGGATAAAATATGACACAAAAAGCCTTGTGGCTTAGTGGCAAATGGCGTGTGGAGCATTTAAGGGAGGCATAGGTTGAATCCCATGGCAAGCAAGGAGCATTTATTTTACTAACAGGCGGCAAGAGTTGGTGTTGAATTTAAACTCTAATATTGGAGGATCCCATATCGGAAGCTAACATAAGAGTGGATCTGGTGGCTTTAAATAGAGAGAACCATGAGGAGAGTAGAGGTACCTTTCTTGGTGATCCCTTCATTTGTATGGCGTGCTCATTTGGGTTGGGCGTCGGCTAAGAGTGCTCGAGCGTGGATTAACTCGATCTCCTATCGGTGTGTATTTCTCAATACTCTAGGCTGTAGGATGGCTACTTGGTCATGATGGTAGAAAAGGAGCCATATGGGCCTAACAGACCTACTGCCCAATTGGATAAGTTGTTTGATTGTGTAGTAAATATTAGACTAGGCTAGGTGAATCTCAGTATCGTGGCTAGATTTGGGCTAAAAGGGCCACACGAGCGTGTGGGCCCATTTAATGAGAAAGGGCTTTAGGCCCATTCGTATTTTATCCCTATTTAAAAGACTTTGGTTTACAAAATTACCAAAATACCACGCTTTGTAAAATTACTAAAATACCCTTGGTTTATAAAATTACCAAAATACCCTTAGTTTGTAAAATTATCAAAATACCCCTAGTTTGTAAAATTACCAAAATACCCTAATTTGTGAAATTCTTGAAATACCCTCGACACGTAAAATTATTGAAATACCTCGATTTGTAAAATTACCGTTTTACCCTCGATTTCTGAAATTACTGTTTTACCCTCGGTTCTGTAATTACTATTTTACCCTCGATTTATAGAATTACCGTTTTACCCTCGATTTGTAAAATTATCGTTTTACCCTCGATTTATAGAATTACCGTTTTACCCTCAGGTTACAGAATTACTATTTTACCCTCGATTTATAGAATTACCGTTTTACCCTAATTTACATATATTGATATTGGATTAGTTAAGTTTGAGTGATGGTGGTGGTTATCGAGGCGATTGATTTTGGAAACGTTTCAACTTCAACCCGTAATGTGTGTACTAACCCTCGTAATAGCTTAGATTAATATTTCTTTGAAAAGTCAAAGCTTCATATTTTAGTGATTAGGGAATTAATATTTAGATCTATTTTCTACGACGTTTAAGTTGGATTCTAGCGGATATGGGGTAAGAAGGTATTTGGAGCGTTCTTCAATGAGTAGATCTCTTGGTAAGTATTGAACCTTCTTTCCATTTGTATCTTGTGGTTTAAGAAAAGTGAAAACCCTCTCGTCGACTAAGGCTAAAAGGGTTTTGGTGTTATTTGGTTTGTTGGTGCTAGTGAGGATTAAAGGCTACCGATCGAGGAGTGTGTGAAAAGCTTGGATCATCGGAGTGACTAAATCTAGTCATCAACTTGGCAAAGGTATGAACCCAAGGGCCATTGTGGATGGTGGTAGAATGTGTAAGTGATGATAATAGGTAGTTTTCGATTTGGTTTAATAATAACATGGTCTAATCTATAAGTGGTTGATTATAGGACAAATCGCATAGGATATCTCGTCAAGGAATATTGCAAATCGGTGTGTAACGAACCCTTTTCATAGCTTAAAGCGATAAAATGCGAAAAGCGAAATCTGAAATTCTAGCATTTCGAGGACGCGTGTGAGCAATTTAACGCTCACTAGTTAGTTAGAATCGATGAGATGATGATTGGGAGCGATGGAAGCGGTAAGAATGTGATTTTTGGCGTTCTTGGTAAGTTGGGCCTCGAGTAGAAGTGGGGCCCATTGGGCTTTCGGGCCCATTTGGGTAAAATTGGTAGAAAAGCGAAAATATGTTAAATTGCATGTTAAGACTATTATCTTGTTATGGATATAGGCTAAATGGGCCTAGATGATAAAATCATTTGAGTAGGGCCTATCGGGGTTTTAGGCCCAATAACTCGATTTCGCTAAAATGGGCCGTAATCACTTGTTTGCACCCATGGATTGTTAGTAATCGTTAATGAACATGGAAACCCTAATTTTTGGTAAAATTACGAGATTACCCTTATAATATGAAAATGACCGTTTTGCCCCTAGGTAAAAATAACCATTATACCCCTAGGGTTTATATATGAACTTAATGCATGGGATTTTGATAAACATGATATGTATGATATGCACATGACATGTATGATATGCACATGATATGTATGATATGCACACGAGATGTTCATAAATGCATTGGGTTGGGTTTTTTATATGAATGGAGGAAGTGAAAAAGGGCTTATGCCCCAGTTATTAAAGGGCTTATGCCCCAGTTATCAAAAGGGCTTACGCCCCAGTTATCAAAAGGGCTTATGCCCCAGTTATCAAAAGGGCTTACGCCCTAGTTATCAAAGGGCTTATGCCCCAGTTATAAAAAGGGCTTTTGCCCCAGTTATTAAAAGAGGCTAGGCCTCCAGTTATATGATAAAGCAGCTAAGCTGCCAGTGGAGAGTTATGGCGGGGTGGGTCGAGTTAATCCCCACATGGTGTGTTGGTTGGTACGGGTGGAGAGTAGCGGATGGTGGGTTGAGTAGTCTCCCCAGTTGGGTTTGCATTCTTTCATTGACATTATATGTGATATTGAAATGGGCCTATGGGCCATCTTGTTTACCGTAAAGGCTTCGCCCGAGAATATGAAATTTGAAAAGGCTTGACCCGGTGTTATGAAATATGAAATATGAAAAGGGCTATGGCCCAATACATGTTTGAGATTGGATTTGGGCTTAGACCCAACAGGCTGTTATTGTTTTGGGCTCTGAAAGGGGCTTGTTGCACATTGAGTTTCCAAACTCACCCTTTCCTTAACCTTGCGGTGAGCCTTGATGTGGGGACTGGTAGGAGGGATTCGAGTAGCCACGGTGATTGTCTTTGGACTTTTAAACAAGCGTTGGTTTTCATTAAATTTGGTTTAATTATTATTTATTTTTGGGTTGTAATAAGGCCATTTTAACTTTTCTTTTATTCCTTCTCGTGATTATTTTATTTTTAATAACTTCAAACCTGGTTGATAATTGTTCAAATGGGCTAGACTTAGGACGTGTTTTCAAAATGATACTTGTTTTCAAAATATCTCAACACCATGATTAATCGATTTATCAAAGACGTTCACTTAAACAAATTTAAACTCGATATGACAAAGTGTGGCTATGGTTGTAGGCATGTCTAGGATTGGATCCAATTAAAGAGCTTGGTACTTAAGCGACCTTCATGGCTCACCTTCTCTATCTCGGATACCTACACGGTGCCCGACTTCCATACACTTTGTTAACTCAACAAAATATATGGTTTTAAAACACTAAAAAGCGGGCGTGGGTTTTCAACTCCGATGTGGCACGTCGATTCGGCCATAACATACGGGCCGGGTTTGGGGTGTTCTGATGAAGTCAATATCTGAGACATGAAAAAGGGGAAATTCAGGAAAAGCAAGCCACAGAGAATTTTAAAAATGATATTCTACAAAGAAAATCAGGTTTGAGACTCCGATGCCTGTTGTCATAGAAAAGATGCTGTTAAGTCATAGGTAAACACTTGAGGTATATTATTGTAGACATAGAACTGAAATAGCTAGTATTTAACTTTCTCTTTGAAACTGTAATATAGAAAACTGAAAATTGATTGAAGTTAGATAATGATTATTTTTTCTTAAATTGTATACCAAATTTAAGATCATAAGATACATAATGAATAAACATAGAATAAGGGACAACGGGGCTCAATGTTGAGCTACCTAATTTGAGTCATCTACTTCTTAAGGAATTGCACTAACTTCTAAAGGTGAAAACCAAGAGGTTGGGGATGATACAGTGTCTCAAGCGATATTGGGAGTCCAAGAAAAGGTTTTCAAGGTTATGGTTGAAAGGAATAATATGGAGGAAGAGGCTAAATGCTTACAGTGCAAAAGAAAGGAAAAGAATACTGTTTGGAAAAGTAGAGAATCTGCTTCCACTAGACCAAATTCGCGACCTTTAAAGTGGGCCAGATGAGTTAGACCTAAACGAAAGGTTGTAGTAGTTATTATTGGAGAAACTATTAGATCAGCTAAGGTTTCGATTTGTAGATATTGTGGTAAACATAATCCAGTAGATTTTCTGTTAAAATTGGGAATTGGGGTAGAGGAATCTGTTAGTAATGTTTCCTCAATTAGATATGCAAGATATATGTTGGAAATTTAAGGAGACGCATTGTTTGGAATTCTGTTGGAATCAAAGTTGTGGTAAAAAAGCTTGGTGGCCTGGTTTGAAGGAAAAGCATTAACAGATTTTGTAACTAAGAAAATTTCAAGGATGAAATTTCTTTAAGGAGGGGAGAATTGTAACATCCCAAAAACTATGGATTAGTAGAATCGGGTTTTTGAATCGAGAAAGAGTGGTAATGCGTTAAGTTTCAAAATTTATCTATGCATTTTTAGGAAATAAATGAGGTATTGGTTTGCTGATTAAGTGTTAGTGAAAGTTTCCTTGAAACCCAAGTTCAAATCCCTTCTCTCTTACAAGTTCTATTATTTTGCAAATTTTGTCTTAAACCTTAGTATGTGAAATGCCTTGTTTTTAAAATAAATATTGAAAAACTATTTGAAGAATGAGAAAAAAGCCTAATGGTTAAAATAAATATGATAAATAATGGAAATTAAATGAGGTCCCAAGTTGGAATCCCTTCTCTTGCGAAATAATTAAATTTTGCAAAATCCTTTTTTTTAATATGTGTGCCATCCATACCCTTGAACCCTAAGTATAAATATAAATTTTGATTGTATTTTTCATCCTTTAATTCAAATTTTACCTACACAAGCCGTTCACTCACTTCCTCTCCTCTTTTCTCTTCAATTTTCTTTCTTTCTCCCATTTTTGTTGTCGCCTACACCAAGTTTTACCATTTCTTTCTTCTTTTTCTTTTTGCAACAAGATTTGTTAACATATTCTCCACCATATTGCTGTAATTTTTCCTCATTAAAATTAGCCCTAAATCTGAAATCTTGAACTCCAAGATCGAAGTCAAACATTGCCAAGAAAGTGCCATTGCCGTTTCTCTCAACTTGCTTGGGTAAGGTCTCTTCTCTCTTCAACTTCTTAATTAATCTTGTCCATTAAAAACCTAAATTTCTAGATCTGGAATTTGAGGGATTTTAAGTGATTTAAAAGGTATTTTTCTATAATTTAATGAGATCTAGATCCATCTTAAAATTCAGCCCGAATTTTGGCCACCATGGGTGGTGGTGCGTGTGCCTATGTGCAAAAGGGGGCTGTTTTGTTTCTTAGTTCTTGCCTATATTTTTCCAGAATTAATTTGAGTTCTTGAACCCTCCTAATAATTTTTTAAACCCATTTCAATTAGGGAAAAAATGTTCTTGATCGATTGGCCATTCGGACCTCACAAATCGTGAAGCATAAGTGCAATTAGGAGTAACTAGTTTGTTATTTCAACATAGTTGTTTGGTAAAGATATGATTTGATTAAATGAAAGAATTTAATCATTAATTTGATACTTATTTTCCAGCATATTATTGAGTTAGGTGCTGACTGAAATGCCCCAATTCATCCGTAAAATCAAAGTGTAACACACCTAACCCCGTATCTATCGCTGGAACAAGGTTTCAGAGTGTTACCGAAACATTCAAAACATTTTACAATTATTTCTTACAAGTCACTATTCATTAACCAAGATTATTCATAACATCCCTTAATTGGACCCTCGAGGTCCAATACGAGCATTAGAGTCGAGTCGAGACTTAATCGGGACCTCTAAGAATTTTTCACGACTTTTCAAAATTTTTTTCCAAGGTGCAGGGCTCATACGCCCGTGCAGCCCAAGGGACTTGCTCGTGTGACCCTGGAGCATGCCCATGCTAAAGGCCATGTTCGACTCCATGTAGCTCTCTAACTTGAATACACGGCCATGCCACAAGCCCATGTACTAGGCCATGTAGCATGCACAGCTGAGACACACGGCCGAGTCTCTGCCCGTGTGCTCAATTCTGAGCATTCAGTTTCTCAAAATTAAGGTGCAGGGGACACACGGCCTAACCACATGTTCATGTAACCAGGTCGTGTGTCACACACGATCTAGACACATGCCCATGTGTCTACCCGTTTGGACAAAATAAAATCGTTCCTAGCTTCATTTCTCACCCCAAACTTTGCCATAATCCTACACCACATCTTGTATTCATAACCCAACAAATCCAAGAATTTTATTCAAGTTAATTCTATCATTTAACGTGATATATCATCATATACAATTACTAACCATTTCAAGCATTATATCAAGCATATTCTATCCATCATCATGGCATATCATTTCACGCATACATGTTTACAATCTTACCTTGGTTATGTCTTCATGTTAGACATAATTTGATCAACTACTTAACATATATGTGGCTAACATAATATGACATTACAAGTATATCAAAACAATCATTACTAGCTATTCCAATGGCTAGATTACAAGCATTGCTTACGTTTACATGCCAATATGGCCAACATCTCCTATACATGCCATTACAACTGCAATCGAATTACCATACTATATCGACATGGGCCGATGGATAGTGTGAGTGATTTCTGCCAAGCTTTCAATCCAACGAGCTTTTAATTACTCTAAAATAGGGGAAAATAAAACAGAGTAAGCATAAAATGCTTAGTAAGTTCGTATAACACGGTACTTAACTTACCATTCATCCTATTTGAGGCAACTAAGTAAGGTATAATCGACCACTTTTATCTCAAGCCTTACACACATCCTCATTACCCTTTTTAGTCACATACTCCACAGTAATATCAAGACATGTATGGGCTCAACAATAATCAAGTTTCCAAGCACATATGCTTTCCACATCATGTATTCATTCAATATACATAATTCATCTCATTATTTCGGGTATAATTTCTTAATAGTTCATTTCGAGTTCAGATATTTTCGCATCAGAACTTTACACATATTACTTAGAATATCAATGTCACAATTAGTACACTCTAGGTGTACAAGTCTATAATCAAGAACGAACATTCTCATCAAATAATTTTCATGTACAAATATCATCATCTCATATTTCGTATATCACTTGTCATGTATCATCATTTTGTTGCATTTCATGTAATATTCTTTCATGTCATATTTCCATATCATATACACCATTCCATGTCAATTTGTCTTAAATTTATATTTGCCCCTGTCAGAACCATACCCGTTGAATTTATTTAAATTATCGATGGATAGATAAGTAGTACACTCGAGGCGTATGAATCAGGATCTGTCAATTCATATTCATTGGTACCCGTAAGGTACTATTTTAGAGAGTACACTCTCGAGCCACATATATATACACTATAGGATTACTAGTCCAGGCTAAATCCTTTTTATGACATATGCTCTAAAGGGGTTGATCTGGATTACCCGTTCGGGCTAAATCCAATCCATAATATATGCTCGAGTGGACTTATATCAGGATAACCTGTCTAGGCTAAATCCTACCAGAATTGAGGTCGAAGGATTACTCATTCGAGCTAAATCTTATCCGCAACAAATGCAGGACCTCTTTCGTTTCAGGAAATCACATATCTATTGATTTTCCATTTATTCAACTGGGATTTAAACACTTTTCAAGCATTATTGAGCATTTGATTATTTCATACCTCCGTAACATTTATGTAATTCGAGTAAAACACATTCCACATTCATGTCAAGCATACAAGTAACATTTTATTCATTTACCATTTTATTGGGCATTTTCATTTATCGGGCTATATCGAGTAGGTGATCATTTCACATATTTATGAAATTGACAAAATTCACAAACATATACAATTTAGTTACTCGAACTTACCTTGACAAAGGTTCGTGTACGTAAAATCTACTAGTCCGACATTTTCCTTATTCCTCATTCGAACTTCGAATTTAGTCTATCCTGATTTATACGAGTAAATTTAACATCAATTTGTTACTTTTTTACATTCACGTGGACTAAATTTTAATCCTAGGCAAAAAATATCATTTTGCACCTAACTTTTTGATAAATTACCATTTTGTCCTTAGGCTCAGAAAATGAAATTCATGAAATTCAACTCGGTACCCAAGGCGAGCTGAATTATACACACAACTTTTACAGCACATACATTTCCAAAATTTCAGCATTGTCCATGGATTTTCACCATTTCTCGTTTTAGTCCCTAAATCAAGTTTTCATGAAAAACAACTTTGTAAAAGTTGTTTATTGTAACAACTCTGTTTTAGCTAAATCAAAAAAGTGGTTTTGGAACCACAAATATGATGTCAGAAAACTATTTTAATATTATTTTTGGTGTTTACAGCATGATGCATGTATGTGTGAAAATTTCGTGAGCTAATTTTATCGTTTAATAGCTCAATTTGAGAAAAAGGACTAAATCGCGTAAAATGCAATAGTTGCATTCTATTTGTTAAAGGTGTAAATTGGCCTTGGCTTTTAAATTTGATGGCCTTAAATGGTAATTAGACCATTTTATATGTTAATGGACATTAATGGACATCCATTATATGATTTTATATGTTTATTATTAAGGTCAATACAGTAATTCATTAATAAAGGTTAATATAATAAAAACAAAAGAAATTTTGTCCATATTTTCTTCTTATGATCGAATATTGAAGAAGAAAAGAAGCCATTGATGAAGACTTAGGGTTCGACACACATTAGGCTTGATTAAGGCATGGTTTGAGCTTGACTTTTGATGGTTTTTACGTTTTTGAGATCGTTGATTTGTATTCTTTCTAACATGTACCTTACATTTTAAATTTTTTAAAGGCTTAACAAGTTTCCATTTTTGAATGCTTGAGTTATTTGATGTTTAATGTTGAAATATGAAAAATTGATGATAGATTTTAATGTTTTGTAAAGTGATTTTTGACAAAAATGTCAAAAAGGGATTAAATTGTGAAATATGTAAATTGAGGGGTTGAAATGTGGAATAAATGAAAGTTATGGGTTGCTAGGGCTCCCTATGAAATTCAGCTAGCATGTATTTGGTTTGAATTGTGCGAATTTTGTATATTTGTGAAATAGGGACTATATTGTAAAAATGTGAAACTTTAGGGGCTAAAGTGAAAAATACCTCAATATGTGCTTGTGGATTGAATTGAATGAATCAATGAATAAATTAGTTAGTTTTGAATTCATATAGATCAAGAAAGAAAGAATTCAGATTTAGATCAGGGGAAAAGCAAGGTTATTGAGTAGTTGACCCAATATGACAATTCCGAATACGAGGTAAGTTCATATAAATGAACTTAAATGTGTACCAATTTATTGAATGGATGAAATTGAGATAGTATTTTTTTCTATTGGATGAATATTAAGATATTAAATGAAATGTATGAGTTGAGTAAGGCAAGTTGCCGAATAAGACCATAGCTGGGCTATGGCATTCGAATAATAAGACCACAATTAGGTTACGGCATATGAATGAAAGACCATGGTAGGGCCTTGGAAATGTATATGAAAGACCATATTTGGACTATGGCATCAAAAAATTGATGAATTTGTATCGTAAGCACTTATAAATCAAAGCAGTTTGATAAGAGTAATGATAAGAAATAGAATGGTATTGGTACAAGTATGTACAAAAAATTATTCAAGTATTGAGATAGATGAAGTTGAGAACTCATAAATGAGGATATGAATAAATTTTATGTTAGCTCATGAATTGATGATTTAGATGTTAATGATATTATCTACTTTGAATTGCTATATGAATGTTGTGATTAATTCATGTTCACATACGAACTTACTAAGCTATAAAGCCTTTTGTTTAATTTTCAATGTTTTATAGCTTTACGAAGCTAGTTCAGATCTGAGAATTGTCAGAGACTTTATCGCACTATCAAACACCTAAGTTTGTACTTTTGAGTTGTGTATATATGGTATTGGCATGTATAAGCTAGTTCTAATACTTTGGTTGTGAATATAGCCATGAGAGTTGGCTTGTAAATACATATATTTTGGTTGTATAAATAGCCATGAGTGATGGCTTACTTTGGCATGTTTGATATGAAAATGCTTATGGTTTTATAATTGCAAATGATTAATTG
This sequence comes from Gossypium arboreum, assembly GCF_025698485.1. Classification (NCBI taxonomy): domain Eukaryota; kingdom Viridiplantae; phylum Streptophyta; class Magnoliopsida; order Malvales; family Malvaceae; genus Gossypium; species Gossypium arboreum. Next base: position 14,434,573 of record NC_069078.1, on the reverse strand, counting down.
AATTATGGAATTTAATGCTTGTGAAATACATTTGGTGAAGTATGATTTTAGAAGTTGAGTTGATAAGTATTTGAATAAGTATTTGGTATTTACATGAGTATTGAATTTAGTTGAAATGAATATGGTATGGTTATGTATTGGTTGATGAACTTTGGCTGCATATTTGTGACTTAAAATGATACCATATGAGCTTGTGTAGGTATTTGTAAAACGGGTGGCAAGTTGGCTTTGTAAATGACCTATTTTTCTCCACACGGGCAGAGACACAGGAGTGTGTCTCAGCCATGCGCGACACACGGTCATGCTACACGGTCGTGTGTCCCCTAGTATTGAAATTGAATTGAAGTCAATATGCTCCACACGGTCTCACACACGGGCGTGTGACTAGCCGTGTGGTGCAAGTCAGTGAGTTACACGGCCTAGGACATGGGTGTGTGTGGCCACTTCAAAGGATAAATGGCCTAGGACACGGGCGTGTGGTCGGCTATGTGACCTAAGTCAGTATGTATGCCCTGTTTTCACACGGCCTGTAACACGGGCATGTCTGAAATTGTGTGAGGTACATTGTCTATTCACACGGGTATGTGACCCTTATATGTTTGAATTTTTTCTAAGTTTCTAAAATTTTTATATGTTATCGGTTTAGTCCCGAACCACTTCTAAAGCATGTTTAAGGCCTTGTTGGCCCTTATAAGGGACATTGTAATTGTGATGAATGGTGTTTGAATATGAATGTATAATTCTATGTTGTATGTATGATAACTGACTTGTATTGATCGGTAATACCTTATAACCCTATTCTGACAATGAATAAGGGTGAAAGGTGTTACATTTGTTGGTATCAGAGCTACGATTTAGCGATTCTAGGACTAACATGGCGTTTGTGGGAGTCTAGCTATATATACCATATATATTCTGCGATAGTGTGATGATTCCTGATAGCTTAATTTGTGCTTTCCTATAGTAATGGATCCCGAATGAGTTATAGCGGATGATGTAGAGAGTAACGCGCCAGCTCCCACTCAAGGGACAGTGCTTATTGAATCTAGACCCATGTTTAGTAGTCACGGAGGTGAGGCTAAAAAGACCTTCTTTCAAATGATGAACGAATGGTTCATGCAATACATTCGTACTAATCCGGCTACTTAACCCTCTCCACCCCCACCTGTTCCTCAACAAAACCTTACTATTCCTCAAGTTATAGATCTAACACAGTTGAACAAGTCGCCAATAGATAAGATTCAAAAACATGGGGCTGAAGAGTTCCATGCTACTGTTGATGATGATGCGGAGAGAATTGAGTTTTGGCTTGAAAACACGTTTGGAGTATTTGATGAATTGTCTTGTACTTCTGATGAATGTATCAAATGTGTCGTATCTTTGCTGAGAGATAATGCGTATCATTGGTGGAAAACGTTGATATCTGTGGTTCCTAAAGAACTTGTTACTTGGGAGTTTTTCCAATCTGAATTTTGAAAGAAGTACATCAGTCAAAGATTTCTCGATCAGAAGCATAAAGAGTTTCTAGAGTTGAAAGAAGGCTAGATGACTGTCACTGAGTATGAAAGAGAATACATATGGTTAAGCAAGTATGCTCAAGAGTATGTGCCTACTGAGGAAATAATGTGTAAACAATTCGTTGATGGGTTGAAAGAAGATATAAAACTACTAGTCGAAATTCTAGAGTTAAAAGAATTTGTCGTGTTGGTTGAAAGGGCTTGTAAAGTTGAGGATCTTAGCAAAGAAAAGAGAAAAGTAGATTCAGAAGTTAGAGTCTCGAGAAAAAGATCAATGAGTAAGTTGTATCACTCTTCATCAAATAAATCTCAAGATTTGTTTAGCTCATCAAATACACTATGATACTAATGTGATTGCATTGATAGATCCAGGATCAACTCATTCTTATATATGTATGAATTTAGTATCCAGTAAGACTTTACCTGTAAAGTCTACTGAATGTGTGATTAGAGTATCAAACCCTTTAGGCAAATGTGTGTTGGTTGACAAAGTTTGCAAGAATTGTCCGTTAATGCCTCGGGATTTCTGTTTTCTGGCTAATCTGATGTTGTTGTCGTTTGATGAATATGATGTGATTTTAAGTATGGTTGATTAACGATGCATAATGCTATAGTGAATTATAGACGAAGGACAATTGAACTGAAGTGTCAGAATAATGAGACTATTAGAATTTAATCAGATGATTTGAATGGTTTGCTTGTTGTGATCTTGTCTATGTTAGCTCAAGGATTTGTAAGAAAAGGGTGTAAAGATTACCTTGTTTATGTACTTGACACGAAAGTGATAGAAACAAAGATTGAATCAGTACCAGTTGTGTGCAAGTATCCAGATGTATTTCCCGAAGAGTTACCAAGTTTACCACCTATCAAAGAAGTTGAATTTGGTATTGAATTAGTACCGGGAACAACACCGATATTGATAGCTCCATATAGAATGGCCCAGATAGAGTTAAAAGAATTGAAAGCTCACTGCAAAAGTTGACAGATAAAGGTTTTGCTAGACTGAGTTTCTCTCTTTGGGGTGCATTGGTGTTATTTGTAAAAAAAAAAGATGGCACGATGAGAATATGTATAGATTATCGATAGCTCAAAAAAGTGACAATCAAGAATAAATACCTTTTACCAAGAATAGATGATTTGTTTGATCAATTAAAAGGGGCAACGATGTTTTCAAAAATTGATTTGAGATCTGGTTATTACTAGTTGTGAGTGAAAGACTTGTATGTGCCAAATACTTCATTTAGAACAAGGTACGGACGTTACGAATTTCTTGTTATGCCTTTCGAACTGAGAAATGCACCTGCTATTTTTATGGACTTGATGAACCAGATTTTTAGGCCATATTTAGATCGATCCGTAGTTGTGTTTATTGATGATATTTTGATCGTAATGAATCTGAGCATGTAGAGCATTTGAGAATCGTGTTACAAACTTTGAAAGATAAACAGTTGTTTGCAAAGTTCAGTAAATGTGAGTTTTGGTTACAAGAGGTTGGCTTTCTTGGACATATAGTTTCAGTCGGAGTATCCGAGTTGACCCAAGCAAAATTTCTACGATTATAGATTGGAAGCCTTAGAGAAATGTAACTAAAGTCCGTAGGATTCTGGGACTAGCCGGCTATTATAAATGATTTGTGAAAGGCTTTTCTATGATTGCAACTTTGATGATGCGATTGCTTCAAAAAGATGTTAGATTTGAGTGGTCAAAAAAGTGTCAGCAGAGTTTTGAACATTTGAAAGCATTGTTGACAAAGGCCCTAGTATTAGTTCATCTTGAGTCGAGTAAAGAATTTGTAGTTTTCAGTGATGCATCGTTAAATGGTTTCGATTGTGTTTTAATGCAGGAAGGCAATGTTCTAGCTTATGCCTCGAGACAGTTGAAATCGCATAAAAAGAATTATCCGACGCACAATCTAGAATTGACCCAGTGCCACTACTTGTTTGGTGAGAAATGTCATATTTATAATGATCACAAAAGTTTGAAATATCTGATGACTTAGAAAGAATTGAATTTGTGACAGCGAAGATGGTTAGAATTGCTAAAATACTACGAATTAGTGATTGATTATCATCGGGGGAAAGAAAATGTAGTTGTTGATGCATTGAGCCGAAAATCTTTATTTGCTTTACATGCTTTGAACACACAATTAGCGTTGTCTGACGATGGTTTGATAGTAGCCGAATTGAAATCGAGGCCGTTATTTCTACAGCAGATTTGTGAGGCTAAAAAATTTGATAATAAATTGCAAGTAAAACGATATCAGTGTGAGTCGACTTCTAACTTCAAGTTTCGAATAGGGCCTAATGACTATTTGATGTTTCGTGATAGAATATGTGTACCAAGAAATTCTGGGCTTATTCGGAGAATTCTAAACAAAGCATACTGTAATTGTTTATTAGTGCATCCAGGAAGTATGAAAATGTATAACGATTTGAAACAACATTACTGGTGGCATGGCATGAAATGAGATATCTCAGAATTTGTTTCAAAATATTTGATATGTCAGCAAGTCAAAGCTGAGCGTCAAGTGCCATCAGGTTTATTACAGCCTATTATGGTTCCCGAGTGGAAGTAGGATCGAGTAATAATGGATTTTGTATCGGGTTTGCCCTTATCTCCAAAAAAAGAAAGATACGATCTAGGTTGTTGTTGACAGATTGAAAAAATGGGCTCATTTCATTCCTGTATGCACGGATTATTCACTTGATAAATTGGCTAAGTTGTATATCTTAGAGATTGTTTGATTGCACGGAGTGCCATTATCTACTGTTTCAGATAGAGATTCAAGATTTACTTCACGATTTTGGAAGAAATTGCAAGATGCTTTAGGTACAAAGATGCATTTTAGTACTGTGTTTCACCCGCAAACGGATGGTCAATCCGAACGAGTTATTCAGATACTTAAGGATATGTTGCGTTGTTGCATTCTTGAGTTTGAAGGTAGTTAGGAGAAATATCTGCCGCTAGTTGAATTTTCTTACAATAATAATTTTCAATCGAGTATAAAGATGGCACCATACGAAGCTCTATACGGTCGTAAATGTATAACACCTTTGTACTCAATGAAAATAAGATTCACGGGTTGATCTGATTAGAGAGAATGAAGAAAAAGTGAAAGTAATTTGTGATAGTCTGGAAGCAGTGTTAGGTCGACAAAAATTATAAGTAGACCTAAAATAGAAAGATATTGAGTTTCAGATCAGGGATAAAGTGTTTTTAAAAATGTCACTGTGGAAAAAGATATTGCGATTTGGTCGGAAAGGGAAATTGATTCCGCGATTCATCGGACCATATAAGATTATCGAGCGAATTAGACTAGTTGCTTATCGGCTATCTTTACCGTCTGAATTAGAGAAAATACATAATGTGTTTCATGTGTTGATGCTTCGATGATAACGATCCAACCCTTCACATGTCATTTTCCCAATAGATGTTGAAATTCAATCTGATATGTCATATGCTGAAGAACCGATTCGAATTTTAGCTTGTGAGATAAAAGAGATGAGAAATAAGAAATTTGCTTTAGTTAAAGTATTATGGCATCGGCACGGGGTTGAAGAAGCTACATGGAAACCTAAGGATGCTATGAGAAAACAATACCTGAACCTATTCACTGGTAAGATTTTCGAGGATGAAAATCCCTAAGAGGGAGAGCTGTAACAACCCGGTTTTAGCTAAATCAGAACAATGGTTTCAGAACCACAAATCTGATGTCAAAAAACTATTTTAATATTATTTTTGGTGTTTATATCATGATAGCATGTATGTGCGAAGATTTTGTGAGCTAATTTTATCGTTTAATAGCTCAATTTGAGAAAAAGGACTAAATCGTGTAAAATGAAAAAGTTGAATTCTATTTGTTAAAGGTGTCAATTGGCCTTGGATTTTAAATATGATGGTCTTAAATGGTAATTAGACCATTTTAGATGGTAATGGACATTACTGAAAAACCATTATATGATTTTATATGTTTATTATTAGGGTTAATATACTAATTCATTAATAAAGGTTAATATAATAAAAACAACAGAAATTTTGTCCATCGTTTGTTCTTATGACCGAATATTGAAGAAGAAAAAAAGCCATTGATGAACACTTAGGGTTCGGCACACATTAGGCTTGATTAAGGTATAGTTTGAGCTTGGTTTTTGATGATTTTTACGTTTTTAAGATCGTTGCTTTGTCTCCTAGTTAGCCTATACCTTAGATTTTGATTTTGTTAAAGGCTTAACAAGTTTCCACTGTTGAATGCTTGATTTATTTGATGTTTAATGTTAAAGTGATTTTTTATAAAAATGTCAAAAAGGGATTAAATTGTGAAATATGTAAATTGAGGGGCTGAAATGTGGAATAAATGAAAGTTATGGGCTGCTAGGGGTCTCTATGAAATTCGGCTAGCATGTATTTGGTTTGAATTCTGTGAATTTTTTACATTTGTGAAATAGGGACTTAATTGTAAAAATGGGGAACTTTAAGGGCTAAAGTGTAAAAATGCCTAAATATGTGCTTTTGGATAGAATTGAATGAATCAATGAATAAATGAGTTAATTTTGAATTCATATAGATCAAGAAAGAAAGAATTTGGATTTAGATCGAGGGGAAAGCAAGGTTATCGAGTAGTTGACCGGATACGACAATTCCGAATACAAGGTAAGTTCATATAAATAAACTTAAATGTGTACCTATTTATTGAATGGATGAAATTGAGAAAGTAGTTTTTTTCTATTGGATGAATATTGAGATATTAAATGAAATGTACGAGTTGAATAAGGCAAGTTGCCAAATAAGACCATAGCCGGGCTATGGTAATCGAATAATAAGACCATAACCGAGTTTTGGCATGCGAATGAAAGACCACGGTAGGGCCTTGGCAATGTATATGAAAGACCATAGTTGGACTATGGCATTGGAAAACCGATGAATTTGTATCGTAAGCACTTATAAACTGAAGCGGTTTGATAAGAGTATTAATAAGAAATAGAAAGGTATCGGTACATGTATGTATGGAAAATTATTCAAGTATTGAGATAGATGAAGTTGAGAACTCATGAATGAGGATATGAATAAATTTTATGCTAGCTCATGAATTGATGCTTTAGATGTTGATGATATTATCTATTTTGAATTTCTATATGAATGTTGTGATTATTTCATGTTCACATATGAACTTACTAAGCTGTAAAGCTTACTTTGTTTACTTTTCAATGTTTTATAGTTTTATGAAGCTAGTTTGGATCTAGGAATCGTTAGAGACTTCATTGCACTATCATACACCTAAATTGGTACTTTTGAGTTGTGTATATATGCTATATGGCATGTATAGACTAGTTGTAATACTTTGGTTGTGAATATAGCCATGAGAGTTGGCTTGTAAATGTATATGTTTTGGTTGTATAAATAGCCATGAGTGATGGCTTATTTTTGGCTTCTTTGGTATGAAAATGGTTGTGGTTTTATAACTGGAAATGGTTAATTGAACTATGGAGTTTAATGCTTGTGAAATACATTTAGTGAAGTATGATTTTAGAAGTTGAGTTGATATGTATTTGAATAAGTATTTGATATTGAAATGAGTATTGAATTTAGTTGAAATGAATATGGTATGGTTATGTATTGGTTGATGAACATTGGCTACATATTTGTGACTTAAAATGATACCATATGAGCTTGTATAGGTAAGTGTAAAAAGGGTGGCAAATTGGCTTTGCAAATGGCCTATTTTTTTCCACACAGGCAGAGACATGAGCGTGTGTCTTAGTAGTGTGCGACACACGGTCATGCTACACGACTATGTGTCCTCTAGTGTTGCAATTGAATTAAAGTCAGTATGCTCCACACGGTCTCACACACGGGCATGTGACTGGTCGTGTGGTTAGTGAGTTACACGGCTAGTACACGGCCTAGCACATGGGCGTGTGTGGCCACTTCGAAGGATACAAGGGCTGGACACACGAGCGTGTGGTCGGCCGTGTGACCTAAGTCAGTATGTATGCTCTATTTTCACATGGCTTGTGACACGAGTGTGTCTGAATCCATTTGAGACACACGGTCTGTTCACATGGGCATGTGACCCTTATATGTTTGAAATTTTTCTAAGTTTCTAAAATTTTTATATGTTATCGTTTTAGTCCCGAACCACTTCTAAAGCATGTTTAAGGCCTCGTAGGCCCTTATAAGGGACAATGTAATTATGATGAATGGTATTTGTATATGAATGCATAAATCTATGATGTATGTATGATAACTGACGTGTATTGATCGGTAATACCTTGTAACCCTATTCTGATAGTGAATAAGGGTGAGGGGTGTTACATTTATCTATCATCAATCTTTCAATTTCTACAAAAAATATCAAATTTCCAACATATACATCCTTGACCCAATTTTTATAGCTTGATAACTTTTCAAATTGATCCCCCAAATAGATAGTTTAGGATATCCCGATTTCAAAAATATCAAAATTACCAAAAACGAGACAAGGAAACTTACCCAATTTGGCAATGAAAGTCTCTTCTCTCCCTCCTAGGGTTTCCATGTTTATTTTGGGGAAGAAGATGAGAAAATATGATTTTTATTTTCTTTTCATCTTTTTAATTAAATAATATTTTCACTTTCCAATTTAGTCCATAGCCTTTTTTCTCATTTTCCATTGATGAATCATCCAAAAATATCTACATACTTTTTATTAATGGTCTAATTACCATATAAGGACCTTAAGTTTTGAATCCATAGCTATTTGATTCTTCTAGCTACTAGAATCCAACTTTTGAATTTTATGCGATTTGGTCATTCTCGTAATTAAGCACATAATTGGTAAAATTTTCTTTTCAAAATTTTCACAAGACATTTCTAGTATAATAGGATCAAATAATAAAATAAAAATAAATTTTATTTTTCAGCTCAGATTTGTGGTCCCGAGACCACTATTCTGATTCCACCGAAATTGGGCTATTACACAAGAACGATTGTATGTAGGTTTGCATCGATAGAGTGTAAGGAATCTAACTGGTTTGGATTCGTAAAATAGTTATAATTTCAATGATTGGTTTGAACTCATAAGTGGGTGTTTGGGGGCTGGTTTAATTGTAAATTGATTGAATTCATACTGAATTTTGGTTTAGGTTCGTTTAAGGAATTATTAAAGAAAATTGGAAGATTTGCTAGTGTGCTGGAAGGAAGCAAAAAATAAGGTGTGGGTCCTAAACTCATAAAATTGTTTGAAAATTATTGATTTTTCCAGTGGTCGAACTAGGTATGTTTCGAGCCTTAAAAGACTGACATGTTGGCAAAATTTTTAGTTTGATAGTATGAATGTTTGATTGAGTTTGTAATTGCATATTTGAGTTAAGAGATATGAGAATGTTTGACTGAATGATACAATGTGTTGAGATATTAAGCTTATGTATGATTTAAATGCATGAGATAGTTGTTATATTGTGTGTTGAAAAGGGTGCTATTTATTCACAATGAAAATTCGTAAAGTATGTGAAATTGAACAATATTGATTGATACCAACATAATGGTAATTTGAAAGATTGGAACACTGTTTCCATTTACTGAAAGTATGTGATTATTAAGTACATGCTGAGCATGTCAAATGAAGGTGAAAAGTTTTGAGATATGATTATGTATGAGATTGTGTGACATATTGCATATGCATTGGGTTGGGATTTTGTGGTTGACAGAGGAGCTCCATGGAGCAATGACGGCATATTAGGTTCGCATTATTCGTAGTCAGTGCACTACACCTAGAGTATTGAGGGATTGGTGATTTTATCGCATATTTTATGTTATTGGCGATTGTCTCGCACTATTTGATGTCCGGCAAATTTTCTGCATTATTGATTATTCGATGGTTTTACCACATCGAGCTATGCTTATAATGTTTTGGAGTTTCGCAGACAGATTCTTGTTAACTCGTGGTGTGTAGTGAATGGTATGGGTAGGTACCTTTTTTCCATTGCATTATGTGCACGACATATTCGAATGTTATTGATTTATGCTATGCATTGTATTTTTTTGTATCGAATGGAGTCGAAATTAATGATTGTTACTCGAATCAATGATGATCTATGCTCATACACCATTTGACATCAATTTCATAATGGCTATGTAATGACATGAAATTCCTCTGATGGCTCTATTTTCTTCTATTATTGCTAATATATTTCTCTGTATTTAATGTTTTTTCCCGTTTAGATAATTATTCGACTCACACTGAGCTTTTCATAACTCACCCCAATAATGTTTAACTTTTCAGGTAAACCTCAAAATTAGGACCGAACTAGGCATTCAGAGAATCAACTTGGTCCTCAGATTATTATTTTTTAATTAAGTATTATTAAGTCTTTATTGGTTTTGGCTTGTACTTTTTAATTATTTCTAGTCTGTGGCTTGGTAAATTTTCTTTTGGGAATTTTTGCATGTATAAATTACTCAAGCATAATAACCAGATAATGCATTATATCAGGCTTAAGTAAAATTTGATATTATTCCCTAGTTTCCACTACATTGCAAATGAACTGTTTTTGAAAAACAAATCGATAAGGCAACTAATTTTCCAAAATGACTTGAAAAATGGTTTTTCCACTGCATTAGTTTAACTTTGAGTTTTTTTTTTCTTTAAAGAAGAGCGACATGAAAACGGTTTTTCTAAAACAACACTGTCAACAATAAAATGAATCCTAAGCATACACAACCTAATGAATGAATGCTTTTAAGCTAACTCAAAGTACAACTATAGTTTTCTCTAAAATGAGTTTATTTAAAGTCTTTAAAAGTAATGAAAGTTAGCTTAGGCATTTCGGTGGCTAATGTAGCCTTCTCAATCTAGCCATAACATTTAGTCTAGGTTTGGGAGGTTACAGTTAATCTCATGTTTTTATAATAACTTGACCACTTTTGTACCTCAATTTGATCATCGTGTGCACAATACTCACTCATCACTTTATTACTTGAATCAATGTGTATACTTGCATGAAATCACATATCATTTAACACGCAACATTTTTCATTATCGTTATATCATGGTTCAGTGTCGCAACACACTTTGGAATTTTGGAAACCTGGGTAGATTGTCTTCTGTGTTGCAATACAGAGATGTTGTGTCACACCATCGAGATAATTTTCTCGATCCTTTGATACTAGATGAAATGTTGCGACACGGGGGTTCTATGTTACGACCGAACTCAGTTTTGAGCCAAATTTCAACTCCCAAAGTGTGTCAGTTCTTATAAAACACACATGGGCTATTGTCTCCCTAATATCTTTCTATGTACCTCATCTTGTTGGTGACCACATTTAAAAAATAGTGGATTTTGACTTTGCTGAGAATGATGTGCCTAACAAGATAGGTATCTTACGGCCTTCCTCGAAATCGAGTATCAGAAAATCTATCGGGATTATGAAGTTTTTCACCTTGAGCAACACATTTTCCAACACTGCTTTTGGATGCACTGAAGATCTGTCAGCCAACTGTAGTGTGATCTGAGTGTTTTTAGGGTCCCCTAGCTCGAGTTTTTCTCATATAGATAAAGACATTAGTTTTAAGGTAGCTCCTAAATCACATAGAACTTTACTAAAATGAATATTCCCTATCTCTATGGTAATTATAAAACTTCTCAGGTCTTTTAGTTTTGGGGGGAACTTGTTTAGATATAATAGCATTACATGAGGCACTAATGTTAACTTGCTTTCCTATTTTAATTTTCCTACGCCTAAACATAATTTCTTTTAGGAATTTGGCATACTTAGGGACTTTCTCTATTAAATCAATTAAATTCAAGTTAACGTTTAACATTTTGAATAAGTTCAGAAAAATTACAAGTTCATCCTCATCCCGTCTTTGTTATTCCTCCAACCGTGAAGGGAATGGTACTTTTGCAAGTACGGGTTCTTTAACTGGTTCATCTTTCGACTCAGCTGTCGACTTGGCTATCTTCTCTGGTTTTGGTTCTTCATCAGCTTCTTGGAGGTCCTCTCGAAAATCTTCAACATTCTCTTTGGTTCCTTCTTGTGTCAGGGTCTTTGGGCTATTCAATACTTTCCCCGAGCAGAGCGCAATTGCTTTCACATGCTTCTTCACTTCCCTTTGAGGATTATCTTCAATATTGCTAGGAATACCAGTGCCAATTTGTTTTTTAATGTCTCCCATCATATTCGTCAATTGACTAATTTAATCTTATAGTCTAGTCAAGGTTTTCGTAGCACTGGTGCACTCGTATTTTACTTGTTTCACTTCCATCGTCATAGATTGCATTTCCCCCTCGACCCGATCCAAGAGTTGACCACATATAGTATGGTCATTGAAGTTGGTCCTTTCCTGAGGCTTCTGTACATAAGGAGGTTGGTAACTAGAATTCTTAACTTGGTTAGAGTTATTACCTCCTCCTTGATTTTTGCCCCATCTCAGGTTCACGTAGCCTTTCTATCCAAGATTATAAGTATTCAAATAAGGGTTTCCACCCTTATTCCTAATGTAATTCACATCCTTAGTAGGATTATTGATGTAATAGAAGAGAGGTTTGTCTCCTCCATATATTGATGACGCACTGGATGAGGCTTCTATATGGTTTAACCTATCCACTAGTTGTTGGTATCTATCATCCCCTTGAACAGCTTTAATCATAAATAACTTCTGGTCGTATGTGTAACGTTTTGTTGGCCACTAGTAGGAATTCATTGCCATGCTTTCTATTAATTCATACGCATCATCGTATGTTCTATTTATCAAGGGTCCTCCTATGGCTCCATCTAGTCCTGATCATGTGTGTCCATCCAACTCATTATAGAACATTAGCAATAGTAGCCACCCAGGTAATTCATGGTGTGGCCATCTCTAAATGAGCATTTTTAAAATGCTCCCAAGCTTTGTGAAAACTTTCTCCTTTTAATTGTTTAAAAGTTATGATCTCTCTTCTTAGTTGGACCGTTTTTCTGATAGGGAAGAACTTTTGTAAAAAATTTCCTACAAGTTTATCCAATGTCGTGATAGATCTTGGTACCTGTGACTCTAATCAAGAGAAAGTGTTATCTATTAAGGAGAAAGAGAATAACCAAAAACTGATAGCGTCATTGGTGACCCCATTATAATTCAAACTATCACAAAGTTGAAGAAATTATTTTAAATGCTTATTTGGGTCCTCCGTTACTATCCCTCAGACCGCCTTCAGATGTACTAACATCCAGAGTGTGAATATTAAACTAAAAAATAGAATTATGAGGTGGTATCCATAAGTATTTGGGTCTAGTTGTAATATAGGTTTATAATAGAGTGGGTGAGTACTCCGAGGATCATACCCAAGGAAGGCGAGTGCTAGATCAATTGTAACCTAAACACTAAAAGATATAATTAGTACATTCCATTCAATTATAGTATAAAGAATATAAAATAAAGGATTTTTTGGGCTTTGATAATAATAAAGATAAAACAACATAAAAAGATAAAATTCAATAGATTTAAAAAAGGAAGAATAAATCAAATATGATTATGGGTGATTAGCTTGCTTTGGAAATCTCTTTCCAACTTTTGTTTACGATTCCTTGACAATCAACTAGTCACTACCTTAGCAAGATGTAACACCCCTAACCTGTATCCATTGCCGAAAAAGGGTTACAAAAAATTACCAGAATATACAGATCAAGTAAACAAATATTTTATTTATACAATATTTAGGTCAGAAATAAAACATAAAGTCCCTTATATGAACCCTCGAGGTCCAAAACATGCATTAGAAATGAGTCAGGACTAAACCGGTACTCAGAGAATTTTTTTGCAAAATCTCAAAACTTTTCGTAGGTGTAGGGGTCACACGCCCGTGTGGTCATGCCGTGTGGCTCAGACGGCCAATGACACGCCTGTGTCTCAGGCTGTGGAACTCTTTGACTTGAGTCACACGATCAAGTCACATACTGTGTGCTAGACCGTGTGTAGGTGTAGGGGTCACACGGCCAAGCCACATGCCCGTATGCCAGGCCGTGTGATCAGTTTTGAGCATTTTGTTTTGACATTTTAAGGATGTAAGGGACACACGGTTAGATCACACACCCATGTTCTAGGCCGTGTGTCACACACAGCTGAGACACATGCCCGTGTGGAAAAAAATAGTCTATTTTCCAAGTCACATTTCTCACCTAATTTGTCTTTTTCTTACACCAATACTTTAACATATTCACAAGCTATTTTTAAAACAATTAATTCAAGTCAAAATCGAGTCTCATGCATGACATACATCACTGTAACACCCCTTACCCATGTCCGAGGCCGGGATAGAATATGAGGCATTACCAGACTTAAACATACATAATCACATAAAAGCAACCATAAGTTTTTTGTCCAAATAAAAAAAAATCATACATATGTATAACGTCCCGTAAACGGGCTTACGAGGCCCTATAAATGCATCAAAGATGATTCGAGACTAAATAGGAACCTTTAAGAACTTCTGGGAAAACTTAAAAAATTTCATCATGAAACAGGGTCACACGCCCGTGTGGCTTGGGACACACCGGTGTCCTCAGCTCGTGTAACTCTCTGTTTATTACGTCATCACCAAATTAGGGGAACACGGCCAAAGCACACGCCCGTGTCCCAAGGCCATGTCCCTCACATGGCCGGGACACACGACCGTGTCTCAGCCCGTGTGACCAACTCGAAGTTAAAGTACAAGATGCAGGGGACACACGACCGGACTACATGCCCATAGGGGTAGGCCGTGTGTCATACATAGCTTAGACACACGCCCGTGTGTCTACCCGTGTGGACAAATCCAAGGCTATTTTCCAAGCCATTTGCCACCCATAGTTGTACATATACACTTATACATCTCTATAGCAATTAACATAACTAATTGAGCAATTATATATCCACAATCAAGGCTCAAGCATGGCATCCTCACAACAACAAATGCATGCACATGACATTTCTCTTATTCAAGTCCAAACTTACCAAAACACATATAATATATATAATTGGTTTACCTCCAATTTATCCATTAATATCATGACTATCAACATGCCAACAAATCTAATTTAAATATTCATGTAACACCCCAAACCCGGCCTAGACGTTATGGCCGAATTTGGCGTGCCATGTAAAGCCCTGAATTTGGGCCTAGAAGTATTGGGCCTTACGTATGGGTCAGTAGGGAGGTTGTATATAAGTAGTTAATTATTCAAGGAAATGACACAACTGTGTATCTACTTCAGTGGTTAAGTGCTTTGTAAAGTGTTTGAGAAATCTTAGGTTCAAACCTAGGCTTTAGCAAAAATTTTGGTTTTAAGTGAATAAAACCCTAGATGCTTGAATGATGGCCTTTTAAATTATTGTGTTAAGTAAATGACACAAGGAAGCATGTGGTCTAGTGGTTGTGGCATCATTAAGGTTGTAAGGGAGCCTGGATTCAAGTCTTGGCTCTTGCAATTTATTTTGATTTTTCTTTTAAAGGAACCTGGACTTTGGCCTATAGACCTTATAATTAATTAAGGATATTTTGTGACACAGAAAGAGCCTGTGGTAGAGTGGCAAGGTGGCATGTTGTGTAACTGTGAGGTCTGAGGTTCAAGTCCTAGGATGCATAATGGAGTATTTATTTTTCTATTTAAGTTGTGTAGGAGGTGGAGTTGGACTAAAACTCTGTGGTTGAAGTGGTCATAAAAAAAAAGAAAAATAAGGAGTTTTCCTAATGGTTGAAAGTTGGTGATTGTGGACTTCAGTGCGTTCTCATAAACAAGTGTGTATTCACGCCCTTCTTTGTTGGAAATTGGCAAAAGCCAAAAAGCCAAAACTTTGGCAGTTGAGGCCTCACAAACGTGCGACCGCTCGTGGGGTAAACTGAGCCTACAAACCATGGGCGATAGATTGTAGAGGCCACCACGAGCATTCTCGTGTACTGGGCCTCGATGGGCCTCGATGGGCCTTAATGGGCCCCGTGGGCCCACTTGTGTAAATCTAACTAATAGGTGGGAAGTAGTTAGGCTTGTCATGTCATGTGCATGGCATAGCGCGTTAAGGGCTTCGTTGGGTCGAAATGGGCCCAAAGGGCCCAATAGGCTCATGGGGCCCTCACAGATTAAATCCACGGTAAGTGATAAATTTTGGACTGGGCTATGTAGGTCACATAGCCGTAGCTAAATTTGGGCTGAGTGGGTCACACGAGCGTATGGGCCCACTTGGGTTGAATAATGGGTCTTAGGCCTATTTACATTGTTAGGTCTGTTTAGATTACTTAAGTCGCTCGAGGCGGCTGTGGACCTTCCGAGAGGTCGATTATCTATATCAAGACCCAATAGGGTAAAATGACCAAAATACCCTTGAAGGGTAAAAATTACTATTCTACCCCTAATGGGTGAAAATGACTGTTATACCTTAGAGGTAGGTTAACTGATGAGTGTATGATATATACATGACCGTATCTGAGTATGAAACCTTACATATAAGAAATATTATGACATAACATATTGTATTGGGGTTGGGATTTTGATTTGGAGGAAGTGCTGTTCTGGTGGTGGCTTTGCTACGTATTCTACGCCACGTTTACCTCTATTAGCAGCTTTCCTATGTTACTATTAGTAGCTTTGCTGTGTTACTATTATCAGATACACTGCGATATTGGTGAGTTGGCTGTGTGGGTCGATTTAATCCCCACATAGTGAGTTGGTTGGTACGAGTGGTGAGCAAGATGGATTAGGTTGGGTTGCAGACCTGTATTGTGATTATACTATTTTTGGCATAGGCCCACACTGTTACTACATAGTGCTTAGGCCCAGACTGTACTGTTAATGAATAAGGCTCAGGCCTAGACCGTTACTGTATGCACTGTTACTATTAACCGATAGGGGATTACACACTGAGTTTTCATAAACTCACCCTTCTTTTAACTGTGCAGGTAATGACTCAGTGGTGGCCACAAGTCCGCAGATTGATTGTTAATAAATCAATTTATTTTAGCTTTCATATTTGGGCTTTAGTTATGTAATAAGGCCATTTGGGGTTTTAACTTTTAATGGGCTTTTGATTTCTTATATTAAACTGCTAGTCTAGGAAAACTCAAGTTTTCAAACTAATCACGGTTTTCTAAAGAACACGAGCTTTAAACAACAAAGTTTTCAAAAGAGCTTCCGCGATTTAAGTTGAATTAATATCCCAAAGGCAAATACTTTGAGCAAATGTTTATGACGAGATGATTTGCTAACCCCGTACAAAAGGTTTTACTTCTAGAAATAATTTTTTACTGACAACTCGATTTTTGAACGACGCTTTGATGCAACATGCCAGATTCGGCCATAGCGTCTAGGCCGAGTTTAGGGTGTTACATTTAGTGGTATCAGAGTCAAGTTACAAAACTCGACTGTGGAATGGGTTTTTGTGGATTTGAATGTTAAATGTTGTGGTTGGTAATCTGGCACACTGAGTTTCCGGCACCAAATCTCTAAGTTTTTTTTACACTGATTATTGTTATGAACTGAAATTTATTACTGAAGACTACCATAGGTAATAGAATTACACGAGATTATAGAAGACTGACAACTGTAGAAGATTCTGTTTTGCAAAAACAAACTCTAATTACTAATGTTCATAACACATTCTAAATAATTATTGAAATTATAAACTGATTCATAAAACTTTAAAATAGACAATTCACTATCGATATGAGCACAAGAGGTACTTTCATGGAAGGGGTATCTGAGCCATGGTAGAAGTGAGAAAATCTTTGGAGTTGCGTCTTGACATCCGACCACATGCCACTAGGAGGTACCAACCTCGCCGATGGCGAGTCGAGGTCTCATAACCGAGCAGTTAGGGATGGTGCTTTATCCCATGCAATGCTATCTTGAAAGGGTTGTTGGAGCAAGTACTGGATTTGTAGGCTGGAGATCAATTTCGGAGCGACTCTGATCTAATGGAGCGAAAATCTTTAAGGGTGTTTTGGGTGTAGCCCCGAATGTGGCAGAGTATTGGTTAGTGGTTACCGAGTGAGTAAATGGATGACCTTGACTGTACTTCAAAGCAAAAATTAAAAGGGGCAGTGTCTTTACTGCATGATGAGGCCTACCAGTGGTAGTTCACTGTGAGAGAAGGTACGCAAGCTGACCGTTTGACATGGGATTTCTTCAAAGCAGCCTTTTCAGGGAAATAAGTGGGTGCAAGTTATGTAGACGCCCGAAGGAAGGAAATTCTAAATTTGACTCAGGGGAATAAAACCGTGAAGGAATACGAGGCAGAGTTTTTACGGTTGAGTAGATATGTACGCGGGATAGCCGCAACTGAATATGAATGCTGTGTGCAGCATGAGTATGGCCTCCGAGATGAGTTACGTGTGCTGATAACCACAGAGAGGGAGCGGGACTTTGCTGCCCTTGTGGAAAAAGAAAAAATTGTTAAAGAAGTGAAGCGCTCTGAGTGCCAGAACCACGAGAAAGATATAGGCAGAAATAAAAGGGATTTTCAACCCTCAGGTTCTTCTGAAAGGCCTGTAAAGAGGGCCAGGTTTGATGGGCCAGTCTGAGCAGTTCTTGGTATTATTGCAAGATCGCAGCCTTGCGCCGATTGTAGAAGAGCTCACCAGGGTGACTGTTGGAAACAAACTGGGGCATGCTTTTGATGTAGGTCTATGGATCATCAGGTTAAGAACTATACTTAGGGGTTTACTCAGATGCAAGCTGCGGGACAAAGTCGTGTTCAGCCTGTGAGAGGTGGTCAGTAGCCACAAAGACGCCAAGGTTAAGCCAGAGGTGGAAACAAGTTTGGTCGAGGTCGGAAGCACCAGACAGAGGTGCTGAAAACACTGAGGCGAGACAGCTAGCCTTGGTTTATGCTGCTTGTCACCGAGAGGATGGGGATGCTCCTGACGTCATAACTGGTACGTTCTTGATTTATAATTTACCATACACGACTTTAATTGATATTGGGTCTACATACTCGTATGTTGCGTGTACTGTGTCCAAGACGTTGGGTATTCAGTCTAAAAATACAGTTAGTGAAATGACTGTGTTGAGTCCTCTGGGACAATTGGTTGGGGTGAGTAAGTTGTTCAGAGATGTGCACTTAGAAGTCCAAGGGGTGGTCTTTTCGGCAGATTTGATGGAACTGTCGTTTGGGGAATTTGATATTATATTGGGCATGGATTAGCTAGTGAAACACCATGAAAAATTGGATTATGCTACTAAGCGTATGGTGTTGAAGTCTATGGGAAGATGAGGAGGTGACAGTGATAGAGGAGCGAAGAGATTATTTGTCTAATGTGATTTCTGTGTTAAGGGCCGAGAAGCTAGGTCGCAAAGGTTGTGAGGTGTTCCTAGCATATGTTAGTATTTTTGATTCTAAAGGTCCTTCTGTGGGAGATGTCAGAACTGTCAAAGAGTTTTGGATATATTTCCTGAAGAGCTTCTGGGATTGCCTCTAGATTATGAGGTTGAATTGGGTATTGAACTCCTACCTGGAATAGATCCAGTGTCCATTGCCCCTTATATGATAGCACTGAAGAGCTAGTGGAGCTAAAGGCTCAAATCCAAGAGCTATTGGGTCGAGGATTCTTTCGACCAATGTGTCTCCGTAGGGAGCATCGGTGTTTTTTGTGAAGAAGAAGGATAGATCTATGCGCATGTGCATTGGTTATCATCAATTGAACAAGCTAACTATCAAGAATAAGTACCCTTTTATCGAGGATAGATGATCTTTTTGACCAGCTGTGAGGAGTTACGACTTTCTCTAAGATAAATCTTCGGTCTGGGTATCATCAGCTAAAGGTTAACGAGGTTGACGTGTATAAGACTGCGTTTAGAACTTGTTATGGTCATTACGAGTTCTTGGTGATGTCGTTTGGGTTGACGAATGCACCAGCGGCTTTCATGGATCTAATGAACCGAGTATTCCAGTCTTATTTAGATCGATTCGTAGTTGTATTTATAGACATCATATTGGTGTATTCAAGAACCAAGGAGGAGCATGATGCACATCTTCATATTTTTTGAAAGTTCTGAGGGAAAAGCAGCTTTATGCAAAGTTGATCATATATACATTATTAATTCCATGTTATTTTTATATATAATTGCTGCTAAATCTATTTATATATATGTATATATATATGTTTTAAAATCTATTATGTATATAATTCATTCCCTAAGATTATATGTTATTATGTATTTTTGTTATCCCTTTCATATTTTATGTATTATTTAAGTTTTTCTTATTATATGAATATTGTCAACTTTAAATAGATGTATTATTTTGCATGTTGTTTGATTCAAATTTCTTTTTATAACATTTATTTTAACAATTATTTATATAGTATTTTTATCCATGTAAATTATTTCCAATTCTAGCATGTGTTATTTGTTTATCAATTCATCATTTTTTTAAAATTGTTTTGTATTATTTTGGCTCCTAGTTTCTATTTTGTTTTGGGCATTATGTGTTAATGGTTTTATATTATTCCATATATCATTGTAGTATATTATTTATTCGTTTTTTTTTTGGTATTGTTATATCAATTGTTCTCCATCCATGCTTGAAAATATGGTTACATTTTTCTTAGATTAGTTATGTTTAATTGATTGTTTTGTTAGTTGGTTAAACAAGGTGTGACAGCCCAAAATTGACCCTAGTCGGAAGGTGGTCTCGGGACCACAAAACCGAGGCATAAAAATAATTAAAAATTTATTTTGATGCCTATAATATGTGTGTGCTCATGTATGACATTTTATGATGATTGATTTAGTGTTATAAGGGTGAATTCCACAAGAAAGGACTTAGTAATGAACTTTGAAAGTATGATAGGAAATGTGTGATGACTAATTAAAGCAAGCATGCAAAATAATGGACTTGCATGTCAAATTCCCCCTTTATAGGTGGTGGCGGCCATGACAAGGGAGGATGGGCTAAACATGTCATGAAGCATGTTTTGTTGGTGCATTAGGGTGAAATAATAAACAAAGGTGTATGGGTGATAAAAAATGAAAAAAATGTGTGTGAGTGTGGTAATCCCCCATTGCCGTGAGTTGTAGAGAAGGAAAGAAAAAATTTTGTTCATCCTTTCTTTGAGCCAAAACTAAGGAAGAAGGAGGATTTTTGCTTCATGCTTGGTTTGGAAGAGATCTAGAAGGAGATTTGGCCAAGTTTGCATCAAGATTAAGGTATGTATGAGGTTGTGTTAGGAGTTTCATGCATGTTTTGGTTGCTAACTTGATGTGCATGTTAGCCATGGCTCAAATCTTTGTTAAGCCATGGAAATGGTATTTGGCCAAAGTTGTTATGGTGATAAAGCCATTGCATGCTAAGTGTGAAGCTTGATGATGATGCATGCAATGATGGATTGTCTACTCTTGAGCAAGATTTTGAGCCTTCTTTTGATTTATCATGATTGAAGTTGAAAAGGAGCATGATTGTCATATTCGGCCATTCATGAGCATGGTTCATGCTTCTTGCATGTTAGTTAAAATTTGTATTTTTGGGTGGCTATGGACACCTTGAAAATTGACCATGCTCATATTGTATATATATGTTTGCACATGATGTTTTGGCTATGAAGTAAGTGATGAATAAGTTGGTTTAAAGAAGAAGATGTTGAAGAATAATTGTGAAATTTCAAGCACAATTGACCTAGCACACATATAAGTGCTTGATGCTATATTATAAGTTTTGAGCCACAATATGCAAAGCATTAACTAGTAAAATGCATGCTGTTTTTGTGAGGTATTAAGTGCATAATTGGCCTCAACATGTACATGAATATTCGGCCTTGGGTAGCCTATTGAAGGCCTTAGCATTTCCTTGATGCTCAAATAAATTGTATTGAATTGCTTGATGTAGTATAAAATGTGCATGACCATTGTGTATTCAAGCTAAAGAGTGGCCATATGACCATTTAAAATCCTTGTCATATTCGGCCATAAGCAAGCACAATGAGGTTTTAATAAATTGAATTTGTTTGAATTAGCTCAAGAGCTAAGAGGGCCACAATTGGACAAGGGGAAGGAAAAGGTGATCGAATAGCCGAAAAAGCCGTTCGACAACATCCGAGGTAAGTCCTCAAGAAGTGACCTTACTTGAATTATGTGAGATGAAATATGGATGTGTATGATTATTGATTATGTGTGTATGAGTATTTGAATTCCACCGGGCTAAGTCCCCGGCGAATATGCTAATGATTATAATTGTGTTTGAGCCTTAGTGTGAAAATGAAATATGTATGTCAATGATTATTGATGTATGTGTGCATGAGAAATTGAATGATATCCGGGCTAAGCCCGAAGACAATTATGCTGGAAATTATAACCGGGTTAAGACCCGAAGGCAATTGTGCTAGTGGCTACATCCGGGCTAAGACCCGAAGGCATTCGTGCGAGTCATTCTATCCGGGCTAAGACCCGAAGGCATTTGTGCAAATCGTGATATCCGGGTTAAGTCCGTGAGGCCTTGGTGCGGGTTACCATAACCGGGCTATGTCCGAAGGCGATTGAGCAGTACCGACATCCGGATAAACTCGAAGGTATGTGATTTGAAAATTATGAGCTTGCTGGAAAATTTCAGCTAATGCACTTGTGAAATTTCCCAATGATAAGGTAAGTGCGGTGTGTGCTTTGCTGGCGCTAGGAGTAAGAGCGTATGAATATCCGCTCCTATGATGGAGCTAGTTATCGGCCTTAATGAAGCCGTTATTTGTGTATGAACATAAGAGTTGGGATGGTAAAGTAAGTATGATTATGTGAATGCGCATTAATGAAATGATGCATTTAACTATGTGAATGTATTGCTGTAATTAGAGTTGATTATATTCCTTGAGACTTACTAAGCATAAAAATGCTTACTCATTGCTTTGGCTCTCGGTTTTCTAGATTTCGCTCGATAGCAATCGGATTCGGGATCGTTGAAGTCGAAGTCATCCACACTATCAAGCCCCATTTTGGTATAAATTCTTGGTTGAACTTGAAATGGCATGTATAGGACTACCCTTGTTTGTTAAATATGTGGTGATGTAAGTATATACGGCCATGCGAAAATGGCTCGAAAAGGAACATGAACTTAGAATAATTGTGGTTTGTATGTATATATTTGGTGTCATGATGTGGCTATGGCTTGGAAATGGGAATGTTGGTCATATGATCAGCCATTGGCATGGTTAAAATGATCATATATGAACCTATGTATGGCAAAGACTAGTTGGTTCATGGAGACTACCAAATAGGTAAGACCTACCTTAAAACAGATGCTGCCAGCTGCAGTGACGTGAATGTGAAAAATCACCAAAATTCGTAGAAATGGAATTAAATAGTGAATAAGCTATGTAAATGAACCTTGATGAGTCTATTTTCATATGGAAGAAACGAAATGGTCATAGGAGTTACATGTTAAGAGATATTAATGCTATTGTGAGACAGGGCCAGAACGGTTTCTGGGTTCCCTGTCGCAACTTTAAAATTTACTATAAATTATCCAGAAAGAATTAGGCGACATACCTTATATGTACAGATTCCATTTTGAGTCTAGTTTCATTAGAAACAAACGACACCAACATTAAAGCCCTGTACAGAGAGATATTCAAGTTATACCGCGCGAAGGTCAGAGCAGTTGATCCCTGTAACATGGGTGACTTTAACTAATAAACTGTACCAATTGGCCCATCCAAAATTCTAGAAATAAATACATGGATGGATATATGAGTCTAAATTCAGGAAAATTTACGAAACCAGTTTCGAGTTTTGAAACTCGAGATATGATTTTTAAGGCGACGGTGATGCAGTCTTCCAGCCTGACTGGAAATGTCAAATTGGTGGGCAAACCATGTGAACTTGGCTTGTTAACCCCTCGTGTCCGACACCGGCAATGGTCTCGGGTTCGGGGTGTTACAATTTTATGGTATCAGAGCCACGGTTTAGTCGATTCTAGGACTACCGTGAGGTGTTTGGGGTCTAGCTATACATGCCATTAAATGATGAATCGATAGTGTGGTGATTTCGACAATTTGACTTTGAGTTTGTTTATAGCAATGGGTCCGATCCCAACCGAGCAATAGCTGATGATGTGGAGAGTGTGGCGCTGCTCCGCACAAGGGACAGCGCGGTGGACTCTCAACCTATGGCCAGCAATCCGAATGATGAGGCTAGGCAAGCCTTTTATAGTGTGATGAGCGAATGGTTTAATCAATACATTTGAACTAACACGGCTGTCCCGACCTCCATTCCCGACAAATGCAACCCCGCACCTACAATACCTCCGAATGACCAAATAAGGTCAAGTAAGCCCCAGATCGATAGGATTCGAAAACATGGGGCCACTGAATTTAAAGCTACAGATGATGATGATGCGAACGAGCTGAATTTCGGTTGGACAACACTATCAAGGGTGCTCGATGAGCTATCTTGTACACCGATGAATGCTTAAAGTGTACCATCTCCTTGCTACGTGATTCCACCTACTATTGGTGGAGTACTCGACTTCGTGGTACCTAGAGAGCAAGTGACTTGGGAATTTCTTGATCTTAAGCAAGGTTCTATGTCGGTTACCGACTATGAGCGAAAATTTGTGAGGCTTAGCCGATACACGCGAGAATGCATTTCGTCCGAAGCTATTATGTGTAAATGCTTGAGGATGGGCTGAATGATGATATAAGGATGTTCGTTGGCATTCTCGAAATCGAGAGATCGTAGTACTTGTTGAGCGAGCTTGTAAAGTCGAAGAGCTTAGAAAGGAGAAACAAAAAGGCGATGTGGGGCTGGAGAATTCGAAAGAGGTCCTCGGAAAGTCTCTTCAACAGAATCGAAGAGATTTGAGATGATGTGAACCGGTCTAGAGGCGCTTTGGGCTTTTTAGGCGAGGACGCGATCGACCCCTGTGACCACGAGTCACTTGATCGCCGATGGTGGAAATGATCGTAGAGAGAGGCGGAGTGTCAACATTGTGGCAAATGGCATTCGGGGAGCTGTTGGTTTCGTGATCACTCCTGCTATAAGTGTGGATCGGCCGACCACTTTAGGAAGGATTGCAGGAAGCTTGAGCAGAATGTGAGTCGAGTGGAAACTCGGGTGCTACCCTTTGCTCGAGGTAGGCCACCTAGAAATATGGGCAATGTCGGTGGCGGTCGGGGAGGATCTAGAGATGCTACCATCAGATCTGAGGCTCGTGCTCTGCGAGGACTTATGCCATCTGGCAGACGCGAGGATCTTGCCTCTCCGGATGTCATTCGGTGCTTTCACCCTTTTCAATACTAAAGTGATTGCGTTGATTGACCACGGTTCTACTCAATCTTATATATGTGAAACCTTAGCATCGATGAAGACTTTGCCTATTGAGTCTCTTGAGTTTGTAATTCGGTGTCAAACCCTTGGGTCATTACGTGCTTGTCAACAAAGTGTGCAAGAAAAGTCTCCTAGTGTTCCGAGGTTCTTGTTTCCGGCGGACTTGATGCTTTTGCCGTTCGATGAATTCAACGTTATTCTTGGTTTGGATGGGTTGACCATGCGATGCGGTCGTAAATTGCAAAAGCAAGACTATCGATTTGAGGTCTTGCGAATAACGAGATAATTGGGTTAAGTCTACGGACTTAAAGGGTTGCCGGTATAATATCGGCAATGTTGGCCCGAAAGTATGTAAGAAAAGAGTGCGAAGCGTACACTGGCGTCGTGCTCGATGACAAGGAATCGAAAAGAAACCCGAATCGTGTGCGTGGTTTGTGAATACCGGATGTTTTCCACGAAGAATTGCGGGTTTACCACTGTTCGGAAATAGAATTTGGCATCGAATTGGTACTGGTACCACTCAATTCGATAGCTCCGTATCGTATGGCACCAACGGAATTAAAGGAGTTGGAAGCTTCGATTGCAAGAATTGGTGGATAGAGGTTTTGCTCGCCGAGTTTTTCGCCTTAGGGTGCGCCGGTGTTGTTCGTGAAAAGAAGGATGGAACCATGCGGTACGTGCATCGACTATCGTCGACAATAAAGCGACGATAAAGAACAAATATCCGTTGCCGCGTATTGACGACTTGTTCGATCAAGCGAAGGAGCCTCGGTGTTCTCGAAAATAGATTTGAGATCGGGCTACTATCAATTGCGAATCCGAGATTGGACGTGCCCAAGACCGCCTTGAGCGAGATATGGTCACTATGAGTTCCTAGTGATGCCGTTTGGGCTCACTAATGCCCTACGGTATTTATGGATTTAATGAATCGGATCTTTAGACCATATTTGGATCGATTCGTAGTCGTGTTCATTGATGACATCTTGGTCTATTCAAGAAATGAGACCGAACATCTTTGAACACTGCGGTTAGTCTTTGCAAATTTTACGGGACAAGCAATTATATGCTAAGTTGACAAGTGTGAGTTACGGTTAGAGAGGTTAGCTTATTGGGTCATGTGGTATCTGCATCGGGTATTCGAGTCGACCGAATAAAATTTCAGCCATACTTAATTGGAAGCCTCAGAAATATTCTGAGGTTCGGAGCTTTTTGGGGCTTAGGTTATTACCGACGATTTGTAAAGGCTTCTCAACGATAGCCACGCCGATGACGGCTACTCCAAAAGGACGTCAAGTTGAATGGACGGAGAAATGCCAAAAAGTTTCGATCAATGAAAACTTATTTGGTGAAGCCCCAATTCTAGTGCAACCCGAGTCCAAGCAAGGAGTTTGTCATCTATAGCGACGCCTCTCTACTTGGGTTAGGTTGCGTATTAATGCAAGAAGGTCGAGTTGTGGCCTATCGTCGAGGCAATTAAAGCCACATGAGAAAAATTATCCGACTCATGATCTCGAGTGGCCGCCATCGTATTCGCCTTAAAGATTTGGCGACATTACTTATTTGGTGAAAGGTGCCATGTATACTCGGATCACAAAAGTCTCAAATATTTGATGACCCAAAGAGACTTAAATCTGCGACAAAGGCGTTGGCTCGAGTTGTTAAAGGATTATGAGTGATCATTGACTATCACCGGAAAGGCGAATATGGTTGCGGATGCCTTGAGTCGTAAATCGTTATTCACTTTCTGACGATGAATGTGCACTTATGCGTCCGATCCGACAATGTGTTAGTGGCTGAATTGAAAGCCAAACCATTATTGACACACCAAATTCGAGAAGCTCGGAAAGTCGACGACGAGTTGGTTGCAAAAGCGACTGCGTGTGTTCGAACAAGGACTCGGAGTTTCAAATCGACGATGACGATTGTTTGAGGTTCAAAAGTCGTCGGTGTGTCCCAAAGAATTGAACTCATTTCGATAATTCGAAGGAAGCCCATTGTAGCCGAATGGCAATCCACGGGAGTCGAAGATGTACAATGAGTTGAAGCGTCGATTTTGGTGGCATGGTATGAAGCGAGACATCTCG
This sequence comes from Gossypium arboreum, assembly GCF_025698485.1. Taxonomy (NCBI): domain Eukaryota; kingdom Viridiplantae; phylum Streptophyta; class Magnoliopsida; order Malvales; family Malvaceae; genus Gossypium; species Gossypium arboreum. The sequence continues at coordinate 14,407,740 of NC_069078.1, read as the reverse complement.
ACTTTGTTTCAAGATGTTTAATATGTCAACAAGTGAAAGCGGAACATCGGTGCCTTGAGATTACTTGACCAATCACGATACCCGAGTGGAAATGGGATCGAGTCACAATGGACAAATTAGCGGAATTGTACGTTTCTCAGTTGTGAGATTACATGGGGTGCCTATTTCCATCGTGTGGGATAGAGATCCGAGATTTACCTCGCGATTTTGGAAAAAGTTGCAAGAAGCTTTGGGTACCAAGTTGCATTTCAGCACCGCCTTTCACCCCCAAACCGATGGTCAATCCGGCGGATAATTGAGATACTTGAGGATATGTTAAGATGTTGCGTCCTCGAGTTTAGTGGTTCATGGGAGCGGTATTTGCCGTTGATTGAATTCGGTTACAACAACGACTTTCAATCAAGTATTAAAATGGCACCCTACGAGGCCTTATGCGGTCGTAAATGCCGTACACCATTGTTTTGGTGAGCTCGGTGAAAGCAAGATTTTCGGTGGATTTGATTAGGGATCTTTGAGCAGAAGTGAAAGTAATCCGTGAAAGTCTGAAGATAACCTCCGATCGTCGAAGTAAATGCAGCGTATCTGAAGCGTAAGGATATCGAGTATCGGTGGGTGATAAAGTGTTCCTCAAGGTATCGCCTTGGAAAAAGATACTCGATTCTACCGTAAGGGCAAGTTGAGCCGAGGTTCGTTGGGCCATATGAGATATCTGGCGAGTCGATCCGATGGCATATCGTTTGACTTTGCCCCGAACTCGAAAAGGTTCACGATGTCTTTCACGTTTGATGCTTGACGCTATAGATCCGATCCATCGCACGTGATTAGTCCATCGAAATTGAAATTCAAGCTAATATGAGTTATGAGGAAGAACCGATTCATATCCTATCACGAGAAGTGAAAGAGTTGTGAAACAAGCGGGTTCCGCTAGTAAAAGTGTTATGGCTCAAGCACGGGATAGAAGAAGCTACTTGGGAGACCGAGAACTCTATGAAAGAGCGATATCAAACCTATTTACGGTAAGATTTTGGGGACGAAAATTTCTTAAGTGGGGAGAGTTGTGTGCCCAAAATTGACCCTAGTCGGAAGGTGGTCTCGGGACCACAAAACCGAGGCATAAAATAATTAAAATTTATTTTGATGCCTATAATATGTGTGTGCTCATGTATGACATTTTATGATGATTGATTTAGTGTTATAAGGGTGAATTCCACAAGAAAGGACTTAGTAATGAACTTTGAAAGTATGATAGGAAATGTGTGATGACTAATTAAAGCAAGCATGCAAAATAATGGACTTGCATGTCAAATTCCCCCTTTATAGGTGGTGGCCGGCCATGACAAGGGAGGATGGGCTAAACATGTCATGAAGCATGTTTTGTTGGTGCATTAGGGTGAAATAATAAACAAAGGTGTATGGGTGATAAAAATGAAAAAAATGTGTGTGAGTGTGGTAATCCCCCCATTGCCGTGAGTTGTAGAGAAGGAAAGAAAAAATTTTGTTCATCCTTTCTTTGAGCCAAAACTAAGGAAGAAGGAGGATTTTTGCTTCATGCTTGGTTTGGAAGAGATCTAGAAGGAGATTTGGCCAAGTTTGCATCAAGATTAAGGTATGTATGAGGTTGTGTTAGGAGTTTCATGCATGTTTTGGTTGCTAACTTGATGTGCATGTTAGCCATGGCTCAAATCTTTGTTAAGCCATGGAAATGGTATTTGGCCAAAGTTGTTATGGTGATAAAGCCATTGCATGCTAAGTGTGAAGCTTGATGATGATGCATGCAATGATGGATTATCTACTCTTGAGCAAGATTTTGAGCCTTCTTTTGATTTATCATGATTGAAGTTGAAAAGGAGCATGATTGTCATATTGGCCATTCATGAGCATGGTTCATGCTTCTTGCATGTTAGTTAAAATTTGTATTTTTGGGTGGCTATGGACACCTTGAAAATTGACCATGCTCATATTGTATATATATGTTTGCACATGATGTTTTGGCTATGAAGTAAGTGATGAATAAGTTGGTTTAAAGAAGAAGATGTTGAAGAATAATTGTGAAATTTCAAGCACAATTGACCTAGCACACATATAAGTGCTTGATGCTATATTATAAGTTTTGAGCCACAATATGCAAAGCATTAACTAGTAAAATGCATGCTGTTTTTGTGAGGTATTAAGTGCATAATTGGCCTCAACATGTACATGAATATTCGGCCTTGGGTAGCCTATTGAAGGCCTTAGCATTTCCTTGATGCTCAAATAAATTGTATTGAATTGCTTGATGTAGTATAAAATGTGCATGACCATTGTGTATTCAAGCTAAAGAGTGGCCATATGACCATTTAAAATCCTTGTCATATTCGGCCATAAGCAAGCACAATGAGGTTTTAATAAATTGAATTTGTTTGAATTAGCTCAAGAGCTAAGAGGGCCACAATTGGACAAGGGAAGGAAAAGGTGATCGAATAGCCGAAAAAGCCGTTCGACAACATCCGAGGTAAGTCCTCAAGAAGTGACCTTACTTGAATTATGTGAGATGAAATATGGATGTGTATGATTATTGATTATGTGTGTATGAGTATTTGAATTCCACCGGGCTAAGTCCCGGCGAATATGCTAATGATTATAATTGTGTTTGAGCCTTAGTAACTGAAAATGAAATATGTATGTCCAATGATTATTGATGTATGTGTGCATGAGAAATTGAATGATATCCGGGCTAAGCCAGAAGACAATTATGCTGGAAATTATAACGGGTTAAGACCGAAGGCAATTGTGCTAGTGGCTACATCCGGGCTAAGACCGAAGGCATTCGTGCGAGTCATTCTATCCGGGCTAAGACCGAAGGCATTTGTGCAAATCGTGATATCGGGTTAAGTCCGTAGGCCTTGGTGCGGGTTACCATAACCGGGCTATGTCCCGAAGGCGATTGAGCAGTACCGACATCCGGATAAACTCCGAAGGTATGTGATTTGAAAATTATGAGCTTGCTGGAAAATTTCAGCTAATGCACTTGTGAAATTTCCCAATGATAAGGTAAGTGCGTGTGTGCTTGCTGGCGCTAGGAGTAGAGCGTATGAATATCCGCTCCTATGATGGAGCTAGTTATCGGCCTTAATGAAGCCGTTATTTGTGTATGAACATAAGAGTTGGGATGGTAAAGTAAGTATGATTATGTGAATGCGCATTAATGAAATGATGCATTTAACTATGTGAATGTATTGCTGTAATTAGAGTTGATTATATTCCTTGAGACTTACTAAGCATAAAAATGCTTACTCCATTGCTTTGGCTCTCGGTTTTCTAGATTTCGCTCGATAGCAATCGGATTCGGGATCGTTGAAGTCGAAGTCATCCACACTATCAAGCCCCCATTTTGGTATAAATTCTTGGTTGAACTTGAAATGGCATGTATAGGACTACCCTTGTTTGTTAAATATGTGGTGATGTAAGTATATACGGCCATGCGAAAATGGCTCGAAAAGGAACATGAACTTAGAATAATTGTGGTTTGTATGTATATATTTGGTGTCATGATGTGGCTATGGCTTGGAAATGGGAATGTTGGTCATATGATCAGCCATTGGCATGGTTAAAATGATCATATATGAACCTATGTATGGCAAAGACTAGTTGGTTCATGGAGACTACCAAATAGGTAAGACCTACCTTAAAACAGATGCTGCCAGCTGCAGTGACGTGAATGTGAAAAATCACCAAAATTCGTAGAAATGGAATTAAATAGTGAATAAGCTATGTAAATGAACCTTGATGAGTCTATTTTCATATGGAAGAAACGAAATGGTCATAGGAGTTACATGTTAAGAGATATTAATGCTATTGTGAGACAGGGCCAGAACGGTTTCTGGGTTCCCTGTCGCAACTTTAAAATTTACTATAAATTATCCAGAAAGAATTAGGCGACATACCTTATATGTACAGATTCCATTTTGAGTCTAGTTTCATTAGAAACAAACGACACCAGCATTAAAGCCCTGTACAGAGAGATATTCAAGTTATACCGCGCGAAGGTCAGAGCAGTTGATCCCTGTAACATGGGTGACTTTAACTAATAAACTGTACCAATTGGCCCATCCAAAAATTCTAGAAATAAATCCATGGATGGATATATGAGTCTAAATTCAGGGAAAATTTACGAAACCAGTTTCCGAGTTTTGAAACTCGAGATATGATTTTTAAGGCGACGGTGATGCAGTCTTCCAGCCTGACTGGAAATGTCAAATTGGTGGGCAAACCATGTGAACTTGGCTTGTTAACCCCTCGTGTCCGACACCGGCAATGGTCTCGGGTTCGGGGTGTTACACAAGGTTATATTGTCTTCATTTGCCAAGTATTGTGCCTTATGTGTGCATATTATCCTATGTTTATTATTCCTCTTTTTGTACAAATGTTGCTTTGTAATTTCCAACTTTTAAAATTAATTATTCCATCTTATTTCAAGTCAAATAAACGTGTTTTGAGCTAATTTACAATTTTTATTCTAAAATAAGGCAATGTTCAATGTTTGAAAATTCGTGAAATTGTGCCCTACCGTGCTGGGTTTCAATTTTTCGTTGGACTAAATAATTGAACATCCATTTGTAATTTTCAACGTATGAGCTTTTGGAAGTCAAAAATTAATCGTGTTTTCAAAGGTATAAAGGATCGTGTCCTATTGTGCTGGATGTGATGCTGTATTCCCTTAAAACGAGAGAATTTTGACGACCAACTTGAACCATTCAAATGTTTTAAAAAGGAACCATATTTCAAAATCTTTTTAAATCTTAGACATAAGGATGGTACTTAATCAATTTGGTACCAATTTTGGGCGTAGTGAGGGTGCTAACCCTTCCTCATACGTAACCGGCTCCCAAACCCATTTTTTAGATTTACGTAGACCAAAATTGATTTAAATGGAATAAAATGTTTTATTAGGTGATCCAATCACACCTAAACAAAAGGATTGGTGGCAAGTCCACACTTTGTTTTAAAAGTCGATTCCCTTTTTTTTTTAAACTTAAAAAAATAGTTTCGACAACTTGGCGACTCCACTAGGGATTGAACAAGAGAGTCAAGCCGTAAGATTGATTATTTTCTGTCCTTTTGTCTAAAGTTGAAAATTTAATTTGAAAATAATGATTCTTTGTTGCATTGGTTTGCATGATTATTGTGGTTTAAGTCTTGTAGAATAATATTGTATTGCATTGCATGACCGTTGCGGTTATACCTTTAAGTGGGAGTGAGAAACTATGCCTTTGTAAGGTTTCCACCTCCGCATGGGCTAGTGGATCACTTCCAGAATACGTCCGTACCTATGATTTCGTGAGATTTTCATCTTTGCATGGTCATAGGGAAATGTATTCCCCTAAACTGAACTTGATCCATATGAGCCTATAATGGGTGAGGATTGAGGAATCTGCTGGTTCGGGTACCTTTTCTCTAGAACCAAGCCACATGTAGTGAATCCTAAGAGTCCACCCTAGGTAGAACCTTGCCCAAATTTAGTGAACACCCGAGTAGGTACTTTATTTGTTATTTATTTCTTCTGTACTAACATGTTTTGTTTTAGTTTTGTTTATAACTGCATTGCATTACATAATCATAGAAAGGAGGTGTTGATTCATATTTGATTGCTAAATAGAACAGTTTGTCATAAGAAAATGAATTTCTTGACAAAGTGGATTATAATACGGTTGTCTGAATATGGTCCAAGTACATACAACGAAAGAAGGCTAATAGTTCGCGGAGGAAAAGAAGACCTTGTTTTATTTCCCGAGGATTCAAGCCGATAGAGATTATTCGAGAGTTTTTGCATCCTGGTTTTCTTAAAGGAGCTAATCAACATCGTGAGGATAATAAGTCGTGGCCTGGATCAAGCAAAAAGGAGCTAGTGGAGGCATTTTTTGGAAGCTTGCGAGATTTGACTTTCACGAAGAAAAGGGATCAGTGTCTTCATCTGGAATATAAAAACAAGGCCGTATATGTAATCCGTTTTATGTAAAGGAATTTGTTTTCTAGAAAAGTTGTTCTAGTGGAATTGATTTCAAAATAAACGCATTTCTTTCTTTTGCATTCATCCCATGCATTTGCATTGCATTGCATCATTTGCATTAGATTTTCATAAAAGGGTCCCTAATTAGTTGAAATCATTTCAGTTAATCTGAAACTGATAAAAACTTACTAACCAAGCGTCGTTACAGTACCCGTGCTAAGACAAAAGATATGGACCAAAGATTGGAATGAATTGAACAACTTCAAAGGGAGATGCAAGACCAATTACAAATATAGATGCAAGAGCAACTGGCGAAGATTAGGCAGGATATGAGAGACCAGGTGCTAGAGTCTCAAATGAATATGTTGAATCAGTTGTCCCAATTGCTGACTAAGGAAGTTGAAGAAAGGAAAAGTTCCATGATTAATGCTGGGGAGAACAATGAGGAGTCTCTCTACCCTCTAGGTTTCACCCCGAAAAATGTTCAGACATGTCCACAAGGTGTACCTATTATCAGAACCCAGCAATATCAGGCTGGTACCTCGGCACCAGTGGATTGCCCGATAGGCTCAAGCTCCAATCCAGGGGCAACCCAACAAATCTTAAAGTTCCTGATCTGGATGAAATGGAAAAAGTAAAGAGGGAATTGCCAAGACAACTTGAGTATCAGCATAGGTGGTTGGAGGAAAAAATTAGGGCAATGGAGAATGTTGACTTCTACTGTGGGATTGACGCCAAGGATCTGAGTTTAGTTCCCGATTTAGTACTCCCGCCAAAATTTAAGACTCTGGAGTTTGAAAAGTACAATGGGACTAGTTGTCCTGAAGCTCACATCACAATGTTCTGTCGAAAGATGATGGGATATGTCATTAACAATCAACGATTAATCTATTGGTTCCAAGACAGTCTGATCGGGTCAGCAGCTAAATGGTACAATCAATTAAGTCATGCTAAAATTAGTTCATGGAAGGACTTAGCACAAGCCTTCATGAAGCAGTATAGCCATGTAATAGACATGGCACCCGGCAGAACTACCCTGCAAAATATGGAAAAGAAGAAAAATGAGAGCTTCAGGCAATATGCCCAAAGATGGAGAGAGGTAGCAACACAAGTCCAACTGCCTCTTCTGGAAAAGGAGACTACGATGCTTTTCATCAATACTTTGAAAGCTCCATTCATTGACTATATGTTGGGAAGTGCTACTCTAAGCTTTTCAGAGATAGTAACATCCGATGAGATGATTGAAAGCACGGTAAGAAATGGACAGATAGATGCGGGATAGAGTGATAAAAGGTCAACCCCGATGAAAAAGGAAAATGAAGTAAACATCGTGAGCATGCCTTCTAAATTGGTCAACATAGGCCAGCCGAGGGCTGTAACCACTACTTATCAAAGAGAATTTGAATGACATATCCAAAGAGAGGTCTAGGGAATAAAAGTTTCCAAACCCTTATGTACTTGGGGTGTTTTAAGCAATGGGACTATGGAAGAGATCCCTGTATTTTTAGAGCTAATCTAGAGTAATGTTCAAAATGCGCTTGTTACTTTTAAGCCTAAGGGCAATAAGAATCCTTTTGTGAAATAGGCTTATGTCCAAAAAAATTTATTTTAATAAAATGCATTCTTTTTTAGTAAATATTCTTTCATTCTTTATATATTATTTTGTTCTTTGGACTATTTTTTTTAAAGTATGCTTTCATTCTTCATTCATGATCATATCATACAAATAATTATCCTTAGAATCATTTATTCTTTGAAATTTGCCTTTGTACCTACAATGGGTCCCCAGATATCAACGACATGAGCAACACTGTAACTGACTTCCTTTTGGGGTGAGATATGTGTTTAAGCGGATCTCAGAACTTTAAAGATGACAGAGATTGTGACTTATTTCTTGATTTGTTAAGGAAAATAGAACAAGATGAAAAATGGATCCTACTTTACGAAAGATCAATGGAAATTGTGAGCAAGAGGCAAAGATCGAAGCCTGAGTCACCACAAAGAAAAAGCGAATCGTCATTGAGTTATTCCAAGAATTCAAAGATGTTATCGCATAATCATGTCAGGATATAATTGGGATACTAAGACTTGTGGACACTAAAAAATGTCTATACGGGGGTCAGAAGGACACATGTTAATGGTTTCATGGTAGCCACGCTAATCATGAGGTTTGTGTACTGTTGATCCACCATAGAAGGGGATTGCATTGGTTAGGTTGTATTTATGGCAATAAGGTTCATGTACCTCCCTCGTCTTTGCATGTTATGACTTCCCTATGGCCGCTTTCCACGTGGGGCATGGATTTCATAGGGCCAATCTCACCGAAGGCTTCAAATGGGCATCGTTTCATCTTTGTGGTCATTGAATATTTTATTAAGTGGGCGGAGGCTACTTCATTTGCCAATCGGCAGTCAGCAGATTTTTAAAGAAAGAAAATCATATGTCGATATGGGATGCCTGAAAGGATCATATCTGATAATGCATTAAATTTAAACAATAACACAATAGTAGAAGTCTGTAGTCAGTTTAAGATTAGACATCATATTTCGTCACCATATCGCCCAAAAATGAATGGGGAAGTGGAAGCAGCCAATAAAAATATCAAGAAGATTGTAAGGAAAATGACCCAAACTTACAGAGATTGGCATGAGAAGTTGTCATTTGCTCTCCATGCTTATCGAACATCTGTCAGAACTTCTACTGAGGCAACGCCTTTCTCATTGGTTTATGGAATGAAAGTAGTTCTACCCATTGAGGTGGAGATCCCTTCTCTCCGAGTTTTGTCAAAATTGAAGTTTGATGAAGAAGAATGGATACAGTCTCGATATGATCAGTTGAATTTGATTGAGGAAAAGAGGCTGAGGGCTATTCAGCATGGTCAGATGTATCAAAAAAGAATGATACGGGCCTATGGAAAAAAGGTTCACCCAAGAGAGTTTCATGAGGGAGATTTGGTTTTGAAAAAGATCCTTCCTATATAAAAGGATTTTAGAGGAAAATAGATGCCAAGTTAGGAAGGGCCTTATGTGGTAAAGAAAGCTTTCTTCGGAGGAGCATTGATCCTGGCTGAAATGGATGGAAGAAACTTGTCTAATCCAGTAAACTCAAATTTAGTCAAAAAGTACTATACTTAATGAAGGGAAGAAGCCAAAGTGAAAACCTGTAAAGGGCACTTTGAGACTTTCTTAAAAAAAAAGGGTTGCTGACAAGTAATGTCAGAAAGGAGCACTTCTAATACAACTGCACAATGTCAAAACTTTGCAGTCTGTTCAAAGATCAGACACCATATCACAGTGCAGCAAAGGCATCCAAAAAGAAAAACAAAAGTACAAAAATAAAAAAAAAAAGAAAAGGAAAAGCAATAAAACAATAAAACAAAGGTCATAGTGAAAGATGACCTTGAAAGGATTGGCATAAAGAATTTACCATTTACCCTCTATGCTTATCGAACATCGGCCAGCTTTGTTGGGGCAACACATTGCTCATTGGTTTATGGGATAGAAATGGTTTTGAACGCGAGATTTTTTTCTCCGATCTTGTCAAAGTTGAAGTTGGATAAGGCAGAATGGATCTAAGCTCAATATGATCAGTTGAATTCGAAGAGAGGAGATTTTTTCGTGGTCCAATGCACTAGAAATGAATGATATGAGAAAATTCCATGAGGGGAACTTGATATTGAAGAAGATCCTTTCTATACAAAAGGACTTCAAAGGAAGAAATACGTCAAACTAAGAGGGACCTTATGTAGTAAAGAACGCCTGTTCTGGAGGAGCATTAATATTGACCGAAAGGATTTGCTTAGTTTGGGGAATTCAAAATGCAGTCAAAGAGTATTCTACCTAAAATAGGAGAGGTTAAGGTGAAAACCCGCAAAGGGCTCCTTGAGACCTCAAAAAAAAGATCGAAATAAAAAAATCAAAATCAAAAAAATCAAAAAAAGAATCAATCAAAAAAATAAAAAAAAAAGAAGAAAGAAAATGAAAGGTCAAGGCGAAAACCCGCAAAGGGCGCTTTGAGACCAAAGGGGATTTCAGTTGAAAACCAAAAAAGGGCGGCTCAAATTTGGATCAAAATGGGGCATACAGTAGTCTTGCTATGTCTGAATTAACAATCAGAGAAGAATGTTACATCTTGAGGCATCAATAAAGAACTCCAGATCCCCTAAAGATAGATTCAGCTCAGAATGGTCCTCAAGAAGTTGGTACAGAGAAGCTCAACTTGCGAATCTGGGGTACCTAGCTTTCAATTTTTACTTATTTTCTTTTGTTATCTTTGATTACCTTATTCTTTTCAGGTCATCTAAATAAATTTCTTTCTTGGTTGCATTTTCTTATTAGTTTCGAGCTATGTTGTCAATTAACTCCTTTCTTGTCCATGGTTATGATCTTTTTCAAGCATTTTGCATTGAAATAACAATTTTTGGGCTAATAATACTTTCATAAAGGGAGTTTCGCATATAACTTTGGGAAGTTTCTAAATAATACAGGAGCTTGAAACAGGACTATTGTTTAAAACTCACTAAGCTTAAGGGTTGGAAATAATTAATCCTAAATTGAGATTATCTCCTATGATTTTCTGTCAAAGATATTAATTGGTGTTATAATCCCTGTAAAGAATTAGCAATGGGATTATTCTTGGAAAAAGAAAATGGTATTCTGTATTGATGCAGATATCAGGCATATACGTCTGTTCATTACACCTCGGGAATGGTGTAATAGATCAAATTGATTGAAGATGATGCAAATCCTATACCTCTGAGTTGTAGCATGATGGATAGAAGAAATCAAATAATTATTCCCCTGTAGTGGTAGTGGGAGGTTCAAGCTTTATATCCCAAAAGTTACAGTGTAAGGGACTTTGAAATTACAGCGGGGCAAGCGTGTTGAGTAGAATGTGATTGTTTCTTTGGGTTTTCTATCAAGAATACCAGCCAAACAAGATTGCAGCATAATAAATCAGTGATAGTGTTCTGGTGAACGACGAGCGATGATACCTTAAGCATTTAAAAAAAGATCATTTTCATTTTTGCATTCATATATCATTCATAACACATCTAGTTAGGAGTATTTGATTCATTTCGATCATAGCATCCTAATTATTTGACATCAACATTACATCTAGTTAGGAGCGTTTGATTCATTTTGATCATAGCATGTTAATTATTTGACATAAGCATCACATCTAGTTAGGAGCATTTGATTCATTTCGATCATAGCATCCTAATTATTTAACATCAGCATCACATCTTGTTAGGAGTACTTGATTCATTTTGATCATAGCATCCTCATTATTTGGCAAAATCATGATTCATGAAACTAAGTCTATAGGACATGTCCAAGAGGATGATGTAGTAACATCAGTGAAGTCAGATCTTATATCCCTGAAGTTGCAGTGTATTAGATCGAAGATTACAAACCTTATCTCCCTAAAGTTGCAATGGAGCAGGTTGAAGTGGCAGGTCTTATTTCCCTGAAGTTGCAGTGGAGTAGACCAAAGATGGTAAATCTTATTTCCATGTATCGGCAATGGAGCAAATTTTAGCCACTAGCCTTATCTCTCTGAGGTAGCAAGAGAGCAGGTTGGCGATTGTAGTCTTATCTTCCTGAAGTAGCAAGGAAGCAGACTTAAAGATTGAAGATCTTATCTCCCTAAACAGCTATGAAGTAGATCAAAGATGGCAAACCTTATCTCCATGTATTGGCAATGAAGCAGATTTTAGCCACTAGCCTTTTCTCTCTAAGGTAGTAAGAGAGCAGGTTGACGATTGTAGTCTTATCTTCCTGAGGTAGCAAGGAAGCAGATTGAAGATTGAAAATCTTATCTCCCTGAGCAGTTGTGGAGCAAATCAAAGATGGTGAATCTTATCTCCATGTATCGGCAATGGAGCAGATTTTAGCCACCAGTCTTATCTCTCTGAGGTAGCAAGAGAGAAGGTTGGCGATTGTAGTCTTATCTTCCTGAGGTAGCAAGGAAACAGACTGAAGATTGAAGATCTTATCTCCCTAAGTAGTTGTGGAGTAGATCGAAGATGGCGAATCTTATCTCCATGTATCGGCAATGAAGCAGATTTTAGCCACTAGCCTTATCTCTCTGAGGTAGCAAGAGAGCAGGTTGGCGATTGTAGTCTTGTCTTCTTGAGGTAGCAAGGAAGCAGATTGAAGATTGAAGATCTTATCTCCCTAATCTGCTATGGAGCAGATCAAAGATGGTGCATCTTATCTCCGTGTATTGGCAATGGAGGAGATTTTAGCCACCAGCCTTATCTCTCTGAGGTAGCAAGAGAGCAGGTTGACGATTATAGTCTTATCTTCCTAAGGTAGCAAGGAAGCAGACTGAAGATTGAAGATCTTATCTCCCTGAGCAACTGTGGAGCAGATCGAAGATGGTGAATCTTATCTCCATGTATTGGCAATGTAGCAGATTTTAGCTACTAGCCTTATCTCTCTAAGGTAGCAAGAGAGCAGGTTGGCGATTGTAGTCTTATCTTCCTGAGGTAGCAAGGAAGCAGACTGAAGATTGAAAATCTTATCTCCCTAAGCAGCTGTGAAACAGATCAAAGATGGCGAATCTTATCTCCATATATTGGCAATGGAGCAGATTTTAGCCACTAGCCTTATCTCTCTGAGGTAGCAAGAGAGCAAGTTGGCGATTGTAGTCTTATCTTCCTGAGGTAGCAAGGAAGCAGATTAAAGATTGAAGCTCTTATCTCCCTAAGCAGTTGTGGAGCAGATCGAAGATGGTGAATCTTATCTCCATGTATTGGCAATGGAGCAAATTTTAGCCACCAGCCTTATCTCTCTGAGGTAGCAAGAGAGTAGGTTGGCGATTGTGGTCTTGTCTTCCTGAGGTAGCAAGGAAGCAGACTGAAGATTGAAGATCTATTCCCTAAGTAGTTGTGGAGCAGATTGAGAATGGCGAATCTTATCTCCATGTATCGGCAATGGAGCAGATTGTGGTCATATTTTATGTATTATTTAAGTTTTTTCTTATTATATGAATATTGTCAACTTTAAATAGATGTATTATTTTGCATGTTATTTTATTCAAATTTCTTTTTATAACATTTATTTTAATAGTTATTTATATAGCATTTTTATCCATGTTAATTATTTCAAATTCTAGCATGTGTTATTTGTTCATCAATTCATCATTTTCTAAAATTGTTTTGTATTATTTTGGCTTCTAGTTTCTATTTTGTTTTGTGCATTATGTGTTGATGGTTTTATATTATTCCATATATCATTGTAGTATATTATTTATTCGTTTTTTTTTGGGTATTTTTATATCAATTGTTCTCCATCCATGCTTGAAAATATGCTTACATTTTTCTCAGATTAGTTATGTTTAATTGCTTGTTTTGTTAGTTGGTTAAATAAGGTTATATTGTCTTTATTCGCCAAGTATTGTGCCTTATGTGTGCATATTATCCTATGTTTGTTATTCCTCTTTTTGTACAAATGTTTCTTTGTAATTTCCAACTTTTAAAATTAATTATTCCATCTTATTTCAAGTCAAATAAACGTGTTTTGAGCTAATTTACAATTTTTATTCTAAAATAAGGCAAGGTTCAATGTTTGGAAATTCGGGAAATCGTGTCCTGCCGTGCTGGGTTTCAATTTTTCGTTGGACTAAATAATTGAACATCCTTTTGTAATTTTCAACGTATGAGCTTTTGGAAGTCAAAAATTAATTGTGTTTTCAAAGGTATAAATGATCGTGTCCTATCGTGCTGGATGTGATGCTACATTCGCTTGAAACGAGAGAATTTTGACGACCAACTTGAACCACTCAAATGTTTTAAAAAGGAACCATATTTCAAAATCTTTTTAAATCTTAGACATAAGGACGATACTTAATCAATTTGGTACCAATTTTGGGCGTAGTGAGGGTGCTAACCCTTCCTCATACGTAACCGGCTCCCGGACCCATTTTTTAGATTTACGTAGACCAAAATTGATTTAAATGGAATAAAATGTTTTATTAGGTGATCCAATCACACCTAAACAAAAGGATTGGTGGCGACTCCACAGTTTGTTTTAAAAGAAGATTCCCTCTTTTTTTTCAAACTTAAAAAAATGGTTTCGACAATCATCAATAGCCTCATTTGATCCTCGAGTTTAGTCAATGTTCCTATTGAATTGTTGCACTTAGATTGCACCTGTTGGACATCAGTTCCCATTGACTGTATTTGCCCCTCAATTATGTCCAATCGTTGCCTACCTGCAATATGGTCATTTAGGTTGACCCTATCTTAGGGTTTCTACAAATAAAGAGGTTGGTAATTAGTGTTCTTAACTTGATTTAAATTATTACCTACTCATTGTTGGGTGATCTCTCCAGCCAAGATTATATGTATTCGAATAAGGGTTTTCTTCCCTATTCCCGACGTAATTTACATCCTCAGCTGGGTTGTTGATATAATGGAAGAGTAGTTTGTTCCCTCATGCAATGATGGCGTAGAAGCCAATTCGATACGATTGAGTCTATCCACTAACTATTGATACTTATCATCCTCTTGGATAGTTTTTATTACAGCGGGTTTCTGACCATATGTTAATCATTCAATTGGCCACTAGTAGGAGTTTTGTGACATATTCTGGATGATTTTGTATGCATCCTCGTACATTTTGTTCATAAGGGCTCCTTCTTCTATTCTATCTAATCCAGATCGTGCATTTGCAGACAACCCAGTATAAAATACCTGTAGTTACATCCACTTAAGAAATTTATGGTGCAGGCATTTTTGAATCAACATTTTGAACCATTTTCATGCCTCATAGAAACTTACTCCATTATCTATCTAAAAACAACAATCTATCTTCTTAGTTGCACTACTTTCCTGATTGGGAAAAATTCTGTAAAAACTTTCTAGCGAGTTCATCCCATGTCTTGATAGATCCTAGGGCTTGCAAATCAAACCAAGAAAAAGCATTATCAATCAAGGAGAAGGGGAACAATCAAGGACGAATAACATCATTAGTGACCCTGTTGTACTTAAAATGTCACAGTGTTGAAGTAATCATTTTAAATGTTGATTACGGTCCTCTGTCATAATGCCCCTAAACTACAGATTGTTCTGGATCATTTGAAAAATAGCAAGATTTATCTCAAAATTATTAGCTATAATTTCCGGTCTTGCTATTCTTGCTTGAACCATATCCAAACTTGGTAAGGCATAATCCTCTAAAGTTCTTTCATTCTACACCATATGTACATTCTCGGGTAACTGTGGAATTGGTGAGTTTCCTAGAATGTTACCTTCAATTTCACCAAATAGTGGGTTTTTAGTGGTACATTTACTACAGCCAGTGGTGGTTGTTCTTGCATCTGCTGATGTTGTTGTTTGCAATATCTTCAGATTATTCTCTCTAGAACTGTGGGTGCTACAATAGGTATGCCCGTACTACGAGTCATACATTAAACTCAAAAAGAGAAGGTTAGTAGCAATAAAAAAAAGTCGTATCTATAACTTAAAAGTTTCCTAATTATTCTTTCTAAATGCAAAAAATTAAAATTAACTTAGTGACATTGCCTCCTTGGCAACGACGCCAACAGCTTGACCGCCTCTGGACATACTAATGTCTAGAGTGTGAATACTACACTAAAATATAGAATTACGAGGCAGTATCCTGAAGTATAGGGGTTTAGTTGTAATATATTTTTACATTAGAATGGGTGAGTACTTTGAGGATCATACCCAAGGGAGGCGAGCACTAGATCAATTCTAACCTAAACAGTAAAAGATCTAATTAGTACTTCCCATTCAATTATAGTACAAAGAATATAAAATAAAAGATTTTTTGGGATTTGATAATAAGAAAACTAAAAAAACATAAAAAGATAAAATTCAAGAGATTAAAAAAAGAAAGAATAAATCAAATTTGATTATGGATGATCAGCTCACTTCTGTAATCTCCATCAACTATTGTTTCAAGTTCCTCGTTAATCAACTATTTGCTACCCTAGTAGGATCTTCCGATCTTCCACTAACATAATGAGTCAGCAAGAACTACTTATCTTCCGACCTCATAGCCCAGATTGGTTTAGCGTTAAAGTGTCCATGGTTGGGCAATGCCAATTTTGGGTTAATTCCCACCTTGATGACTTCCCGAGGTTGTCAAGCCTAGGGTTTGTTTCACGTTCTCCCTTTCCCAAACAGCTGATCCATTGGGTAACCCTACAAAATAGTTAACAAATCATACCTCTACTTGCTAATCCCTCATAAAAGGATTAGTTCCTCATGGCATTCATAAACAATATATAATCGATGTAAAGAGAAAGCATGCTAAATAAATTGACACGATAGAGTAAATGAAAGAGCTTGATTGTATTGATATTAAACGTAAATCCATAAAGTTGAATGATTCCATGATTCAGATCTCTTAAAAGAAAACAACAAACAAAAAATCTAGAAACCTAAGAAATAAAACAAAACTAATTATAAAGGAAGAAACTAGGTTAATTAAATGTGTGTATAACATTTGCCAAAAGAGCCTATTTATAGCCTTCGGATGGTTGTTGTCCTTAACCTTAGATTAGCTGACGTTTCTGAGCTTTAACCTTAGATTAGTTGACGTTTCTGAGCTTTAAGATTAATTGTGTAGACCAAAATACCCTTGCTTCATGTTTAAATTTCATCCTAGAGTCGATGTCGCGACACCAGGACCTATTTCGTGACATAGCAACCAATATGCCCCTCTAAAGCCATCTTCAAGGGTATATCACAACACCCTCAATCTGTGTCCCGACATCGAAGGTGGACTTGAGTTTTCTTCATTATGTTCCCTATGTTGTGACATCAGACCTCCTGTGTTGCAACATAGAATCCGATATCGACCTAAAATGCCTTCTAATGGTCTCCTACACACTTACAAAGTACGTTAGCTCTCCTTTACGTCTCATTCGGCCCTTAAGGTCAATAAAAGACTCAATTTGCACATTTTATTGAATGTAAGTAAAACTAAAGAAACTTAACTAAAATGTAATGAAAATGCTTGTATTCAAGCTCTTTAAGTGTGAACTAGTTTAATCTGTTACACCAAATTATGACAAATTAGCCTTTAAACTGCAAATTG
Source organism: Gossypium arboreum (assembly GCF_025698485.1). Taxonomy (NCBI): domain Eukaryota; kingdom Viridiplantae; phylum Streptophyta; class Magnoliopsida; order Malvales; family Malvaceae; genus Gossypium; species Gossypium arboreum. Next base: position 14,390,679 of record NC_069078.1, on the reverse strand, counting down.
TTCTTGATAATTTTGATCATTACGAGTTTGATCTCAAAATTATTAATCATGATGGTCGGCTTTGTTATACTTCTTGAACCATCTTTTGACTTGGTAGCACGTAATCCCTTAAGGTTTTTTCACTGCATCCCATATGTAATTTGTGGGTAGTTGTGGTGGTGGTGGTAGATTTTTTGGGTTATTATTATTAATTTCGTCAAACAATAGGTTGTCTCATGGTGGCAAATTGCCTGCAGCAGGTGGTTGGTTTTGCATCTACTATTGCTGTTGATAATTCTTACAAATTATTTTTTTCTGGATCTGTGGTTGGCTCTATAGGTGTTGCCTTACTACGAGTCATACATTAAACCAAAAAGAGAATAAAAGATGTTAGCAATAATGAGAAAAAATAAAATCGTATCTGTAATTTAAATATTTCCTAACTATTCTAATAAATGCAAAAATTAAAAGCAATCTAGTGATGTTGCCTCCCTAGAAATGGCGCTAACAACTTGATCACCTCAAGACGTACCAACATCCAGAGTAAGAATCCTGTACAAAATATATCAAATAGGGGTATCTGTAAGTATACGAGTCAGGTTGTAATATAGTTGCAACGAAGTAGGTTAGTACTCTGAGGATCATACCCAAGGGAGACGAGCACTAAATTAATCCTAACCTAAGCACAAATTGAGCTAATTAGTACTTTAAAACAATTATATTATAAATAAACATAAAAAATTATTTTTGTTATTTTTATAAATAAAGAATAAAATAATATAAATGGAAGACTTTGAGAAATTTTATATAGAAACTGAAATAGATCTGAGCATGGGTGATTAGCTCGCTTGGGTACTTATAACTAACTGTTGCTTCGGGTTCCATGTTCAATCAACTAGTCATTACCTTAGCAGGATCTCTCGATCTTGCACTAGAATAACGAGTTGACAACAACTACTTATCTCTCGACCTCACAGTCTAGATTGGTTCGGGGTTAAGGTGCTCATGGATAGATCATACCAATTTTGGGTTAATTGCCACCTAAATGAATTCCTAGGGTCTTCAAGCCTATAGTTTAAGCTTTTCCTTTCCCGAAAAACTAATCCGCTAAGAAAACCCTGCACAACAATTAGTTAATCATACCTCCTCTTGCTAATCCCCCATAAGGGGATTAGTTCCTCACAGATCTCAAAAACATAATAAACTTGATGTAAAAGATAAACATTAATAACAAATCAAGAGACAAAGGTTTAAGAGAATCCTAAATTGTGTTGATTGAAACATGAAATCCATAAGGATTTGATCAATTTCTACAAATCAAATCTCCCAACAAATTCAAATAAAAAAATTGAAATGAACCTACTCAAGAAAAAGGAATAACTGAAAATTGAAATTACAAAGAAAATTATCAAGTATGAAAGTTTTCTACAACAAGTGTTAACTGAGCCTATTTATAGAGTTACGGTTGCTGTCATCCTCAACCTTAAGTCAACGACCGCTCTCATGTTTTAATATTTGATTGTGTAGACCAAAAACGCCCTTGGCTTGTAAGTTCTTCCTGTATAGGGCCGATGTCGCGACAACCAAAGTAGTACGCTTGTACTTAGGGTAGCTTTAAGGGTGTGTCGTGACATCTTTTGGTTGTGTCGCAACACTAAAACCAGTCTTGGAATTTTTGCTTTCAACTCCCTATGTTGCAACATCAACCTCCCAGTGTTCCAACACATCTACCAATATTGAGTTGTTACACCCTCTAATGGTCTTCTACACACTCACAAAGTATATTAGCTCACCCTTAAGCCTCATTCGAGCCCTAAGGTCAATAAAAGACTCAAATTACACTTTTAATTGAATGCAAATGAAATTCTAAAAATTCAACTAAAACATAATAAAAATGCTTGAACAAGCTCCTCAAATGCGAAAACTAGTTTAATATACTACACCGAATTATGATAGATTACATACACGAGTCACTACCAAGCTCACTTGGTGAACTGACCAAAGCACGGGCTAGAAATACTTGAAGTGTGACAATTATTCTGCAAAAATTGTCAGAATTTATTTCTAGGTGCACATTCTTTTTTCAGGAATAACAATTCTATTGGTTTCTATAAGAGAGAGATTTAATTTTCTACTATATTATTCAATCCTAATATGATTTTCAATCATTTCCCAATCTTGTACGAGTTTCAGTTATCATATCACATTAGAATATGTACATACTACTATCATGGGCCAAAGTGCAAAGCCCATGACCATCACACCAAATGCATCCTATGGAAGTCTATCAATTAGATGGGGATCATTTAGCCCATGAGAACTGACTCGATTCAATGAGTCGTTGGAGAAGTTTGTTAGATTGAATCCTGGATAGCCTAGTGACGCAAATTTGTTAAGATAAGCTCCTTAGAAAATATGGGAACTAATCTTAGAAGATTGAGGGGAATCGTATCTTATAAGATTTGATTTGATTTGATTATGTAAATTGATTATGCAAAATTGTAAATCCTTAAATTTAAAGGTTAGGCTAGTCTTATCCATCAATGTAACTTGATTTAGACCATCAGTTTTGGGGGAGCTCAAATAGAAATGGAGTGTCTTTCCCTCACTTGTAACTCATTCCATTCTTTATTGTATCTTCAATTCTAAAGAGTAATAGAATTCTTTGAGAGCATTTACTCAAACACCTCTCATGTATTATTTTTTGTGGCTTTCTGTTCTATTATTCTTTCTTTTGACTAGAGTTGCTTTTGCTATATAAATTGGTGCCTTGGAGAATTCTAGTTGAATCCTCACTTTGTGGTGGTTAGGATGACTTAGGCATGTTTGATCGAAAGGATGACCTAAGGTCGTACAAAGTGTAAGACTAAAGTTCTAACTCTGTAACAAGTGGTATCTAAGATTTGGTTGCGAAGGCACTGTCAAGATGTTGAAAGAAGTTGCCAATCAGAAGTACGCAAAAAAAACTAGTCCTTTGGAAGGATATGTTGTTGGTAATAGAGGAACAAGTGGATAAACTTGAGGAGTCTATGAAGGATGCGAAGGGGTTAGACGATGTGCTTAGTGAGCGCATAGATGATATGAGGAAGAAGTCCAAGGATTTTGTGATCACGTATCTCACTTGCAATAGGGATAATGTGCAAGAGTTGTTGAATTCCCATAGGAAAAAGCTGACAGAGAGGAAAAATTCTCTCAAAGCCATGGTGATGGCTTTGAAGAAGGAAACAATGGCCACGAAAAAATCTTTGAGCACAAGAATTGAAGAGCTCAATGGAGAGCTTGCCTTGTGTCAAGCAACCATGGGGAATGGAGTGTCGAGTGCAACACTTAATTGTGAAGATGTCCCAAAGCCGAAAGAGTTTGTGGGGACAAGGTCTACATGCAATGTGGATAATTTCTTGCAGAGGATGGAGCACTACTTCCTTGCCAAAGGCATCATGAAGGATGCGAGTAAGGTAATACTAATTCCATGTTTCTTATTGACTTTGAGCTTTTATGGTGGCTAGGTAGGTCCATAAATAAAAGGCATTGTGAGATTGGGATGTGGGAAGAGTTCCAACATGAGTTGAAGGGACAGTTTTATCCAGAATTTGTCGAGGAGGAAGCTTTGGAAAAGTTGTGATGGCTTACACAACGAGGCATAGTGGGGGAGTATGTTTGAGAGTTCAAGGAACTCATGCTTCAAATTTTCAAATATGATTGAGAAAGAGGCATTACTTGTCTTCAAGAATAGTTTAAAGCCGTGAGTCATACAAGAATTGGAATGAGGAGGTGTCTAAGACTTGTCAAAAGCTCTAAAGGTAGCGGAGTCTATGGTTAAGCTTGGTCTAGGGAAAGACAAGCTTGAGTCTTCCAAGTCTGAGGAAATGGGCGTATGTGAAGGGAATCACGAGGAATATGGTGACATTGGCAACAAAAATTATGGTGGTAATAGGAAACCATGAGTTGGGAAGAAGAAACCTAACAAAAATAGGGGCAAGATCAAATGATTTCTTTGTGACGGGCCATATTTATTGAATAAATGTATAAAGAAATCCGCACTTTCAAAGAAGGACAAGCCTGAAGGTAAGACCATGAGACTTGGTTCAAGCATAAGGGGTGTTAAAGCCAAAGAGACCGAATGTGAGAAGAAGCCAGTAGAGTGCTTATTTTGTCATGGTCCGCATAGGTTGTGGAAATGCCCGAGGAAATTTACTAGTAATACTTTTGAACGACATATTTTATGTGCTAATTGCATGTTTATTTTGAGTATGATCCTACTAATTTGGGTTATTTTATGGTCTTTTATCTTTTAAGGACTAAATTGAAGGGAAAAGTAAATTTAAAGGCAAAAAGCGTGAATTTGGAGATAAAGTGGGCCAACATGCGAAGTAGGAGAGAAGTGGTGTTGAAAATGCAAAGTGTGGAAGACTTTTGGGGCAAAAATACAAAAGAAGAGATTTTATAGCACAAGACTCTATTTAATGTTTTATTATATTAGGATAATTACTAAGGATAATTGTTTAGATTTAAATTTAGAATTTATTTTTATTTATCTTTAATTATCTTTAATTATTTGTATTTATCTTTTAGAATTTAATTAGAAATAGGCTAGGTTTCTTAGTACTATAAATAGGGGATGAAGTGACACAAATTTTGCCCATCTTTTGCTGTAAACACTCTCTCCCCCATAAATCTAGTCTTTTTGTTCTTTCCATATTTTCTTTCAATAAAAATTCCCTTTCCATTATTTTTATTTGATCTTCCCCAAAAATCAAGAGCCACTAAATCTAATCTAGCCAAAGGTTGTCAAAATTCCCCAAAAAGGTTCATGAGGCTTAGAATCCGTGCTTAGCCTTCTCAACAGGGTATTCATCACTTCTCGGCATTACGAGGCTGACGCTTCCGTCCATGTCCCTTAATAGGTGATCTTTTCAACTTGTGCAAGGAACAGCTGCTTTGTACGTTTTGGGAAGGTTGTACAGTCGGTTCATTGGCTTTCTGCGTTAGAGGTTGATGAGTCCAAAAGACAAAATGGCGTGGTATTCACCATTGGGAAATGATGATCTAGCAGAAGATAGTCCTACAAAAGCGATTATTGGCTAGAGTCAGGTTCCGCCAAATCTTAAGTCTAAATTCTTGGAGCTAGTGGTCGTAGGCGTCCTCTTCCACTATAACTGGTTTATTCTGCTTGAAAAGGGTCACTTAAAAGCCAAGGATTGAACTCAAGGCGAATCGAGACAACTGGAGGCTGGAAATCCACCATAAGAAATCTTTTTCTCAACTTTATATTTACTTTTAATTTTTTAAATTTCAATTCAACTTTTAATTTCATTTTTATTTTATTTCACTCCCAGATCAAAACTTTAAAAATCTATATTTTTTTATTTTTTTAGGAACGCAAATTTTCTTGTACACGATTCTGCCTAGGATTTCGAAAAATAAGTATTCGTGCAATCTAGTCCCTAAAGATTCGACCCCACTTCCTCTTTACTGTTCTTTTTCATTATTTTAGGAAATAGGATATTTTTGGTGCTCTCAACGACTGCATCAAACTTTGGCGCCGTTGCCGGGGACTGGTAACGTACTAATCTTGTTTTTTGTTTCTTATGACCAGATCTGCTCCAGGTATTCTTGCGTTCGATTCGGAGATTGAAAAGACTGTAAGAGCTAATCGCAAAGAAACAAAGCTAAAGAAAAAGCAGTCAGCGGTGGTTGGGACTCAAAGTAATCCACAGCCATAAATTAGAATAGACGACGAAGTAGAGTCTAGGGTTAATGAAAACCCTACTCAAACATTTGAAAGTGAAAAAGTAAAAGTCGATTCACCAAAAGAAGTGCTTAACACCAGGGTTAACGTAAACCCAAATCTAGCACATGAACCAATGGCTCAAACAATTTGGCAACTGGTCGAAGCTCCGACAGAACAAACACCATTGTGCATTGCATATCCTACTATGGATACTAATTTTGAATTGAAGTTAGGCTTAATCCAACTTCTACCAACTTTTCTTGGGTTGCAAAACGAAAATCCCCACAAACATCTGAAAGAGTTTCATATGGTTTGTCATAGTATGAAACCCTAGGGGGTAACTGAGGATCAAATCAGATTGTGTGCTTTTCCTTTCTCCCTAGTAGATTCTGCTAGGGAATGGTTATTTGACTTACCTCCTGGATCTATTACAACATAGGTTGATCTTTCTCGTTTATTTCTCAACAGGTTTTTTCCAGCATCACAAGTAGCTGAGTTAAGAAGAGAGATCGTTGGAATAAGACAAAAAGAAATAGAGTCTCTTTACGACTATTGGGAGCTATGTAAGAAGTTTTGTGCAAGCTACCCACAACATGGTATAACAGAGCAATCTCTCCTCCAATACTTTTACGAAGGCATGAAACCCATGGAGATGAATATGATAGATGCCGCTAGTCGACGAACGTTGGTCAACATGAATCCTCACCAAGCAAGAGACTTGATCTCCACGATGACTGCAAATTCTCAACAATTTTGAGCCAATATTGAACCCCTTAAAAGTGTAACAACCCGATTTAGGGCCAAAACAGAACAGTGGTTTCAAAACCACGAATCCGAGGTTGAAAATTTAATAACTGGGTGTTTAATTTGATGTTTAGGACTAAATTGAAATAGGTGAAAAATGTGTGTTCTAGTTCATAAAGTACTTGATTGAAATGGGGGTTTTAAGTAGAGGTCCTTAAATAGTAATTAGACCATTATACTAGTTTGGACAAAAATACCTAAAGGAAGATAAAACACCATAGTTTTTAATGAAGGGCAATTTAGTCATTTGGTAAATAAAATAATAAAATGGGAAAACAAAGCCAAAATTGGTATCATCTTCACCAAGCTTGGCCAAAACTCTCATAAACACCATAGCTAGGGTTTTTCCCAAGCTTTCAAGCTCTATAGTAAGTGCATTCAAGCCCGTTTTTAATGTTCTTTACATTTTTGAAATCCTTGTAGCTCGGTCTACCTATTTCTACCATTATTTCGAGTTAGGGTTTATTTTTAAAAATTTACCCATGAATGATATGCATGTATTTTGATGTTTTATAGCAGAATATGAATGTTTGAAGTTAGGAGAACGATCTTTTCTAAGCGATTTTTAGAGAAAATGAGCAAAACGGCATAATCGGTAAAAATACCTAATGCTCATAAGTACATGTTAGAGTAAGAATTTTATGTTGTCATAGAAGAGAAAAATGTTTAGCATGTCATAAAACATAAGAATAAGGTCTGAAATTAAATTTCTGAGCCTAGGGGAAAAATCACAATTTTGTAAAAGTTAGGGGCAAAAATGTAATTTTTCCATAATATGATTTTTGGATTGAAATAGATAGTATGAGTGTTAAATGAGCTCAATGTGTTGTTATAGATCAAGAAAGGCATGGAATCGACCTCAAACGGGGGAAGGAAAAGATTTTGGACTAAATTGCAAAATTTCCATATTTTGCATCGAGGTAACTTTGTATGTAAATAATACATTATCTTTATTTATGTTTTTATATTTCTGCAAATTTTATATATTGTAGCTGATTTTGATTCATAATCGACTATTGGAAGAATCGAAATAAGTATTAGAAAGTGAAATACTTCCTAGTTGAACCTTCGGAATCGAAAGATATAGATGGTATGTAGCTAGGTCACATGTATGGTGCCAAGTGCACATCATGTGTACAAGAGAGCTATAAGATACTATGTGGTAGCTAGGTCACATGTGTGATACAGGATGTATACCACGTAGACAAGAGAGCTACGGGATAAATGTAGCTAGGTCAGATGTGTGGTTCCAGGTGAAGGACACCATGTAGACAAGAAAGCTACAAGATAAAATGGCTAGGTCACATGGGTGGTACTAAGTGTTCATGTATACCATGTGTACAAGAGACCTGAACTATGTGATGGGTGAAACTACGCGCTGAAACCACCAAGTATCGGAGACTCGATCTGAAGTGTTCAACGAGAAAATCGACTAAATGAAATTATATATGACCTTGTAATGATAAGCTTGAGAATACACATGTGTAACGTATGAGTAATAAACTCGATATGTTACTGGAAGTTGGAAAAATTGTTAAGGATAAGCAAAGAATGCAACCAAAGTGTGAAAGATCAAAATTGATAATAAAACTGTTTGGGCAATCACAGAGACGTGAATTTGAAAAATCACCAAAAATAGTAGGAATTTAATTAAAGGCTGAATGAGATATGAAATTAAATCTTAACGAGTCTATTTTCATGTAATAGAAATAGAGCAAGTAAAGGAATCCTATATTTTTAGATATTTATATTTTTGTGAGACTTGTTCAGAATGACTACGTGATCCCCTGTTCTAAATTTGAAAAATCATTAAAAATTGTACAAAAGTAATTAAGAAATATAGTTTATATTCCTAGATTCCTTATTGAGTCTATCTATAAATGAAACAAATTTCATGGCTATATGAAATTTTTACATGGAGAAAATTAATTCGTAGTGAACAAAGTTCAGATCAGTCGAGCTGTATAATAGGGGAAATTTTAACTAATAAATTGTACTAATTGGCTGGACCAAAAATTCTAGAAAAATTTTAGTAAGAAGTAATATGAGTCTAGTTTCAGGAAAATTTTACAGATTTGAATTTTAAGTTTCGTAACTCGAGTTATGATTATTCAGTGGACATGACGTAGGAGGGACAGTTTGATCAAATTGGAGTAAATAGTGAAATTAAAAGTAGATATAATTGAGTTATTTTGTAAACATATTAGATTCCTTATTTATTATTTATATACTTACTTACTAAGCTATAAGCTTACTTTCTTTCTCTCTTTTGTCTTATAGTGTAATCCATTAGCACGGGGAGTTAGAGATCGTTGAAGATCTGCCCGCACTATCAATACTTTTGGTATTTGAACTAAACATTTTGAATTATGGCATGTATAGTAGGCTTAGTTATTTTGTTACGTGCCATAAGTGCCTAGGTTTAAAATATTGGTTATAGTATTTGATCGATTATTTTGTACTAAGCCATTGAAGTTGGCTAATATTGTTAAAGGCATATGTTATAACGATTCATGATCTAATTGGATGCCATATTTTTGTCTCGGTTTTATTTAATGGTATGTGTTATGTTCTGGTAATACCTCGTACCCTGTTTCGGTGTTGAATGCGGGTAAGGGGCGTTACATTTAGTGGTATCAGATCCATGGTTTAGTCGGTTTTCGGACTAATATAGTGTGTGTAAAAGTCTAGCTGTACATGCCATAAATATACTGTGATAGTGTGGTGACTCCTGATTATTCTAAACTGTGTTTTGTTTTAATATAGTAATGGATCCCGATGAACGGGCTGCGGTGATGATCTTTGCTAGTGTCACGGCTCCACAAAAGGACCGTGCTTGTAGATAGTAGACCTGAGACATTGAGACAGGGAGATGAGGCTCGAGATGCCTTTCTCCAAATGATGATCAATTGGTATACTAAGTTTATTTGAGCAAACCCAAATGGTCAACCTCCTCCACCCCCTCCCATACCTCAGACGATTCCTATAGCTACTCAAGGCATAGATTTGGTAAGAATGAGCAAGCCTCCGGTCGACAAGATTCGAAAACAAGGGGCCGAAGAGTTTAGAGTAAAGATCGATGATGATCCTGAGAAAGCGGAGTTCTGGCTTGAAAATTCTACCCGTGTATTTGATGAACTCTCATGTACACCCGAGGAGTGTTTAAAGTGTGCTGTATAACTTTTGAGAGATTCGGCCTACCATTGATGGAAGACGTTGGTAGCAGTGGTGCCAAAAGAAAGGGTTACTTGGGATTTCTTCCAGGAAGAATTCAGAAATAAATATATAAGTTAGTGATTTACTGATCAAAAACAAAAGGAGTTCCTTGAATTGAAGTAGGGCAAGATGTCTGTGGCAGAGTATGAACGCGAATTTGTAAGACTCAGCAAGTATGCCCAGGAATGTGTGTCCACCGAAACTATTATGTGCAAAAGATTTGAGGATGGGCTTAATGAAGATATTAAAGTGCTTGTGGGAATTCTAGAGCTGAAAGAATTTGTAGTATTGGTTGATCGAGCTCTTAAAGCCGAAGAATTGAACAAAAAAAGAAGAAAAGCTGCTATTGAGGCTCGAGATGCCAAAAAAGAGGCCGATAAGCAAGTCATTTCAATCTCAATCAAAGAGGTCCAAAGAGACAAACCTTCGAATGGCAGTTTCAATTGGGGATTCACACAAATATCATGGTAAGGCATATTTGGGATCTAAAGCTCAAGCTACTTCAGTGGCAAATGTGGGTAATGTACGGTCTAGAAAGCCCGAATGTCAGCAATGTGGCAGGCAACATTTTGGCGAGTGTTGGTGAAATGAGTGAGCTTGTTTTAGGTGTAGTTCTCGCGAGCATTTCATTAGAGACTGTCCAGAGAAAGTTAAAGAAGAAAAATTCCAAAGTGCTAGACAGAGTACTACCACTAGCAGAGGTAGACCACTGAGAAATACTGGAAGTGGTGCTAGTAGTAAAATTGTGATGAAAGATTCAGCGACGAGATCAGAATCTAGAGCGTCTACTAGAGCTTATACCATATGTGCTCGAGAGGATGCATCATCTCCTGATGTGATTACTGGTACATTTTTTCTCTATGATACTATTGTTATTGCATTGATTGATCTCGGGTCTACTCATTCCTATATTTGTGTGAATTTAGTATCTAATAAGAAGTTGCCTGTTGAGTTTACTGAGTTTGCAATTAAAGTGTCGAACCCCTTAGGCCAATATGTGCTAGTTGATAAGGTTTGCAAGAATTGCCCATTAATGATTTAAGGTCACTGTTTTTCGGCTAATCTGATGCTGTTACCATTTGATGAGTTCGACGTTATCTTGGGAATGGACTGGTTGACATTGTATGAAGCCAAGGTAAACTGTAAACAGAAAACACTAGAGTTGAAATGTGAAAATGGTGAAATTTTGTAGGTTGAAATAGATGAATCAAATAAATTGCCTATGGTGATTTCGCACATGTCTGCACAGAAATACATAAGGAAAGGGTGTGAAAATTATCTTGCCTATGTAATGAATACTGAGATGTCTAAATTGAAGCTTGAATCAGTGCCGATAGTCTGTGAATTTCCAGATGTATTTCCAGAGGAATTGCTTGGGTTGCCTCCAAACAGAGAGATAGAATTTGCCATTGATTTATTGCCAGGGACTGTACCGATCTCGATTGCTCCATATAGAATGGCTCCAACTAAATTAAAAGAATTAAAGGCTTAGTTGCAAGAGCTAACAGATAAGGGATTTGTGAGACCGAGTTTCTCTCCCTAGGGCGCTCCTGTATTGTTCGTAAAGAAGAAAGATGGCTCAATGAGGCTTTGCATTGATTACCGTCAGCTCAATAAGGTGACTATAAAGAACAAGTACCCGTTACCGAGGATTAACGATTTATTTGATCAGTTGAAGGGGGCAGCAGTGTTTTCAAAGATCGATTTGAGGTCCGGTTACTACCAGTTGAGAGTTAACGAGTCAGATGTACTGAAAACCGCTTTTAGGACAAGGTATGGACATTATGAGTTCCTTGTGATGCCTTTCGGCTTAACAAATGCTCTAGCTATATTTATGGACTTGATGAACTGAATCTTTCAACCGTATTTGGATAAGTTTGTGGTAGTATTCATAGATGACATCCTAATTTATTCTCGGGATGAGTCTGAGCACGCCGAACACTTGAGAACCATATTGTAGATCTTGAGAGAAAAGAAACTATTTGCTAAGTTTAGCAAAAGTGAGTTCTAGCTTCGTGAAGTCGGATTTTTGGGACATATAGTCTCAGGTGATGGTATTCGGGTGGATCCGAGCAAAATTTCCGCGATCGTTGATTGGAAACCACCAAAGAATGTATCTGAGGTTAGAAGCTTTTTAGGCTTGGCTGGGTATTATAGACATTTTGTGAAGGGATTTTCGATGATTGCCTCACCTATGACTAAGTTGTTGCAAAAGAATGTTAAGTTTGAATGGACTGATAAATGTCAGCAGAGTTTTGAAAAGCTGAAAGCACGATTGACTGAAGCACCGATTTTAGTACAGCCCGAGCCAGGGAAGGAGTTCGTAATTTATAGTGATGCATCATTGGCAGGCCTTGGATGTGTGCTGATGCAAGAGGGTAAAGTGGTAGCTTATGCCTCGAGACAACTAAAACCGCATGAGCAGAACTATCCTATACATGATTTGGAATTGGCCACTATTGTCTTTGCCTTGAAGATCTGGCGACATTATTTGTATGGTGAAAAATGCCGAATTTTTACTGATCACAAAAGTTTAAAGTATTTGATGAATCAAAAGGATTTGAATCTACGACAGAAGAGATGGCTTGAATTATTGAAAGATTATGAGCTAGTAATTGATTATCATCCAGGGAAAACGAATTTAGTTGCTGACGCATTAAGCAGGAAATCTCTTTTTACTTTGAGAGCCATGAATACGAGGTTAGCATTGTCTGATGATGGGTCAATCTTGGCACAGATGAGGGCTAAACCGTTATTTCTCCAACTAATTTGTGTTGCTCAAAAGAACGATAGTGAGTTGTGAACCAAGAGAACTCGGTGTGAATCGGGTTACGACTCAGATTTTTGAGTTGGACCATATGACTGTTTGATGTTTCGAGACAGGATATGTGTACTGAAAAATGATGAATTGATTTAGAAAATATTACATGAGATGCACAGTGGCTGTTGTCAGTACACCCTAGTAGTACAAAAATGTATAATGATTTAAAGAAGTTATATTGGTGGCCAGGCATGAAAAGGGACATTTCTGAATTTGTAACCAAGTGTTTGATCTGTCAACAAGTAAAAGCTGAGCATCAAGTGCCTTCAGGACTACTCCAACCGGTGATGGTACCTGAGTGGAAATGGGATAGGATTACCATGGTTTTTGTAACCGGTTTGCCTTTGACTCCTAAAAAGAATGATGTTGTCTGGGTAGTGGTTAATAGGTTAACAAAGTTGGCTCACTTTATACCGGTATGTACCGATTTCTCACTTGATAAATTAGTTGAATTATATATTGCTAAAATTGTGAGATTGCACGGGGTACCTATGTATATAATATCAGATAGAGATCCGAGGTTTACCTCGAGATTCTGGAAAAAGTTACAAGAAGCTTGAGGTACAAAATTGAATTTTAGTATCGTGTTTCATCCACAAACGGTTGAATTTGCCTACAATAACAGTTTCCAGTCGAGTATACAGATGGCACCATACAAAGCCTTGTATGGTCGCAAGTGTCGAACTCCTTTATATTGGACCGAACTTAGTGAGAAACAGATTCACGGAGTTGATCTAGTTAAAGAAACTGAAGAAAAAGTAAAAGTAATTTGAAATTGATTGAATTCAGATCGACAAAAGTCATATGCAGATTTAAAAAGAAGAAAAGAGATTGAATTTTAGGTGGGTGATAAAGTGTTCTTGAAGGTGTCACCATGGAAGAAGATTCTGAGATTTGGACAAAAAGGCAAGTTGAATCCGCTTTTTAATGGGCCGTACGAGATTATTGAAAGGATTGGACCAGTGGCATATCAGTTGGCTTTACCGGCAGAGTTAGAAAGAATTCATAACGTGTTTCATGTATCAATGTTGCGATGTTATCGTTCTGAGCCTTCACATGCGATTTCGCCAACAGAAATTGAGATTCGATCGGACTTGACCTATGATGAGGAACCGATTAAGATTTTGGCTCAAGAAGTGAAACAGTTAAGAAAGAAAAGCATAGCTCTAATGAAAGTGTTATGGCAAAGACAAGGAGTAGAAGAAGCTACGTGGGAACCGGAGGAAGCCATAAGAAAACAGTACCCAAACCTCTTTGCCGATAAGATTTTTAGGGACAAAAATTCCTAAAGGGGAAGAGTTGTAACAGCCCAATTTAAGGCCAAAACGAAACAGTGGTTTTGAAACCACGAATCCGAGTTTGAAAATTTTATGACTGGGTGTTTAAATTGATGTTTAGGACTAAATTGAAATAGGTGAAAAATGTGTGTTCTAGTTCATAAAGTACTTGATTGAAATGGGGGTTTTAAGTAGAGGTCCTTAAATAGTAATTAGACCATTATACTAGTTTGGAAAAATAATACCTAAAGGAAGATAAAACACCATAGTTTTTAATGAAGGGCAACTTAGTCATTTGGTAAATAAAATAGTAAAATAGGAAAACAAAGCCAAAATTAGTATCATCTTCACCAAGCTTGGCCGAAACTCTCATAAACACCATAGCTAGGGTTTTTTCCAAGTTTTCAAGTTCTATAGTAAGTGCATTCAAGCCCCGTTTTTAATGTTCTTTACATTTTTGAAATCCTCGTAGCTCGGTCTACCTATTTCTACCATTATTTCGAGTTAGGGTTTATGTTTAAAAATTTACCCATGAATGATATGCATGTATTTTGATTTTTTATGGTAGAATATGAATGTTTTAAGTTAGGAGAACGATCTTTTCTAAGCGATTTTTAGCAAAAACAAGCAAAACGGCATAATCGGTAAAAATACCTAATGTTCATAAGTACATGTTAGAGTGAGAATTTGATGTTGTCATAGAAGAGAAAAATGTTTAGCATGTCATAAAACATAAGAATAAGGGCTGAAATTAAATTTCTGAGCCTAGGGGCAAAATTGTAATTTTGTAAAAGTTAAGGGGCAAAAACATAATTTTCCATAATGTGATTTTTGGATTGAAATAGATAGTATGAGTGTTAAATGAGCTAAATGTGTTGTTATAGATCAAGAAAGGCGTGGAATCGACCTCGAACGGGGGAAGGAAAAGATTTTGGACTAAATTGCAAAATTTCCATATTTTGCACTGAGGTAAGTTTGTATGTAAATAATTCATTATCTTTATTTATGTTTTTATATTTCAGCATATTTTATATATTGTAGCTGATTTTGAATCATAATCGACTATTGGAAGAATAGAAATAAGTATTAGAAAGTGAAATACTTCCTGGTTGAACCTTCAGAATCGAAAGATGATGGTATGTAGCAAGGTCACATGTATGGTGCCAAGTGCATATCATGTATACAAGAGAGCTACGAGATACTATGTGGTAGCTAGGTCACATGTGTGAAATGGGATGTATACCATGTAGACAAAAGAGCTACGGGATAAATGTAGCTAGGTCGCATGTGTGGTTTAGGTGAAGGACACCATGTAGACAAGAGAGCTACGAGATAAAATGGCTAGGTCACATGGGTGGTACTAAGTGTTCATGTTTACCATGTGTACAAGAGAGCCGAACTATGTGATTGGTGGAACTATATGCTGAAACCACCAAGTATCGGAGACTCGATCCGAAGTGTTCAACATGAAAATCGACTAAATGAAATTATGTATGACCATGTAATGATAAGTGTAAGAATATACATGTGTAACGTATGAGTAATAAACTCGATATGTGACTGGAAGTTGGAAAAATTGTTAAGGATAAGCAAAGAATGCAACCAAAGTGTGAAAGATCAAAATTGATAATAAAACTGTTTGGACAGTCGCAGAGACGTGAATTTGAAAAATCACCAAAAATAGTAGGAATTTAATTAGAGGATCAATAAGGTATGAAATTAAATCTTAATGAGTCTATTTTCATGTAATAGAAACAGAACAAGTAAAGGAATCCTATATATTTAGATATTTATATTTTTGTGAGACTTGTTTAGAATGAATATGTGATCCCCTATTTTGAATTTGAAAAATCATTAAAAATTGTACAAAAGTAATTAAGAAATATAGTTTATATGCCTAGATTCCTTATTGAGTCTATTTGTAAATGAAACAAATTTCATGGCTATATGGCTTTTTTATAGGGATAAAATTAATTCGTAGTGAACAAAGGTCAAATCAGTCGAGTTGTATAACAGGGGAAACTTTAACTAATAAACTGTACTAATTGGCTAGACAAAAAATTCTAGAAAACTTTTAGTAAGAAGTAATATGAGTCTAGTTTCAGGAAAATTTTATGGATTTGAATTTTGAGTTTCGTAACTCGAGTTATGATTATTCAGTAAACATGACGCAGGAGGGACAGTTTGATCAAATTGGAGTAAATAGTGAAATTAAAAATAAATATAATTGAGTTATTTTGTAAACATATTAGATTCCTTATTTATTATTTATATACTTACTTACTAAGCTATAAGCTTACTTTCTTTTCTCTCTTTTGTCTTATAGTGTCATCCAGCTAGCACAGGAGTTAGAGATCGTTGAAGATCTGCCCGCACTATCAATACTTTTGGTATTTGAACTAAACATTTTGAATTATGGCATGTATAGTAGGCTTAGTTATTTTGTTACGTGTCATAAGTGCCTAGGTTTAAAATATTGGTTATAGTATTTGACCGATTATTTTGTACAAAGCCATTGAAGTTGACTAATATTGTTAAAGTCATATGTTATAACGATTCATGATCTAATTGGATGCCATATTTTTGTCCCGGTTTTATTTAATGGTATGTGTTATGTTCTGGTAATACCTCGTACCCTGTTTCGGTGTTGAATGCGGGTAAGGGACATTACAAAAAGGGTTCACCAGCTAAGTAATTCTACTGTTGAGGATAGACTTGATAGACTTACTAATATTATGAATTCTCTTGTTGCAAAAAAAAAAAAAGATGAAAAACTAGCCCGAGTATGCGGAATATGTGCTACACCTGAACATATAACTGATGCATGTCCCAGTCTGTATGATACTATGGTTCATTTCGATGCCATGGGAAATTTCCCTGAGCCACCACAAAGGCGATACGACCCTTACGCTAATACCTACAACCCAAGATGGAGGCCCCACCTTAACTTAAGTTATGGGGTCAATCCACGATATAACCAGCCATACCAAATTTGGGTTCCACAATAACCACAAGATTCAGGTAATTCTCTAGAAACTTGAGTCAATAAATTAGCAGCTAATGTCCTTGATTTCCAACAGGAAACTCTTAATTTCTGAAAAGAAACAAAGGCATCTATAAGAGAATTGACCACATCTATTGAGAAAATGAGTTCTTAAGGTAAGCTGCTGTCACAAATAAAACCGAACCCGAGACAAAACGTGAATGCAGTGACGCTGTGAAATGGAAAGGTACTAGAACCAATTCCTGGCAGAAATCTTAGCCAAGAAAATGCCCAAGAAAATCCTGAAAGCGACGAACAGGTCCAAACTAAACCTCCATTGCCGAAAATCCAACCTTCATTTCCAGGACGATTAAATCAATGTCAAAAGGGAAAAAAAGACAAGGAGATCCTTAAAACATTCAGAAATGTTGAGATCAACATACCACTATTGGATGCCATCAGACAAATTTCGCGATATGCCAAGTTCCTTAAAGAACTCTGCACCAACAAACGAAAATTAACAAGTAATGAAAAGGTAAGTGTTGGTGAAAATGTATCTATAGTGTTACAGCGGAAAATGCTAGCGAAATGTAAAGATAGGGGCATGTTTGCAATACCATGCAAGATAGGCCATTTGGGAATTAAGAAGGCTATGAGTGATTTAGTGGCTTCAATAAATGTCATGCCTTATTCTATATATGAATCACTTAACCCAGGTTTTTTGACAAAAACAAGTGTTATCATTTAGCTGGCAGAAAGATCCATTGTGTATCCCAAAAGAGTCCTCGAGGACATACTAGTAAAAGTTAACGAACTTATTTTCCCTACAGATTTTTATGTGATAAAAATAGAGGAGGATAGCTCTCCTGGATCTTCGGACCTTTTGTTAGGCCGACTTTTCCTTAGTACCGCTAGCACCAAAATCGACATTCGAAGTGGAACTCTTACGATGGAATTTGATGGGGAGATCATGAAGTTCAATGTCTACAATTCTATTACTCATCCAAGTATTGAGCGTAAACTGTGTCGACATAATTCACTCTTTAGTAGAGGAGACTTTTGAGTCCATTTATGAATATAAATCTAAATTTATAGTTGATGATTATGAATCTATTAACGAATTATCGTCTCCATCAAACACTAAACTTTTACCTTCTGTTGTGCAGGCTCCAGATTTGGAATTAAAGCTACTTCCCGAACATCTTAAGTATACATTTTTGGGGAAAGATAATACCCTACCGATTATAGTATCCAATAAACTCTCTAAGCTTGAAGAAGAAAGTTTGATCCAGGTACTATAAAATCATAAAGAGTCAATTGGCTGGACCATTGCTGATCTAAAAGGGATAAGCTTTAACATGCATACACAAAATCTACTTGGAGGAAAACACTAAACCAAGACGAGAGGCACAAAGACGGTTAAACCCAAATATGATGGAGGTGGTAAAAAAGGAGATAATCAAGCTGCTGGATGCTGACATAATCTACCCTATTTCAGACAACAGATGGGTAAGTCTGGTACAAGTCGTGCCCAAGAAAACGGGCATGACAGTAAAGAAAAATGTTGAAGGTGACTTGGTACCAGCTCGAGTGCAAAATGGATGGTGTGTCTGCAATGATTACAGGAAGTTAAATTCTTACACTAGAAAATATCATTTCCCTCATCCTTTTATAGATCAAATGCT
The DNA here is from genome assembly GCF_025698485.1 of Gossypium arboreum. Taxonomy (NCBI): domain Eukaryota; kingdom Viridiplantae; phylum Streptophyta; class Magnoliopsida; order Malvales; family Malvaceae; genus Gossypium; species Gossypium arboreum. Next base: position 14,372,183 of record NC_069078.1, on the reverse strand, counting down.
TGAGCGATTAGGTGGTAAAACTCACTTTTGTTGTCTTGATGGATACTCAGGTTTCTTCAAAATCCAAGTTGCACCAGAAGACCAGGAAAAGACCACTTTTACATGCCCATTCGGTACATTTGCGTACAGAAGGGTGCCATTTGGACTTTGCAATGCACCGCCACTTTCCAGAGATGCATGATCAGTATATTTTCCAAATATGCGGAAAAAATTATCGAAGTTTTTATAGACGATTTTACTGTGCATGGGAATTGTTTGATGAATGCATAAAAAACCTCACGATAATTTTAAATAGGTGCATAGAATTTAATCTTGTCTTGAATTATAAAAAGTGGTATTTTTTTGGTAGACAAAGGTTTGATTCTAGGTCATATAGTTTCAGCTAAGGGAATTGAGGTCGATAAGGCCAAAACTGACATTATAAATTCTTTTCCATATCCCTCTACTATAAGGGAGATACGTTCTTCCCTTAGCCATGCAGGATTTTATAGGCATTTTATAAATAACTTCTTGAAAGTAGCTGAACTACTATCCGAGTTATTGCAAAAAGATAAGAAATTTGAGTTTCGTCCAAAATGTAAGTAGGCTTTCGATGCACTCAAGCAAAAGTTGGTGTCCGCTCCTATAGTACAAGCACCAGATTGGAACTACCCCTTTAAAGTTATATGCTATGCAAGCGAACACAGTGTGGGGGCCGTGTTAGGGCAAAAGATGGAAAAAGAGCCTCATGTCATTTGATACGCCTCAAAAACCTTAGACGCTGCACAAAGCAACTACACCACCACCAAAAAATAACTCTTAGCTGTTGTATTTGCTTTGGATAAATTTAGGTCATATTTATTGGGATCTAAAGTGATTATTTTTTCTGATCATGCAGCTCTTAGGTACTTGATCGCGAAGAAGGAAGCAAAACCAAGGCTCATTAGATGGATTTTGCTGCTCTAAGAATTTGACATAGAGATTCGTGACAAAAAGGGATGCAAAAACTTGGTAGCCGACCACTTGAGTAGGTTAAGAATACCTGACGATGACATCCCTATAAAGGATGAGTTCCCTGATGAGAGCTTATTTTCAACTGAGGTTCATTACCCATGGTATGCAAATATAGTAAATCTCTTAACCACAGGTTCGTTGCCCACTAAGTTAGCATGTTCTATGAAAGACAAGCTTAGAAGGGAAGCTCGATATTACATTTGGGATGACCCCTACTTATGGAAACACTATTCAGATCAGATAATAAGACGATGTGTTCCAAAAACTGAGGAAACCTACTTTTTGTCATACAGAAGCTTGCAGAGGTCACTTTGGCCCTAAACGGACTGCTCTCAAGGTATTGGAGTGTAGGCTATATTGGCCGACAATTTTTTGGGACGTATATAATTTTTGTAAGTCTTGCGATAAATGCCAACACACAGGTAACATCACTAAATGAAATCAAATGCCCCTATCCCCAATTCATGTATGTAAGATTTTTGATGTATAGGGCATCGATTTCATGGGCCCATTTATTTCCTCATTTAGAAACGTATATATAATTCTTGCAGTAGACTATGTTTCTAAGTGGATAGAAGCAAAGCCTACTCGCAATGATAATGCTAAAACTATTGTGGAGTTTCTAAAGTGAACTATTTTTTCTAGGTTTGGCACACCTTGAGCTTTGATCAATGATCGTGGCACCCACTTTTGCAATAAAGACATGGAGGCACTCATGAAAAAATATGGAGTTCATCATCGTATAGAAATGGCCTACCATCCCTAAATGAATGGCCTAGCAGAGGTTTCGAACAGGTAAATCAAGTCTATTTTGGAGAAAACAGTCAAGCCCAACCGAAAGGATTGAAGTCTTAGACTTAATGGTGCACTTTGGGCCTATTGGACAGCATATAAAGGACCAATTGGCATGACCCCATATCGGCTTATTTTTGGCAAAGCTTGCCATCTTCCTGTAGAGTTGGAGCATAAAGCCTATTGGGCTATTCGACAATCTAACATGGAGTTAGAACTCGTAGGGAAGGCGAGGAAATTAGACATTCAAGAATTGGAGGAAATTCGTAATGATGCCTACGAGAATGCTCGCATTTATGAAGACAAGACAAAGTTGTTTCATGATAAAAAAAATAGCTTTAAAGTATTTTTCGATAGGACAAAAAATTTTACTTTATAACTCCGTATTAAAGCTATTCCCAGGGAAGCTTTAATCTCGATGGCAAGGACTTTTTATTTTGACCCAAGTATTCACACATGGTGCAGTTGAAATAGAGAGTGAAGAAACAGGAAAGCGATTCGTAGTCAATGGCCAACGATTGAAGCCATTTTACGAGAATTTTCAGGCCTACCCGGTCGAGAAAATTCAGTTAGAGCCACCATAGAACCATTTACGGCATCGAGCTAACAACGTTAGACAAGCGCTTGTTGGGAGGCAATCCAATTTTTATTTTTCTTTATTTTATTTATCTATTATTTTATTATTTTATTATTTTATTATTTTATTTTAATTATTTATTATTTATTTATTTTATTTTGGATATTAATAAAAATTTTCTTCTTCTAATTAGGTAAACCGAGATGAAAACAGAGAGAAAAAAGAGAAAAGACAAAACCTGCAACCAAACAGCTCTTGTTCTATCCCTATTCCAGCCTAGAATAGTGCGTTCCTACCCTAGAATCCCCCAAACCTTCATTCAAACACCCACCTTCAGCCAAATAAAACCCCAAACCTTACATTTTTTTTCCAGTTTTCCTTCCCTCTCTCCCTAGCCGCCAAATCATCTCCACCACCCCTCCCATCGCCAATTTGTTACCGACCATGATGCGAACTAGGAGAGACGCCGCTGCTGAGCCATCTTTCATTGTCAACCACTGCTGATGCCGTTTCTCTGCTCCCCAAGCTGTCGACTTGACCAACGAGGTGTCGTCCTTGTCCTCTTTGCGCGCCTCCGCTCGATCACCACCGCACGACTCAACCTCCTCCTCTCCACCGAGTGAGTCACCCCCTCCTTCTTCCTCTTTTTCACTTTACGCAACAACGTTGTCCCCTTCTCCATTTTTCCTCCTCACGTACGGGTTGAATGAGTCCTTCGACAGCAAAATCAGAATGAAGTACCCACTCAAGCCCAACCTTTGATGCCCGTTGAGCAACGCTTAGAATGCATCGAGGCTCGACTCAACACTTTTGGCCAGCAGCTAGCTGAATTCATTACCATTTTGCGCAAACGATAGTAACTACACGGGCAGTTCTTCTAAACTTTTCTTCTGCCTATATATTTATTTCTTCCACATTGAGGACTATATGTTTTAAGTAGGGGGAGGCATTCCTCATTATTTCTATCATTTTAGATGCTGATTTTTTTTATTGTTGCTGTTGGTTTGATCATTGTTGTCCATATAATTTATTTTTTTAAGAATATTCTGCCTCTTTTCATGCCCAAGAATTTGAACACGACTTACCCGCTGTTTGACCCACATGCATGATTTTGCCTACTAAGTTAGTTATGATTTTGCTTGTTTGATTGCATCTCCATTATTTTATTTCTTTTAGGCTAAATAATTATGATTAATAGAGTTAACCCTAATTTTCTTTTAGTAAATTTTATTAAGTCTAAATGAAAAAAGGACACTTAATACAATTGCATGCTTAAAATATGTTCATAACTATTAAGGTGGTTGCTGAAACTTATTTTTGACACTTGATTGTTGCTCCTAAGTCCTCCAAAATTAAAATTTCGTTTAAAAATAATAATATTTCCGTGGTTATGAGTACAACTTAAGACGTGACTAGCTGAGTAACTAAGGTAGGGTGCTTGGGTTGTCATCCTATTTCGTGTCAAAAGGTTGTGTGACGTGTTAGGTAAAACTCCGCTAACCAGAATTAATTTTTTATGTTGGGCTGAGTAACTGGGGTGAGGTGCTTGGCTGTCTTATCTCTTCGCGTCAAAAGGTTCAATAAGTTCTTAAGAAAAATAAAAAAATTAGGAGTATATTGGGCTGAGTAACTGGGGTGGGGTGCTTGGCTGTCATCTCTCTTCGCGTCAAAAGGTTCAATATATTCCTAAGTAAAAATAAATTAAATTAAATTAAATTAAAAAAACAAAAAAAGAAAGAAAGAAAAAGATATATTAATAAAGTGTGGGGACTAAAGGTAGAAACGAATAGGGTGTCTTGATAGGTTTGGTAAATTACATAATTTTCATGAAATAATCCAAGTCGATCTTAATTTTTGTGTGTGTTAATTGGAATACTTTTTCAATTTTACTTAAAGCAAGCTAAGGGTTCTCTTTATTTTTCATATGCATTTTGACTAATTTTTATAAAACTTTGGAGTAGTATTTCTTTCATGGCAGGATTTAATTTTCACTTTGGACACGAACCATACTTGAGGGCAAGCATGGGCTAAGTAGGGGGAATTTGATAATACTCTCGAACGACATATTTTATGTGCTAGCATGTTTATTTTGAGTATGATCCTACTAATTTGAGTTATTTTATGGTCTTTTATCTTTTAGGGACTAAATTGAAGGAAAAAGTAAATTTAAAGGCAAAAAGTGTGAATTTAGAGATAAAGTGGGCCAACATACGAAGTAGGAGAGAAGTGGTGCCAAAAATTCAAAGTGTGGAAGACTTTTGGGGTAAAAATACGAGAAGAGATTTTATAGCACAAGACTCTATTTAATGTTTTATTATATTAGGATAATTATTAAGGATAATTATTTAGATATAAATTTAGGATTTATTTTTATTTATCTTTATTTGTTTGTATTTGTCTTTTAGAATTTAATTAGGAATAGGCTAGGTTTCTTAGTACTATAAATAGGGGATGAAGTGACACAAATTTTGTCCATCTTTTGCTCTAAACACTCTCTCCCCCATAAATCTAGTATTTTTGTTCTTTCCATTATTTTTTATTTCATCTTCCCCAAAAATCATGAGCCACTAAATCTAATCTAGCCAAAGGTTGTCAAAATTCCCCGAAAAGGTTCATGAAGCTTAGAATCCACGCTTAGCCTTCTCAATAGGGTATTCATCGCTTCTCGGCATTACGGGGCTGACCCTTCCGTTCATGTCCCTTAATAGGTGATCTTTTCAACTTGTGCAAGGAACGACCGCTTTGAACGTTTTAGGAAGGTTGCACAGTCGGTTCGTTGGCTTTCTGCGCCAGAGGTTGATGAGTCCAAGAGACAAAATGGCATGGTATTCACCATTGGGAAGTGATGATCTAGTAGAAGATAGTCCCACAAAAGCGATTATTGGCTAAAGTCAGGTTCCGCCAAATCTTAAGTCTAAATTCTTGGAGCTGGTGTTCGTAGGCATCCTTTTCCATTATAACTGGCTTATTCTCCTTGAAAAGGGTCACTTAAAAGCCAAGGATTAAACTCAAGGCAAATCGAGACAACCGGAGGCTGGAAATCCACCATAAGAAATCTTTTTGTCAACTTTATTTTTACTTTTAATTTCTGAAATTTCAATTCAACTTTTAAATTCGTTTTTATTTTATTTCACTCCCATATCAAAACTTTAAAAATCTTTTTTTTTTCAGGAATGTAGGTTTTCTTGGGCACAATTCTGCCTAGGATTTCGAGAAACAAGCATTCGTGCAATCTGGTCCCTGAGGATTCGACCCTACTTCCTCTTTACTGTTCTTTTTCATTATTTTAGGACATAGGATATTTTTGGTGCTCTCAACGACGATATTGTAATAGCCTAAATTCAAGGTTATCGGAACAATGATTTTGTAACCACAAATCCGATTTAAAGAGAAATTTATTTCAATATTTTTGCATGAAAATTGATATGATAGGAAAATCGTATGAAAATATTGATAGAAAAATTTTACCGATTTAGTGGTCAGTTAGAAAAAGAAATTATTGAAGAAATTGGGTAAAAACAAGATATTGGGACCTCTATCTTGTAAAACCGAGTCGAAAATAATTTTATAAATATTTATGAAATGTTATTAGTGTGGTATTAAAATTTCGTTAGAAAATTTTAATGTTTGGGTAGTCAATTAAATGAAAAGGACTAAATTGTAATAGGTGTAAAAGTTGCTATAATGATTAAATAGCTTAAAAGTCTAATGAGAAAGGATTTAAAAGGCAATTAGACCCAAAATTTATTTGGGCTAGACGAAAAGGGCATGAAATCAGCAGAAAAATTGATAAATTAAGGGTAAAATTAGAATATTGCAAAATTAACTAAATAAAACTAGGACTAAATAGGAAATATCTAGATTTCTCTTCATTTCTCTTCAATTCCAGCAGCTAAAAATGCCATAGGAGGGTTCTCTAAGCTGGTATTTCATAATTTTTGCACCAAGTGAGTTAATCCTTGCCTTTTTCTTGTAATTTTTGTGTTTCTAAGACTTTTGCAACTAGGTCCTACTATTAAATTCATTAGTTTTTGATTTCATGGATAAAATTGAAAGTCACCATGGTTGAGTGCTGTAATTTTATGATGAAATAGAATGAAATTAAAGCTTTAATTTGTTTATGAGATAATTTTATTAGGTAATTTCAATAGAAATTGATTTTTAGAACCTAATTGTGAAAATGCTTGGAATTAAAGTCTATTGCTAAAATTCTGATTCCTAAAGGTTGTAAACTAGTTTAAGGTGATAGAATAAAATGTTAATTGAGAAAAATCAGCTCAATTGAGAGGCTAATTGAGTAGGGACGAAATTATCATTTATTAAAAGCTTAGGGAAAATGGTAATAAACGACTTGCACAAAAAGCAGTTTGGACAGCAGAGAGACTAAATTTGAAAAATCACCATAAATTGTAGAAATCGAATTAGAAGATGAAAAAACATGGAATTAAATCTTATTGAGTCTAGTTTCTCATAGAAGAAATAGTGTAAGAAATGGATTTATAAATTTTGAGATATAATGAATTTTGTGAGACAAGGTCAGAATGAATTCGGGTTCCCCTGTTTTGAATTTGAAAAATCATAAAAAATTGAATAAAAACAATTAGGGGCTTAAATTTATATGTATTCTATTTTTAAGATAAAGAAACGAGAACATCATTTGAATTCTTTATGAAGAGATAATTAATTTTTAGTGAAGAAGGGTCAGAACTGTTGACAGCAGAACAGGGGTGACTTTAAAGAATAAACTGTACTTATTGCCTAAACAAAAAATTCTGAAAATTTTATGGTAAAAATATATATGAGTCTAGTTTTAGGAAAAATTAACAGATCTAAATTTGGAGTTCCGTAGCTCAAGTTATAAATAATTTAGTGACTATAACTCAAGTAGATAGCTTTGAATGAACTATAAATAATAGTTGAATTATAGAGAATGTTGCATATGAATATGAAATGTATTAAATTGATAATTAAATTTATTTATTTAGATCCGGAAGATTCAAATCTGAAGCTAGATTGAGGAAAGGAAAAGTTCGGGATTAGTAGATTTTATTGTTTACAAACAAGTATCAAGGTAAGTTCATGTAACTTGAATTATATTCTTAAATGCTTGAGATTGTATGTTATTGATGTGAATATGATTTGAGTGTTCATTGTATGAAAATTAATGAAACATTGATATATTTGATAAAATGGGAAGAAATCCCGGTTGAATGAAAGGAAAATTCGATGGATCTCAGAAAAGGAATTGACGGTAAAAAGGATCTAGCCGGACGGGTGATCCTATCCTGATATAGCTCTCCCGAAGAATATGTGTAAAATGGATTTAGCCCGGGCGGGTAATCCGAATTAGGGTCTGAATTTAGCCTGGACTGGTAATATCCAAGCTCATTTGAGTAACTATCGTTGCAGGGGATTTAGCCTGGACTGGTAATCCCGGCAATACTCTATGAGTTTATATTGTAGGGGATTTAGCCTGGACTGGTAATCCCGCTGCAAGGTTGAGGTTCGAGGGAGTGTGCTCTCTGAAATGGATATGTGCGCACATGGATATGAATTGACGGACCCAGAAATGTACACTAAAAGTGTATCTTTGAAAATCCATCGAAAATTCCAAGAAATTCAACGGGATAAATATGGAAAAATAACAAGAAAATGGAAATCATGGTATTGACGAGCTCATCAATCATGGTATATATTATTGGTACATGAAAATTATTGTACTAACTTGAATGTTGAGTTTGTGCATATTAGGGTAATAATGCATTGAATGGATATATGGATGTTTATTGTATTGTATTGAAAATATTAGGTAAGTATAATTCTTGTTACATGAGCTTACTAAGCACGAAGTGCTTACCCCGTTTCCTTTTTCCCTGTTTTGTAGTATTAAGAGCTCGGAGGTCGATTTGGTGGAGACACATCACCATCGTCAACCTCGTGGATTTCGGTATATAAAGAAACTTTATTTTTGAAATCAATGGCATGTATAAGCTAACAAAGTAAATGTTAACGTGAAATGAATGTAAAGTTAGCCATTAGTATGGTTAACAAACCTGGTTTTAGATATGTGATGACGTTATCTTATAAATATGCATGAATTTATCTTGAAAATATGTTGAATTGATTTGGTTGATGTGGATTGGTCTTGATTTAAGATTGCAGGAAGGTTAGATATTTATAAAGGGCTATATTGAATATAAAAAATTAATTAAGTAAACTCGGTAATGCCTCGTACCTATTAAAGCAATGATTACGGGTAGGGTATTACATTTATTGGTATCGAGCTACGGTTTAGCCGGTTCTAGGACCGATGTAGCAAATAGGGATTAGCTATACATGCCATTTAAATTATTATTGATAGTGTGATATCTCCGACCATTTAAAATGTGTTTTTCTTATAGTAATGTCATCCGATGAGCTCAATATGAGGAAGTTGGGAGTCATGCTCAAACTTGATACAAAGAGAAGAAACTAGCGAGAAGGCCCGAGAGAGGATCGAGGGAGGAGGCAAAAATAGCCTTCTTTCAAATGATGAATGAATGGTTTAATCAATACTTAAGAACTAACCCTGTAGTGCAGCAAGTTCAAGCTCCCCCTCCTACTCTTTCACCGGTTCCTGAGATCCCACAGGGTGCAGGTACTGAATCTGTCAGAAAAGGAAAAGCTCCAGTAGATAAAATTCAAAATATGGGGTCAAGAATTTTGAGCAGCGATTGATGATGATCGAGAACGGGCTGAATTTCGTTAGAAAACACTACTCGGGTTCGGAAGAATTATCTTGTACACCGAAGAATGTCCAAATATGCCGTCTCATTGCTAAAAGATACTGACTTACCATTGGTGGAATACTAAAGCTTCAGTTGTTACGAAGAAGAAATTACATGGGAATTCTTTCGAATCGAGTTCGAAAAAAATACATCACCAGAGGTTTCTCGATCGAAAAGAAAAGAATTTCTTGAGTTGAAACAGGTAATGATCGATATCTAAATATGAAAGAGAATTTGTTCGATTGAGTAAATATGCTCGAGAATGGGTACAATCGAAGTGAAATGTGCAAACGATTCAAGAAGGGTTAAATGAAGACATTAAACTCTTGATTGAAATTCTTGAAATTCGAGAGTTTGCTACATTGGCGAGAGAGCTTATAAAGCGAAGAATTGAGCAAAGAAAAGAAAGCAGTGAGAGGGAAGCTCAATTTCTAGTAAAAGACCGACGGAAAATCCCGTTTTTGCTTCAAAGAAATTGAAGAAGTATCGGATCGTTCTACTTCACCATTGGGTATTGAGGCGAGAGCGAGGTTCTCAACGCACTAATCTAAGACCTTCTACTCCATCAGTGACCAGTGTTGGTAGTGTTGGCACTCCTAAGCCGAGATGCCAGTACTGTAATAAAGCTCATTTTGGTGAATGTCGATTAAAGAGCGGGGCTTGTTACCGATGTGTTTCTTTTGACCATTTCCTTAGAGATTGTCCAGAAAGAGGTGAAAAAGAAGCTGAACAGATATTGAACCCGAGTAATCCAGTTTCGAGAGGTAGACCACCTCGACCATCTGGTAATGTCAGTGGTAGCCGAGGAGCTACGAAAGATATTGCAGCGGTGTCGAAATACGAGAACCCGCTAGGACATATGCCATTCGTGCGGAGAAGATGCCTCAAGATTTTGATATTATTACTGGTACATTTTCTTTACTTGATACTGATATTACTGCATTAATTGATCCTGGTTCTACTCATTCATATATATGCGTTAAACTTGCAATTGTTAAAAATTTACCTGTTGAACCTACTGAATTTTTGGTTAAAGTCTCGAACCCCCTAGGCCAGTCTATGTTGGTGGATAAAATTTGTAAAAATTGTCCACTGATGGTAAGAGGTTATTGTTTCTCGGCTGATTTGATGTTACTACCATTTGATGAATTTGACGTGATATTGGGCATGGATTGGTTAACCCAGCATGATGCGGTAGTAAATTGTAGACAAAAATATATTGTGTTAAAATGTCAGAATAGTGAGTTGCTCCTGGTTAAATCTGATCAGACAGAGGGGTTATCTGATGTGATTTCAGTAATGGCAGCACAAAGGTATGTCAAAAAAAGGTATGATGCTTACTTGGCTTATGTCTTTGGACACCAAGGTATCTCGAGTCAAAGATACGAGCGATTCGATGGTATGTGAATTTTCCGATGTGTTTCCAGAGGAATTACCAGGATTGCCACCAGAAAGAGAAGTGGAATTTTCTATAGATTTGATTCCGGGAACTACTCCGATCTCTATAGCTCCATATCGTATGGCTCCTACAGAATTAAAGGAGTTAAAGACACAGTTGCAAGAACTTGTTGACAGGGGTTTTGTCCGACCGATTCATTCACCTTAGGGTGCTCCGGTTCTGTTTGCGAAAAAGAAAGATGGGTCTTTGAGATTGTGTATCGACTACCAACAGCTTAATAAAGTAACCATAAAGAATAAGTACCCGTTACCCCGAATTGATGATTTATTTGATCAGCTGAAAGGTGCTACTGTGTTTTCAAAGATTGATCTTGATCGGGTTATTATCGCCACGGGTAAAGGAGTCGATGTGCCAAAAAACCTTTAGAACCAGTGCGGGCATTATGAGTTTCTAGTTATGCCGTTTGGGCTAACTAATGCACCTGCAGTATTCATGGATTTGATAAACCGGATATTCAGACCGTACTTAGACAGATTTGTAGTAGTATTCATTGATGATATTTTGGTTTATTCTCGGGATGAAGAAGAACATGTAGAACATTTAAGAATTGTGTTGCAAATTCTGCGAGAGAAGCAGTTATATGCTAAATTCAGTAAATGTGAATTTTGGCTTCGAGAAGTGGGTTTTCTAGGACATATTGTATCTGCCGAAGGCATCAGGGTAGATCCAAGTAAAATCTCAGCTATTGTCAATTGGAGTCCACCGAAGAATGTATCTGAAGTTAGAAGTTTCTTGGGTTTAGCTGGTTATTATCGGAGATTTGTACAGGGATTCTCTATGATAGCTTCTCCAATGACTCGATTATTGCAGAAAGATGTAAAGTTCGAGTGGAGTGATGAATGTCAACAAAGTTTCAACCGATTGAAAGACCTATTAACGAAAGCACTGTATTAGTGCAACTGAACCTGTAAGGAATTTGTTATTTACAAGTGATGCCTCATTAAATGGTTTAGGTTGTGTTTTGATGCAAGAAGGTAAAGTAATAGCCTATGCTTCAAGACAACTTAAACCACATGAAAGAAATTACCCAGTACATGATCTTGAATTAGCTGCTATTGTATTTATTTGAAGATATGGCGGCATTACTTGTACGGTGAGAAATGTCATATTTATACTGATCATAAAAGCTTGAAATATTTGATGACACAGAAAGATTTGAATTTGAGATAGCGCAGGTAGCTTGAACTGATAAAGGACTATGCTTTGATTTGATTACCATCCGGGTAAGGCTAATGTTGTAGCTGATGCTTTGAGCCGGAAATCTCTGTTTGCTTTACGAGCTATGAATACCCGGTTATCATTGATGATGATGGTTCAATCCTAGCGAATTAAAAGCTAAACCGACATTTTTACAAACAAATATGTGAAGCTCGGAAGAATGATGAGAAGTTACAAGTTAAACGGGCACAGTGTGAGTCGTAATGATTCGAATTTGATTGGTTCGATGGTTGTTTATTATTCGAGGTAGGGTATGTGTACCTCGAATTGAGCTCATCTGAGAAGATTCTACGAGGCTCACAGCGAGATTATATATACGTACATCCGGGAGTAATAAAATGTATAATGATCTGAAAAAGATGTACTGGTGATCGGGAATGAAATGTGATATCTCTGAGTTTGTATCAAGGTGTTTAATATGTCAACAAGTTAAAGCTGAGCATCAGGTACCTTCGGGGTTACTTCAGCCAATTACTATACCGGAATGGAAATGGGAAAGAATCACTATGGATTTTGTATCGGGGTTACCTTTGTCTCCGAGGAAAAAAGATGCTATTTGGGTGATTGTAGACCGATTGACAAAGTTAGCTCACTTTATTCCGGTACGTATGGATTATTCTTTAGATAAACTAGCTGAACTGTACATATCTGATATTGTCAGGCTACATGGAGTGCCTGTCTCCATTATATCAGATAGAGATCCCCGATTTACGTCTCGTTTCTAGGAAAAATTGCAAGAAGCCTTGGGTACTCAGTTGTATTTCAGCACTGCATTTCATCCTCAGACAGATGGTCAATCTGAGCGGTAATTCAAGTATTGGAAGATATGCTCCGATGTTGTATACTAGAGTTTGAAGGTAATTGGGAGAGGTATCTACCTTTGATAAAATTTGCTTACAATAAGAGTTATCAGTCCAGTATTAAAATGGCTCCTTATGAAGCTTTGTATGGTAGAAAATGTAGAACACCGTTATATTGGACAGAGCTTAGTGAAAGGAAGATACATGGGATTGATTTGATCCGGGAAACAAAAGAAAAAGTAAAGGTTATTCGAGATAGTCTAAAAGCAGCTTCCGATCGTCAAAAATCATATGCCGACCTTAAACGAAAAGAGATTGAATTTCAAGTTGGTGACAAGGTATTCTTGAAAGTGTCTCCTTGGAAGAAAGTCCTCCGATTTGGTCGAAAGGGTAAACTGAGTCCAAGATTTATCGGGCTATATGAAATCATAGAAAGAATTGGACCGGTCGCTTATCGATTGGCATTATCACCGGAACTTGATAGAATCCATAATGTTTTTCATGTATCTATGTTACGACGATATCGATCAGATCCTTCACATGTTATTTCTCCGACAGAAGTGGAGATTCAACCGGATATGACTTACAGTGAAAAACCAGTCAAAATATTAACACGAGAGACAAAAGAGCTTAGAAATAAAAAGATAAATTTGGTGAAAGTATTGTGGCAAAAGCACGGGATTGAGGAAGCGACATGGGAACCGGAGGAGGCAATGAGGAAACAATACCCAAATCTCTTTACTGGTAAGATTTTCGAGGACGAAAATCCTTAAAGGGGGGAGAGTTGTAATAGCCTAAATTCAAGGTTATCGAAACAGTGGTTTCGTAACCACAAATCCGATTTAAAGAGAAATTTATTTCAATATTTTTGCATGAAAATTGATATGATAGGAAAATCGTATGAAAATATTGATAGAAAAATTTTACCGATTTAGTGGTTAGTTAGAAAAAGAAATTATTGAAGAAATTGGGTAAAAACAAGATATCGGGACCTTTATCTTGTAAAACCGAGTCGAAAATAATTTTATAAATATTTATGAAATGTTATTAGTGTGGTATTAAAATTTCGTTAGGAAATTTTAATGTCTGAGTATTCAATTAAATGAAAAGGACTAAATTGTAATAGGTGTAAAAGTCACTAGAATGATTAAATAGCTTAAAAGTCTAATGAGAAAGGATTTAAAAGGCAATTAGACCCAAAATTTATTTGGGCTAGACGACAAGGGCATTAAATCAGCAGAAAAATTGATAAATTAAGGGTAAAATTAGAATATTGCAAAATTAACTAAATAAAACTAGGACTAAATAGGAAATATCTAGATTTCTCTTCATTTCTCTTCAATTCCAGCAGCTAAAAACGCCATAGGAGGGCTCTCTAAGCTGGTATTTCATAATTTTTGCACCAAGTGAGTTAATCCTTGCCTTTTTCTTGTAATTTTTGTGTTTCTAAGACTTTTGCAACTAGGTCCTACTATTAAATTCATTAGTTTTTGATTTCATGGATGAAATTGAAAGTCACCATGGTTTAGTGCTGTAATTTTATGATGAAATAGAATGAAATTAAAGCTTTAATTTGTTTATGAGATGATTTTATTAGGTAATTTCAATAGAAATTGATTTTTAGGACCTAATTGTGAAAATGCTTGGAATTAAAGTCTATTGCTGAAATTCTGATTCCTAAAGGTTGTAAACTAGTTTAAGGTGATAGAATAAAATGTTAATTGAGAAAAATCAGCTCAATTGAGAGGCTAATTGAGTAGGGACGAAATTATCATTTATTAAAAGCTTAGGGAAAAATGGTAATAAACGACTTGCACAAAAACAGTTTGGACAGCAGCAGTAGACTAACTTTGAAAAATCACCATAAATTGTAGAAATTGAATTAGAAGATGAAAAAAAATGGAATTAAATCTTATTGAGTCTAGTTTCTCATAGAAGAAATAGTGTAAGAAATGGATTTGTAAATTTTGAGATATAATGAATTTTGTGAGACAAGGTCAGAATGAATTCAGGTTCCCCTGTTCTGAATTTGAAAAATCATAAAAAATTGAATAAAAACAATTAGGGGCTTAAACTTATATGTATAGAATCCTTAATGAGTATATTTTTAAGATAAACAAACGAGAACATCATTTGAATTCTTTATGAAGAGATAATTAATTTTTAGTGAAGAAGGGTCAGAACTGTCGACAGCAGAACAGGGGTGACTTTAAAGAATAAACTGTACTTATTTCCTAAACAAAAAATTCTGAAAATTTTATGGTAAAAATATTTATGAGTCTAGTTTTAGGAAAAATTAACGGATCTAAATTTGGAGTTCCGTAGCTCAAGTTATAAATAATTTAGTCACTATGACTGAAGTAGACAGCTTTGAATGAACTATAAATAATAGTTGAATTATAGAGAATGTTGCATATGAACATGAAATGTATTAAATTGATAATTAAATTTATTTATTTAGATCCGGAAGATTCAAATACGAAGCTAGATTGAGGAAAGGAAAAAGTTCGGGATTAGTAGATTTTTATTGTTTACAAACAAGTATCAAGGTAAGTTCATGTAACTTGAATTATATTCTTAAATGCTTGAGATTGTATGTTATTGATGTGAATATGATTTGAGTGTTCATTTTATGAAAATTAATGAAACATTGATATATTTGATAAAATGGGAAGAAATCCGGTTGAATGAAAGGAAAATTCGATGGATCTCGAAAAGGAATTGATGGTAAAAGGATCTAGCAGGACGGGTGATCCTATCTGATATAGCCCTCCAGAAGAATATGTGTAAAATGGATTTAGCCGGACGGGTAATCCGAATTAGGTCTGAATTGCTTTGGATGGTAATTTAGATCCAAGCTCGTTAGAGTAATTGTCGTTCGCTTGAGGATTTAGCTTCGATGGTAATCCCGCCGCAAGGTTGAGGTTCATGAGTGTGCTCTCGAAATGGATATGTCGCACATGAATATGAATTGACAGATCCGAAAATGTACACTAAAAGTGTATCTCTGAAAATTCATCGAAAATTCCAAAAAATTCAACGGGATAAATATGGAAAAATAACAAGAAAATGGAAATCATGGTATTGACGAGCTCATCAATCATGGTATATATTATTGGTACATGGATATTATTGTACTAACTTGAATGTTGAGTTTGTGCATATTAGGGTAATAATGCATTGAATGGATATATGGATGTTTATTGTATTGTATTGAAAATATTAGGTAAGTATAATTCTTGTTACATGAGCTTACTAAGCACGAAGTGCTTACCCGTTCCTTTTTCCCTGTTTTGTAGTGTTAAGAGCTCGGAGGTCGGATTTGGTGGAGACACATCACATATCAACCTCGGATTTCATATATAAAGAAACTTTATTTTGGAAATCAATGGCATGTATAAGCTAACAAAGTAAATGTTAACGTGAAATGAATGTAAAGTTAGCCATTAGTATGGTTAACAAACACGGTTTTAGATATGTGATGACGTTATCTTATAAATATGCATGAATTTATCTTGAAAATATGTTGAATTGATTTGGTTGATGTGGATTGGTCTCGATTTAAGATTGCAGGGAAGGTTAGATATTTATAAAGGGGCTATATTGAATATAAAAAAAATTTAATTCGTAAACTCCGGTAATGCCTCGTACCCTATTCCGGCAATGAGTACGAGTAAGGGTATTACAGATATCATTTACCATCGAAGGGGATGATGTATTAGACAATGAGCCCAAGAAGTTTGGTTCGAGTAAGGGAAAAGTTGAAGCCAAGAGGGCAAAGAGGAGTAAGAAAAAGCGAGTAAAGTGCTTCTTGTGCCATGGTTCGCATGAGTTGTAGAACTATCCAAAGAAAACTGTGGTGAAAGAAAAGGCAACATCGAAGCTTGTTGAGTCATCGAAAGGGCTTCCACCCAAGGAAGAAGTGAGTTTGCCATCAGACTTAGGGGAAAAAGTTGTGAAGAAAATAGTAAAGCTAGGACAATGAGGCTCAATTCGAGTAAAGCGACGGAGTTGGCCAAGTCATCAGTGATGCTTCCACCTATGGAAGAGGTGAGTTGTGCATCAGTCTTAGAAGAAGAAGTAGCAATACAAACTTTGAGGAGGCTCATTTTTATTGACACAACGGACGAGCTACCACCTTTAGGAAAGGTGGGTTGTACATCAAACTTTGGAAAAGTGGTGATACAACTTAGACAGTTGAGTCGATTAAATGCGACAAGTAAGGTGCATTCCGAACACTTTGATAGTGTTTTGCATTCTTATTTGTTGAGTTGGCAAGAATGTAGGGACCCATTCAAAGTTCTTAAGTAAGGAGGCCAAGGGATTATGGGCAATTTGAAGCCAAGTGGTGTGAATCAAGAGTATCCCATTCGAAGCGAGTCCGAATGTGGGCAAGAAAGAGTCGTGGCTTCTTGCCATCGAGATGTACTAACAACTGGGATGGTTCAATTTAAGAGATGATGAAAGCTGAGGCAAAAGTTCCAAATGAAGGAAAAGGCTAAGGTGTCGAGAAGAGACTGAAGCAAATCAAGTCAGTGCCATTTTGAAGGCACAACGAGGGCGTTACAAGAATAGGTGAGGGAGACTGTCATAGGCCAAAGTGCAAAGTCCGTGACCATCGCACCAGATACATCCCATGAAGGTCTATCAATTAGATGGGGATCATTTAGACCACGAGAACTGGCTCGATCGAAATAGCTGTTGGAGAAGCTAGTCAGATTGAAGCCTGGGTGGCCCAATGATGCAGATTTGGAAAGATAGGCTACCTTGGCAAACATGGGAATTAATCTTAGAAAATTGATGGGAATCATATCTTATAAGATTAGATTAGATTTGATTATATAAATTGATTATGTAATCTTGTAAATCCCTAAATTTAAGGGATAGGCTAATCTCATCCGTTGATGTAACTTGATCTAGACCATCGATTTTGTGGGAGCTCAAATATAAATAGAGAGCCTCTATCTCACTTCTAATTCATTCCATTCTCTATTATATCTTGATTTCTTAAGTGTAATGGAATTCTTTGAGAGCATTTACTCAAACACCTCTTGTGCATTGTTTTCTATAGCTTTCTGTTTTGTTGTGCTTTCTTTTGGCTAGAGTTACTTTTGTTATATAAATTGGTGCCTTGGAGGAATTCTAGTTGAATCCTCACTTTGTGGTGGTTAGGATGGCTTAGGTGTGTTTGATCGAAAGGATCGCCTAAGGCTGCACAGAACGTAATACTAAAGTTTTAGCCTCGTGACACTACCACCTAGGTTGCCCGACAATGATGGCTTTCACAATTTGATTCTTCTGTCATCCCGGGTTGCTCGACAATAATAAATGTTAGCATAGGTACACTCTACCACTCTAGGTTGCCCGAAAGACATGGTTTCAAATTATTATACCTGACCTTATGGTATGCCAACTATATCCGACTTTGCCCAAATAGCTAATAGGGTAACTAATGTTCCAATTAAATTATATAACTAATTCACATATCGTCATTATCAATTCACGTGTATATATATATTACCAATACCACATAGCATAGTTCAATCCATTTTCATATCACATATCACATATCACGTATGAATTAAATCATGCTATTTTGTATTTTTTTCAATTCAGTCCAATTTCTCAATATTCAATATCAATCACAATGTATCAATTCATACAACAATTATATACTTACCTCAATACTCAATCATGCAAATTAACATGAATATACAAACATATATATATATATATATATATTGATCTTGAATCATACAAGTACAAACCAATTCCTTGCATCTCTCATCAATGACTCTCGCCTTTCTTTTCTCTCTCAACATCATCTTTAGCTATGTACAACAATTTAGCAAATAAATTATATCAAATTTCATTCGATTCATGGAGTTTACAAGCTTTCATGATCATAAATCTATAAAGATTACAAGAAAAGGGCTTAGTTACCTTAAACAATTGATAGCCAAATGTTCAATGGAGTTTGAAGCTTCATTTGCTTCTAAACAATGGTGGATGATAAAGAATATGATGAATTATCATCTTACTTAATTAACTTTTATCATACCTTAATCTTCTATTAATCAAACTTAGTAGTTTCCAATATCATCATCCACTATCTATTACTTATTATTGGTTCATTTATCATTTTAATACATTCAATAATTGCTATCTAGGTCCCGAAGCCTTTTCTTAATTAAAACTCAATAGCGGTTGGACTTTTATAATTTAGTTCCTGAGCTTTTATTAACTACTTTTTTGGGTAAATTACTTGACCAAACTTCAATATATTTTTATATTAACTCCGTAAATATTCCTACTTTATATTTACAAACTCGATTTACGAAAATGGGGTTCCGAAATTGCATTCTTCAACACCACTAGAAATCGGGTCATTATAAAGGTGACCTCCATGGCTACTACTGCTATTTGGGGAGGAAGAATGAGGTTGATGGGGGGTTTTCTTCCATATAAAAAGACTTACAAATGGGCCGGCCTATTTTTGTTAAATTGTGGTCCAATTCTTTAATATGAGGTGTGAGTGATCCAAATTAATTTGAATATCAAATACCATATTTAAATATTATTTTCATCATAAAAGCCTCGAGAATTGACTAAATTACCTTTATGACAAATTTATCATTTTACCCTTTTTGGTTTTTTCATGATTTCTTCCCAAAATTTGATACTTTGTCCAAACCAAATTCATGATTAATATTTAAGTCTTAATATAAGTCCTTGATTTGTGAGAATTAAAATTTTTCACTTTATGGGTGAAAATGAAAAATTACAAGTTAGTCCCTATACTTTCAACTTTTTTCCAATTCAGTCCCAAAAGTGATTTTCATATCATCAAATCACGTTCCAATTTATTTCATGTTAATGATTCAAATTTTCCTCTTTTGGATGAATTCGCACCTTAGCCCTCATACTTTTTAAAATTTACGACTTGGTTCTTTTTGTCATATTTCACCTTAACAACTTTTTCCATGTAATTCTTTCTCCAATATCAAATTCATTTCATAAATCTTCTTTTTTGAATCATTCCACAATTTTTTTTTCACAATTTTCTTGATATTTGAACCCGAAATTATGCCACGTGTCATATCGAAATTTTTAGGCATTATAAGGATAATATGCATAAAGAATATATTCAAATAGCTCAAGATAAGTATTGAATTTTCAAGGTATAATTCCATTTTAGCCTGATTCGACTCGATCTAATCCATTACACTTGGAAAGTTGATTGCTTTGATAAAAATCCAAGTCAATCTCCAAAACATGTTGCTATGTGTAATTTAGGTATCAAGGATGGGTAAAAAGCGTCTACAATAACATAGGAATCACAAGCCAATGAATGTTGTTGCCAAAATTTGTCAACACAAACATGACTAGTCTTCCGAACATACAATGTTACTACAAATTGGCAATGGTTTGGTCACTCCTCAAAAATTGCCAAAAATCTCCCCGGTAGCAAATTGTTTATGTTTTTTTTTCTCTTTTTTTTGTATTATATGTATTAAAATGGAAAGAATATATATAAAGTAAATTATATATATTTTAAAATTTCTGGAAATTTTCTATAAATTTTTTATTTTTAGATTTTTCTAAATTTTTCTAATTTTATAGATTTTTGTGTTTTTGTAATTTATATTTTTAAAATATTCCTTAATTTTCTATATTTTTCTTATTTTAAATTTTTTGATATTTTTAAATTTTCTTCTACTTTTTGAAGTTTTTCCTAATTTATTTTGATTTTTTTAATTTATTTCACACAAAAATATGTAGTGTGACATGGCTCGCTGGTAGCGTGCCACATTAGCTTCTTTTAATGCTGTTAATAGTTAGGACAACGCGATACACGGTTGGAGATTTTAAGTACTAAATCGAAATAAAAAATTCTTTAAGTACCAAAGTAATAATTAAGTGAATGATTGGTTATATTTCACACTCAGTACAACAAAAATTTTGTCATAATCATTTAATTTAATTTCTTTTCAAGTTGGGCTGTTGAAGTCTAGTTACCTATATGACTGTTGCGTCATTATATATCTTTGGATGTATGATTTGTTATTAACAAAATTATCAGATAAAATTTATAGATCAGTTTACTTGTTGAATTTTCTTACGAGTTTTGGTTCCAAAAAGCTACAACTATTAGCGGTTTAATTAGGCATGGTTCCAACCGAGTAGGAAACTAAATTTATTATGTATATGTAGCCCGAAAGGACCATCAGTATGTATAAAAGCAGCTGTGAAACTTGAGAAAGTTATTCTGAAGGCCAATAAACTAAATCCTTTTGCATGTTGCAATATCCATGCATGGGAACTACATCTACTGCACCAATGAGGGAAAAAAAAATCTTCTGACCGTTATATATATTATATATATACACTTGAACATAATAAGGTATAATAATCACTTTGTCATCGTCTTTATTGAAAATCTTATATGAATATATATATGGTCCTACCCCTAATTTACATGCATCGTTTTCTTATATAGACTTGATGTTTATTTTCTTCTTTAACAAGCACTATTGATTGTAAGTGGTGAAACTTTACAAGCAACTTTCTTTTTAATCTTCACAAGAAGAAGCTTTAGATTTAATTACTCTATCCTTTTTGCTAAGGGGCTTTTCCTTTTTCGTTTTCGATCAATTACAGAAGAAGATACAAGACTGGCATTAGCACACAATACTTATAGAATCTGGATTTAGTCCAATTGATTCATGCATGGAGTTATCCTTAAAAGGTAGATCTCGTATTACATTTTGGTAAACTTCACTCAATATTTGAGATTAATTTTTGATTAAACGACATTGCCAATAAGGTACATATGAAAAAAACAAAAGCATGAAAAAGAAAGTTAATAGATAACAACAAAAAATCCATTTACTCCTGTTGATCAGTACCCTCACTCCAATTCTTAATAGCTTGCAACACTGCTTGTTTCACCACTTGTGCATTAATAGATTCACTTTGTTCTTCATTCTGCCAAAAAAAAAAAAATTGAAAGCAAAATATATATTATAATGCAATCCATAGTTCTACATTAACAAAATCATAATCAGATAACTCAATAGTTCTACATTAACAAAATCATAATCAGATAACTCAAGAACAATGAATCATGGTTTCAAATCTAGTCTGAAGGATAAGAAAGAAACATATATATAATTTATATCAGATCGTTGTGATAATTCTTTAACCTAAATATACACATATAATTTATGTATGAAGATAAATTTAGATGCTTACTTCTCCACCAACTGCTTGTAATCGAAAGCTATCAGTGCAAGAAACCCTAGCTTCAAGAATATTAAGACCCAGTTCTTCAAAGGCTTCCAATAAAGAAACAAGTAGACCAGGGCAGTTCTTTTCTGAAAATACATTTATAAGAAAACCCTTCTCTAGTGTTTCTACTGTAACCTGCTATGTTCAAAAAAAAACATATAATACAGTTTAAGTTGAAGTTGAAACCAAAAATAAAAGGAAGAACAAATATGAGAAAATTAATTACCATAGGCAATGGATTTTGATCATTTGAAGTTTGTGCAGCTGATATATCTTGATTCAATCTTTCTACTTTCTGTTTTAGCTCTTCAATGTACTTTGATGCATCCACAATGATTGTTGTTTTATTCACCTGCCATGCCATGTAATTTTACAATTAAATTGTTGGGGTGGGGGGGTTAACATAAAGTTTTCTTCCTCTTGCTTTCTTTTCCCTTTTCTCTTTTCATTAATTTCAGAAATTTAAGCACAAGCTAGATTATGAATATTCAATGAAAGATTGCATATAGCAGGAGTATCCCTTATAGCTCCAATAAGAATAATTGAAAACCAATAAGAAACAGTGGCACACAAAAGAACACTGGTGAATAGCAATGAAAGCAAATTAAGGGGGGCTTAGTAGGATTATGGAAAAATAGATATAGAGAAATTACAGCATGAGAGTTTGTAATGGAACGAAGAAGTTGAAGCTTCTCATGCAGTGCTGCTCTCTTGTGCTCCCTAGAAACCATTTTCTTTTCTCTTTTTTGTGTATTACTTTTATATAATTTCTCTCTTATATCTTTGAGCTTTTTTGCTCTATTATCTATTATCCCCTCTTTCTCTTCTCCTCTCTCTTTTTTTTTTTTTTTTCAACTCTCTGCAATGCTCATAGAGGCTGTTTAAAAGAGAAGGGATGAGCTCTCAAATCTATAGGATCCTACTATTTGCTTCCCACATGAATGCCTCAGTTTCTTACCACCATAATATAATATAGATTCCATCTCATTTTACCACATTGCCCCTTCTAATTTTGTTAATATATATTATTGCATTTTATGTGATAATTATGCTATCCAAACCTGCGTTATCCGGATTCGTAATAAGTGTTTGTATGGATATCATAATTTTTTTAAAAAAATTATTTGTTTTATATATTTTGAGTTTTATACGTTCGTTTACGTTTATTTCAAAGAAAATGGACAATTCAAGAATATGGTCCCAAAGAATTTTTAAAGTTAAATCCTACCTTAGGCAGTGTTTTGGATGTATGAGATGTTTAAATTTAGTAGAAACTTAAAAGCCAATGATGCACAAAAACACCTAAGGCAAGCATCAAAACTCCATATAACTTTTGGTTTTTAATTTGGCCGAGCAAAAAAGAAACTTAAAACCTATATAGCAATATGCATTAGACATTATGTATTATTTTGACAGTTTTTCAACAAACATAAAATTATGTCAAGAATATATCTTTATTGATTCAAGCTTTATTTAAGGGATAGATTTCAAGCATGATCAAATATATGATTTTTGGCTAACAATCATATGTACGTAGTCAATTATATTCACTATATACAAAATTTTATATGTTCTTTTTTTTCATTTTCATAGCAAAGAATCATACTAGTCCCATAGTCTTGATTGTGCATGTATATCACTTGCCTTCTAGGAAAGTTATCTTCAAGTTCCTAGATAATTAATTAGTTTGGATGAAAAACATAGACTTAATTAATTATGGTAGTTTCACAATATATTTTTAAACAGTTCCATATAGCTAAATGGTTTGATAGTTTTATATTCTTAGATTTAGAGGTCAAGATCTAAAAACTAAATTGTAAGAATTAAACTTGTACTCAAAAACTCTTTTTTTTACCAATAGGGTAAAGAGAAATGATTATTCAGATTTAAACTTACAACCTAATATCAAGTAAAGCAATCATTTACCTTTAACTTATAAGCCAAATAGTTTATAAGAAGGTATACAAATCACACTTAGATATGAGACATTTGCAAATTACACTTAGATATAAGGGGGGTATTTGGGGAAATGGCATTGGATGAGAAAGGAGGAAGGGGGAATGGGGGGAATCATGAGGTGAGGTCTCGTGAAGGAGTGGAAGTGAAAAAAAATGGCCATCGAAAGAAGTGAAACAAAAGGAGTGGATGTTTTAGTTTTGTGATATATTGGAATGCCTCCAAACACTCCTCACGGGGCCTTTGTTTTAGACTCTTCCCCCCCGCTCATCACCAGCTAGCCGTCACCCTCTTTGTCTTCTCTCTCTCTCTCTCCACACGTGCCATTCTTTGCCCTTATAATCACTATAATTTTTTTCCTTACTCATCATCTTCATCAAATCAGAAACTTTGGCAATTCATTCATGCACTCAATAATTTTTGTTTTCTTGGAAATTGAATCTATTATCATCATTTCACAAGTAATTAAGGATAAGCTTGTGGAAGAAAAAATAATAATTTGACACATGTTATTTCCATGGCAGCTATTGACTGATACATAATGTTATTTGGATATATATTATATGCGTTGGCATTCCCTAAAATCAAAGTCTAATCCAATTAACTTATATAATTAATTATAAAATTATTATCATAATTTATTTTTATTTTAAATTATAATTGTGTGATTTTTAATCAATGGTAGGGTCAAGCGGTTAGTAGAGATCTCGAACCTTTAACTCTTTTATAATTCATAGAACTTTAAATTAATAATCATAAAATTATATTTTAACTTCTTTTAAAAATGATAAAATTTGATTTAATCTTTCAAAATTATAAGAATATATACAATTCAAATGATAAAATTATATTTTTACTATTGTAAAATATATAACTTAATTCCGCTAAAAAATTCGCTTTCTCCCCTGCTTGCAATAACATAAACGCAGCCAAAAGAAAACAAAACGAAAACATTGTGAATGGCATGTTCTGTTGTAGTGAATATTTCCAATAAGACCAATAATATTATATAAGTTATACAACAATTTTGGGAAAGGAAAGAACACCCATTCATCTCATTGTCATATGATCTGCCTATGCATGGGAAGATATGCAGAAACCTAAGGTAGCTATCCAAAAATGAAAAAAAAAAAAAAATCCTTCCCTATATTCAACTGATGAATGAAACTACAGCATTGGGAAGAACTCGAAATGCAATAGGAGAATTTCTGATCAATCGCTAGCCATTCTCCAATGAACATGTCACGAGATGTTATATAGATGTAAATATATATATCATTCAACCACATAAACATGAGTTCTTTTTGTTGTTTTTTGGTTTTTCTCATATAATCGTATATGGAAGCTATATAAGCTAGTTTGGATGTGTTTGGGTCCTTGCAATTCCAGCATTGTCTCCATTCCACAGCGACAAATTATGCACCCACCAATTCACATGTGTGCCCTTAATCATTACAACAAAACAATACTCTCCATACATAAACCTGCGCCAACCTTGTCTCTTGCCTTCCATGAACTTGCTCTAAAAACCACTTCCTATATCAGTTTTTAGATTCCTTTTCTTTTTATTTTTTAACTTCGTAAAATTCATGCAGTTATACTATTGAGTTAAACCCTAGAAATTTTCTATACAGATTTGATCTCTTTAGTTTTTTTTTTTCTAGTTTTTTTATCCCTTTATATTATTTATGATGAATAATGTACATACACTAGACTTTATATAATAAAGCATCTTGCTTACATGACAAATTGTAGTTTCTTCAAGAATAGCAATATGATTATAACCACACATTATATTTATTAGGATGAATAAATTATCCATTTACAATTTCAAAAGTTAGTAATAATTATCCATGGTCAACAAAGAATCCGGTAGTGGTAACAATGGTATCTTGAAGGTTTGGGAGTTTGAATGGGAATAATGGAGTCACATGAACAATCTACTACAAAAGAATGACAGAAGGTGGCTTTGTGGAGAAGAGTTGGTGCAGCCAAGTATGGTGAACAGAAACTTTCATGGCTGCCAAAAATGAACAAATGTAGGTCGATGTTTGCAATTTGGAAGGGTATTGTTAATAACTCTGTTGACGAGGGATAGAAAAATATATGGGTCCAGTTAATTTCGTTGGGTGGTCCGATATGGTAAATGTATTTATTATAGTACGATTGGTGTTGTTTAGATGCTCTTCCGAAGGATCTTTTTCCAAAACTATATAGAGCGTTCTTAGGCAACTGGAAAATTGACGAATTTGCTCAGTATCTTTCACTTAAAGACTTCAACTGGGAGAGAGTTCAGTCTCTAGAGAATTGAGGAATTGAGAATTGACGTTGCTAGAGGATTTAGAGGGGTAATTGAGTTGTATTTATTTGAATCCAGGTTTAGATGACAAGATTATTTGGGTTCATGATAAGGGAGGTTGTTTTAATGTCAAGAAGTTGTCCAAGTTATTGGTTGAAGGGACTGGCCAACAAGGTGATTTTGATTTCATTTAGTATGGAGATTGACTATTCCACCAAAAAGTTAAAATTAATTGTTCCATGGTTGTTGGTGCTTTGGGAGAATTCCTACAAAAATCATTCTTATTTGAAGGGGCATTTCAATTGGTGATGTTATATGTCCATGGTGTGAGAGAACGGAGGGAACAAATGATCATATCTTTAGCCAATGTGAGTTTGTGATGAGTTTTTGAGAAAATTTTCCTCTGTGGTAGAAGGCTTACTGGAGAAAGCCCACGGATTTGTATGGTCTGATTTAATTTTTTGGAATAGGGTTTCTTAGGGATTGGAAGGAAGTGGTGGATTTCGGTTTGCGCATTAGCTATGTGGTCGTTGAGGCTTGCACCAAATGATTTGGTCTTTGAAATAAAAATGTATAAATTTGGATGACACTATTTTTTAACGAAGCTACATTTATTGGTTTAGCTTGATGCGTCCAAAGGTGATGCTCAAATTTCTAAAGTTGAGTGGTAGGAGTTTCCTTCTTAATGTTTTCCCTTGAGCAAGAAGGTGGTTGGACTAGTCTCCTTGGAATTTTGGTTGGCTAAAATTTAATATAGATGGAGCTTTTGACCGCTTCCCGACGTGCAAAAGACAAGAGTATAAATACTATAAAAATAGAAAGATAAGAATGAAGTGCGGTTTATGCAAGCAAATAGGTCAGATTGTAACATAGTTAGTTTACAAGGAAACACGTATTCTGAGGGTTATACTCAAGGGATTACAAATTGAAAAAACTAATATTTAATTAATTACCGAAAACAATTACTATTCTAATCAAGTCACGAATTAGCAGTGCAAAATCTAAAACGGTAGTAACAACTAATTAAATTAAACTAAAATAACAATAATAAAATTAATTAACTAAACCTAAGTTAAATTATCAATTTATCTTATTCCTAGTTTTAACTTTGCGAGCTACTCTAGTTTAGATCCAATTGTGTTACCTAATTATTAACTAAATCAATAATTACTCTTATTTAAGTACTTACCACCCTTATTTAGGAATACCCTTTCGGTCTCATCTTCACTAAGGATTAGCACCTAAGATATCCTTTCGATCTCACTGCTTAGTACAAGTTTTGCTTAACATGATACGTTTTCGGTCTCACCTGTCTAGGTATTTTACTAGGGTTGTCAGTCCTAGTATACAAAGTTCTCTTGAATAAATACTAAATTTTAGATAACTAATTACTTGGTTAATTAATCAGATTAATCAATTGAGTCATGCAAGATCTATATGGAGCACAAGTTTATTCTAATATTTACACAAACAATCAATTAACAACGTTAAAGAAAAATATATAAATAAAAGAACAAATTAGAGATAGAGAATGCTTATATATATGGAAATAAAGCAAGGATCTGAAACACCCTTTACTCGCGACAGGCTAACATTGGAATAGGATCTTCCAATTAAGCAAACATGAAAAAAAAACTAAAAACTAAAATAAAAAGTTGAAATCAAAATAATAATCTCTATCTAAGAATTTGTCCCCTAATATGGTTATTGTTAGAATTAAGTGATTCAAATCCTTATTTAAATAAAATACAATGGTAAAATAAAATAAAAGTAAAATCTATATAGAACTACACTTCTTTTATTTTATTTTAGAATAAGGTTTTAAACCTTATTAAACTTCATCTATTTGATATTGATTAGAATATGGTGTTTCAATCTTACTACACTCCTAGTAGAATATGATTTTACAAGCCTATAAATAAACATAGTCTAATCCTCTTATAATTATTCGAATTCGACATAGTGAATTTTCTTCTCCTCTGCCCGTAGTTTTTTCTAAAAAGAGTTTTCACGTAAAAATCTGTGTGTTCTTTATTTTTATTTCTCTTTTCTTTGCGATATATTTTTATTACCAACATTCTCTTTTTACAAATTGGTATCAGAGCTTCCAGGTTATTCATCTCAATCACAGTAATGACGTCTTTGAAGTATGAAATTTCGCTGTTGGATCGCAACACCAAATTCACATTGTTGCAGATAAAGATGCAGGCAGTTCTTGCACAGATGGACTTAAAGGAAGCCCTACTAGGGGTAGATAAAATGCCTTCGACATTGATGGAAGAAAAGAAAAAGTGCAAGGATCAAAAGGCATTAACACAGTTACAACTGCATCTGTATAACAAAATTTTGTAGGATGTGATGAATGATAAGACCGCCGCTAGATTATGGAAGAGGCTGAAACAAATATGTATGTTGAAAACTGTATCCAACAAGCTGCATATAAAGCAGCGTCTTTATGCTCATCATTTGGAGGAAGGTGCATCTGTGCACAAAAACTTAACAGTGTTTAAAGAAATTCTCTCAAACTTGGAGGCCATGTAGGTTCAGATGATAACGAAGATCTAGGGTTGATTCTACTTTGTTCATTGCCCCCGTCTTATTCAACCTTTAGAGACAAGATTTTATATAGTCATGAATTTCTCACAGTTGATGATGTTTATGATTCTTTGACCTCGTATGTTAATATGAAACATCTTGTGGTTAAAATTGACTCTCAGGGAGAGGGTCTCATTGTTCGTGGGAGACAAGATCGAAATGTTTATGATGATCATGGAAGGACATAGGAACGAAATCCTCGCGATAAATCTAAGGGTAGATCGAAGTCTTCAAACAGAGGTAAAACTTGTAACTTCTGCAAAAAGAAAGGGCACATTATATCTGAATGGTATAAGCTACAGAACACGATCAAAAGGGAGGCTGCGAATCAAAAAGGAAAACAACTAGAAAATTTTGGTGAAGCTGATGTTGTAGAAAACTACAGCAATGGTGAACTTCTAGCCGCTTCTGTTAACAATTCTAAAGTGCGCGAGGAGTGAATCCTTGATTCGGGTTACAGCTTTTACATGAGTCCCAATTGGGATTGGTTTACAACTTACGAAACAGTTTTTGAAGGTGTTGTTTTGATGGGAAATAATGTTTCATGTAAAATCACAAGTGTTGAACAATTAAAGTTAATATATTTGATGAACACTTAGTGACGTAGACATGTTCTGTAGGGTTCTATTGTTACTGGTGATACAGCTATCGCTTCCTCTTCCTTGTCAGATGATGATATTACTAAACTTTGGCATATGCGTATAGGGCATATGAGTGAGAATGACATGGCAGAATTGAGCAAAAGAGGACTTTTTAATGGGCAAGGAATTTGCAAATTGAAGTTCTATGAGCACTGCATTTTTAGGAGGCAAAAGAGAGTTCAATTCACTAGAGGAATCCATAACACGAAGGGAACGTTGGTATATATTCATTCTGATATGTGGGGGCCATCCAAAGTGCCTTCAAGAGGTGGAGCTAATTATATGCTAACTTTTATTTATGATTTTTCCAAAAACTCTTGGACGTTCTTCCTGAAGCAGAAAAGTGATGTGTTTTCTGCATTTAAGTCTTGGAAAACTATGATTGAAAAATAGACAGGAATACAAATAAAATACCTCCACACAGAAAATGGCTTAGAGTTCTATTCTGATGAGTTTAATAAATTGTGCAAGTTAGAAGGGATCGTGAGACACTTGACAATTTACCATACTCCACAGCAAAACGGTGTTGTAGAACGAATTAACAGAACGATCATGGAGAAGGTTCGATGTATGTTGTCAAATGCCAACTTACCAAAGCCATTTTAGGCTGAAGCAGCCTCTACTACATGTTTTTTGACCAACCAATCTACATCCATTGCCATTGAGGAAAAGACTCCACAAGAGGTATGGTCTGGTAATCCTGTTGACTATTCTAATTTAAAGATCTTTGGGTGTCTTGCGTATGCTCATGTTGATAATGGAAAATTGGAACCGAGATCCATTAAATATGTTTTCTTGGTTATAAAACTGATGTAAAAGGGTATAAGTTATGGTGTCCTCAAAATAGAAAAGTTGTGATTAGTAGAGATGTTATTTTTTATGAAACTGCTATGCTACTTAACTTATCTCTTGAAGACTCTTCCAATAAAGAAAATCGAAGTAGGTGGAGCATTACATTAATCCAGAATCTACAAAAAAGTTGACTCCTCAAGCCAATAAAAAAATTAGAATAGAGTTGCTTCTTCACCACAATACTCTATCACCAAAAAACAATAACTAAAAAAGAAATTAAACCTCCAAAAAAGTATGTCAGCACTGATCTAGTTGCTTATGCTTTAAATGTGGCTAAAGATATAGATGCAAGCCAAGAGCCACCTAATTATTCTAGGGCAATTAGTTGTGAACACTCAGAAAAGTGGATGTTTGCTCTGCAAGAGGAGATGAAATCACTCCACAAAAACATAACATGGGATCTTGTGAAACTTCCTAAAGGTAAAAAGGCTGTTTGTTGTAAATGTGTGTCTAAAAAGAAAGAAGGAACTTCAGGAGTTAAAGAACCCAGATATAAAGTAAGGCTTGTTGCAAAGGGTTACAATCAAATTCCAAGAGTGGACTTCACAGATGTGTTCTCCCCAGTTGTGAAGCATAGTTCGATTCGAGCTTTGATTGTTATTGTAGTCATGCATGATTTGGACCTTGTGCAGCTAAATGTAAAAATTGCATTTTTGCATGGAGAATTTGAGGAGGATATTTACATGCAACAACCAGAGGGTTTTACAGTCTCAGAAAAAGAGGACTATGTTTGATTGCTGAAAAAGTCCCTTTATGGTTTGAAACAGTCACCAAGATAGTGGTACAAGATGTTTGATTCCTTTATGACTTCTCATGATTTCAAAAGAAGTAGTTCCAACAGCTGTGTTTACTTTAAGAAAAACAGTGATGGTTCTTTTGTGTATCTATTCCTTTATGTTGATGACATGTTGATAGCAATAAAAGATGAAGGAGAGATAAGAAAGGTCAAAGCCCAACTAAGTGAAGAATTTGAGATGAAAGATTTGGGACTAGCAAATAAGATACTTGGTATGGAGATTCTTAGAGATAGAAAAGCAAGTAAATTGTACCTAATTCAGAAGGGGTACATTGAGAAAGTTCTTTGCTGGTTAAACATGCAGAGTGTTAAGCTTGTTAGTACTCCTTTAGCAGCCCATTTCAGACTTTCATCGGCTTTATCTCTACAATCAGATGATGAGATTGAGTACATGTCACATGTCCCATACTCTAATGTAGTGGGATCTCTCATGTATGCTATGGTTTGTTCATGTCCAGATTTATCATATGCAGTCAGGACAGTTAGCAGATACATGGTGAATCTCGATAAAGAATATTGGAAAGTAGTTCAGTGGATTTTAAGATACTTATGAGGTACTATTAATGTTTGTTTACAGTTTGGAAGAACTAGAGATGGAGTCATTGGGTATGTTGATGCTAATTTTTCTAGAGACCTTGATAGAAGAAGATCTCTCACAGGTTATGTCTTTACAATCGAAGGTTGTGCAATCAGTTGGAAAGCCACTCTGCAAACTACAGTCACTTTTTCTACCACTTAAGCTGAGTACATGGCGATTACTGAGGTTTGTAAAGAAGCCATTTGGTTGAAGGGACTCTTTAGTGAACTCAATGAAGACCTTCAAATTAGTACAGTATTTTGTGACAATCAGAGTGCCATCTTCCTTACAAAAGATCAAATATTTCATGAGAGAATAAAACACTTTCATGTTCGGTATCATTTTGTTCATGATATTATTGCTCGTAGTGAAATTGTTGTGAGCAAAATTAGTACTCATGAAAATCTTGCAGATATGATGACTAAGTCACTTCCTATAACCAAGTTTGAGTATTACTTAGACTTGGTTGGCGTTCATTGTTGAAGTTAAACCCTTAAGGGGTTTTGTGGAAGAGGTAGTAAACTTATTAGTTAAAAGTTCGCGATAAAGAACTTGTTCATTGAGAATTCGTGTCAAGGTGGAGATTATTAGAATTGAGTGACCCATATCCTTATTTAAATAAAATACAGTGCTAAAATAAAATAAAAGTAAAATCCATATAGAACTACACTTCTTTTATTTTAATTTAGAATAAGAATTTTTTAAATCTTATTAAACTCTATCTATTTGATATTGATTAGAAGAAGGTATTTCAATCTTACTACTGTAACAACCCGATTTTGGGCTTAGTTGGAACAGTGGTTTTGAGACCACAAATCCGACGAGGAAAATTTTATTTTTATTATATTATTATGGTCTAAAATTTCACGGAATGATTTCGTAAAAATTTCGTTCGAAAATTTCGACGTTTGGGCACTCAATTTAGTCAAAAGGACAAAATTATAAAAAGTGCAAAACTTGAGTTCTAGAACCTAGAGGTGTCTAATTGCTATGGAATTTTAAATTGGAGGTCCTTAAATGGTAATTAGACCATTGCTTAATTTGTTGGACAAAAATGAATATGAAATAGTTGAAATAGAATATTT
The DNA here is from genome assembly GCF_025698485.1 of Gossypium arboreum. NCBI lineage: Eukaryota > Viridiplantae > Streptophyta > Magnoliopsida > Malvales > Malvaceae > Gossypium > Gossypium arboreum. The sequence continues at coordinate 14,339,485 of NC_069078.1, read as the reverse complement.
TTAAGTTAGGGGTATTTTGGTCATTTAGTAATTAAAATAAATTAAAAAAACCTTGGCCGAATTTTACATGAAGAAACCATGGCTAGAGTTTTCCAAGCTTTCAAGCTCGATTGTAAGTCCGTTCTTGCCCCGTTTTTAATGATTTTCACGTTTTTGAAATCCTCGTAACATAATCTACATAATTCTACCATTTATTTAAGTTTTGATGAAGGTATAGGGTTTTACCCATTTTATAAATTTGTGTGTTTTGATGTTTAATGGTAGATTATACATGTTTATGGTTGGAGAAATGACTTTTACTAAGTAGCTTTCGGTAAAAATGCTAAAAAGGACTAATTTGTAAAAGTTATAAAATTTGTCATAAAAGTGTGATTTAGTGGAAATTATGGGCTGTTATAGTTATGAAAATGGTTCATCTAATCTTAAAGTACAAGGAAATTGAATAAATTTCATTTTACGAGCCTAGGGGAAAAATGTAAATATGATAAAGTTTAGGGGTAAAAACTTAATTTTTCCATAATATGATTTTTGGGTCAAAATGAATAATGTGACTAATAAATAAGCTAAATGTGATATTTTAGATCAAGGAAAACGAGGTTTGGACCTAAAACGGGGGAAAAACGTGTATTTGATGGTTAGGTCTTTTTCACTATTTCTAGTATTGAGGTAAGTTCGTATGTTTAATAAGCATTTAATTGTACATGTATAAATGTTTAATTTATATAATTGCAATAAATGCCTTATTATTAAAATGAAATGTGAATGCTATGGAGTACGGTATTACTAAAATGACTATGAGATTTTATGATACATTATACAATGATATGTTAAAAAAATATGTCTATAATTCTTGATGACATTGTGATGAGCTGGAATTTCGTGTTTAAATGTGATTATCCTAATTATTATCATTATGAAGAATTATGTGATTAATCATTATCATGAGTTATATGATTGGTTCTCTGCACAAGTTCAACGAAGACGTGTAATTAAGGAAATCCCGTTTGAACCTTAGGAATATTTCAGGATACAAGTGACATGTCACTAGGAACTATGTGACCTGAGCTCATGAGTTGTATTCTAAGTTCATGATATATGTGACACATGTTATGGCGATCTGAGTGCTAGTCTTGTATGTTCTACCGGTGCTGGGTAGTCCGACATGTGTTGTGGATACCTGATAGCTTGTGTGAGCAGACCCATGAGTAGCTCGAAAGCGAGCAACATGTGATATGTGATATGAGGTAGAGTTGGCTACATATGGGGCACTTAGGTGTGAGATTCCGATGTATCCGATGGTATTCCAAGTGTTCAACAGGTAAATTATTGAGTAACTTGACGGAAAACCCGAGGGGTAAGTCGATAAGAAGAATAAGTATATGGATGTGTTATGAGATAGTATAGGTACGTACTCAAAACTCATGAGCATTAAGCTTGATTTGTGGTAAGAATGCAAATGAATGAGTTATGTCTATGAGAATGATTTTCTATGATGACCTTGTGATTATAGGCTTATATTTATGACGTAAAAATATATGGAATTTAAGGCCAAATTGAATTGAGACACGATGTGCTCATTCTTTTAATGTTGTAATTTAATGAATAATGAAAAGAGAGAAAGACCAGCATAAAACATAATAAAAATGGATATGAGAGTATGGATAGCTAAAAGTTTTGGACCATTGAAGGATGTTAAGCTATATGAATTGGGAAATATGAATATACATAATCAATATGCACTTTTATTATGAATGCTGAAATGATTTGTCAAGTGTTGAAGTGTTTTATTATGACAATTTATGTTTGCTTAACTAATATCAAGATAGGATAAATTTATGTTTATAGATTAAAAGATGAGCATTAAAATTGATTAATGTGTAACCACGATAACATATTGATGAAATTGGTAAATGCATGTAAATGATTCACTTATTATTTTCATATGGACTTTCTAAGCTATATAGCTTACCCCTTTTCTTTCCCACCTCTTATAGGTTTATTTAGCTAGCTCAGGTTGGAGATCGTCAGAGATTCTATGACACTATCAAGCTATCATTTGGGTATAAGTGAATGTAAGTATGTTAAGTCTATGGCATGTATAGGGATTTGATATGGCCAAATGTATTGGCTTGTAATGAATAAGGATTTGATTTGGTATGTAGCCATATAAATTGGCTTATATTGGCTAATGGGATGCAAGTATATTAGTTACTCATACGCTTATGCCAATGTCATTGTGTGATGTGGTTTATAATGGTATGTTAATGAAAGTTAGTACAAGGGAATCCTGAAAGAGTAAAATTACATTAAAATTGTTTTGGACAACAGCAGTAGTTTTACATAGAAGAAACAATGTAAGCAAAAGAATTTCATTTTATGAGATATTTTAATTTTTATGAGACAAGGTCAAAATGATTTCGGGTTCCCTTATTCTGACTTTGTAAAATCATTAAAAAATTGTATAAAAATACTTGGGGAGAAAATTTATATGTTTAAATTATTAATGAGTCTATTATCAATAGAAACAAATGAAAATATCATCCGAATCCTGTACTAAGAGATAATTAATTTTTAGTGAAGAAAGGTTAAAATTGTCAAATAGCAGAATAGGGACGAATTTGAAAAATTAATTGTACTTATTGGCTAAACCATAAATTCTGAAAATTTTATGGTAGGAAGCTATTCAAGTCTAGTTTTGGAAAAATCAAGCATATCTTAATTTAAAATTCTGTAGCTCAAGATATAAATAATTTAGTGACTATGACTCAAGTGGACAGTTTTGTTATGAACAGTAAATAATTGTTTTGATATGTTTAAGCCTTGATTATGGTTGTGTTGGTAGCTTAATTGTGCCATGTTAAATACCATTGAAAGTGTGTATGTGAGTGTGCAAATGAGGGTGGCAAATGGCTTGGTAAACAGCTATTTTCTTGGCCACAAGGGCAGAGACATGGCCGTTGTCGAAACCTCTTTTTTAAAATGGGGATGAAATTTTGAAAACGGGAGTCGCCACCACCCTTTTAAAGTGTGATTGGATCACTTTATAAAACGTTTTGGTCTACGAAATTACGAGAAATAGGTTCGGCATTCGGTTACGTACGAGGAAGGATTAGCACCCTCGTAACGCCCAAAATTGGTACCAAATTGAATAATTTTGTCTTAATGTCAAAAGCTTGAAAGAATTTAGAAATAAGATCTTTTTTAAAAAAAACCGTAATAATTTGAGTTAAAAAGAATCAAGATTCCTTTATTTCAAAAGAATATAAACATCATATCCAGCATGATTGTACACGATATTTTTAAACTTTCGTAATTAAAATCATCTTGTGATTTTCAAAACTTATTTATTTAGAAGGATCTTTTAGGTACTTAGACAAACAGGAAATTGCAACCCAGTATGTTAGGGCACTACTTCCTGAATTCCTAACTACCAAAAACATTGCCTTAAAAAAAAATCTGTTTGGATCGAATGAAATATAAAAGTTCTTTAAAGTGATGATGCATTTAACATATTACAAAGGATCAATATTAAATAAATTAACCTACATAATACCTATTTTAACATTCCATGCAAATATAATATAAAAGATGATGAATAATGGCATAAATTACACAATATACGTTATAATTTTATGCATATATGATCATAAATAACATAAATGTACATACATTATCATTACATGTAAGATACAACATAGTGCATAATGAATACAACAGATATAAATTGCAATATATATGATAATATTTTATGCAATTGTAACTTAAATTAACATAAATAATTAATTTCATGCGAATATGTAAAAGCAATAGCATGAAATAACAAATAATCTATGAAAATTTAACCTACTAAACAATATCAAAATAAAAGAAAACAAAAATAAATAAGCAAATTATAAACATATAAAATATAAATCAAATAATAAAAATAATAAAAAGATATTTAGAAATATTTAGAATAATATAAGAACGATAAAGGAGAACTTTTTTTTTTAAAAATGATTAATATATAAACCATATTATAGGATATAATAACTTAATATATTAACAAAAATAATGTACTAAATATTAATATTACACATATTTATTTAATAATAAAATAAAAATATAATGTAAGTAATATAATAAATAATAATATATAAATAATATAATAAATAATATACAAAGAAAAATAATATATACCCTTTTATATAACTAATGTTTGTAAAAATATATATAGTATTTAAAATAAATTGAATTTATAAAAAAAGATTAAAATTTAATTTAATTAAAAATTAGGGTTAATTATTAATAAATGAACTTTTTTGGGCTAAATTAAAAGGCGCGTTAAATTAGAGGGACTTATTGGGCAATTAGCCCTAATCCCAGAAAACGACGTCGTTCCTCAGAATAGGTTTTAATGGCCATTGGGACTAAATTGAAACAAATATAGAAGTTAGGGCCAATTTTAAAATAAAAGTAAAATGAAATTATAAAATTTTAAAACACGGAAGGATCGATTGGACAATTTCCCCTTTAAATGAAAACACGCGGATCTCATCCGGGTTTCGGGTCAACATGCGGATCCTAGGCTTAAACGACGTCGTTTTGAAGCTATTTGGTTTTAAGCAAAACGATACCGTTTTAGTAAGGCTATATAAGCCAAATATCAAGCCTGAAATCATTTTGAAACCTTGTTTTAAAAAAAAAATGAAAGAAACCCTCTGAGAGGGTTGAGGGAGATGTCCTTGGAGTTCTATCGACACTCCGTCTGAGGCTTGCACGCGCTCACGCGCCCCCACCAATGCCGCCACTTACAGCGATCGAAAACTGGAAAGTTTCCTTTTCCAACGTAGATTAAATCGGTACATTTCTTTTCTTTTATTTTTTATTATCAGTATGTATTTAGAAAAAAAAGAATAAAATAATCACCTCTGTACTCTCCAGTCGACTGTTGGTTTCTTTTAGTGTAAAATGTATTCTGTTTTTATTGAATCTCTGTGTAAAAACGTGTATAGAAATTAAAAAAAAAGAGGGGTTTTATAACCCCCAGTTACATTTTTGGGAAATAAATTTCTTTCCTTGTTTGCCTCTTTTCTGTCGTAGTTCTTTCCTTCTTTTGCAGGTATCAACGAGGATCTCACGGCGAGGAGTGGGCTGGCGTTGATCCGTTCGTTGATTACGGTGTGATACGGGGCTGAAATCACGGTGTCGACTGGAACGGTGTAAGACGAAGAGGCGTGGTGCTTGCGGCGCGAAGCTTCTGGAAACCCTAGGGTTTCCTGATTCAACTTAAGGATTGGGCCTTATTGGGCTTTATTAATTTGGGTCAGGTTCTAGTACATGGGCCAAGGGTTTTTTTTTAAGTGTAACCGGGTATAAGCTATCGGGTTTAGACCAATTGGGTCTCAAGTGTAGCGGGTTTTGGGCTTATCAGGCCTTGAGGCCTATTTATTTTAAATGGACTATAAATGAACCCTTTTTTCTATTTTTATTTATTTCATGGGCCCGGGTGAATTTGGGCTGTTACAGCTGCCCCTCTTTGCTTGTTACTGTGTAACAGGAATAGAACAAAGATTACAAAAGGACCAAATTTGCCCGGCCTGGCCAAATCTCGAAATCTTGATCCTTATCTTCCTCAAAGGTATTCTAATAGCTTCAGAAATGTCAAACTAGCTATCTTCAACCTGCTTCTTGCAAACTCACGAACGCCAAATCTGTTATCTCCGATCTGCTCTCTGACAATATAGAGATGCCGAATCTGCTATCTTCGATCTACTCTCTGACAATACAGAGATGCCAAATCTGCTATCTTCGATCTGCTCTCTGACAATACAGAGATGCCAAATCTGCTATCTTCGATCTGCTCTCTGACAATTTAGAGATGCCAAATCATCTTGGATCTGCTTCGATGCAAAAACATCCGAAGGTTAGATCTGCTATGTCTTCGATCTGCTCTGTCGAATATGGAGATGCCAAATCTGTTTCTTCAATTTGTTCTCTGCCAATACAGAGATGCCAAATCATCTTGGATCTGCTTCAGCGTAAACACCTGAAGGTCAGATTTGCTATGCTTTAGCCTGTTACCCTACTGTTTTGGGGGTTAAGGCGCATCAATCTTCATTGTCCCTTGAAGGACATAATATGTGTATGAGTTCATGCCTAATGATTAGGATGCTATGATCGAAGTGAGTCAAATGCTCCTAATTAAACCTGCTATAATGCAAAATGTTTATGAATATGACCCCTACTCCAGATGTCACCACTAATTCCTTCATCGAAGTTTATCCATATTTCTCTCGAAGTATCATTCCTACTTAGCCTGTGGGTTTGTACCATTCTTCAAATGCTATGACCCACTGAAAATGTCTATAAGATGATCTTCTCTTAGGATCGAATCGTTTGATTTGTCCAATCATCATTTTAGACTAAAGAAAGAATTTCCTTGAGTTCTTTCAAACCTCACTTACGTGAATTCCTTGAACAATTGTTAAAGTTCGCTTTTTGTTGAATTAGATATAGCAAGATTACTGTGTGCTCTTCAAAATTTGAGCTGCCCTTTTGGGTTTTCAACTCAAAACTCTTTTAGTCATAAGGCGCCCTTTGCGGTTTTTCACCCTGGCCTCTCTATTTTTTTTCGAAAACTCAAGGCGCCCTTTGCGGGTTTTCACCCTGGATTCTCCTCTCCTTTAGACAAAGTACTTTTTGACTGAGTCTGAATTCACTGGATTGGGTAAACTTTTCCCATCCATTTCTGTTAAGATCAATGCACCCCCAGATAAGGCCTTCTTCACGACATATGGCCCTTCCCAATTTGGCATCCATTTTTCTCTAAAGTCCTTCTGAATGGAAAGGATCTTTTTCAGCACAAGATCCCCCTCGTGGAATTCTCTTGGTCGCACTTTCTTATCGTAAGCTCGCATCATTCGTTTCTGATACATCTGACCATAACGAATGGCCCTTAGCCTCTTTTCCTCAATCAAGTTCAACTGATCATATCGCGATTGTATCCATTCAGCTTCATCCAACTTTATCTCTGACAAGACTCGAAGAGACGGTATTTCCACTTCAATAGGTAACACTGCTTCCATTCCATAAACCAACGAGAAAGTAGTTGCCCCAGTAGAGGTTCTGACAGATGTTCGATAGGCAAAGAGTGCAAACGGTAGTTTCTCATGCCAATCTCCATAAGTCTTAGTCATCTTCCCAACTATCCTCTTGATGTTCTTGTTGGCTGCTTCTACTGCCTCATTCATTTTTGGGCGATACGGAGAAGAGTTATGATGCTTAATCTTGAACTGACTGCAAACTTCTGCTATCGTTCTATTGTTCAAGTTCAATGCATTGTTTGATATGATCCTTTCAGGCATCCCATATTGACAAATGATCTCTTTCTTCAAGAATCGACTCACAGCCAACTTAGTAACATTCGCATAAGAAGCAGCCTCTACCCACTTTGTGAAGTAATCAATGACCACAAAAATAAAGCGATGCCCATTTGAAGCTTTTGGTGATATTGGCCCAATGACATCCATGCCCCACATGGAAAAAGGCCATGGAGAAGTCATAACATGTAGAGGTGAAGGTGGTACATGAATCTTGTCTCCATAAATCTGACATTTATGGCATTTCTTGGCATAGTTAATACAATCCCCTTCCATAGTAGACCAATAATATCTAAACCTCATGATTTGTCTAGCCATCATGAAACCATTAGCGTGCGTCCCACAAACACCCTTGTGAACTTCTTTCAAGATTAACTTAGCTTCCACGACGTCAACACGTCTCAACAATACTTGGTCCTTTCTTCTTTTGTACAAGATGTCCCCATCCAAAATCTAGTCGCAGGCTAATCTCCTTAAAGTTCGCTTATCATTTTCAGTTGCTTGTTCTGGGTATTTATGATCTCTCACATATCGCAATATATCATGATACCAAGGGTTATCATCCTTTTCTTCTTCCTCAATGTTACAATAGCGAGCTGGAGCCTCAAAGATACTTATCTGAATGGGTCTCATCTCCTCCTCTTTATTCGCTTTAATCATTGAAGCCAAGGTTGCTAGAGCATCTGCCATCTGGTTTTTGTCTCGTGGGATATAATTGAAAGTGATGTCATTTAACTCTTCAAGTAACCCCAAAACTACCTTTCGATAATTGATCAATTTAGGATCCTTTGTCTCCCATTCACCTCTAAGCTGGTAAATTACCAACACAGACTCTCCATATACTTCCAAGGTTCTTATTCCTCGCTCTATAGCTACTCGGATCCCTATGATGCATGCTTCATACTCAGCCACATTGTTCGTACTGTCAAAATCCAATTTACATGTGAATGGATAATGATCACCATTTGGGGATACCAAGACTGCCCCAATTCCATTTCCTACCGCATTGGATACGCCGTCGAAGTTCATCTTCCATGGACGTTCTTTAATAGTTGCCACAACACCAACTCCTCATTAGGGAAATCAAAGTTTAATGGCTCATAATCTTCTAGAGCTCTGCTAGCCAAAAATTCTGCTATTGCACTTCCTTTTATAGCTTTTTGACTTACATAGACTAAATCAAACTCTGAGAACAATATTTGCCATATTGCCATTCTTCTATTTAGTGCTGTTGACTCCATCATGTACTTTAATGGATCAAGTTTTGAAATTAGCCAAGTCGTATGATATAACATATATTGCCTCAACCTTCGAGTTGTCCAGATTAAAGCACAACACAATTTCTCAATTGGCGAATATCTCATCTCACACTCTGTGAATTTCTTGCTGAGGTAGTATATCGCCTTCTCATTTCTTCCTGACTCATCATGTTGGCCAAGCACACATCCCATAGAATTACTAACTACTGATAAGTACAGAATTAATGGTCTATCTGGACTAGGCGGAGATAACACTGGAGTATTTAACAAGTATTCTTAACCTTATCAAAAGCATTCTGGCATTCCTCATCCCAAGTACCTTGGTTGTGTTTTCTAAGGAGGCGAAATATAGGATCACATTTCTCGATTAATTGCGAAATAAACCGAGCAATATAATTCAATCTTCCAAGAAAATCTCGAACTTCCTTCTGAGTACGTAGTGGAGGCAATTCTCGTATGGCTCTAACCTTGTCTGAGTCAACTTCTATTCCTTTTTCACTGACCACAAAGCTGAAAAACTTCCCTGACCTAGCTCCAAATATGCACTTTGCCGGATTAAGCTTCAACTGAAATTTCCTTAATCTCAGGAACAGATTCCTCAAAACTTCAATATGTTCATTCTCTGCTCGAGATTTAGAAATCATGTCATCATCATACACCTCAATTTCTTTGTGCATCATATCATGGAATAAAGTCACCATAGCCTTTTGGTATGTTGCCCCTGCATTCTTTAGCCCGAAAGGCATTACCTTGTAACAAAAGGTTCCCCACAATGTTATAAAGGTAGTTTTATCCATGCCCTTAGCATGCATCTTTATCTGATTGTACCCTGAGAAGCCATCCATAAAGGAGAACAACGAATACCCCGCTGTATTATCCACCAAAGTGTCAATGTGCGGTAAAGGAAAGTTGTCCTTTGGGCTAGCTTTGTTCAGATCTGTGTAATCAACACACATTCGTACCTTCCCATCCTTCTTAGGGACAGGCATAATGTTGGCCACCCATTCTGAATACTTCACCTCTTGTAGAAATCCAGCATCAAACTACTTTTTGACTTCATCCTTTATCTTCAATATGATATCTGACCTCATTCTTCGTAACTTCTGTTGGACTGGCTTACAATCCTGTCTTATTGGAAGATGATGCACCACAATATCGGTATTTAACCCTGGCATATCTTGATAGGACCATGCGAAGATATCCTTGAACTCACGTAGCAACTCAATCAATCCTTGCCTTGTGTCCTCGGTAATATACGTGCTGATTTTCACCTCTTTCCCTTCCTCTAGGGCTACATTCTCTATTGCCTCTTTCTCATGGGGCATGATTTGTTTCTCCTCCTGTTTTACCATCCTCAACAGATCTGGAGACACATCACAATCCTGGACATCTTCAAAATCCTGAGATTGCTCTAAACACATGTCTTGCTCACTAGAGAAATCAGGATTTGTAATATCAATGCTCATGTCATTGATATCTAGGGACTTGTGAAGTATAAAGAATATACAAAGAATGAATGAATTTAAGAATGATTATTTATGTGCTATGAATGAAAGAATAAGAATTGTAAAAGTTTAATGGAATATTGGTTGATAAAAAATGAAACAATACTCGTTCAAATTGATAAAAGTTATGTTTTATTAAAAAAATAATAGATGATCGTAAGCCCATTCCACAAATGTAATCTTATTACTCCTAGGCCCTAGAGTAACAAGAATGTTTGAGAATTACTCGAAAATTCCTAAAGACTACGTGGAGTTCCTCATGATTCAATTGTTCAGAGAGCTTCCCGGTTCGTAAGGGCGAATGCCCTTAAAGTTTCCTTGCTCCGATCCTTCGTCGTGTATAGCATTAATCTGATGACTTTCTTCTATAAGTAACCCTCCAAATATGAAGGTTTGGGATATTGGAGGGAATGTTATCGGCTCCCACTCCACTTCTCTTCCATTAAGGCGCGCCCTTTTTCTCTCTTGGCGCTTCTCAACTTCCTTCCTCCTTTGCTTATAGTCTGGCTTGAAGCCCAGACCAAAGCGATCTCTCTTCTTTTTCAGTTCTGAAATTTGAGTCCCTCTTTGCAGGTATTCTCTTAACCCTCTTCCTGGTAAGGCTCCCTTTCCCACCATCATTTGTAGAGCCATCCTCGTGGCTCTTGCTATCTTTGGCACCGGTAGCTCACTCCCTTCTGAAATGAAAGTTGCATTCACGAATTCTATAGAGTGAAAGGAACACTCAATAAACTCTCCGTTCGTCTTGACATAAGGGGCCTTGCTAGTGACTACAGCTATAATATATTATTCCGCATTGATGGTTACTAACCATCCATCCTCACCAACTTTAATTTCTGGTGCAACGATGAGGGCACCGCTCCCGCTGAGTGTATCCATGGCCTCCCTAATAAGCAATTGTAGGAATGCTTGATATCCATCACCAAGAAGTCTACTTCATATACTCGGCCCAATTTCCAAGGGGATGTCAATCTTTCCCATCAGCTTCCTTTCTGTACCATCGAAGGCTCTTACCACATTTTGACATGTCTTCATGTGAGAACCATCATTTGGTAATCTGTTCAATGTAAACAACGGTAGAACATTCAAGGCCGATCTATTATCGATGAGCATGCTTGGGAGTGTGTACCCCTTGCATCAAGTGGTGATGTGCAAGGCCTTAGTTGACCCCCTGCCCCCCGGTGGGATTTTATCATCATTAAAGTAGATGAAATTATCTGCAATTATATTATTCACCAAACGGTCTAGCTTGCTAACGGATATGTCATGGGTGACATATGTTTCATTGAGCACCTTCATTAATGCATCCCGATGTACCTCAGAACTCAGAAGTAGAGCCAATACTGATATGCGAGCCGACTGCCTACGCAACTGCTCGACCATGCTATACCCGCTATGCTTAAGGAACTTTAGAAATTCCTTAGCCTCCTCCTCCTTTACTGGCTCCTTGATAGGCACTTCAGCCTCTTTTTCCTTCTCCGTACTAATATTCTTTGTTTTTGTGGGCTCCTCTCTGATGCCTACCGTATCATACCGCTTTCCACTCCGTGTATGGGAACCCTCAACTTGTACATCATTAGACGTACTGGCTATACTCTCATCCTCCGGCACTGTCACACTGCAGTCATAACTCTATGGTACCCTCTTGTTATCCTTATAAGGGAAAAGCGTAGGCTTATGGATAATAACCTTAGGCACCATTTGTGCCCCTACTTCATTATTCCCTAGTAGTGAAATAATAATCCTTGGCCGGCTAGTTCCTTTCAGTTCATCCTCTAGCACACATACTTGTTTTTCATAAGAGCTACCTTTAAAAATTTGTAATTCTTTGTTGTCTATAAAGCCTTGCACCAAGGCCTTAAATTTTTTGCAATCCTGAACTTCATGTCCTTCGTTCTCATGGAACTCACCATAGTTCCTTGTTTCTCTTCTCTTGTTTTTAGAGGTTAACATACCTCTCTTCATCATCTCCTCCCAAATCACCTTCATAGGTATCCTCACCTCAGCAATATCTTCCTTCATTCTCCTCTCACTAGCTTTGCCAATGGCATTCACTCCTTGATCGCCATGATTTGGCAACGGGTTTTCAGTATTAGGAGTATTGTCGAACTTCACTACCCCCAACTTAATAAGCCTTTCTACGGCCTTCTTAAAATCGGTACAGTTTTCGATCGAATGCCCCAGTATTCTAGCATGGTATTCGTATTTGGCATTTGCATCGTACCATTTAGGGTATGGAGGTTGCAGTAGTTTCAAATGAAAAGGAGCTATCGCATGCACATTAAATAAACTTTGGTAAAGCTCCCGATACGTTAACGGGATAGGTGTAAATGAGATTTTCTTAGAATTCTGTCTCGAACCAGATCCCTGCTTTTGAGAATCTTGTTGCCCAACTGTAGTTACTCTGGGTGACTAACTGTAACCGCCTTTGGATTATAACTACTTGTATTGTTCACCTCATTATCTTTTCTCCGTGGGGCTGATCGTTTGGCAGTTTCCCCCTCTATCTTGCCACCCCTTATGGCATTCTCAATCATTTCTCCTGCCATAACCATATCAGCAAAACTCTTGGTGGTACTTCCAATCATGTGAGTAATGAATAGGGCCTTCAAAGTGTTAATGAACAGCATAGTAGTTTCCTTCTCCAAGAGCGATAGTTGGACTTGCATGGCGACCTCTCTCCATCTCTGGGCATATTGCTTAAAACTTTTATTAGGCTTCTTTTCCATGTTCTACAAGGTAATTCTATCAGGAGTCATGTCAGTCACATGATTATATTGCTGTAAAAAAGCTTGCGCTAGGTCTCTCCAAGAACTGATCCTTGCACGACTCAATTGATTATACCACATTACCGCTGCTCTAACCAAATTGTCTTGAAAACAATGGATCAATAGTTGATCATTGTTTACATATCCAGTCATTCGTCTACAAAACATAATGATATAGGTCTCAGGGCAAGTAGTCCCATTGTACTTCTCAAACTCTTGCATCTTGAACTTATGGAAAAGTACCAAATCTGGGACCAAACTCAAGTCTTTGGCATCGATTCCCTGATGATTATCAGCGTTTTCAAATGCCTTAAACTTCTTCCCTAACCATCTATAATGTTCCTCCAATTGCCTTGATGATTCGAGTCTCATTTCTTCCCTCTCAGCTACATCTAGACCGGGGATAACCGGATTGGCAGGATTGTCTCCAGGATTGAATCCCAAACTAGATTGAAAGTTCAGGGGTATTCCAGCATTAACTTGACCCTGTTGAGGCCTTATTGTGATGGATGGCCTTCGAGGATATGCTTCAGCTTGAGTTTGCACATGGGGTGGGGTGAAACCCGGAGGATGATCCTCATTATCTCCTTCAGTGATGGTCATAGGGCCCTTTCCTTTATCCGTCGCCCCCTTCAACAGCTGAGCCATCTCAGCCATCATATTCCTTTGAGCCTCCAACATTTGATCCTTTATCTCTTGTTGGATTTTTGCCAATTGCTCCTGTAACTGTTCTTGCATCTCTTTCTGAATCTGCTCAAGTCTTTGATCCATATTCTTTGACTTAGCGCGTGTACCGTAAGGATGTGTTGTTTCCAGATTTTATTTTTCTTACTCTCTCTTTCTCCCTAATAATTTTAACTAATTAGGGTCTTTCTATAAACTTGAATGCATATGATGTGATGAGATGCAAATGCATGAATGCTAAAAGATATCGATTTTGATTCAGTTTCTTTTTAGAAAACATTATTTAAGAAACAAAAATCTTTACACAAAACGGATTACAAATACGTCTTTGCCCTCAGGCCCAAGGTTTTAACCCTATCTAATAGCAAAGCTAACTCTAGACCTCTATCTGACACTAACTCATATTTTGTACTCAATACATTAGCTTGTGCTACTAGGCCTTGTAAATGATCACCAACCTCTCGAATCTGGACTATAGCTTCTCCCATAAGATAATCCCTATCTCCAACTTGATTCTGAAGATGGTGAAGTTCTCCCTTCCACTGTTCTTCTCTTGCCTCGAGCTACTCAATCTATAGCTCACAGTCTTGTAGTGCTGCTTCCAACCCTCCAATATTGTGCTTTATTTCCTCGATCTACGACTTCGGTGATGATGAAAAGATCGTCCAAGCTCAGCCACCTCAATTTTTAATCCTTGATTTTCCTTCTCTAGGGCCTGATTACGCGACTGCATCTCTTGGAACTTCTTCTCCCAATACTCGGCTTGGCTCTTTCTTCTTGAATCTCTTGCTGCCACTGCTCTGAAGATCTCCCTAATCCGACCCTTTTTAATGTTACCTTGGCCTTCTTGTAGTGCTTCTTTAAATCATCTCGATCTTCTTTGATCTTTCTCTTTTTCTTTTTCACCTTCTCAACTTCCATCTTTTGAACATCGACGTCAAGACTCAAGCACATTTTTCCCTCTTCGAACTTCTCAATCTTCTTTTCAAGCTTCGAATTCTTTCTTTCGAACTCTTGCTTCATAACCTCCAACTCTGATAGAACCACTCGCAAGCTCTCCTATAATGATCGAGCCACCCCCAAAATCAGTCTAGGGACATTTTCATTGACTCTCCTACTAAACCACCCTTTATACTCAAGGGATGACGTCGAGCCTTCGGTCAAGATCTTCATACAGAAAGGCTTCTTCCAAGCCTCAGAAATCTCTCGCATCCTCTTCTTATAGTGATCTCTTTTATAAGAGAAATCACTTTGAGCTAAACCCTGTGTAGCCAGTATGAACTGCCTCACTCGATATTGCCTTAGACCAAGCAATGGTGCATATCCAACAACTCCCCAAATTCCTGGCAAAGGGACCCAATCAAAACTACCACAGCGGTAAAAGAGGTCACTAGGAACCAACCAATGAGCCTTCCACATAACATCTTTCTCTCAAAAATTCTGAAGAATGTCTATCCACCTCTCCTCTGAAATGTCATCTCTCCTAAGCAAGTCTACTGCTTCCTTTAAGGGAGAATAACCCTCAAAGAATACTCAGAAAGGAACCTTATCAAGCTTCCAGAAGTGGCTATGGAGCCAGACTAGCAATAATTGAGCACATCCAATAAATCTACCACCGCCTGTTCTCCGACATGCACTCAAAGATCTAAATGTCTCAGCTAGGATTGCTGGTACCGGTGTATTTTGCTTACCAACGCGATCGAACAAATCCACGACTGCCTCATCTATGTGCCCCAACGTCTTTGGGAAAATCACCATGCCGTAAATACTCAAAGCTAGGACGTCAACCCTTTTCTTTACGTCTGGATGTGTCGATATCAAATCCCTCAAAACGGCCCATGGAATGCACTTACTATCACCCTTTTACTGCACACGAGCTACAGCCCACTACTCACTCATCCCAGTAATCATCACCAACTTCTTCACAAAAGTTGGAAGGCTAGTAGGCCTAACATAAGCCTTGTGACCCTAAATCCTCGGGCAACGCAGTAAAGTCGTATACTCTTCCAAAATAGGTACAAGATCAACATCACCAAATGTAAAGAAACTATAAGCAGGGTTCCAGAACTGTACCATAGCTCGAAACAAGTGCCTATCTACTTTGACGTCTAGCAAATAGGGAAGGTCTCCATAATTCTGATAGAAAAGCTGCTTAGCCTTGTCATCCCATTGGGCCCAAATGTCTCTCAACTCCTGAAACTCATTCTGCGTCGAATTAATACGGGTGAAGTTCCATAACTCTGATGTATTCCCCTCAATGACACTATCTCCTTTCTCTAACTGGGTTTTCTCTGACCAGGTACAGACAGAGGCATTGTCCTCCACTTTATCAAGATATTTATTCCCCATTACAAAACTTTCTAACCCAGAAATCGAACCGTGAATCGATACCTTTGAATACAATGATAGTAAAACAAAATAAATTAGTATAGTATAAAAATATAGCAAACAAACACTTATAAGGGTAGTTTACTAAAAGTTATCACCATAATCCCTAGGGTAAGCATTTAAAGTTCACTATATGAGTTTCAGTTCTAAAGCGAGGGTACCTGAACCAGCAGATTCCTCGGTCCTCACTCATTATAGGCTCATATAGACCAAGTTCAGTTCAGGGGGACACATTTCCCTATGGCCATGCGGAGATGTAAATCTCATGAAGACATAGGTACAGTATCCCGGAAGCAATCCACTAGCTCATACGGAGGTGAAAACCTCATGAAAGCGTAGCTTCTCACTCCCACGTAAAGGTCTGACCACAACGGTCATGCGAATGCAATGTGCGGAATCATACTAACAACATATGCAGCAAACACATGTAAAATGATCAATATTTAAAAATTTTCCAAACTTTTGACAAAAAATCAATTTCTTGGCTTGACTCTTTTATAATCCCTAACGGAGTCGCCAAGCTGTCGAAACCTCTTATTTTAAAATGGGGAGGGTATTTTGAAAACGGGGGTCGCCACCAACCTTTTAAAGTATGATTAGATCACTTTATAAAATTTTTTGGTCAACGAAATTACGAGAAAATAGGTTCAGGAGTCGGTTACGTACGAGGAAGGATTAGCACCCTCGTAATGCCCAAAATTGGTATCAAATTGAATAATTTTGTCTTAATGTCAAAAGTTTGAAAGAATTTAGAAATAAGATCTTTTTTTTTAAAAAAAAATGGTAATAATTTGAGTTAAAAAGAATCAAGATTCCTTTATTTCAAAAGAATATAAACATCATATCCAGCATGATTGGACACGATATTTTAAACTTTCGTAACTAAAATCATCTTGTGATTTTCAAAACTTATTTAAAAGGATCTTTTAGGTACTTAGACAAATAGGAAATTGCAACCCAGCATGTTAGGGCACTACTTCCCGAATTCCTAACTACCAAAAACATTGCCTTAAAAAAAAATCTGTTTGGATCGAATGAAATATAAAAGTTCTTTAAAGTGATGATGCATTTAACATATTACAAAGGATCAATATTAAATAAATTAACCTACATAATACCTATTTTAACATTCCATGCAAATATAATATAAAAGATGATGAATAATTGCATAAATTACACAATATACATTATCATTTTATGCATATATGATCATAAATAACATAAATGTACATACATTATCGTTACATGTAAGATACAACATAGTCCATAATGAATACAACAGATATAAATTGCAATATATATGATAATATTTTATGCAATTGTAACTTAAATTAACATAAATAATTAATTTCATGTGAATATGTAAAATCAATAACATGAAATAACAAATAATCTATGAAAATTTAACCTACTAAAAAATATCAAAATAAAAGAAAACAAAATAAATAAGCAAATTATAAACATATAAAATATAAATCAAATAAAAAATAATAAAAAGATATTTAGAAATATTTAGAATAATATAAGAATGATAAAGGAGAACTTTTTTAAAAAAATGATTAATATATAAACCATATTATAGGATATAATAACTTAATATATTAACAAAATAATGTACTAAATATTAATATTACACATATTTATTTAATAAAAAATAAAAAATATGTAATTAATGAGTGATAAAATAATATATTTTATAATAAAATAAAAGTAATGTAAGAGATAATGTATGGTAAAATATATAACATATAATAAAATTTATAAACAAAATATATAATAATATAAATAATATGATAAGTAATATATAAAATAATATATATATATTAAAATGTAAGTAATATAATATATAATAATATATAAATAATATAATAAATAATATACAAAGAAAAATAATATATACCATTTTATATAACTAATGTTTGTATAAATATATATAGTATTTAAAATAAATTGAATATATAAAAAAGGATTAAAATTTAATTTAATTAAAAAATTAGGGTTAATTACAACTAAATGAATTTTTTTGGGCTAAATTAAAAGGCGCGTTAAATCAGAGGGACTCATTGGGCAATTAGCCCTAATCCCAGAAAACGACGTCGTTCCTCAGAATAGGTTTTAATGGCCATTAGGACTAAATTGAAACAAATATAGAAGTTAGGGCCAATTTTAAAATAAAAGTAAACTAAAATTATAAAATTTTAAAATACGGAAGGATCGATTGGACAATTTCCCCTTTAAATGAAAACACGTGGATCTCATTTGGGTTTCTGGTCAACATGCGGATCCTGGGCTTAAACGACGTCGTTTTGAAGCTATTTGGTTTTAAGCAAAACGACACCGTTTTAGTAAGGCTATATAAGCCAAATATCAAGCTTAAAATCATTTTGAAACCTTGTTTAAAAAAAAAGAAAGAAAGAAACCCTCTGAGAGGGTTAGGGGAGATGTCCTCGGAGTTCTATCGAGACTCCGGCTGTGGCTTGCACCCGCTCACGCGCCCCCGCCAACGCCGCCACTTACGGCGGTCGAAAACTGGAAAGTTTCCTTTTCCAACGTAGATTAAATCTGTACATTTCTTTTCTTTTCTTTTTTATTATTAGTATGTATTTAGAAAAAAAAAGAATAAAATAATTACCTCTGTACTCTCCAGTCGACTGTTGGTTTCTTTTAGTGTAAAATGTATTATGTTTTTATTGAATCTTTGTGTAAAAACGTGTATACAAATTTAAAAAAAGAGGGGTTTTATAACCCCCGATTACATTTTTGGGAAAGAATCTTTCGATTTTTTTCCTTGTTTGCCTCTTTTCTGTCGTAGTTCTTTCCTTCTTTTGCAGGTATCAACGAGGACCTCACGGTGAGGAGTGGGCTGGTGTTGATCCGTCCGTTGATTACGGCGTGATACGGGGCTGAAATCACGGTGTCGACTGGAACGGCATAAGTCAAAGAGGCGTGGTGCTTGTGGCGCAAAGCTGCTGGAAACCCTAAGGTTTCCTGATTCAACTTAAGGATTGGGCCTTACTGGGCTTTATTAATTTGGGTCAGGTTCTAGTACATGGGCCAAGGGTTTTTTTTAAGTGTAACCAGGTATAGGCTATCCGGTTTAGACCAATTGGGTCTCAAGTGTAGCGGGTTTTGGGCTTATCAGGCCTTGAGGCCTGTTTATTGTAAATGGACTATAAAGGAACCTTTTTTTTTCTATTTTTATTTATTTCATGGGCCCGGGCGAATTTGGGCTGTTACAGCCGTGTGTCTCTGTCGTGTGAAGGACACGACCTTGGGACACGGGCGTGTGACTTGGCTGTGTGACCCCAAATTGTACATGAAGTCATAAACAGAGAATTACACGAGCTGAAGACACGGGCGTGTGTGACTACATGGCTTACCCACACGGGCGTGTGACCCCTGTTTTGATGAAAAATTTTCTGAGATTTCCAAAGTTTTTGGTTTTGTCCCAAACCACCTCCAATGTATGTTTTGGGCCTCGTAAGCCCGTAATAGGGACGATATGCATATGCATGTGATTGGATGAATTTGATTTGGACCAAATTTTATTGCCCAGTTTTGTATAATTGGTTATGTTTAAGCCCGATAATGCCTCGTAACCTGTTCTGGTGTCGGATACAGGTAAGGGGTGTTACAACTACACTCATATTAGAATAAAGTCTACTCCTCTTGTAATTATTCAAATTCAACATAGTGAATTTTCTTCTCCTCCGCCCGTGGTATTTCCTCGAAAGGGTTTCCATGTAAAAATCTGTGTTCTTTATTTTTATTTCTCTTTTTTTTTTTGCGATATATTGTCATTACCGACATTCTATTTTTACAGTTATAATGGCCCTTTATATAGGAAAAAATCAGAATACTCAAATGCCTAAAATACTCTTGTAGAAATTAGGATTTGACTAGGAAAGGAATCCCCTTTAGCCTTTAAAAGCACGGTTGTGTTTATGTAGGCATTCATCGTGACGTCAGGATCACAGGTACCTTCACATCACGACGTTGACCCTGATTACTTTGATGTTTAATATGGCAACATCACTGTCCTAGTGTCGCATCTTCAGTAGCCTATTCATGTAACACCCCAAAATTGGGCCTAAGAGTTTTAGAGGTGTTTTAGGAATTTTAGATCCAAAGTGCTCGGAAATCTGGTAGCATAATGAATCGAAAAAAAATCGACAATGGCTTTTTTATTGTTAAATTAACTTTTGAAAATAATGTTCCAAAGACTTTCAATTTTGAATTAGGTGCTGATTTTTAAAAGGATCAAAATTCTGTATTTATGTAGCAAATAAAGCAAAATTTAAAATTCACCGTATATCTTCCCCACTTAGTTTTATTTTCACGTTAACTTCTTGCTTTTTATTTGCTCTTACCGTCTCATGCTCTCCCAACTCCTCCCATACAATTTTTTTGTCAAACCTAAATTCCTTTGATTCTTATCACTTTCCAAATCATTAAACCTTCATAAAATCCAAGAAAAACACCCAAAAATACCATAGATTTGTCCATTGTCAAGCTTGTGGGTATTTCGGGTTTTCGATCAAATGCTCAGTTTTTTGTCAACTAAGGTAATGATTCAATTCCTAATTAGTTTTAAATGATATCTGGTCTTTTAAATGAAATTTTTAGCTATTAAATCGCATGTTTTATATAAAAGCTGAAAATTGGGTCCGTAATGGTGAATTTCGGGATTTTGGGTAAAAATGGTGGTTTCAAAGTGTTTTTCAAGTTTTTTTAACATGATTAGAAGGTTTATAAAATTTCTTTAAAGTTTTGTTAAGGATTTAAAAGGATTTAATTAATTTTGTGAAAATAGCCATAACCATGTCGAAAATTTCGATACCATGAATTGAGTAGTTTTGTGTAGTTTAAAATTTGAGAATTAGTCGTAGGTGAATAGCTAGATGAACGTAATCAGTTGTAGGTGAAAATATTAAGTATAAAGGAAGATATTTGAGTTTCAAGTTTGTTAGTCGAAATTTCAATTTCAGGAGGAATATAACTTAGACTTGTGTTTTTTGTTGGTTTAAGTGAGTCTTTGGCTAAATATTGATTGTGTATATTGTGTGGTTATAATGTACAAAGCACTGAAACCTTCTTCGAGCAAGGCAAAAGGCAAGGAAAAGCTAGTTTAAACTTTCAGCTTTTCGGCAAAAGCGTAATCAGTAAGTGTTTAGAATCACTACTAGTAGACACGATTCATAGTGTTAATTGGGAGCTTAGGAATAACCTAAATCTCTATCCTAAGTTCCAAGTGTAAGCTTTCTATTTCTCTTGTTTTATTTTTGGAAAATTATGTGATTATGAGAATATTTATGGATTGATTATTATAATGCGATATTGTGATATGAGACATGTGTGATGACTATTGTGAATTGTATTGTGTTGTGGGCATATTAAATATGCCAAAACATAATGATGTTGTTGTGTTAGAAATATAAATGTGTAGTGAAAGTGTGAAAGAACTGGTAAGTACATATGTGTTGAAATATGAAATATAATGCTAATGTAACAGGTTATGTATGTCATAAACTGATTTTAAT
Source organism: Gossypium arboreum (assembly GCF_025698485.1). Taxonomy (NCBI): domain Eukaryota; kingdom Viridiplantae; phylum Streptophyta; class Magnoliopsida; order Malvales; family Malvaceae; genus Gossypium; species Gossypium arboreum. Next base: position 14,317,980 of record NC_069078.1, on the reverse strand, counting down.
GCACTCATATGAGGTTGGATACATGATGGCTTAATGAGCATTATTGTGGCACTTTACATGCAATTAAATGTGAATTTGATAAGCATGCATCGTGTACAAGTTTGTGATGTGAATTGACAAATATGAACAGAGATGATGTGCATTAAATCAATAATTAAAATTGTGTAATTGTGGATATTTTGGCCTTGTGACCTTATAAGACTGTTGGATATAGTTGGCATGCCAAAGGATTGTAAGTACTTACTTATATGTGTTTTTTAATTTGGGCATTGAGGCACTAGGACATGTTGGAGATATAAAGGATTGATGGTCACAAAACTAACTATAAATACAATAAAGGCAAGCACACCTATCAAACAATAGTATAGCTACGGTGAGTAGGGAATATCGTATCCATGAGAACTAAAAGTAATAGTAATTACCATCTTCTTATTATCTAGCAGACAAATTGGGGTGATGTGTTTTAATCTAAAATTACTAAACTAATTTATCTAAGAAAGCAATGGAGAATAAATCAATGAAATAATAGAATAATAACCAATAAGATAGACAATACCTAGGAAAGAATCCACTTAGACTTCACCTTTTATTATGAATCTGAATTAAACGATTTATTCACTTGTGTCTTGATCTGTAGAAATCCCTAAATTATGTTAATATCTATTTCGAGAGTAAGAACAACTGACTTTATGTTTCTTAAAACTTTATGTTGATTAATTAAAATCTCTTTCTAATTTAAGCCTTTATCGTCGCATTAACTTGATCTATGGATTTCCTTATTAGATTTGAATCTAATCCGGTAGATTTATGTCGTCCTATTTCTAGGATTGCATGTAACTCCACTCAATTATGCTAAATCTACTCTTAAACAAGGAATTTTCCTCTACTGAAATAAGCACATTAAACATGAATTAATATCCCAAAAATATTAAAACAAGAACTAAGCATACATAATTGAGAATAAGAATCAAATATTTATCACGTAAAAACAAATATTAAATAAAAGGATTCATCATAGGTTTCATCTTCCCTAGGTATCTAGGAAATTTAGTTGATAATCTTGAGTGAACACATATCAAAGTCAGAATAACCACAAGACATAAAGAAACTCAATAAAACTTCAAAAGAAATTAAAAGATCTTTGATCTTAAAGAATATCCACTTTCGAGTTGATTGCGATGGTGTTTTTTGAGTATTTTCTTCAATCTTCTTTGATTGTCCCTTTATATCTTCTTCCAATTGGTATTTATAGTTTTAGAATGATCAGAAAGCCTAAAAATTGGGTTTTTCCACGTATTTGGGAACCAGGGTGCGAAATCGACATAGGCTGGCACATGGGCGTGTAGCCAGCCCGTGTGTAACATCCTGATATTTTTTCGAGTTTTTCATGTTTCTCGATATTTTTGATAAAGTTTTTATTTTTTGTGAAATTCATAATTGGAGTGAGTAAATAGTCTTATGGATGGCCCACGTAATGGCCAAAACCCGATAGAATTTTTGAATTTTGGACTTAAGAAGTTAGGGGCTTTGTATAGGTGGCCTTATTAGAAATTGTGGGTAAAAAGTATCACAAAAGAGCCCCTGGTAAAGTGGCTAAGTGGCGCCACTAAGGAACTAAAGAGGTGGCATGTAAGTGGTTGGGGAAAACCTGGGATCGATTCCCTGTGATGGCATATGTGGTGTTATTTTTATGCTTTGAGCATGCAGGAGTTGTAGCCAACTGGAACTCTGTGGGAAAGAGTTTAAATTAGTCAAACGCATGGATTAAGGAGTGATAAGGGGAGAGATTTTAGGGATTAGAGAGGGAGATAGAGTTAGCCGAATAGAGGGGATTGGAGAGGGGATTTCGGCAGGGGGTATTAGGTTAGTATTTTCGGCATTAGGGACTTAGGTTGTGCCGTTTTCTTCTTTAGGATTACTCTTTTCTTTCCTTTTTCTTCTCTAGCCGAACCTACCACCCTTTCATCCATCATCTTTCTTCCTCTTTCTTTTTCCAAAACCAGTTAACTACTTCTTTCCTCACCTCCACTTCTTCCGAAAAGCCGCAAGAGCCGAACCTGTGAAGCTTGGTGGTGCCGATTCTTTATTGACCAGCAACCTTCTTTTTTCCCTTCACGTTTTGGTGGCCAATCCCTTTATCTTCTAGGCGTTAAATGGTTCAAGGAGGGAGACTATGGTAAGTGTTAGTGCTCTAAGTTGATTCAGTAGTAATTGTTGACAAAAGCCGAAACCCCTATAGTTGAGGGTGGTTACCGATTTGTGATGTAGGCCTTATTGGGTTTTTGCAATTGATTTTTATGGTTTATATAGTGAAGTAGATACGTTGGAGGAGCAGCAGGGCATGGGGTATCGATTCGGATAAGCTTGGATCATCGGAGTGACTAAACCTAGAACTAGTCATCAATTTCGGCAAAGGTATGAACCCTAGGGCCATTGTGGATGGTGGCCGAATATGTAAGAGATGGGAATAGATAGTTTTCGATTTGGTTTAAATATTATCTTGACCTAATCTATAAGCGGTTGATTATAGGAGAAATCGCGTAGGAGATCTCGTCAAGGAATATCGCAAATCAGGTGTGTAACGAACCTTCTTTCTTAGCTTAACTCGATATTCGCTGAAAAGCCGAAATGTCAAAATTCTGGCATTTTGAGGACTCTTGAGCATGTGAACACTCATAGGTTAGTTAGATTCGCTAAGTTCGATGATCGGGAATGTTGGAACAGGTAAGGGCACGGTTTGGTGCACAATGGTAAGTTGGGCCTCGAGGGGTTGAAATCGAGCCCAATGGGCTCCCGGGCCCATTTGGGCAAAGTTGGTAAAAAATGAAATCCTGTTAAATTGCGAGTTAAGACTGTTAATACCGCTATGAAATATAGGCTAAATGGGCCTAAATGACTAAATCGACTATATAGAGCCCATTAGGGGTTTTGGGCCCAAAAGGCCCGAATTTGATAAAGTGCGTTAAAATCATTGTTTAAACACTTGGAGTTATTGATAATTGTTAATGAACGTGGGAACCCTGATATTTTGGTAGAATTACCCTTATAATATGAAAATGACTATTTTACCCCTAGGGTTGAATTATGAGTTTGATGCATGAGATTTTGATATACATGATTTGATATGATATGCACATGATATGTATGATATGCACATGATGTATTCATTTATGCATGGGTTGGGTTTTTATATGAATGGAGGAAGTGCAAAAGCGCTTTGCCCCAGTTTATCGAAAAGGGCTTTGCCCCAGCTATTAAAAGAGGTTAGGCCTCCAATTATATGATAAAGTAGCTATGCTGCCAGTGGTGTGTTGGTTGGGTGGGTCGAATCATTCCCCACATGGTGTGTTGGTTGGTACGGGTGGAGAGACGGATGGTGGGTTGAGTAGTCTCCCCAAATGGGCTTGCATGCATTCTTTGATGTTACATATGATAATGAAATGGGCCTATGGGCCATACCGTTTACAGTAAAGGCTTCGGCCCAGTGATATGAATTATGAAAAGGCTTCGGCCCAATAATCGTTTAATGAAGGGCTTCGGCCCAGTATATGTTGAGATTGATTTTGGGCTTAGGCCAGTATGCTGATATTGTTTTGGGCTCTAAAAAGGGCTTGTTGCACACTGAGTTTCCAAACTCACCCCCTTCCTTAACCTTGTAGGTGAGCCTTGATGTGGGGACTTGGAGCCGGAGGGGATTCAAAGTGGCCACGGTGATCGCTTTTGGACTTTAAAATAAGTAACTGGTTTCCTTTAGTTTACCTTATTTACTATTTGTTTTTGGGTTGTAATAAGGCCATTTTAACTTTATTTTTTTTCTTTTTCTTTTCTGGGATTATTTTATTTTTAATAACTTTAAACTTTCTGATAACAATTCAAATGGGCTAGACTTAGGCGCGTTTTCAAAACGATACTTGTTTTCAAAATAACACAATGTCACGATTATTTGGTTTATTAAAGATGCTCACTCAAAGAAATTTCAACTCGTTATAACTATGTATGGCAATGGTTGTGGGCATGTCTAAGATTGGATCCAATCAAAGATCTTGGTACTTAAGCAGCCTTAATGGCTCACCTTCTCTGTTTCAGATACCTCCCTAGTGCACAGCTTCCATTCATTTTATTAGCTCAAAAAAAGTCGGTTATTTAAAACACTAAAATGAAACGTGGATTTTTAACTTCAAAGTGGCACGTCAAATTCGGCCGTAACGTCTGGGCCAGGTTTGGGGGTGTTACATTTAGTGGTATCAGAGCCAGGTTGCAACAACTCAGCTGTGGGTTTTTAAACGGGTCTAAGAGTTTCAAACAAAAGTATTTTAAAGCAAATTTTAAGAATTTCTATTTTCTATGACCAAATACAGGGTTTCTGGTTTTTAAATGGTTTGGAGAAAGAAGTGGCACATTGAATCCCCAGCACCAAGTCTGTAAGTATACTCTCTTTTACGACATGTGATATTGATATGATGCGGTGAATAGAACTGAGACCCTACTATGATACCTTAGATAGGGTAGAGCTGTAAAACGATATGAATGAGACTGTAGCTAGGCTACGACGTTGCAAAAACAATCCTTGAACTGCTATATTTCCATAAGACATCTCGTAATAAACAATTGAAATATTAAACTAATGTCATAAAATTCGTAATCAGATAATTCGATATGAGTATGAGAGGAACTCGAGGACGGGGCCACGAACGTGGTCGCGAAGGGTGCAAGCGGAATCTTCATCCTTAGGGCATAGGTCAGCTGAGGAGGCATTCGTGCCACAAGCAACTGAGACTGGGTCATATGATCAGGCTGCGGGGGACGATGCTTTGTCCCAAGCCATGTTAAGGGTTTTAGAAAGAGTTGCTGGAGCTAGCACTGGGACAGTAAATAGGGGATCCATCTCGGAGCGACTCAAGGCTAATGGAGCAGAAGTTTATCGGCGTATCTGGAGTAGCCCCAAATGTGGCTGAATATTGGCTGGAAGTAATAGAGCGAATTATGGACGATTTAGATTACTCTGTGGAGCAAAAGCTGAAGGGGGCTGTGTCGTTGCTACGAGATGAGGCATACCAGTGGTGGATCACTGTAAGGGAGAGTACCCCGATTGAACGAGTAACCTAGGAATTGTTCAAGACTGCTTTTAAAGGGAGGTATGTTGGAGCTAGTTATGGGGATGCCCGTCGAAAGGAATTTTTGAATCTGACCCAGGGTAATAAGACTGTTGCGGAGTTTGAGGCGGAATTCTTGAGGCTGAGTCGATACACCAGCGAGATAGTTGCGACTGAATATGAGCGGCGTGTTCGATTCGAGGATGGCCTCCGCGATGAGCTTAGGGTGCTGATAGCTCCATAGGGGGAGCGCGATTTCGCTGCGTTGGTAGAGAAGGCTAAGATAGCCGAAGAAGTGAAACAGACTGAATGACAGAATCGTGAGAAGGATCTACCCAAATTTAAGAGGGATTCTGGACCCCTAGGTGTTGCAAATAGGAATGCTAAAAGAGCTAGAACGGAGGAACCGGTTCGAGCAGTTTCGGTGAATACTTTTAGACTGCAGGCTTGCAGAGACTGTGGCAGAGTACATATGGGGGAGTGCTGGAGACGAACTGGAGCTTGTTTTCGATGTGGGTCAAAGGAGCATAAGTTCAGGGAATGTCCTCGGAGAGTAGCCCAGGATCTAGCTGCAGAGATAAGAGGTGTCCAGCCACAGTGATGAGGACCACCACCACAGAGAGGCCGTGGGCAAAGTAGAGGTGGCAATGGTAATGGACGTGGACGTGAGGCACCTGGCAGGGGTGCTGGAAATGCTGAAGCTTGACAGTCGGTGTTGGTTTATGCTGCACGGCATCGTGAGGAGGGTGACGTTCTTGATGTTATAACCGGTACGTTCTTCATTCATAGCACGCCTTACACTGCTTTGATTGATGTGGGTTCCACTCACTCGTATGTTGCTTGTGATGTATCTGGGGCATTGGGTGTGCTTCCTGAGGAGACTGTGAGTGGGGTATCGGTAATAAGCCCTTTAGGACACTCGGTTAAGGTAGATAAACTCTTTAGGGCGGTGCCTTTGGAGACACAAGATAAGATATTTGTGGGAGATTTAATGGAGCTGCCATTTATGGATTTTGATCTTATTTTGGGAATGGATTGGCTAACTAAGCATAGGGCGACATTGGATTGTGCTGCTAAGAGAATGGTACTAAGAACTGCCAAGGATGAGGAGATAATGGTCATAGGGGAGTGAAGGAACTATTTGTCCAATGTTGTCTTGGCTTTAAGGGCCGAGAAGTTGATTCGGAAAGGTTGTGAGGCGTTCTTGGCATTTGTAAGTCAAGCTGAACCTGAGGGGATAACTGTGGAATCGGTTAGGACCATTAAAGAATTTCAAGATGTATTTCCGAAGGAACTTCATTGATTACCTCCAAACAGAAAAGTAGAGTTCAGAATCGACTTGTTACCTGGAACAGCTCCAGTGTCCATTGCGCCTTAGGATGGCAGCAAAGGAGTTGGTGGAACCAAAAGCTCAGATTCAGGAACTGTTGGATAGAGGGTTTATAAGACCAAGTATTTCTCCGTGGGGCGCACCAGTGCTGTTCGTAAAGAAGAAAGATGGGACCATGCGGATGTGTATTGATTATCGACAGTTGAACAAGCTGACGATCAAGAACAAGTATCCGTTACCAAGAATCGACGATCTGTTTGACCAACTAAGAGGAGGCTCGGTATTTTCTAAGATCGACCTTCGGTCAGGATATCATCAATTGAGAGTCAAAGAAGTGAATATTCATAAGACGGCATTCAGGACTCGATATGGTCATTACGGGTTTCTGGCTATGCCTTTTGGTTTGACTAATGCACCGACAGCATTCATAGATTTAATGAATCGGGTGTTTCAGCCATACTTGGATCGATTTGTAGTCATTTTTATCGATGATATCTTGGTGTATTCGGAAACGCAAGAGAAGCATGATGAGCATCTTCGTATTGTGCTGTAAGTGCTAAGGGAAAAGTAACTTTATGCGAAGTTTAGTAAGTGTGAGTTTTGGCTAAAGGAAGTCACTTTCTTGGGGCATGTCGTGTCTGCTGAGGGGATCAAGGTGGACCCTTGAAAGATTGAGGCAATTTTGGAATAGAAGCCACCGAGGTCAGTAACAGAAATTTGAAGTTTTTTGCGGTTGGCAGGTTATTATTGAAGATTTGTAGAAGGATTTTCTGTGTTGGCAGCACCGTTAACTAAACTTATAAGGAAGGGAGCACCATTTGTTTGGACAAATAAGCAGCAAGAGGCTTTTGAGAAGTTAAAGAAGGTTCTGACAGAAGCTCCAGTGTTAATTCAGCCAGAGTCTGGTAAGGATTTCACTGTGTACAGTGATGCATCACATGTAGGTTTGGGCTGCGTGTTGATGTAAGAGGGTAAAGTGGTCGCTTATGCGTTACAATAGCTTAAGCCTCATGAGGTGAACTATCCTACTCATGACTTGGAGTTGACAGTGGTGATTTTTGCGCTTAAGATATGGAGGCACTACTTGTATGGGGAGAGATGCATTATCTATACGGATCACAAGAGTCTTAAGTACTTGCTGACTCAAAAGGAGCTGAACCTTAGACAACGAAGGTGGGTAGAATTGTTAAAGGACTATGACTGTTCGATTGAGTACCATCCAGGTAAGGCAAATGTTGTGGCTGATGCATTAAGTCAAAAGACTGTGGCGAAATTGAAGGCAATGTTTGCTCGTTTAAGCTTGTATGACGATGGAAGCTTATTGGCAGAGTTACAAGTGAGACCGACTTGGGTGGAGCAGATTAAGAAGCAGCAGTTGGAGGATGAGACGTTGGTTTCTCGGATTCAGCAAGTTAAGAAGGGGGAGAATCCAGATTTTGGGTTAAATAATGATGGGGTTCTTTGTTTTTGAGAATGAATTTGTGTGCCGAAGGACTTAAATTTGAGGTTATTGATTTTAAGGGGGGCACATAGTGGACCATGTGTTATGCATCCAGGAGGGAGTAAGTTGTATCGAGACTTGCCAGAGCTATATTGGTGGCCTAGGCTTAAGCGAGAAGTGACCGAATTTGTGGGGAAATGTTTGATGTGTTAGCAAGTAAAGGCCGAGCATAAACTGCCTTCAGGATTGTTACAACCAGTAAAGATACCACTTTGGAAGTGGGAAAGGGTAACTATGGATTTTGTAAGTGGTTTGCCATTGACACCTTCCAGGAAGGAGTCAGTTTGGGTCATTGTGGATAGGTTGACGAAATCTGCCCATTTTATACCTGTCCAAACCGATTACTCACTTCAGAAGTTGGCCAAGTTGTATGTGGCGGAGATAGTGCGGTTGCATGGGGTGCCAGTATCGATAATTTCTGACTGAGACCTAAGGTTTACATCTCCGTTTTGGCAGAAGTTGCATGAGGCGTTGGGAACGCGATTGGATTTTAGTATGGCTTTTCACCCTCAGTCGGATGGGCATCAGAGAGGGTCATTCAGATTTTAGAAGATATGTTGAGGGGTTGTGTTATCGATTTTAGGGGCAGTTGGGAGGATTACTTGCTATTAGCGGAGTTCGTGTATAACAACAGTTATCAAGCAAGTATCTGGATGGCTCCTTACGAGGCACTGTATGGGCGAAGGTGTTGCTCACCTACTTGTTGGGCAAAGTTGGGGGAAAGGTAAGTACTTGGACTAGAGTTGGTAGTAGATACTGAAAACAAGGTTAAGGTGATCAGGAATCGGTTAAAAGAAGCAGCGGATCGACAAAAGTCTTATGCTGATCTGAAGCGTAAGGATATTGAATATGCGATTGGGGACATGGTCTTTTTGAAAGTTTCGCCTTGGAAGAAGATATGGAGATTTGGTTAGAAGGGCAAGTTGAGTCCACGGTTCATTGAGCCTTATCGAATTATTAGGCAGATAGGGCCGGTGGCTTATCAGCTAGGGTTACCGCCAGAGCTGGATCGTATTCACGACATTTTTCATGTGTCCATACTAAGGCGGTATCATTCTGACCCAACTCATATCGTGCCAATTGCAGAAATCGAAGTACAATCAGATTTGACCTTCGAAAAAGATCTTGTGTAGATACTTAATCACGACGTCAAGTTACTGAGAAGGATGTCAATCCCATTAGTGAAGGTACTTTGGAGAAACCATGGCAAAGAAGAAGCTACTTGGGAGACCGAGGAGGGTTTGAATCAGGTAAAATTTCAAGGCCGAAATTTCTTTAAGGAGGGTAGAGTTGTAACATCCTGATTTTCGGGTTTTTCGTGTTTCTCGAGATTTTTGATAAAGTTTTTATTTTTTGTGAAATTAATAATTGGAGTAAGTAAATGGGCTTATGGATGGCCCACGAGATGGCCAAAACCCGGTAGAATTTTTGAATTTTGGACTTAAGAAGTTAGGGGCTTTGTATAGGTGGCCTTATTAGAAATTGTGGGTAAAAAGTATCACAAAAGAGCCTCTGGTAAAGTAGCTAAGTGGCGCCACTAAGGAACTAAAGAGATGGCATGTAAGTGGTTGGGGAAAACCCGGGATCGATCCCCTGTGATGGCATATGTGGTGTTATTTTTATGCTTTGAGCATGCAGGAGTTGTAGCCGAATGGAACTCTGTGGGAGAGAGTTTGAATCAGTCAAACGGATGGATTAAGGAGTGATAAGGGGAGAGATTTTAGGGATTAGAGAGGGAGATGAGTTAGCTGAATAGAGGGGATTGGAGAGGGGATTTCGGCAGGGGGTATTAGGTTAGTATTTTCGGCATTAGGGACTTAGGTTGTGCCGTTTTCTTCTTTAGGATTACTCTTTTCTTTCCTTTTTCTGCTCTAGCCGAACCTACCACCCTTCCATCCATCATCTTTCTTCCTTTTTCTTTTTCCAAAACCAGTTAACTACTTCTTTCCTCACCTCCACTTCTGCCGAAAAGCCGCAAGAGCCGAACTTATGAAGCTTGGTGGTGCCGATTCTTTATTGACCAGCAACCTTCTTTTTTCCCTTCACGTTTTGGTGGCCAATCCCTTTATCTTCTAGGCGTTAAACGGTTCAAGGAAGGAGACTGTGGTAAGTGTTCGTGCTCTAAGTTGATTCAGTAGTAATTGTTGACAAAAGCCGAAACCCCTATAGTTGAGGGTGGTTGCCGATTTGTGATGTAGGCCTTATTGGGTTTTTGCAATTGATTTTTATGGTTTATATAGTGAAGTAGATGCGTTGGAGGAGTAGCAGGACGTGGGGGATCGATTCGGATAAGCTTGGATCATCGGAGTGACTAAATCTAGATCTAGTCATCAATTTCGGCAAAGGTATGAACCCTAGGGCCATTGTGGATGGTGGCCGAATATGTAAGAGATGAGAATAGATAGTTTTCGATTTGGTTTAAATATTATCATAACCTAATCTATAAGCGGTTGATTATAGGAGAAATCGCGTAGGAGATCTCGTCAAGGAATATCGCAAATCAGGTGTGTAACGAACCTTCTTTCGTAGCTTAAGTCGATATTCGCCGAAAAGCCAAAATGCCAAAATTTTGGCATTTCGAGGACTCTTGAGCATGCGAGCGCTCATAGGTTAGTTAGATTCGCTAAGTTCGGTGATTAGGAATGTTGGAATAGGTAAGGGCAAGGTTTGGTGCACGATGGTAAGTTGGGCCTCGAGGGGCTAAAATCGGGCCCAATGGACTCCCGGGCCCATTTGGGCAAAGTTGGTAAAAAATGAAATCCTGTTAAATTACATGTTAAGACTGTTAATACCGCTATGAAATATAGGCTAAATGGGCCTAGATGACTAAATCGACTATATAGAGCCCATTAGGGGTTTTGGGCCCAAAAGGCCCGAATTTGATAAAGTGCGTTAAAATCATTGTTTAAACACTTGGAGTTATTGATAATTGTTAATGAACGTGGGAACCCTGATATTTTGGTAGAATTACCCTTATAATATGAAAATGACTATTTTACCCCTAGGGTTGAATTATGAGTTTGATGCAAGAGATTTTGATATACATGATTTGATATGATATGTACATGATATGTATGATATGCATATGATATATTCATTTATGCATGGGTTGGGTTTTTATATGAATGGAGGAAGTGGAAAAGGGCTTTGCCCCAGTTTACCGAAAATGGCTTTGCCCCAATTTATCAAAAAGGGCTTTGCCCCAGCTATTAAAAGAGGCTAGGCCTCCAGTTATATGATAAAGCAGCTATGCTGCCAGTGGTGTGTTGGTTGGGTGGGTCGAATCATTCCCCACAAGGTGTGTTGGTTGGTACGGGTGGAAAGTAGCGGATGGTGGGTTGAGTAGTCTCCCCAAATGGGCTTGCATGCATTCTTTGATGTTACATATGATAATGAAATGGGCCTATGGGCCATACCGTTTACAGTAAAGGCTTCAGCCCAGTGATATGAATTATGAAAAGGCTTCGGCCCAGTAATCGTTTAATGAAAGGCTTCGGCCCAGTATATGTTGACACTGATTTTGGGCTTAGGCCAGTATGCTGATATTGTTTTGGGCTCTGAAAGGGGCTTGTTGCACACTGAGTTTCCAAACTCACCCCCCTTCCTTAACCTTGCAGGTGAGCCTTGATGTGGGGACTTGGAGCCGGAGGGGATTCAGAGTGGCCACGGTGATCCCTTTTGGACTTTAAAATAAGTAACTAGTTTCCTTTAGTTTACCTTATTTACTATTTGTTTTTGGGTTGTAATAAGGCCATTTTAACTTTATTTTTTTTCTTTTTCTTTTCTGGGATTATTTTATTTTTAATAACTTTAAACTTTCTGATAACAATTCAAATGGGCTAGACTTAGGGCAAGTTTTCAAAATGATACTTGTTTTCAAAATAACACAACGTGATAATTATTCGGTTTATCAAAGATGTCCACTCAAATAAATTTCAATTCGTTATAACCAAGTGTGGCAATGGTTGTGGGCATGTCTAGGATTGGATCCAATCGAAGAGCTTGGTACTTAAGCAGCCTTCGTGGTTCACCTCCTCTGTTTCTGATACCTACCTGGTGCACAGCTTCCATTCACTTTGTTAGCTCAACAAAAGTCGGTTATTTAAAACACTAAAACGAAACGTGGATTTTTAACTTCAAAGTGGCACGTCGAATTCGGCCATAACGTCTGGGCCGGGTTTTGGGTGTTACATCGTGTGGCTCACATGTGCATGTGTCCAGTCTGTGTGGAAATGCCGAGGCCGTGTAGATCCTAAAAACAACTGTATTTGTCCAATCCTAAAAACAACTGTATTTGTCCAATTTTGGCTCTTTTTTCGCTCCTTTCACTCCTAAATGCTCTCCTAAGTATAGAAACATGAATTTAAAGGATTAGGAGAATCAATTTCACTAATTTTCATAATTAATCATCCAAAAACACATTAATAATTTGATTAAAATATGTTACTTTTATAGCTTAACAAACATCCCCACACTTAAGCATTTCCTCATCCTCAAGCAAAATCCTCAACTGACATTAAAATTAATCTTTCTCAACTTGTAATTCCCATTAATAATGTCTCAAAATAATTCAGAAATAATCATGCATTGGCAATTCAATTAAAAGAGCACTAAAGTCCCAAACAAGCGAAGCTAACATTTTTAAACACGAAAACATTAGTGTCTTTCCTTATCTCGGTAATTACATTTAATGCAAAATTGACAAAAATCGACATCCTCACTAAAGATTCACTTAAATCACTCAAAGTTTTTAAGGTTCAAGAATGTCAATAGCCAAACAGGAAAAGTCATTACAATAGGCTTGCGTGAAAATCAAATCTCCACCACTATAAAATAATATGATACACAAATCAAAAGGGCTTTAAAAGGTTGTAATGGGGCCTATGTTAACGGTGTGGAGAAAGGCTAGAAAAGTTGGTTACAATTGAGATCGAACTGATAAATTACCAAACTAGAAAAAATAACAAGTGCTGAATTAAAAATAATTACATCAATCAAGAACTATTCAAGAATAAAAACGAGTTTCTTCTCAAAAAATGAATTTAACTGCTCAAGCTCAATCAACATAGAACTAAATAATAATCAATATCATTTTATTTATTTATTTATTTATTTATTTATCTAGAACAATAAGAAATAATTCAGGAAATCAAATAGAAAAGCATAGTTAAGCAACTAACCAAATCAATTCTCGACGAAAATGGAGTCAATAAAACAGAAAAAAAGTATCAAATAAAGAAATGGTGTGTTAGGCTCAACGAGGTTCACTAAGGGTTAATTAAAAGGTAGGCTTTTTATGGGATAAGTGGATTAGAACCTAAGTGCCTTTATCATTTCAGTATATCAAATCAAATGTGTGGTTTTGACATGTATAATCGAAGCAAGTTCTAAAATAATAAATTAGGTTGACACACTCATAACCAATAATAAAATGAGTGAGAAAAATATATGTTCTAAAGGCTCAAAATCCCACAAAAAATCATGTTTTTTTTATGTCAATCTTAAAAATCTCAACCTTCAAGATAATACTTCAACTTAGAGAAACAGCCTAAAAATTTTTAATTTTTAAAAAATAACTTATTATGCTTGATTCTCTAATGTCTTAAAGTTTAAATCAACCTATGTAGAAATATATACAAATCAATCCAAATTACATCAACAAAAAATCCCAAATTGACAAAAATTCATTCTAATGGAAGTATAAGAAAATTACTAAAGCACAAGGATAATTTAGGGATTTTCTAATAGTCATATAAATAACCTCCCTACTCTTAATATGTACATTGTCCTCAATGTAAAAACAAAATATAATCACAGTGTATGCAAAATATCATAAGAGAGGGAAAAAACTGAAACTGCCCCGAATATTGGATGAAATAGCCAGAATGGTGAAAAGCGAAATTGCAGCCAATTGAAAGTGAGTGCATGATTCTGTGCAAACTAAGAAGAAAATATACACAAATAATGAAGAAGATTAAGAGGTTACAACTCAATTAGAAACAACCATAAAAATAAAAATATAGTTCAAAAGATAAAATGAAATAAGTCAAGAGAATAACAATAAAAACAACTAAAAATAAAAATAAACATAAACATAAAAGAAAAAGGAAATTAAAAAAGAAAAACAAAACAAATAAACTTAATGGTCCTCGTCATCAGAAGCATCGGTGTTGTGAGTCGTCAGCGTTGAAGAGGAGATATGGAGATGCTAACAAATCTACTGCAATGTCATGTCAATACTGTTGAACCTTTGAAAGTAGTGCTATTCGAAGCGAGTGAACAACTAAAAAGAGGTCCTCTAATGCAGCAGCAAAGAAATAAGACAGTGACTCAAAGGTGGAGGAGGAGGTGGATCCTCGTGATCGAAAGGGACATCATCAGTGAACCTCTCAGGTTCATTCTAAGGGTCAGAATGCTATAGTTGATACTGAGGAGAATCCACTCCATGAAGTAGCTCAATCATCCTTACATGGGTCATGCTCGATATTCCCTGCGGGGCATCTAGCCAACAAGTGTAAGCGAGGAGGACTGCTCTAGTGTGTTGAGGAGATTGAAGTGTTAAGCGAGTCGAGTCACATAAGGGCTGAAATAGATAGGGCCTTTCCTGTTTTAGTCTGTTTGATGGCAAAAGGCGAGAGCAATGAAGTAGGCTAAATAGAAAATATACCCCATGGCCATGCTCTATAGAAAATAAGCATCGATGGCACCGACGACTCTGGTGCTCTCTCTTCTACTAGTCAATGTGTAAGCTAAGAGAGCATGAATATATTGTAAGGTCAGAGGGAGAGAAGTTGCCTTTGAATGACTAGCGTCATAAAGTCGCGTACTCGCCGTAAGGTCTACCTAACAAAGAGATGGCAAGTAGTGGATGTGCCGGGTGTAGGCACAGGAAGTTTTCGACTCTCATATACTCTTTAGTGTATAGTCCAAAAGTAGCGCCGAACTCAGGGACTCTCCTATGGCGCACCATGCCACCAAGTCTGAAAGTGATGGTGCTCGGCTCGTCATGGGTTGTCGTCACATGTTGTGGAGTAAATGTTGAATAGAACTCCAAAGTTAGCTCCATGTATGTGGGTTCGACTATAGAGAAAAAATGGTTCCACAGAGCTGTGGCAATGATGGTGCACACACTATCTGCTAATTGGACCTGATCTAAAATAGCCCAATCAATATAGCGGCCCAAACCGAGTGGCCACAGTCGAAGTAGCTGGTATAAGTCTTGCTAGGGACCCACTAAAAATCAGATATAGAGGTGGCAAGCCTTGGAAAAAGCACTCAAGGAGGAGTTCGCGCCAGAGGTCTTTCACTTTTTCGAAGTGAGGACGACAACCTTGGACTTGCTTCGTGTGTTCGTCATGGTAGGCTTGCAATAAAAATGGATCAAATAACAATTTCAGTAGTCAAGGAAAATGTACAAGTGGACACAAGATATCAATTCAAATAATCACAAATGAAATTTGAATCCAACTAAAATCCACAATAGCAAGTTCAAACACTCAACTAAAAATATAGGAATCCTATTGTCACATAAAATAAGCAGCAAGAAAATAATAATAAGACTAATCGAATTGTAAAATAAATAATAGAAAATAAAATTTTAGCAGAATAAAACAAAAAAAAAAGTAAAAGCATAAAAGAAAGTAGACTAGGTAATTATAATAAAAAGTAAAAAAATGAAAATAATAGCATAACAAAAACTAAAAGAAAAGACAAAAATCATACGAATTGAAAGCACCGTAACAGTACTACCAAAACTAAATTAAACAAGCAAGAATAAAAAGAATAAAATAAATGAATAAATAAATTAAAGAAAATAATAAAATGATAAAATAATAAATAATTAAAAATAGTGAAAATAGGGAGGATCGACGGTGAGTAAACGCAGTGGTCAATGGTCGGAGTGGAAAATTGTGGTGCAAAGGATAAAGAGGGGGAAAAGGAAGGGGGTCGGGTTCATGGGTTGAGGGGTACGGCTCGGTGTAAGGGAGAAGAGAGGGCTGGTGAAAGGGCCTAGGAGTGATTCGCGGCTGTTAGGGCGAAAGAATGTGTGGTCAATGGTCGACGAGGGTGGGGGTTGAGGAGAGGTTGTGTCGCAAATCGAAGAGAGACGAGTGAAGGGCGTGGGTGGGTGTTTAGCAAGGTGAGGGTAAAAGGAAAATAGGAGAAAGGGAAGGGGCGTGGGGGTTACGCACAATGGGATGGTGGTGGGGGGCTATCGATGAGGGGGAGGAATGGTTGTGATGGCCGGAGTTGTGAAGGAGAAGGTGAGCAACAACTAGGGTTGAAAAGGGGAGGAAGAAGACAAACTTAGAAAATTAAAATAAAAATAAATAAATTAGGGTTTTTTTTAAAAAGGGTGGCACAGCCGTGTTTAGGCCTGTGTTGGGCCACACGGCTATGTCACACGCCCGTATGGATTTTTTAGCCAGTGTGAAACAAAGATTTTCAACCTAGACTTCACACGGCCTCGGAGATGCCCGTGTGTCTAGACACAAGGCCGTGCCACATGACCGTGTGTGATCTCCTTCACTTCTCCCACTCCCGTATGAGGGCTAATTGCGTGATTTTGTGATAGGTTTTAAATATTTATAATTAATATTTCTTGAAACTAACTATTATCACGATGTAGGCATGTGTACCTATCGAACAGTAGTATAGTTTTAGCAAGACCGGATTGTCGAACCCAAAGGAACTAAAAGTACTAGTAATGACTGCCTTTTTATTATCTAGCCTAAGAATAAAGAGGTTTTGTTTTAACTAACGAATTATCTAAACTAAGAATTCACAGAGAATAGAATTGGGGAATTGCTTTTGGGAAAATCAATTAAATTAAGACAATACCTAAGGAAAAATCCACCTAGACTGTACTTGTTATTCTGGCTCCGAATCGGACGATTTATTCATTTAACTTGTTCCGTAGAGATCCCTAAGTTATGTTATTATCCCTATTCAAGACTAATAATGTCTAGTCCTAGATTGAATAATTGAGACCTTTCTCTAATTAACACCCTAGGGTTGCATTAACTCGATCTATGGATCCCCTTGTTAGGTTTCACCCTAATCTGGCAAAATCTTGTCACCCTACATCTAGGCGCGCAATCAACTCCACTTAATTATGACAAATGTACTCTTAGACAGGGTCTATTCCTCCTCTGAATAAGAGCTTATCTTGAATCAGTATCCTGGGATATCAAAAAAATAATTAAGAACACATAAATTAAGAACAAGTTAAATATTTATCATACAATTTCGAAAATAATAACAAGATTCGTCTTAGGTTTCGTTCCCCTTAGGTATTTAGCGGATTTAGTTCATAACTAAATAAGAAAACATCTCAGAATAATAAAGAATACAAAACATAAAGAAAACCGAAAACTCCTGAAGGAGAAATTGAGGAGAGATCTTCAGTCTTGATTATGAATTCGACTTCTGAGATGGATCAATCGGCTTTCTTGGAGTAATTGCTTACCCCCTATTTTGTGTGTCCTCTTTTTTCCTCCTCTAGGGTGTATTTATAGGCTTTGGAATGCCTAAGAGCCCTCAAAATTAGCCTTTTCTAAATTGGACTCAACTTGGGCTCGGCAAGGACATGCCCGTGTGACACGCCCGTGTGCGATTACTTCAAGCCGTGCTCGAGCCTGCCAAATTGACACGGCCGTGTGATCTGCCCGTGTGAGGAGGTCCAAGCTGTTTTGATTTCGTACTTTGGCCCATTTTCTTTGTTTTTGGCCCGTTTCTCGTTCCTTTTTCTCTCCTATGCTCTCTTAAGTATAAAACATGAAATTAAAGCATTAGCAACATTGAATTCACCAATTCTAATGGGAAATCATCCATAAAATGCGTTAAACATGGGGTAAAAATATGTATAAATTACGGTTTATCAAGGGCCCACACACTATGTCACACGATCGTGTGGACTATTTTAGGCCATGTAACCATCGAATTTTTGAAAAATTAAGTTTCATGATCCACAAGGCCAATGACACGCCCGTGTGTCTAGGTCGAGTAGGTCATGTGGCCATGTTGCCAGGCCATGTAACTCACTGTCGAACCCTTTATTGTGCACACGACTTGGGACATGCCTGTGTGTCCAGGCCGTGTCGGTTGCATGGCCATGTCGCCAAGCCATGTAACTCGTTGTCGAACCCCTTATTATGCACACAACCTGGCACATGCCTGTGTGTCCAAGCCGTGTGGGTCAAAAAACACATTTTTTTAAAGATTTTAAATTAGCATGCAATGGAATTAAAAGAATTAACAAAAGTTAAACATTCAAGTTGCCTTATGAGAAGTGCTTATTTAGGGTCTAAGCTTGACTTACCTTGTACACACGGTTACGAAGGTTTACGGAGCCGAAGCTCCTCTCAATCATTACTAAAATTATCACCATTATAAAGTTTGAGTCGATGTCTGTTTACCTTGAATGTGCCATGTGCCAAATGTGTTACCTTTATCGTACTGTACGAGAAAACTGTTTGTATCATGAATGGACCTGACCATCTTGATTTTAGCTTTCCAGGAAATAATTGAGCTTTGAATTGTATAAAAGGACACGATTCCCAACTGTGAATTGTTTGGGTTGTTTCAAACGAGTAACGTGGCGTCCCTTTTTCGTTTCTTTATATTATCTTGAGTTCTCATAAGCATAAGGTTACCACTTGTCTAACTCATTTAGCTGCATTAATCTCTTCTCACTTGTAAGTTTAAGGTCGTAGTTTATAAATTTTATTACTCAGAATGCTTTATGTTCGAGTTCAAGCGGTAAACGGCAACTCTTTCCATATACAAGTTCGTAAGGAGATGTTCCTATGGGTGTTTTATATGCAGTTCTATAAACCCATAAAGTGTCATCTACTTTTATCACCTAATCATTTCTATTTGACTCCACAGTTTTTCTAAGATGCATTTGAGTTCTCAATTCGAAACTTCAACTTGCTTACTAGTTTGAGGGTGATAAGGGGTAGCTTTTCTATAATGCACCCCATACTTCTTAAGGACCTTATCAAATTGAGCATTACAAAAATGTGTACCCCTATCACTAATAATCGCTCTAGGTGTTCCAAATTGAGAAAAGTTTCTTAAGAAATTGAACTACCACTCTAGCATCATTAGTAGGTAAAACTTCAACTTCTACCCCTTTTGACATATAATCAACTGCTATTAGAATGTATTTATTACCAAAAGAGCTAGGAATTGGGCCCAAGAAATGAATACCCCAGATGTAAAAAATTTCATATGAAAGCGTATAAGTTTGAGGCATTTCATCACGTTTAGAAATATTATATGTTTTCTGGCATCTATCACAAGAAGCAACATACCTATTAACGTCCTTGAATAGTGTAGGCCAATAAAAACCTGATTCAAGCGTTTTATGTGCTGTCCTAATTCCATTGTAATGTCCTCCTATTGGTCCTGAGTGGCAGTGTTCCAAGATTTTATTCACTTCTGATATTTTAACACGCCTTCGAATTACTTGATCTGCACATACAGAAAAAAGAAAAGGTTCCTCCCAAAAATAATTTTTCACATCGGCAAAGAAATCGCTTCTTTTTATGATGTGTCAACCTTTTTGGTAGGATGTTAGCAGCCAAGTAATTCGTGATATCCGGAAACCAAGGGTCTTCAAAATCAATTACAACCAATAGTTGTTCCTCAAGAAACGAGTCATTTATCTCGTTCTCATTAAGGTCCTTGAGATGGGGATTCTCTAATCATGAAAGGTAATCTACTGTAAGATTTTCATCTCCCTTCTTATCTTGGATTTCCAAATCAAACTCCTGCAATAATAACATCCACCTTCTAAGTTGAAGTTTTGCATTCAATTTAGTTAGAAGATAATGAATAGTGAAATGGTCAGTGTAAACAACATTTTTAGACAATAATAAATATGGTCTAAATTTATCGAATGCGAAATCCACAGCTAGCAATTCCTTTTCTGTAATTGTGTAATTTTCTTGTGCATCTGTCAAAGTCTTGCAAGCATAATAGATTGGCTGAAAATGCTTGTCTCTTCGCTATCCAAGAACTGCACCTACTACAAAATCACTCGCATCACACATTAGTTTAAAAGGTAAATTCAAATAAGGTGAAACCACAGTTAGGGCATTAATTAATTTTTCCTTAAGAGTATTAAATGCTTCTAAGCATTCCTGACTAAAATTGAATCGCATATCTTTTTCTAGCCAACTAGTTAAGGACATAGCTATTTTAGAAAAGTCTTTGACAAATCTTCTATAGAATCCAGTATGTCCTAAAAAGCTTCGAATAGCCTTAACTGAACTAGTGGAGGTAGTTTTTCGATGGTTTCAAATTTTTCTCTATCAAAATCAATCTTTTTACTAGAAATTTTATGGCCCAACACAATCCCTTCTCGAACCATGAAGTGACATTTTTCCCAATTAAGCACAAGGTGTAACACCCCAAACCCGGCCCAGACGTTATGGCCGAATCTGACGTGCCATATTGGAGTTGAAAACCCACGTTCCGTTTTAGTGTTTTAAAAACCATATATTTTGTTGAGTTAACAAAGTGTATGGAAGCTGAGCACCAGGTAGGTATTCGAGACAGAGGAGGTGAGCCATGAAGGCTGCTTAAGTACCAAGCTCTTTGATTGGATCCAATCCTAGACATGCCCACAACCATAGCCACACTTTGTTATAACGTGTTTAAATTTGTTTTAAGTGGACGTCTTTGATAAATCGATTAATTGTGGCGTTGAGATATTTTGAAAACAAGTATCATTTTGAAAACACGTCTTAAGTCTAGCCCATTTGAATAATTATCAACCAGGTTTAAAGTTATTAAAAATAAAATAATCCCGAAAAGAAATAAAAGAAAAGTTAAAACGACCTTATTACAACCCAAAAATAAATAATAATTAAAGGAAATTCAATGAAAACCAATGCTTATTTAAAAGTCCAAAGACGATCACCGTGGCTACTCTGAATCCCCTCCGGCCCAAGTCCCCACATCAAGGCTCACCTACGAGGTTAAGGAAAGGGGGTGAGTTTGGAAACTCAGCGTGCAACAAGCTCCTTTCAGAGCCGAAAACAATAACAACCTGTTGGGCCTAAGCCCAAATCCAATCTCAACATGTACTGGGCCGTAGCCCTTTTCATATTTCATATTTCATAACACTGGCCCGAAGCCTTTTTATATTTCATATTACTGGCCCGAAGCCTTTACTGTAAACGGTATAGCCCGTAGGCCCATTTCAATATCACATGTAATGTCAATGAAGGAATGCAAGCCCATTTGGGGAGACTACTCGACCCACCATCTGCTACTCTCCACCCGTACCAACCAACACACCATGTGGCGAATAACTCAACCCACCCAACCAACACACCACTGGCAGCATACCTGCTTTATCGTATAACTGGAGGCCTAGCCTCTTTTAATAACTGGGGCAAAAGCCCTTTTAATAACTGGGGCATAAGCCTTTTAATAACTGGGGCATAAGCCCTTTAATAACTGGGGCATAAGCCCTTTTGCACTTCCTCCATCCATATAAAAGCCCAACCCAATGCATTTATGAATACATCATGTGCATATAATACATATCATGTGCATAGCATACATGTCATGTGCATATCATACATACCATGTTTACTAAAATCCCATGTATCAAAATTCACATTTAAACCCTAGGGGTATAATGGTCATTTTTACTTAGGGGCAAAAACGGTCATTTTCATATTATAAGGGTAATATCATAATTTTACCAAAAATTAGGGATTTTTCCATGTTCATCATCAATTACTAACTATTCATTTGTTTAAACAGCGTTTCTGGCCCACTTTTAGCGAAACCGAGTTTTTGGGCCTAAAACCCCTAATGGGCCCTACTTAGCCGATTTTGTCATCTAGGCCCATTTAGCCTATATCCATAACAGTATTAACAGTCTTAGCATGCAATTTAACAGATTTTCATTTTCTACCAATTTTTCCCAAATGGGCCGAAAGCCTATTGGGCCCTATTATGACCCTCGAGGCCCAACTTCTTGTGAATGCCAAAAATCACGATCTTACCGTTTCCAATGTTCCTGATCATCATCTCAACGAATCTAACTAACTAATGAGCATTCGCTTGTTCACGAGTCCTCAAAATGCCCGAATTTTGGCATTTCGGCACTTATCGCTTTAAGCTTATGAAAGAGGGTTCATCACACACCTGTTTAGCGATATTCCTCGACGAGATCTTCTACACGATTTCTCCTATATTCCACCATTAATAAACCAGCTTCCATTAATTGACTCAAAACAAGAACCATCTTATATTAGTACTTACACATTCGGCCACCATCCAAAATGGCCTTAAGGACCTTACCTTGCCGATATTGCTTGACTAGATCTAGCCACTCCGGAGATCCAAGCTGATTCAAGTTGACACTATGCCTTGCTACTCCTCCACTATAGAAACCATAAAAATATTAAAAGACGAACCCCAAAATACCTATACCCATATTCGGCCACCTCTCTAAATTATAGGGTTTCAGCTTTTGCCAACAGTTACTCTAGGAGTCATTAAGAGTTTGAGCACTTATCACAGTCTTTCTTCTCTTGAAGCCGTACGCCTAAAAGGTAAATGAATTGAATGCCAACAATTGAAAAGGAAAGAAAAGGTTGCTGGTCACAAAGAATCGGCACCCCCCCATCCTCACTGATTTCAGCTTTTTGCGGTATTTCGGCAGAAGTAGAGATAGAGGAAAGAAACAATGGGTGAAGGGAGGGAAATAGTGGGCTGGTTTGAAAGAAAGAGAAGGAAGAAAAGATGGAAGAAGAGATGGTAGATTCGGATGCAAAAGAAAAAGAGAAAAAGACTAATCCTCTAGGGAGAAAACGGCACACAAATACCTAAGTGCCGAAAATCCCTAACTAAACCCCTCTGCCGAAAATCCCCCCTCCAATCTCCCTTATTTGGCCAACTCTATCTTCATATCAAATCCCTAAAATCTCTCCCCTTATCCCTCCTTAATCCATGCATTTGACTTGATCCAAACTCTCCTCTTACAGAATCCACTTGGGTTCCAACACTTACCCTTCCTGCACATAAAAATAAATACCCCTATTTGCCAACACAGGGAATCGATCCTAGGTCTTCCTCTATGCTCCACACGCCACCTTTTTAGGAGCTTAGTGGCGTCACCCTTGCCACTTTACCAGAGCTCTTTTTGTGTTACATTTCTCCGACAACTTTACTTAAGGTCACCTAGCCAGGACCCCTAACTCTTAAGTCCAAAATTTAAAAATTCTACCGGGTTTTGGCCAACTCATGGGCCTTCCATAAGCCCATTTACATACCCAAATTATGAATTCCATAATCAGATACCAAATTTTAGAAACTTACTTAAAATATCAAGAATCGCAAAAAACACAAAAATTAGGATGTTACACAAGGTTCGTTTCCTCATATCTCATTAAAACTCGTTTTAAAATTTTAAGACAAAAGTGGAAAGAATTATCAAATACCGAGAAGTCATCCATAAATACCTCCATAATGTCTCCTACAAGTTCATTAAACATTGCTAACATGCAACGTTGGAAAGTAGCAGGAGCTTTACACAATCCAAAAGACATTCTTTGATAAGAAAACATACTATATGGACATGTAAATGTCATTTTTTATTTGTCCTCGGGAGCTATCGAGATTTGGAAGTAGCCAGAAAGTCCATCTAGGAAGCAATAATACATGTGATCAGATAATCTTTTTAATATTTGGTCTATGAATGGTAGAGGAAAATGATCTTGCAGCGTCGTTCAACTTCCTATAGTCAATACAAACTCTTTACCCCGTCACTGTTCTCGCAGGAATCAACTCGATTTTCTCGTTGGCCACAACAATCATGCCTCCTTTCTTATGAACAAACTGCACAAGACTCACCCAAGTACTATCAGAAATAGGATAAATAACTCCAACATCTAGAAGTTTAATTACCTCAGCCTTAACAACTTCCTTCGTTTTTGAACTTGCACACATGGTTTGTACTCATCTTCCATTAAAATTTTATGGGTGCAGAAAAAAAAAAAACAAAGGACTGATCCCTTTGATGTAAGAAATCTTCAAAGCTATAGCTCTTTTATGTTCCTTCAACACTTGAAATAACTTATCTTTCTCATTTGGTTTTAAATCTGAAGCAATAATCACTGGCAATGTAGAATTGTCTACAAGAAATGCATACTCTAGGTGATTTGGTAGTTGCTTCAGTTCCAATTTGGGAGGTTATTCAATAGAGGGTTTTAATTTTAATTCCTTGTTTAACTCAGTGTCCTCGTAATTTTTTTTGTCTCAGTGAAGACTTGTTAGAATCTAAATCAATTTTTGCCTCACTTATCACCTCATTATTGCCATCTACCTCCTCTCCTTGAACAATACTCAATTCCAATGTGTCCTTATGAACAATTTCCTGTAATGAATCTTGAATAACATGGCCAATAGATTCAATAAAATAACATAAATCATCTTTGTAACACCCCTAACCTGTATCCATCACCGAAATGGGGTTGTGAGGCATTACTGAATAAAAACATAGTTCCGAACATAGTCATAATAACTCAAATTATAATCATATAAATATAAAGCATATATCTAATTAATATTAAACACATTAAAATAAATCATATTACATATGCAAATTGTATGTACAACACTCCACTGATAGTCGAATACCTAATTAAGAAAAATAATCACAAACTTAATGTTAATTCTTTACATGTGCATCTTAAATCAAATAGAACAATTCACATGGCAATTTGATCATTAACATAAATTTCATAAACAATTCCACCAAATAATTATATATAAATATGTTTACATTTCATGAATTAACAAACATGTTTTACACATTAAACTATATCAAATTTGGACTATTGTTGAACCATCATTGCTTAAATACATCAAGCTTTCAAGACACAAATAACGATTTAGAGTACTCTCAAAACACATAACAATTATCAAATCCAAAATGCACAAATACAACTAAACTAAGTAGTTTATATACGGTCATCAAATTAATCTTCCAAATAATATTTAAAATACAAATGCATATTTATATATTAAACCAAGACATCATTCATGCGTAAAGACCAAATTACCATTCAACATGTTCATTACTTAAATTCAACATTTCATTAAATCTACTTGCCAACCTAAATAAACTATGACCACCTTTTTAAGTCATAACCGAATTATAATGACATGTATCACTTGAACATACACATATTTATACAGCAAAATTCGCATACACCAACTAGAGCATTATTCAAACCAAATTATTTAGCTAAGCACACCACACACATATAAATACAACGAACATAATCTCCATGTTGTTTTAATTACAAAACCGATACACATTATAACTATCATCACCACCTAACCGATTTCAAAGCATAAAACACCTAACACATATAGCATACCATTTAAAACATATAACATTTAACTAAGACATATTAAACCAAGCCCAAACATAACTAAATTCGAGCTTTGGACTAAAGCCATTTTCGCATGGCTTAAATTATACAAAACCACAATTCAACATTTCAAAACTCATTCTGGCTTATACATGGCATAATTTGAGTTTAACTTATAAAGGTACCAAAATAGTAGATAGTGTGATGAACTTTGCTGACAGTTCCCGAGCTATTAGCTTGATCCAAAATCTATAAAACAGAAATACACATATACACAAAGTAAGCTTTTTATAGCTTAGTAAATCATAACCAAATATTCAACCCAAGGATATTATCAACTTAATTTAACAAAACCAAATTGTGTTATCATAACACATTTAGATCCAAACGCATATAAATTCATATTATATATATTCATTATAAATATCACCTTGACTGAATGTCTATTTAGTCAAATTAACATATTAGCATTTAGTTTCCAGAGGCAAATAATCATTAAAAATCTAATTCACATACACACAATTACATAAGCTCACGTGTCACCATAATTTCATATACATACATTGTTTATGTGGCCGAATACATAAATTCCCATACATATAATTAAGACTCATTCTAATAATATTCATAAGATTGAATACACATACCTAGTTCACATATAACCCTCATTTGCAGTACACACAATTTGTAATGAGTATCAAATTACAAACTTACCTTATTTTAAGTAAACATCTAGCTAATTCATACTGGTCATTTAGCTCGTTTTACATACTCGAATACAACTTATCTTTGCCCGATGAACCATTTGGAATTGGATAGGACACTCGAATAGTCACATATATATTGTACAAAGCTAACATCCCAGACATGGTCTTACATGTAATCACAGATCGATGCCATTGTCCCAGACAGGGTCTTACTCGTACACATATATTGGAGTCACATATCGATGTCATGGTCTTACTCGCACACATAAATCAGAATCCTATGTCATGACATATGTATCCTAACTATTCCTATGGTTTATACGGGGCTTTCAGACGTTGTAACTCGGTCGAAACGAATTCGGAAATATAGCAGCCAAATTTATTCACATTCGGCCATAGCATACATAATTTCATATATTTCATTCTAGCATGTATACTTAGCATTTATTTAAAATTGAGTACGACTATTTGCTTATAAACTTACCTCAGACTATGTAAAATAGAACGAGACAACTAGCCGACAACTTTCGTCTTCCGTTGACCCAAATCTGATTTCGTTGGTTCTTGATCTTGATTGGGCTTGAGTAAGTGCTAAACCCTAACCTTCCTTTCTCTTTTCTTTTGTTTTAGTTTCGGTGGATGAAGAACATTATGAAACCATATTATAACTTCTTTATGTTTTATTATTACATATGTTCTTAACCATTTTACAACTTTACCCATTAAAAAAATAAATAAACATAACACATATTTCTATAGCCATTGCTATCCATCACATGCAACCATGGTCTAATTACATCTTAAAGGCTTCCATTTAAAAAGCCAATGGCATTTCAGCCCTTTATACAAATAACCATTAAATTTTTATTTTACGCGATTAAGTCTTTTTATTTAATCGGACACTCAAACGATAAAATTAAATCACGAAAATTTTACAGATATAAATTTACACAAAATAAACACAGAATATAATTTTAAAATATTTTTCTGACTCGAATTCGTGGTCTTAAAACCACCGTTTCGATTAGGGTCTAAATCGGGCTGTTACAATCTTGTTCTTTATGGAGTCACATGGCATTATAGCTTTTAAAATTGATCCCTTCATCAGCTACCCTAAACAGAAGTTTACCATCATTGACATCAATGACAGCCTTAGTAGTGGATAAAAAGGGGCGACTTAAAATTAAAGGTACCTCACTACTTTCATCCATGTCAAGCACACCAAAATCAACAGGGAATATGAATTTATCTACCCTTACAAGTATATTTTTAATGATACCCCTAGGATATTTAACAGAACATTTGGCTAATTGAATACTCATCCTAATGGGCTTTAGTTCCCAAAAACCAAGTTGTTTGAACATTTTTTAAGGCATAAAATTAAAACTAGCACCCAGAACAGCTAATGCTTTTTCAATATTTAAACTAGCAATGGAACAAGGAATAGTAAGACTTCTTGGATCTTCCAACTTAGTTGGCAGTTTATTTTGGAGAATAGCTAAACATTCCTCGTTGAGTTCCACAGTGGATAGTTCATCAAACTTCCTTTTGTTTGTTAATAGCTCTTTTAAGAATTTTGCATATGTAGGCATCTACGAAATAGCTTCAACAAATGGTAAGTTGATATGAAATTGCTTGAAAAGTTAAAGAAATTTACCAAATTGTTCATCCATGCGGTCTTTCTTCAACTTTGCCAGATATGGGACTGATGGTTTATATTCTTTAACCACTGGTGTCTGAATTTCTTCGGGTTTTACCCCCTCATCATTTGCCTTATCAGTTTCCTGTTACAACTTCTTTTTGATTTCAGTCAACACTTTTCCATTCCTTAATGTAACTATTTTCACATGCTCTTTTTAGTTGGGTTTGGTGTTACTAGGTGAATTACCTTGCTACCTTTCTAAAACAAATTTAACAAGCTGTTCAACATGATTTTAAAGCCTAAGAATAAATGCTTGCTGATTTTTCAAAGTTGTCTCGGTGTTTTGAAAATGACTCTCCGACGCAAAAATAAAATTTTCCAACATCTTTTCAAGGTTCGGCTTCTTCTCTGGCTGGTAAGGTTGTTGTAAGCCCGGAAGGGGTTGTGATCTTTGCTTTCCTTGATCACCCCATGAGAAGTTTGGGTGGTTTCTCAAACCTGTATTATAGTTATTACTATAAGGGTTATTTTGAGCTCTAGAATTATTACCCAAATAATTGATATGCTCATTCTCAGTGCTAGAACCGAAAGGTATATATTCTGGATCATTTTTTCCACCTCCATTTACATCCCATTGTATCACCGGATTTACCTACGTAGAAATATATAAATCATCAAATTTCTTGTTTAATACTTCTACCTATTTTGATAAAATGGTGATCAAATCTAAATTAAAGACACTGCTTGCTTTCATCGGCTTTGTCCTCATAACTTGCCACTGATGATTATTTAGTGACATCTCCTCAATAAATTTATAAGTTGGTTCAAGTGTTTTATTATTCAAAGTTCCAGTGGTTGTTGCGTCGATTAGTTGCCTAGTTGAGGGATTAAAACCATTGTAAAAGGTTTGAACTTGTAACCATATAGGTAACCCATGGTGAGAGAACCTTTTCAATAAATCCCTATACCTCTCCAATGCATCATATAATGTCTTTAAATTGATCTTGATAAAGGAAGAGGTGTCATTCCTCAACTTGGCTATCTTAGCCGTTGGGAAGTACTTTAGTAGAAAGTTCTCAGTCATTTGATCCCATGTAGTAATGGAACCTCGTGGTAAAGAGTACACCCACTGCTTAGCATTGTTTCTCAATGAGAAAAGGAACAACCATAGGCAAATGCGATCGTTAGTGACGCCATCAATTTTGAAAGTATTGTAGATTTCCAGAAAGCTGGCCAAATGAGTATATGGATCTTTGTATTGCAAACAATTGAACTGAAAAAATTGTTGAATCATCTGAATAGTGTTTGGTGTTAGTTCGAAATTATTTGCAACAATAGTGGGTCTTACATAATCGATTCAACCCCAGTTAAAGTGGGCTTGGCATAATCGTATATATTACGAGGAACAAGAGTAGGATCAATAGGATTTGCAGCAACTGCAGGAGGTAGTTGATTATTCTGATTATCAACCATCTCCTCAGTAATAAAGGAACCGACCTGAGGCAAACAAAAGAAAAATTAGAATATAAAAATTAAACTGAAAACAAAAATAAAATAAAATAAAAATAAATGGTTAAATTAATAAAAATAAAGTGTTCCTAATATTTTAGTCCCCGGTAACGGCCCCAAAAACCTAATGGTCACTAAACTAACTATAAATATGACAAAAGCAAGCACACCTATCGAACAATAGTATAGCTATGGTGAGTAGGGAATATCATATCCACGAGAACTAAAAGTACTAGTAATTATTGTCTTCTTATTATCTAGCCGAAAAATTGAGGTGATGTGTTTTAATCTAAAATTACTAAACTAATTTATCTAAGAATACAACAGAGAATAAATCAATGAAATAATCAAATAAGAACCAATGAGATAGACAATACCCAGGAAAGGATCCACCTAGACTTCGCCTTTTATTATGAATCTAAATTAAACGATTTATTCACTTGTGTCTTGATCCGTAGAAATCCGTAAATTATGTTAATATCTCTTTCGAGAGTAAGAACAACTGACTCTAGGTTGATTAATTGAATTTTTTTTTGAATTAAAACCCCTATTGTCGCATTAACTCGATCTATGGATTCCCTTATTAGATTTGACTCTAATCCGATAGATTTATGTTGTCCTATTTCTTGGATTGCATGCAACTCCACTCAATTATGCTAGATCTACTCTTAAACAGGGACTTGTCCTCCACTAAAATAAGCACATTAAACATGAATTGATATCCCAAAAATATTAAAACAAGAAATAAGCATACATTATTGAGAACAAGAATCAAGTATTTATTGCGTAAAAACATATATTAAATAAAAGGATTCATCATAGGTTTCATCTTCCCTAGGTATCTATGGAATTTAGTTCATAATCCTAAATGAAAACATTTCAAAATTAGAATAACCACAAGACATAAAGAAACTCAATAATACTTCGAAAGAAATTAAAACGAGATCTGCGATCTTGAAGAAAATCCGCTTTTGAGTTGATTCTGATTGTGTTCTTCGAGTGTTTTCTTCGATCTTTTCTGATTACCCCCTTATGTCTTATTCTAATTGGTATTTATAGACTTTAGAATGCTCAGAAAGCCTAAAAATTGGGTTTTTCCATGTAGTTGGGAAGCAGGGTGCGAAATTGACACCGGCTGGTACATGGGCGTGTGGTCAGGCCGTATGGATCCTGAAAACAGCTCTATTTGTCTAATTTAGGCTCATTTTTCACTCCTTTCACTCCCAAATGGTGTCTTAAGTATAGAAACATGAATTTAAAGGATTAGGAGCATCAATTTCACTAATTCTCATAATTAATTATCCAAAAAATGCATTAAGAATGGGTTTAAAATATGTTACTTTTATAGCTTATCAGGGATTGTGAGTTAAACTCTATTTAATGGGACATGTTTGGTGTGTTGGAGAGTATTAGCTTTATGCTTCACTTTTGGGATATGTTCGACTCTATGAGTCATTTTGTGTGTTGGAGATCCATGTATCCGATGTGTGGTAATAGAGCCCACTTTTATGTTTCATAGCCTCAAATGTCAAATTATCTTAAAATGTATATATTTGTAATGTGATGTATGCCTAAATGAGTATGTGGTAGCTATACAAATTATCATTTAAATGTGATCTTATTTGTTGTGGTAATACGATGTGAGATGGACACTTAAACAAGTGAATATTATGTTAAATGAGTTTATTTAAGTTTAAAATGGTAGTATGTAACACCCCATACCCGTAACTCACACCGAATAGAATACGATGCATTACCTAACTCGAATCATGCACACAAATGTTTCCCCAAGTCACCAAGACTTGGTCCATTTTAGAACTTTTTCAATTTCCACTTTAAAGTTCTTACTATGGGCCTATGGGCCTCAAATCGACCATTGAAAACTATTAGGGATCAACCTAGGTCTTAAAATCAATTATAGAAAATTTGACTTTGAAATAGGGCACACGCCTGTGTAGAAGGACAACACGCCCATGTGGCCATTTCAACATGGTCGTGTTGATGGCCTGTGTGGCTTGCTCGGTCTAAGTAATACGTGGACACACCCGTATGGAATTAATTCTAAATGGACGCCTACAGGGGTTTTCACGCGACCTGGCACATGCCCGTGTCCCTGGCCCGTGTCCTTCACAGGGCCATGACACGCCCGTGTACAAAAACATGGACATTCTATTTTTGACGTCAGCATCCCAAAATGTCACACGGCCAAGGCACACGCCCGTGTGCTAGGCCATGTCCATCACACGACGGAGACACATGGCTGCGTCTCTGTCCGTATGTTTAATATCATGCATACTAACTTGAAATGTTTACGTGCAGGGGACACATAGCCAGACCACACGCCGATAGGGTAAGCCGTGTGTCACACACGGTCTAGACACACACCTGTGTGTCTACCCATGTGGAAAATATAAGGCTATTTACCAAGCCTCATTGCCACCATTATATGCACAACCTACACATAAGCAACTAAAACCAATACAAGGCTATCTCCTGCATCCAAATCAGCCACAATAAACAACATTCCATTAGTGTATTTTACTCATCCATGAAAATGACATCTTTACCTATAAATAAAAATGAATAATAGCCATCATTTAAGGCTTAATACAAAATGAAGGGTTTCCAATCCAAGCCAACACATTTGATCAACTATTAATGACACAAAACACAAGTCTAGTTCCCTATACATGCCATACTAAAAAATATAATCCAAACTATACCGAAAGCTTCGATTGATAGTGTGATCGATATCTCTGACTTCTGTTGCTCCTTGAGCTAGATAGGCAACACTATAAGAAAATGAAAAAGGAGAAGGAGTAAGCATAAAGCTTAGTAAGTTGCACATAAATAAATATACAACATAACTTTACCATTCATCAACAAGTATCATAATACACAAGTGGCCTAAGCACAACTTTCTCCTCAATATTCAATACACCCCATATAGCATATATCGAGCTCACTATTCATACATACCATATAGGTACTTGTACCACTCACAACACGGTAATACTTTCCTTGTTAACTTGAAATCATACTTTCACTGTTGAACCATTTGGAACTTTATCGGATACTCATTTAGCATCAAACATGGGGTTAGGTACTGATGCCATGTCCCAGACAAGGTCTTACACAAGCTCTAGTATATCTGTGCCGATGCCATGTCTCAGACATGGTCTTACACTAACACATCTCGTAACCGATGCATGTCCTAAACATGTCTTACACTGGCTTATTTCTCGAGGCTGATGCCATGTCCCAGACATGGTCTTACACTGGCTCTCATAATGTAGCCGGTGCATGTCCCAGACATGTCTTACACTAGCTCACACAAGTGACCCAAATGTCATAGCATGAATATCCGATTTATTTCCTGAGGTTCATTCGGGAATTCTACTATCTCTATTCTCATCACATTATCTCATTTCCACAATCAAGCAATTCATGCTATAATAATTTCAATACAATTCAATCACATACATTATCAATGTAGTTGTATTATTTACATACAACTTACCTTGGATTACAAAATGTGTTGAGTAGTCAATTTAGTCGATTTGCTTGGCTTTCCCCTGGTCTAGATTTGGATTTGGTATTTCTTGATCTAAAATAAAAAAAATGCACTTATTTAGTCACCTTATCAATCTAGGCACTCTACAATACATAATTGGGCAAAATGACCAATTTGCCCCTAAACTTTTACAAAATGACCATTTTACCCCTAAGCCCGAAAATCAATTTTTTTATCGAGTTTCTTCACACCTTAAGCCTAGCCAAACCATTTCTAATCTTATAGCAACTCCAAATTCCCAATATTTCACACACTTATCATCTATTTTACAACTTATGCAAAATAGTCCTTTTAGGTGTTTTCATGCTAACACCTTTCACAAAAGTTGGTTATAAGACACCCAAGACTCATTTTCTTCCATAAAAACTCAGAAAACATTACAAATCCTTTCATGGAATAAACCTAAACTCTTAATCTTTTTTCAAAATAGTACCCTCATTTGAAAGCTTATGCTTCAAGGGTCTCAAAAGTACAAAAATATTCAAGAAAAGCCATAAAAGTCACTTGTGAAGGCTTAAAGTTGCTAAAATTTCAAGCTCTTAAAACCCCATTCTTTGCTGAAAATTTTGGTTTTGAAGAAAGAATGAAAGAAAAAAAAGATGATAGCTAGGCTTAGGGCATTATTATATCATACATTATGTCATCAACTTACCTAATGTTGACTTTTCCACATTTTTACCTCCCATGGCTGGCCAAGCTATCACAATAGGGTCTAATTTCCCTTTAAAGACCTCCAATTATTATTCTCTAGCTATTTGACACTTTTAGCTATCAAAATAGGATTTTTGGATTTTATGTGATTTAGTCCTTTCTTGCAATTGGGCTCACAAACATCAAAATTACTTCACCAAAATTTTCATGTAGTAATATAAACATGAAATGACTCCAAAATAATAATAAAATAATTTATTCGATTCTAGATTTCTGGTCCCAAAACCACTATTCTAACTAGGCCCTATATCGGGCCGTTACATAGTATGTTCTTATAGTAAATTATGTATGTAATTGTGGTTTGGATCTTTTCCATTTAACTTGTAAATGAATGTGAATATATCAACTAGACTTGTTAGTTATTAAAGCATGAATACATCATTTAGCCTTGATGAATTATTGTTAAATGAATCATATATAAGTGAGTTGAGTGTAATTGCATGTAGGAGTATATGTTAGTTTTATGACTTAATGAAACGGGAATATTTTTTTTTTGACTTGATTAGAATATAGTTTTGAACGTGTTGTAGTATGCTCTTGTTTAACTTTTAGTATTGTGTGTACATTATGGTTATTATAAGCATTCACTGAGCTGGTTAAGCTCACCCACTCCTTTTAAACCATTGCAGATAAGTAGTGCCTGTGTGAACAGTGTGGTCTCGAGGGGTGATCCAAGCAAAATACTTTAGTTTCTATTAGTAGGTGTTAATTGATTATTCTTTTTTGGGGAATAAAAGGCAATATGGTAGACGTTATGTTGACTTTGCTATGATTGTTAGTTATTTGCATTCCTATTATACTTGGATATTATAAACTTGAAATATGATGTTGGGACTAATATTTGATACATTTTGGTGCTAAATTTATGTGGTATTTGATGCATGATGTTTTGAACTAGTTAGGAATGATTTATGTGATGATATATTTTGTGTTTTTAAGATCTGGAATAGAGGTATCAATATTTGAGTTTTAAAAATGATACCTTTGAAATTTTTGAAGTGCAGGAAGTCAGTTTCACTAGTTGGTATCAATATTTTTCCACGAGTGTCGATACTCGGGGTAAAATTGTCGATACTTTTTTAGTGGTACCGATATTTTCCCAAATTTGGGTTCTTGAGACGAGAAACAGTAAGCTAATTTGGTATCAATTTTCCAAACAGTATCGATACCACTTGAGAGAATTATCGATACCACTTTGCCAGTATCGATACCTACGTAACAGTTTTGGGATATTTTGTTAAGTGATCCTAATGCTTGTTTGAAGCTTATTTTATGATTGTAAAATGTATGTTAGCATGTTTTATACACCTTAGAGTAAGTATGAATACAATTCGTATGAATGCCATAATAATAAAGGAACAAAAAGATGTATGTTTAATAATGTGTTGACTTATTATGTATGTGATGTGAGACGGTGGTCTAGCATCGTAATATTCTGGCTCAGCGATCGAGCCGAGTATGGGGTGTTACAATTAAACTCTAATGCCTATCTTTTTCTCTTGGTTCATCATACATGACAATGTAACCTTATTTAAGTATAAAAACTGTAATAAAAACTACTAAAAACATAATTTAATACTTCAAACTATAAGAACATAAATATATACTAAAATGACTTAATTTAACTAATAAAACAAGCTAAAGTTACGTGAAAAGAAATATAAATAATAGTGTATATCATGGCTGATCACAGCTGCATACTTAAATTTTTTCTTGTCCTCAAGCAAACCAAGTTTAGATACCTAGCATGCAAAAGGCATCCCTTGGATTAGCTACTACGAACACGATTGGAAAATATTAAAGTTGTGTCAATTCTTATCTCGCATGCAACTTAATCTTGATAACTTGATAATTTGAAAATTTTTAAATTATGATTAGTTCACAGAGTTAACTTACTAACAAACTTACAAGTGTAACACCCCATACCCAGTCCAGTTGTCAGGCCTGAGCTACAGGATGTCAGAATAGTAAATAAGAACATTCAGATGCAATTTACTCAATAATATTCATTGAATCAATATATACAAGTTAAGTCTATGTTTAACATGTTTTACAACAAATCTGAGACTCAAATGAGCTTACAAAAGCCCTAAAACTAGCTCGGAACCAAGTCAGAACTATTTTGAAACTTTTATAAAAAGATACGCAAAAAGGAAAAACATGGGTCACACGACTGTGTGGCCAGACCATGTGACAGACTGAGGCTGTATGGGGTAGTTTCACATAGTCATGTCCCCAAATCGTGTAACAGACTATTGGTATGTAATCCAGGGTCACATGGTTGTGTAACTAATTGTGGTCCTGTGAACTAAAAACCAACCTGAACGTGTATAATGCATAGCCGTGTCAACCACCCATGTGTGATACACGACCATGTGGTAGCTCTTGTGCAACAAAAATTGCCTTTTTTGTGTAAAGTTCATACCATCCATTAAAAGTGACCTATAATTCCATTTTATACCATTCAAACCTACCCCAAAACATACACATTTCTAGGCCAAAACATCAATTTACATAATCATTTAAACATACAACCAATATGACCTTATTGGAACCAATAAAACATTAAACTCAAATAAAATACAAATCGTGTTTTAATCAATTCATATCACAAACTCAATAATGCCAAACATAAACATTTGCTTAACACAAACCAAAGTCTATAGCCATTTCATGCCACCACCTAATTTATATGCATAATACCATTCAAAATACCAAACTTGGCATTAGCCATAAATCATATAACAAGTTACCAAAACGAACCTATGTACATGCCACAAGTAACCAAGTTCAAAACATCAAAAGTCTATCGAAACAAGAGACGGTGTAACACCCCAAAACCGGCCTAGACGTTATGGCCAAATCTGACATGTCACATCAAAGCGTTCAAAACATTTCATGTTGTTGTTCTAGAAAAACTTACTTAGATCTTTAAAAGATATAATCTCATTGTAGGTTAAGGTGAATGGAAGCTGTGCACCAGGTAGGAACCTGGAAGAAGAGGAGGTGAGTCCATCGGACTGCTTAAGTACCAAGCTCCCTTCGGATCCAATCCTAGACATGCACACCGCCATTGCCACACCTCAATGTCATGTATAATTTCAGAAACCCAATTTGATTAAGTCCTTTTTAGGGAAAGTGATTAATTTTGGAAAATATTTTCATTGCGGAAGCTTTACTTGTTATCGTGTTGTTTTGAAATCACTTACAGTTTTTGAAAACGCACCCTAAAACTATCCATTTTCAACAGTTAAGCATAAGTAATACCTATCTTAATAAAACATATTAAAACCATAAACAAAAAGAATAATTAAGTGGCCTTATTACATAAAAAAAACCCAAAATCTTAAACGTAAGTAAAAGAATATCCAGTTCACCAGAAGAAATTCAAACTTGCAGAACGTGTGGCCACTCCGAATCCCTCACAACTCCAAGTCCACTATGGTTGGGGATTACTTGGGTGGATGAAAATAAAGGGGTGAGTTTGGGGGAAACTCAGTGTGTAAATTAACCCAACCATAGCCTACATCGGCTCAAACCACAGAAACAGAATAAGTTGGCCTTAGCCCAGAACAGAAGTCAGAATGAAGCCCATAGGCCCATAACAGATCAGAGCAGATATTACATGTTTATGCAAAACCCAACCCATATCCAACCACATGCAGCCCCATACCAACCTTTCACCATGTGGGGAGACTACTCGACCCACCCAACCGCTACACGCCACAGAAATATGCAGCATGGATGCCAGAACAGATAATGTGATAGAGTCACCAGATACAGATAATCGTGGCAGAGCCACTAGAACAGATATATGTGGCAGAGCCACCAGATAAGATAATTGTGGCATAGCCACCAGGACACTTCCTCCATAATATAACCCATGTCCCCATGCAACAGATATACAATCATGGCATATATCATACAGAATTAAATCATCATGCTTTTCAGTCAAAAGTAACCCTAGGGGTATAATGGTAATTTTGCACTTAGGGGTATATCAGTAATTTTCCATACATAGGGGTATTCAAGTAATTTAACTATTCTTAGGGTTTTCATGCATAACATAGTCATTAACGTACGACCAGAAACACTTACCGCGTTTTCTTACCGAATTGGGCCTGTTGGCCCACTATCCCAATTTTGGCCCATTAAGCCCAAAACATCGAAATGCACAAAATCGTGCACTCTACAGTCTTATCACTTTAATTTACCATATACATCACACTACAAATCTCAAAAGCATTCTCACACTCACAAGTTCTCAAAATATAGGCTTTTCGACATTTCAGGTTTTCGGCTTTTGCCTATCTAGACTATAAGAGGGTGTTAGTTACACGCCTATTTGCGATGATATGCTGACGAGATGCACACACGAATTGCCTACAATTGGATTACTAACACATTAATCTAACTATCGAAAATGAACTACGTATTAACCCCTTACCACATTCGGCCAACCATGCCTAAAAACCCTATTGCTCTTACCTTCTTACCGAAATATGGATTAGATCCAAGGTTCCAATTGAATAGTCTTCAAGTCCTTCGCTGCAAACTCCCTTGTCCACCCTAATGCTTACACATTCAAGAAAAAAAAGAGAGAGAGGCATAATGCCCTTAGTCCAAACGTTAGCCACCCCTTAAGGGTTTTTGGCTTTTTCTTAAAACATGCATGGTTAACGCAAATTACCTCAACAACTTATTTATCATTGTTCGACTTAAAAGAGTGCACCTATCCACGATCTTAACCCCGATCTACCATACTGGTGAGAAGAAACAGATTCCAACAACCCAAGTTTCAGCTTCCCCCACCACAGGTCTATAGATTTCAATTTTTATAAATAAGTAAGAGAAGAGAAGTTCGGCTACCACAAGATTCGGCTCTTGGAGAATATAGGAGATGGTAACAATAATGGATGCGACAGAGAAGGAAGGGTAGGAGTTCGATTATGAGGAAAAGAGAAGATAGAAGAAGGAAAAGGATGATAAAAGAGGTAGTATTCGGCTATGGAGAAAACGACACAGTGAGGGGTTTCTAGATTCGGCTAAAAGAAAAAGAAAAGATGAGCAGAAGAAGAGATGAGCAGAGAATTCGATTTTGTGGTTGTAAAGTCGGCACCGGTGTAGTCTTCGGTTTTTAGCAAAAATAAAAGGGAAGATAAGAGAAACCTAATTTTCAGCAGAACAAACTAAATAACCTAGTCCCAAAATACAAAAGAATTCGGCAGCTCTAGACCAAATGCCGAAATTCCCAACATAAGGTGCCCTAGCCGAATGTGCACTTGCAGAGTCCCCTATACGGCCAACTCCTACTTTCTACTAAGATTCCTTGATTTTCTCCCCTTATCCCCTCCTTACTCAATCCCTTGAGCAACTCAAACTCCTCTTGACAGTCTTTTACTTGAGTTCCATTACTTACCCTTTCCAAACATAAAAATAATTCACTTAGTATGCTCCCATTGTGACTTGAACCTTGGTTCTCCCTAGCATCCACACGTCACTTTTATAGCCTTCCCAGTGGTGTCACATGCCACTCTGCTACCAGCTTCCTTGTGTTTTATTTTACCCAATTAATACTTAAAAGCCCAGTTAACCAGAACCCCTTTTTCTTATGGAACTAAATTTAATTAGAATTATCGGGTTTTAACTTAAGCTTGGGCCTTTTAGAAGCTCACTAACATAATTAGACCTACGCCAAGCAGACATAACACAAAAATTTTAAATTTTGCCAGCATACAAAAAATTCCAGAAAATTAGGGCGTTACAACTCTACCCTCCTTAAAGAAATTTCATCCTCGAAATTTACCTGATCCAAACAGATGAGGGTATTGTTGTTGCATCGCCTCTTCTACCTCCCAAGTAGCTTCCTCTCTGCCATGATTATGCCAAAGCACTTTCACTAACGGGACAGATTTCCTTCTGAGAACCTTAACATCTTGAGCCAATATCTGCACAGGCTCCTCCTCAAAGGTCAAATCAGTCTGAACTTCAATTTCTGCAACTGGTACGACATGAGCAGGGTCAGAACGATAACGCCTTAACATGGAGACGTGAAATACATCGTGAATCCTGTCTAACTTTGGGGGCAATTCCAATTGATAAGCTACTGGGCCTACTCGCTTCAAAACCTGATAGGGCCCAATAAACCGCGGACTCAACTTGCCCTTCTTACCAAACCTTAATATCTTATTCCAAGGAGAAACCTTTAAGAAGACCATATCACCTACTCAATCTCCTTACGCTTCAAATCTGCATACGACTTTTGCCTATCAGATGCTTCTTTTAACTGATCCCCGATTATTCTGACCTTATTCTCAGTTTCAGCTACCAACTCTGGTCCAAGAACTTGTCGCTCTCCTGGCTCCGTCCAACAACTATGTGTACGACACCTTCGTCCATACAGTGCTTCACACGGTGCCATTTGAATACTCGCCTGGTAACTGTTATTGTACGCAAATTCTGACAACGGAAAGTACTCCTCCCAACTACCTCGAAAGTCCATTACGCATCCCCTCAACATGTCCTCCAGAATCTGAATAACCCTTTCCGACTGACCATCAGTTTGGGGATGGAAAGCCATACTAAAGTTCAATCGCGTCCCCAACGCCTCATGCAACTTTGGCCAAAACTGAGATGTGAATCTGGGATCCCGGCCAGAGATAATCGAAACTGGGACTCCATGAAGTCGCATAATCTCCACCACATACAACTTGGCTAACTTTTGAAGTGAAAAGTCAGTATGTACGGGTATGAAATGGGCTGATTTGGTCAGCCTATCCACAATCACCCACACCGAGTCTTTCTTCGATGGTGTTAAGGGAAGCCTACTCACAAAGTCCATGGTTACCCTCTCCCACTTCCAAAGTGGTATCTTCACTGGCTGCAACAGTCCAGAAGGTAACTGATGCTCAGCTTTCACTTGCTGGCATGTCAGACGTTTCCCTACAAACTCTGTTACTTCTTGTTTAAGTCCAGGCGACCAGTACAATTCTCGTAAGTCGTGATACAACTTATTCCCTCCAGGATGCATGGCACAAAGTCCCTTATGAGCTTCCTTCAATATTGTCTGCCTTAAATCAGAGTCCTTTGGAACATAAATTCTTCCTCAGAAGCACAAAACTCCATCGCTATTTAACCCAAACTCAGGAGTTTCCCCTTCCTTAACTTGTTGAAAACGAGCGACCAAATACTCATCGTTCAACTACTTTTCCTTAATCTGATCCACCCAGGTTAGTCTCACTTGCAATTCAACCAACAGACTTCCATCATCATAGAGACTCAGACGAGCAAACATTGCTCTCAGATCAGATATAGTTCTACGACTTAGAGCATCGGCTACCACATTAGCCTTGCCCGGGTGATACTCGATCGAACAGTCATAATCCTTAAGCAACTCAATCCATCTCCTTTGCCTAAGGTTCAGCTCCTTCTGAGTCAACAAATACTTAAGACTCTTATGGTCTGTGAATATAATACACCTTTCTCCGTACAAGTAATGTCTCCAAATCTTAAGTGCAAATATCACTGCTGCCAACTCCAAATCATGAGTAGGATAGTTCCCCTCGTGAGGCTTAAGCTGTCGTGATGCATATGCGACCACCTTACCCTCTTGCATTAACACGCAGCCCAACCTTACATGTGATGCGTCACTGTACATAGTAAAATCCTTCCCAGACTCCGGCTGAATTAACACAGGTGTTTCAGTCAGAACTTTCTTTAACTTCTCAAAAGCTTCCTGCTACTTCTCAGTCCATACAAACGGTACTCCTTTCCTTATGAGTTTTTTCAGAGGTGCTGCCATCACAGAAAAACCTTCCACAAACCTTCCGTAGTATCCTGCCAATCATAGAAAACTCCGTATTTTCGACACTGACCTAGGCGGCTTCCACTCCAAAATTGCTTCAATTTTCCGAGGTTCCACCCTAATCCCCTCAGCAGAGACCACATGACCTAAGAAGGTTACTTCCCTCAACCAAAATTCACACTTGCTGAACTTCGCATAGAGTTCCTTCTCCCTTAACACTTGCAGCACTATACGGAGATGCTCATCATGCTTCGCTTCCGTTTCAGAATATACCAGGATATCGTTAATAAAGACGACTACGAACCGATCAAAAAATGGTTGGAACACACGATTCATCAGACCCATAAACGCTGCAGGAGTGTTAGTCAGTCCAAATGGCATAACCAGAAACTCATAATGACCATACCGAGTCTTGAATGCCGTCTTATGGATATCTGCCTCCTTGACTCTTAACTGATGATATCCAGATCGAAGGTCGATCTTGGAAAATACAGAAGCTCCTCTAAGCTGGTCGAACAGATCGTCAATCCTTGGCAGTGGATACTTATTCTTAATCGTCAATTTGTTCAACTGGTGATAATCAATGCACATTCGAATCGTACCATCCTTCTTTTTCACGAATAGCACCGGTGCTCCCCATGGAGACACGCTTGGCCTAATGAAGCCCCTATCCAACGGCTCTTGAATTTGTGCCTTTAACTCCACTAACTCCTTTGGTGCCATCCTATACGGTGCAATGGACACGGGCGCCATTCCAAGTAATAAGTCGATTCCAAACTCAACTTCTCTGTTCGGAGGCAATCCTAGAAGCTCTTCTGAAAAAACATCTGAGAACTCCTTTACGATATTAACCTTATCCACTGTCAGACCCTCCTCTTTCGACTGACTTACAAATGCCAAGTAGGCCTCACAACCTTTTCGAATCCACTTTTCGGCTCTTAATGCTGACACCACATTGGACAAATAATCCCTTCTCTCATCTATCACCATAACCTCCTCATCCTCTGTGGTCCTTAACACCATTTGTTTAGCAGCACAATCCAAAGTCGCCTTATGTTTAACAAGCCAGTCCATTCCCAGAATGAGATTAAACTCTCCGAACGG
Organism: Gossypium arboreum; assembly: GCF_025698485.1. Lineage (NCBI taxonomy): Eukaryota > Viridiplantae > Streptophyta > Magnoliopsida > Malvales > Malvaceae > Gossypium > Gossypium arboreum. The sequence goes on along the minus strand of NC_069078.1, from coordinate 14,275,597 downwards.
TAACTCCATCAGATCTCTAGGGAAAATTCTACCTTGAGTTTCTAAGGGTACATCCCTATACAATTTGTCTACCCTAACCGAGTGACCCAAAGGACTTAGCACAGATACCCAACTCACAATCTTCTCAGAGTGCACACCCAACGACCCATATATGGCACATGCAACATAGGAATGAGTAGATCCAATATCCACCAAAGCAGTATACGACATGCTAGAAACCAAAAACATACCAGTTATGACGTCAGGTGCATCGCCCTCCTTTCGACGACGAGCTACATACACCAACGCTAGTTGTCGAGCTTTAGCATTTTCGGCACCCCTGCCAGGTGCCCCTCGACCTCGACCATTTCCATTTCCACCCCTACCTTGTCCACGTCCTCTCGGTGGTTATGGTCCACCTCTCATGGGTTAAGCAACCCTTTGTACAGTAACCTGAGCCTGATCAGCTCTCTGAAGACAATGCTTAACTCTATGCTCCATAGATCCACATTGGAAACAAGCACTGGAACACTTCCAACACTCAACCAAATGTACCTTACCATAGTCTCCACAGATTGGTGGTCTAACCACATTCATGGGCACTACTCGAACTGGTTCCTTCACTCTTGCTCTCTTAACATTTCTATTAGCACCACCCGAGGGCCCTGAATCCCTCCGGAAACGGTTTCGATCCTTCTCCCGATTCTACTTTTCAGCACGCTTAACCTCCTCAGCTATCTTTGCCTTCTCTACCAAGACCGCAAAGTCCCGCTCCCTCTGCGGAGCAATCAACACCCTAAGGTCATCTCTAAGACCATCGTCGAAGCGCACACTTCGCTCATATTCCGTAGCGACTATGCCCACGGCATACTGGCTCAGCCTCAAAAACTCGGCCTCGTACTCAGCAACTATTTTACCTCCTTGCACCAGATTCAAGAATTCCTTTCTGCGGGCGTCCACATAACTCACCCCAACATACTTCCCTTTAAAGGCCGTCTTAAACAGTTCCCAAGTTACCCTATCAGCTGGGGTCCCTTCTCTCACAGTGAGCCACCACTGATAGGCCTCGTCCCATAGCAACGATATGGCTCCCTTCAACTTCTGCTCCATAGAGTAGTCCAAATCGTCCATAATCCGTTCTGTGGCCTCCAACCAATATTCCGCCACATTCGGGGCTACACCAGACACACCCTTAAAGATCTCCGCTCCGTTAGCCCAAATTCGTTTAGAAATAGATCCCCAAATTTTGTTGCCCATACTTGCCCCGGTAACCCTTTCCAAAACACGAAGCATTGCCTGTGATAGGGCATCATCCCCGGCACCGCGGTCATGAGACTCTACCTCAGTTCTTTGGTGGTACGGTGCATCGCCGCCAAGATATGTCCCGAAGACGAAGATCTCGCTCGAGCACTTCCTCGGCCCCGTCCACGGCCTCTTCCATGAACGGCTCTTGTACTCATATCGTATTATCTGATTACAAAATTTTATGCATTAATTCAATATTTCAGTGTTTATTATAGATGTTTTATGAATCAGACAGTAATTCAAAGTTTGTTTTCGCAGAATCGACGTCTAGCTACAGTTTCAGTCTCTTATTAGATTTTCCTATGGTTTCAGTATTATCCTATCTAGAGTATCCTAGAAGGGTTTCAGTACAGACAGATAATTCAGGAAAATATTCAGAGAAGTTCAGAGTAATACTTACAGGCTTGGGCCGGAGATTCGGAATGCCACCTTGTAAAGATCTAAATTTTGAAAATCGAGTTTTTTTTCAATCTTTACAAAATTTTTGTTTCCAAAAATCTTTATTTTTGTAAACCCATTCCACAGTCGAGTTGTTGCAACTGGGCTCTGATACCACTAAATCTAACACCCCAAACTCGACCCAAACGTTATGGCCGGATCCGACATGCCATATCGAAGCGTTAAAAACATTTCATGTTGTTGTTCTAGAAAAACTTACTTAGAGCTTTAAAAGATATAATCTCATTGTAGGTTAAGGTGAATGGAAGCTGTGCACCAGGTAGGAAACCGGAAGAGGAAGAGGTCCATCAGACTGCTTAAGTACCAAGCTCCCTTCGAATCCAATCCTAGACATGCACACCGCCATTGCCACACCTCAACGTCATGTATAATTTCAGGAAACCAATTTGATTAAGTTCTTTTTAGGGAAAGTGATTAATTTTGGAAAATATTTTCATTGCGGAAGCTTTACTTGTTGTCGTGTTATTTTGAAATCACTTACTGTTTTTGAAAACGCGCCCTAAAACTATCCATTTTCAATAGTTAAGCATAAGTAATACCTATCTTAATAAAACATATTAAAACCATCAACAAAAAGAATAATTAAGCGGCCTTATTACATAAAAAAAAACCCAAAACCTTAAACGTAAATAAAAGAATGTCCAGTTCACCAGAAGAAATTCAAACTTGCAGAACGTGTGGCCACTCCGAATCCCTCACAGCTCTAAGTCCACTATGGTTGGGGTTTACCTGCGTGGATGAAAATAAAGGGGTGAGTTTGGGGGGAACTCAATGTGTAAATTAACCCAACCATAGCCTACATCAGCTCAAACCACAGAAACAGAATAAGTTGGCCTTAGCCCATAACAGATCAGAGCAGATATTACATGTTTATGCAAAACCCAACCCATATCCAACCATATGCAACCCCATACCAACCTTTCACCATGTGGGGAGACTACTCGACCCACCCAACCGCTACACACCACAGAAATATGTAGCATGGCTGCCAGAACAGATAATATGACAGAGTCACTAGATACAGATAATCGTGGCAGAGCCACCAGAACAGATATATGTGGCAGAGCCACCAGATTAGAAAATTGTGGCATAGCCACTAGGACGCTTCCTCCATAATATAACCCATGTCCCCATGCAACAGATATACAATCATGGCATGCATCATACAAAATTAAATCATCATGCTTTTTAGTCAACAGTAACCCTAGGGGTATAATGGTAATTTTGCACCTAGGGGTATATTAGTAAATTTCCATACATAGGGGTATTCGAGTAATTTAACTATTCTTAGGGTTTTCATGCATAACATAGTCATTTACATACGACCAGAAACACTTACTGCGTTTTCTTACCGAATTGGGCCCGTTGGCCCACTATCCCGATTTTGGCCCATTAAGCCCAAAACATCGAAATGCAAAAAATCGTACACTCTACAATCTTATCACTTTAATTTACTATATACATCACACTACAAATCTCACGAGCATTCGCACACTCGCAAGTTCTCAAAATATCGGCTTTTCAGCATTTCAGCTTTTCGGCTTTTGCCGATCTAGTCTATAAGAGGGTGTTAGTTACACACCTGTTTGTGATGATATGATGACGAGATCCAAACACGAACTACCTACAATTGGATTACTAGCACGTTAATCTAACTATCGAAAACGAACTACGTATTAACCCCTTACAACATTCGGCCAACCATGCCTAAAAACCCTATTGCTCTTACCTTCTTGACGAAATATAGATTAGGTCCAAGGATCCAACTGAATAGTCTTCAAGTCCTTCGCTGCATGCTCCCTTGTCCACCCTAATGCTTACACATTCAAGAAAAAAAAAAGAGAGAGGCATAATGCCTTTAGTCCAAACGTTAGCCACCCCTTAAGGGTTTTCAGCTTTTTCTTAAAACATACATGGTTAACGCAAATTACCTCAACAACTTACCTATCGTTGTTCGGCTTAAAAGAGTGCGCCTATCCATGATCCTAACCCTGATCTACCATACTCATGAGAAGAAATAGATTCCAACAACCAAAGTTTCGACTTCCTCCACCACAGGTCTATAGATTTCAGTTTTTATAAATAAGTAAGAGAAGAAAAGTTCGGCTACCACAAGATTCGGCTCTTGGAGAATATGGGAGATGGTAATAATAATGGATGCGACAGAGAAGGAAGGGTAGGAGTTCTATTATGAGGAAAAGAGAAGATAGAAGAAGGAAAAGGATGAGAAAAGAGATAGTATTCGGCTATGGAGAAAACGGCACAGTGAGGGGTTTCTAGGTTCGGCTAAAAGAAAAAGAAAAGAGGAGCAGAAGAAGAAATGAGCAGAGAATTTAGTTTTTTGGTTGTGAAGTCAGCACCGGTGTAGTCTTCGATTTTTAGCAAAAATAAAAGGGAAGAGAAGAGAAACCTAATTTTCGACAGAACAAACTAAATAACCTAGTCCCGAAATACAAAAGAATTCGGCAGCCCTAGACCAAATGTCAAAATTCCCAACATAAGGTGCCCTAGCTGAATGTGCACTTTCAGAGTCCCCTATACAGCCAACTCCTACTTCCTACTCAGATTCCTTGATTTTCTCCCCTTATCCCTCCTTACTCAATCCCCTGAGCAGCTCAAACTCCTCCTGACAGTCTTTTACTTGAGTTCCATTACTTACCCTTTCCAAACATAAAAATAATTCCCTTAGTATGCTCCCATTGTAACTTGAACCTTGGTTCTCCCTAGCATCCACACGCCACTTTTATAGCCTTCCTAGTGGCGTCACATGCCACTCTGCTACCAGCTTCCTTGTGTTTTATTTTACCCAATTAATACTTAAAAGCCCAGTTAACCAGAACCCCTTTTTCTTATGGAACTAAATTTAATTAGAATTATCAGGTTTTAACTTAAGCTTGGGCCTTCTAGAGGCCCACTAACATAATTCGACCTACGCCAATTAGACATAACACAGAAATTTTAAATTTTGCCAGCATACACAGAATTCTCGAAAATTAGGGCGTTACAGACGGTAGGTGTGTGCTTCTCGTTGATCCGACTGACACTTTCTGGATGTCCAAAATCTACAAAAAAAGTAGTAACACGAGTAAGTAATAAAATACTTAGTAAGCTCATACAAAATAAATGATTACTTACCTCAATTATTAATCACAAACATAATTCATAAGGCAAAATGGTTATCTCTATCAAGGTACAATGCAAAATCAACAAATATTTAGGTTTTGAGCTTAAGCCATAAACATAACATCAATAGTTCACATATCCATCATAAACAACTTATATTAACTTTCAATATCATGAACTTTATTTTGCTAACATCCAATGGCATATCATCACATTTTCATTTCATAATTCTACCCGATGAAACTTTGTAAAGGAACTCCATACATAGGTGAAAGTAATAGTGCCTAGTTACCCGTTTGGGTTAAAACCTACACGAATGATGAATAATAGTGCTTCGTTACCTGTTAGGGTTAAACCTACACGAATAATGAATAATAGTGCTTCGTTACCCATCAGGGTGAAACCTACATGATAAATAACATGATGAAGGCTTGATGTACATGTATTCTTAAGTTTGCACAACATGCTGCGGCTTGGAACCTCTGAGCATTAACTCATAACCTCGTATATGAGACTTTTACTAAGTTCATCGGGATTTATCCTCACATTGTATCACCACTCATAATCATCAAAATGTTACCATTTCATAAGTATAACACAACAACAATAAAAGTTTAGTTATACTGTATGAACTTACCTAGCAAAACAGTAGCAATTAACTGGCAGGGACTAGTCGGCAATTCTCTTTTCCGCATACGTCCTCCGGTTGTTGTACTTCTTGATCTAATTCATAATTTTTCTCAATTAACTATTCCAATTATCATTGAATAGCACATTGAAGTCATACCATAGCTCAATTACATCTATACAATAACTGTTTAAGTTTTGCATTTATCTTAATTTAGTCCCAAAATGAAAATATAATAACTTTCAAATTTGAGACTCAATTTCAAATTCGATCTGAATTTCATCCTCCAACAGTCCATTAGAACACAAAATTTTTGAATTTTTGTACACATTTCGAATTTATTGCATTTTCATCCCTCTGTTCAAAATTAACAACTTTTACTTTACAAACTAGTCCATTAACATCTCTAAGCTTCAAAACTTACCAAATAGCCACAAAAGCTTCAAGAAAACATTAATGACAAATTTTAAAAACTTTAAAAGTTTCTCAAAATAGTCCTTCGATTAGTTCAATCAAGCTCTCAGGTTTCCAAAAACATAAAAATTACAGGAAACAAGCTAGAAATCACTTACTAATTGAAGCTTTAAGCTTGAAAGAGAGCTAGGGATTATTCTTCTCTTCAAAATTGGTTTTGAGGTTGAAGATGATAAGTAATTTTTCTTTCTTTCTTTCAATTTTTTAGATTAAAAATGTTTTATTACTAATTTAATTAATTAAAACATAAAAATTCAATAATCACACTTATTTCAAAGCCACAACAAGCCATGCTCTTTAAGACATGGTTAATTGCCATTTGAAACCATTCAAAATTGTTTTTATAAACATTTAGCACATGAAAATCAATAGCAATTAACTTTTGTAACTTTTACAATTTAATTCTTTTTCCTGAATTAACTAACCAAACATCAAAATTAACAAACCTTAATATGACAATTAAATAAATTCATAAATATTAAATAAATAATATTTACAGACTCACATTTTAGATTTGTGGTTCCGAAACCACTATTTCTCACGCCTCTGAAAACAGGATGTTACAACTTTCCCCCATAAAGGAAATTTCATTATTGAAATTCTTACCAGTAAACAGATTAGGCTAATGAGATTTCATATATTCCTCTATTTCCCACATAGCTTCCTTGATACAATGTCGATGCCATAGAACTTTCACTACTGGTACTTTTTTATTATGAAGTTCTTTTACTTTTCTAGCCTAAATTCTCACTAGTTTTTCACTATATGAAAAATTCGATTGTAATTCAATTTCATCAGTAGATATCACATGTTACAGATCTAAATGATAATGGTGTAACTTTGATACATGGAATAAATTATGTACCTTTTCCAACTCTGGTGGCAAAGCCAAGTGATATGCTATAGGTCCAATTTTTTCAAGAATTTCATACATCCCTATAAATCTCGGGTTAAGCTTCATTTTTCTGTCAAATTGCAACAACTTTTTCCAATGTTAGACTTTCAAGAAAACTTTTATCCCCATTTTGAAATTCAATATCTTTCTGTTTCAAATCGGCATACGATTTCTGTCGATTAAAGGAAACTTTTAGACAATCACAGATAACCCTGACTCTATTCATTGTTTCACGGATCAAATCGATACCAATGATTTTTCTTTCACTCAATTCAAACCAATACAATGGAGCTATACATTTCCATATATAAAGCCCCGTATGGTGCCATTTTAATACTCGATTGGTAGTTGTTATTATAAGCTAATGGTAAAGATGTCTCCCAACTATTTTCAAACTCAATAATACAACATCGCATCTTATCTTTGAGAATCTGAATTACTCAGTCAAACTATTTGTAACACCCCGAACCCGAGACCATCGCCAGTGTCGGACACGAGGGGTTAACAAGCCAAGTTCACTTGTTTTGCCCATCCATTTGACATTTCCAGTCAGGCTGGAAAACTGCGTTACTGTCGCCTTAAAAATCATATCTCGAGTTTCAAAACTCGGAAACTGGTTTCGTAAATTTTCCCTGAATGTAGACTCATATATCCATCCATGGATTTATTTCTAGAATTTTTGGTCGGGCCAATTGGTACATTTTATTAGTTAAAGTCACCCATGTTACAGGGATCGACTGCTCTGACCTTTGCATGGTATAACTTGAATATCTCTCTGTACAGGGCTTTAATGCTGGTGTCGTTTGTTTCTAATGAAACTAGACTCAAAATGGAATCTGTACATATAAGGTATGTCTCATAATTATTTTTGTATAATTTATAGTAAATTTTTAAAGTTGCGACAGGGAACCCAGAAACCATTCTGGCCCTGTCTCACAATAGCTTTAATATCTCTTAACATGTAACTTCTATGACCATTTCGTTTCTTCCATATGAAAATAGACTCATCAAGGTTCATTTACATAGCTTATTCACTATTTAATTCCATTCCTACGAATTTTGGTGATTTTTCACATTCACGTCACTGCAGCTGGCAGCATCTGTTTTTAAGGTAGGTCTTACCTATTTGGTAGTCTCCATGAACCAACTAGTCTTGCCATACATAGGTTCATATATGATCATTTTAACCATGCCAATGGCTGATCATATGACCAACATTCCCATTTCAAGCCATAGCCACATCATGACACCAAATATATACATACAAACCACAATTAGTCTAAGTCGATACTTCACTTTTACGAGCCATTTTCGCATGGCCGTACATATATACATCACAACATATTCAACCAACAGGGGTAGTCCTATACATGCCATTTCAAAGTTCAACCAAAATTTATACCAAAATAGAGGCGTGGATAGTGTGGATGACTTCGACTTTATTGATCCCGAATCCGATTGCTATCGGCGAAATCTATAAAACAGAGAGCCAAAGTAGCAGGGTAAGCATTTTTTATGCTTAGTAAGTCTCAAGGAATATAATCAGCTCTAATTACAGCAATACATTCACATAGCCAAATGCATCATTTCATTAATACACATTCTTACTTCACACTTCATCATTATATACTTTCACAAAGTATCAATCAATTCAATAACTGAAATTTATTAGTCGATTGAGCGAATGTTGCTCAAACATGTCGACTTTCAATGCACATATAACGTACCTTATCCTTTGGGCTTTTCGAGTGTACTAATTGAATTCATTACAGCAACCAACACTCACCTCCAGCCCAAGATTCTTGAATATAACCGGATATAATCACGTGCACAAATGCCTTGGTCTTAGCCGGATAGAATAACTTCGCACGAATGCCTTGGTCTTAACCGGATATAGCCACTAGCACAATTGCCTTGGTCTTAACCGGATATAATTTCCAGCATAATTATCTTTGGGCTTAGCCGGATATCATTCAATTTCTCATGTACACATACATCAATAATCATTGGACATACATATTTCATTTTCATTACTAAGGCTCAAAACGCAAATATAATCACAAGCATATTCGCCGCCGGGACTTAGCCGGGTAGAATTCAAATGCTCATACATACATAATCAATAATCAATACACATCCATACTTTATTTCACATAATTCAAGTAGGGTCACTTCTTGAGGACTTACCTCGGATGTTGTCGAACGGCTTTTTCGGCTATTCAATCACCTTTTCCTTCCCCTTGTCCAATTGTGGCCCTCTTAGCTCTTGAGCTAATTCAAACAAATTCAATTTATTAAAACCTCATTGTGCTTGCTTATGGCCGAATATGACAAGGAGTTTAAATGGTCATATGGCCACTCTTTAGCTTGAATACACAATGGTCATGCACATTTTATACTACATCAAGCAATTCAATACAATTTATTTGAGCATCAAGGAAAAGCTAAGGCCTTCAATAGGCTACCCAAGGCCGAATATTCATGTACATGTTGAGGTCAATTTTGCACTTAATACCTCACAAAAACAGCATGCATTTTACTAGTTAATGCTTTGCACATTGTGGCCCAAAACTTATAATATAGCATCTAGCACTTATATGTGTGCTAGGTCAATTGTGCTTGCAATTTCACAAGCATTCTTCCACATCTTCTTCTTTAAACCAATATATTCATCACTTACTTCATAGCCAAAACATCATGTGCAAACATATATATACAATATGAGCATGGCGAATTTCAAGGTGTCCATAGCCATCCAAAATACAAATTTTAACTAACATGCAAGAAGCATGAACCATGCTCATGAATGCATCATAGCCGAATATGACAATCATGCTCCATTCAACTTCAATTATGGTTAAACACAAAAAGAAAACTCAAAATCTTACTCAAGAGTAGACAATCCATCATTGCATGCATCATCATCAAGCTTCACACTTAGCATGCAATGGCTTTATCACCATAACAACTTTGGCCAAATACCATTTCCATGGTATAACAAGGATTTGAGCCATGGCTAACATGCACATCAAATTAGCAACCAAACCATGCATGAAACTCCCAACACAACCTCATACATACCTTAATCTTGATGCAAACTTAGCCAAATCTCCTTCTAGATCTCTTCTAAACAAAGGAAATGAAGCAAAAATCCTTCTTCCTCTTAGTATTTTCGGCCAAAAAGGGAGAGAGCAAGCATGAACAAATTTTTTTGTTTTCTCTTCTTGGTTGCACGGCAATGGGGGGATGCTACTCTCTCACACACATTTTTTTTTTCTTTTCTCACCCATGCTTAGTTGTTTATTATTTCTAACATCATCCATTAGTAAAACATGTTGGGAACATGTTCCCTTGCCCATAACCTTGTCATGGCGGCCACTCCTCCTTAGGAAGGGATTATTTGACATGCAACTCCACCTTTTTGTTAACATGTACTAACAAGCCATTTAAAATTAGCCTATCATATTTCACCATGTTTCACTTTGATCCCTATTTAATACTTTCTCATACAAATGGGTAAAATTAGAGAATGAAATTTCCACATATGCATGCACACACATAGTATGCATAGAATATAACAATTAATTATTTTTATGACTCGGTTTAGTGGTCCCGAAACCACATTCCGGCTAGGGTCTATTTTGGGCTGTCACACTATTCATCTGTTTAGGGATGAAAAGCAGTACTAAAATTTAATTTCGTACCCAAAACTTCATGTACCTTGCCCCAAAATCTAGAAGTAAATCTCGAACTACGATCAGAAATAATAGATACTGGCACACCGTGTAATCGTACGATTTTAAAGATATACAACTTAGCTAATCTTTCGAGTGAATAATTTGTTATGACTAGAATAAATTGCACAGATTTTGTCACTCTATCAACAACAACCTAGATGACATCTTTCTTTTTCAGAGTCAATGGTAATCCTGATACAAAATCCATTATGACTCGTTCCCATTTTAACTCAGGAATCATTATAAGCTATAATAAACCTAATAGAACTTGATGCTCGGCTTTCACTTGTTGACATACCAGACATTTTGTCACAAAATCATATATTTCACATTTCATACGTAGCCACCAGTACATCTATTTCAAATAATTATACATTTTCATACTATCAGGATAAATCAAATATACACTATTGTGATCTTTGTACAAAATGTCCCGCCTTAATGCTATATCATTCGAAACATAAAAATGACCCTTGAAATACAATTTACTACCATCACCGATACTGAACTCAATAGTCTGACCATTTTAACCAATTATCACTTCAATTTCAACTCCGAATCATTTTTCTGTAACCCACAAATTTGTTGAAGAAAAATCAGTCTAACTTTCAATTTAGCCAAAATAGAACCATCACATTCCAGAGTTAATTAAGTATTCAAGATATTCAGGGCAAATAAATACTTCCAGTTCAAAGCATCTCCAACCACATTCACTTTTCTAGGATGATAGTCCATAATCAAATCCTAGTCTTTCAACAATTCAAGCCACCTACGCTGTCTCAAATTCAATTCTTTTAGAGTCATCAAGTATTTTAGGCTTTTATGATCAATGTAAATATGATAGTTTCTACCGTATAGGTAGTGTTGCCAAATCTTTAAAGCAAGCACGACTGCAAATAACTCAAAGTCATGTGTCAGATAATTTCTTTCGTTTGATTTCAACTGATGAGGGGCATAAGTTATCACTTTGCCATCTTTTTGACCGCCTCCAGACGTACTAACGTCTAGAGTGTAAATCTTTCAACCAAATATTATCGTCAGGAGGTTTTTGCTAGTCTATAGGCTAGGTTGTAATATAGATTTATGCAACAAAGTATTGGAGTACTCTGACGATTGTACCCAAGGGATGCGAAACTAAACTAATTCTAACTTCAACGTTAATAGATTTAATTAGTAATTTAATTAAACAATATTACAATAAATCTTAGGGTGGTGAAAATTCATACTTTAGAAAAATAAAGACATAAAAGTATTTTTTAGATTTTACCAATTCTAAGGACAAAAGACTAACTCGCTTCGGTGGCTGTAACTAATTATTATTTCGGTGAAAATTCATACTTTAGAAAAATAAAGACATAAAACTAACTTGTAGATTTTACCAATTCTAAGGACGGAAGATTAACTCGCTTTCGTGGCTTTAACTAATTCTTATTTCGGGTTCTATTCAATCAATTAGCCATTAACCTAGTAGGATCTCTCGATCTTCCACTAAACTAATGATTTGGCAAGAACTACTTATCTCTTAACCTCATAGTCCAAGCCGGATTGGGGTAAGGTGTTTATATATAGGCATATATAAATTTTGGGTTCATTCCCACCTAAATGAATTTTTAGGGTTGTTAGGCTTAGGGGTTCAAGTTCTTCCTATCCCAACCACCTGATTCGCTAAAAAACCCTACATTGAAGTTAATTGCTCCAACATCCACTCTTTAATCTCCCATAAAAGGAATAGTTCCTCATGGATCTAGTAAACAACATAAACTTGCTTAAAAAGATGAACATGAATAATAAATCAATAATAGAGTTTAAGAAGAATCCTAATATATATTGATAAGCATTCGAACACAATCTACAAAGAGTTGATGAATCCCCAAATCAAATTCTCTTAGGAATGAAATAAAAGTGAAAGTAAATTACAACGATAAAAGAAACCTAAGTATAAAATAAACTAAAGAAAATTGAAAACTAAAACTAAATGAAGTCGTAAAGTAAAACTTGAATCAAAACTGATTATGAAGTGTTCAGAGATGTCCATTTATAGTCTTAGGGTTAGCCTTCGTCCATTGAATTAAAGTTTGTTGTGTAGACCAAAATACCCTTGGCTCAATAATTCCCCTCGTCAAGGCGGTGCCGCAACACCCTTTGGTCAATGTCTCGACACTGATGGCAGTTTTGAGCCAAGATTTGATTTTAGGGCTGTGCCGCGACACTGAAGATAGTTTACCTCTTTTGAATGCTCTACTCACTATGTCGTGACATCGATATTTCGTGTTGCAACATTGTGGCTAGTTTCGTGGTCCTATACCTTCGAATGTTGTCCTGCACACTCACCGGATATGTTAGCTTTGCTTTAGGCTTATTCTCTCCCCTATGGTTTTATAGATGGGTAAGATTACACTTTTTATTATTTACTACATAAAGATGAAAACTAATGAAAAATGTCATTAAATTTCTTTCATACGAGCTCTTTAAGTATGAAAAAAGGTTTAATCTGCTACAACAAATTGCGACAAATCAAACTCCCCTACACTTAAGTCATTGCTTGTCCTCAAGCAAGAAAACATAAAAACGAAAAAATATAAAAGACGACCCTTGAGCATGTATGATACAAAGATGAGTTTTGGAACATCGTAACTAGGAATAATCATAAATACACTTAATTCTATCATGATATGTAAATGACTTACCATTCTTGACCTCAAACATCTAAGTTCAGTATATTACAAAGTATATAAGCAACAAGGTCCTCAAGCATATTGATCCTTCAATAACTTATACAAGTAATTTGATTATCCTAGTAGAATACAAATAGTTTTTATGCAATTACTCAATACAATGTCCATTCACGAATCGATTTACCTAAGTCACATAGGACTTTTCGACTGGTAACGTTCTGAGGCTTAAGGTTGGTATGGAATTCCAAAACAAAGAGCATCAAATATAGTTTCAGTAGGGTGAGCAAAACTCTATTCGACTAAAAAAATGAAATAAATTTGAATTTCGAGTTAAACAAATCGAGTTATTTGAGTTAATCGAGTTATTCAAGTTAACTTGAAGTTTTTTCGAATTTTGAGTTCGAACCAAATTTAGTTTTCGAATTCAAATAATTTGAATAAACTGAATACCAAAATATAATATTTTATATTTTTACCCTAAACCCCCAAATCTTTTTACTTTCCTTCCAAAACTTTTACTCCTTTCCACTTCCCCCCAAAACATTTACTCTCATCCCACCCCCTATCTACCACAAACCCATTTTCCCCCTAATTTTTTTCAATATTTTTGTCTCAAAATTTTACTCCCCTCATTTACTTTCTCCCCCAAAATTTTACTGTCCCAACCCTCAAAACTTTTTATTTTCCCTAAACTTTTACTTCTCACCCTTTACCCCCAAATAAAAAATCATCCAACAAAATCTTTAAACATAAATAGTAATAATTTTATTTATATCTACTATTTATATTATTAAATTAAATTTCACATTTTCTACTATTTATATTATTGAATTGTTTAAGACGCATAAAATATTCAAGTTAAAATTTTATGTTGGTGTCAATTTCACATTTTATCTTTAAGATAACTTTTATTAAAAATCACATTTTTTAATTTTAATATATTTTTAATTTCAAAATACATAATGACAAGAATTAGAAGATAATTGAAGTAACTAAGTAATAAAAAAAATTAACCCGTATATAAAAGATAAATACAATATAAGGGGATGAAATTTAATAATAAATTTGATTATGGTGGGTGACAGTGGTTACAAGGACCCAGAGTCAGTTTTTTATTTAACTCGAACAAATATATTCGATTCAAATTCCATCTCACTTGACTCAATTCGAGAAAATTTCAAATTAAGTTAGGATGATAAAATAGGATTCGTCAACTCAAAATTTTTTCATTCGATTCGGTTCAATCGAACGCCCACCCCTAGTTTCAAGCATGAAAGTAGTTTGGCATATCGTGTTGTCCCCTATTCTCCCCTTTAATGACCCTTTTCCCGCTCACCGCCTTATTTCTCATTCTCTCACCTTCATTATTTCTCCATGTAGAAAGTCACAACATGATAAAGTAACTATGGTCTGCTTACGAGTTTTTGTGCACTAATGTTTGAGTTTTCTTATTTTGTGACATTATTTTTGAGTCACTTTTGAATTTTACATGTCTAACTCACAATGCTTTTTCATTACTCAAGTACTTTTTCTACTCGTTTTGACTTTTTTTCTGTATTTTTCTTTTTGTTTTGCACATCTTCGCTAGACCTATAATCACTATATCATGCTTCTCCTTCCTATTTTACTCTAATTTTACAAAACCACCATATTGTCTCTACCTATACCTCAATACATATGATTAGACGACTAAAAAAATGGGTAAGTACAAATTCACATTTTGCCTCAGGTTTTGCATGAAGACTCATCAAGAAGAGTTTTCTGGCTCAAAAAATAGGTACAAAGGATTGATGAATAAGGTTGGCTTTTTGGCTCTGGGTTAAAACAAACAATGCCTTAGGTCATCCCTAGGCATCTCAATATTCACAAGTTTAGTCAATTAAGCGATCACAATTCTAATCATTTATTATTCATACTAGCATGCTCATTTCCCTATATTCTATTTGTCATTTGGTGTATTCAATTACTCAATGGCTATTTATAGTGTAATATGTAGCACTTAACATTCTAATAATTGAAAATTTAAAATTATTCATAATCATGCCAAATTTAGAGTAAATAAAATCAACCTATATACATGTTCCTAATCAATCACTTGTATTTCTACAAGCTCAAGCAGATTTTTGACAAGAAATAAATAAAAATATAAACATCTTAAAAATCAAAATAACAGTCCAAAAAATTAAAACATCAATTTCTTCAGTTTCCCCCAATACTTTATATAGCAAATTGTCCCTAATGTCCAATGCTAATAAATAAGGAATGAAGTTACTTGATCGTGATATTACTCTAGTCTTTTTGTGGGTGCTTCCTTCATCCTTTGCTTCAAGCTCATGAATGAGAATTAGGTGCTTTCTTCATGTTGACGTAGAAATTTTATATTATTTTTGAAGAGGTTAGGTTTCAACTCTTCCATTCCCCTCTTGTAATCCTCGTTTCCTTCTCTCTTCGATTTTTTTTTTTTTGAGGAGGATGACAAATCGCTTGTATGTCCTATCCCCTAGTACTTTATTCGGAGGGCTCATTCATTTTTCCATTGGTTACAGAGGGACTCCTACTTCCTTACATAAATCTATTATTAAGTCTGGAAATAATGTTCCCTTGGTTTGATCCCACACGTATTCAAGCATACTATGTGTAACACCCCGAACCCGTGACCGTTACCGGAGTTGAACACGAGGTGTTACCGGGCTTACTTCACTTATTTCCCCCTTTATTTATTAATTTTTTTTTCTGTTCCAGGCAGGCTAGCTAACTGCGTCACTGTCACCTTCAAAATCATATCTCGAGTTCCAGAACTCAAAAACCAGTTCTGTAAATTTTTCCTAAAACTAGACTCATAATTCCATCTACACATTTTTTTCTAGAATTTTTGGTCTAGCCAATTAATACAGTTTATTAGTTAAAGTTTCCCCTATTTCAGGGTTCGACTACACTGACATTTTCATATTTCGACTTGGATATCTTCCTGTACAGGGCTCCAACACTTATGCCGTTTGTTTCTAAAGAAACTAGACTCACAAAGAAATCTGTACATATAGAGCATAACTTCTAATTCTCTCTGGTTAATTTATAATGAATTTTCAAAGTCGGAATAGGGGGTCCAGAAACCGTTCTGGCCCCGTTTCGCGAAAACATGGATATCTCTTAAAATCCGGCTCATGTGACCGTTTCGTTTCTTTCATATGAAAGTAGATTCATCAAGGTTAAATTACATAATTTATTCATTATTTTATTCCATTTCTACTATTTTTAGTGATTTTTCAATCTCACATCACTGCTGCTGTCTGCAGCTGTTACTAGAGTGAACTATGCCTATTTCATGATTTTTCATTGGTCTAACTAGAAATTCATCATACATGTCACAAATTATGACCGTGACTAGCCATACCAAAGGCTAATCATCACCAAGCATCTCCACACTACACTATAACCATGTCAGGAGTATAACACCGAAATAATCAGCCATGGCATATGGCCTAATGATCAATTAAACCTCAACTATTTCGCAACCAAAACCGAATTCACTAAGACTTATAACTAAGTACCACAAGGCCGAATTGACTTAATGTTTATGCCATTTTCGCATGGCTTAAAGTTTACAATACCCAAGTTCAACAAAACATAAGAGCCTATACATGCCGAAATGTTCCCCTAGTTCAACTAAGAAGACAATACCAAAAGGTTGCTAGCCGGTGTGATGACTTCGATGACGGTCCCGAGCACGCAAAAAGACGAGTCCAAGAAACCTAAAATAGGTAACAAGCAACCACCGAATGAGTATATAACTCAGTAAGTCATAAGCATTCCACAACCATCCATTAACAAAATTATCACAAAATGAAACAATGAAACGAGGCTAAGTACTCCATCCATACCGAACTATACCATAGTTCCTTGGACCTTTCGGTTCAATCTCATACCAATTCACCCAATGACATTTCATATACTATTCAATAGGGTAATTGAGGCATTTCCATACATCATCTCATTTCCGCAACAATCATGCAAACAAATGAACTTTCATCTATTCCACGATACCTTATTTACGTGACTGCAATTGTAATCATCACATAGATTTAAAACTTACCAAGCTCAACCCCGAGCATGAACATAGCGCCTATCTGCCATGAGCTCAAGGTACTTACTCTTTCCGCTGTCCATGATCAACTCGATAAAGTCACACCCTCCATATAAAATAATCGATCGAAGATATGTATTGAGTTCGCACACATAGTGCTTAATAATCGATCACGCACACTTAGTGCCATGTGATTTAAGCTCGCACACATAGTGCCATATAATTTAAGCTCGCACACTTAGTGCCAATCTCGTCACCATGCACACTTATTGCCCGCACACTTAGTGCCGAAACCAAACACTCTACACATTCACTACCTTTTTACATTCAACAATGTCATCATTCCATACACATACATTTTTATATACATTTCGTTTTATTGAACGTAATCGCATAAATATCATGCTCATTTAAATCGACATCAAACATGTGCTTAATGACTTACCTTGTGTTAGGTAAAACAGTTCCAACTCGGCTACTCGATGTTCTTCCCTTTGCTTTTGCTTGATTCGCCTCCTCTAACTTCTTGAGCTTAATCAATAAATTAACTAGTTTAACCGTCTTGCTAAATATTTATATCAAAATATTAATGATTTTATAGCATAGGAGACACATGGCAAATTTATATCTTTCTACCTTATGCTTTTGAGCTATTCGGCTAATAACCTTATGCAATCACCATACTATCAATAATTCGATCACACATGCATATGCATACTTGGGCATTCAGCAATCACCTTTGCTAATTTTAAACTCAACATCACATAAGCTCCCAAGTGATGGCCGAATATGTATATCTATACTATCACCTATAATTCATCTAATCACAAAATTTTATCTCATGAACATTTGACCCATTTTTACCCCATATGGCCGAATGCTTCATTCATTACCCAACTAGCCATTCAACAATTTTCAACCTCATTACCACCCTTTTATGTCTAATTGTCTAAATAAGATCATCAACATGCCTAACTATAGCCGAATGTGCAACATTAATCTAGCATTCCCATTGCATTTAACACTTAACATTTACCACATCTAGGCCGACTTTGCTAGCACACAAGCCTTTGGCCGAATGTCCTTAACCTCTAGTCACCCAAAATTTCTTTGTTCTTTAAAATTCATCCAAGACCACATTCGGCACCTCCAACTAATAATTTAGATACTCTCAAGCTCATTCACAAGTACTATTATATATCACATTAAGCATTAATCATTTTGCAACATGAATTCTATAGCATGGCCGAATACTCATGCACATACACACATAACAACAAGAACTCAATGACACAAAAATCTCCTTTTATTAAACATTCGAACTCACTCATCTTCATGCTTTCATCACAACAACATCAAAACACTAACCAAGAAAGACAACATCCATGGCCGAAATTTAACTCACCTAAACAACCTAGTTTCAATCCAATATTCAAGGAAAATTTGAACCAATCCTCCAAATTATGCATGCATTTTCAAGAGTGGCATAAAACATACCTTCTTGTATCAAAACACCTTAGCCGAATTTCAACCAAAGTTTTTCTTCTTTCTTTCTTCTAGTTTCGGCAATGGAGAAGTGAGGATGAACACTTTGGTTTTTCCTCCCACTTCTCCTTAGTTTATTTCCTTTATTCCCATCATTTCTTTAGTTGAAATTTAAAATTATTATAAAATGCCCATAATATGCCTAAATGCTCACCATGGCCGGCCACTATAAAAGAATTGGGCAATTTGACATGCAAGTCCACCCTTATGTTAACATGCATTAATGAACCATTTAAAATTAGCCTATCATATTTCACTATGTCTCATATTGATCCCTATTTAATAATTTCTCATGCAATTGGAAAAATTAGGGAATGAAACTTCCACATATGCATGTACACACATAATAAGCATAGAATATAACAATTAATTATTTTTATGACTCGGTTTTGTGGTCCCGAAGCCACTTTCCGACTAGGGTCATATTAGGCTGTCACACTATGATAAATCCAAGTACCTATATGTTTCTTCTATAGTATTGCGTACACTAGAGTAGCTTGTAAAGGAGTGATATTGGAGATGCCTGATGTAGGCAGTAAGTATTCTTGAACAAATAAATTGCATCCAAATTTTTGGCATAGGAGTCTTCAATGCTTGATTGAATGTCGCTAGGAGGTTAGTGCCCATTTGATCTGTCCATTCCTTTCTTCCTTCAGTTAAGGACATTACTACCTCCTCCATGTCTATGTTCTTCAACTGGTGTAAATCAGTTTTGAAAAGGAAATCTCTATAATAGTATAGTGATCATAATATTGGCAAATACAGTGAAAAGTTTCTAAAACAACGATCTCTCTAATTGTAACATGTGCTAGCATATTGTTATATGGCCTCTCTTCCTCTTTCTCTCTCTCTTTTAATGCTAAAAAAAATTCCTACACAACTGGTATTACCGCTAGTTCTTTTGATGCTAGATAGAAGATAGTCCATTTGAGTTTAGTTACAATTTCCCATATTCTTTTGCAAGTTCTCATTAAAGGATCAAAACCTTGTTCTTCGACGAACATTTTGGGTTGTAGATGGAGTAGATATATGTCCATTTCTTCTATTTGAAACTCAACGGATGTTTTCATGATATCAAACAAAGTTGGGATTAATGAAATCACATTTGATTTGATGTGAATACTTACTTTGTTGTTGCTGGTTCACTTGTAATGCTGTTCTTGAAGATACATAACGAACTTTAATTACAATATCTGCAGGTTTTACAAATTTCATAGAAGGTTTTCATAGTTTAAGAATTTCTAGAAATAGATAAAAGTCAAGGGTTATACGTTAAAGTTTCTTTTTATAATGAATATATAATATGTTAACTGTTTGAATTCTACTAAAATACTTTTACAATTACGTCCTAAGTTAGTAAAGCCAAAATAGCAGGTTACATAGGGGTGTCGCAACATCCCCATTCATTGTCGTGAAGTCAAGGGAAGTGTACTTATCGAATTTGGTAGGAAATAATTTTAATCTTGAGTTGAACAAGAGTACCTTCTATCCTGGTAAGAAATCCCATTTTTTCATCATTGCATGTCAAAGTTTACTCCTTTCTTTATATAACTTTGCATTTTCATAGGCCATAAATAAGGATTTTTTTATTCTTATAATTGGAATAATCGCTCTTAATTGGCTAATTCGGGGTCTAAGTCCAATTCCTCTATTTCTCAATACACTTTCTTTTCAAATTCAATTGGCAAATGGCAATTTTTCTAATACACAAGCTTGTAAGGGGACATGCCTCAGGGAGTTTTATATGCCATTTTGTACGCCTATAATGCGTCATCCAATTTGAGTGCCCGATCTTTTCTGTTCTGATTGACTACTTTTCCAGTAATTATTTGACTTATCGATTAGACACCTTAACTTGTCCATTAGCTTCAGGATGTTGTGCTATCATTAGTTGGTGCCTCACACTGTATTTGGCTAAGGCTGTTTCAAATTTTTTGTTGCAAAAGTAAGATCTTTCATCACTCACAAGAGTGCGAGGTGTTACAAATCTTGTAAAAATGTTCTTCCTAAAAAATTTGACCACTAACCTCGTATCATTTATGGGCAGAGCTGTTGCCTCAACCTTTAGAGACATAGTTTACAACTAACAAGATCTATTGATTCCCGAGGGAACTTGGAAAAGATCATATACTTTTCCTTGTCTGAGCCATTTCATCCCTTTCGGATATACTTCCGATCCGTTGGCATATTTCACATCCCTGTACAAATTCGTAAGCGTCTCTATTCATGGTGGGCCAATAGAACCTTGATTGTAATATCTTTTGAGTGATTCTTTTTCCTTAGCTACACACCTTTGGACTAGTTGATTAGCATATTGCTGAAAAACATATGGTTCCTCCTAGACATATTATTTCAATTCATGTATGATTCTCTTCTTTTGTTGCCATGATTCATTTATTAGAAAAACTCATTTAGCAACGAAATTCACATAATCAACGTACCATGGGATCTTGTTATGCTTATTACATTCCTGATTCATCCTTAAGAATTTTCCACTTCAGTTCCATTTTCTATTCTGGAAAGATGATTGGAAACACAAAAATTTATATACTTTTTCATATCTAACTTTACTTAAATTCATGCAAATCCAGTTAAATTCTTGTCGAAAAATAATTAAATATTATAAAATAATTAAAATGTGTTAAAAATATAAACATGGTGAATTTAGTTAATTTTATACTTAATTTTGATTAATTTTGACTATTTTCGACAGATTCGCACAAAGCACGAAAATTGGCTCGGCTGACATTGCTGAAAACACAAAACCGAGAAGCAATTTGAAGTTTTGAGGCACATTAATTTCTAGCCTAAGACGGTCCAAAAATGTGTATTAATTCATAATTTAATTAATTTTAATTTATTCCCCATTTAATTTGGGTTAAATAAATTATTTTTAATTAATTATGGAGAAAGAGTCCAGTTGAACCGCACTGGTTGAACCATATTGAGTGAACCGAACCAGCCACTAAATGGGCAGCCCAGAACCATCCATATGCTGACCCAAATCAGCATTTTAGCTGATTAAATATGTTTGCAAAAAGGCCCTTGAAGAACTATCAAATGCATTCAAACTCCTCATTTAATTGTGGCTTTATGAAACTGCCCCAAGCTTAAAATAGCAAAGTTGAAACTCTCAACTTTTCCATGTGTGTGGTCGGCCAAGGGAGGTTTCTTAGGCTGATTCTTTTTGCTATTTTTAGCTGTCATATTCAGCTATAAAAGCCACCCCTTGCTGATCCCTCATCCATCCCTCATTCCACAACATTCTCTCATTCCCTCTCTCACTTTTCTCTCATTTTTCCATCCCATTTCCCTCTTTTTCAAGTGCCAATTTCTTCTCCTGGGAAAGAGGCTCTCATCAGCCATTTTGGAGCTGCAATTAGGTGTTCATAAGCCACCTTGATAGCCGAGGGCAATGAAGAACGAAGAACGGAGCAACTAGTCAAGCCAAGGAGAAACACCGGATTTGCTTCTTGTTCCCTATCTATTTAAGTTTTGTTGTTGTTTTGATGAACATG
This sequence comes from Gossypium arboreum, assembly GCF_025698485.1. Lineage (NCBI taxonomy): Eukaryota > Viridiplantae > Streptophyta > Magnoliopsida > Malvales > Malvaceae > Gossypium > Gossypium arboreum. Next base: position 14,253,178 of record NC_069078.1, on the reverse strand, counting down.
CTTATGAATATTTATGCTATCGAAATGGTTATTTTAATCAATTTAGCTTAAATTATGTTTGTGTTGGGTTGATTATATTCTGCCTGCTTGAATTTTTAAAATGATGTTTATGTTGTTATAGGCCTCGGTAAGATGCTTGCTTAAGTAAAATCATGCTTAAGTTATTCTTGTTTTATGACTGTGAGGTAGCTAATGAATTAATTATTTAAACGGATTGCAATTGTAATTAATTGACATAGTACTTAATCAGTGCATATTTATTCTTCTAAGGTAGCTGAAGGTTAAATTAGCAATGTATCTGGCGATATTATTGCCTTGCATAACTTGCAAGATTATTGTGATTAAACCGTTTCAAGGTAGGGATGCCTTGTTACCTCACATAGTCTTTTATATGCTTACTAGATTAATTAATTGTTTGAATCGACACAGGGATATGCAAGAGATTATTTCAGTTTAATGAGTATGTATGTGCAATAACATGTTTGCTTACTAGAATCTGTTTAGTCAGTTGAATTGACATAGGGATATGTCAAGAGATGAATGGATTTTTGTTTGTAAGTTTGTTCATAAGTTAGCAAATTACCGGGTTGCTGTAAATTTATTCGTAATAGTGTAAACATGAGTTTAATAATTCTGAGTTCAGGACATATAATTAATCCAACACAAGTATGTTACCTTGATTAAATCTTATTTGAAATCGTGCATTAGAACTCCTTTTTTTTATTTTTAATTATTTACTTAGTTTTTTATATAGTTTTTGACCATCTTTTAAAACCAAATTATTTTTACCTCACTAAAGTGTTTTACAATTAATTTCATAAATAATTCTTTTTACAGTCCTTGTGGGTACGATAACTTGACATTTACTTGTCACTTTATTACTTGTTGCGATTGTGTACACTTGCACATTTTCGTTGTTCAAAGTTTTTGGCGCCGTTGCCGGGGATTGTTTTAAAAAAAAAGTCATTATTTGTGAATTTGTTAGTTTTACATTTTGGTTTATTTTTCTATTTAATTTTGAACTTAATTAATTTTTCTTTGATAATTTCAGGTGTTTATGAGTATTGACCAGATTATTGACTTACTCACTATAGACCCTGAGATAGAACGAACCTTTTGATAGCGAAGAAGAAAAGCGAACCAGAGAAGGACTGAAGGAATGAATTTCGAGAATATGAATCAAGGAAATGGAGTAAACCTTGCTCAAAATCCTATCCTTATTGTTGACGATAGGGATAGAGCCTTAAGACAATATGCTGTGCCAGTATTTAATGATCTTGATTCGGGCATTAGGAGACCCAAAATCGAGGCACAACAATTTGAGCTAAAGCCAGTCATGTTCCAGATGCTTCAGATGGTGGGCCAATTCAATGGAATGCCTACTGCAGATCCTCATCTTCACTTAAGACTATTTATGGAGGTGAGCGACTTTTTCAAATTAGCTAGAGTTCCCGAAGATGCATCGTGATTGAAGTTGTTCCCGTACTCACTAAGGGACAAAGCTCGAGCTTGGTTGAATTCATTGCCACCAAACTCAATTTGTACATGGCAAGAGTTAGCTGAAAAATTCCTCATAAAGTATTTCCCGCCAAGCAAGAACGCTAAGTTGAGGAACGAGATCACTGACTTCCAACAAATGGATAATGAGTCCTTGTATGAGGCATGGGAACTATACAAAGAACTATTATGGAAATGACCTCGCCATGGAATCCCACATTGCATCCAACTTGAGACATTTTATAATGGTCTCAATGCTCACACGAGGATGGTAGCGGATGCTTCTGCTAACGGTGCTCTCCTTTCTAAGTCTTATAATGAGGCTTACGAAATCATCGAGAGAATCACCAGTAATAATTATCAATGGCCAACCAATCGAGCCACATCAAGAAGACGAGTCGTTGGAATACATGAAGTGGATGCTCTCACTTCACTTGCATCTCAATTACCTTCAATCTCTTTAGTGCTTAAGAATATTACCACTAATGGGTCTAACAGTTTTGCAGCCTAACCACCTCACCAATTTGAGAGTATAGCCTATGTTTATTGTAGGGAAGAACATTTGTTCGAAGAATGTCCATCAAACCCCGAATCCATATACTACATGGGTAACTAGAACCAAAATCGAGGAAGGCAAGGACTGCAATCCAAATTCTATAACCCATCATGTCGAAACCACCTGAATTTTTCCTGGAGTAACTAAGGGGTTGGAACCAGTAACAACAATGCTCAACCTAGACCGACTCAGCCACTTAGTTTTTCCCAACAAGCTCAGAAACCAGCTCAGGCTGAATCATCCAATAGCTTAGAGAATTTATTAAAGGCATATATGGCATAAAACGAAGCCACTCTAAGGAATTTAAAGAATCAAGTGGGCCATGTAATGCCCCGTACCCGAGACCGTTGCCGGAGTCGAACACGAGGTGTTAATGGACTTAATTCATTTACTTACACAGTTCATTTTTAAATTTCCAGACAAGCTGGTTAACTACATCATAGTCATTTTAAAAATCATATCTCGAGTTTTGAAGCTCAAAAACCGATTCCGTAAATTTTTCCTAAAACTAGACTCATACATCTATCTTCAAACTTTTTTCTAGAATTTTTGGTCAGGCCAATTAGTACAGTTTATTAGTTAAAATCTCCCCTATTTCAGGGTTCGACTACTCTGAGATTCATGCATTACGACTTAGATATCTCCTTGTACAGGGCTTCAATACTTATTTCGTTTGTTTCTAAAGAAACTAAACTCGAAAAGGAATCTGTACATATAGGGCATGACTTCTAATTATCTCTGATTAATTTATAGTGAATTTCCAAAGTCAGAACAGGGGATCCAGAAATCGCTCTGGCCCTGTTTCACGAAAACTTAAACATCTCATAAAATACGGCTCATATGATCGTTTCGTTACTTTCATAAGAAAGTAGATTCATCAAGGTTCGATTACATAATTTATTCACTATTTAATTCCATTCCTACTATTTTTAGCGATTTTTCAAATCCACATCACTGCTGATGTCAGCATCTTTTTTTTAAGGTAAACTTTACCTATTTCATGGTTTTCCATGGATCAACTAGAATTTTGTCATACATAGCACCAACATGATCGTGATTAACCATTCCAATGGCTAATCGTTACCAAACATTTCCATACCACTCAATGAACAACATACAAAATGATTATAATGCTATGCTCAATATATATATAAGCCATTTTCGCATGGCTATCCAAATATATACATTACCAAAGGTACTTGACTAACAACAAAGGGCAGTCCTATACATGCCATTATCAGAGTTCAACTAAAAGAGTACCAAAAGGGCTTCGATAGTATGGATGACTTCGACTTTGAAAATCCCAAGTCCGATAGCTGACGAGCAAAATCTATAAAACAGAGAATCAAAGCAACGGAATAAGCATTTAATGTTTAGTAAGTTTGAGTAATGAAATTAGTTTTGACTAAAGTATAACATTCATATGGCTAAATGAATAACTTCATATATGCACATTCTCATAATCATACTTACTTCACGCTTCAATCAACATATTCATACACAAGGTATCAAACCTAACTAAAGGCCGAAAGTTCGTTAATCAATTGAACGAATACTATTTAAAACGAATCGACTTTTCCGATGCATATACGAAACATACCTTATCGTTTGGATTTTATGAGCGTATTAATTGAAATTATTACAGCAAGATCGCTCACTTCCAAACCCAAGTATCTTCGGGATTTAGCCGGATATAACAACTCGCACAAATGCCTTCGGGTCTTAGCTCGGATATAGCAACTCGCACAAATGCCTTCGGGTCTTAGCCCGGATATAATCACTAGCATAAATGCCTTCGGGACATAGCCCGGATATAGCAACTAGCACGAATGCCTTCGGATCTTAGTCCGGTTATCATCCGAATAATCATGCACATATGTCCACAAATCATAACACATCTTTATTTCGTTTTCACTACTAGAACTCAGACACAAGGCACTTATCTACCATTACCATTTTCGGCTCAATAACCACATACAAAGAGCATGGTTTTGATTCGCTATATAACATGATCTAATCGAATCATAAACTAAGTTCTATTACTCGAAAACTTACCTCGAATGTTGTCGAACGATTTCAACGGCTATTCGATCACCTTTTCCTTTCCTTTATCGGATTTAGTTCCCCTTTGCTCTTGAGCTTAATTTAACAAATAAATTGATTTAATCATTTTGAACATCAAAGAGAAATTCAAGGTACTTAGCCCATATATATTAGGCATTAGAGTCATATATGTATGAAATCATGAATCAAATTTAACATATTAGCCAATATTCTCCTTTAGCCGATTTTCTAAGTCAAGTAAAGCCATCAATATGCTTACCTATAGCCGAACGTACAACATCAATCTATGTATTCATTCATGTGGCCGAATATGCATGTCTATGTTGAGGCCGATTATATACTTAATACATTCTACAAATATGGTTACTTGTATTGACTAAATACCATTTTGTTTCAAGTTCAAAACTCGGCTAATACATATATATACACTAGTAATCAAATACTAACATTTGCACTTCACCTTAATAGCTAGCTTAGCAAACCTTAATTTAACATATAATTGTTCATAACACAATTAAAGCATCATCTCCATTCCATCAATTCAAAACACATACATTACTCAATAATATTCAAAATCATATTCGGCCTTAGTACACACTTGTTAGCCGATTTTTCTCCATTTAGCAACTAATGCACATATGTGCTCATTTACTAAACTCTACTTCACCTAACTACCATTTCTCATCCAAATAATATGAACAACATTTACTCATGACATCAAGCATTCTTTAATTCGGCTATTACTAGTATAAGCTTTAACCATTCATATTTTTAGAAAGACCAAGTTCTTTCCTCAATACATTCATCATCAAAATTCAAGTAAAACAATCAAAATTCCGTCCTTTATAACCATAGCCGAAGGCTCCATTCACCCATCATTAGTGAAAATTTTAGCATGGGCTAAGCAAGAACCATGATAATTTACCTAAAACAAGTAAACATTTCACAAATTTAACACAATATACTAACCTCCCTAAGGATTCAAGTGACCAAATTCTTCCCTCCTTTGTTTCTTCTATTCGCCAAGTTGAACAACAAAGAGAGAACTTTGTTTTCATCACCAATTTCCTTTTCATTACTTTATTACTAACCTTTTATTTTATTATTTCTAACATAAAACACTAACACAAAATGTTTATAATAGGCTTTAACCCATAGCATGGCCGGCCACCATCTTGGTTTTTGTTTAATTTGACATGCAAGTACAATTATTTGCAACATGCATAAATAGGCCACTTTACATTTGCCTAGCACATTTCTAAATTTTCTCACATAAGTCCTATTTAATAAAATTCACTTACAATTAACAAAATTCAAACATGAAGTTTTCACACATGCATATATACATATAATAAGCATCAAATATGACGGTCAATTATTTTTATGACTCGGTTTAGTGGTCCCGAAACCACTTTCTGACTAGGGTCAATTTAGGGCTATCACAGGCCAGCTTGCTACTGAACTCAGGAACCGACCACAAGGTACTTTACCTAGTGATACGGAGAATCCAAGAAATCTGGGGAAGGAACATTGCAAAGCGTTAACATTGAGGAGCGAAAAGACAGTAGAGCCCAACACTATCGAAGTTGAAAAGGGGCTAGCTGATGCTCAAGACTTAGAGAAAGTTCAATCAAGTGTTGAAATTCTAGTTTCACAAGAACCAGAATTTGCAAAATCTGACAAGGTAATTTTAGAACCAGCTAATTCTGATCAACTAACAACTCCGTTAGATGCAGAATTGCCTCAAAAAATGAATGAACCAGTTCCAGTAAAGAGACCACCACCACCCTACCCTCAAAGACTTCAGAAGCAGAAACAGGAAACTCAATTCAAGAAATTCCTAGACGTACTCAAGCAACTTCACATCAAAATCCCGTTGGTTGAAGCACTTGAACAAATGCCGAACTACATCAAGTTCATGAAGGATATCATATCCAAAAAATGAAGACTTGGAGAATTTGAGATAGTAGCTCTGATAAAAGAATGCATCGCATATCTTCAAGACAAACTACCCCCAAAGCTGAAGGATCCTGGATGTTTTACCATACCTTGCAACATTGGAGCAACATATTGTGGTAAGGCACTATGTGACTTGGGTGCAAGTATAAACTTGATGCCTATGCCAATATTTAGAAAGTTGGGGATAGGGGAAGTTAGACCTACTACAGTCACACTTCAACTAGCAGATTGATCCTTAGCACATCCAGAAGGAAAAATCGAGGATGTATTGGTACGTGTAGATAAAATTATCTTCCCTACTGAATTTGTTATCCTAGACTTTGAAGCAGACAAAGAAGTGCCAATTATCTTAGGAAGATCGTTCTTAGCAACCGGAAGGACCCTTATTGATGTGCAGAAGGGCGAGCTTACGATGCGTGTTCAAGATGATTAGGTAACATTTAATGTTTTTAAGTCTATGCGATTTTCTAACACAATTGATGATTGCTCTACAGTATCTAATTTAGAGGATTTAATAGTGGAAAAGGAGCTCAACTATGTTGAGGATTCGTTAAATCAAATTTTGACATTAGATCCTCCAAATGATGAAGAGGAGGATGAATACTTAGCTTTGTTAGAAGCTAATCAAAGGGGATTTAATCTGCAATCCCGTTTTGAATATTTGAAGTTAGAAAAGAGGGATTATGCCCAACCAAACCACCTAAATTAGAACTCAAGGTATTACCTTCACATTTAAAATACGTTTATTTAGGTAACGCTTCGACTTTGCCTGTGATTGTTTCAGCAGAATTAACTACTGAGCAAGAAGAGAAACTCATCTCGGTGTTGAAACAATTTAAGAAGGCTATCAGATGAACCATAGTCGATATCCACGGTATTAGTCCATCTATATGCATGCACAAGATTATCCTGGAAGATGGTGAAAAAGGGATGATTGATGGACAACGAAGACTAAACCCCATCATGAAGGACGTGGTGAAAAAGGAGATTATGAAGTGGTTAGATGCGAGTATCATTTATCCCATCTTAGACAGTTCGTGGGTAAGTCTGGTCCAATGCATGCCAAAGAAGGGAGGTATCACAGTCGTAGAAAAAGAGAATAATGAGTTGATACCAACTAGAACAGTTACGGGATGGAGAATTTGCATTGATTACCGGAGGCTGAACAAGGCAACTAGGAAAGATCACTTTCCTTTGCCGTTCTTGGACCAGATGCTAGATAGACTCGCGGAGTGAAACTATTACTATTTTCTCGATGGATACTCGGAAGATCAACACAAGACAACGTTCACCTGCTCGTACAATACATTTGCATTTAGACGAATGCCATTTGGTTTATGTAATGCACCTACTACATTTCAAAGATGTATGATGTCTATTTTTAATAACATGGTTGAGAAGTACTTGGAAGTTTTTATGGATGACTTTTCAGTATTCGGAGATACTTACGATGATTGCTTAGCCAATCTAGATAAGGTACTAAGACAATGCAAAGAAATGAACCTCGTACTTAACTGGGAGAAATGCCATTTCATGGTACGAGAAGGAATTGTTCTAGGGCATCGGATAACGAGACATGGAATCGAGGTAGACAAAACAAAGGTAGATGTTATTGAGAAGCTCCCACCTCCAACATCTGTAAAGGGTGTTAGGAGCTTTTTGGGCCACGTCGGTTTCTATCGAAGATTTATCAAGGACTTCTCCAAAATTGGTAAACCCTTATGCAGATTATTGGAGAAGGACACAATGTTCAAGTTTGATGAGGAATGCTTAAAGGCGTTCAAAGATTTAAAGAGTCAGTTAGTTACGGTACCCATAATCGTCACACCAGATTGGGATTTTCCATTTGAATTAATGTGTGACGCAAGCAACTTCGCGATAGGAGCAGTCATGGGCCAGTGAAAGAACAAAGTTTTTCATCCCATCTACTATACAAGTCGGACTCTTACAGGAGCTCAACTGAACTATATGGTAACAGAAAAAAGAGTTACTTGCTATTATATTTGCTTTTAACAAGTTTCAATCTTATCTTGTAGGTACCAAAGTAACTGTTTATACGGACCACTTGACAATTAAGTACTTACTTGCCAAGAAAGATGCTAAGCCGAGACTGATCCGATGGGTACTTCTACTTCAAGAGTTCAATCTAGAAATTCAAGATCGAAAGGGAGTAGAAAATCATGTCGCATATCACTTGTCCAGATTGGAGCCGCAAGAAGGGTATTATACCAATTCAGGAAACATTTCCAGATGAACACATACTGAAGGTAAGTCATGTCCATAATACCCTTCGGTTTGTTGATATTGCTAACTATTTAACTTGTGGTTTGATGCCAATTGATAAGACTTATCAACAAAGGAGAAAGTTTCTTCACGATGTGAAGTACTATTTCTGGGAAGAGCCATATTTATTTAAAAGGTGTACAGATCAGATGATTAGGAGATGCATGGCAGAAGATGAAGTACAAAATATTTCATACCATTGTCACTCAACTCCGAGTGGGGGACACTTCAGAGGTACTCGTATGGCGGCCAAAGTATTACAAGCCAAATTCTTTTGGCCAACACTATTCAAGGATGCATATGCGTACGTAAAGAGCTGTGACCGATGTCAAAGGGTCAGAAATGTCACCAACAAAAATGAGATGCCGCGAACAAACATCATTGAGGTGGAATTGTTCGATGTATAGGGTATTAACTTTCTTGGTCCTTTCCCTCCGTCTTTTGGTCACAAGTATATAATGGTATCAGTAGACTATGTGTCCAAATGGGTTGAGGCTGAAGCTTATCCGAAAAACGATGCTAGGGTTGTAATTAAGTTCTTACAGAAACACGTGTTCACAAGGTTTGGAACCCCAAGAGCCATCATTAGTTGTAATATCCTGATTTTGGGCCTAGTCAGAATAGTGGTTTCGTGACCACAAAATCCGAGATATAAATAATTATTTTATGATTATTTTAAGGTCTATGATATTATTGCATGATTGTGTGAAAATTTCGTGAAGAAATTTTATGCATAAAGTGCTTAATTTGAAATTTGGGACTAAATTGAATAAATTGCAAAACTTGTGTTCTAGAAGTATTTTGCATAAAATTGAATTAGATTATTAATTAGAGGTCCTTAAAGAGTAATTTTACCAATTTCTAAGTCTATGGACAAAATTGGACATGGATGGAATTTTGGAAAGTTTAGTAGTAAGGGCATTTTGGTCATTTAGGGTAAAATGAATTAAAATACAAAATTAAAGCCAATTTTGCTCATCTTCAACCCCATGGCCGAATATAGCAAGGAGAAACCATGGCTAGGGTTTTCAAGCTTCCAAGCTCGATTGTAAGTCCGTTCTACCCTCGCTTTTAATGATTTTTACGTTTTGGAGTCCCGTAGCTCGATTTAGCTTATGCTAGCAATAATTTAACCTAGGTTTATATTTGGAAAAATACCCATAGGTGAAATTTGTGTATTTTGGTGTTTTATGATAGAATATGAGGTTTTAAATTATGTTAGACAACTTGTGCTACTCGGTTTTAAGTGAAAACGAGCAAAAGGGCTTAATCGGTAAAAATACCTAATAGTCATAAGTACATGTTAGAGTGAGAATTTGATGTTGCCATAGAAGGAAAAATGATCAGCATGTCATAAAACATAAGAAAATAGGCTGAATTTTAATTTACGAGCTTTGGGGCAAAAGTGTAAATATGCAAAAGTTTAGGGGCAAAATTGTAATTTTTCCAAAATATGATTTTGGGTCAATTTGAATAATGTGAGTCCTAATTAGACTATATTTTAAATGATAGAGCAAGGAAAACTGAAATTGGGCTAAAATGGGGAAAATACCAAGTTGTGGACGAAATGGTAAAATAGTCATTTTCAGCATACGAGGTAAGTTCATGTGTAAATAATGTAGCATAATGGTTATTTTAAGTTATTGATGTTAAATATATGATATGCTGATTTTATCATGAAATATATGCTTTGTGGTTATTTTCGAATAAAATGCAAATTAAGTGTATTATTTGTTAAATATAATTGTTACTGAGTATTGATTTGGCATTCTACGGAAGACGGCAAGGATAAGTGTTCGAGGAAAAGCCCGTTTGAACCTTAGGAATAGATTAGGATACAAGTGACATGTCACTAGGATGGTTGAGCATCCGAACTCGTTGAGTTGAGTCCGAGTTCACTTATGGATGCGAATGTCCGAACTCGTTGAGTTGAGTCCGAGTTCGTGAGATGTAACTAGGCATCCGAACTCGTTGAGTTGAGTCCGAGTTCACTTATGGATGCGAACGCCCGAGCTCGTTGAGTTGAGTCCGAGTTCACTTATGGGCGGGTTACATGGTAGCTTGGCTACATATGTGGCACTTATGTGCAAACTTTCCATGTATCCGAATTATATTCCGATGTGTTCAACGGGTAAAGTTCTACTCAAATGGAGGAATACTCAAGATGAAAGGGACGTATTGGTAAGTGTTGTGAAATGGATACTTTGAACAGGTATGTACTTAACCCTCGGGTTGAAAACTCGGTATAACAACAATATGGTAAGATGATAAATGAAAAGGTGATATGAATGTCTTGGTGATGATTATGCAAAATGATGTTTTATGTTTGCTTATATGGTTATGTTACTTGCTATTTGCATGTGAGCTTACTAACCATTTATGCTTACTCCCTCCTTTTCATTCCTTGTAGTGTTGACAAGCCAGCTCGGAAATCGGAAACGGTCGGAGGCACACTCACACTATCCGTATACCATCTTGGCATAATGGCTTGTATATTTTGAGTATGGCATGTATAGCATTATAATCATTTTGTATATATGGTCTTATGATATGGTTATTGAGTGGTATGGAAATAGAAATGCTTGGTAATGATTAGCCATTGGAATGGCTAATCATGATCATATTTGGTATTATGTATGTCAAATTGCTAGCTAATCCATGGAAACCATGAAATAGGTAAAATTTACCATAAAATAGATTCAGACAGCAGCAGTGATGTGAGTTTGAAAAATCACTAAAAATAGTAGAAATGGAATTAAATAATGAATAAGTTATGGAATCGAAGCTTGATGAGTCTATTTTCATATGGAATAAGCGAAACAGGTATATGAGCTATATTTTATGAGATGTTTAAATTTTTGTAAAACAGGGCCAGAGCGATTTCTGGATCCCCTGTTCTGACTTTGGAAATTCACCATAAATTTTACAAAGATAATTAGAAGTCACGCTTTATATGTACAGATTTCTTATTGAGTCTAGTTTTATTAGAAACAAACTTCATAGTCATTGAAGCTCTGTACAGGGAGATATCTGATTCGTAATATACAGAGGTCAGAGTAGTTGAACCCTGAAATAGGGGAGACTTTAACTAATAAACTGTACTAATTGGCCCAACCAAAAATTCTAGAAAAAAATTAGTAGATATATATATGAGTCTAGTTTCAGGAAAAATTTACAGAAATGGATGTCGAGTTTTGTAACTCGAGATATGATTTTTAAAGCGACTGTGATGCAGTTAGCCAGCTTGTCTAGAAATTTTAAAATGAATTGTATGAGCTGTTTAATTAATGAATTAAGTCGGTTAACATCTCGTGTTCGACTCCGGCAACGGTCTCGGGTACGGGGTGTTACATTAGTGATGAAGGGTCCCACTTCGTGAACAAGTGGTTAAGATGGTTGTTAGACAAGCACGGAGTGAAACACAAGGTTGCAACAGCTTACCATCCGCAGACGAATGGGCAAGCTGAACTGGCAAATAAAGAAATCAAAGGCATACTTGAGAAGGTAGTTTTCCCAAACTGACGAGATTTGTCCAAAAGGCTGGACGATGCTTTATGGGCTTACAGAATAGAATACAAGACGCCTTTAGGGATGTCACCCTACAGGTTGGTCTTTGGGAAAGCATGTCATCTACCCTTAGAGTTAGAGCAGAAGGCTTACTGGGCTCTTCGACAACTCAACTTGGATCTTAAGCTTGCTAAAGAGAAATGGATGCTCTAACTCAATGAGCTAGAGGAACTCCTCCTATTCTCCTACGAAAATGCCAAATTACTCAAGGAAAGACTTAAGAAATGGCATGACAAGCACATTCGAGTTCAAGAATTTGAAGCAGGTCAGCGAGTTTTGTTATTTAAATCCAGACTAAAGTTCTTTCTAGGTAAGCTAAAATCACGCTGGTCTGGTCCATTTACTATTCATCACGTTTATCCATATGGAGTTGTCGAGCTCCAAGGTAAGGGAGGTAATTTTCAAGTTAACGTTCAACGCCTGAAACACTATTTGGGAGATAAGATTGAACGAAATGAAATTTCGTTCCTTTTATCGGATGTTTAAAATTTTCTTATTTTCCTTTTTAATAAATGATTAGGGTATATTTTCTTGATTAGTATGTTTAAATAAATTCTGTCTAGGAGATTGGAACTTAAGCGGGAGCGCTTGTGACCCCTCCAATCTTTCCTGCGAATTGATTTTAACATAATTTTCCTAAAAAATATTCTCTAAATAGAAATTTCAATTTTTGATTTTTCAAATAAAAGGGTTAATTTTGATCCAACTTTTAAATTGCAACTCAATTTCAAATTTTCATTAAGTCTAGGACTTAATTGAATCATTTTTAAAACTTGGCTGCTCTTTTCGTAAATAATAAAACTAGATGCCTCTTTTGTAAATATTTTCAAAAGCTTCTAGAATAAATGTTTTTAGTTTTAAAAATGATAATTCCATTATAATATATATTAATTATTATTAATTTTAGGATTTTTGATAAGTTTTTAATGATAATAAGAAGATAATCTTTAATTTATAATTATATCTATTATAATTTATATATTAATCTTTATCAATTAGCATAAAATTAGGATTAAATTTTCATATCTTATCTTTGTTTAAATAATTAAATAGCAATTAATAATTTAATATGCATATATCTAATTATTAATTGTTGTTATCTTTGCATAGGATTAGAAATTAGAATTTTTATTAATTAAATTGTTTTAAGAATTCTACTATAATTCCTATTTTTCCCTCTATAAATACAACCCATCTTCTCATTCATCTAACACTCAAAACCCAAAGCACTAAAACACCAAAGTGTCGAAGCCCCTAGCCATAGCAGCACCCAGCAGTCGGCCAGCACACATCCAGCTCCATCGCACGCCCATCTTGTGCACACCACGTTCACATTGCCGCTTGCTACACCAGCCTCAGCTCGCACCAGGCCTTCATCCCGCGCGCTATACCTGCCTTCCGCACCTAAGGCTAGCTCCCGCGTGCACCCACGATAGGTCTGCTTTACTAAGAGCCACGCGCCACTCATACTGCTCCAGCCTAGCCTGCGCACATTACTGCCTGCTCCCATTCCCTGCTGTACGCTGCTACCTTGAACATCCGAACGACACCACCCTTTCATCCATCTTAAGCCACAAACCCTCCAACCCTCCTTATAAATTCCCATAATTTCCTCCATTTTTATTAATATTTTCTAAAGTTCTTATATTTTTACAAAAAAAAAAAGGTGGTGAGACCATTTTTTCTCTCAAACTTTTAATTTTATTCAGTTATTTAATTTCTCAGTTTGTTGAATTATTAATTCTTATAAATTAAATTTTTGAGAAAATAAATTTTCCCATCTTACGATCAGGTTAAACATGCCTCGCAAGAGAACTCGTGCTTGTGCTCAAATTGATGACCAACAAAACAAGTTCCACTGTGAAGAAGCCAAAGTGAGATACGAAAGTATCTTCAAAAATCAACAGATGCATCCAGAAAAAGACTTTACATTAAAGGAAAGCAACTATAGATACTTTATGTCAAGTATTCGTCAAGTTGCTGAAACCCTCAATTGGGAGTTGTTTTGTGAAAAGAGACCTAGTGTGGATGAGGAGTTAGTTCGTGAGTTCTATGCAAATTTAACTTCAAGCGAGAAGACAGAAGTCCCAGTTCACGGAATCAAGGTATCGATAAATTCAAATGCTATTAATGAGTTCTTTGAATTACAGAATTTCGAAAACGACGAATATTTCAGATTGATGAGCAATATCAAGCCTAAAAATTTGCAAGAAATTCTCAAGGAACTGACAGTTCAGGGTTCTGCATGGACTGTGTTAAAACATGGAATCGACACTTGTCGAAGAGAATATTTGACGCCACTCAAGAAGGTATGGTTTTACTTCATCCGATTCAGCCTTATGCCTAGCTCACATGGGACTACAATCTCATTAGAGCGAATGGTCTCATTGTACTAGATCCTAACTGGAAAGACCATTGATGTTGGAAAGATCATCTTGAGGGAAATACGGAATTGTGCCGTTAAGCGCTCTGGCCCTGCTCACTTCCACTTTACAATAACAATTTTATGCTTGAAAGCTGAAATTCTTGCGAATGTAAAGAAGATGGGGTAGCCAAGGCACAATCACGGATTGGCACCTTTACTGAGTAGCTGGAGACTCAGTTCTATAGAAACGAGTTGAAGTAAGTGAGGAACCAGAGGACCCTGATGAAGAAGAGGATCCCACGATGCAATAATTTGATGTCCTTGAGAAAGTAAAATCAATGGAGCCAGAAGCTGAACCTAATGCTGAAACTTCAATGTTTAGAGCTCAATCGCCAAGCCCAGACCTTCAAGATGGGCTATCAAAATTGATGGACTTAATACAACATATGCAATGGCAGCAACAAGCCTATTAGAGATACTAAAAAAAAAAGGGATGACTCGATGAGAAGTGCTTTTAAGAAAATATACAATGACCCGTTTATTTTTGTGTCTGAGTTTCCAGATTTCATATTTGAACCATTGAGTCCATTATCAAAGAAGGAGCGAAGCGATTCATGCAAAGGCGATAGTCATGGAGCAAAAGATAAGTCAAATTCAGAAGGGTCTGCAAATAAATAAAGGGGGGATCTTGACTATACTTTATTTTTGTTCTTAGACTATTTTTAGGATTAAGTTTAATTAGGAATCTTTTATTTTTTGCATAGTAAAGCAAGAGAGGAAAATCACTAATAAAATGTAAGCAAGTCACAAAGTATAAAGTGTGACAATAGATATATACATGTCTAGGATTGGATTTAGAAAGAGCTTGGTACTTAAGCAGTCAATTTGACTCAACTCCTCTTTTCTAAAATCCTACCTGGTGTATAGTATCTGTTCACTTTAAACAATAAGGGCATTGTTCATTTTAAGTTGGGGGGACCGAAAATTTGAATTATTTCCACTCAGAATAAAATTTTTCTTTTAATTATGATGAGGATAAATTTTGTTCAAAAATTTGAATTTTGTTAAGTATGCTCGATTTGAGTATGAATAAAGTTCTATTATTTCAATAAATTATTATGTTAGCTTAATAATGACATGAATGTATTTTTAATAAAGCATGCAAATTCGTACCATAAAATTTTTAGTTCTTTAGGAAAGTTAGGTAATCATGAAAGTTTAAGTCTTTAGAATTGACTTAGTAGTTTCTTGAGGCGAAATCCTAGGAAGCATGAAACGTTGGAAATGATTTAGGCAACTATTGTTTGGACCGTTTGAGCCTTTCAAGCCCACCATGGTAAAGTTTTATCCTTTGAAACCCAACTTTGAGACTATATGGCCTAATTTTATTTCGACCCTTGAAATAATTAGCCATTACTTTTTCGCTTAATGATCTTAAAATTGTCCCAAACACAAGACTCAGTAATATTCAAAATGTGCTTCAAAAAATAAGTTTGGGGTTGTTGAAAAGAAGTATCAATTGCTTAAGAATTGTAGTACACAAAGTAAGTGCTTGTGTTAGCTTAAAAAAAAAAAAGAGCACATGTATTTGAAAGAGATGTACAAAAGAGCATATGAAAGTCAAGTTGGTGTATTGAAGGTGGAAATTTTGAAGGCTCGATTGACGTTGAGTCTAGGTTTTTTAAACCAAAATTTATCTATCTTTCACCTACCCTTAGCCTAGCCATGTTACAACTTTGATAAAGACCTATTGATTCAAAGTCCTCATGCTACCTACATTAGTGGAGAGAAATTGCTACAATCAACATATGAAGACATAAGTTAAGCTTAGTGATTGTAGCTTAGTCTTGAATAAATGAATAAAAATCAAATTGCTAAAGGTTAACATGTCTTTGTTACAAAAGCGTTTAGCCTAAATTTTTCTATTATAATAAGTTATTGAATTTAATTTGAACAATATGTATACTTAAGTAGCATAACTATCAGATTTCTTGTCTTTGAGCATAAATATTTTACATTCATAATTTTGGGAAAAATGTTGTTCTGAAGGATTTTTTTTAAAGGTGTTTCCGAGAGATTCTTTTCAAAATTTGTGCATTACTCGAGACGAGCAATGAATTAAGTTTAGGGGTGTGGAAACACAAAAATTTATATACTTTTTCATACCTAACTTTACTTAAATTCATGCAAATCCGGTTAAATTCTTGTCAAAAATAATTAAATATTATAAAATAATTAAAATGTGTTAAAAATATAAACATGGTGAATTTAGTTAATTTTATACTTAATTTTGATTAATTTTGAATATTTTCGACAGATTCGCACAAAGGGCAAAAATTGACTCGGGTGACACTATTGAAAGCACACAACTAAGGAGAAATTTGAAATTTCAAGGCACATTAATTTCCAGCCTAAGATAGTCTAGAAATGTGTATTAATTCATAATTTAATTAATTTTAATTTATTCCCCATTTAATTTGGGTTAAATAAATTATTTTTAATTAATTATGGAGAAAGGGTCCAGTTGAATCGCACTGGTCGAACCATATTGAGTGAACCGAACCAGCCACTAAATGGGCAGCCCAGAACCATCCATATGCTGACTCAAATCAGCATTTTAGCTGATTAAATAGGCTTGCAAAAAGGCCCTTGAAGAACTATCAAAATGCATTCAAACCCCTCCTTTAATTGTGGCTTTTTGAAACTACCCCAAGCTTAAAATAGCAAAGTTGAAACTCTCAACTTTGCCATGTGTGTGGCTGGCCAGGGGAGGTCTCTTAGGCAGATTCTTTTTGCTATTTTTAGCTGCCATATTCAGCTATAAAATCCACCCCTTGCTGATCCCTCATCCATCCCTCATTCCACAACATTCTCTTATTCCCTCTCTCACTTTTCTCTCATTTTTCCATCCCATTTCCCTCTTGTTCAAGTGTCGATTTCTTTTCTTGGGAAAGATGCTCTCAGCAGCCATTTTGGAGCTGCAATTAGGTGCTCATAAGCCACCTTGATAGCCGAGGGCAACAAAGAACGAAGAATGGAGCAACTATTCAAGCCAAGGAGAAACACCGGATTTGCTTCTTGTTCCCTATCTATTTAAGTTTTGTGGTTGTTTTGATGAACATGCTTATGAATATTTATGCTATCGAAATGGTTATTTTAATCAATTTAGCTTAAATTATGTTTGTGTTGGGTTAATTATATTCTGCCTGCTTGAATTTTTAAAATGATGTTTATGTTGTTATAGGCCTCGGTAAGATGCTTGCTTAAGTAAAATCATGCTTAAGTTATTCTTGTTTTATGACTGTGAGGTAGCTAATGAATTAATTATTTAAACGGATTGCAATTGTAATTAATTGACATAGTACTTAATCAGTGCATATTTATTCTTCTAAGGTAGCTGAAGGTTAAATTAGCAATGTATCTGGCGATATTATTGCCTTGCATAACTTGCAAGATTATTGTGATTAAACCGTTTCAAGGTAGGGATGCCTTGTTACCTCACATAGTCTTTTATATGCTTACTAGATTAATTAATTGTTTGAATCGACATAGGGATATGCAAGAGATTATTTTAGTTTAATGAGTATGTATGTGCAATAACATGTTAGCTTACTAGAATCTGTTTAGTCGGTTGAATTGACATAGGGATATGTCAAGAGATGAATGGATTTTTGTTTGTAAGTTTGTTCATAAGTTAGCAAATTACCGGGTTGCTGTGAATTTATTCGTAACAGTGTAAACATGAGTTTAATAATCCTGAGTTCAAGAAATATAATTAATCCAACACAAGTATGTTACCTTGATTAAATCTTATTTGAAATCGTGCATTAGAACTCCTTTGTTTTATTTTTAATTATTTACTTAGTTTTTTAAATAGTTTTTGACCATCTTTTAAAACCAAATTATTTTTACCTCACCAAAGTGTTTTACAATTAATTTCATAAATAATTCTTTTTACAGTCCCCGTGGGTACGATAAATCGACATTTACTTGTCACTTTATTACTTGTTGCAATTGTGTACACTTGCATATTTTCGTCGTTCCAATGATATAGAATTTGATTTTATCATCCTTTCTGATCTATTATCCTGAGATTGAATTCTTAAAGAAATAAAACCCACCTCATTAATCTAACTATTGTTTCTTTCTTTTTCATAATATACTTCAATGTAGTGATCAATGTAGACATATACTCTATTTTCCATTAAATAAGGGAAAATTTTTTCACATGCGAACACAACACTAGGCATTTATTTTTTCAGTAGTAGTATAATTACACTGTGCTGAATTTAATGTCTTACTTGCATAGTGAATAGAACAAAATGTTTTATTCCTTTTCTACCCCAACATTATTCCTACAGCATAGTCACTACCATCGCACATTATAATGGATGGTTCTGGCTAATCTAGATTAATAATAATTGGTGCACAAATAAGTGTTTCTTTTATTACCTCAAAAGCTTGGATGCACTCTTGATTAAATACGAACGGTTTTTCATTCTTAAGGAGTTGATTTAACAGTTTGAAGATGTGAGCAAAGTATTATATTAATTGCCTATAAAAAACATTTATGACCCAAGAAATTTCATACCCCACATATCATCGTAGAGATAAGGATGTTCTTTATGACTTCAATTTTTTCTCTTTCTACTTCCAATCTTTTTCAACCAATCCTTCTTTTCCCATGAAATGACATTTTTCCCAATTAAATACTAAGTTGGTTTCCTCACATCTTATCAATACTTTCTCAAGGTTATCCAAACATTCTTGGAAGGAATGCCCATATACTGAAAAATCATCCATAAACATATCGAGACCTTTTTCCAACATGTCAGAAAAATTGGCAGTCATACATCTCATGAAATTGCCGGAGCAGTACATAACCTAAATGGCATACGCTTAAAGGCATACGTACCGAAAAGACATGTAAAAAGTAGTATTTTCTTGATCATTGGGGTGTATAGGAAGCTGATGGTATCCAAAGTATCCATCAAGGAAACAATGATATTTTTTTCCGGCTAATTTGTCAAGCATCTGATGAATAAAGGAAAGAGGAAAATGATCTTTTTTTTGTCATGACATTTAATTTCTGATCATCAATGTATACCCTCTATCCAATAACTGTTCTTGTTGGGATTGACTTATTTTCCACATTCTTAATGATTATCAATTCTCTTTTCTTCAGGAAACACTGTGTAGGGCTCACCCATTCACTATCAGAGATTGCATAAACAGTGCTAGCATCCAACCACTTGAGTAATTCTTTTTTCACTACTTCTTTCAAGGCTAGATTTAAACGTCACTGAGTGTCCACCACTGGTTTCTTTCCTTTTTCTAATCTAATTTTGTGTTAACATAATGTGAGATTGATTCCCTTAATATCTACAATAATCCATCCAATTATTTTTTTGTGTGTCCTCAGTAACATTCCTTCCTTTTCTGTGGATAATCCTGCGACAATAATTTTAGGCAAAGTATTCTGCTTTCCCAAATATCCATATTTTAGGTGGACATGTAAAGGTTTCAACTCTAAAATAGTTGGTTTGATATTAAAAGGAACCATTTTAGTTGTAGTTGGAGTTACCTATTCTGGTTGTTCTCTACTTTTATGCCACCAATCAAGTTGAAAGGTTAATTCTTTATTTTCTTGTTCTGGATCATCCATCATTTCCTCCTTTGTTTCATCCTAATTCAGCTCGATTAAGTTCAACAATTTTGATTCTGAATTAGGGGTCATTTTTTCTTGGGATGTAAACTCTGTTGTTTTAACAGTGTCTATCCCTCGACTCATACCCCATGTAAGCTCATTGCTACTAACTTTCTCTAGCATATCGACTATTTCCAATCCCGTCTTTGACCAAATACTTCCTCCATCTATGATATCAAATTGTCATTTACTTTTTCCATCCAATCCATCATAGAAATGTGGCAATTGTAGTACAAAGTTAATGGCCCCTCCCTATATTGACCGAATAATCAATTTAAAATTTTCCCATGCCTGTCCCAATATCTTATTATCATCTTGCTTGAATTTAAATAGTTCCTCATATGTGATGATTATTGTAGTCATCGGTACAACTCGTCGTAAGAATAATGGTATAAATTCAATCCAGATTATAATAGTGTCTGTGGGAAGTGAATCTAACCAAGCCTTTGATTGTCCTTCTAAGGTGAATGAAATTAATAATAATTTGATAACTTCTGCCCACACATCGGCATACACAATTGTGCTATATATGTGCTCAAACAACTAGAGGAAAACTATGGGGGTCCTTATTTTTGTAATTGCTAAACATGATATTTAAAGAAATCCATATTAGTAATGCAGGGTTTAATTCAGAATGAGGATTCCTAATAATAAGTTAAGTAATACTAGGTCGTAACCAATTCATGTCAAAGGGAACTGCCTCTAAAACATGCATCACCTTAATAAATTTAATTAACAAATTAAGTAGGACGAGATATGTTATGAATTAAATGTCAAGGGGTTATTTTTGTGAACTTCTCCCATGGCTATCTTGTCACAATTACTCATTGCTCTATACAAACATTGCAACTTATAAAGAAAAGAGAAATGTTAGTAAAAATGATAATAATAAATAAATAAATGGAAATGAATAAATTTAAAATCGTATCTATAGTTTAAGAATTTCCCAATTATTCTATTAAACGTAAAAATTAAAACAACAATTCAATAGTGTTGCCTCTTTGAAAATAATGCCAACGACTTGACCGCTTCTAGACGTACTAATGTCTAGAGTGAAATTCCTGCAACCAAATAAAAGTGTTAGGCAGCTTCCACAAGAATACGAGTCAGGCTATAATATAGTTTATACAACAAAGTATGGAAGTACTCCAAGCATTGTACCTAAGGGAGGCAAGACCAAATTAATTCTAACTTCAACATTAATAGATCTAATTAGTACTTTAACTAAATTATATTACGATGAATCATAAAGTGAAAAAAATTATATTACATAAAGATAAATAAATTGCATTAAAATAAAAATGGTAAACTAATTTGTAGACTAAATCAATTCTAAGAACAGAAAACAAACTCACTTCGGTGGTCATAACTAATTCTTATTCTGGGTTCTAGTCAATCAACTAGACATTAACCTAGTAGGGTCTCTCAATCTCCCACTAAACTAATGAGTTGACAATAACTACTTACCTCTTAACCTCATAGTCCAGATTGGATTGGGGTAAGGTGCTCACAGATAAGCAATACCAATTTTGAGTTCATTCCCACCTAAATGACTTCCTAGGGTTGTCAGGCCTAGGGTTTCAAGTTCTTCCTATCCCAGCCAGGTGATTCGCTAAGAAATCCTGCATAAAAACTAGTTACTCCCACGTCCACTCGCTAATCCCCCATAAAAGAATTAGTTTCTCATGGATCTCATAAACAACATAAACTTGATTAAAAAAATGAACATGAATAATAAATCAAGATTAAGGTTTAAGTAGAATCTAGATTTTCTATTGATAATTACAAGCATATAAATCCACAAAAAGTAGATGAATCCACAACTTAGATTCTTCAAAGAATAAGAATGAAACTAGAACCGAATTACAAATATAAAATAACCCAAGTACATAAACTAAAGAAACTAAAAACTAAAACTAAATGAAAGTTGTAACCTAAAACTAGAATAAAAGATGAATATTAAGTGTTTAGAAAAGCTTATTTATAGATTTAGCGTTGGTCATCATTGATAGAACTAATTCGGCTAATGTTTTAAGTTAAAGTTTTTTGTGTAGATCAAAATTCCCTTGGCTTATTAAATCTCCAGGCCAAGGCGGTGTTGCGACATCCACTAGTTTATGTCGTGACACTGGTGACAGTTTAAGAGTTGAGGCTCAATTTTAGGGTTGTGTCACAAAATCCTCTAGTTGTATCGTGACACTGAAGATAGATTGCTCTTTTGGTACTTTGCTCACTCTGTTGCGACATCGACTTTCTATGTTGCATCATTACGGCTAGTCTCTTGTTCTTATGCCTCTGAATGATGTCCTGCACACATGTCAAATATGTTAGCTTCCCTTTAGGCCTATTTTGGCTCTTAAGGTCATATAAATAACTTAAATCACACTTTTTATTAATTATGAGCTACAAGTGAAAACTAAGTAAAATATAATCAAATTGCTTTTATACAAGCTCCTTAAGTACAAAAAATGGTTTAATCTACTTCAACGAATTGTGGTAGATCACCTGTGGTGTCACTATACCAAGTGATGAACAGGAAATCTTAATTAGGGGTATTGTATTCTACAAAATGGATCTTGATCAGAATTTTGGAATGTTTATTAACCTTAATTATGACAGAGCATAAACTCTACAAATGGGCATGATAAGTCTCACTTTGAGGAGACTTGGTCAACTAAACCGTTTTAATATTTTTAGGTTTTTATTTAATTTTATTTTCTTTTAAGTTTAATCCTTTTCATAGATTTGTTACTGTTTTAACTTGGATTCAATTTCGATTGAAATCTTTAATATATTGGTTTTCATTTCTTTATCGTTGCTTCCAATTGTAATCGAGGAGATCTTCACAACTGTTAAAGGGGATTTTGTTTCTGAGTTTCAATCAATATAAAAAAATGAATTTCTCTCTATAGTCCTTACTTTTATTTAATTTGTTGTTTTGCATGTTAAATATGAGTTTAGGAATTCTTTTTTGATCCATGAGTAGCTAATTTCCTTAAGGAGTTTAACGAACGAATGTATGTCTAATGAATGAATGAATGAGGGTTGAAATCTGGGTCAGCTAGTTTAAATTATGTGCGATTAAACCCTAAGGAGTGATGCCCTTAGGAAGTAATTTAGGATAAACGAGGTCAAGAGATAAGTTTACCGAGTACCTCATAATTTATCCCAATCAAGAAAGTAAGATTGAGAGGCAGGCGTGAATTGGTCGTTTAGTTAATTAGTTAGAGGTTGAGAGGTAATAACTAGCTAATTAATAGCTAACTCGATAAAACACGATTTCTGAAGTTAATTATGATCACTGAAGTGATTTAAGCTCCTGTTTGTTCTCTTGGATTATTTTCTATTATTAAATTGGTTGATTTTTAGTTTAATTAATTTTTAGGTTAATAGGATTAATTAATGTTTATTTGATTTTTCATAATATAATGTTAAATCGGTACTATTTAGATTTATTAGTGTAGAGAATTAATTTCGGTTTAATTTAACCTCCCTTGGTACAATCCTCAAAATACTTCCTAGAGTGGTTCGTTGTAACATTCTTCTATATTACAATTTGACCTGTATATTTGTGGACACTGCTGTTGAATGAATTAATTATTTTGATACAACATTTGCATTCCAGACGTTCACACTTTTGGTGACAGTCAACCTTGCCCAGGTGTATATGCACTGGAGCTTAGGAATAAGCAATTAGATATGAAATTATTTGCAGTGTCTACAAGTGTACAGGTCAAATTGTGATATAGTTTATTAGAAAAAAACACTTGGGAAGTATTCTGAGGATTGTATCCAATAGGGGTCTATTTACACTAAACTAACAACAAATCCTAACATGTTAAGCTAGGTTTAGGAAGCTACTAATCTACTTATCATAGTACAACTAACACTAAAATTAAGAGTTTGATGTAACAAAGACTAACTAACATGCATAAATAACAAAAATTCCAAATTAATAATCAATATTAACATGTAGAAGGGTGATTCATGTCCATAGTTTTGATTAAGCTAAAGTCGGGAATTGTACCAATTAACTAACAACTAACCTAGTTAATACCTTTTAACCCATAACTAAATTAATTAATCAATCTAGTCCACTTATCTTTTGACTTGATGGAACTAAACTGGGTTAAGTTGAATTGTTTCTAAGTAGAATACCTTTTCTTTAATAGCCTGCCTATCGTAGCTCATACCAATATTTTATGGGCATATAATTAAGTAAGCCATAATAGTATTAATGTGAATTATCAACTTAAATGTTGAGTCGACGTGTTCTTCAGTACGCCTTTTTGGGGTTCACCTTGGTGGAATTTTCCATTTGGTAAACTTTAAGGTTGGCGAACTCTAGGGTTTGATGGACTTTTTTATAAGACAATCCACCAGCGCCAAATGTTTTGAGCGAACTTGTTAGTTCACGAAGGGATAAGATTGCCTTATATAGAAACTATGGTTAGTGAGTATCATTAGATTTCAATTTAGATTTATTTGGAATTGAACTAGAGTACTATAGATGACAACTTGGTATGTTTAGGCAATCGAATGATCGGTTTAATTTGTTGCCTAAGTGTTAAAACAATGTTTTACCACTTTGATTAGTGGTAGTTGTTACTTTTGGAAAGGGTTAGATTTCAAATCTTATCAGGTAAGCTTAGTATCTGAAATCAAGGTCAATAGTCGGGTCTCAAACCTTCCCACTAAGCTTATTTCTGGTGACTGTGTTATATAAGGTGTCTATAACCAACTTGTTTTACTATTTTCTTTCTCTATGCATTCTCTCCTATATCCTTAAGAAATTTATGTTAAGTCATTTTCTTTAAACGAGATGAGGAATATAT
This sequence comes from Gossypium arboreum, assembly GCF_025698485.1. NCBI lineage: Eukaryota > Viridiplantae > Streptophyta > Magnoliopsida > Malvales > Malvaceae > Gossypium > Gossypium arboreum. Next base: position 14,228,345 of record NC_069078.1, on the reverse strand, counting down.
CTAGAAGCTTGTCAAATGCCATTGATAAGTACCAAAAGATTGGTAATTTCTAGAAAAACCCCTTAGAATATTGTAACACCCCTTACCCGTGTCTGACGCCTGGATAGGATATGAGGCACTCCCAGGCTTAAGCATAAACAAATATGTAAAACCGGGCCATAAAATTTCTTTTAGTTCAAAACTTTTCATACTCATACACATTGTCCCTTATTTGGGTCTACGAAGCCCAAAAATACTTTAGAGAGGGTTCGGGACTAAATCCAAAACTTTAGAATGTTCTAAGAAAACTTAGAAAATTTTACCATAAAACAGAGTCACACGCCCGTGTGGACACAGGGGCACGCCCGTGTGCCTTTGACACGCCCGTGTCTCTTTGACACGCCCGTGTCTTTAGGCCATGTAACTCTCTGTTTATGACATCAGCACACAAATTGAACCACATGGGCAAGCTACACGCTCGTGTCCCTCACACGGTTGTGACACACAGCCGTGTCTCAACCAGAGTGGCCAACACTTAGGCTATTTTCCAAGCCTTTATGTTACTTATAATCCTTTACAACCTTGCACACATCCAAATCACAATTCATGCATCATTTTAATAAGTAAACACTCTTTATTAAGACACATTTATCATACTAACATATCCTTTTTCATATAATGCACTTACTCATGAAATACCAAGTCCAGATTCATCAATCCCCTTTCATAAAAATTGTCATTTTGGTGCCCACTTTTACCATTAAACTAAGGTTACCAACTTATCCATCAAACACTCATGTTTAACCATCATCGTCTTGTTTCTAAATCATGCAATTACTTGAAAATTATGACCATCTCGAATGGTCATAAAGCATACATCCAACACACACAACATACTATCAATCATGCAAGGAAACCACATAATTTCGTCATCACATCATAAGCATTAAACATAGCATAATTAGCTAAACTTACAAACCATAATCAATATGAGCCACATCTCATGGCCATATAAAAATAACTCAATATAGCCAACATATTTGACTAAATCATAATAACACATATCATTTTTCTAGTCCCTATACATGCCACTCACTTGAAATTATTAACATATGCATCAATTCTCCAAAAGAGGTGACTTGATAGTGTGATGCTGCCTTCGACGATCTCCAACCCTGAGCTGACCTGGCAACACTAAGAGAAAAGAAAAGGGGGAGTAAGCTTTACGCTTAGTAAGTTTGTATGAAAATGATAAGCAAATTATTAACAAGTTCTTGCCAAATTCTCATTATTTATTCATATTCCAGTCAGGCTATTTTCTCGAGTCACAGTCGCTAAATTATTTATATCTAGAGATACAAAACTTCAATTTTAGAGCCGCTAATTTTCCTAGAAACTAGACTCACATATATTCTTACCATAAATTTTTCAGAATTTTTGGATTAGCTAATTAGTACAGTTTATTCATTAAAGTTGCCCCTATTTTGCTATCTGATAGTTCTGACTTTTCTTTACTAAAAATTAATTATCTTATAATACGAAACTTGGATAATATTCTTGTCTATTTCTATCAAAAATAGACTCATTAATAATTCAATAATATAAAATATAACTCATAATTATTTTTTATGATTTTTAATGATATTTCTAAATTAGAACAGGGATTCAGTAATCATTCGACTCTATCTCACATATATTCAAATATCTCATAATATGAAATTCTTTTACTTACACTATTTCTTCTATGTGAAATTAGGATCGATAAGCTTTAATTTCACATTTTATCCACCCTATAATTCAATTTTCACAATTTTTGGTGGATTTTCAAAGTCAGACTACATCTACTGCGCAAGGTTGTTTTAGTGTCACAATGATGTTAACTAAGTTCATACACCTTCATATACATATACACATGAACACATACATGCTTATATAGATAAACACATATATACATACCTTCCACAAAACCATCATTTTCCAAATTACTTACATGAATTCAAATATGTACCTATGCCTGTTCGCACATAATCTTTTGGTACACTTATTTACCATTGAATTTCATATTACTTTTCTCTTCTTTCCTGTTGAACACCCGGAATAAAGATCGAATACGTGGATGTAATGCACCGAAGTGTTTGAATATAGCCTTGGCTACCAGACAGAATGTGCACCGAAGTGCCTCATATCATAGAATCACATGCCGCTCTCAACGGGGGCTACTCAAAGAGCTAAAGAGTATACGAACACAACTTAGGATACCCAGCACCCAAACCCTAGCATGTATCACATATCAAATGAGCTCATAAATGCTACTCATGGGGCAACTCAAAGAGCTAAAGAGTATCTGACACACTCAGGATACCCAGTACCCGACCAAAACATATATCACATATCTATCCTAGTGACACCTCACTTGTATCCTAAGCTATTCCTAATGTTCAAATGGGATTTCTGATTACAAATCTTCGTTAGACATAATCGGAATGTCGGTCTAATCTCACATAGCAATTATCATATATTCATAAATCATTGAAACAACTTTCATCACATTAGCATAGCATGTTATATCATCAAGTAATCACATAAACACATTAATCATATTTCATGCATTACTAGTCATGTATCTTTATTTCATATCATATTTCCACATCATATACTTATTCCATCAACTTTTCAATATAGTCCATCATACAATTTCTGCCATAATAACAAGGCATTTAATTCCTACATAATAGTGCCTTATTATTAACACACATACTTACCTCGAATACGAAAACAACAAAATTACCAATTTAGCCCTTAACCTTGTACTTTTTCGATTTAAGCCCGAACATCGATTTCCTTGATTATTGAGCTTGGAAGCTTGGAAACCCTAGCCATGGTGTTTTTCATGAGAATTTTGGCCCTTAGGTAGAAGATGGACACATTTGGATTTTAATTTTGTCTTTTAGTTCATTTTACCCCTAAATGACCGAAATACCCCTTTTACTATTCTTTCAAATTTTACTGTTCCAAGCCCTTTTTTGTCCAAAATTTTTAGAACTTGGTCAAATTAGTCATTAAGGACCTCTAATTAATAATCCAATTTAATTTCATGCAAAATGCTTTTAGAACACAAGTTTTATAAATTATTCGATTTAGTCCCTAAAGTTCAATTAGGCACTTTTCACATAAAATTTCCCATGAAATTTTCACACAAGCATATAAAAATATCATAAACTTTATTATAATCATAAAATAAATGTTTCCACTTTAGATTTCTGGTCTCAAAACCACTATTCTGACTAGGCCCTAATTCAGGATGTTACAGATATTGTCGATGAGATTTATGTCTTTGCTGTAGTACATGTATGATCAATTTATAATAGATAAAGGGCCTGATAACTATGACTATTTCTTATGTAGCTCAAGAATCTAGAGAAGGTCTGAGCAATCAAGGAAAAAGGGCCAATATTGTAGATTCTATCTTGAAGGTTCTGGTGAGTTTCTTTTACTTGTTTTGAGTTTTTAAAACTCTATGATATGGAGTGGTGTAAGGTAAGTTTTCTCTGGTGGATATATGTCGATGTGTTGTGTTTTAATGTATCAGAATTGTGTGTACCTGGCCATGGTCACAGTTAATGCCCACCTAGTGTGCTAGCTCAATACTAAACTATCTGAGATATGTGAAAATGTGGAAAGAAACTTAATTTTTGATACCTTCGGTAAGGAAACTTTATTGCAAACCGGACTAGCAGATTATGGTCTGACCTTGTAGGAGAACACGTGTTCAATATGAAACGAAATGTAAATAAATATATACAATTTGATTTCTAATTCTTCTTTTGGGATTGGTACAAGATTGGGTCTGTAATGCCTAAGCCCAACTCGAATCATAGGGTCTAGATCTTGGGTATTACATCACAATACTTAACAAAGTTTTTAGAATAGGCAACACATATTCTTGATATGAAGCATATTTCTTATTTATTTTGTAAAAAGGTCTCATTATTAAAGAAAAGTATTTAAAAATAAAAAAATGTTACATCAGACTTATCATTTAATTACAACACAAAAGTTTACTAAAGACTAACTCCTAAAGGCGTAATCCTACTATACATCACTTTTCTAGATTGACTTTTGTATGCATAATAACCCAGTTTGCCTTCTTTGGCTCATTTCTTACGACGTCCCTCCTGGCATAAACATTCAAAACAATACCTGCAACAGACACATCACGTTTGTAAGTTATAAATCTTTGTGAGTTTAAATACGAAATACCTTTAAACTTTTTTCTTGCTGAATTCTTCATATGGACTTTTTGGATTACCATTTTTGTCTTTTGTGGATACCTTCACATCGTCACACACACACACACATATATACTTATACTCTACTTACTATACTTAATGAATCATCCTTATCTCATTGGTTGAATTCAGATCTTACCAGACAATACTACCTTTTTCTCTCTATTCAAATAACTTGTATCGTTTATTCTAGAACAGTTGTTCACACACACTATGCACTGGCAGATACTTACACTTTTGGCAAATTCCCACGCGAAGTTGAACACCATCAATATACCAATCAAATCATTTTCTATTTCAATACCCTACACAACTCATATGGATAATGAACTAATATATCATTCATAAGTATTCCTCACAACTCTTGTTATAAATCACAACAATATCTAAATTGATAGATGGCACAAATACTAGATAATTCTAAAGCCAAACATGATGCTATTCAGATATGACAGGTACCAACAACTTAGACTTTTCCAACCTTACTTGTCATAGACAAAATTAAACTGATGAACACTTGTATATCTCTTTTCACTGAAAATATGTCCAAACTCTAAACTGATAGATGATCATGGTGGATAACCTCTTGAGCACATAAATTCATTCGATTATATCACAAAACTATCCAAACCAAAATAACTCTAGACATATGATATCCTTATCAAAGATCTATCTATCAAAAGGCTTCTAATAATTTATCCAGAACTTACCATAAGGGCGATACATAATTCACCAAATAGACTTAGCAAACTATGCCACAAGGACCAAATAGGAGACGCCACAAAGACAACTTACAAAGTCACGTGTTTACTGTCTTAGCGGACTTTTCACAAAAGGTGCCATGAGTTTCTCCCTTATGTACTTATACATAAATTCATTTCATGATCTGCTAGTTCGATTACCATGAATATTCATACCATCATATCACAATATGCCATAAGTCTCAGCCATATGGACTTTCACACTTTTATGTCGTGATTTTTTAGTCCAGTCTTCATCTTACTGGAGGCTACACCATGAGTGTTTTCATATCATATATTGCTATGGGTCTAAACCACATGTTCTTACACTTATTTTTGTATTATGATTTGCCAATCTAGTTAGCAATATATCTGCCCTACCAGAGGCATCACAAGGGACGTTATACCCATAATTTACTTACCAAGACTTGTTCATGTACAACTTATCAATCTGTATATTTCTATGTCAAACTTTACCTGCATACTTATCACTTTCCATTCATACATTAGTTCATAAATAATATTATTACATACACATAACATCTTTACTATGCTTCACCCACTTACCCATTATCTGAGGTGTTATCATATTATATATTTTTTAATTGAATAATTAACATGGAGGAGGCAGAATAGAGACTCACCTGATACTCACCATAATTGTAGCTCAAAGCTCTTAATTTAGACGTAATAAAGAACACAAATTCACCATTTAAAACCCTTTTTCTTACAATTTGCTAACATCTCAATCATAGATGACCTCCATGCAAGACTTTGTATTCAAACTTACCTTTCCTACAATTCTTAACGCCTTTACTACTTTAAAAACATAACATTCAGAGATATAATACTTACCAAGAGGTAGAACAGTCACTAATTAAATCAAGAAGTTTTACCTTCCAACTTAAAGAGGAAGAGATAATATTTAGATTGAAGGAAACAAATAGAGAGCAATATTGAAGGAATAAGAAAACTCCCTCAGAAACACTTCTCACCCATATAAATATGACCAACATCTCTTATTGGAACCTAACAAGTGTTGATAATACCTAGAATTTTTCCTTCTTAATGGCTACAGGTTCCGAGGGAAACATAAATGAGCATAATGTCTAATTAATATTTGACAAGTCAATCTAATTGGCTCTTAATCGGTTTACATTACGAACCAAACCAACAAAGTGCTCAAAAAAACTAGGTGTACTATGTATATGGCGGTAACTCACCTACCTTATACTTCACTAGATGTACAATTCTTTCAGATAACAAAATAAGAATAACCTAAAATCTTTATTCACCTCTATGATAGTTACAATACGCCACAATCCAATTTTCTAGAAGACTGTAATGTGGCGGATTCCACTACGCCAAATAAGTAACTTCATGGCTCCACGCCTTAACTCGGATCCACCAAACTCGGGATGTGATAAGGTCAAAGGTAAACATATATGCTTGAGAAAAGTCTACATGATTTAATTGCATGTGTTTACTAAGGATTTTGCGTTATGGTTCTGTTGTGTATGCCAGTGGACTGTACTGGCAGATTGACTTAACTACACTATAGGGCGAAGTGTGAAAAATTGTCTCTGTCTTTGATTCAGTCAGGGGTAACCTAATAGTCATGTTGTGTTTATAAAGAACTCACTAAGTTCAAATGAACTTACTTTGCCACCTTTCTTTCTTAGGCAGGTGGTAGTAGAAGAAGATCTGTAAGAGAAGACTATGCTTAAGTTGAGTCTATAAGTAAGCCACCTATTCATTTTGTATCATGCATGACTGGTCGTCAAAGGGTGTATTCACACATTTTGTGTTTAAATATGTTTTCACCTGACGAATGTATTTTGTTTTATCTTACATAGTGTAATTGACCTTGATTATATATATTTGTGGTCACCAAATTCCCCTGATTTTCCATTTTCAAAATTTACTTTTTCTATGTGTATTCACCTTTAATGGTGAAGCCTAATTAACGAGTACTTTAGTACTTCTTATTAATGATTAATGTTTTGACCCAAAAAGGTAAATAATTATAACTATTTTTATTAAACTTTGAAACAAGTCAAGGATTCTAAATCTATTAGTAACATCCCAGTTCATTGGGTGGATTGTTTGGCCATTGGGTATGCACCATGTCTTTTTATTAGGCTAAGGGGTGTTGCAAGTTTTGTGTATTAGAGCTTAAGTTTAACAGATTCTTGGAAAATCGAAGGTTAAGTCACACCCGCCAGGCATGTATATCTTTGGCTTAGTCCCTATGGCCTTAACTTTTTAAGTTTTTTTATAGTTTAGAGAGATCTTTGAAAGCTCAAGAGAAGCAACACGAGAAGAGATAGAGAGTCATGTATTGCCAGTGCAAGGACAAGGTCATGCAACTAATTTGAGCGCGACTGAAATTGCTTTATGTACCACCTTCGTCAGAATGATGAGCCAAATGTTTGACTAGATCATGGGGACAACCCAAACACCCTAGCCATAGCAACCTCAACATGAGGTGGTACAGCTAGTACCTTTGGCACTAGTCGCCAATCAGTTTAAATGAGATCCTGTGAAAGAAATTCATAAGCGTGGTGCAAAAGAATTTCTTGGGAATAAAAGTGATTACCTTGTCACAACAGAACAGTGGCTATCACACTTAGGTAGAGTGATTACAGAAATGAAATGTATGTGGGTGGATAGTCTATTATGTGTCATTTTCTTATTGGAAGAATAAGTGTATTAATGGTGGAAAATGCTGGTAAGCATAACCCCAGAAGTATAGATCAATTGGGACTTTTTCTTGATGAAGTTCAGGGAGAAGTATGTCAATCCAGTGTATATTAAACAGATGAAAAAAGTTTCTATACCTCAACCAGGGACGTATGTCGATAATGGAATATGAACAAGAATTCGTCAGATTAAGACATTATGTGAGGGGCATGTTTCAGACTAAAAAGGATTTATGTGACAAGTTTTATGGGGCTTAAGTGATAAGATCCGTGCCCTGGTAGTAAAATCAAAAGCTAGGAGCCTAGCAACAATGACAACTATGGCTTAAAAATTTGAAATGATTATTCACAAAAGGAATAGAGGGCAGGACATGGAAAGATTGTAATGGGGATTCTCTCATCCACCACACTTGAAAAATTTTAAGAGACCAAAAGATAGGAGCTTCTCCAGTCCAAGGAGGGATTTTCCACCCTTGAGCTTCTGATAAGAAAGAGGCACACGACAAGCCACCTCAATGGTGAGTACTAAAGGATCCAAGGTGATTAGAGATCCAATATGCGAGCACTGTGAAAGAAATCATTAGGGTGATTATTTGAAACAAAAAGGGGACATGCTTTACTTGAGGATCAATGGATCATCATATTAATGACCGCCTTTCAAAGTCTAATACTGTCTTAGAACAACTTGTGTGTAGGGCTCTAAGTACTTAGCACAAGGCAAGTTCTAGAGTAGCTGGAAGTCAGGATCAGTTTAGGGAACTTCAAGGAAAATCTACACTAAGCCCATCTTCGAGGTGTCTGCCAGAGCCTATGTGATGAAGGCTAAGGAAGATGTAGATGTGTTAGAGGTTATCATAAGTAAATTTTCCTTCTTAGGATATGACATTCATGGATTAATAGACCCTAGATCAACTCATTTGTACATGTGTACAAATTTCGTAAAACGTAAGAGTCTAGAAGTTGTTCCTTCTAAGACAAACATGTTGGCGACCAACCCCCTTGATCAATGTACTATAGTCAACTGATTGATCAAAGATTGTACGCTGATTTTTGGAGAGCACACCTTTTTGGCGGGTTTATTATTGCTAAGTTTTCATATGTTCGATGTTATCCTTAGGTTGGATTGGCTAACCAGACACAACTTCATGGTAGACTGTCAAACTAGAAGTATACGTCTTTTAACTACATAAGGAAAAAAATTGTTACTGCCTGGTGGGCAGACTAGTTTGGCGTGTGACAGTCCTAATTCGACCCTAGTCGGAATGTGGTTTGAGGCCACAAGACCGAGTCCCAAAATTTATTTAAAAATTTGGTTGCATCTCCTCTATGTGTATTAGTGCATGTGTAAAAATTTGATGTTTTAATTTAGACTTATGAATGTGAATTTCATGTGATTGACTTAGTTGAGAACTTAAGAAAATATGATAGGGGGATATGTAAGGACCAAATAATAACAAAGTGAGGAAACTTGGGTTCTTTTATTAGTTAGCAATTAAAATAAATTAAAGAAAGGAATTAAAAAGAAAAGATGAATAAAATAAGGAAGGAAGAGGGAGTATTCATCTTCTTTCTTTTCTTGCAATTGCCGTGAGTTAGGAGAAGGAAAGAAGAAATGCTCTAGACATTCGGCCAACTCAAAAGGGGTTGATTAAGCTCAAGAACTTAAAGGAGGAGAATCAAGCAAAGGCAAAGGAAAGAACATCGAGTAGCCGAGTTGGAACCGTTTTACCCAACACAAGGTTCCTTTGATCCATTTTTGTGTGCTCGGGACCATCGTCGAAGTCATCACACCAGCTTGCAACTTTTTGGTATCTTCTTCTTAGTTGGTCTAAGAGAACATTTTGGCTTGTATAGGCTATTATGTTTTGTTTGAACTTTGGTATGTATACTTTTAGCCATGCGAAAATGGCATAAATGTTAAGTTGGATTTGGTCTTATGATACTTAGTTATAAGCAATAGTTAAAGTCTATTTGATTATTATGCCGTTTGTCATGGCTAATCATTTCCGGTGTTACACTCATGATATGGTTATTGAGTAGTAAGGAAATGCTTGGTAATGATTAGCCTTTGGTATGGCTAGTCATGATCATACTTGGTGATATGTTTGTTAAATTACTCTAATAGGTAAAATTTACTCTAATAATAGATGCAGCAAAAGCAGAGTGATGTGAAATTGAAAAATCACTAAAAATAGTAGAAATGGAATTAAATAATGAATAAATTATGGAATCGAAGATTAATGAGTCTATTTTCACATGGAAGAAGTAAAACAAGAATATGAGCTATATTGTATGAGATACTTAAAATCTTCTAACAGGGTCAGAATGATTTCTAGATCCCCTATTCCAAATTTGGAAATTCACCATAATATCTACAAAGATAATTAGAAGTCATACCTTATATGTATAGATTCCTTATTGAGTATAGTTCTATTAGAGACAAACAGCATAGTCATTGAATCTCTATACAGAGAGATATCTGGTTCGTAGTACACAGAGGTCAGAGTAGTCAAACCCTAAAACAGGGGAGAATTTAACTAATAAAATGTACTAATTGGACTGACCAAAAATTGTGGAAAACTTTTAGTAGATATATATATGAGTCTAGTTTCAGGAAAAATTTTCGGAATTAAATTTCGAGTTTCAGAACTCAAGATAAGAATTTTTAAGTGACTATAACGCAGATTGACAGTTTGTCTGGGAGTTTTAAAATAAATTGTTTGAGCTGTATAAGTGATGTATTAAGCCAGATTACACCTCGTGTTCGATCCCGGTGACGGCCACGGTTTCTGAGTGTTACATTTTATTGGTATCATAGCTATGGTTTAGTCGGTTCTAGGACTACCATAGCGCGTATGAGTCTAGCTATACATACCTTAATGTTAGTGTTTAATAGTGTGATGACTTCTGACGGCTAAAATTTTTGTTTTGATTAGTCAATGGATCCCGGCTTAGAGAGAACCTTAGCGGATGACGTTGAAAGTGTAGCGGCTACTCCTGTGCAAGGTACACCGCCTGTTGAACCTCAGTCATCTGCGAATAATCAAAATGAGGGGGCAAAACAAGCCTTCTTTACTATGATGAACGAGTGGGTCGCACAATATGCCCGCACTAATCCGGCTGCCCAACCATTCCCGAATTTAAATAATCCACCCCAGGAGCCTATAATGCCATCGACTATTGATCCTGTAAGGCCGAGTAAACCACCTGTAGACTTGATTAGGAAGCGCGGGGTCGAGGAATTCAGAGCCGTAGTTACTGATGATGCTGAACGGGCCGAGTTCTGGCTTGATAACACCATCCGAGTTTTTGATGAACTGTCCTGCACACCTGATGAGTGTTTAAAGTGTGCTATATCTTTGTTACGAGACTCAGCCTACTATTGGTGGAGGACCTTGATTTCCATAGTCCCAAAGGAACGAGTTAGTTGGGATTTCTTTCAAACAGAGTTTCAAAACAAATATATTAGCCAACGGTTCATCGATAAAAAGCGTAAGGAATTCTTGGAACTTAAGCAAGGCCGCATGACAGTATCTGAATACGAATGTGAGTTCGTAAGACTCAGTCAATATGCTCGGGAGTGTGTAGCCGATGAAATTGCTATGTGCAAAAGATTTGAGGAAGGATTGAATGAAGATTTAAAGCTACTAGTGGGTATTTTAGAGATAAAAGAATTTGTAACACTAGTTGAATGAGCTTGCAAGGCGGAAGAACTTGGAAAGGAGAAAAAGAAGGCAGAATCTGTAGCTAGAGACTTTCGTAAAAGATCAACGAGTAGAACTCCGTTCTCAGCTATAAAGAAGTTCAGGGAGGACACTCACAAACCGAAGACGCATCAAGGGAATTTTATTAGGACACAACCATTAACGGACTCACGAGCTACTTCGGTTGCTAGTGTGGGTAACAATCGCCAAGAAAAACCTGAATGTCCACAATGTGAAAGACGACACGTAGGTGAATGTTGGGGTAAGTCCACTAACAGGGCCTGTTACAGATGCGGTTCGAAGGATCACTTCATTAGAGATTGCACGGAATTCGATGAGAGAAATAAGATGCAAGGTGTAAGACCTAGTGGAACAACGGTTAGGGGTAGACCACCGAGAATTTCAGGAGGCAGGGGTGGTGGTCAGAGAGGGACTTTTGATACGGCTGTTCGATCTAAGACCCGTACTCCTGCTAGGGCATATGCCATCCGTGCACGAGAGGAAGCATCCTCCCGTGATGTTATCACTGGTACTTTCACTCTTTTTGATACTAAGGTAATTGCATTAATCGACCCTGGCTCTACTCATTCTTATGTATGTGAGACTTTAGCATCCAGTAAGACTCTGCCTATTGAGTCCACTGAGTTCGTAATTCGAGTGTCAAATCCCTTGGGTCAATACGCGCTTGTTGACAAAGTGTGTAAGAGATGCCCTCTAATAATCCGAGAATCCTGTTTTTCGGCTGATTTGATACTTTTACCATTTGACGAATTTGATGTTATTCTTGGTATGGACTGGTTGACCGTATATGACGCAGTGGTGAGTTGCAAAAGAAAAACCATTGATTTAAGGGGTGCAAATAATGAGATAGTCTTAGTTGAGTCTACTGATTTAAGGGGAGTGCCAGCAACAATATCCTCGATGATCGTTCGGAGATATGTGAGGAAGGGGTGTGAAACATATCTTGTGTATGTATTTGATAGCAAAGAGACGGAAAGGAAACTCGGATTGGTACCGGTGGTTTGCGAGTATTTTGATGTTTTTCTTGAGGAGTTACCGGGGTTGCCACCTGTTCGAGAGGTAGAATTTGGCATCGAACTTGTACCTGGTACCATGCCAATCTCGATAACCCCGTATCGTATGCCATTAATAGAATTAGAGGAATTGAAAATTCAGTTGCAGGAATTGACAGATAGGGGTTTTGCTCGACCGAGTTTTTCACCATGGGGTGCACCAGTATTGTTTGTGAAAAAGAAGGATGGAACTATGAGGTTGTACATCGACTATCGTCAGTTGAATAAAGTAACAATAAAGAATAAATATCCGTTACCGCGTATTGATGATTTGTTTGATCAATTGAAGGGAGCCTCAGTGTTTTCAAAGATAGATTTGAGGTCGGGTTATTATCAGTTGAGAGTTAGAGACTCAGACATACCCAAAACTGCTTTTAGAACGAGATATGGTCACTACGAATTCTTAGTGATGCCGTTTGGGCTTACTAATGCCCCTGCGATATTCATGGATTTAATGAATCAAATTTTCAGACAATACTTGGATCGGTTTGTGGTTGTGTTTATTGATGATATTTTAATTTATTCCCAAGATGAAGCTGAACATGCCGAGCATTTGAGATTAGTATTACAGATTTTACGAGACAAGCAGTTATACATGAAATTCAGTAAATGCAAATTTTGGTTGAGAGAGGTTAGCTTTTTGGGGCACGTCGTATCTGCATCGGGAATTAGAGTTGATCCGAACAAAATTTTGGCTATACTCGATTGGAAACCTCCGAGGAATGTTACTGAAGTTAGGAGCTTTTTGGGACTTGCCGGATACTACCGACAGTTTGTAAAAGGTTTTTCGATGATAGCTGCACCATTGACGAAACTACTTCAAAAATATGTTGAGTTTGAATGGTCAGGAAGCTGTCAGGAAAGTTTCAATCGACTAAAAACCTGTTTAACTGAAGCTCCAGTGCTAGTATAGCCGGAGTCCAGTAAAAAGTTTGTCATTTATAGTGATGCATCCTTGCTTGGGCTAGGGTGTGTGTTGATGCAAGAAGGTCGAGTTGTGGCTTACGCGTCGAGACAATTAAAGCCGCATGAGAGAAACTATCCGACCCATGATCTTGAATTAGCGGCCATAGTGTTCGCCTTGAAAATGTGGCGACATTACTTGTTTGGAGAAAGGTGTCATATTTACTCGGACCACAAAAGTCTTAAATATTTGATGACTCAAAGAGATCTGAATCTGCGACAAAGACGCTGGCTTGAATTGTTGAAAGATTATGAACTTATCATTGATTATCACCCGGGCAAAGCTAACGTGGTTGCCGATGCTTTAAGTCGTAAAGCGTTATTTGCTTTGAGAGCGATAAATGTTCACCTGTCCGTCTCACCCGAAAATGTGCTAGTAGCTGAATTAAAGGCCAAACCATTATGGATTCGTCAAATATTTTAATCCCAAAAAGTTGATGATGAATTGGTTGCTAAACGAGCTGAATGTGCTTCGAATGAGGAATCGGAGTTTCGGATTGACGACAATGATTGCTTGACATTCAAAGGTCGATTATGTGTTCCAAGAAATTCGGAACTTATTTCGATGATTTTGAATGAGGCTCATAATAGCCGAATGTCTATCCACCCGGGTAGCACAAAAATGTACGATGATTTGAAACGTCAGTTTTGGTGGTCTGGTATGAAACGAGACATCACTGACTTTGTGTCGAAGTGTTTGATATGTCAACAAGTGAAAGCGGAACATCAAGTGCCTTCGGATTACTTGACCAATCATGATACCCGAATGGAAATGGGATCGGTAACAATGGATTTTGTATCTGGTTTACCATTGACACAAAATAAGAAAGACTCGATGCAGGTTATCGTTGATAGATTGAAAAGACCGCTCATTTTATCCCTGTCCGCATGATTTTTCGCTTGATAAATTGGCGTAATTGTATGTTTCTCGATTGTAAGATTACACGGGTACCTATTTCTATTGTGTCGGATAGAGATTCGAGATTCACCTCGCGATTTTGGAAGAAATTGCAAGAAGCTTTGGGTACCAAGTTGCATTTCAAAGACCGCTTTTCATCCACAGATCGATGGTCAATCCGAACGGATAATTCGGATACTCGAGGATATGTTGAGATGTCGCATCCTTGAGTTTAGTGGTTCATGGAGCGGTATTTACCTTTGATTGAATTCGCGTACAACAATAGTTTTCAATCAAGCATTAAGATGGCACCTTACGAGGCTTTGTACGGTCGTAAATGCCGTACACCATTGTTTTGGACCGAGCTCGGTGAAAGTAAAATTTTGAGTCGATTTGATTAAAGATCTTTGAGCGAAAGTAAAAATAATTTGTGAAAGTCTGAAGGCAAGATCGATCGTCGAGAAGTCGTACGCGGATTTGAAACGAAAAGACATTGAGTATCAGGTGGGAGATAAAGTGTTTCTAAAAGTTTCGCCTTGGAAGAAGATACTCAGATTTGGCCGTAAGGGCAAATTGAGTCCGAGGTTCATTGGGCCGTATGAAATATCCGAACGAGTTGGTCTAGTTGCATATAGATTGATTTTACCCCCTGAACTTGAAAAGATTCATAACGTTTTTCATGTCTCGATGCTTCTACGATATAGGTCCGATCCATCACACATAATTACTCCATCTCAGATCGAAATTCAATCGGATTTGAGTTACGAGGAAGAATCGGTTTGCATTCTAACACGTGAAGTAAAAGAATTGCGAAATAAGAAAATCCCATTAGTGAAGGTACTGTGGCATAAACATGGGGTCGAAGAAGCTACTTGGGAGCTCGAGGATTCGGTGAAAGAACGTTATCCAAATTTATTCGCTGGTAAGATTTTCGGGGACGAAAATTTTTGAGTGAGGGAGAGTTGTGACAGTCCTAATTCGACCCTAGTCGGAATGTGGTTTCGAGGCCACAAGACCGAGTCCCAAAATTTATTTAAAAATTTGGTTGCATATCCTCTATGTGTATTAGTGCATGTGTAAAAATTTGATGTTTTCATTTAGACTTATGAATGTGAATTTCATGTGATTGACTTAGTTGAGAACTTAAGAAAATATGATAGGGGGATATGTAAGGACCAAATAATAACAAAGTGAGGAAACTTGGGTTTGCATGTCAAATTGCCCAAAAACCCAAGTAGTGGCCAGCCAAGCCATGATGCCCATCCACTAGGTTGAATTTCAATGCAATTCTTTTATTAGTTAGCAATTAAAATAAATTAAAGAAAGGAATTAAAAAGAAAAGATGAATAAAATAAGGAAGGAAGAGGGAGTATTCATCTTCTTTCTTTTCTTGCAATTGCCGTGAGTTAGGAGAAGGAAAGAAGAAATGCTCTAGACATTCGGCCAACTCAAAAGGGGTTGATTAAGCTCAAGAAGTTAAAGGAAGAGAATCAAGCAAAGGCAAAGGAAAGAACATCGAGTAGCCGAGTTGGAACCGTTTTACCCAACACAAGGTTCCTTTCATCCATTTTTGTGTGCTCGGGACCATCGTCGAAGTCATCACACCAGCTTGCAACTTTTTAGTATCTTCTTTTTAGTTGGTCTAAGAGAACATTTCGGCATGTATAGGCTATTATGTTTTGTTTGAACTTTGGTATGTATACTTTTAGCCATGCAAAAATGGCATAAATGTTAAGTTGGATTTGGTCTTATGATACTTAGTTATAAGCAATAGTTAAAGTCTATTTGATTATTATGCCGTTTGTCATGGCTAATCATTTCCGGTGTTACACTCATGATATGGTTATTGAGTAGTAAGGAAATGCTTGGTAATGATTAGCCTTTAGTATCGCTAGTCATGATCATACTTGGTGATATGTTTGTTAAATTACTCTAATAGGTAAAATTTACTCTAATAATAGATGCAGATAGCAGTAGTGATGTGAAATTGAAAAATCACTAAAAATAGTAGAAATGGAATTAAATAATGAATAAATTATGAAATCGAAGATTGATGAGTCTATTTTCACATGGAAGAAGTAAAACAAGAATATAATCTATATTGTATGAGATATTTAAAATCTTGTGGAACAGGGTCAGAACGATTTCTGGATCCCCTGTTCCAAATTTGAAAATTCATCATAATTTCTACAAAGATAATTAGAAGTCATACCTTATATTTACAGATTTTTTATTGAGTCTAGTTTTATTAGGGACAAACGGAATAGTCATTGAATCTCTGTACAGAGAGATATCCAGTTCGTAATACACAGAGGTCAGAGTAGTCGAACCCTGAAACAGGGGAGACTTTAACTAATAAACTGTACTAATTGGACGAACCAAAAATTGTGGAAAAATTTTAGTAGATAGATATATGAGTCTAGTTTCAGGAAACATTTGCGGAATTAAATTTCGAGTTTCAGAACTCAAGATACGAATTTTTAAGTGACTATAATGCAGATTGACAGTTTGTCTGGGAGTTTTAAAATAAATTGTTTGAGCTGTATAAGTGATGTATTAAGCCAGATTACACCTCGTGTTCGATCCCGGTGACGGCCACGGTTTCGGGGTGTTACATGGCGAGTCGCGTGATTTCGACCGTATCCACCAGGAAACTTCTAGTTAAAGATGCAAATGCATGCTTAGCATATATTATGGATTCGACTGAGATAAGGAAGGGTCTTTTCCAAGTACCATTTCTGAAGGAGTTCTTCGATCTGTTTCCAGAAGAAATCCCAAGCGTGCCACCAGACTGAGAGGTTGAGTTCTCGGTTGAAGCAACATTTGACACTATGCCCATATCTTGTGCTCTATATCGAATGGCACCATTGGAGTTAAAAGAGTTAAAGAAGCAGCTACAAGTCCTTTTGGATAAAGGCTTTATTCGACCGAGTGTCTCACCATGGGGCGCACCAATCTTGGTCGTGAAAAAAAGGATGGGACTCTTTTCTTGTGCATTGATTATCACTAACTAAACAAAGTAATTATTAAGAACAAGTATCTACTACCTCAAATAGAAGACTTGTTTGATCAGCTAATTGAAGCTACTATTTTCTCCTAAATTGATTTGTGATCTAGCTACTATCAAGTGAAGATTAAAGGTGATGACATTCCGAAGGCTTCATTTCGCTCACGCTATGGACATTATGATTTCTTAGTACCGTCATTCGGGTTAACAAATACACCCACAGTATCCACAAATTTAATGAATAGAGTCTTCCAATCCTACTTGGACTATTTTTTCGTTGTCTTTATCAATGATATTTTGGTCTATTCTAAAAACGTGGTGGATCACGAAGAACATCTTGAAATTGTGCTAAGGAATCTACAAAAAAATAAGTTGTACACCAAATTCAGTTAGTGTGAATTTTGGTGAGAGACGTTCATTTCTTGGGCCACGTTCTTTTTGTAAAAGGCATTAAAATATATATTGATAAGATCAAATCTGTGCTTGAATGGAATCCGCCAAAGAATCTCACCAAGATATGTAGTTTCCTAGGTGTGGCAGGTTATTACAGGCGATTTGTAAAAGGGTTCGCCATGTTGGCATCACCTCTTATGCGTCTACTAAGAAAAAACATTCAAGTCGATATAGGCTTGCTAGAAAATCTTTGACAAGCTGAAAGCAATTCTAAAGGAGGCCCCAGTTTTGGCGCAGCTAGAGTCTAGTGTAGAGTACACTAACGCATCCCTGAATGGGCTGGGATGTGTACTAATGCAAGGAGGAAAGGTCTTGGCGTATGCATCTTGCTAGCTCAAGTCACACGAGAAGACTATCCAACGCAGGATTTGGAGCTAACAGTTGCAGTACTAGCACTAAAGATCTGGAGACATTATATCTACGAGGAGAAGTGTCGCGTGTTCAAAGACCACGAGAGCTTGAGGTACTTGATGACATAGAAAAATTTAAATTTATGCCAACAACATTGGATGGAGCTACTAAAAGACTATAACCTAACTATCGAGTACCACCCAAGTAAGGCTAGTGTAATGACGGATGCCTTAAGCAGGAAGGTTGTGGTAGCATTGGCATCCCTTTGAGCAAATGTTCACATGTTGGACGATGGGTAGCTACTTGTAAAATGAGTGCCCAGCCCATTTTTCTTTTTTAGATTTTTGGAAATAGCTAAAATATACTAAGTGTGAAGAGTACAAGAAGAAGTTAGTGTCTGGTGATATACGAACTTTACCCTAGGAAAGGATGGCAAAATTCAGTATATGGGAAGGATGTATGTTCCAACAAGAAATGAATTTAGACAAACACTATTAAGGGAGGCTCATGAATGATTCTTTTTTGCTTTATCCAGGAAATCTTAAATTGTACTGTGATTTAAAAAACTTATATTGGTGGTGTGAAATGAAGAAAGAGATATCAAAAATGTTTCAAGCTGTTGGACATGCTAGCGAGTGAAGGCAGAACACCAAGTTCCTTCGAGGAAGCTGTATCATTTAGAGATTCCATGATGGAAGTAGGACAAGATCACCATTGACTTTGTTTCTAGTTTTCCTCTTAGTCTGACCAATAAGAATGTAGTTTGAGTGCTTCTGGATTGACTCACTAAGTTATCCTATTTCCTACTTGTGTGAACAAACTACTTACTTAAAATGTTAGTGTAACTTTACATATGAAAAATTGTATGACTCCACGAGATACCTGCATCCATAGAACCTTACCTAGATCTAAGGTTCACGTCAAGATTTTGGAAACAACTACAAGAGTCCTTAGGAACCAAGTTATAGTTCAGTACTACCTTCCAACCTCAGACAGATGGGCAATTCGAAAGAGTGATTCAAGTTCTCGAAGATATGCTCAGAAGCTATGTAATAGATTTTGGAATCACTTGGAAAAAATATCTTCCATTGGTGGAGTTCACATACAATAATAGTTATCATGGCAGCTTAAAAATTCACCCTTCGAAGCACTACATGGAACAATGTGCAGATCTCCCACCTATTGCCTGGAACTGAGTGACAAAAAGATAGTTGGTCCTGATTTGGTGTGAGAAACGGAAGAAAATGTTTCGATTATTCGAACTATCTAAAAATATCTCAAGATTGAAAGAAAGCTGGCGCTGATAGGAAGAGGAAAGATATTATGTTTAAGGTTAGACACAAGGTGTTTCTAAAGGTGACTCCCTAAAAGAAGGTAATAAGATTCAAGCAAAAAGGGAAGTTAAGAAGGTAATAAGATTCAAGCAAAAAGGGAAGTTAAGCTCGCATTTATAGGATCATACAAGATATTGGAGCGAGTTGGTCCAGTGGCTTATAGACTAGCACTACCACCAGAACTACCAAAAATTCATAACATGATCCATGTATCCATGCTAAGGAGATATTGATCAAATCCAGACCATGTGGTACAAGTAGAAGCTCTAGAAGTAGAGCCTAACTTATCTTATAAGAAAGAGCTCATTCAATTTTTTGCCAGAGAAGTGAAAGAGTTGAGGAATGAAAGAATTCCTCTAGTAAAAGTGTTATAGAGTAATTTCAAAATGGAAGAAGCAACCTGGGAAATGGAAAGTTTAATGAAAAAGTAATAATCATAACTTTTCATAGGTAAGAATTTCGAGGAAGAAATTTTCTAAGTGGGGGAGAGTTGTAACAACCCACTGGACGTAGCTCATACCAATATTATTTTGGTGTATAGTTGAGTAAGCCAAAATAGTTTTAAGGTGAATTATCAGCTTAAGTGTTGATTCAACTTGTTCTTCAAAATGCCATTGATAAGTATAAGCAAACTAGTAATTTCTGGGAAAAACCCTTAGGATATTGTCGAGGAGGTTTCCGTCTTTGCTCTAGTACATGCATGATCAATTTATAATAGACAAAGAGCCTGATAACTATGGTTATTTGTTTTTTAGGTCAAGAATCTAGAGAAGGTCTGAGCAGTTGAGGCCAAAGGCCAATAAAGTAGATTTTATCTTGAAGGTTCTGTGTGAGGTTCTTTTACTTTCTTTGAGTTTTTAAAACTCTACGATACGGAGTCGTGTAAGGTAAGTTGTCTCTACTAGATATATGTCAATGTGTTGTGTTTTAACGAGTTAGCATTGTGACTACATGACCATGGTCATAATTAATGCTCACCTAGTGTCCTAGCATTGTACCAAACTATCTAAGATATGTGAAAATGTGGAAAGAAAATTCATTTGTGATGCCTCCGGTAGGGTAGCTTTATTGCGAATTGGATTGGTAGATCATGGCCCAACCTTGCGGGAGAACATGTGTTCAATATGAAAAGGAATATAAATAAAGATATGTGATTTTGATTTCTGATTTATGGGTCTTAGATTGGCACAAGCTTGGGTCATAGGTAAACATATATGCTTGAGAAAAGTTTACATGATTTACTGGAGCATGTTTACTAAGAATTCTTCATTATGGTTGTGTTGTGTATGCCAGTGGACTACATTGGCAGAATCGCGTAACGATATTGTAGGGCGGAGTTTGAAAATTTGTCTTTATCTTTGATTCGATTAGTGGTAACCTAATAATCATGTTGTGTTTGTAAGGAACTCACTAAGTTGAAATTAACTTACTCCGTAACCTTGCTTTCTCAGGTAGCTGAGTGGTAGAAGAAAATATTTAGGGAGGGCACTACACTAGAGTTGAGTCTATAAGTGAGTAACTATATGTTTTGTATCATGCATGAATGTTTAGCGAAAGGCGTATTCACACATTTTTTGTTTAAATGATGTTTTCACTTCACGAATGTATTTTGCTTTGTCTTACGAAGTGTAATTGACCTTGATTATATATATTTGTGGTCACTAAATTCCCCTAATTTTTCATTTTCAAAATTTACTATTTCTATGTGTATTCACATTTAATGGTGGAGCCTAATTAATTAGTAGTTTAGTACTTCTTATTAATTTCTTTAAAGATGTTCTACCAAAAGATAAATGATTAACGGTTTTGAAAAGGGAAATTCTTATAATTTTTTTTCTCAAAATTTGAAACATGTTAAGGGTTTTGAATCTATCAATAACGTCCCAGTTCATTGGGCGAATTGTTTGGCTGTTGGGTATACGCCATGTCTTCCTAACATGCTAAGGGTTGTTACACTTTTTGCCTCATCTACCAAAATTACATCCTAGAATCATCAATTCTAGGATTTAAGCACAATCAACCTAATCTAATTAATTGGTTTAAGCTAACCACACCCATTTTGATCAATCAACCTCCTAAGGGTTTAGTGACAAGCCATTCTAGATGCAAATAATCCTACCCAACTATCAAACATGTAAACAATGCAAAATAATAAAGAGAAGGTAAGAAATTATCAAGAAATCTGGTGAATCCAAGATTAGTGACTGATGGAATGACCACGCTAGCCAATGAAAGATGATGATTATTCTTGTAGATTGAAGTGCAAACGAAAATAAAGTAAAAGAAAGCAATGAATAAAAACTGAAAAGAATTTGAATTGAAAACTAAAAAAAATACTAAAAATAAGACTTGGAAAAATTGAAATCTAATTAAACTTCAAACTAAAACCCTAAAACGAATTCCCTAAACTGCTGGTTTAAGCTAATATTTATAGTCTAAGTGTATTATGACCTAATTAGATTGATTACAAACTGAGTTACAAGTTAAATGAGACTGTACGAACAAAAAACACCTTTGCGAAATTTTTGGCACGTCGAGTGAAACATCACAACATTGGTCTTGACATTCTCTAGCCAATGTTATGACTTTGTGGGTAGATTACTTAACCTTTGGGACTGGGTTCAATGTCATGGATGTCGCAACTTTGAGGCCAATAGCTTGCCTCGTGGATTTTGGTAGGAAATTTGGCTAATTGTTGAGATAACTTCCAATGTTGCCACTTCCATGCTAAATTGTAACACCCCGAACCCGTGACCGTCGCCGGTGTCGGACACGAGGGGTTAACGGGCCAAATCCTCTCAAAGTACCAACCAATTTGGCATTTCCCGACAGGCTGGAAAACTGCATCACTGTCGCCTTAAAAATCATATCTCGAGTTCCAAAACTTGGAAACTGATTCCGTAAATTTTCCCTGAATTTAGACTCATATATCCATCCATGGATTTATTTCTAGAATTTTTGGTCAGGCCAATTGGTACAGTTTATTAGTTAAAGTCACCCATGTTACAGGGGTCGACTACACTGACCTTCGGGCGTTACAACTTGAATATCTCTCTGTACAGGGCTTTAATACTGGTACTGATTATTTCTAATGAAACTAGACTCAAAATGGAATCTGCACATATAAGGTATGACTTCTAATTCTTTCTGGATAATTTATAGTAAATTTTCAAAGTCACGACAGGGGACCCAGAAACTGTTCTGGCCCTGTCTCACGAGAACTTTAATATCTCTCAGTATACTGCTCATATGGTCGTTTCGTTTCATCCATATAAAAATAGATTCATCAAGGTTCAATTTCATAATTTATTCACTATTTAATTCTACTTCTACTATTTTTAGTGATTTTTCAATCTCATCTCACTGCTGCTGTCCGCAACAGTTACTGCAGTAGACTATGCCAATTTCATGAATCTTTCCTTGGCCTTAATCATCCATCATACATGACACAATTTATGGCCACCTTATCAAAATTAAAGTTTCTAAGACTCGTGGCTATAGGTTCTAGCATCCCACTCGACGACCACATAGGCCATTTTCACATGGCTTAAAGTTTACAACCCACAGTTCAACAAAACATAATAGCCTATACATGCCAAATGTTCTTCAACAACGAAGACAATACCAAAAGATTTCCAGCCGGTGTGATGACTTCAACGACGGTTCCGATCACATAAACAATACGAGTCCGAGAGACCTAAAATGGGTGACAAGAAAACACCGAGTGAGTTTATAACTCAGTAAGTTATAAGCATTCATCAATCCATTGATAAAGTTACCACAACATGAAACAATAAACGAGGCTAGGTACTCATCCATATCGAATCTATACCATAATTCCTCGGACCTTCGGTTCAATCTCATACCAAGTCATACATCCACATTTCATATTCTACACAACAAGATATTTGAGGCATTTTCACACACTAACTCATTTCCACCACAGTCATACAATTTCAATCATCACATAGATTTAAAGCTTACCAAGCTCAACCCCGAGCATGAACATATTGCCTATTCGTCACGAGCTCAAGGTACTTACCCGATCTGCTGTCCGGGATTAGCTCGATAATGTCGCACACTCAGTGCCAATTGTAATGCAAGAGCATATAGTGAATCCGCACACTTAGTGCTATATGTATTCAACTCGCACACTTAGTGCTATATAATCAAACTCGCACACTTAGTGCTGTACAATTTTAAACCCGCACACTTAGTGCCAATCTTGTCACCGTGTCCATTTATACCCGCACACTTAGTGCCGAGACCAATACCTTATGTATTTTGCTGCCTTTATACATTCAACAATGGCATCATTCCATACACATACATTTCCATTTACACATCAACTCATTTAAACACATTTGCATATATATTATGATCATTTAAATCAACACCAAATATACGCTTAATGACTTACTTTGTGTTGGGTAAAACAGTCCAAGTCGGCTACTCGATGACCTTCGTCTTTCCCTTGCTTGATTCTCCTTCTTTAACTCCTTGAGCTTAATCAATAAATTAACTAGTTTAACCATCTTGCTAAACATTCATAATTCAATTACACATGCATATGTATGTTTGTATATTCGGCACCCATCCTCACTTATTACCCATTTAGTCAATTATCTAAGCCAAGATAAGGCTTCAATACGGTTGCCTCTAACCGAAAACATGCACACCAATCTACTTCATTTGGCCGAATATGCATGTCTATGTTGAGGGCAATTTTACACTTTATACCACACACAAAAAAAAACAGCATGCATTTACTAACTAACGCATTACATATTGTAGCTCAATGCACATCTCTCATTTACTACATAACCGAAAACATCATCACAAGCAAATATACACCTTGAAATAGTATATATGTCATACCAATTCATCATGTGCAAACACATATTCATGTAGGTGCAAGGGCCGAATCTTAAGTTGTTTATATCCAAATATAAACACATATCCAAAGCTCAAATCTTACCTACCATGCAACATGCATGAATCATACTTGTGGATATACCATGACCGAATACATCACAACACCATCATTTTGGTCATGATTAAGCAAAGAACTTAATGTCTTACTCAAAATACTAAAAAGAAAGTCCAAGAGCCATCAATCCCCATCACATATACCATTAACAAGCTTCATATTTAACATGCAATGGCATTAACACAAAATCCACCTTGCCCAAATACCATCCCCATGATATAACAAAGGTTTGAACCATGGCTAACAAGAGCATCAAGCTATCAACTAAAAACATGCATGAATCTCATGGCACAACCTCAAACATACCTTAATCTTGATGCAAGTATAGCCAAACCTCTTCCTAATCCTCTTCCAAACCAAGCATGAAGCAAAATTTCCTCCTTCCCTCTAGTATTTTCGGTCAAGAGAGAATGAAAATGGATGAACAAAATTTTTTCTTTTCTCTTCCTCAATACGGCAATGGGCATGCATGAGACCATTTTTTCCTTTTTCCCTTTTCTTTATTACCCATGCTCATTAATTTATTTTTTCACCCATGATTCACCAACAAAACATGTCTATGACATGTTTTGCCCATATTTCTTTGTCATGGCCGGCCACTAGACTTGGATTAAGGGATATTTGACATACAAGCCCTTCTTTGTGATTACATACACTATTAGATCCTTATAGATTAGCCTATCACATTTCAAAAGTGTCACACAAGTCCTATTGGCTAAATTCGCACAAAATTTACTAAATCGAAACTTAACACTTTCACATATTCATAATCACATATTTTAGACAATAAATACTACATTCAAACATTTTGGTGACTCAGTTTAGCGGTCTCGAAACCACTTTCCGGCTAGGGTCAAATTAGGGATGTCACATAAATATTGTGATATTCCTTACAGGCCATTGACTTATTGTCTTAGGTTTCTTCCTTCGGACTTGATTAACTTGTTAGTTACATCTTAGGCCTAAATCGGCCGAATATGTCATAAAACACCACAAAAAGCTCAATTTATTGAACCAAAACTAGAAACCAAAAACTAAAAACTTCTTAAAATAAATGTAAATAACATAAAAGTACTTGAGTACAAGCTCCTTAAGTAGTGAAAAGAGTTTAATTTTCCATAATAAATTATGACATATCAAATTCCCCCACACTTGAGTCTTTTCTTGTCCTCAATAAAACATGAAAGCAAACACAACATGCAACAATAATGACCCTTGAGCATGCTTAATGATAGAAAATTATTTCAAAACTTTAATATTAAGAATGTCTTCTTTAACATGCAATTTCAATATGATATGTAAAAAAATCATAGCTCTTAAAGTTA
Source organism: Gossypium arboreum (assembly GCF_025698485.1). Taxonomy (NCBI): domain Eukaryota; kingdom Viridiplantae; phylum Streptophyta; class Magnoliopsida; order Malvales; family Malvaceae; genus Gossypium; species Gossypium arboreum. The sequence goes on along the minus strand of NC_069078.1, from coordinate 14,202,537 downwards.
AACATGAGAGTTCAATAGATTACAATATCAACAAGCTTAAATATAATTAGGCATATGACCCCATCAAAACATACGAAATAACTATGAAGTTTATATTAGAATAGTGCAATAAATTATATCTCAAATAACTTATAATGATAGTCATCCATGTATCAATTAGCCTAGGTCACATAGGACTTTTCGACTTGTAACATTTTGAGGCTTAAAGATGGTTTGGATTTCAAAGAATAGAAGCATCAAAATGGTTCAAGCAAGAAAACTAGTTTGGCACATATGGTTGTTCCCTACTCACCTCTTAGTGTATCTTTTGGCTCGTCTACTTATATCTCATTCTTTCACATTCTTTTCTCTCCAAATAAAAATGTGAAGGCACGATATAATATTCATGAATATAGCAAGCTATAGTGCAATAGATGAATGAAAATTTTCTTAAGACCAAATGTGATTTTTCTTTTGATCACATTCTAATTATTTCACTATTTTTCACTCACATTTATTTTAACCAATTTTATGCTTTTATTATATCTCTTTGCTTTTAACCTTCACAATGCTTTTGTTCACTCAATAATTTTTCATTTTAGCACAATTTGTACCCTCAATTCTTACTTTTTCCACTATATTACATCGTTTCTTACTTTTTCCACTCAATTCTTTTTATACCCTCTATAATGTATCTACCTATCCCTAAACATCTATGGTTTGACATCTAATTTTGTGGATTTCAAGAAAAATGGGACCAAGAAAAGATAAGTGAATACTCAATTTTAGTTCAAGGCTTCAAAAGTAAGGCTAATCAAGAAAAGTTTATTGAAGCTCCAAATATGGGTACTAAAGGTACAAAATATAAGGTTAGTTCTTTTAGCTCTATGTAACAGTCCAGTTTTGACCCTAGTTGGAATAGTGGTTTCGAGACCACAAATCTGAGTTTGAAAAATATTTTAATATTATTTTCTGTGTCTGTGACATGTGAATTTACATTTGTAAAATTTTTGTGATTTAATTTGTCTGTTTATGTGCTTAATTACGAAAAAGGATTAAATCGCGAAAAGTGTGAAAGTTGAGTGCTAGATGTTAAAGCACCTAACTGGCTTGGCTTTTAAAATAAGGGTCCTTGCATGTCAAATATACCATTGATATAGTAAGTGGACAATGTTGGACATGTGTTAAGTGAATGGATAATTTTATAACAAAGGGCAAAATGGGAAAAATGATTATTAAAGTTCTAATAATAAAATGAAAACATGAAAGTGACCATACTTTCACCTTTTTCAGCCGAAAATTAAGAGAAAGAATACGCCATTGAAGCTTCAAAGTATTCAGCCATTGCATGAGTGAATAGGTTAGTCCATTTTGTTCAGTTTTTGATAATTTCTACATTTCTGTGATCTTTGTTTCGTGTTCTTCAAAACCCATGTCTGAATTTCTCTTTTTGTTGAAGATTATGAAATGTGCCATTAATGATTATATGAGCTTTGTGATGTTTTTATATGGATTAAAAAGATATGTGTGAGATTATTAAACTTTGTTTTTTAATTTTGATGAAATAGAGCTAATTGAGCTAAATTGTGAAAATGAGGTTTTGAAGGACTAAATTGTGAATTAAATATGTTATTTGGGCTTGTATGAAAGCCATGTATATTTGGCCAAGCTATAGTCTTGGTGAATTTTGCATATTAGTGATTTTGTGAAAACTGGACTAAATTGTCAAAGTGTGAAAATGTAAGGGCTAAAATGTAAAGTGCCCTAAATATGTGTATATGGATTGAATTGAATGAAATGAATGATTGAATGGTTGAATTTGTATTGTATTATATTAAGAACAAAGAAAATCAGACTTAGATCGGGGGAACTCCAAAATAGTTGAATAGTCAACTCATTTTATCTGAAATCCGTCCGAGGTAAGTCAAATTACAATTACGTGTTAATGGAAATAAATTCTGCACATATAATCTATAATCTGTATTGGACAACCTTGAGTGCCGATGTGTATCTTTGGAGTAAAGTATGATAATATGTTAATATCTGAAAAACTTTGTATGTTCCTAAGTAAAGTTGACATCTGTCTAGGACATCGTGTAAGACCGTGTCTGGGACATAGGCCTCAATTGAGATTTACGTATAAGACCATGTCTGGGACATCGGCATCGTATCTGATTTCGTGTAAGACCCTGTTTGGGACAGAGACATCGATATTGAATTACATGTAAGACCATATCCGCGACATCGGCATTGTACTTGTTTATGAGCATCTGTATCATTTCTGACCTGTCTGATGATCGTGTACAACATCTAAGAATGAGTATATGAAATGTATAATCTATGCAAGTATGTTTGTATCATACTAAACTTCTGAATATGAAAAAAATCTATCTCTATAAAATATGTACGAAATTGGAAATGAAGCATGACATATATGCAAACAAAGGTGTATGGTTAAGTATGAATTATTCTATAAAATGGTTCTGAATCTTTATAGTTGAATTGTACTTATATGCTTTAGTAATTAAATCAATTGTATTTGGCTTACTAAGCTCTTTATAGCTTACTCTGTGTGATTACTGTCTGTTTTACAGTTATCGTAGCTACTGAAGGCTAAGGGATAGTTGAGGATCGTCACCACACTATCAATCTCATTTTGGTACTTTTGAAGTGTAAATATTTTTAACTATGGCATGTATAGGCTAGAAGGATTATGTTTATAAGTTTTGGATGTGTATATGTTATGCCATGAGAGTTGGCTAATAAATGATAAGTTTGTGTATGGTTTTGGTATAAGTTTGTAATGTGCTAAGTTCTAATGTATTTTGGTCATTCTTAATCATGGAATTGGTTGGAAATTTTGGTTTGAATGTTGTTTAGTATTGCTTGAAGGTTTGGCCCAAAGAGAAGTGGCAAATTGGCTTAAACCAAGCCTGCATTGTGCCACATGGTCAAGGGAACGAGCGTGCATTGTAGCCGTGTAAGAAAAGTAGTAATATCCCAAGTATCACACGACCATAGTACACGGGCGTGTTATATGGCCGTGAGCTAAAGTCAGTAGCTAGCTAAGTATCACACGGCCATAGTACACGGGCGTGCCTATTGGCCGTGTGAAAAAGTCAGTATAGGACCTATTTTTGGCACGACTGGTTCACATGGGCACGTCTAGTGCTCATGTGTGCCACACGGCCTAGTCACACAGGCGTGTGACTTTAATAGTTTTGGAAGATTTGGTTAAGTTCTAAAAAATTCAAAATAGGTTCGGTTTAGTTTCGACCTTTCATTAAATGTATATTTTAGGTCTCGTAGACCATATTTAGAGATGATTGTTTATAAAATGACGATAAATTATATCTGTGATTCTGAATTGGTCTAGAATGTTCTTTCTCTCTGGTAATGCCCAGTAACCCTAATCCGAAGTCAGTTACGGGTTAGGGGTGTTACACTCTAGTTCAACCAAACAATGCCTTAGGTCATCACTAGACATCTCAAACCCCATGGATTTGATCATAACAAATTATGAGTCTACAACTACTTACAGTTCGAAACAAACATATATGTCCACCTATGTAGTAGTTTATCATATAGTATACGTAATCACTTCTAGCCTATTATATGTTGTAATAAATTGAACTAACTAGTTTAAATTTAAAAACCTTGAGTGATTCTACTATAATATCAAATTTACATGTATAAAGAAAACAAATCCTATAATCATATCATTAACCAATCACTTGCATCACTGCAAGATCAATAACCATGCAATAAAAATTCAAAAAATTGCACTAAACTAGAAAATAACTGTAAAAGTAGTAAAACAAACAAAAGAAAATAGCAAATTTCTATTCATCCCCCATACTTTATAATGCACATTGTCCTTAATGTGTCCCAATCTACATATAAGAGTTGGTACTTCACTTTTTATTTTGACAGTGTTGAGAGGTATGGTAGGGTTGTCCTCTTCTTGTAGTTTCAGCTCGAAAAGTCATGCACCATTATGTAGGAAACCTATGTAACATACTGAATTAGGGCCTAGTCAGAACAGTGGTTTTGAGACCACAAATTTGAAGTAGAAATAATTACTTTATGATTCTTATGAAGTCTATGATATAATTGCATGCTTTTGTGAAAATTTCATGAAGAAATTCTATTGATAAAGTGTCTAGTTTTACATTTAGGACTAAATTGCAAAAGTTACAAAATGTGAATTCTAGAAGCTTTAAGCACGAAATTGTCATGGATTATTAATTAGAGGTTCTTAAATAGCAATTTGCCCAATTTCTATAATTATGGACAAAAATGGGCATGAATAGGAAAATTTTGAAACAAAAGCCTTAAGGGCATTTTTGTCATTTGGTTAATAAAAGAATAAAAAGGGAAAACTGAAGCAAAATTTGCTCATCTTCTTCAAGCTAGGGTCGAAACTTTGAAGCTCTCCATAGCTAGGGTTTCTTCACTTTCCAAGCTTGATTGTAAGTCAATCCTAGCCCCGTTTTTAATGTTCTTTACATTTTTAAAGTTGTCATCAACCAATCTAGCTATTTCTACCATTATTTTGAGCTAGTTCATGTTAAAAAACTTACCCATGTCTGTCATGCATGTATTTTGATGTTTAATGGAGGAATATGAAAGTTCGATGTGTGTTTAACATCTTTTACCAAGTGATTTTTGATGAAAATGCATGAAAAGGATCTATTTGCAAAAGATGCAAAATGAGTAGGAAAATGTATGTTTTAATAAGAAATGTGGGCTACTATGAGCATGTTATAAGTTTGGCTAGGCTTGGGTAACAAAGAAAATAAACACATTTCATTTTACGAGCCTAAGGGCTAATTTGTAATTATGTGAAAGTTTAGGGGCAAAATTGTAATTTTTCCAAAGAATGATTTATGGACTGATTTGAACATTGTGATACTTAAATAAGTAAAATTTTCTATTATAGATCAAGAAAAACAGAGTTCAGACCTAAAATAAGGAAAGAACAAGGTTGTGGACTAAATTGAATAGTTCGCCATATTTTGGTACCGAGGTAAGTTCATGTGTAAATAATGTAACATTACATTATTATGTTTTCAATGCTTTAATATTGCATGGATTGTGTAATTGTCTTCGTGGATTTAATTAATGATGACTCGATGACGATTCGACAAAGTTTGATATCTCGAAATCCCAATTGAACCTTTGGAATAGTTGGGATACAAATGTCATGACATTAGGGTTATGTGCAATTCTATGTCATGACATTAGGGTTATGTGCAATTCTATGTAAGGCCATGTCTGGGACATGGCTTTGGCATCGATATGTAATTTTTTATAAGACCATAGATGGGCTATAGGCTTCGATATGTAATTTCGTATAAGACCATAACTGGGCTATCGGTATCGAATGTGATCCCATAGAAGACCATGCCTGAGACATGGTATTGGCATCGATCTAAGATCCCGTGTAAGACCATGTCTGGGACATGGCGTTGGCATCGATATGTGATCCCACGTATGACCATATCTGAGATATGGCATTAGCATCCTACCATGTGTATAAGAGTTCCCGAGTATCCTTTAGTATTCCAACTGGTTGAACGGGTAATCCAATGATTATATCAAGGAGATGACAAGGTATGATCATGTTGAAAGGGTGCAAGTATGTACACAAAGCTCATAAGCATTAAGATTTTGAATCGATGAGACCTCGGAAGAAGTGAATGAATGAATTATGGTCATGAGTTTCATTGTACATTATGTAAATGGCATGACTTAAAATGTACTTGTGATACTCAATGACATTGTGATAAATTTTCTAAGCGTCATAAAAGTTTTGAAAGTTCTCGGTTTAGTCCCAAACCACACCCAATATATGTTTTGGGCCTCGTGGGCCCATATAAGGGACGAGATGCATGTTTATGAATGGTTTTCAAATTGAATGAAATTTTATGACTCGGTTTTGTACGAATGTTTATATTAGAGTCTGGTAATGCCTCAGACCATGTTCTAGCGTCGAATACAGGTAAGGGGTGTTACATTTAGTGGTATCAGAGCTACAATTTAGTCAATTCTTAGACTAACGTAGCATTTATACGAGTCTAGCTATACATGCATAAATGAATTATGAGTGTGACGACTCCTGACCTTTTAAATTGTGTTTTCACATAGTAATGGATCCCAATTAAGCTGAAGCTGATGATATAAAAAGTAATGCACCGGCTCCCACTCAAGGGGCAGCGCCAGTTAAAAGTAGACCCGTGACCGTGAGTCAAGGAAGAGGAGAAGAGGCTAGGGAAGCCTTTCTCCATATGATGAATGCCCGGTACATAGAGTTCGTTCAAACGAACCCGACTACTCGCCCCTTTCACCCCCACCTATTCCACAACCTATTCCTGTAGCACCCCAAGGTATGGACTTTATGAGATTGAATAGACCTCCAATGGATAAATTTCAAAAGCAATGGGCCGAAAAGTTTCGAGCTAGCATAGATGATGACCCTGAGAGGGCAGAATTCTGGCTCGAGAATACCATCAGGGTATTTGATGAGTTATCATGCACACTTGAGGAATGCATGAAATATGTTGTGTCACTCTTAAGAGACTCGGCCTATCAGTGGTGGAACACCCTTGTGTCGGTTGTACTAAGGGAGAGAGTTAATTGGGAATTTTTCCAAGATGAGTTCCGTAAGAAGTACATTAGCCAAAAGTTTATTTATTAGAAGAGAAAGGAATTTCTTGAGTTAAAATAGGGTTGAATGTCTGTAACAGAGTATGAGCATAAGTTCATAAGACTCAGTAAGTATGCCCGGGAGTGTGTATCGACTAAGACCATCATGTGTAAAAGGTTTGAGGACGGATTAAATGAGGACATCCGATTGCTGGATGGCATCCTATAATTTAAAGTGTTTGTTGTACTAGTTGAGAGAGCTTGCAAGGCTGAGGAATTGGCTAAAAAGAAAAGAAAAGCTGAGTTTAAGTCTCAAGATTCAAAGAAAAGGCAGATGAATACTTCATTGCAGTCCTCATCTAAGAAACCAAGGGAGTTTAATACTCGATCGAATGCTTCAGTTGGGTACTCAAGTAGAAATAAGGGTAAGCAGTACCTGGTTTCAAAAGCTCAGACTATTTCAATTGCTAGTGTTGGTAATGCCCAACCGAGTAGACCGGAGTGTTCATAGTGTGGTAGACGTCACCTCGATGAGTGTCGAGCTAATGATGGAACTTGTTTTAAGTGTGGTTCCCAAGATCATTTCAATAAAGGTTGCCCCAAAATGGTTGATAAGGAAAGATTTCAAAGTGCAAGATCTAGCAATGCTATTTCTAGAAGGAGACCACAGAGAAATTCGAGAAATGGAGCAAGTAGTAAGAATGCACCTAGATATCCAGCTGTGAGACCCAAGGGTAGGGCACCTATAAGGACTTATGCCATTCGCGCTCGCAAAGAGGCTTCATCTTCTGATGTGATTACGAGTACTTTTTCTCTCTATGATACTCATGTTGTTGCTTTGATTGATCCGGGATCTACCCATTCGTATATTTGTGTGAAATTGGTGTCTAGCATGACTAAGTCTACAGAATTTGTGATAAAAGTGTCAAACCCTCTAGGAAAGCATGTATTAGTTGACAAAGTATGTTGGAATTACCCTTTAATGAGTAAAGGTTATTATTTTCCAGCTAATTTGCTTTTGCCGTTTGATGAATTTGATATAATACTTGGTATGGATTAATTGACCATGCATGATGTAGTAGTAAACTGTGGAAGGAAAATCATTGAATTGAAATACGAAAGTGGTGATGTTCTTCGAGTTGAACCAGATGAATCAGATAGCTTGCCTATAATGATTTCTTCTATGACTGCTTAGAAATGTATAAGAAAAGGTTATGAAGCTTATCTTGCCTTTGTACTGAATAAAAGAGTCTGAATTAAATATTGAGTGTCGATAGTATGTGAGTACCCGGATGTGTTTTTGGAAGAGTTACCCAGATTGCCTCTAGTTAGGGAAGTTGAGTTTGGTTTTGAGTTGATTCCCGTTATTGCACCTATTTTAATTGCTGCGTATAGGATGGCTCCAACAGAATTAAAGGAGTTGAAAGATTAGTTACAAGAATTAACGGATTAAGGTTTTGCGATACCTAGTCATTCTCTGTGGGACGCACCGGTGCTATTTGTGAAGAAGAATGATGGTTCAATGAGACTGTGTATAGACTACCGATAGCTTAATAAGGTAACCATAAAGAACAAGTATCCCTTTCCAAGAATTTATGACTTGTTTGACCAATTGAAGGGAGCCACAATATTTTCCAAGATTGACTTGAGGTCCGGTTACTACCAGTTGAGAGTTAAAGACTCGGATGTGCTGAAAACTGCTTTTCGGACGAGGTATGGTCACTATAAATTTTTGGTTATGCCATTTGGTTTAACAAATGCTCCCGCGATATTTATGGAGTTAATGAACTGAATTTTTTGACCGTATTTGGATAATTTTGTGGTTGCTTTTATTGACGATATACTAATTTTTCTCGTGATGAGATCGAGCATGCCGAGCACTTGAGAACTGTTTTGTAAAATTTGAGAGACAAACAGTTGTATGATAAGTTTAGTAAAAGCAAATTTTGGCTTAGAGAAGTTGGAGTTTTGGGTTACATTGTTTCAAGTGATGGTATTAGAGTTTACCCGAGTAAAATTTCGGCTATTGTTGAATAGAAACTGCCAAGGAATGTGTCAGAGGTTAGAAGCTTTCTAGGCTTAGCCGGCTATTACAGACAGTTTGTTAAAGGATTTTCCATGATTGCTACCCCAATAACAAGGTTGTTACAGAAAGATGTCAAGTTTGAATAGACGGAAAAGTGCCAATAGAGTTTTGAGAAACTAAAGGCATTGTTGACTGAGGCTCTAGTTTTAGTACAACCTAAACCGGGAAAATAATTTGTAGTTTATAGTGACGTATCCTTAAATGTATTGGGTTGTGTACTTATGCAAGAAGGTAAGGTGATAGCTTATACCTCGAGGCAACTGAAGCCACATGAGAAAAATTATTCGACCCATGATTTGGAGCTAGCCGCTATTGTATTTGCTTTGAAGATTTGGAGACACCAATTGTATGGCGAGAAATGTCGAATATCCACAGATTATAAGAGTCTAAAGTACTTAATGACCCAAAAGGATTTGAACGTATGACAACGGAGGTGGCTAGAGTTAATAAAAGATTACGACCTAGTGATTGACTACCACACGGGAAAGGCAAATGTGGTTGCCGATGCATTGGGTAGGAAATCCTTGTTTGCATTGAGGGCTATGAATACACGATTGGCTTTATCAGATGATGGTTCTATCCTAGCCGAGTTGAGAGCTAGACTGATGTTTCTCCAAGAGATTTATGAAGCTCAGAAAAGTGACAGTGAGTTGCAAGACAAGAGAGCTCAGTGTGAGTCGAGTACTGAACCAGATTTTCGGATTAGTTCCAATGGTTGCTTAATGTTCCGAGATAGGATTTTTGTTCCTAAAAATACTGAGTTGGTTCAAGCACAAAGCACATAATGGATGTTTATCTATTCATCCAGGTAGTATGAAAATGTACAATGACTTGAAGAAATTGTATTGGTGGCCGAGTATGAAAAGAGATATTTTTGAGTTTGTTTCTAGATGCTTGACTTGTCAGCAAGTAAAAGTCGAACACCAAGTACCTTTAGGCTTACTTTAGGCTGTAAGGGTTCCCGAGTGGAAGTGGGACCGTATTACCATGGATTTTGTGATGGATTTGTCATTGACACCGAGAAAGAAAGATGTTGTATGGGTTGTTGTAGATTGATTGACAAAGTCGGCTCACTTTATACTGGTACATACCTGCTACTCACTTGATAAGTTAGCAAAGTTGTATATTTCTGAAATAGTGAGATTGCACAGAGTACCTTTGTCGACTATATCGGATAGAGATCCGAGGTTCACTTTGTAGTTTTGGAAAAAGTTGCAACAGGCTTTAGGTGCAAAGTCGATTATATCAAATGATGATCCATCTGAAAGGGTAATTCAGATTCTTGAAGATATGTTGCGGTTCTATGTTCTTGAGTTCCAAGGTAGTTGGGAACGGTACTTACCTTTGGTAGAATTTTCCTACAACAATAGTTTTTAGTCGAGTTTGAAAATGGCACCGTATGAGGCATTGTATAGGCGTAAGTGCTGAACACCCTTGTATTCGACCAAACTCAGAGAAAATTAGATTCATGGAGTTGATTTAGCTAGAGAAACCGAAGAAAAGGTAAAGATAATATGTGATTGTTTGAAAGCTGCATCGGATAGACAGAAATCCTATGCGGATTCGAAACGAAAAGAGATTGAGTTTTAGGTCGGTGATGAGGTATTCCTAAAATTATCTCCATGGAAGAAAGTCCTCAGATTTGGCAGGAAGGGAAAGTTTAGTCTGAATTTTATTAAACCGTATGAGATTACCGAAAGAATAGGGCTGGTAGCATATCAGTTGGCTTTGTCGTCTAAGTTGAAAAGCATTCATGATGTGTTCCATATGTCTATGTTACGCCAATATCGTTCTGATCCTTCGCATGTAATTTCACCAATAGAGGTTGAGATTCGACCAGATATGACTTATGGCGAAAAGCCGATTAATATTTTGGCTCAGGAAGTCAAACAATTGAGAAACAAAAGTATTGTCCTTGTGAAGGTATTATGGCAAAGACATGAGGTTGAAGAGGCTACATGGGAGACCGAGGAAAACATGAGAAATTAGTACCCAAACCTCTTCACTAGTAAGATTTTCGTCCAAGTGGGGAGAGTTGTAACATCTTGAATTAGGGCCTAGTCAGAACAGTAGTTTCGAGACGACAAATCCAAAGTAGAAATAATTACTTTATGATTCTTATGATGTCAATGATATGATTGCATTCTTGTGTGAAAATTTCATGAAGAAATTCTATTAATAAAGTGTCCAATTTGACATTTAGGACTAAATTGCAAAAGTTGCAAAATGTGAATTCTAAAAGCTTTAAGCATGAAATTGTCATGGATTATTAATTAGAGGTCCTTAAATAGCAATTTTCCCAATTTCTTTATTATGGACAAAAATGGGCATGAATAGGAAAAATTTGAAAGAAAGGCTTTAAGGGCATATTTGTCATTTGGTTATTAAAAGAATAAAAAGCGAAAAATAAAGCAAAATTTCCTCATTTTCTTCAATCTAGGGCTGAAAATTTGAAACTCTCCATAGCTAGGGTTTCTTCACTTTCCAAGCTTGATTGTAAGTCAATCCTCGCCCCGTTTTTAATGTTCTTTACATTTTTGAAGTTGTCGTCAACCGATCTAGCTATTTCAACCATTATTTTAAGCTAGGGTTCATGTTCAAAAACTTACCCATGTGTGTCATGCATGTATTTTGATTTGTTTAATAGAGGAATATGAAAGTTTAATGTGTGTTTAACATCTTTTACGAAGTGATATTTGATGGAAATGCATGAAAAAGATCTATTTGCAAAAGATGCAAAATGAGTAGGAAAATGTATGTTTTAATGAGAAATGTGGCTACTATAAGCATGTTATAAGTTCGGCTAGGCTTGGGTAACAAAGAAAATGAATATTTCATTTTACGAGCCTAAGGGCTAATTTATAATTATGTGAAAGTTTAGGGGCAAAATTATAATTTTTCCAAAGAATGATTTATGGACTGATTTGAACAATGTGATAATTAAATAACTGAAATTTTCTATTATAGATCAAGAAAAACAAAGTTCGGACCTGAACCGAGGAAAGAACAAGGTTGTGGACTAAATTGAATAGTTAGTCATATTTTGGTACTGAGGTAAGTTCGAATGTAAATAATGCAACATTACATTATTATGTTTTTAATGCTTTAATATTGCATGAATTGTGTAATTGTCTTTGTGGATTTAATTAATGATGACTTGATGATGATTCGACGAAGTTTGATATCTCGAAACCCTGGTTGAACCTTAAGAATATTTAAGATACAAATGTCATAACATTAGGGTTATGTGCGATCCAATGTAAGACCATGTCTGGGACATGGCTTTGGCATCGATATGTAATTTCGTATAAGACCATAGCTGGGCTATCGGCATCGATATGTGATCCCATGTAAGACTATATCTGGGACATGGCATTGGCATCGATCTACGATCCCGTGTAAGACCATGTCTGGGACATGGTGTTGGCATCGATATTTGATCCCATGTAAGACCATATCAGGATATGGCATTGGCATCCTACCATGTGTATGAGAGTTCCTGAGTATCCTTTAGTATTCCAAGTGGTTAAACAAGTAATCCAATGATTATATCAAGGAGATGACAAGGTATGATCATGTTGAAAGAGGCATAGGTACATACACAAAGCTCATGAACATTGAGATTTTGAATCGATGAGACCTCAGAAGAAGTGAATGAATGAATTATGTTAATTAGTTTCATTGTACATTATGTAAATGGCATGACTTAAAATGTACCTATGATACTCGATGACATTGTGATAAATATTATTGTGTTGTGTGTATAATAATGCATGGTTAATGTTGTTAATTATTTCCATACAAACTTACTAAGTTTTATGCTTACTCCCCTTTCTTTTCCATTTTCATATTGTATCGCCAAGCTAGATCGGGGATCGAAGGACATTGGAGCTTGATTCACACTATCAAACTATTCTTTTGGGTATAGTAAATTCAAGTATTTTGAGTATGGCATGTATAGGGACTTGGTCTTTTTGTTATATGTCACATTGGTTTTTCCAAATGTATTGGCTTATAATGATTTGATGATTCATTTTGTATATGGCCATGAGATATGGCCTATATTAATTATGGGGATGTAATCCTATTCATATATGCATGCATGTGCTAAGGCCACTCATGATGTGGTTAAATTCATTAGCATGGATGAATTGAGGATATGATCATGGATGTTTGATGATGGGAATATGAGTAAACGACATAATAACAACTAAGGCATGAATGTATGAAATGGGAGTAAATTGATGTTTCATATTGCATGTGATTTGGTAAGCTTGGTCTAAATAAAATATAAAGGCTTAAGTATAAATTGATAAGAAGTTGATATGCATGAGCCGTGTTTATGAATGTATAAGTGCTCATTTATGCCATGTAGGATGCATTGAGATGTGTAAGTGTGCATATATTATTGAGGGTGATAAAAGGCTTGGAAAATAGCCTCAAGGTTGTCCACACGAGTAGGCACACGGACGTGTGTCTAGACTGTGTGTGACACACGGTCTGGCCCATGGACATGTGATCCGGTCGTGTGTCCCCTGCACTCTAATTAGGTAAAACAAAATGCCCAGTAGTAAACACACGGGCAAGGACACAGCCGTGTGACTCAGCCGTGTAAAGGACACGGCTTAAGGACATGGGCGTGTGCCCTGGCCGTGTGAAATCTGTACCTGTTTTTTGGAATTTAATTCGCCACACGGCCTAAGCACACGGGCGTGTGACTTGGCCATGTGACCCTAATTGTGTTGATGACATCATAAACAGAGAGTTACACGAGCTAAGGACACAGGCGTGTCCAAGCCACACGGCCTACCCATACTGGCATGTGACCCTCCAAAATAAGAAAATTTTCTAAGCGTCATAAAAGTTTTGAAAGTTCTTGGTTTATTCCCGAACCACATCCAATGTACGTTTTGGGCCTCGTGGGCCCGTATAAGGGACAAGATGCATGTTTATGAATGGTTTTAAAATTGAATGAAATTTTATAGCCTGATTTTGTAAGAATGTTTATGTTTGAGCCCGATAATGCCTCTAACCCTGGTTCAGGGTCGGATACAGGTAAGGGGTGTTACAACCTACATAGAAACAACAATGTTTTTTAAAAGTTACTTAACAAATATATCAAAAAAATAACAAAAAAATCCTAAGCTACAACAAAATAAAAATATCATCCAAGTTTAATTATATACAACCCAAAGATAACAAATAGAATCAACAATAGTCATTGGACTTGAATTTTGACGATTGATTGCGTGATTTCATGATAGGTTTTAAATATTTATAATTAATCATTCTTGAAACTAACTATTATCGCGATGTACGCAAGTGTACCTATCGAACAGTAGTATAGTTTTAGCAAGACCGAATTGTCGAACCCAAAGGAACTAAAAGTACTAGTAATGACTGTCTTTTTATTATCTAGCCTAAGAATAAAGAGGTTTTGTTTTAACTAACTAATTATCTAAACTAAGAACTCACAGAGAATAGAATTGGGGAATTGCTTTTGGGAAAATCGATTGAATTAAGACAATACCTAAGGAAAAATCCACTTAGACTGTACTTGTTATTCTGGCTTCGAATCAGACGATTTATTCACTTAACTTGTTCCATAGAGATCCCTAAGTTATGTTATTATTCCTATTCAAGACTAATAACGTCTAATCCCTAGATTGAATAATTGAGACCTTTCTCTAATTAACACCCTAAGGTTGCATTAACTCGATCTATGGATCCCCTTATTAGGTTCACCCTAATCCGGCAAAATCTTGTCACCCTATGTCTAGGCACGCAAACAACTCCGCTTAATTATGACAAATGTACTCTTAGACAAGGTCTATTCCTCCTTTGAATAAGAGCTTATCCTGAATCAGTATCCTGGGATATCAAAACAAGAATTAAGAACACATAATTAAGAACAAGTTAAATATTTATCATATAATTCAAAAAATAATAACAAGATACATCTTAGGTTTCATTCCCCTTAGGTATTTAGGGGTTTTAGTTCATAACTAAGTAAGAAAACATATCAGAATAATAAAGAATACAAAAAATAAAGAAAACCCAAAACTCCTAAAGGGGAAATTGAGGAGAGATTTTCAGTCTTTATGGTGAATCCGGCTTTTGAGAGGGATAAATCGGCTTTCTTGGACTAATTCTTTACTCCCTATTCTGTATGCCCCCTTTTCTTCCCCCTCTGGGGTGTATTTATAGGCTTTGGAATGCCTAAGAGCCCTCAAAATTAGCCTTTTTCGAATTGGACTCAACTTGGGCTAGGCAGGGACATGCCCGTCAATCCGTGCTTGAGCCTGCCAAATTGACACGGCTGTGTGGTCTGCCTATGTGAGGAGGTCCAGGCCGTGTTGATTTCATACTTTGGCCCCTTTTCTCCGTTTTTGGTCGTTTCTCGTTCCTTCGGCTCTCCTAAGTATAAAACATGAAATTAAAGCATTAGGAGCATCAAATTCACCAATTCTAATGGGAAATCATCCATAAAATGCATTAAACATGGGGTAAAAATATGTATAAATTACGGTTTATAAAATACCCCCACACTTAAGCATTTGCTTGTCCTCAAGCAAAATTCTCAACTCATAATCAAAATAAATTCTTCTCAATTTATAATTTGTATTGATAATATCTCAAAATAATTCATAGGTAATCATACATTGAGAATTCAACTAAAAGAACATAAAAGTTTCAAACATTCCATGTTGAGTATTTAATCATGCAAACATAGGTGTCTCCCCTCATCTAAGTAATTACCTTTGATTCAAAATGTCACAGAGTTTCACATCCTCACTAAAGATTCACTTAAATCACTCGAGGTGTTTAAGGACAATAATTGAAGCACTCAATAGACAATAATGAAAAATTATTACCATAGGCTTGCATGAAAATCAAATCTCCACCACTATAAATTGAGATGATACATCAATCAAAAGGTCTTTAGAGGGTCGTAATGAGGCTTGGTTAGGGGGTGTGATCACAAGCTGAAAGAAAAGGTTAGAATCAAGATTGAGTTGAAAAATTACTTAACTAGAAAAGTATTTAATCATCACTTACATACAACATAACTCCTTCTCTGACTATGGAATTTAAATACTGAAGCTTACAAATAAAAGATCACTACTAATATGTATACATGTTTTTTTTTAAAGAACAAGTTAAATAACATAGACTAACTATTAAGAACAAGACATAGCTAAGCAATTTATTCAACTCAAATCTCGACAAAAATAGGGATCAAATTAATTTAGGGGATTCAATAATAATGGGTTAAGGGTTAATATTAAGGGTAATACAAGAAATGGCTTGTTAGCTCAACGGGGTTTACTAAGGGTTAATCGTAGAGGTAGGCTTTTCATGGCATGAGTGGGTTAATCCTAAGTGCCTTTCTCATTTTGACATATCAAATCAAATGGTGTGGTCTTGACATGCATAATCAAGCAAGTTCTAGAATAACAGTTCAATACTAACGCACTCAAAGCAATAATAAAAGTGAGTATGAAAGACTTAATAGTTGCTTAAAAGGCTCAAAAATCTCACAAAAATTATGGCTTTTTGATGTTTAAAACTTGTGAATTCCAACTCAAAGTATTACCTAAACTTTTGGGGAAACAACTTAAGATTTTAAATTCTTAAAAATCAACTTATCATGCTTAATTCTCTAATGTCTTAAAGTTTAAACAATCAATGCATAAATGCCTATGTTTTAATTCAAGATATATCAATCAACGTCATAAATCAATCAAAATTTATCCTAAATACGATATGAGAGCTTTTCAAGAGAACAAGCAGTCATTCAGGGATTTTTCTGATAATGAAATAAATATCCCCCGCACACTTAAGATGTACATTGCCCTCAATGTACAAAGGTAGATAGGAAAAAATAAATTTGTAATCGTAAGATAGGGGCGAAGTGAAACTTCCTGTATGATGAATTCCTCGTTACACTCTGATGGTGGTAGAGGTTCATTAGTCCATAAGTCTTGTGCCAAAAGAATATTATATCTAGTGGTAGCTATGGTCGTGGTCGATTAGGACATGGCAGTCATGGAGAACCTTCATTGGTGGAGTTTTTAGGTCCTATGCGATGATGAGCTTAAGAGCTCTATATAACTGTGATAAAATTAGGAACTTTTTAGGGGATATTGGGAAGAATAATTACTCATAAAGAAATAACCGAAATTGATAATTAAAAATAAAATTCTAAAATCAAATAAAAATAAAAAGTAGTTTTAATAAAAATTAAAAACATAAAATAATAACTAAATGTTTTTAAACATCTTCATCGTTGGATGGTTCGCGAGGTGGGGCTGGCGATGGGATGTGGAGGTGCTGACAAATTTGCTGTAAAGTAGCATCAATGTTGTCAAATCTTTGAAAACATTGCTGCTCGAATCGAGTGTTGCACTCAGAGATGTTAGCATATGAAGCAGCCGCATGAACTGGACGAGAGGGTGGTGGTGGCTGAGTCGGTGGGTCCTCGTGCTGTGGAGGGACATCATCAGGAATGTCCTTGTAGGCCTACTCCTCGGTAGATTGGGCGAGAAGATATTGAGGAGGGTAGGTTCCTCGGCGCTTTTCGATCATCCTTATGCTAAGCATGCTCGAGATGCCTTGTGGAGACATCTGGCCAATAAGGGTTAAGAATGATTCTTGGGCTGCGGTGCTGAGGAGCCCGAAGTGTCGAGCCAACCGAGTAACATAGGGGCCAATGGAGATGACCCCCTTCCTATGCCGCTTCATCTGGTGCTGAATCGCGAGGTCAATGACGTGCCCGTGCAACATACACCATAAAAAGTAGGCATCATGAGTGTTGACGACGCCAGTGCTCTCTCGCCGTCCTGTAATCGTGTGAGCCAAAATGGCGTGTAGGTACCTCAGGGATGGAGGGAGAGCCGATGCCTTGGAGCGGCTAGGATTGTAGGTGGCCTCACCTGGTATTAGTGTGTCCCAGCATCGTAAAGGAGAACGATGGATGTGGCGATTGAGAGCATGTAAGTCATTCTCCTCCTTGAATTCCTCTGTATATAAACCCAATGCCATACCGAATTCTGGGATGCTGAGCTAGTGGACTAACCCTCCTAGGCGAAATTGAACCGTGTCAGGATCATCGTAGTTCGTCATTACGGCCTAAAGATGGAATGTTGAGCATAGTTCCATCGTGATCTCGAGGTATGTTGGCTCGATGATCCCAAAGAACAGCTCCTAAGGGTCGAAGGTTAGGAGGGCCCGAATCACTTCAGCCAACTGAAATTGTTCTACAGCGACCTAGTCAATGCAACAGCCTGCAATTAAAGGTTGAGCCCGGAGTATTTGGAATAGTTCTTCTTGGGGCCCAATGGGGAACCTCAAGAAAAGGTGACGAACTTCCGGGGTAGGACTCGAGGAAGATAACGCTCCCTTCCTTTTCTTTGAAGCAGGGATAGCGGGCTTTTTACCATGTGAATGCGACATTCTGAACCTGCAATCAAAACCATTACTTTATTTTGATGAGTGGACAACAAAGAATGTATCTAAATTCAAAAGGGTCATAGATTATGACTAATACTTCAGCCACAACTATCATCACTTAACAATTCTAATCAAACTAATCCATTTTATTGCATACTTTTGTGGCATTGCATGATAATAGCATGAATAATAATAAAAGATATATAAAAAAAATTGGCAAATAACAAGAAGCATTTGAAAAGTATGAGGATTGAGTTAGAATATTTGAAAAAGGCATGAGTATTTCACTTATTCTAACCATGAATATTTTACTTTTAACTAATCAAATGGAGTAAAGAAATCTTGCAATGGAATAAAAAAACTTGAACATGAAAAAAAATGAAAATTATTCTAGATTATGACATTTAAAAGTATGAAAATAACATAAAAACTTGCATATTATTATGATAAAAAGCCTTAGAAATCATTAAAATAGACAAGAAAGAAGTAAACAAACGCTAGGAAGGGAGGATTAAGCGTCAAAAATAGAGTTGGGGGCGGCGCACGGGTGTGGCGGGGAGGGCGTGTGGACTTGTAGTGGCTAGGGTTAGGGTTTTTTAGTGGGGAAGACAATGAATAGTGCAGGATATTTATAGCTTTTTGGGCACAAGGCCAGGTAACACGCCCGTGTTCCTTAATTTCAGCATGTGTGATTCGCGAATTTTGAATCTGGGCGCGTCTAACATTTAGTACGCACCTATGTTTCTCGGGCGAGTTGGTGTGCACGGTCGTGTCGCACGATCATGTCTAGCTTTGTTCGCTTCCCCCACACCTGTATGTAAGCCCCATGCCCGTGTCAATCTAACAGGTTCGACTACGGGTGCTAGACACAGGCGTCGCACACTCGACTGTTTTAACAGGTTTACCCATGGTTCTTACACACGGACGTGTCGCACGGTCGTGGTGTTTTATTGTAGCCCATGTTTGGGAAAATTGTTGCCCTGTTTTCACACTGCCCTAAGCACGCCCGTGCTCTTGGCCGTGTCTCTGTGGAAAACCTGTATTTCAAGAGCTCCGTTAGTAAGTTAGGTGTTGAAGACTAAATTTTAAAGCAGTTAATACAGTTAGTGCTCGGGTTGTCTCCTGAGAAGCATTTATTTATAGTCTAAGCTCGACTTACCTCTCTGTTGAATGATCATGGTGGTTTGAGGAGTTTATAGTCCTCATTCCTACTATCAATCTCATCAAAATAAGGTTTTAAACAGGTGTTGTTTACCTTAAAAGTGGCAAACTTGGGATGACTCACCTCGACCGTACCAAATAGGAAAATGCTGAGTATCGTAAGAGGGATTTCTTCATTCAGTGTGGTAGCGACAATGTGGGGATCTGCGGCATCTAATAAGACTCTATCTCCAACCTTAAGTTGATTTGGAAAGGTATTGAGCTCGTTCTGTCGTAGATTCGGTTTGTCGGGTGTTTTCAGTTTATGCGTCTGCCATGCATCTAGCTCCTCTATTTGTAGACTTCGATCTTCATGAATAGGTCCTCTACTATTTCTTGAGAATGGCTCATGTACTTCCTTCAGACTCATTTCCTGTAAAGAAGATTGCACCATATTATCAGTTTTAGTGGAATGGTTTAGACGATCACCTTCAATTTCCAATGTGTTACCGAAATTGCGAGCTTTAATGGTGATTGTTTCGTCTCCCACACAGAGTGTGAGTTCAACTGTGCCAACATCAATAATTGTTTTAGCAGTTGCTAAAAAGGGTCTTCCTATAATTAAAGAGTGTTGCTATCCTCCTCTATGTCTAGAATAATGAAGTCAAAAGGAAATATAAATTTATCGATTTTAACTAGCACATCTTCAATAATATCCCAAGGAAATCTTATAGTTTTATCTGCTAATTGAATGCTCATCCTAGTCTGTTTGGGTTTCCCGAGACCTAGTTGCTTAAACATTTTGTAAGGCATGACGTTGATACTAGCCCCTAAATCAGCTAATGCATTATTAACATCTAAACTACCAATTAAGCAAGGAATCGTAAAACTCCCTGGATCTTTTAATTTGTTCAGTAGCTTATTTTGCAGAATAGCTGAGCCCACTGCATTTAGCTCCACATGCGACGCCTCGTCCAACTTCCTCTTATTTGCTAAAAGCTCCTTTAAAAATTTCATTACGTTTGGCATTTGCGATAGAGCTTCAATAAACGGTAAGCTAATGTGTAATTTTTTTTAAAAGTTTAAGAGATTTACCAAATTGTTCATCTGAGTGGTCTTTCCTTGTCGCGTTGGGGTATGGCACACGAGGTTTATATTCGACATTTACTGATTTGTTTTTATTATGACCTACCTCACCTTGACCTTTGCTTACCATAGTTTCTTGCCTCAGTTCTGGTTTAGGCTCAACGACTCCTTCGTCATCTTGAATATTAATTGCGTTGAGCTATTCCCTTGGGTTGGGTTCAGTATTACTTGGCAAGCTACCTTGTGGTCGTTTGGAGATTAGTTTGTAAAGCTGGCCTATCTGAGTTTCGAGCCCCTGGATCGACGCTTGTTCATTTTTAAGTGTTGTCTCGGTGTTCTGAAAACGGGTTTCTGACACCGTTATAAACTTTGAGAGCATCTCTTCAAGGTTTGACTTCTTTTCCTTTTGATAGGGTGGTTGTTGAAAACTAGGAGGATGTTGTGGTCTTTGATTACCTTAACCACCCCACGAGAAATTGGGATGGTTCCTCCAACCTGCATTGTAAGTGTTACTATATGGGTCATTTTGGGATCGAGAGTTATTGTTACCTATATATTGGACTTGTTCCTCCTCGATGCTAGGGTTGAAGGGTTGATACTCTGTGCATGCTCCTCCTCCATTCGTCTCGCACCTCATTACTGGATGTACCTGAGTAGAACCAAGTAAACCATCAATCTTTTTATTTAGAAGTTCTACCTGGTTTGACAGCATAGTAACCAAATCGACGTTATAAATGCCTGTTGGTTTAGTTGGCTTAGTCCTCATGACTTGCCACTGATAGTTATTTAGTGACATCTCCTCTATAAACTCATAGGCATCTTCAGGTGTTTTATTATTGATGGTTCTGCCAGCAGCTGCGTCAACCATTTGTCGAGTCGAAGGGTTCATGCCATTATGGAACGTTTGAACCTATAGCCAAAGCAGTAACCCATGGTGAGGGCACCTTCTTCGTAAGTCTTTGTATCTCTCTCATGCATTGTAAAGAGTTTCTAAGTCCATCTACACAAACGAAGAGATATCATTACGTAATTTAGCCGTTTTAGCTGGGGGACAATATTTTAATATAAATTTTTCGGTCATTTGTTCCCAACTAGTGATTGACCCTCGTGGTAATGAGTTCAACCATGGTTTAGCTTTGTTTCTTAATGAAAAAGGGAATAACCGAAGACGAATGGCATCATCAGAAACACCATTAATTTTAAATGTATCGCATAGTTCTAAGAAGTTTGCTAAGTGAGCGTTGGGATCCTCATCCTGCAAACCATCAAACTGAACAAATTGTTGTATCATTTAAATAGTGTTAGGTTTTAGTTCAAAAGTATTTGTAGCTACAGCAGGTCTAACTATGCTTGATTCAGTTCCTATTAAAGAAGGTTTAGCATAATCATACATAGTGCCTGGAGTAGGATTTTGATTAACCGCAATTACAGGAGGTAGCTGATTGTCTTGGTTTTCAGCCATCTCTTCGGTTGGGGGTTGAGTATCATCCTCTTGCTCGTTCTCTGTGTATCTTAAGCTTCACCTTATTTCTCTTTGATGTCTGTGAACTGTGCGATCGATTTCTTCATCAAAAAGTAGTGGTCTTGACGGGTTTCTTCTAGTCATAAACTATAAAAACCTTCCAAGAGAAAGAAAAAAAAGTAAACTAATAAATAATAATAATAAATTAAATTAAATTATTTTGCAAGAAAAATAAATGGCTAAAGTAATAAAAATTGAGCGTTCCTAATATCTTAGTTCCCCGGCAATGGCGCCAAAAACTTGATCACGTGATTTCGTGATAGGTTTCAAATATTTATAATTAATCGTTCTTGAAACTAACTATTATCGCGATGTAGGCAAGTGTACCTATCGAACAGTAGAATAGTTTTAGCAAGACCGAATTGTCGAACCCAAAGGAACTAAAAGTACTAGTAATGACTGTCTTTTTATTATCTAGCCTAAGAATAAAGAGGTTTTGTTTTAACTAGCTAATTATCTAAACTAAGAACTCACAGAGAATAGAATTGGGGAATTGCTTTTGGGAAAATTGATTGAATTACGACAATACCTAAGGAAAAATCCACTTAGACTGTACTTGTTATTCTGGCTCCGAATCAGACGATTTATTCACTTAACTTGTTCCATAGAGATCCCTAAGTTATGTTATTATCCCTATTCAAGACTAATAACGTCTAATCCCTAGATTGAATAATTGAGACCTTTCTCTAATTAACACCCTAAGGTTGCATTAACTCGATCTATGGATCCCCTTATTAGGTTCACCCTAATCCGGCAAAATCTTGTCACCCTATGTCTAGGCATGCAAACAACTCTGCTTAATTATGACAAATGTACTCTTAGACAGGGTCTATTCCTCCTTTGAATAAGAGCTTATCTTGAATCAGTATCCTGGGATATCAAAACAAGAATTAAGAACACATGATTAAGAACAAGTTAAATATTTATCATACAATTCAGAAAATAATAACCAGTTTCGTCTTAGGTTTCATTCCCCTTAGGTATTTAGGGGTTTTAGTTCATAACTAAATAAGAAAACATCCCAAAATAATAAATAATACAAAACATAAAGAAAACCCAAAACTCTTGAAGGGGAAATTGAGGAGAGATCTTTAATCTTGATGGTGAATCCGGCTTCTGAGATGAATCAATCGGCTTTCTTGGAGTAATTCCTTACTCCCTATTCTGTGTTCCCCCTTTTCTTCCTCCTCTAGGGTGTATTTATAGGCTTTGGAATGCCTAAGAGCCCTCAAAATTAGCCTTTTCCAAATTGGACTCAACTTGGGCTCAGTAGGGACACGCCCATGTGACATGCCTATGTGCGATTACTTCAGGCCGTGAGCCTGCCAAATTGACACGGCCGTGTGGTCTGCTCGTGTGAGGAGGTCTAGGCCGTGTTGATTTTGTACTTTGGCCCATTTTCTCTGTTTTTGGCCCGTTTCTCATTCCTTTCGTTCTCCTATGCTCTCTTAAGTATAAAACATGAAATTAAAGCATTAGGAGCATCAAATTCACCAATTCTAATGGGAAATCATCTATAAAATGCGTTAAACATGGGGTAAAAATATGTATAAATTACGGTTTATCAACGATTCCACCACTCTCATCTTCCCCTTATCTTTCCATCCTGTAGCTTGTTTACAAGCTCATCCACTTCATGAGTAGCTTGAGCATTTTGTGTGGGGCTGCGGAGGGTGGCCCCTTTTGTTGAAGGTCGTTCGTGTCTAAACACCTCATCAAAGTTGTAGAGTTGGGGGTTCGGGAAGTCTTCTTCCATATCTTCCTCTTCTCCTTCTCCATCTTCTTTTTCCTTCTTTCTTTTTTTCTTCCTTTTTCTTCTTCTTCTTCTTCTTCTTCTTCTTCAACTTTCCTTCCTTCTCAAACTACTATTTGGGTGATGCGGTGCATATACATAATGTAAAGATCAACATTTATAAAACATGTCTTTAAGATAATCCTTATAGAATGTTGGAACAGAATACAACCACCTAACCACATACTCAGAGTCAAGAATGTCACATTGCCCTTGACTTTCCTACTACCTTCTTACGTTACTTCTTCCTTTCTCCGTCAATAGGGATGGCAGGACATCCATCTTTTGTTTGTGCCTTTGGTTCCATTCTTTGATCTGCCTCCTTTGAAGCTCTCAGAATCTAGTGAAAATTGAGTCCCCTATAAGACCTTTGGACAACTTCAAAAATTGTTCCGTGGCAGTCATTGGAACCTTGGCCTTGAGACATAGGGCTGTCACAAGGTGAGGGAAAAAGATCCATTACCTTTGAGTCACTGACACATTTGATCATGAAATAATGTATCTACGTCCCTATATAATTTTTTCTTCTGCAACACAACAAACAACAAGATTGCTCACGAAGAATTGACATTAGATGCATTTAATGCAAGTGAAATCTGAGTGAAAATTAATTGAATCAACATTTTAGCAACTGGAAACATAATTGCTTGATTAAATGAGATGACGATATTGGTTCATGGTGGCATTTCCACTCTGCCCTACCTTCCATTAAGTAAGTGATTATATGTCCCCTATCAATGTTTCTATCAAATTTCTTTTCAATTGACTCAATAAAATCATCTCTATGGTAATGAGTATTATAATTCTCACAAATATT
The DNA here is from genome assembly GCF_025698485.1 of Gossypium arboreum. Taxonomy (NCBI): domain Eukaryota; kingdom Viridiplantae; phylum Streptophyta; class Magnoliopsida; order Malvales; family Malvaceae; genus Gossypium; species Gossypium arboreum. The sequence goes on along the minus strand of NC_069078.1, from coordinate 14,178,014 downwards.
GCGAGGGGGTTATGTTGACTGACTTTCCCCTAATAGTTATCTTACAATGATCGATGCTTATGTATTTGTTATTTTCTATATGCTTTAGAGAAGCATATACCTCTTCGATAACTGATATCACCACGGTCTCCTTAGGGGTCAGACAAAAATCATACGAACCATGGTAATTTACCAATTCCCACAGCTCATCACATAGACTCGATGTCGGATCAAGACCTCATTCTTGGATAAAAGTTTTTCCTCATCGTTCTAGAAAATTTTTCTTGGCGTCCTTATGATCAAATCAAGATGTGTCATAATTCGACACTAGTTCTTAGCTCATGATAGTTTTTTTCCTTTTAAGATCCATTTGCAAAATATATCCAAATAATTTTCACACAACTATCAAATGACCCAAAATAATCTACCTATATCAAACAACTAGTTTCTTAGTCTATCAAAAATCCAAAAGAATTTATTAAAAATGGTGAAGTTAGAACCCTTAACCTCTGTGATACAAAACCATAGAGATTGCCTTGATGTGGAAGGAAGCAAAAGAAAGAAAGAACAAATGCAGAAAAATGTGCAGCAAAATAGAATGAAGAGAAACTAAATGTACTTTTAGAACCCTAAGTGATGTTTTAATCAAAGTTAATGCTATTTTTTTAGGGATAAAGGGTTTAAGTTTAATTTATAACTAAAGTTTTTAACCTAAAACCGAGTTCTATATAGGTTTTAAAACCTCCGGTCACGTCACCAACTTGGGTTTTTTTCATAAAACTCGACTCAATGTTGCGCATCCTAGGGCAATGTTGAGACATCCAAGTGTAATGTCGCAACATTACCCTTAGAGTTTCAAAACATGTTACTACCGTTGATGTTACGACATTGCTATGCCAATGTCGCAACATTCGCTTTATCTTTCATGAGGAAGGCTTTGGGTGTTGCAACATCACCATCTCAATGTTGCAACATTCAACACAGTTTTAGATTGCCTAGCTATTCATCAAATCTAGACCTCTAGCCTGTTCTACCTTACTTTTACGTAAAAAATTTAACCAAAAATTTAAAAATAAAATCCAAGTACAAAAAATTATACAAATTAATAAAGTTCAATGGAATGAAAAAAATTTAAGTTTTACTATTGGAGTCATCCGACATGCTTACTGTAACCTCCCAAACCGGACCCAGTCATTATGGCCGAATACGGGAACCTACATTGGCCACTAGAATGGCCCAAAAAATCTTTTGTAGTTGTAACACCCCTAACCCGTCTCTATCACCAGATTTTAGTTATGGAGTGTTACCATACAATAAAAAACATTCAAACATTATATCATTCAGTAATTTAATCATATCATAAACTATTCGTATACATGCATACTGTACCTAAATCAGGCCCTCAAGGCCTTAAAAATTACTTAGAAGCAAATTGGGACTAATTTGAAACAATTTTGGAAGTTTAGGTAAAAGTTGCAAAATTTGTGAAATAGGGGTCATACGGCCATGTGGCCAGGCCATGTGCCTCACATGGTTGAGACACGCGCCTATGTCTCAGGTCGGGTACCTTTCAAACTAGGGACACACAGTCGTGTCCCAGCTTGTTTCCTTACTCGTGTAACTCTCTAGGTAAAGTCACACGGCCGTGTCATACGCCAGTGTGTCAGACCATATAACTCTCGAAGTTGCCCTACATGCCCGTGTGTCAGGCCGTGTGTTAGGCCGTGTAACTCAATGACTTAGAACCTTAAGAAATTCCTAGATGACACACGGTCGTGTCGACGGGCACCCAAATCTATTTAAAATCAAACCATTTCCAAAACCATTCCATGCACAACCTTTCAACCCATTCATGCACCCTTTAAATGGAACTAAACATCACCCAAAAATACATCAAAATACCATTTAGAACATCCTAAGTAAACTAACCAAGGTGCCATTCAAAGACACCACATTTGTATCCAATCAACACCTATCTAACATATCAATGTTGTCTTATTTCAAGCATAAATGCCTAGTTCCATTGTGTAACTAGAACACATTACAAAAGACCATTTTCAAGCCAACATTTCTATACCATATGATCATGCATATCAACTTTCTAGACATATCCATTATCTACATTTCATGCTTACCAACCTAGCCCATAAATGTACTAAAACATACCACATTTAACCATTAATCAACCATTTAGAAACATGCTATAAGATCATGAGTTTCCATTATTAAAATTGGTCAAGATAACCTTGCTTTACAAGTCACTCAAATCCATCGTATAAACATAAGCTTCAAGACATAAGCATGATAGTTCAACTATTTAAAACATTCATGAGCCATCAATACAAAATACCTATACATGCCATTATAAACCTATGCCACAATACCCAAAAACTACCGATTTGATTCTGGGATAATGTGATAATTCTCCAATGAGCTTTCATCCAAATCAAGCTTTTGATGACCTAAAGAAGTATAGAAAGAAAACATGTAAGCAATGAATTCTTAGTAAGCTCGCATGAACTTAAACTCAACTTACCATTTATATTAAGCAATTCATAGATTAATTTAATTAAGCATAGATCATTACCAATACCATTAGCTTAGTATAGACCTATTGTAACTCCATCAAACTCACAATTTAGTAAGTTCATTTATGAGATTATCCATTTATAAGTACATCATTTAATTTATCAATCCTTTTATAATACCATGTTAGATATGAGAGTATCCATTATACATAAAGTTTACCATCTATGAACATAGCCTTTAATTCATCAACCATACCATAATCCTCAACCTTTTCATTTACTTACTTACCATTCCATTCCATATGCTTAGCATAAGCCTATACAACATCATCAATTCACAAGTTAGTGCACTTGTACATAATTCAAATACATTCATCCACAAAAAGAGTAGATTTGTACATATAATCATACCTTATAGATTATAAATCCTTTACACAAACTCGTGATTCATTCTATTTGGATACTTACCACTTCGTTCCCTTTTTATACCAGTTGAACCTTCTAGAATTCCTTCAGATACACGGGAAAGCTCAAACACAAAGCCTGTACATATAACTATAACCTTTCTTTTACATAAATAATCACACGAGCTATGAAATGGGCCTGCTCACACAAGCTGTAGGTCAAAATGTAAGCTACATGATACTACTCACACAAGCTGTAGAGAATCCATGACAAATACAGGACTTCAGGCATAGATAGGACATTCAAGACCAGCACCTGAACATGTCATTTGTAACCTAAGAATTCCTAAGGTTCAACCGAGATTCAATATCTGTCAATTCGACGTAGCATTGATACATTTGTATTTTGATTCATTTACATCAAACAACATAATAAATATTTAATTTAAACAACATTTAAATTATTACAGTTCATACGAACTTACCTGACTAAATTGAAGCATTAACCAATTACAATGGCTATTTGATAATTTTCTCTTCTCCTCGATTTTCCACTCGTTCTTGATCTAAATTAATAATTTCATTCAATTCATTAATTCTAACAAAAAAATCAATTCATTTATGCAATTAAGTCCTTTTTTGACATTTTTACAAAATTTTCCCCAACATTTTACTTGTATACAATTTAGTCCCTAAGCCAAAAACATGAAAATTAACCGTTTTTATTCAATTTCATGATTAGTAAAATTGTTTGGAACCCTATTTCAACCCATATTTACTGTTAATTTACAACAAGTCCTTTTACTTTTGCTAATTTCATATTTTAGTCCTTAAACTTTAAAATTATCAAAAATTACTTTATAAAATATGTTTATTTAACAACAAGGCTTAACAATCTATCATAAACTTTCAAAAACACCTCATATTCATCCATGGCACATTCTAAAACATTTAATAATTTCAAAAATAGAGGTACGGGTTAGCTAAACCTAGTTGCAACGATCTCAAAAACATAAAAATTACAAGAAATAAATGAAGAATGGACTTACCTGCATTAACGATAGCAAGACCGAAGCTTCAGGCTCTTTAACAATGGGGGTTCGGTCGAAGAAAGGAGAAAATAAAAAGATCACTTTCGTTTTTCCTATTTTAACATTATTATTTTATTTTAATAATAATAAAAATAATATATAAAACATATAAAATTAAAAGAAATTAAAGCTCAAACCGTACCATTGTCTTAAGAATGGTTAATTTATCCATTAAGGCCATCCAATTATGTTTCTATACTAAATTATACCTTTAAAATAATAGTGATTGACTTTTTCAACTATTATGATTTAGTCCTTTTCGCAATTAACCATGTAAACATTAAAATTTCTTAACGAAACTTTAATACAACCTTAATAACTCTCGATGAATATTTAATAAAATATTTCTAGCTCGATTTATAAAAATAAGGTCCTGATACCTCATTTTCTAAAACCACTTGACTTTAGGGTCATATCACTTGAACATTTTTATTCATTCAAATAGCATAATTTTCTAATTTAAAATTTATTTTAATACTATAATTGACTCACAAATATTAAATAATAATATTTACGGGCTCGCTTGTCAGATTTGTGGTCCCAAAACTACTATTCCAACAACACAGAGAAATGTGTTGTTACAGTAGTTTTCAAACATACTTTTTAAACCATTTGTTTAAGTTGTTCAAAACTAGTGAAATCGAGAATTTTAGAAATTGATAGTTTCGATATTTTAATTATTTTTAAAAGTTTGATCACTATTTAATACTTTTATAGTTTCAATCATATTTCAAAATCATTCATTTAGTTATTCAAAACTAAAGAACTTGGTTATTCATAATTATTCAAGAAAACATGTTAACTTTAGAAATCAAATTTCTTTAGAAATATCATTTGTAAATAATAGTAATTTTAAAAACTTAGTCTAAAAAACTCGTTTCTCAGTTGGGAAAAATATAATATTAATAGATTTTTATATAGACCGCAATGAAATTTTTTTCTAAAACATTGTTTTGTTAAAAATTAATATTTCATGTAAATTAGATAAAACATAAATAGACAATTTAAAACCTCAAAAACTAAGTCGTGTTTTTTGTCTAAAACTTATTTTCATTGTCGCAGCTGAAAAGAGTGATTTTGTCTAGTTTTAATGAAAACCAAGATTTCATGCATAATCTTATCAAGTTTTACTAATCAAGTCATACAAATCAGAATAAAAAATCCCCAAAGTAATGTCCCATGCCATAGTCCAAGTCAAACTTAAAACAGTGCCAAAGTAACAAAATACCAAAATAGAATTTAACTACTTTGATTTCAAAATAACTCCAAGAATCTCCTCCAAATGCAGTCATCTAATCTTAACCTTGCGAAAATCTAAAAGGACAGAAAACTGAAAGGGGTGAGCTCTAAAGCCCAGTGAGAGACTTAACTCAAGTATTAAATAGCAATTTAGAATCAAAATCAAAATATTATAAAGAATTTATACAGTTTAACTCCACATGGTCTTAACTTAGATAACAACTAGTAATTAAAACATACATCTCATAAAAATATCATAATTTATATATCAACCCAATTTCATATATAGCAGAGAATTTATACAGTTTAATTCCACATAGTCTTAACTTAGGTAACAACCAGTAATTAAAACATACGTTTCATAAAAATATCAAAATTTATATATCAATACAATTTCATAAATAGTAGTATGCATGAGGATGTCAATGTAGAGTTTTTCAGAAATCAGTGCAAGTTTTTCAGAAAACATCCCCACCCATCTTATCTAAACACCAATAAAAGAGTTCTCCAAAACTCGTTCATCTAATAACACACCACAGTGTGGACTAGCCACCAAATATTACAAAAAAGCTTCCAGATACAGATATATGTGGACAAGCCACCAGATATTGCAAATAAACTGCTAAAAATCATGGTTAAACCACCAAAATGTGCAAATCATTAAATTGCCATAATCTTACTCCTTTCAAAATCATCCCAACCTTATGCATGTGATAGGGCATATAGAAACAAAATTTTCTAGTGGACATGCTTAATATGTATTTTAGATTAATTTTACAGAACAGTTTAATGGGCATGCTTAACATGTGTTTCAAATTAATTTTACAGAACAGTTCAGTGAGCATTCTTAACATAAGAATGATATTTTTATTAAGAGTAATTGTGGCATGATTTTTATTTCATGCATATCATATAGTGCCATTGAATCACTATCATGAGTACTGGAATCAGAGATTGATCATATAGTGCCATTGAATCACGTATCATATATTTACCAATATATCACACCAACACAGTCATAAAATCAGAGATTGATCAATTCAAAATCACTTGGATATCATCCACTTTAATGGATTTAGCATTCCCCTTTCGAATACATAACATATTCACACATAATCAAATTCCATATATCTTAATAGAATACTATTTATTAATTGGTTTATATATTTTATTTGACAATAAATCAAATATATTTTTCATATTAATTTAAACCCACACCTTAATCTAAGCAAATTCAATACGAAAACTCCTTCTAATGCCCACTTCCAGATTTAATTAGATTTATCTCAGATCTAAACACAAAATGAATAGTCCATCATTAAAACACCATTATTAAATTTTTGGTAAGAAATTAGACTTTGGCTTCTATGACTGTAACACCCCAAAATTTGCATATTTATGTTCTGTTAAAATATGACATAACTGTGTATCTGTTTCAGTGATTAAGTGTTCTAGGTGTGTGTGAGAGGTCCCAAGTTCAAGCCTTGTCTTGGGAAATTTTTTATATTTTTCTAAGTAAAGCCTTAACCTGGCCTATAGGGCTTAAGTTTAATAACTGTTAGAACCATATCAGGATGGGCTTGCTGGTCTGATGGTTAAATAGTGTGTTAGCTTAGTGATGGTCCTGAGTTCGAATCCTTGCGTGAGCAAGGGTAGTAATTTTTGCTCGTTTTCATGAGGGTGTTTCAATGGAGTTGGGATTTTGAATAGTGGGTGGCTGGATGGAGAAAATAGTGGGGAGTTGAGATATTAGGTTATTCTTTAGTTTTTTCAAATTTTATTTTTCTCTTTCCCTCTCCAAAATTTCTGACGTGACTTTCTACTACTCTACCAAAAATTCTCTTTACAAACTTCCTTCTTCTTTTCCTTTTTTTTCCTATCCGTTTGCCTTCCAAACTCGTCTCTCTCGTTTGTACAACTTTTGATTGCGATTGAATTGGTAAGTTTTAGTAAGAAGGTTGGTTTTTGTCCGTTGAATTTTGTTACTTATGTGCGTTGTTAATGTCGTTTAGGTGAAGATTTTGGGACTCCTAATTGCTATTTAGAGACTTAGGCCCGTAGAATTCTAGTTGCTTGATCAAAGGTAAGGTTCTTGAAGGTTTTGAGTTGGACATCTCGGTATAGTTTTGGTTATGTTTTGTTAAGTAACACTAACTTTGGGCAATAGAATACCGATTTTTAGGCTTTGGTGTGCTCGTGGTCGCATTAGCATCGAATCCATACCAGATGTGTATCCGAAACGCAGAAAATAGGATTCCACAAAAAGCCAAAAGAGCATTCTGTCGAAGACACCCGGGCGTGTGGTCGCCCGTGTTGTAGGCTGTGTGATGGAACACAGGCGTGTGATCAACGAACCAGGTCGTTCATACATAACACAGCCGTGTGATACCATGTAGGCTGTTTGCGACACACGGGCTATACCAATTTGGGCGGTGTAGGCCACACGGGCATGTGGGCCCATATGAATAAAACTACATGGGCGTGTAGAATTTTGGGCCAGGCCGTGTGATCTGTAAGGCTAAGGCCAATTTGGGCCATGTGGGCCAGACAAGCGTGTGGGCCCACACAAGCAAGCCACATGGACGTGTGAGCCCATTTTACTGAAATGTTTTCTAAGGTTGCACGGGTCGCCCAAGTCGATTGTGAACCTACTGTAGGGTTGGTAAGCACTACTTAGACCCCTAAATGTGTGAACTGATTACATGATGTATGTACTAAGTATGACAGATATATGCATAAATGTTGAATTGTATGTGTAACTAGGAGTACTATGATAGCATGTCATTCATTGTATGTTGCATTGCATTAGGTTGGGATGATATTGTTGGAGGAAGTGTACTGGAAGGCTTTTAGGCCTAATATACTGGTAGCTCAGCTGCAAATTTCTATATATGTGCCGCATTCGGTACTATCTAAAGTATAGGGATGGGTGGGTTGATTTAATCCCCACATGGAGTGTAAGATTAGACGGAGTTGGTGTGTAGAGGCTGGTTGGGTAGGACTTTGTTACTAAATATTGCATGACTGTTGATGGGCTTAGGCCCTACTACTGATTGAATACTGAATTGAGATTGGCTAAGGCCAAACTTTTACTGATACTGAAAAGGGCTTAGGCCTAGGACTGTTTTAGCTGTGCACCATGATTTGCTAATGCTTGTTTTTTATAGGATTACGCACCGAGTTTACGTAAACTCACCCTTTTATTTAAATGTGCATAGATAATCCCCAGACTTGACGGATCAGTGCAACGAAAGACTCGATAGTGGTCACACATAATATAAACCATTTTGACTTTGATTTTGGTATTTAATTCTTAAGTATTTTTTGAGTTGATTTAAGATGTAAATGGGACTTTTGGACTGTTTGACTAAAGGTTGAATTTTAAATTGTTTATGGTTTTTCTCTTAAACTGCAAAACTCAACTAATAAATGATTTTCTCTAAAACAAAAGGGGTTTTCTTAAAATGGACAAATTCTCCTAATTAATTTGGTTTTCATAAACTAAATGATTTCTTAAAGCTTTCGCAATGAATTGTGTTCTAAAATGATTGATTAAATAGGTAAGGGAATTGGAGTCAATAAGAGTAAACAAATGAAAAATATTTTAATGTAACAACTTAGTTTCAACCGCTAGCACGTGACAACGCCAAATTCGGCCATAACGTCTAGGCCGAGTTTGGGGTGTTACATTTAGTGGTATTAGATCCAGGTTGCAAAACTCAGCTGTGGAATTGGGTTTTTAAATTTTGGTTTTGAGGAATGGGTTACAAATGATTTGTAATGTTTTTATTGAAAGTATGGTACACTGAGTCTCTAGTGCCGATCCAATAAGTTTTCTGAAACTGTGAATTGGTCAAACTGAAACTGAAACTGTTTTTGATAGTATATCCTGAAACTGCTATAAGTAGTATATATTGAGACTGTAGTAAAATTGATAGACATTGATTGACACTGCGATGTATGAAACAAACTTTACACTTCTGATACTGTTCTCATAAAATATTTGTTAATAAATAGTGGAACTGTAAATTGATGCATAAAACTGTTAATACAAATAAAACGTAATTAGACAATGAGCACCAGAGGTACTCGGGGACGGGGTACAAGAGGCCGTGGTAGAGGCCGTAGAGGTGCTCAAGTTGGGTCTTTGTCATCTTGCAATTTGCTTAATTTGGATACTAGTGAGACACCAGCTTCACTTGTGACTAAGACTGGGTCTCATGATCAAGTGGCTGAGGACGACGCACTGTCCCAGGCCATGTTGAGGATTTTAAAGAGGGTTGCTAGGCCCAATACTGGAGTTGGAGGTCGTGGGTCAATTACGGAATGACTCCGGTCTAACAGAGCTGAGCTTTTCAAGGGTATTGTTGGAGTTGCCCCTAATGTGGCTGAATGCTAGATAGAGGCCACAGAGAGGATTATGGATGATCTGGACTGCACTCCCTAGTAGAAATTAAAGGGTGTTGTATCACTGCTTCGTGATGAGGCATATCAGTGGTGGCTCACTATTAGGGAGGGCACTTAGCCCTAACGACTGACCTAAGAGTTCTTCAAGTCCACCTTCCAGGGGAAATATGTGGGGGCCAGTTATGTAGATACAGTAGGAGAGAGTTTCTAAATCCAACTCAGGAAGATAGATCGGTGGTCGAGTATGAGGCTGAATTTTTTAAATTGAGCCGCTATGTGCGAGGTATGGTGGTGACTGAGTATAAGCGATGTGTTCACTTCGAGGATGGCCTCAGGGATAATCTAAGGGTTCTGATAACTCCGCAGAAGGAGTGATACTTTACTGCACTGGTTGATAAGGTGAAGATAACTGAGGAAGTGAAACGCGTTAGGCGCAGAACCGAGAGAGAGGTAGGAGCAAGAGGGATTAGAAGCCTTTGAGTTCCGTTTAGAGGCCTAAAAAAAAGTCCAGAGTTGATGGGCCGATCAGAGAGCTCCTATTCTTTCTTTGTTGGTTGGTTAGTCAGATATCGACCGTGGTGGTAGACGGCATCAGGGCTAGTGTTGGAAAGGAACTAAGGCTTGTTTGAGGTGCGGTTCATTAGAGAACCTTATTAGAGAGTGTCCGCGGAGGTCTGATTAGATGCAAGCTTCGGGTACTATACTGGGCCACCATCAAGAACAGTTCAGCAGCCACTGAGAGGCTGTGGTCAGGCCAAAAGTGGTAATGGGTTGGGCCGTGGTCAGAGAGCACGGGTAGGGTGCTAGTCATACTAAGGCAAGGCAGCTAGCTCTACTTTATACTGTACGCCGCCAAGAGGATGGATATGCTCCAAACGTTATCATACGTACGTTCTTTATTTATAATGTATCTTATACTGCACTGATAGATATAGGATCTACTCAGTCCTATATAGCTTGTACTGTGTCTGAGAACTTGGGTATCTTGGTTGAGAGCATTGCAAGTGAGGTGACTATACTGAGTCCGCTGTGACAATTAGTAAGGGTAAATAAGTTGTTTAGATATGTCCCTTTAGAGGTTTGAGGGGCTATTTTTCTAGCTGATCTGATGGAAGTGCCTTTTGGAGAGTTTGATCTGATATTGGGAATGGACTGGTTGGTTAAACACCGAGTGAGCTTAGATTGTGCCACTAAAAGGGTTGTACTGAGAACTGAAGAGGATAGCAAGGTAGTTGTAATTGGGGAACGTCAAACCTACTTATCAAATGTGATTTTTGCATTGAGGGCAAAAAAGTTGGTTCGTAAGGGATGTGAGGCATATTTGGCCTACATCAATGCTTCAAATTCTGGGGATTCTTCAGTTAAGGATATCAGGATGGTTAAGGACTTTCCGTACGTTTTTCCTGAAGAGCTACCTGGGTTACCTCCGAACCGTGAAGTAGAGTTCGGGATTGAGCTCCTTCCTGGTACAGCTCCGGTGTCCATCGCTCCTTATAGAATGGCACTGAAAGAGCTTGTGGAGCTTAAGGATCAGATTCAAGAGTTACTGGATTATGGGTTCATCCTCCCTATTGTGTCTCCATAAGAAGCACCAGTTCTATTTGTGAAAAAGAATGATGGATCCATGCATATGTGTATTGATTATCGACAATTGAATAAGTTACCAATCAAGAATAACTATCCCTTACTGAGGATAGATGATTTATTTGACCAGTTCAGAGGGACTTCAATTTTCTCCAAGATTGACCTCTAATTAGGATATCATCAGTTGAGGATTAAGGAGACTAATGCACACAAGACATCATTTAGGACTCGATACGATCATTACGAGTTCCTGGTGATGCCATTTGGATTGACGAATGCACCAGCAACTTTCATGGTTCTGATGAATCGAGTGTTTCAGCCCTATCTAGATCAGTTTGTAGTGGTATTTATTGATGAGAAACTGGTTTATTTGAGGACTGAGGATGAACATGATGAACACCTTAGAGTGGTTCTGCAGATTTTGCGAGACAAACAATTGTACGCCAAGTTCAGTAAATGTGAGTTCTGGTTACGGGCAGTATCATTTTTATGCCACGTGGTTTCTGCTGAGGGGATTAGGGTCGATCCTCGAAAGATTAAGGCAGTGGTGGATTGGAAATAGCCTAAGACTGTATCTGAGATTCACAATTTTCTAGGACTGCAGGGTATTATCAACGATTTGTAGAGGGCTTTTCACTGATTGTAGCACCCTTGACTAAGCTACTATGTAAGGGTGTGCCGTTTAACTGGATTGATGCGCAGCAAAAAAGCTTTAAAAAGCTCAAGACTGTACTAACTGAGGCGCTTGTTCTGATACAGACAGAGACTACAAAAGAGTTCACTGTTTATAGCGATGTATCACATGTCGGTTTGGGATGTGTGTTGATACAGGAGGGAAAGGTTGTAGCTTACGCATCTCGTCAACTTAAGACTCATGAGGCGAATTATCTGACGCATGACTTGGAGTAGGCCGCGGTGGTATTCGTGCTGAAAAGCTGGAAGCATTACCTATATGGTGAAAAGTGTATCATCTACACGGATCACATGAACCTCAAGTATCTTTTTACTCAGAAGGAGCTAAATCTTAAGCAACGTAGATGGATTGAGCTACCTCAGGACTACGACTGTACGATTGAATACCACCATAGTAAGGCCAATGTGGTGGTTGACGCACTAAGTCGTAGGGCTGTGACTGATTTGAAGGCGATGTTTGCTCGCATCATTTTATTTGATGATGGAAGTCTACTAGCTGAGCTTCAGGCTAAGCCTATGTGGATTGAGAAAATTCAGCGTAAGCAGTTGGAGGAAAAATCTTTGGGTCTTCATTTCCGACAGGTTGAGAGTGGGCATACTGATGGCTTTGGATTGAATAGCGAAGGGGTACTCTATTTTTATGGGAGAATCTGTGTACCGAAAGACACTGAATTGAGGCAGTCGATACTAAGAGAGGCGCCTAGTAGCCCTTATGCTATGCATCCTGGTGGAAATAAGATGTACCTAGACCTTCGTGAGTTATACTAGTGGCCAGGAATTAAACAAGAGGTTACCGATTTTGTGGGTAAATGTCTGACTTACTAGCAGGTTAAGGCTGCGCATCAGTTACCTTGGGGTTTGTTGCAGCCGGTTAAGATCCCACTTTAGAAGTGGAAGCGAGTGACTATGGGCTTTGTTAGTGGGTTACTCCTCATACCCATTAAGAAGGATTCTGTATGGATCATCGTGGATCAATTGGCCAAGTCTGCCCATTTCATACCAGTTCATACTGACTACTTACTGCAGAAGCTAGCTAAACTATATGTGTTTGAGATAGTGAGACTACATGGGGTACCAATTTCGATCATATCTAATAGGGATCCAGGCTTCACATCTCGGTTCTAGAAGAAGCTACATAGAGCTCTGGGTACAAGGTTGGACTTCAGTACTGCTTTCCATCCTCAGACACATGGTCAATCTAAGAGGGTGATTTAGATACTAGAGGATATGTTTAAGAGCTGTGTGATTGACTTCCAAGGTAGTTGGGAGGAGTATTTTTCATTGGCAGAGTTCGTTTACAATAATAGTTACAAGTCTAGTATACAGATGGCACCTTACGAGTCACTTTATGGTCGTAATTGTCGCACTCCTTTATGCTGGACTGAGTTGCGTGAGCGACGAGTTCTGGTTTCAGAGTTGGTTTTCAAGACTGAATATAAGTTTCGACTGATTAGGGATCGACTGAAGGTAGCTTCTAATAGGCAGAAGTCTTATGCTAATCTAAAAAGACGTGAGATCGATTACTTTGTGGGGGACTTCGCGTTTCTAAAGGTCTCACCATGGAAGAAGGTACTGAGGTTTGGTAGTAAGGGCAAGTTGAGCCCTGGATTTGTTGGGCCGTACCGCATACTGAAACGAGTGGGACCAATTGCCTACCAGTTGGAACTACCCCTAGAGTTGGATCGGATCCATGATGCTTTCCATGTCTCGATGTTGAGACGCTACTGCTCTGATCCAATGCATGTTGTTAAGGTTTGGCCAGATCTGACTTTCGAGGAGGAGCCGATACAGATTCTGGATCGCGACGTTAAAATTCTGAGGAGAAAATCCATTCCACTGGTTAACGTTTTATTGTGTAATCATAGCACTAAGGAGGCTACATGGGAGCCTGAGGATGCGATGCGTTAGTAGTATTCTCATCTATTCCAATTAGGTAAATTTTAAGGCTGAAATTTTCTTTTAGAGGGTAGAGTTATTGTAACACCCCAAACCCAGCCTAGACGCTATGGTCAAAATTTGGCGTGTCACATTGAATTGTTTTTCGAAAACCATGTTTTCACTGAAAACCCTTCTTACTATTTAGAACCTCTGGCCATTTTAAAACTTTGTGAAAACCTTAGTTTCCATTTTTTATTAAAAGTCATTCTCTTGTAAAACATTATTACCTTTAAAACTTTATTTGCTGCAGAAGCTTAGTTTAAAGTTTTGCAGAAACGTGATATTTTGAAAAACAATTATTGTTTTAGAAAAGAAAATCGTGTTCTACTCCAGCAGTTATAAAATAGTATATAAAATTCCAAGTTTTAGAACCAGAAATTAAAAGAGGCCTTGTTACAACCTAGATCAAATATAAATACTTGTAAATAGATAACTTAAAAGAAAATCAGAAACAATAGCAGTTGTGTGGCCACCTTCGAGTCCCTCGCAGCACCGATCCTCCTAATGTTGGGGATTACCTGCGCAGTTAATAACTGGGGTGAGTTTATGAAAACTCAGAGTGTAATCCCCTCCTAAACTAAAGCAGTTAGTAAACAGACATAATTTAGAATCAGTCTGGGACGGAGCCTATTACAGTAATAGAAGAATGTGTGTGGGCCAAAGCCCAGTACAATTTAACTTGGGTCTCAGCCCTCATCAGAATCAATTGAACCTAGCCCATTCTCAAAATTAGTAACAGTTGGGCCTAGCCCATTAGCAGAATCAGGTGGGCCTAAGCCCAGTACAAAATCAGTATCAAATGCGTCTATGCAGATAGATTCCCAGCCCAGTGCAACCAACACACCACCAGTACCAACCAACACACCATGTAGGGATAAAATCGACCCACCCAGCCAACACACCAAGCTTAGCACAGGTTGAGCCACTAAGTCAACAGGACAGCTCAACGCCGTAGGCAAGACAGCTCAACACCGTAGGCAGGACGGTTCAACACCGTAGGCAGGACGGCTCAACACCTTAGACAGGACGGCTAAAGGCCGTAAATATCGCAGCAACGCTGCCAGTTAACAGAACGGCTATAAGCCATAAGTATCACAGAAAGGCTAAATCCTTATACAGGATGGCTACAAGCCGTGCACTTCCTCCGTCCATAATAACCCAACCCCGTGCAATATGTCATGTCATAAATATTACGTGCATCCAAAGTTATACTCAACACAATCATATATGTAAATCATAGGCACATCAGTCATACAGAACATAAGGGCATAATCGTCATTCTACCTTACAAGGGTATTATGGTCATTTTACCCTATAGGGGCATTACGGTCATTTTACACTACAAGGGTATTTCGATAATTTTACCAATATTGGGGTCTCAGCTCAGACAACGACCTCTCCGAAGGTATACAGTCGCCATTTAGATATGGCTATGTGACCTACATAGCCCAGTCCGATAATTATCATAAGTTGCAGATTCAATCCGTGTGGGGCCCACGACCCCATTAGGCCCAACGTGGCCCAGAACTACCTAAGTCGTGTGCTCAACATGACAAGTCTATCTACATTCCACTAAACAGTGAAGTTTACACAAGCGGGCCTACGGGCCCATCGGGCCCATCAAGGCCCAGAACAGCCCCAGCACACAAGAACACTCGTGGCGGCCTCTACAGTTGATCACCCATGATTTGTGGGCTCGGTTTACCCCTTATGCATTCACACGTTTGTGAGGTCCCGAATGCCAAGGTTTCGACCTTTTGGATTTTACAGACTTCCAACAAAGAAGGGCGTGAATACACACCTATTTATGAGAACACACCGAAGTCCACAATCACTAACCTTAGCACATCCTGCATTGAGTCTTAATCACTTTTGCCCTCACCAACTCATCTGGTTCGCTCTATTTAAATCCAGCTTCTCACCAATTCCCATGTTAGCTTCTCGATGTGGGATTACTTTCAACCATTAGGAAAATTCTTTATTTTTATATGACCACCTCAACCACAGAGATCCAGTCCAACTCCACCTCCTACACAGCTCAAACAGTAAAATAAACACTCCATTGCGCATCCCAAGACTTGAACCTTAGACCTCACAGTTACACAACACACCACTTTGCCACTACACCACAAGACTCTTTGTGTCACCATTTTAGCCTCAATTAATTATAAGGTCTATAGGCCAAAGTCCAGGTTCCTTTAAAATAAAAACCAAAATAAATTACAAGAGCCAAGACTTGAACCCAAGCTCCCTTGTAACTTTAATGACGCCACAACCACTAGACCACATGCTTCCTTATGACATTTATTTATCACAATAATTTAAAAGGCCTTCATCCAAGCACTCAGGGTTTTATTCACTTAAAAACAAAATTTTTGCTAAAGCCCATGTTTGAACCCAAGATTTCTCCAACACTTCTCAGAGCCATTAACCACCAAAGAAGACATTTAATTTTTTCATTTCCTTGCACAATTAAATGCTTATATAAAACCTCCTTATGGACCCATACTCAAGGCCCAATACTTTTAGGCCCAAATTCAAGGCATTACATAAAATATGACATAACTGTGTATCTACTTCAGTGGTTAATTCTTTTGGGTGTGTGTGAGAGGTCCTAAGTTCGAGCCTTGCCGTAGGAAAAATTTTGTATTTTTCTTTGTAAAGCCTTAACCTAGCCTATAGGGCTTAAGTTTAATTATTGGTAGAACCATATCAGGATAGGCTTGCTTGTAATATCCTGATTTTGGGCCTAGTCGGAATAGTGGTTTCGTGACCACAAAATCTGAGATAGAAATAATTATTTTATGATTATTTTAAGGTCTATGATATGATTGCATGATTGTGTGAAAATTTCGTGAAGAAATTTTATGCATAAAGTGCTTAATTTGAAATTTGGGACTAAATTGAATAAATTGCAAAACTTGTGTTCTAGAAGTATTTTGCATAAAATTGAATTAGATTATTAATTAGAGGTCCTTAAAGAGTAATTTTACCAATTTCTAAGTCTATGGACAAAAATTAGGACATGGAAGGAATTTTGGAAAGTTTAGTAGTAAGGGCATTTTGGTCATTTAGGGTAAAATGAATTAAAATACAAAATTAAAGCCAATTTTGCTCATCTTCAACCCCATGGCCGAATATAGCAAGGAGAAACCATGGCTAGGGTTTTCAAGCTTCCAAGCTCGATTGTAAGTCCGTTCTAGCCTCGTTTTAATGATTTTTACGTTTTGGAGTCCGTAGCTCGATTTAGCTTATGCTAGCAATAATTTAACCTAGGGTTTATATTTGGAAAAATACCCATAGGTGAAATTTGTGTATTTTGGTGTTTTATGATAGAATGTGAGGTTTTAAATTATGTTAGACAACTTGTGCTACTCGGTTTTAAGTGAAAACGAGCAAAAGGGCTTAATCGGTAAAAATACCTAATAGTCATAAGTACATGTTAGAGTGAGAATTTGATGTTTCCATAGAAGGAAAAATGATCAGCATGTCATAAAACATAAGAAAATAGGCTGAATTTTAATTTACGAGCTTTGGGGCAAAAGTGTAAATATGCAAAAGTTTAGGGGCAAAATTGTAATTTTTCCAAAATATGATTTTGGGTCAATTTGAATAATGTGAGTCCTAATTAGACTATATTTTAAATGATAGAGCAAGGAAACTTGAAATTGGGCTAAAATGGGGAAAATACCAAGTTGTGGACGAAATGGTAAAATAGCCATTTTAGCATACGAGGTAAGTTCATATGTAAATGTTGGTAACATAGTTATTATTTTAAATGTTTTAATTTTTTTAAATGATATGATAATTATTATGAAATATTATACTTGTGATAATTGTTTGATAATATGTCAAATTATGTGATATACTTGGAAAATGTGAAATACTACAGAGTATCAGATATCGGCATTCCGTAGAAGATGGTTGAGACACATGATTGGGAAAAAGGTCCCGTTGAACCTTAGGAATGGATTAGGATACAAGTGACATGTTACTAGGATATTTGGGCATCCGAACTCATTGAGTGAGTCCGAGTTCACTTATGGATGCGAACGCCCGAGCTCGTTGAGTTGAGTCCGAGTTCACTTATGGGCGGGTTACATGGTAGCTTGGCTACATATGTGGCACTTATGTGCAAACTTTCCATGTATCTGAATTATATTCCGATGTGTTCAACGGGTAAAGTTCTACTCAAATGGAGGAATACTCAAGATGAAAGGGACGTATTGGTAAGTGTTGTGAAATGGATACTTTGAACAGGTATGTACTTAACCCTCGGGTTGAAAACTCGATATAACAACAATATGGTAAGATGATAAATGAAAAGGTGATATGAATGTCTTGGTGATGATTATGCAAATGATGTTTTATGTTTGCTTATATGGTTATGTTACTTGCTATTTGCATGTGAGCTTACTAAGCATTTATGCTTACTCCTCCTTTTCATTCCTTGTAGTGTTGACAAGCCACTCGAAATCGGAAGCGGTCGGAGGCACGCTCACACTATCCGTATACCATCTTGGTGTAATGGCTTGTATATTTTGAGTATGGCATGTATAGCATTATAATCATTTTGTATATATGGTCTTATGATATGGTTATTGAGTGGTATGGAAATAGAAATGCTTGGTAATGATTAGCCATTGGAATGGCTAATCATGATCATATTTGGTATTATGTATGTCAAATTGCTAGCTAATCCATGGAAACCATGAAATAGGTAAAATTTACCATAAAATAGATTCAGACAGCAGCAGTGACGTGAGTTTGAAAAATCACTAAAAATAGTAGAAATGGAATTAAATAATGAATAAGTTATGGAATCGAAGCTTGATGAGTCTATTTTCATATGGAATAAGCGAAACAGGTATATGCACTATATTTTATGAGATGTTTAAATTTTTGTGAAACAGGGCCAGAGCGATTTCTGGATCCCCTGTTCTGATTTTGGAAATTCACCATAAATTTTACAAAGATAATTATAAGTCATACTTTATATGTACAGATTCCTTATTGAGTTTAGTTTTATTAGAGACAAACAGCATAGTCATTGAAGCTCTGTAAAGGGAGATATCTGATTCGTAATACACAGAGGTCAGAGTAGTCAAACCCTGAAATAGGGGAGACTTTAACTAATAAACTGTACTACTTGGCCCAACTAAAAATTCTAGAAAAAAATCAGTAAATAGATATGTGAGTCTAGATTTAGGGAAAATTTACGGATCCTGATTTCGAGTTTCGTAACTCGAGATATGATTTTTCTTCTAAATGTGATGCGAGTAGCTAGAAAGCTGTGAATGTAGAAACAAAAGATTTGAAGTTCTTAATTTGATAAATTATGTTCGGTAACTCCTCAAGCTCGACTCCGGTGATGGTTTCAGGTGTGGGGGGGTTACATTTAGTGGTATCAGAGCAGGTTTAGTCGGTTCTCGGACTAACCTAGCATGTGTAAAGTTTAGCTATACATGCCACTGATCTGTGATAGTGTGATGTCTTCCGACGCGTATGAGTACCGTCTTATTTAGACAGGGTACTCTCCAACCGAAATGTCAGAGACCATGTTCACGGTTATGTGAAGGTATTTGAGTAAAGTTATGATTATGATAAGTCTCGGTTCAGAAAAGTATGAATAAAAGTTTATGATACATATGTGATAATATGTGAGATGAAAGTTCATGTTGTGATAAATATTCATATTTGCTTAATGCTCATATGATGTAGTGTATGTGGCTTACTTGATAAGATGAACGGAATAAATAGAAAGTAGTAGAGGTATGAATAAAGGTCATAATATTATGATACGAATGAAAATGTCCTTGTCTTGATTGGATGTCGAATGTTGATGAATGTTAATGGTATATAATTTTTATGAGGTAAAGGATTATAATGAAATGAACTTATCTATGTTAAATTGTTGGACTGAATTATATGATTGTAATGATATGTACATGATGATGCACGAAATGAAAGTTGTGATTGTGATGCAAATATCTATGTTTGTTTGGCCTTATATAATGTCATGAGCATGAATTAATTTAATTAAATGAATGGATAAGTAAAGCTGTCTAGAAAACATAGAATGTATGCATAAGTATATTGTCTAAATGGGACAATAGGAAAATTGGTGTAAGCCAACATGAATGAATGACATGATTTTGATGATGTTACTATGATGATGGAAGTTGTGTCATATGTGTATGTATAAGAAAGTCGAGTCGAGGTCCTACAACCCTCCCCTTACCAAAGTGGTACTTATAATGGAATTTCATGAGATTTGTATTGAATAAGTTTCGGTTGAGAACCCAAAGAGTTCAAATGATAGAATAATTATAAGTATGATCCGAGATTGAAAATGAGCTGATAAGTAAAGTCGAGCCGAAAGTATCGGATTGATATAAAGATTATTGGAATTATGCCTTTGTCCAGTTAGAGAAGGAATTCTCTTTGGTAAATCGAATTACTCAAGTGCAAGGTCGAGAAAAGTGTAAATCGAAATTTATTCGAACTGACATTCTTTAGTGAATGATTTAATATGAAATTTGTGACTGGCAGAACTAGTTGGGGAAATGACATTTCAAACGTGAATTATCCGAGTGTGACAGTTATGACCAGGACATGATTTAGCGATCTCTTTTGAGATGTTCTATGTGTTCACCCGTTCTCGTAAATATTTCTATGGCTATTGATCTTCGAAGAAATTCTTGTTATATGGGAATGTCTTCTAATTCGGTGTTGGATGAAAGCATTGGTAGTCTAACTAGTTTATAATTTATATTGCTCTATTTTATCGGGTATTCTATTTCATTTAAATCGATAAGAATTTATGAGAGAATTCATATGATATTATGATTCTGCTTTCTTCTACTTGATGCTTCATCCGATATATATGTATGGGAAGATATATTTATCTTGTTATATTTGATTTCAGTGGGATTAAATGATGTTTTCTTTTGGACTTTCTTTCTTTAAAGAATTATCGTGGTATTCTGTATTTTCTCTATGAATTTGGTTTTCGATTCTCGGCATAGTATCGTATCTTGGGTTTCTTTATCCCGGATCTCTTTATTCGGATTTCTTTATTCGGTTTCTCTATCTTGGATTTCTTTATTCGGTTTTCTTGTTATCTTTGTTCCATAATTTGTCAATTATGACTCATGTTCAAGTAACGTTCTTCACTCGTGATAATCATGTCAAATATGACTATACTTCTAATTTGATCTTTGTAATGTGGTGATTTTAGTATTGGGATTTTTCTAATTTCTATGTAAGGATTTGACATCAGTAAAGGCATAGGTGATAAAAGCGCGAGTTTTAGTCGGTATGGTAAATTATTTATTTGAAAGATTTCATGTGACAATTATTTCAGAATTATTTTTCCCAAGTCTGATAATAGAATTTCATTTTGTACGGATAAAAGAGTAAATAGTTTGAACGAGAAGTGTATATTTAATAGAAAGAGTTGAATATTAGTTTAAGTCACTACGAATGATAAGGTTTCCATCTTGTGAAAGCTGAAAAGTTTATTACATATTGACAGAGTTCGGATAGATGAGAATATTGGTAACCGAAGCGTCTGAACTAGACTAGTCTACATTGAGCAAAGACTTCCTGACTTTCAGTAATGTATTGTTGTATGAATTGTGATGTGTTTCAAGACAGTGAGGTAATGTGATAGTTTAGAGCATCCGATGTTACATAAAATCGGAGTTGTTAAAGGGGTTAAAGCCGAGCATTGGGATCTATCAAAATTATCCTTGTCAATGTTGATATTGGGATGGAAATGAGAAGGATTATTCTTGAGGCCATATCGTAATTATTTCTATGGCGGAAAGAGGAAAATGTGATGTATCCTATTGTTAAATGTTTGGCGAGATCTATAAATCACATCAGTATTGAATGAATTCCTACTCATCGATTCATGGAATTTCAGGTCTCTTTGGTTGTTGGATTTCTTGGAATTCGGTCTCCATTAAATCAAGTTGAGATCCGGTTTTATGTCATGATATCATGGGAAATTGAGAAGGGTTGAAAATTTAAGAACAGTTGAGAGTTGAGACTGTAAGCTTTTAGATCATATGAGAAATTGAAGAGATGTATTGAGGTACAGTCTAAGTGCAAGTTCTTGACACCAAATATGAGATTAAAAGTGAAGACCACTTTTTCGGTAAGATTTTTAGGGACGAAAATCCTCGAAGGGGGAGAGTTGTAATATCCCGATTTTGGGCCTAGTCGGAATAGTGGTTTCGTGACCACAAAATCCGAGATAGAAATAATTATTTTATGATTATTTTAAGGTCTATGATATGATTGCATGATTGTGTGAAAATTTCGTGAAGAAATTTTATGCATAAAGTGCTTAATTTGAAATTTGGGACTAAATTGAATAAATTGCAAAACTTGTGTTCTAGAAGTATTTTGCATAAAATTGAATTAGATTATTAATTAGAGGTCCTTAAAGAGTAATTTTACCAATTTCTAAGTCTATGGACAAAATTAGGACATGGAAGGAATTTTTGGAAAGTTTAGTAGTAAGGGCATTTTGGTCATTTAGGGTAAAATGAATTAAAATACAAAATTAAAAGCCAATTTTGCTCATCTTCAACCCCATGGCCGAATATAGCAAGGAGAAACCATGGCTAGGGTTTTCAAGCTTCCAAGCTCGATTGTAAGTCCGTTCTAGCCTCGTTTTTAATGATTTTTACGTTTTGGAGTCCCGTAGCTCGATTTAGCTTATGCTAGCAATAATTTAACCTAGGGTTTATATTTGGAAAAATACCCATAGGTGAAATTTGTGTATTTTGGTGTTTTATGATAGAATGTGAGGTTTTAAATTATGTTAGACAACTTGTGCTACTCGGTTTTAAGTGAAAACGAGCAAAAGGGCTTAATCGGTAAAAATACCTAATAGTCATAAGTACATGTTAGAGTGAGAATTTGATGTTGCCATAGAAGGGAAAAATGATCAGCATGTCATAAAACATAAGAAAATAGGCTGAATTTTAATTTACGAGCTTTGGGGCAAAAGTGTAAATATGCAAAAGTTTAGGGGCAAAATTGTAATTTTTCCAAAATATGATTTTGGGTCAATTTGAATAATGTGAGTCCTAATTAGACTATATTTTAAATGATAGAGCAAGGAAACTTGAAATTCGGGCTAAAATGGGGAAAATACCAAGTTGTGGACGAAATGGTAAAAATAGCCATTTTCGCATACGAGGTAAGTTCATATGTAAATGTTGGTAACATAGTTATTATTTTAAATGTTTTAATTTTTTTAAATGATATGATAATTATTATGAAATATTATACTTGTGATAATTGTTTGATAATATGTCAAATTATGTGATATACTTGGAAAATGTGAAATACTACCGAGTATCAGTATCGGCATTCCGTAGAAGATGGTTGAGACACATGATTGGGAAAAAGGTCCGTTGAACCTTAGGAATGGATTAGGATACAAGTGACATGTTCTGGGATATTTGGGCATCCGAACTTGTTGAGTGAGTCCGAGTTCACTTATGGATGCGAACGCATGAGCTCGTTGAGTTGAGTCAGGAGTTCACTTATGGGCGGGTTACATGGTAGCTTGGCTACATATGTGGCACTTATGTGCAAACTTTCCATGTATCCGAATTATATTCGATGTGTTCAACGGGTAAAGTTCTACTCAAATGGAGGAATACTCAAGATGAAAGGGACGTATTGGTAAGTGTTGTGAAATGGATACTTTGAGCGGTATGTACTTAACCCTCGGGTTGAAAACTCGATATAACAACAATATGGTAAGATGATAAATGAAAAGGTGATATGAATGTCTTGGTGATGATTATGCAAATGATGTTTTATGTTTGCTTATATGGTTATGTTACTTGCTATTTGCATATGAGCTTACTAAGCATTTATGCTTACTCCTCCTTTTCATTCCTTGTAGTGTTGACAAGCCAGCTCGGAAATCGGAAGCGGTCGGAGGCACGCTCACACTATCCGTATACCATCTTGGCGTAATGGCTTGTATATTTTGAGTATGGCTCTGTATAGCATTATAATCATTTTGTATATATGGTCTTATGATATGGTTATTGAGTGGTATGGAAATAGAAATGCTTGGTAATGATTAGCCATTGGAATGCCTAATCATGATCATATTTGGTATTATGTATGTCAAATTGCTAGCTAATCCATGGAAACCATGAAATAGGTAAAATTTACCATAAAATAGATTCAGACAGCAGCAGTGACGTGAGTTTGAAAAATCACTAAAAATAGTAGAAATGGAATTAAATAATGAATAAGTTATGGAATCGAAGCTGGATGAGTCTATTTTCATATGGAATAAGCGAAACAGGTATATGAGCTATATTTTATGAGATGTTTAAATTTTTGTGAAACAGGGCCAGAGCAATTTCTGGATCCCCTGTTCTGATTTTGGAAATTCACCATAAATTTTACAAAGATAATTATAAGTCATGCTTTATATGTACAGATTCCTTATTGAGTCTAGTTTTATTAGAGATAAACGTCATAGTCATTGAAGCTCTGTAAAGGGAGATATCTGATTCGTAATACACAGAGGTCAGAGTAGTCAAACCCTGAAACAGGGGAGACTTTAACTAATAAACTGTACTACTTGGCCCAACTAAAAATTCTAGAAAAAAATCAGTAAATAGATATATGAGTCTAGATTTAGGAAAAATTTACGGATCCTGATTTCGAGTTTCGTAACTCGAGATATGATTTTTCTTGTAAATGTGACGCGAGTAGCTAGAAAGCTGTGAATGTAGAAACAAAAGATTTGAAGTTCTTAATTTGATAAATTATGTTCGGTAACTCCTCAAGCTCGACTCCGGTGATGGTTTCGGGCGTGGGGGCGTTACACTGCTGGTCTGGTGGTTAAGAAGTGTGTTGGCTTGCTAATGGTCCTGAGTTCAAATCCTTGCGTAAGTAAGGGTAGTAATTTTTGCTCATTTCCGTCAGGGTGTTTCAATAGTGTTGGGATTCTAAGTAGTG
The DNA here is from genome assembly GCF_025698485.1 of Gossypium arboreum. Classification (NCBI taxonomy): domain Eukaryota; kingdom Viridiplantae; phylum Streptophyta; class Magnoliopsida; order Malvales; family Malvaceae; genus Gossypium; species Gossypium arboreum. Next base: position 14,153,141 of record NC_069078.1, on the reverse strand, counting down.
GGTGGTTGAATGGAGAAAATAATGGGGATTTGAGATATTGGGATTATAAGTTTATTCTTTAGTTTTTTTTTTTAATTTCATTTTTCTCTCTCCCACTCCAAAATTTCTGACGTGACTTTCTGCTACTCTGCCAAAAATTCTCCTTGCAAACTTCCCTTCTTATTTTTCCTTTTTTTCTATTTGTTTGCTTTTCGAACTCGTCTCTCTCGTTTGTACAACTTTTGATTATGATTGAATCTGTAAGTTTTGGTAAAAAGGTTGGTTTTCGTTCGTTGAATTTTTTCACTTATCTACATTGTTAATGCTGTTTAGGTGAAGATTCCAAGACTCCTAATCGCTATTTGGAGACTTAGGCTCGTGGAATTCTGGTTGCTTGATTAAAGGCTCGTTATAGTTTTAGTTATGTTTCGGTAAGTAACATAGCTTTGGGCGATGGAATACTGATTTTTAGGCTCTAGAGTGCTCTTGGCCGCATTAGCATCAAATCGATACCAAGTATGTATCCGAAACATAGGAAAAAAGATTCAGTGGAATGCCGAAAGAGCATTCTATCGACGGCACACGGGCGTGTAGTCGCCCGTGTGGTATGTCGTGTGATGGAACACGAGTGTGTGATCGACGAGCTAGGCCAAGTGCGTATGACATAGCCCTGTGATGGATAGGTAGGCCATGTACGACACATGGGCTATGCCAATTTGGGCCATGTGGGCCACACAGGTGTGTGATCCATACGACCTAGGCCAATCCCGTGTGGGCCACACGAGCGTGTGGGCCCATACGGGCAAGCCATATGGGTGTGTCGTCCACACGGCTAAAACACACGCCCATGTCTCTGCCCGTGTGCTTGATACTAAGTATTCTATTTTACAATAATTAAGGAGCAGGGGATGGACCACACGCCCATGGGGCAAGCCGTGTGTCGCACACTGCCTAGACACATGCCCGTGTGTCTACCCGTGTGGACAAAAATAAGGCTATTTACCAAGCCTTTTTTCCACCCTTCCATGTACAACCTACACAATAACATATAATACCAATCCAAGTACATACATTCAACCCAATCAGCCACAAAAAAGGCATCCACACATCATTCACATACTATCATCTATCACATACAACCATAACATGCTATTCAACTTAAACCATACAAATTTCCACATCCATGAAAGGCATCATCATATGCATATACTTAAACCAATATTAGCCAACTTTAATTGCCATTTACAAAATGAATTATCAACCAACATAAGCCAACACATTTTTCCAAATCAATTATGACACATAATAAAAGACTAAGTCCCTATACATGCCATAAATCAAGACATTAAAATCATTGGTACCCAAAATGTTAAGTTGATAGTGTGAATGGATCTCCGACAGTCTTCAATTCCCGAGCTAGCTTGGTGACACTATAAAACAAGGGAAAAGAAAGGGAGTAAGCTTTAAAGCTTAGTAAGTTCCTATGCAATAATAAGCATCATAAACACACATTTATCATGCAATTAACATGAAGTGAATTAACATATATGTCATTATAAATCTCATAGTCCAACTTGGCATGGATCTTATTAAAACCTTAATATCATAACTTATACAACCATAACCTTACTGAGGGATTCATTACATATCGAGCTCATTAAGCATAAGCCTTACGTACATACCTGTACTGTCTTGCAACATACCATGGTCTTTCACAACATTAATATTTCTGTTACGATTCCTATTGAACCACTTGGAATACTAAAGGATACACGGAAAATCTCACACTCATAGTTCCACACCAATGCCATATCCCAGATATAGTCTTACATGGGATCTCATATCGATGCCAATAGCCTAGCTATGGTCTTACACGAAGTCTCATATCGATGTAATATCCCAGATATGGTCTTACACGTAATCTCAGTAACCCTAATGTCATGACATTTGTATCTTTATCTATTCTTAAGGTTCAACCGAGATTTCGCTCTTGTCGAACTTTTTCGATTACATCGAAAGATTCAATCAGAATTCATACAATATTAAAGTAATTAAAGCATAAATAATAATGCATTATTACATACGAACTTACCTCGGTACAAAAATAGTGCAAATGGACCTAATCCTCAAAGACTTTAGTTTTCCCCCGATCTAGGTCCGAACCTTGTTTCTCTTGATCTATAATAGCAAATTTAACTCATTTATTAACCACATTACTCAATTCAGTCCAAAAATCACACTATGGAAAAATTACATTTTTGCCCCTAAACTTTGTCACATTTACATTTTGGTCCCTAGGCTCGTAAAATGAAATCTATTCAATTTCATCTAGACCCAAGCCTAACCGAACCCTATACATGCTTATAACAACCCACATTTTTCATTAAATCACATTTTTACACACATTTTGAAATCTTTTTACAAATAAGTCCTTTTAACATTTTCATCAAAAATCACCTAGTAAAAGTTGTTTATCTAACATTAAACTTGCATAATCTATCATTAGGCATCAAAATGCACTAATATATAACATGTTTCAAACCCTATACCTCAATCATAGCCCAAATTAATGGTAGAAATAGTTAGATCGGATGATAACAACTTAAACAATGTAAAGAGCATTAAAAATGGGGCTAGGATGTACTTACAATCAGGCTTGGAAGTTGAACAAACCCTAGCTACGGTGACCTTCTAATTCTCAGCACATGGAGAAGAATATGGACAAAAATTTTGGCTTTATTTTCCCTTTTTATTCATTTATTTACTAAATGACTAAAATGTCCTTAATGCATAACTTTGAAATTTCATCTATTCATGTCCATTTTTGTCCACTAACTTATCCAATGGTCTAATTACCAACTAAGGACCTCTAATAAAATCTCATAGCAATTGGACACCTTTACCCAGTAGAACTCAACTTTTTCATTTTTTACAATTCAGTCCTTTTTACTAAATTGAGTGCCCAAACGTCAAATGTGACAGCCCAAAATTGACCCTAGTCGAAATGTGGTTTCGGGACCACAAAACCGAGGCATAAAAATAATTAAACATTTACTTTGATGCCTATAATATGTGTGTGTCCATGTATGACATTTTATGATGATTGATTTAGTGTTATAAAGGTGAATTCCACAAGAAAGGACTTAGTAGTGAACTTTGAAAGTACGATAGGGAAATGTGTGATGACTAATTAAAGCATGCATGCAAAATAATGAACTTGCATGTCAAATTCCCCTTTTTACAAGTGATGGCCGGCCATGACAAAGAGATATGGGCTAAACATGTCATGAAACATGTTTTGTTGGGCATTAGGGAGAAATAATAAACAAATAAGCATGGGTAAGAAAAGAATGAAAAAAAATGTGTGTGAGAGAGTAGCATTCCCCATTGCCGTGCAACCAAGAAGAGAAAACAAAAAATTTGTTCATCCTTGTTCTCTCCTTTTGGCCAAAAATACTAAGAGGAAGAAGAGATTTTGCTTCATTTCCTTTGTTTAGAAGAGATCTAGAAGGATATTTGGCTAAACTTGCATCAAGATTGAGGTATGTATGAGGTTGTGTCATGAGATTCATGCATGTTTTAGTTGCCAACTTGATGTTCATGTTAGCCATGGTTCAAATCCTTGTTATGCCATGGAAGTGGTATTTGGTCAAGGTTGGTATTGTGATAAAGCCATTGCATGTTAAGTGTGAAGCTTGATGATGATGCATTCAATGATGGATTGTCTACTCTTGAAATTTCTTTGTAGCCATCTTGAGTAAGACTTTGAGTTTTCTTTTGTTTAACCATGATTGAAGATAAAAGGGCATGATTATGATGTATTCGGCCATGATGCATTCACGAGCATGGTTCATGCTTCTTGCATGTTAGTTAAAATTTGTGTTTTAGATGGCTATGGACACCTTGAAATTGGCCATGCTCATATATGTATATATATGTTTGCACATGATGTTTTGGCTATGAAGTAAGTGATGAATATGTTTGTTTAAAGAAGAAGATGTTGAAGAATGCTTGTGAAATTGCAAGCACATTCGCCTAGCACACATATGAGTGCTTGATGCTATATTATAAGTTTTGAGCTACAACATGCAAAGCATTAACTAGTAAAATGCATGCTGTTTTGTGTGGTATTAAGTGCATAATTGGCCTCAACATGGACATGTATATTCGGCCTTTGGTAGCCTATTGAAGGCCTTAGCTTTTCCTTGATGCCCGAATGAATTGTATTGAATTGCTTGATGTAGTATAAAATGTGCATGACCATTGTGTATTCAAGCTAAAGGGTGGCCATTTGACCATTTAAACTCCTTGTCATATTCGCCATAAGCTAGCACAATGAGGTTTTAATAAATTGAATTTGTTTGAATTAGCTCAAGAGCTTAGAGGGCCACAATTGGACAAGGGAAGGAAAAGTGATCGAATAGCCGTAAAAGCCGTTCGACAACATCCGAGGTAAGTCCTCAAGAAGTGGCCTTAATTGAATTATGTGAATGAAATATGGATGTATTGATTATTGATTTATGTGTGTATGAGTATTCGAATGATACCCGGGCTAAGTCCCGAAGGGGATTATGCTAGTGATTATAATTGTGTTTGAGCCTTAGTAACGAAAATGAAATATGTATGTCCAATGATTATTGATGTATGTGTGCATGAGAAATTGAATGATACCGGGCTAAGCCCGAAGACAATTATGCTGGAAATTATATCCGGGTTAAGACCAAGGCAATTGTGCTAGTGGCTACATCGGGCTAAGACCAAGGCATTCGTGCGAGTCATTCTATTCGGGCTAAGACCAAGGCATTCGTGCACGTGGTTATATCCGGTTGTATTCAAGAAGCTTGGGCTGGAGGTGAGTGTTGGTTGCTGTAATGAATTCAATTGGTACGCTCGAAAAGCCCAAAGAATAAGGTATGTTTATCGTGCATTGGAAAGTCGACATGTTTGAGCAACATTCGCTCGATCGACTAACAATTTCAGCTATTGAATTGGTTGATACCTTGTGAAAGTATATAATGATGAAGTGCAAGTAAGAATGATTATGTGAATGTGTATTAAAGAAATGATGCATTTGGCCATGTGAATGTATTGCTTTAATTAAAGCTGATTTTATTCCTTGAGACTTACTAAGCATAAAAATGCTTACCCGTTGCTTTGGCTCTCTGTTTTATAGATTATGCTCGATAGCAATCGGATTCGGGATCATTAAAGTCGAAGTCATCCACACTATCAACGCCTCTATTTTGGTATAAATTTTGGTTGAACTTTGAAATGGCATGTATAGGACTACCCTTGTTGGTTTAAATATCTTTGTGATGTATATGTGTACGGCTATGCGAAAATGGCTCGTAAAAGTGAAGTACAAACTTAGACTATTTGCGGTTTGTAAATATATATATGGTGTCATGATGTGATTATGGATTGGAGATGGGAATGTTGGTCACATGATCAGCCATTGGTATGGTTAAAATGATCATATATGAACCTATGTATGGCAAGACTAGTTGGTTCATGGAGACTACAAAATAGGTAAGACCTACCTTAAAAACAGATGCTGCCAGCTGCAGTGACGTGAATGTGAAAAATCACCAAAATTTGTAGGAATGGTATTAAATAGTGAATAAGCTATGTAAATGAACCTTGATGAGTCTATTTTCATATGGAAGAAACGAAATGGTCATAGGAGTTACATGTTAAGAGATATTAAAGCTATTGTGAGACAGGGCCAGAACAGTTTCTGGGTCCCCTGTTGCAACTTTAAAAATTTACTATAAATTATCCAGAAAGAATTAGGAGTCATTCCTTATATGTACAGATTCCATTTTGATTCTAGTTTCATTAGAAACAAACGACACCAGTATTAAAGCCCTGTACAGAGAGATATTCAAGTTATAACGCGCGAAGGTCAGAGCAGTTGATCCCTGTAACATGGGTGACTTTAACTAATAAACTGTACCAATTGGCCCGACAAAAAATTCTAGAAATAAATCCATGGATGGATATATGAGTCTAAATTCAGGGAAAATTTACGAAACCAGTTTCTGAGTTTTGAAACTCGAGATATGATTTTTAAGGCGATGGTGACGCAGTTTTCCAGCCTGACTGGAAATGTCAAATTGGGGGCAAAATATGTGAACTTGGCTTGTTAACCCTCGTGTCCGATAACACGCGATGGTCTCGGGTTCGGGTGTTACAATTTTATTGGTATCGAGCAGCGGTTTAGTCGATTCTAGGACTACCGTGATGTGTTTGGGGTCTAGCTATACATGCCATTAAATGGTGAATCGATAGTGTGGTGATTTCGACAATTTGACTTTGTGTTTGTTTATAGCAATGGATCCCGATCCCACCGAGCAATAGCTGATGATGTGGAGAGTGTGGCGCTGCTCGCGCGCAAGGGACAGCGCGGCGGACTCTCAACCTATGGCCAGCAATCCGAATGATGAGGCTAGGCAAGCCTTTTATAGTGTGATGAACGAATGGTTTAATCAATACATTCGAACTAACACTACTGTTCCACAACCTCCATTCCCGACAAATGCAACCCCGCACCTACAATACCTCCGTGATGACCAAATAAGGTCAAGTAAGCCCCAATCGATAGGATTCAAAACATGGGGCCACTGAATTTAAGGCTACGGATGATGATGATGCCGAAGCGAGCTGAATTTTGGTTGGATAACACTATCCGGTGCTCGATGAGCTATCCTGCATAACCGATGAGTGCTTAAAGTGTACCATCTCCTTGCTACTGAGTCCGCCTACTATTGGTGGAGTACTCGACTTGTGGTGCCTAGAGAGCAAGTGACTTGGGAATTCTTTCAAACCGAGTTCGAAAAAAGTATATTAGTCGAGATTCATCGACCAAAAGCGAAGGAATTCCTTGATCTTAAGAAAGGTTCTATGTCGATTCGACTACGAACGAAAATTTGTGAGGCTTAGCCGGTACGCGCGAGAATGCATTTCGTCCGAAGCCATTATGTGTAAACGCTTCGAGGATGGGCTGAATGATGATATAAGGATGTTCGTTGGCATTCTCGAAATACGAGAGTTCGTAGTACTTGTTGAGCAAGCTTGTAAAGCCAAAGAGCTTAGAAAGGAGAAACAAAAAGTTGATGTGGGAACCGGAGAATTCCGAAAGAGGTCCTCGAGAAAGTCTCTTCAACAGGCATCGAAGAGATTTCGAGATGATGTGAGCCGGTCTAGAGGCGTTTCGGGCTTTTCTAGACGAGGACGCGATCGACCCCCTGTGACCACACGAGTCACTTCGATCGCCAGTGGTGGAAATGATCGCCGAGAGAGGGCGGAGTGTCTACATTGTGGCAAATGGCATTCGGGGAGCTGTTGGTTTCGTGATCGCTCCTGCTATAAGTGTGGATCGGCCGACCACTTTATGAAGGATTGCCCGAGGATGCTTGAGCAGAATGTAAGTCGAGTGGAAACCCGGTGCTACCTTTGCTCGAGGTAGGCCACCTAGAAATATGGGCAATGTCGATTGGCGGTCGAGAGGATCTAGAGATGCTACCATCGATCCGAGGCTCGTACCCTGCTAGGACTTATGCCATACGCGCACGCGAGGATCTTGCCTCCGGATGTCATTACCGGTACTTTCACTCTTTTCAATACTAATGTGATTGCTTTGATTGACCCTGGTTCTACTCATTCTTATATATGTGAAACCTTAGCATCCAAAGAAGACTTTGCCTATTGAGTCTCTTGAGTTTGTAATTCGGTGTCAAACCCTTGGGTCATTACGTGCTTGTCAACAAAGTGTGCAAGAAAAGTCCCCTAGTGTTCCGAGGTTCTTGTTTTCCGGCGGACTTGATGCTTTTGCCGTTCGATGAATTGACGTTATTCTTGGTTTGGATTGGTTGACCATGCACGATGCGGTTGTAAATTGAAAAAGCAAGACTATCGATTTGAGGTGCGCGAATAATGAGATAATTCGGGTTGAGTCTACGGACTTAAAGGGTTGCCACCGTAATATCGCAATGTTGGCCCGAAAATATGTAAGAAAAGGGCGAAGCGTACCTTGCGCGACGTGCTTTCGATGACAAGGAATCGAGAAAAGAAACCCGAATCTGTGCCCGTGGTTTGTGAATACCGGATGTTTTCCTTGAAGAATTGCCGGGTTTACCACATTTCGGAAATAGAATTTGGCATCGAATTGGTACCGGTACCACTCCAATTTCGATAGCTCCGTATCGTATGGCACCAATGGAATTAAAGGAGTTGAAAGCTCGGTTGCAAGAATTGGTGGATAGAGGTTTTGCTCGCCGAGTTGTTCGCCTTGGGTGCGCCGGTGTTGTTTGTGAAAAGAAGGATGGAACCATGCGGTGTGCATCGACTATTGTCGACAATAAGCGACGATAAAGAACAAATATCCGTTACCACGTATCGATAACTTGTTCGATCAACTGAAGGGAGCCTCGGTGTTCTCGAAAATAGATTTGAGATCGGGCTATTATCAATTGCGAATCCGAGATTGGACGTACCCAAGACCGCCTTGAGCGAGATATGGTCACTATGAGTTTCTAGTGATGCCGTTTGGGCTCACTAATGCCCCGCGGTATTTATGGATTTAATGAATCGGATCTTCGACCATATTTGGATCGATTAGTAGTCGTGTTCATTGATGACATCTTGGTCTATTCAAGAAATGAGACCAAACATCTTGAACACCTGCGGTTAGTCTTGCAAATTTTACGGGATAAGCAATTATATGCTAAGTTCAGCAAGTGTGAGTTCGGTTAAGAGAGGTTAGCTTCTTGGGTCATGTGGTATTCATCGGGTATTCGAGTGGACCGAATAAAATTTCAGCCATACTTAATTGGAAGCCTCAGAAATATTCTCGAGGTTTGGAGCTTTTGGGGCTTCTTGGTTATTACCGACGATTTGTAAAGGTTTCTCAACGATAGCCACGATGATGACGGTTACTCCAAAAGGATGTTAAGTTCGAATGGACGAGAAATGCCAAAAAGTTTCGATCAATGAAAACTTATTTGGTGAAGCCCCAATTCTAGTGCAACCCGAGTCCGACAAAGAGTTTGTCATCTATAGCGACGCCTCCCTACTTGGGTTAGGTTGTGTATTGATGCAAGAAGGTCGAGTTGTGGCCTGCGCGTCGAGGCAATTAAAGCCACATGAGAAAAATTATCCGACTCATGATCTCGAATTGGCCGCCATCGTGTTCGCCTTAAAGATTTGGCGACATTACTTATTTGGTGAAAGGTGCCATGTGTACTCGGATCACAAAAGTCTCAAATATTTGATGACCCAAAGAGACTTAAATCTGCGACAAAGACGTTGGCTCGAGCTGTTAAAGGATTACGAGTGGTCATTGACTATCACCGGGAAAGGCGAATGTGGTTGCGGATGCCTTGAGTCGTAAATCATTATTCGCTTTACGAGCGATGAGCGTGCACTTATGCATTCGATCCGATAGTGTGTTAGTAGCTGAATTGAAAGCCAAACCACTATTGATACATCAAATTCGAGAAGCTCGAGAAAGTCGACGACGAGTTGGCGCAAAAGCAAATTGAGTGTGTTCGAACAAGGACTCGGAATGTCAAATCGATGATGACGATTGTTTGAGGTTCGAAGTCGTCTGTGTGTTCCAAAGAATTCAGAACTCATTTCGATAATTCGAATGAAGCCCATTGTACCGAATGGCAATCCACCGGGAGTCTGAAGACGTACAATGATTTGAAATGCCGGTTTTGGTGGCATGGTATGAAGCGAGACATCTCCGACTTTGTTTGAGATTTTAATATGTCAACAAGTGAAAGCGGAACATCGGTGCCTTGAGATTACTTGACCAATCACGATACCCGAGTGGAAATGGGATCGAGTCACAATGGACTTTGTATCCGGACCGCCATTGTCGACAAGTAAGAAGGATGCGGTTTGGGTCGTGGTAGATAGATTGACTAAGTCGGCCCACTTTGTCCCCTCGACGCACGGATTTTTCAATGGACAAATTAGCCAAATTGTACGTTTCTCGATTGTGAGATTACACGGGTGCCTATTTCCATCGTGTCGGATAGAGATCCGAGATTTACCTCGCGATTTTGGAAAAAGTTGCAAGAAGCTTTAGGTACCAAGTTGCATTTAGCACCGCCTTTCACCCCCAAACCGATGGTCAATCCGAGCGGATAATTCAGATACTTGAGGATATGTTGAGATGTTGCGTCCTCGAGTTTAGTGGTTCATGGGAGCGGTATTTGCCGTTGATTGAATTCGCCACAACAACGACTTTCAATCGAGTATTAAGATGGCACCCTACGAGGCTTTGTACGGTCGTAAATGCCGTACACCATTGTTTTGGTGAGCTTGGTGAAAGCAAGATTTTCGGTGGATTTGATTAGAGATGCTGAGCAGAAAGTGAAAGTAATCCGTGAAAGTCGAAGATAGCCTCCGATCGTCGAAGTCGTGACGCGGATCTGAAGCGTAAGGATATTGAGTATCGGTGGGTGATAAAGTGTTTCTCAAGGTATCGCCTTGGAAAAGATACTCGATTCGGCCGTAAGGGCAAGCCGAGCCCGAGGTTCATTGGGCCATATGAGATATCCGAGCGAGTCGATCCGGTGGCATATCGTTTGATTTTGCCCCGAACTCAAAAAGGTTCACGATGTCTTTCATGTTTCGATGCTTGACGCTATAGATCCGATCCATCGCACGTGATTAGTCCATCAGAAATTGAAATTCAAGCTAATATGAGTTATGAGGAAGAACCGATTCGTATCCTATCACGAGAAGTGAAAGAGTTGCGAAACAAGCGGGTTCCGCTAGTGAAAGTGTTATGGCTCAAGCACGGGATAGAAGAAGCTACTTGGGAGACCGAGAACTCTATGAAAGAGCGATATCCAAACCTATTTACCGGTAAGATTTTGGGGACGAAAATTTCTTAAGTGGGGAGAGTTGTGACACCAAAATTGACCCTAGTCGAATTTGGTTTGGGACCACAAAATCGAGGCATAAAAATAATTAAAATTTATTTTGATGCCTATAATATGTGTGTGCTCATGTATGACATTTTATGATGATTGATTTAGTGTTATAAAGGTGAATTCCACAAGAAAAGACTTAGTAGTGAACTTTGAAAGTACGATAGGAAATGTGTGATGACTAATTAAAGCATGCATGCAAAATAATGGACTTGCATGTCAAATTCCCTTTTACAAGTGATGGCGGCCATGACAAAGAGATATGGGCTAAACATGTCATGAAACATGTTTTGTTGGGCATTAGGGAGAAATAATAAACAAATAAGCATGGGTAAGAAAAGAATGAAAAAAAATGTGTGAGAGAGTAGCATTCCCCATTGCCAGTGCAACCAAGAAGAGAAAACAAAAAATTTGTTCATCCTTGTTCTCTCCTTTTGGCCAAAAATACTAAGAGGAAGAAGAGATTTTGCTTCATTTCCTTTGTTTAGAAGAGATCTAGAAGGATATTTGGCTAAACTTGCATCAAGATTGAGGTATGTATGAGGTTGTGTCATGAGATTCATGCATGTTTTAGTTGCCAACTTGATGTTCATGTTAGCCATGGTTCAAATCCTTGTTATGCCATGGAAGTGGTATTTGGTCAAGGTTGGTATTGTGATAAAGCCATTGCATGTTAAGTGTGAAGCTTGATGATGATGCATGCAATGATGGATTGTCTACTCTTGAAATTTCTTTGTAGCCATCTTGAGTAAGACTTTGAGTTTTCTTTTGTTTAACCATGATTGAAGATAAAAGGGCATGATTATGATGTATTCGGCCATGATGCATTCATGAGCATGGTTCATGCTTCTTGCATGTTAGTTAAAATTTGTGTTTTAGATGGCTATGGACACCTTGAAATTCGCCATGCTCATATATGTATATATATGTTTGCACATGATGTTTTGGCTATGAAGTAAGTGATGAATATGTTTGTTTAAAGAAGAAGATGTTGAAGAATGCTTGTGAAATTGCAAGCACATTGACCTAGCACACATATGAGTGCTTGATGCTATATTATAAGTTTTGAGCTACAACATGCAAAGCATTAACTAGTAAAATGCATGCTGTTTTTGTGTGGTATTAAGTGCATAATTGGCCTCAACATGGACATGTATATTCGGCCTTTGGTAGCCTATTGAAGGCCTTAGCTTTTCCTTGATGCCCGAATGAATTGTATTGAATTGCTTGATGTAGTATAAAATGTGCATGACCATTGTGTATTCAAGCTAAAGGGTGGCCATTTGACCATTTAAACTCCTTGTCATATTCGCCATAAGCTAGCACAATGAGGTTTTAATAAATTGAATTTGTTTGAATTAGCTCAAGAGCTTAGAGGGCCACAATTGGACAAGGGGAAGGAAAAAGTGATCGAATAGCCGTAAAAGCAGTTCGACAACATCCGAGGTAAGTCCTCAAGAAGTGGCCTTAATTGAATTATGTGGAATGAAATATGGATGTATTGATTATTGATTTATGTGTGTATGAGTATTGAATGATACCGGGCTAAGTCCGAAGGCGATTATGCTAGTGATTATAATTGTGTTTGAGCCTTAGTAACGAAAATGAAATATGTATGTCCAATGATTATTGATGTATGTGTGCATGAGAAATTGAATGATACCCGGGCTAAGCCCCAAAGACAATTATGCTGGAAATTATATCCGGGTTAAGACCCGAAGGCAATTGTGCTAGTGGCTACATCCAGGCTAAGACCCGAAGGCATTCGTGCGAGTCATTCTATCCGGGCTAAGACCCGAAGGCATTCGTGCACGTGGTTATATCCGGTTGTATTCCGGCTGTAATGAATTCAATTGGTACGCTCGAAAAGCCCAAAGAATAAGGTATGTTTATACGTGCATTGGAAAGTCGACATGTTTGAGCAACATTCGCTCGATCGACTAACGAATTTCAGCTATTGAATTGGTTGATACCTTGTGAAAGTATATAATGATGAAGTGCGAAGTAAGAATGATTATGTGAATGTGTATTAATGAAATGATGCATTTGGCCATGTGAATGTATTGCTTTAATTAAAGCTGATTTTATTCCTTGAGACTTACTAAGCATAAAAATGCTTACCCCGTTGCTTTGGCTCTCTGTTTTATAGATTATGCTCGATAGCAATCGGATTCGGGATCATTAAAGTCGAAGTCATCCACACTATCAACGCCTCTATTTTGGTATAAATTTTTGGTTGAACTTTGAAATGGCATGTATAGGACTACCCCTTGTTGGTTTAAATATGCTGTGATGTATATGTGTACGGCCATGCGAAAATGGCTCGTAAAAGTGAAGTACGAACTTAGACTATTTGCGGTTTGTATATATATATATGGTGTCATGATGTGATTATGGATTGGAGATGGGAATGTTGGTCACATGATCAGCCATTGGTATGGTTAAAATGATCATATATGAACCTATGTATGGCAAGACTAGTTGGTTCATGGAGACTACAAAATAGGTAAGACCTACCTTAAAAACAGATGCTGCCAGCTGCAGTGATGTGAATGTGAAAAATCACCAAAATTTGTAGGAATGGTTTTAAATAGTGAATAAGCTATGTAAATGAACCTTGATGAGTCTATTTTCATATGGAAGAAACGAAATGGTCATATGAGTTACATGTTAAGAGATTTTAAAGCTATTGTGAGACAGGGCCAGAACGGTTTCTGGGTCCCCTGTTGCAACTTTAAAAATTTACTATAAATTATACAGAAATAATTAGGAGTCATGCCTTATATTTACAGATTCCATTTTGAGTCTAGTTTCATTAGAAACAAACGGAACCAGTATTAAAGCCCTGTACAGAGAGATATTCAAGTTATAACGCGCGAAGGTCAGAGCAGTCGATCCCTGTAACATGGGTGACTTTAACTAATAAACTGTACCAATTGGCCCGACCAAAAATTCTAGAAATAAATCCATGGATGGATATATGAGTCTAAATTCAGGGAAAATTTACAAAACCAGTTTCCGAGTTTTGAAACTCGAGATATGATTTTTAAGGCGATGGTGACGCAGTTTTCCAGCCTGACTGGAAATGTCAAATTGGGGGGCAAAATATGTGAACTTGGCTTGTTAACCCCTCGTGTCCGACACCGGCGATGGTCTCGGGTTCGGGGTGTTACATCAAAATTTTCGAACGAAATTTTCAAAAAATCATTCCATAAAATTGCAAACCATGAAAATATAATAAAAACAAGTTTTTCCTAAGTCGAATTCGTGGTCCTGAAATCACTATTTTGCGTAGCCCCAAAATCGGGTTGTTACAGATCAAGAAACGGATCAATCGATCGATAATGATGAAAAAGAAAACATTGTAGACTAGTCCTCATTGTGGTGTTGGTAGTTGCTTTGTTTAGGTAAGTTCGTATTAGATTTATTATGCTTGTTGATGATTTTAGTTTTATCTATATATAAGTATATGTATGTGTGTATAGTTAGTATGGTTAATTAAGGTAAGTTTGATAGTGGAAATAAAGGTTTGAATGGCAAAGTATGGCAATTGTACATGTTTGAGTTGAATTATGTTATCTTATGAAATATATATGATCAAGTTTATCATGGTAAAATGTTATAAATATGAAAAGATTATGGAATACGAGTTAAGGCCCTTGTGAGTTTAATGAATGATTAGGATACAAAAAACAAGTCATTAGGGCATTTCAGGCACTAGGTGCTAGTGATTACAATTTTCAGGCACACTATGCTGAAGATATATTTTCAGGTACTATGTACCGGTGTTGGATACCATACTTATTACACCCCAAATTTGGAAAACCCAATTTGAAGGCATGTAGATGTGAAGATACATGTTTGGTGTAGTGTAGTCCGCCTATTTGCAGTTTTTGGTGAATAAGAATTTGGCGTTAGGTACCCGTCGTGTAAGTAATTAAAAATTTTATCTAGGGTTATTCTACTATTTAAGAAAATAATCTTTCAAGTAAAGAGTAAGCCTGGTAAGAGTTATCGCTAAATGTATAGTATGTCTAGTTTGTTTGAGTTTTATGCTAGTTGGGTTTTGAATGTAATCTAGTTGGGAGCCAATTGAGTTGACTAGTTAAATAATATTTGTAAAGGATCCTAATTTATATTTCTATCAAGCTTTGTAGGCTATTTATTAAGACAAATTCTGGATACAATCGACACTTGTCAAGTTCCACTAAAGGGAAACTAGATATATATTGTGAGAAGGATTTGTCTAGATGGTTTTTCTTACCTTAATACTACTCTTCGGTTCTTCCTCTTAGAACTTATATGTTTTCTTCTCTAGAAGCTAAGGATTTTGAATTAATGTGTGGATGTTTGACTGCCTCTGGATGCATCAGCGTCCAGAGTGTGAATACTACAACTAAAGATGTGGAATTGAGGTGGTGTCTGCAAGTACACGAGTCAAGTTTGTAATATAGTTTTTACAACAAAGTAGGTGAGTGATCCGAGGATCATACCCAAGGGAGGTGAGTACTAAATTAAAGTTAACCTAAACACACATAGATCTAATTAGTACTTTAAATAAATTAAAACATGATTAAACATAAATATATGATTTTTTATTTTATAAGAAAAGAAATAAAAATTGCATAAAAGAGTGAACTTTAGAAAACCAATATCTAAAATCAATCAAATCTAGGTATAGGTGATTAGCTCGCTTCAGTGTTCATACCTAATTCCTATTCAACCAACTAGTCGTTACCTTACTAGGATCTATCGATCTTGCACTAAACTAACAATTCAGTAATAAGTACTTATCTCTCGACCTCACAGTTCAGACCAATTTAGGGCTAAGGTGTTCACGAATAGGTCATACCAATTTTGGGTTAATTCCCACCTAAATGACTTCCTAAAATTGTCAAGCCTAGGGTTTAAGTTATTCCTCTCCTAAACAGCTAATCCACTAAGAAAAACCCTACATAGCAATTAGTTAATCACATCTCCTGTAACGCCCCCACGCCCGAGACCATCACCGGAGTCGAGCTTGAGGGGTTACCGAACATAATTTATCAATTTAAGAACTTCAAATCATTTGTTGTATCTAATTTCAACCCGAGGGTTAAGAACATACCTGTCCAAAGTGTCCATTTCACAACACTTACCAAAACGTCACTTGCATCTTAAGTGTTCTTCCATTTCACTAGAAATTTCACCCGTTGAACACATCGGAATACAACTCGGATACACGGATAATTTGCACATAAGTGCCTCATATGTAATCAAGAAATCATGTAACCCGCCCCTAAGTGAACTCGGACTCAACTCAACGAGCTCGGGCGTTCGCATCCATAAGTGAACTCGGACTCAACTCAACGAGTTCGGATGCCTAGTTACATTTCACGAACTCGGACTCAACTCAACGAGTTCGGACATTTGCATCCATAAGTGAACTCGGACTCAACTCAACGAGTTCGGATGCTCAACCATCCTAGTGACATGTCACTTGTATCCTAATCTATTCCTAAGGTTCAAACGGGCTTTTTCCCTCGATGTCATATTTGCCGTCTTCCATGGAATATCGGAACCAATACTCGGCAGCAATTCATATTTATCAAGTAGTAAACATAATTTGCATATTACTCAACATTAACCACAAAGCATAATATTTCACGATTAAAAATCAGCATATCATATAATTAACATTAATAACTTAAAAATAACATTTAGGCTACATTATTTACACATGAACTTACCTTGGTACCAAAATATAAAGATTTTGCAGTTTAGTCCACAATCTTTTCTTTTCCTCGATCACGACTTGAATCTCGTTTTTCTTGATCTATAATACCAAATTAATCTTATTTAATACATACATTCATCAAAACAGCATTAATACGAACTTTGGAAAATTACACTTTTGCCCCTAAACTTTTGCATAATTACACTTTTGCCCCTAGGCTCGGGAATTAAACTTTATTCCTTATTCTTATGTTTTATAACATGTTGATCACTTTTCCCTTCTATGGAAACATCAAATTCTCTCTCTAACATATACTTGTGACTATTAGGTATTTTTGCCGATTAAGCCCTTTTACTCGTTTTCACTCAAAACCGAGTAGCACAAGTTGTCTAACATAATTTAAAACCTCATATTCTATCATAAAACATCAAAATACACAAATTTCACCTATGGGTATTTTTCCAAATATAAACCCTAGGTTGAATTATTGCTAACATAAGCTTAATCGAGCTAACGGATTCAAAAACGTAAAGAACATTAAAATGGGGCTTGGAATCACTTACTATGGAGCTTGGAAGCTTGAAACAAACCCTAGCTATGGAGAACCCTTGAAATTTCGGCCTAATGAAGAAGATGGACAAAATTGGCTTTTAATTTTGTTTATAATTCATTTTAATAACTAAATGACCAAAATACCCTTACTACTAAACTTTCCAAAATTCCTTCCATGTCCTAATTTTGTCCATGAACTTAAAATTGGTCAAATTTCTATTTAAGACCTCCTCATTAATATTCCAAAACAATTTCATACTAAAAACTTCTAGAATGCAAGTTTTGCAGCTTATTCGATTTAGTCCCTACTTTCAATTTAAGCACTTTAGGCATAGAATTTCATCACGAAATTTTCACACAATCATGCAATCATATCATAATCATCAAAATAATTATAAAATAATTATTTCTATCTCGAATTTGTGGTCACGAAACCACTATTCCGATTAAGCCCTAATTCAGGATATTACATCTCCACTCAGTAATCCCCCGTAAGAGATTTAGTTCCTCATGGAATCCATAAACATAATAAACTTGATAAATAAGTAAAGCATAAAGAATGAATCAAGAATAAATTTTAAGAGAAACCTGATTATATTTGATTGATGGAAGTGCAAAAATCCACAATAGTTTTATTGTGTCTAAAAATCAAGTTCTCTGAAGAACACAAACAAAAGAATTGAAAATAAATCTAAAGCCTAAAAGAAATGAAAAATTACAGAGAAAATTCTAAACTATGAAAACTGTCCCTAAACAAGTATTAACTAATCCTATTTATAGAGTTAAGGTCGGTTGTCGCCATTAACCCTAAGTTGGCTAACGTTTTCCTGTTAATTTCCATTGCACGGGCTCGTAATTATTTCTCGTACAAGGTCGATGTCGTGACACTAAATGCTTGTGTTGCAACACTATAGGCAATATACTTTGATTCTGGTTTGGCTTCAAGGATGTAATGACCTAATTTTTAGCGGTGTCAAAAATAGTGGTTTCGAAACCCCGTTCTGTGATGGTAGATTTTGTAAATATTATTAAATAATATTTACGATATAGATATAGTGTTATTGTGAATTTTGATTATATAGATTATATTAATTGGTCAATTAGTCAAAGTATGAGTGGTTTGTACCGAAAGTCAGTGGTTTTGGAAAATGAGGTATCGGGACCTCATTTGCATAAACCAAACTAGTAAATGTTATTATTAAATATTTACGGGGTTATATTATAAGTGAATTAAATTTGTGATTGGTAATTTTATTGAATCAATGATTAATTAAGGTACAAGGACTAGATTGAAATAGAAATAAAAGTGAAATTACTAGGAGAATTTTTAATTAGAACTCAAGAAAGGGACTTATATAGTAAATATACCCTTAGGTTTAAATATGGTTGGTTGAGGAATTGAAATTATGTATATTTTATACTAAAACATTAGTTAAACTTTGATTATAAAATGAATTTTAGTAATTAAAAGAAAAAGATGGTAGTGGAATGAGGGAGAAAAATTATTTTCTTTTCATCTTTTATCAACTGAAGGGAGAGAACATTAGTTTTAGCTCATAGTTTCTTCATTTTCTCTTAGTCTTACGAGAGGGAAAGGAAAGCCACGGCTTGCATGTTGAGGCAAACAAAAAATTTCACTTATTTTAAGGCTAGATTCTCAAGCATTGCTAACAAAGAAGGAGGAGGACAAAGAGTTAAATGGAAGGAGAAAGTGGTGTAGGCAATTTCAGCTAGGAAGAAATTTCTAGTAAGTCCTTGAACTCCAAATTTCCAATTTACTATTTAAGATATTATATTATTGAATAATTCAGTTGAAATTGGTTTGAGCTATTGTTGGTTAATTAGTTAAAAATGGAGTCTTGTCCATGGCATGTTGAAATTGAAGTTGGTTAAGGATATTTTGGTTGTTTGCATGTTGTTGTTTTTACGGTTCAAAATAAGGAAAAGTTCTGAGTTTTATTGCGGACCAAGAACAGGTTCGATCTTGTCCAAAGTAAGACATTTTTATTATGTTTTGTTGAAGGTTAAAATTGTTAGCTAATGTCTGCTGAATGGTGGGGTAAATTTAGTTATTTTAATACTTGAATTTAATAATTTAACAGTTAAATTATGTATTGATTAATTGCTTAAAATATCACTGTCCTTAAGTTGTAATTGATGAATATTAATAGTTGTGATGTTAGTGTTTTGCTGTTGTAGTCCAGGTGGTCAACTGACATGAATTATGTGGTCTTGAAACATAAATTGAAGTAAATTAAATGTTGTAGTTAAGCTGTCCAAAAGTATGAATAAATATTGCTCTATATTGTGGCTTGTTACCGAATTAATGTTAAAACTAAGTTGATTAATTTGGGGATAAATTGTTGTTGTACAATGATGATTTATTATCGAATTTAAGTTGTTCCAAGAGTGAAAAGTGGCTGCTATTGAAGTAGTGTTTAATGTCTAATTAAATTATCCAAGTAATGATTAACTATTACTGTTTAAGATGGTGTCAAGGCTTATTTGATCGTCTGAATGCAGTTAATTAGCGGCAGGAAGCTTTGTTAGTTTAGTTAGGTTGTAATATTTATGATAGTTGAAAATAACTATTAAATATTCTAAAATTTTCCCTTGTTTAATTGATGTCTACTAATGTTAATGTGCCTAAAAATGACTATTAAATGTTCAAAATTCCTCTGGTTTAATTGATATTTACTGCTTTTAAACTATATCTGAACATGAGTGATAAACGATTAAATTTATCCTTAATCATTCGATTTATTGCTGCTATGTAAGATGTTCAAAAAAAATTACGAAACCTTGATGCTGGGAAGAACGGTTGGATCAAGGGAAAAATCGGGTAGAATCCATGGTTGATGGAACTATTGATGCCTACATGGCAGAATCTTGTTATCTGCCCTTGTGATAAGTATTAAGATCTCCCCGATAGATGATTCTATGATAATGACTTAAGATGTTCTGAAGTTAACGTTGTTGGTTAATCTTGTGATGAAGTTGAATGAGTCTTAAGGGATGATTTCTAAATGAAAGTATGTATTAGTATTTCTAAAGAGAGAATCCACCATATGAGTCTCTCAGTATGGGAAACGGGCATATTCATAGTTATGAAAGGTATAAGAATTCGTTGATTTGAGTTTGTCAGTGCTAAGTAAGGTCAAATTTTGAGTTATCTGGAATTCGCCATTTCTAAATAGTATTGTGTCTCAATCTGGGGTTTTTGGAATCTGAACCGTTTGTCAATTTGGGCGTTCTTGTGTCATTTAACAAAGGTGTCTGGAATTCTTCTTGATGATCTAGAATATTTCATCATCTTCTGGTTCAAGATATGATCTGAATGGTAGTTTGGCAATTATCAAACTTAGTATGAAAATTTGCCCAATGTAAGATCAGTTGGTATGTAATCGCCAAGGAATAGTATCTGCAAACAACCATTCTGAAGAAAAATGTTAAATGTGGTTCGAAGATAAGATCCATAGAAAGTGGGTTTTGTGTAGATATTCTTTGAAGAATCACCTTCATTGTTTCTTCGAAAAGAAAATATGTAGATATTATACAGTAAGTCTTGGAGTTAGCCAAGTAGTAAAGTGAGAGTGATACATTAAGTATGGTTGGTGGCACATAAGAATATATGTTTGATATTTTGAAGGTGTTCGCCAAAGACAGATAAATAATTCAAATATTCAGAATGAAGATTTCAGCTAGAAAGGCTTCAAGGCATTTTGTATTCAAGCTCATTAAGTTCGTGTAACTTACAAATTTCTTGTTCATGTTTTAGGTTTAATTGTATGATCAAGTTCGCCAAGAGAGACCAAGTTTATGATGCACGAGAAAGGTGGCGAGTAGGTATACTATACATAGAGAAAAGATCTTAGGGTATGGCATATAGTTCTCTACGTCAAGGGAGTTTGTTTTTAACAAATTGTTGTAATGTAATGTCTTATATTACCTTTAAGTATTTGTTGTACTTTTTGGATACTTTTCTTTATAACTTATGATATTAAATAAAATAGCAAGAGGTATGTTGAAAAATAATTATGCACAATTTTGTTAAAATTTATGGCCAGTATTGTACAAGGTAACATTCAATATCCGAATCTGGTGATCCGGGTCGGGTAGAGGGTGTTACAGTACCAATGGTTGGAATCTAGCATTTGTTGCAAATTCTCGTCAGCTTGTGTGAGTAGCATTGCATAATGGCTAATCTCTTGATTGTCAGCTTGTGTGAGCATTATTTTCCTGCGTATCTGAAGTTAATTTACTATAGTTCTCCGAGGAAAACTGTAATAGCCCGTTTTCTATGATGTCAGAAACAATGGTTTTGGGACCACAATTTTGATGAGAAAATTATTATTTTATTATTTATTTAATGTTTACGAGATTATATTAAGATCGTATTAAAGTTTTGTTGAGAAATTTTGAAGTTTAAATGGTTAATTAAGTGAAAAGGACTAAATCATAAAAAGGGTAAAAGTTGAGTTCTATTAGTTAAAGGGATCCATTGCTTTGAAATTTTAAACTAAAGGACTTGAATGGTAAATAGACCATTTAATGAGTTAGTGGATAGTTATGGATTAGGTTTTATTGAGATTTTGATAGTTTTTAAAGGAAAAAATGGTAAATTGGTAAATAAACCTAAAATAAACTAAGAAAAATGGTATCATCTTCCCCATTTTTCCTTTGTTTGGCCGAATCACCATTTTTGAAGGGGGAAGCATTCTGTTTCTTCCTCTACCTTGCATGGTATGATTTTGTGTCCCATTTTTAATAATTTTTATATTTTTAAGTTCGCTTTAACTTAATCTAGCTAGCCCGGGGGTTAATTTGCAAAATTATTAAGGGTTGTGGGACTTTCCAAGAATGTTTTTTAATAGGTTTTGATGTTAGTTGATAGATTATGAATCTTTGTTGAAAAATAAACATGTTTTATTAAGTGATTATTAGTGAAATTTAGAATTAGGGATTAAA
This sequence comes from Gossypium arboreum, assembly GCF_025698485.1. Taxonomy (NCBI): domain Eukaryota; kingdom Viridiplantae; phylum Streptophyta; class Magnoliopsida; order Malvales; family Malvaceae; genus Gossypium; species Gossypium arboreum. The sequence goes on along the minus strand of NC_069078.1, from coordinate 14,130,980 downwards.
TGGTTAAAAGTAAAAAGATATGGGTTTGAATGTGAGTTGTTGATAAATATGAGTTTTTCTAAGGTCCTTTACAACATAGGTTAAGTTTGAATTAAGTTGCAATGGTTAGATTTTAAGTTATGAGCTTATGGACTAAATTGTGAAAAGTTAAAATGTTAGGGGTAAATTTCTAATTTTGCATAAATATGACTTATATAAGTACTTAATTGAATGAAAATTTTTGTTTAGATCAAGATAAACCACATACGAACTTAGATCAAGGAAAATAAAAAGTTTCAGATTAGCTCGACTAAACTATGACAGCTCTAATTATCGAGGTAAGTTCGTATGAACTGTAACCATTTTAATGATAGCTGAATTGAATGTTTACTATGTTGTTTAGTGTAAATGAATTATTATATAAATGTATCAATGCTATGATAAATTGACTGCTATCAAGTCCCGGTTGAACTTTAAGAATTCTTAGGATATAAATGACATGTCATTAGGGATTTCATGTTTCGGGTGCTGGTCTTAAATGTCCTACCGATGGCTGAGGTCCTGCATTTGTTGCGGATTCTCCACAGTTCATGTGAGTAGTATCTTGTAGCTTACATTTCCACCCACATTTCCTGTGAGTAAGCCCATTTCACAGCTCGTGTGAGCATTGATGTAATGGAAAATATACGGTTATATGTAAAGGCACACTATGTGTGAGCATTCCCAAGTATCGGATATAATTCTAGATGGTTCAACGAGTATAGAAAGGAAACGAAATGGTAAGTACGCAGTTGGATTGAATCATGAATTTATGAAAGAATTTATGAACTAAATTATGATAGTACATATGGAAATTTATATATCTTATGGTTGATTTCATTTGTATCATGGACAAGTATACTAACTTGTGAGTTGATGATTTTGTTTAGACTTTTACGAAGCTTAAGGCATTGGCAATGGTTTATACTTATTCTAAGAATTGTATTATTGAAATGGTAAGTTAATTTATAAATTTATTCGAGCTTACTAAGCACTCATTGCTTACGTAGTTTCTTTCTTTTGTTTTATAAATTATCAAAAGCTCGATCGGTTGAAAGTTCATTGGAGGCTTATCACACAATCCCGCAATCATTTTGGTAGTTTTTAAACATTTTAGCCAAGGTTAATAATGACATGTATTGGTTATGTTGTAATGGTATTTAGTGAATGTGTAAATGGTAATTTGGTATGTTTGTGCCTTAAAGTTTATGTATGGTGGATGGACTTGTAATGCTTGTGAAGTTAAGTCCCTTTGATCACTTTAGAGTAATTGATGTGCTTGGCCTTTTGGGTATGTTGATGTTGGCTTGGAAATGATCATTTGTGATGTGTTTTAGGCACATAGTGGAATTAGGTCTTTATGCATGGAATGAGGAAATGTTAACATGTTTTGGTAAATGGTGTTTGGATGTTTTTGTGGTGCCTTTGAATGGCATATTGGTTAGGTGATTTAGGATGTTTGAATTGGCATGTTTATGTTGTTTGAATGGTGTTTGAACCCTTTGAATGTATGCTTAAATGGTTTGCATGATTAGGTATGAATTGGACTTGTAATGGCTTGATTTTAGGTAAATTTTAGGTTTACACGACCTGGGACACAGGTTGTCACACGACCGTGTGATACAATAGCCCGGTAACATGGGCATGTGCCATTTGAGAATGTCTTAGTGTTTTAAGTAAGTGAGTTACATGGCCTAGCACACAGCCTGACACACAGGCGTATATGGCAACTTAAAGTGTTACATGGCCTGACACACGAGTGTGTGGGCATATCAGTGAGTTACATAGGTGAGGACACAGTCGTGTGTCCCGTGTTCGAAAGTTACACGACCTGAGGTGATGTTACATAACCTGGCCACATGGCCGTGTGACCCCTATTTTCCAATTTTTGAAACTTTTTCTTAAAATTCCTATTTTATTTTAAATTAGTCCCGAATTGCTTCTAAGCTATTTGTAACAGCCCGTTTTTAGTCAAATCAAAACAGTGGTTTCGAGACAACAAATTCAAAGTTGAAATAATTATTTTATTATTATTTTAATGTCTACAGCATGAAAATATGTTTGTTTGAAAATCTCGTTAAGAAATTTTATCGTTTGATTAGTTAATTTGATAAAATGATTAAATTATGTAAAGTTTAAAAGTGTTGTTCTATTAGTTAAAAGTATTTAATAGCTAAGGAATCTTAAATTAGACGTCCTTATGTTGTAATCAGACCATGATTGGTGTGAGTGGACAAAGATGGACATGATTAATGAATTTCAATGAATTATAACAAAGGCTAATTTTGTAATTTGGTTATTAAACATAAAAATAAATAAAACAAAATCATGAAATAGTGTTCATCTTCTCCTAGTGCCGAAATTTGAAGAAAAGAAAAGCCAAAGTTAGGTTTTCTATTTGGCCAAGCTTGTATAGCTAATTAAGGTATGGTTTTGTCCCGTTTTTAATGATTTTTTATGTTTTTGAGATCGTTGCAGTTAGGTCTAGCTAGCCCAGGGACTAATTTGAAAAACTGATAAAGATTTTGAACGTTGCCACTAATGAATAAGCATGTATTTTGTAGTTTCTTGATAGATTATGAATGCTTGTTGATAGATATACAAGTTTTATTAAGTGATTTTAATGAAAATGCAGATTAGGGGCTAAATTGTCAAATGTGTACATTTAGGGGTTAAAATGTGAAATAATTGAAAATTTTGGGCTGCTATAAGCATGATAAATATTCGGCTAGGCTTGGGTTATGATGAAATTGAATGAATTTTATTTTATGAGCCCAGGGACTAAATTGTAAAATTGTTGAAATATTAGGGGTAAAAGTGTAAATGTGCTTTAATGAGTGTTTTGGATTAAATTGAATAGAGAGATAATTGAATAAGCTGAATTTGATATTATATAGATCAAGAAAAGCGAAATACGGACTTAGATCGGGAAAAGTACAAAGTCTCGGATTAGTTTACCCATGTCATCATTTTTACGTCCGAGGTAAGTTCGTATGTAATAAGCATTGATATAATTATGTTTTAAATGCTTTGATATTGTATGAATTGTGAATTCGACTCTATAGATACGTTCGACGATGTTTCGGCATTAAAACTCCCTGTTGAACCTTAGGAATAGATTAGGATACTAGTGACATGTCACTAGGGGATATATTGATTTGGCTTCGGGCCATGATATCGACACCTCGGGTGCGAGCTTCGCTGATTCGGCTACGGGCCATGATATTAGCATTTTGGGTGCAAGATATATTAAGTTGGCTTCGGGCCATGATGTGAGCACTTAGTGTGCGAGACTCTTGAGTATCCGACTTCTATTCCTAATGGTTCAACGGGTATATTGAAGATGTGAATTGGTGAGAATAGATACGTATCGGTACAGGTATGTATGGAAAACTATTTGAGCAATGAATCAAAGGAAGTTGTAAGCTTATGATCAATTATGTGGTTAAATTCCATGTTAACTTGGTATTTAATGTTTTGATGCAATTTGAGTTACTTATTTGAAAATGTAAATGAATGGTGAAATTTGATAAATTATTTCATACGAGCTTACTAAGCTATAAAGCTTACATTATTTATTTATTTTTTCATGTTTTATAGTGATTTCTAAGTTAGCTCGGATTTGGGGATCATCGGAGACTTCATCACACTATCAAGCTATCAATTTGATACTTTTAAGTTTATGTTTTGAGTATATGGCATGTATAGGTATTTTGTGTCATTTTGTAATAGCCCGTTTATGGTTCAAATCGGAACAGTAGTTTCAAGACCACAAATTTGTAGTAAAAATATTTATTTTATTACTATTTTAAGTTCTACAGCATGATGGAATAATTGTGTGAAAATTTCGTTAAGAAATTTTATCGATTGAGTACTCAATTTGACTAGAAGGACTAAATTACAATAGGTGCAAAATTTGAATTCTATAGATTAAAGATGTCTAATTGCTATGAAATTTTAATTGGAAGTCCTTATGTGTTAATTAGACGATTGTTTAAATTGGTGGACAAAAATGGACATGGTTAAGTGAAAATTTAAAGTTATGCCTTAAGGATATTTTAGTAATTTGGTAAATAAAGACAAAATTAACTAAAATAAAAGTGTCTATCTTCTTCAATTTCATCCTCTTAGCCGAAATTTTGAGGAGATGACATAGCTAGGGTTTGGCCAACTTTCAAGCTCGATTGTAAGTTCGTTATTGTCCCGTTTTTAATGATTTCTATATTTTTGAGATCGTGGCAACTTGATTTAGCTATTTTCAAGGACTAATTTGAAAGAAAGTTAAAGTCTAAAATTTTACTCATGTTGGATGTGATTGTATTTTGATGTTTGAAGGTAGAAAATGCATGTTTGTTGTTAGATAAATGACATTTGTAAAGTAATTTTCGATAAAACTGTCAAATAAGGACTAATTTGTAAAATGTTGTAAAATGTGTGGTAAAGTGTGAATAAATGAAAAATGTCGGCTGTATGAGTATGGGTAAGGTTCGATTAGGCTTGGGTTGTGAATAAATTTAAAGAAATTCATTTTACGAGCCTAGGGACTAAATCGTAAAATGTTAAAATGTTAGGGGTAAAAATGTAATATTTTCCATATTATGATTTTGGACAGAATTGAATAGCTTGATGATTAAATGAGTTGAATGTGGTATTATAGATCAAGAAAAACGAAAATCTGGTCTAGATGGGAAGAAAACAAAATAACTGACGAATAGATTCCTTTTGTCGTTTTTGCATTCGAGATAAGTTCGTATGTAAATAAGCTTTATTATAATTATATTTTAAATGCTTTAATTTTGTATGAATTGTGTAGATGACTCTACGAATACGTTCGAAGATGTTTGGCAAGCAAGAAATCCCAATTGAGCCTTAGGAATAGATTAGGATAGAAGTGACATCACTAGGGTATTATGTTATGTGATATAAGTGTTGGTCCTATACGTCCTACCAGTGGCTGAGTATACCGACATATGTTGCGGTTACTTGACAGCTTGTGTGAGCAGCATCATGTAGCTACGTCTTGACTAACAGCTTGTGTGAGTAGGCCCGTTGTTGGCTCGAGAGCTAGCATATATGTGTTATGAGATAGAGGTAGCAATGGCTACATATGTGACACCTTGTGTGCAAGGTTTCCCGAGTATCTGATATTATTATTCCGAGTGGTTCATTGGGTATGCCAACGACGAGAATAAGTATGAAATTATTACAAGAATATGCTTTTAAGTATTTGTATTTTTTATAAATTTAGACTTTAATTGTTCTATTTTATTTCTAAAGTGTAGCCTTTTTATTTTTAGATTTCAAATTTTCGATCCAATTATTAATATTGTTGAAATCTTTTGTTAAATTTACTGATTTTTTAATTTTGAAATAGAAAAATACTCACTTAGTAACTATGATAATGGACTTGAATTTAATTCAAGAATTTTTACTATGTCAACAATTGCACTTGCATTTTAAATCTAAAAAATAGAAGAACTAAATTCTAAATGTTCAAAGAGTAAAAGGAACTTGAGCATGTTTTAACTGGTGTTTTAAAAGGCATAATGATAAATTTAGCCATTAGGGTTTACATCCCTTACCAGTTTTGCCCCTTTTTTGTATAGCTAAAATGTTAACTAAGACATTGATTTTCAAATAATATTGAAATGATAAGCCATGTGGCAATCCACTTATACTTCATACTAACATGACACTATTTTGTCTTATATGTCATGACAACAAATAATTTAAAATTAAAATATTGAAAAATAAAATATTAAGAAAATAGCATAAAATACAAGTGGATTGTCATATCAGCGGTTATGTTTAAATTTTTTTTATTTTAGTCAGTACTTTCATTAAAAAAACTATAATTCAACTTTTTTCCGAAAGGTTAATGGTTAAATTTGACTCTTTTTATAAGGCTAAGGATCAAATTTAACTAAAAATAATGATCAAAATAACAAAATTATAAACATTAAAAGCTAAATTTATCATTATATCTTAAAAAATTTGATGCTACATTAAAATACTATCTTTAGAGAGAATATGAAATTACCTTGATGTTAATGAAAATTGAATAATTAATGGCTACGTTGAGAAAGGTGAATATCCCTTGATATTTTAACCTAGTTCGACTAGTCAATGGAGAGTGTTAGTTGCAAAAAAAGTTGGAGATTTAGAAAATTCTCTTTTGGATTTGATTAATATTTATGTTGTTCACATGATTCATAAAATGCAGGAGTAGCATGGAAGAAATATTAACTAATAATGTTAATGACATTTTGAACCCTATTACAGCTTAATGATTCATACGTAATTTTTGGCTGTAATCTTTGTTAATCTTTAAATAATTAACAGTTTTATTTCTTATTTTCATTGTATTAAAAGAGAATATTATTTTTGTTATGGTATTTTTTGTTACCCACTCAAAATTCAAACATATTCTTGAATTATCAACCCATAATCTAGGTATTTTCAGAGGAACCTGGGCCCCACAAGGAAGAAACATTAAGGGCTTTTGGGGAGAGCATTTATTTTTTGCTTCAGTCAAACTATTCTATTTAAAAGCAACAGAACAGTAATTCCAGTTAAACAATACAATTGCTACAAAAGTTAATATAACATGAAAACTAGATATTTTAATCACTAATCTAACATTCACCACCACGCCTTGAACATAACTCTACAATTAATACTTGCTGATGCTAATGTTTTTGCCATTTCATTGCCATGCTGCTCTGAGCAAGGTTCGAATGCAGATTACTGAGGGTTCGCAGGCAGAATATGCAAAGCCAAACATGTGATACGAAAAACACGTATTAAATCCAGAATAGTATATATGTTAGCATACATAGAGCTTATTTAAGACATCATTTCGATGATCAGTAACATTACCTTATAAACACCCGATTCCATTTAGAAAGTATATATTATGTGGGAAAATATCAAATAAGTATTATACTTGTTATAGTACTATTCAATTCAGAAATGTTTCCCGTGACATATTCCGTATATATATTTGCTTGAAATCTACCAAATGTAAATGCCCATAAGATTACACAGCTAAGACAAAATGACACCAAAGTAAAAAAGAAATTAACTCGTATCTAAATTATATCTTTTTTCACTTTAGTATCTAGATTATTTTTCTTTTCTTAAGTTGATACTTTTGTTAGTCAAACTGTTAAGTGTATTTAAAAATTACTTAACCTAAAATTTGTAATTAAACCATGCATTTTCTTAGTTTTGATATTTAAACTTTTTTTGTTACAAGTGGTGTCTAAACTATTTTTTTTCAATTTGGTATCTTTATTAACTAACCGCTAAGTCTATTTTTTTCTATAAAAACTTGTGGCAAAAAAGACAAAAAGCATTATTTTCTCTTTTATATATAATGTTTTTTTTTCTTTAGAGCAAGACCAATGGCCTAACCAATCAAGTCATGAATTCTTGATTTGATCAATTCTTTCGATTCAATCAAATAAATTATTAAAAATTCAGAAAATAAAAAATAAGTAAAAAATAGAAAATCTGACTAATTGTTTTTCTTAGCTTGGTTCGACAGGCTTGTATTGGTTTGTGGCTCAATTGGTTCAACCCTTATCTCTTGACCAATATCTCAATCGGTTCCAGATCCAACTAGTCCGCCAAGCTGTTCCGATCAATGAAATAACATTTCCAATCTTGTCAAGTCGAGCAAGCAAGTTATGAAGTTCAAAACAAAATTATTCGCCAGCACCTCAACTCCATGAGGGCGAATTTCAAGGGTCGCTAGTATTGCAAAAGAAGAAGAAGGAAAAATAAGAAAGAAAAAAGAAATAATGTAAAAGAAAAATAAAAGAATTAAAAAATATTTTTAAAGTTTATATGATGTGAAAATTTATTATTGGCTGGAATTTTTGAACATATATAATATTTTTGTGTAAAATGGGTAACAAAAGAATAGTTTAGTTACTACTTATGGTAAAAAAATATTTAGGGTTTAGGGTGAGAAAAATATAGAGCTTAAATGCTAATTTATGGGGTTAAGCTTTTAAAAAAAATTAACGGTTTAACTAAAGAAGGTACCAACTTGAAAAGAAAAATATAATTTAAATGTTATTTTATGATTTAACCTTAATAAAAGAATGTCGATAAAATAAAATTAAAAATTAAAATTCAAAATTTAAATGTATTAGATGGCATCTTAAGGATGAAAGTGTACATTAATTGTATTTAATATTCAAGAAATATTTCTTGTCAAATTGAAAATTATGATAAACCTGGAGTTCAATATTCAAGAATTATTACTTGTATGAAAAACTCGTACCAATTCATATTACTTGCCTTTGGAATAAAATAGAAGTTATTCCTTTTATTTTGGAATTCTTGGATATTTTATTTTATAATTTTAGCTTTATATATAAAAAGATTATCCTTTTGCAGAAGAGTAATACAGGATTCTTGTGACTCGGTATAGCGAAACTCACGTGAGTTTCGCTCCGGGAAAGTACATTCACATGCCAATGTGATAATAGAAACAAAATTGTAATAAATCTATAAAGTTAATTGATAAGTGCTGTTAATTGTGTGTGTATATATAGACAAAGAGAGAAAAAAAATATATGAAAGAATCTACAAAGATAACATAAAAAACAAAGACAAGATCCAAGTTTTGTTGTACGGACATATTAACGTTTTGTAAGAAAATGAAGTTAGAACAATATCCAACATAAATCAAATTAATAAGATAGAAGGAAGGGTCATTTTCAATAATAAAATATTCTTTAAATTACATTTTTTTCTTGGTTATTTCTACCGAAGCATCCCAAACTATTGTCAAAACTTTGTATTAATCCCTAAACTTCAAAATGATCTATTAAGTCCTTTTAAAGTGTAATTTTTTATCACTTAAGTTGTCAATTAAGAAATTGAATACTAATTTGGATATGACATGGAGAATAGTTAAAATATATTAAATTAAATTATAAACATGTATATATCTATCATATGAATAATTTTGATCTGAATATTAAAAATAAGCAATGTTAATAAAGTACAAACCTTGTGGTAGCAATGGACCGAATGGTTCTCAATAATCAAAAACCAAATCTTTGATTAAACCCAGCAAGAAGACCTGCTTTGTATATAACAACAACATAATATCTTTCTCCCTATCACATGCTATATAGAAATGTAGTTTTTTTTAGCCACCACATGGAGATGTAATTGACAAATGGCATATTGTAGAACAGGATCTAATCAGGAAATGCTAAAAATAGATTGAGGAGCATAAGTTGTTTTACACTATTTTTGTATAATCTCTTGGAGAAAATGCATTTGGAAGGAATTGTGGGTTGTTTTTCAAGATCATGGCAAGGTTATGGATGCTATTAATTATTCTATTGAAGAGAAGTAGATGTGGTAGACGTTTTTAATTTATTAGGTATTCATCTTTAGCCGATGCTCGTAAAGCTTGAAACAAATTGAATGAGTTTTGGATACTGGGTAACAAGATAAACGTACCTATCGCTAGGTTTAAAAATTGGATAAATTTGTGGAGAAGGGTGAGAGTATAAAATATAAAAGAGGGTTGATGCATGCTTAACGTGTTTCATCTATTCCTTGACAAAAAAAAAATTAGGGTTAAAAAAGTGAAATCGAAAATCAAAACGAACTAAGGTGTTTGAACAGCTTATGAAATGTATGTTTAAAGACCGTAGTTATTCAAAATCGAACTAAATTATATTTTTATTTAATATATAATTATTTTTACTTTTATAATATAAAATGAATGTTTTATATTTAAAATAATAAAATAATTTAAAAATTCTTGAAAAATTATTATTTTTAGAAATATTTATGAAAAAACTTTAAAATTTTATCAAATAATATGCAAAAGCAATAAAACAAAGCTCATTTTGTCGAAATAAGTCTAAAGATCTAAAGTCAAAAATTAATATAAAAAATCAAGAACCAAAATGAACTGAACCGAATTATGATGAATGGTTCAAAAAATCCAAAAAATTCGACTAAATTGAACTGCTATCACCCTTAAAAGAGTTAATTTTTCCTCAAGATCCCATTAGAAATCAAGTTCCAAGCAAGTGAAAATTAATCTTAAATCTTCCATACAAGGATTTGTTTCATTAAGCTCATCAAGTTCTCAAGAAGGTGATTCGAAGAGTGCTGAAGACAAAACTTGAAAAACTTTTGTCCAAACCAAGGATCGAGAATAGGAAAATTATTAATAAATAATTTAAATTGGAAAGAACTCTTGCTTTAAGCATTGTAAAAGAGTTTCTTCCTCTAGAAGTTTAATTGGTTGATTACATGAGGTAATTCGGAGTCTTGGCCGAATTGTCCTTGGAATCCTTAAACAAACCAATTTTTCGCCTTAGTAAAAACGCATTGCATTTGTTTACTTCTCACATTGCAAGTAAGTCTTTTATTTATTATTTTATTACTTCTTTTAGTTAGTTTTAAATTCTTTAATTATTACTTTAGAGTTTTCTAGCTTTCTTGCAATGCAAGTTTGGCCAAAGAAAGAGTTTAAATAAAATTCATTGCACTTGCCATAACTTCATTAGGACTCTTAGGATTTTAGAATTTGCTCTTGATTTATCACAATTCGTTGTGGTAAATTAGAATATTTTCGGCACGTAATGAGCTTGTTTTCTAGTTCTTTTATATGTTTTTATTTTATTTTCCGTTTTTAGTAGTTTAAGTTTAATTTTGGTAAAATAAGCATTTTTATGCACTTTTCTGGTGTTTTAATAAACTATGAGGCCGACTCAGACATCGAGAATGACTAATAGACTATTGAGTGCATAAGGTGCCAATTCAGACCCAAGAATACAATGGATGATACCAATGTTGCGGCACTAGCATGCAACGCCGCAACACCAAACATAGAAGCATCTAAGGGGTGAAAAATGGTCAATGTCGCGACACTGACGATTTTGTGGAAAGATGCAGTTGTTTTCCTTGGAAGATAATTTGGATTATTTCCTTAATTGGACCCTAAGCATTTAATAATATATTGTATCAATTAGAATAAAAGTGCACCAAACAACATTTAGCCTATATAAGTCACCTTATAGTCTCTTGAGAGGGGTTAGACATTAGACCTAGACTTAGACAATTTTATTTTACTTTGTTTTTATTTAGTTTTATTTTTATGTTAGCTTAGTCAGAACTTTTCTATTCCAATATGAAGATGACTGCTAGTGGAGATTGTTTCGAAACCATGATTCAATTATTTATCAATGAACATTCTCTTTGCTTTACTCTTTTATTTCATTTATTTATATTTTGTGAGCCTGATCAACTAATGTTTGTATTAATATTGGGATAAAATCATGTGCTTTATTTACATCTAGCATGTTTTAGTTATGGAATTGTTTAATTGATTAAGTAATTTGATGAGTGGATGTGTGTGTAGTTAGTGGATTCACAATGGTTTCTCGTACGAATCAGTTGGTATAATTTCACGTGTGCTGAAACCCTACGATTAATGACTCTAGGAAGTAATATAGGTAAATGGATCGAGAGATGAGATTACTAGGTAAATAGTGGATTTATCCCAGTCAGAAAAGTGAGGCCGAGTGGTAAGCGTGTACTGGTAGATTAGTTAGGTGATAGTGGCCGAGAGGTAATACTGTCTAGTTAATAATTTATTCACCATTAAAACTGGAGTTCTCATGTTAATTACAACCATTGATGCAAGTTAATCTTCTACCTGTTAATTAGACATAGGCTAAAGCTCGCATCGCTGACACTAGGAATTGGAAAATTTATTCGGTTAAGGGTAATTAATTTAATTAGTCTAATTAATCTTCAATTTGGATTCACACTACTAACTTGTAAATCAATTAGATTAGTAATTATTCTCTTGTAATTAATTTAAAATAAATTTCTTCAATCTACAATCCCTTGGGTACAATCTTTGGAATACTTATTGGTGTTCTATTGTAACACTTATATATTACAATTTGACCTATTCGCTTACATATATTGCACTTAGTTTTATATATTTTATTTGCACAATTTTTACTCTAAACGTACACATATTTGGAGGAGGTCAACTCTCAATTAGGAAAATGAAGACATACATAAAAATTGGTATGGTCAGCCCTTAGAGGGTTTTTTTTTCTTTTTCTTTTCAATAAAGTTACTCCTGGAGAGGGTTTTTTTTACAAGATTTTTGTAACATGCCAAACCCAACCAGATAATTGGATCTGAGTATGATGTGTCACAACTTAAATTAGACAATTTTAAGCAAATCATGCAGTGGAAGATTTATAAAATTTTTACGAAGTTATAAGTATAAAATGTATGATACTTATTATTTTTCAAAGTTTTAAATGTACATCATTAACAGTTCAAAATAATATTCAAACCATTCAACGTATAAGTTCGAATAAAAAAACTTCATTGAATGGAATATAATAATTCAAATTCAAGCATTGAAATTTGATAAGGTTCTCATTAATACAATGTCTCATCAAAATAGTAGTTCATTATACAGATCATTTTCAAAACTACAATTACACGCCACCCCCAAAAAGTCATGTATGATATAGGACAATATAGACAGCTCACAATAGCAACAGTTCTCTGGGATAGTCCCTTCAACAAAAGGACTTCCTTCAGTCAGCAAGCCTGAGAAGGAAAAGATAACAGAATAAGTTCTTACGAACTTAGTTCTGAAACATAAAGAGAATTCATACACATCATTACTTAGGTTAATACCAAACCTTTTGTATAATTTTACACAGGATAATCATAATATCCCCACTGGCTCTCACAGAACACAGACAGAGTTAACACGCCAACTTGCATAACACATGGGCAGATACTGTATGCCAACCTAACACGAATTAGACAACCCATCTTCTTGTTAACCACGTACCCAAAATTCAGAGTTAGAGCATATCATATCATACAGTCTCGTTCACATACATACTCCCTCTTAACTCTTCATATCGATTTCATTCAAAATAACATGTTTTATCTTGATTTGCTAGTCTAGTTTGCAATATAGCTATCCTACCTAAGGCTTCTCAAACATATCTCCTCTTCTCTATCACCACAGATCATATTTCACATATCACAAGGTATTGGTACTGGCTTGCACAGATGGTGTTATGTAACAGCCCATTTTTTGCTGAGATTAAAACTGTGGCTTCAGGACCACGAATCCAAGCTAAAAATAAGATTTTATTTTAGTTATTTTATGGTTGGCATCATGATAGGAAGGTTACATGAAAATTTTGGTACGAAAATTTTACTAATTGTGTGTTCAATTAGGGAAAGGACTAAATTGCATAAAATGTAAAAGTTGGCTTCTAGTAGCTTTAGGTATCAAATAGCTAGAGAATTCAAAACTTAAGGTCCTTATATGGTCATTAGACCATTGAAGAGTAGTTAGTAGATATTTTAATGACTCATCCATGGAAAAATTAGAAAAGGGTAGGGACTAAATTGGAAATCAATAAAATTAATAGATGATAATTAATTAAAAAGAAAAAAATCATCTAATTTCATATCATCTGCCCCAATTATTCTATAGAAATCCTAGAAGAAAGGAAGAAAACTTTTCAAGCTTAATAAGGTATGATATCAAGTCCCGTTTTTAGTAATTTCTATATTTTTGGAATTGGGATAGCCTAATCTTTCTATTTGAGGGATTTATTTGAAAAGTAATCAAGGTATGAATTTTGGGTCATGGATGAATATGCTGAAAATTAGAAATTTATGGTAGAAAATGAAAATTTATTCATAGATAAACAACTTTTACAAATCAATTTTTGATGAAAACTTGATTTAGGGACTAAAATGAAAAAGTGGTAAAACCTATGGAAAATTATAAAATTTTTGAAATGTATGTGCTGTAGATGTAATATATAAATTTTGGCTAGGCTTGGAAAGAGGGTTAAATTTCATGAATTTCATTTTCTGAGCCTAGGGACGAAATCGAAATTTTTGAAAAAGATAGAGGCAAAATGGTAATTTTTCCTGGGATGTAATAGGATTCAAATGTATATGAAATGTGATAGATTAATAGTTAATTTTACCCATATAGATCCGGAAAGACCAACCACGGAACTAGCTCGAGGAAAGCAAAAAGTTTCGGATTAGTTGAAATTCAAATAGGAACCATTTTCAAGGTAAGTTCATGTAACTTAAAAATGTATGTTAATATGCTTGAATTGAATTGTATGATTGTGTTGATATGTGTGAGATGATATATACATAATGAAATAGTCTTAAGTTGTGTAATATGGACAAATTATCATGTTCTGGTTGAATGTTGAATTTCGATGGGTTAAGAATAATAGTGCATATGTTGCAGATAGAATTTAGCCCAGACGGGTAATTCTAATGTAAGCCCTCTTGAGCATAGGCTATAAATTGGATTTAGCCAGACGAGTAATGTGACATCCCTAATTTAACCCTAGTCGGGAAGTGGTTTCGGGACCGCTAAACCGAGTCACCGACATGTTCAAACGTAATATTTATTGTCTAGAATATGTGAAAGTACATGTGTGAATTTTGAATTCTTTGATTTAGTTAATTTGATTGTGAATTGAAAGAAAAAGGACTCATGTGAAGGGATTTAAATATATGTGGCTATTTTAAGAGGTTAATAAAAGAATGAAGTAAAATAAATGGAGTTGCATGTCAAATACTCCATTTATTTTGGATAAGTGGCCGGCCATGACAAGTTATGGGCAAGGGGAAACATGTTTCAAACATGTCTAGCTAATGGATTATGTAAGGAGGAATAAAATAAAAAGAAGCATGGGAAATAAACTAATGAAAAATTAAAGGAAGAAAACAAAGAAAAAAAAATGTGTCCATCATTCTCATGCATGACCGAAAAAAAAAAGGGAGAAGGAAAAGGCTTCATACTTTGGTTCTTCTTAGCCGTGTAGAAGAGGAAAAAGAGGAAGAAATTCAGCCACCTTGAGCTGGAAATTAAGGTAAGAATTCAAGTTAGCTCTTTAAATCTTAGCATGGTTTTAAGCTAGATTCTAAGCCCCTTATTTAACCATGCCGAAATCTTTGAAAAATTATGGTGATATGAACGTTCGCCATGGTAGATGTTAAAGAAGATGGTGGAAATGTTGTACACATTTGATTAGTAAGTTAGATGGATGAAATTTGAACTAGTTATCAAGTTCTTTAGGTAACCCATGTTGAAATCTTGGTTTTGAATAAGTGAGTTTTTCGCTAGGGTAACTAGCAAGGGTGATGATTGTTGTTTCATGCTAAATCTAGATGAACAATAGTTTAAGAGGAGCATTCGCCATGATATGAGATTGTGATGTTAGTGCGAATATGAAGATGATGAACTTGAATAAGAAATATTCGCTAGCATGATAAGTATGGATTATCAAGTAGTTGAGATAATTGATGAGTGAAGTGGCTAATGGGGACTCTTAATAAAATTATGCTAAGGCCGAATGTATCAAATGCTAAATGTGCTTATATGTGTGTGTGTGTGTCATTAGTAGCTAATGGCATTCGGCATTGTTTAACAAAAATTAGAAATGAATGCTTGAAAGTTAAATATGGTCGCCCTAGTGACCAAATGCGTTAAAAGCTAATATATGGACAAATGATACGAATAAATTGACCTTTGAAATGTATATGGTTGCCGTGTGTATATGTCTGATTGAGAAGTAAATTTGTTTGATTTAGCTCAAGATCTTAAAGGAGAGGCATCCAACAAGGGGAAATCGAAGGTCATCGAGTAGCCGACTTGGAACTATTTTACCTAACACAAGGTAAGTCATTAAGCACGTATTTGATATTGCTTAAATGATTGTAAAATTTATGCAATTGTGTTTAATGGGATGATATATATATACAAATGAAAATGTATGTGTATGGAGTGATGACAATTGTTGAATGTAAAAGAAATAGTGAAATGTGTAGAAAGTTTGCTTTCGGCACTAAGTGTGCGGGCAATACGTGTGTACGGTGACGAGATTGGCACTAAGTGTGCGTGCTGGAAATATATGGCACTAAGTGTGCATGCTGGAAATATATGGCACTAAGTGTGCGAGCTCGAAGGGCATGGCACTATGTGTGCGGGCTTAAATCGCATGGCACTAAGTGTGCGAAATCGAGTATTAAGCACTGTGTGTGCGTACTCTCTCTATATATATAAATATCTCCGATCGAACAATTATATGGAGGGTGTGTCTCCATCGAGTGAGTATGGACAGCGGATCGGGTAAGTACCTTGAGCTCATGACGAATAGGTAATACGTTAATGCTTGGGGTTGAATTTGGTAAGCCTTAAATCTATGTGATGATTGAAATTGTATGGTTGTGCTGGAAAATGAGTTAATGTGTAAAAATGCTTCGATTATCTTGTTGTGTAGAATATGAAATGTGGATGTATGAATTGGTACGAGATTGGACCGAAAGGTCCGAGGTATTATGGTATAGATTCGATATGGACGAGTACCTAGCCTCATTTGTTGTACATGTAGTAGTAACTTTATCAGTGGATTGACGAATGCTTATGACTTACTGAGTTGTAAACTCACTCGGTGTTTTCTTGTCACCCATTTTAGGTCTCTTGGACTCGTATTGTTGCGTGCTCGGAACCGTCGTTGAAGTCATCACACCGGCTGAAATCTTGTGGTATTGTTTTTTGTTGTTGAAGAACATTTGGCATGTATAGGCTATTATATTTTGTCGAATTGTGGGTTGTAAACTTTAAGCCATGTGAAAATGGCCTATGTGGTTGTCGAGTGGGATGCTAGAACCTATAGCCACGAGTCTTAGAAACTCAAATTTTGTTAAGGTGGCCATAATTTGTGTCATGTATGATGGATGATTAAGGCCAAGGAAAAATTCATGAAATTGGCATAGTCTACTGCAGTAACTGTTGCGGACAGCAGCAGTGAGGTGAGATTGAAAATCACTAAAAATAGTAGAAGTAGAATTAAATAGTGAGTAAATTATGGAACTGAACCTTGATGAATCTATTTTATATGGACGAAACGAAACGACCATATGAGCAGTATACTGGGAAATATTAAAGTTCTCGTGAGACAGGGCCAGAACGGTTTCTGGGTCCCCTGTCGCGACTTTGAAAATTTACCATAAATTATCCAGAAAGAATTAGGAGTCATGCCTTATATGTACAGATTCCATTTTGAGTCTAGTTTCATTAGAAAGAAACGTCACCAGTATTAAAGCCCTATACAGAAAGATATTCAAGTTGTAACGCGCGGAGGTCAGAGCAGTCGATCCCTGTAACATGGGTGACTTTAACTAATAAACTGTACCAATTGGCCCAACCAAAAATTCTAAAAATAAATCCATGGATGGGTATATGAGTCTAAATTCAGGGAAAATTTACAAAACCAGTTTCCGAGTTTTGGAACTCGAGATATGATTTTTAAGGCGACGGTGACGCAGTTTTCCAGCCTGTCCAGAAATGCCAAATTGGTCGGTACTTTAAGAGGATTTGTCTCGTTAACCCCTCGTGTCCGACACGGCGTCGGTCACGAGTTAGGGTGTTACAATTTTATTGGTATCAGAGCTATGGTTTAGTCGGTTCTAGGACTACCATAGCGCGTGTGAGTCTAGCTATACATGCCAAATTGATAGTGCTTAATAATGTGATGAATTACGAAGGTTGAAATTTTTGTTTTGATTAGCGATGGAACCCGGGTAGAGACCCTTGGCGGATGACGTTGAAAGTGTAGCGGCTGCTCTGCGCAAGGGACACCGCTGTTGAGCCTCGGTCATCCGCGAATAATCAAAATGAAGGGGCGAAACAAGCCTTCTTCACTATGATGAATGAGTGGGTCGCATAATATGCCCGAACCAACCCGATTGTCCAACCATTCCCGAATTTAAATACTCCACCCCAAGAGCCCGCAATGCCTCCGATTCTTGATCCTGTGAGGTGAGTAAACCACCGTGGACTTGATTAGGAAGCGTGGGGCGAGGAGTTCAAGGCCATAGTTCTTGATGATGCCGAAAAGGCCGAGTTCGCTCGATAACACCATTAGAGTGTTAGATGATCGTCATGCACACCGACGAATGTCTTAAGTGTGCTATATCCTTGTTGCGAGACTCACTTACTATTGGTGGAGGACTTTAATTTCCATAGTCCCAAATGAACGAGTTACTTGGGATTTCTTCCAATCCAATTTCGAAAGAAATACATTAGTCAACGGTTCATCGATCGAAGCGTAAGGAATTCTTGGAACTCAAGCAAGGCGGATGATCAGATCGAATCTGAACATGAGTTCGTAAGACTTAGTCGGTATGCTCTGGAGTGTGTGGCTGATGAGGTTGCGATGTGCAAAAGATTTGAAGAAGGATTGAATGAAGAGTTAAAGTTACTAGTGGGAATTTTGGAGATAAAGGAGTTCGTGACACTAGTCGAACGAGCTCGCAAGGCGGAAGAACTTGGGAAGGAGAAGAAGAAGGCTGAATTTGAAGCAAGAGATTACCGTAAAAGATCGACGAGTAAAGCTCCGTTCTCGGCTATAAAGAGGTTCGGGGAGGACACCGAGAAGTCGAGGACGATGCGGGAATTTCCATTAGAGCCAGACCATTGACGGACTCGAGCTACTTCAGTAGCTAGTGTGGGCAATAATCGTCAAGAGAGACACGAATGCCCCCAATGTGGAAGACGACACCTAGGTGAATGTTGGGGTAAGTCATTAATAGGGCTGTTATGGATGCGGTTCAAGGACCACTTCATTAGAGATTGCACGGAGCTAGATGAGAGGAATAAGACGCAAGGTGCAAGACCTAGTGGAACGATGGTGGAGGTAGGCCCCGAGAATCTCTGGAGGTAGGGGTGGTAATCGAGAGGAGCCTCTAATACGGCTGTCCGATCCGAGACCCGTACTCTGCTAGAGCATATGCCATCCGCGCACGAGAGGAGGCATCCTCCCCGACGTTATCACGGTACTTTTACTCTCTTTGATACTATTGTGATTGCATTGATTGACCCCGCTCTACTCACTCATATGTATGTGAAACCTTAGCATCCGAAGAAGACTCTACCGTTGAGTCTCTCGAGTTCGTAATTCGAGTGTCAAACCCTTTGGGTCAATACGTGCTTGTTGATAAAGTGTGCAAGAGATGCCCCTAATAATTCGAGAATCCTGTTTTTCGCCGATCGATGCTTCTACCATTTCATGAATTCGATGTTATTCTTGGTATGGATTGGTGACCGTGCATGATGCAAATGGTGGACGCAAAAGGAAAACCATTGATTTGAGGAGTGCAAATAATGAGGTAGTCCGAGTCGAGTCTCTTGATTTAAAAGGAGTGCAGCAATAATATCTTCTATGACCGTCAAGATATGTGAAAAGGGTGTGAAACATACCTTGCGTATGTGTTTGGAAGTAAAGAGACGGAAAGGAAACTCGAATCGGTACCAGTGGTTTGTGAGTATTCGGATGTTTTTCCGAGGAGTTACCGGATTGCCACCGTTCGAGAAGTGGAATTCGCATCGGTTGTACCGGTACTACGCCGATTTCAATAGCCCCGTATCGTATGGCATTAACGGAATTAAAGGAATTGAAGGTTCAATTGCAAGAATTGACGGATAGAGGTTTCGCTCGACCGAGCTTTTCTCCATGGGGCGACTTTGTATTGTTTGTGAAGAAGAAGGACGGAACCATGAGGTTGTGCATCGACTATCGTCAACTCAATAAAGTGACGATAAAGAATAAATATCCATTGCCACGAATTGATGATTTGTTTGATCAATTAAAGGAGCCTCGGTGTTTTCAAAGATAGATTTGAGGTCGGGTACTATCGGTTGAGGGTCCGAGAATCGGACATACCCAAAACCGCTTTTAGAACGAGGTACGGTCACTACTAATTCTTGGTGATGCCGTTTGGGCTCACTAATGCCCTGCGGTGTTTATGGATTTAATGAATAGAATTTTCGGCCATACTTGGATCGGTTCGTAGTTGTATTTATCGATGACATTTTGGTCTATTCGAAAGATGAAACCGAACATTTGAACACCGAGGCTAGTGTTGCAAATCTTACGAGATAAGCAGTTATACGCAAAGTTCAAAATGTGAATTTTGTTGAAAGAGGTTAGCTTTTGGGGCACGTGGTGTCCGTGATCGGTGTCGGTGGACTGAACAAAATTTCGCCATAGTCAATTGGAAACCTCCAAGGAATGTTACGAAGTTAGGAGCTTTTTGGGGCTTGCGGTTACTACCGACGGTTTGTGAAAGGATTCTCGATGATAGCCACACCCACGACAAAACCGCTTCGAAAGATGTCAAATTTGAATGGACGGAAAAGTGTCGAAAAGTTTCACCAATTGAAAACCCATTTGACGAAAGCTCCAGTTCTAGTACGCCTTTAATCGGCAAAGAGTTTGTCATCTATAGTGATGCCTCCCTACTTGGGTTAGGTTGCGTATTGATGCAAGAAGGTCGAGTTGTGGCCTATGCGCGTCGAGACAATTAAAGCCACATGAGAAAAATTATCCAACCCATGACCTCGAATTGGTCGCCATCGTATTCGCCTTTAAAGATATGGCGACATTACTTATTTGGTGAGAAGTGCCAAGTGTATTCGGATCACAAAAGTCTCAAATATTTGATGACTCAAAGAGACTTAAATCTGCGACAAAGACGATGGCTCGAGTTGTTAAAAGATTATGAACTCGTTATTGATTATCACGGGAAAGGCCAATGTGGTTGCGGATGCCTTAAGTCGGAAATCACCGCTTGTTTTTACGGCGATGAATGTACACTTGTCTATTCTACCCGACAATGTGTTAGTAGCGAATTAAAGGCCAAACCATTGTTGGCTCATCAAATTCGGGAAGCTCGAAAGTTGATGAGGAGTTGCTTGCAAAACGGGTGAGTGTGTTTCGAACAAGGAATCGAGTTTCAAATTGATGATGACGATTGTTTGAGGTTTGAAGTCGTCTGTGTGTTCCAAAGAATTGAACTTATTTCGATAATTCTAAATGAAGCCCATTGTAGTCGAATGTCAATCCACCCGGTAGTACTAAAATGTACAATGACCAAACGCCAATTTTGGTGGCCCGGTATGAAACGAGACATTTCTGAATTTGTTTCAAGGTGTCTGATATGTCAACAAGTGAAAGCGGAACATCAAGTGCCATCGGGATTACTTCAGCCGATCATGATACCCGAATGGAAATGGGATCGAGTCACAATGGACTTTGTATCCGGACTGCCATTGTCAGTGAGTAAGAAGGATGCGATTTGGGTCGTTGTCGATAGACTAACTAAGTCGGCTCACTTTATCCCCGACGCACGGATTTTTCAATGGACAAATTAGCGGAATTGTACGTTTCTCAGATTGTGAGATTACACGGGGTGCCTATTTCTATCGTGTCGGATAGAGACCCAAGATTTACGTCGCGATTTTGGAAGAAATTGCAAGATGCTTTGGGTACCAAGCTGCATTTTAGCACCGCTTTTCATCCCCAAACCGACGGTCAATCCGAACGGATAATTCAAATACTCGAGGATATGTTGAGATGTTGCATCCTTAAGTTTAGTGGTTCATGGGAACGGTATTTACCTTTGATTGAATTCGCCTACAACAATAGCTTTCAATCAAGTATTAAGATGGCGCCTTACGAGGCTTTATACGGTCGTAAATGCCGTACCCCATTATTCTGGACTGAACTTAGTGAAGGTAAATTCTTCGGGGTTGATTTGGTTAAGGATGCCGAGCAAAAAGTTCGAGTAATTCGTGAAAGTTTGAAAGCTGCTTCGGATCGCCAAAAGTCGTATGCGGATTTGAAAAGAAAAGATGTTGAATATCAGGTTGGAGACAAGGTCTTTCTCAAAGTTTCACCCTGGAAGAAGGTGCTTAGATTTGGCCGTAAGGGCAAATTGAGTCCGAGGTTCATCGGTCCATCTGAAGTATCTCGAACGAGTTGGGCGAAGAGCGTATCGATTAATATTACCCCGAGCTCGAAAAGATTCACAACGTTTTCCATGTTTCGATGCTTGACGATATAGGTCCGACCCGACACACGTAATTACTCCATCTGAGGTCGAGGTTCAGCCTAATTTGAGCTATGAAGAAGAGCCGATTCGCATTCGATGCGTGAAGTAAAAGAGCTACGAAACAAGAAAATTCCATTAGTGAAGGTGTTGTGGCATAAACACGGATGGAAGAAGCCACTCGGGAACTTGAGGACTCTATGAAAGAGCGATACCGAGCCTATTTACGGTAAGATTTTCGGGACGAAAATTTCTTAAGTGGGGAGAGTTGTGACATCCCTAATTTAACCCTAGTCGGAAGTGGTTTGGGACCGCTAAACCGAGTCACCGACATGTTCAAACGTAATATTTATTGTCTAGAATATGTGAAAGTACATGTGTGAATTTTGAATTCTTTGATTTAGTTAATTTGATTGTGAATTGAAAGAAAAGGACTCATGTGAAGGGATTTAAATATATGTGGCTATTTTAAGAGGTTAATAAAGAATGAAGTAAAATAAATGGAGTTGCATGTCAAATACTCCATTTATTTTGGATAAGTGTTGACCATGACAAGTTATGGGCAAGGGGAAACATGTTTCAAACATGTCTAGCTAATGGATTATGTAAGGAGGAATAAAAAAAAGAAGCATGGGAAATAAACTAATGAAAAATTAAAGGAAGAAAACAAAGAAAAAAAATGTGTCCATCATTCTCATGCATGACCGAAAAAAAAAGGGAGAAGGAAAAGGCTTCATACTTTGGTTCTTCTTAGCCGTGTAGAAGAGGAAAAGAGGAAGAAATTCAGCCACCTTGAGCTGGAAATTAAGGTAAGAATTCAAGTTAGCTCTTTAAATCTTAGCATGGTTTTAAGCTAGATTCTAAGCCCTTATTTAACCATGCCAAATCTTTGAAAAATTATGGTGATATGAACGTTCGCCATGGTAGATGTTAAAGAAGATGGTGGAAATGTTGTACACATTTGATTAGTAAGTTAGATGGATGAAATTTGAACTAGTTATCAAGTTCTTTAGGTAACCCATGTTGAAATCTTGGTTTTTGAATAAGTGAGTTTTTCGCTAGGGTAACTAGCAAGGGTGATGATTGTTGTTTCATGCTAAATCTAGATGAACAATAGTTTAAGAGGAGCATTCGCCATGATATGAGATTGTGATGTTAGTGCGAATATGAAGATGATGAACTTGAATAAGAAATATTCGGCTAGCATGATAAGTATGGATTATCAAGTAGTTGAGATAATTGATGAGTGAAGTGGCTAATGGGGACTCTTAATAAAATTATGCTAAGGCCGAATGTATCAAATGCTAAATGTGCTTATATGTGTGTGTGTGTGTCATTAGTAGCTAATGGCATTCGGCATTGTTTAACAAAAATTAGAAATGAATGCTTGAAAGTTAAATATGGTCGCCCTAGTGACCAAATGCGTTAAAAGCTAATATATGGACAAATGATACGAATAAATTGACCTTTGAAATGTATATGGTTGCCGTGTGTATATATCGATTGAGAAGTAAATTTGTTTGATTTAGCTCAAGATCTTAAAGGAGAGGCGTCCAACAAGGGAAATCGAAGGTCATCGAGTAGCCGACTTGGAACTATTTTACCTAACACAAGGTAAGTCATTAAGCACGTATTTGATATTGCTTAAATGATTGTAAAATTTATGCAATTGTGTTTAATGGGATGATATATATATATATAAATGAAAATGTATGTGTATGGAGTGATGACAATTGTTGAATGTAAAAGAAATAGTGAAATGTGTAGAAAGTTTGCTTTCGGCACTAAGTGTCGGGCAATACGTGTGTACGGTGACGAGATTGGCACTAAGTGTGCGTGCTGGAAATATATGGCACTAAGTGTGCATGCTGGAAATATATGGCACTAAGTGTGCGAGCTCAAGGGCATGGCACTATGTGTGCGGGCTTAAATCGCATGGCACTAAGTGTGCGAAATTGAGTATTAAGCAATCGTAAAGCGCACTATATATATATATAAATATCTCCGATCGAACAATTATATGGAGGGTGTGTCTCTATCGAGTGAGTATGGACAGCGGATCGGGTAAGTACCTTGAGCTTATGACGAATAGGTAATACGTTCATGCTTGGGGTTGAATTTGGTAAGCCTTAAATCTATGTGATGATTGAAATTGTATGGTTGTGCTGGAAAATGAGTTAATGTGTAAAAATGCTTGATTATCTTGTTGTGTAGAATATGAAATGTGGATGTATGAATTAGTGCGAGATTGGACCGAAAGGTCCAAGGTATTATGGTATAGATTCGATATGGACGAGTACCTAGCCTCATTTGTTGTACATGTAGTAGTAACTTTATTAGTGGATTGACGAATGCTTATGACTTACTGAGTTGTAAACTCACTCGGTGTTTTCTTGTCACCCATTTTAGGTCTCTTGGACTCGTATTGTTATGTGTTCGGAACCGTCGTTGAAGTCATCACACCGCTGAAATCTTGTGGTATTGTTTTTTGTTGTTGAAGAACATTTGGCATGTATAGGCTATTATATTTTGTCGAATTGTGGGTTGTAAACTTTAAGCCATGTGAAAATGGCCTATGTGGTCGTCGAGTGGGATGCTAGAACCTATAGCCACGAGTCTTAGAAACTCAAATTTTGTTAAGGTGGCCATAATTTGTGTCATGTATGATGGATGATTAAGGCCAAGGAAAAATTCATGAAATTGGCATAGTCTACTGCAGTAACTGTTGCGGACAGCAGCAGTGAGGTGAGATTGAAAAATCACTAAAAATAGTAGAAGTAGAATTAAATAGTGAGTAAATTATGGAACTGAACCTTGATGAATCTATTTTTATATGGACGAAACGAAATGACCATATGAGCAGTATACTGGGAAATATTAAAGTTCTCGTGAGACAGGGCCAGAACGGTTTCTGGGTCCCCTGTCGCGACTTTGAAAATTTACCATAAATTATTCAGAAATAATTAGGAGTCATTCCTTATATGTACAGATTCCATTTTGAGTCTAGTTTCATTAGAAACAAACGGCACCAGTATTAAAGCCCTATACAGAAAGATATTCAAGTTGTAACGCGCGGAGGTCAGAGCAGTCGATCCCTGTAACATGGGTGACTTTAACTAATAAACTGTACCAATTGGCCCCACTAAAAATTCTAAAAATAAATCCATGGATGGGTATATGAGTCTAAATTCAGGGAAAATTTACGAAACCAGTTTCCGAGTTTTGGAACTTGAGATATGATTTTTAAGGCGACGGTGACGCAGTTTTCCAGCCTGTCCAGAAATGCCAAATTGGTCGGTACTTTAAGAGGATTTGTCTCGTTAACCCCTCGTGTCCGACACCGGCGTCGGTCACGAGTTAGGGGTGTTACAAGTAATCTATATTAAACTCTCTAGAGCATATGCTATGGATAGGATTTAGCCTAGATTGGTAATCCTACTGTTAAATGTAAGGCTCAAGAATGTGCCTTTTTATTATGTACCCTAATGGGTACTTTTGCACATATTACTTGAACATCCATCGAGATTTCAATAGTTTTACGGAAAAGACCCTAGAAGTGTGGAAAGGTGAAATTAATGGAAGTTTGTAATGTGATGAGCTCATCTATGTTTACTTGATATTCATATGAGATTATCTGACCAACTTGTTGAATAAGTGTATGTGTTTAGGTAACTTATCCAAAATCGATAGAATGTAAATTTATGTATGCTTGTATTAATAAATAAGACAGGTAAGTTTATTTTCTGTTATACAAACTTACTAAGCATAAAATTCTTAGTTCGTTTAATTTTCCCTGTTCTATAGTGCTTAAAGCTCGCGAAGGTTGGAAGTCGGTCGGAGAAGTCATCACGCTATCCATTATCTCTTTTTGGTACAAATAGAAATCTCATTTTGGTATAATGGCATGTATAAGCTTATTTGGCCAATGATGGCTTGTAATTGTTTTGTAATCTAGCCATTGGAGTGGCTAGTGGTGGCCTAAGTTTGGCTATTTTTGACATAATATTTGGTAATTACATAAGTGTTCATTATGTAGCAGTTTGTTGGAATTATCTTAGCATATAAGTTTATGATAAGAGTAAGTTTATATCCTTTGATGCATGAGATAATATCACATGATTGATGGCTAAATTTATGTGAGTATGACATTGGATTGGTAGATATATGCTTGTAAGTTTTGGTACAGGAAAATGGTAAGTTTTGGGTGACAAATGAGGCTAGGAAATGGCTTTATTTTGTCCACATAGGTAGACACAAGGGCATGTGTCTTACCCGTGTGTGACACACGACTTGTCCCATGGGAATGTAGTCCAGCCGTGTGTCCCCTGCAACTTAAAAATGAGAAACAGAATGCTCAAATTTGGGTACACGGGCAGTGACACAGGCGTGTGTCTCAGCAGTGTGGTTGACACAGCCTTGAACATAGGCATGTTACACGGTCGTGCGAAAACTGCACCTAAAATTCAAAAATAAAATTCGCCACACGGTTTAGCACACAGGCATGTCCCTAGACCACACGGGTGTATGATCCCTGCAACCTTGGAAATTTTTTGAAATGTTGCGAAAAATTTTATGAGTTTTTGATTAAGTCCCAACTTAATTGTAATGCTCGTATTAGGCCTTGAGGGTCTAATTAAGAGACGTTTTAAATAATCTCGGTAATTGAATAGTAATTTATGTAAATAAATTATAAAGTGTTTTGAATGTTTCAATAATACGCTGAAACCCTGTTCTAACAACGGATACGGGTTAGGAGTGTTACTTGTTATTTGATAACATAGGCTAGTTGAACTCAGACTAATTGCACTGGACGACCATTACCCACACATACATCATTCATACATTACTGAGGAAGATTACTTACCTTAAATAGTTGCATTGTTCTGCATTTTTTTTGGGAAAAATTGGGATTCATATACCAATTTTCCTTGCAAATTCCTATCCAATCTGCCCCATCTCCTACGTCCACCGTATCACCCACTCTAAGCTTGAGATGTTGCTTCCCTCTTGCCCTTTTTGAGCTTTTGTAGTTGTTTTTCTTTTCAACGATGTTGGGACATCCATCTTCTCTTTCCGGCATTTGTTCCAGACTTGAATCTGCTTTTCCTGAAGTTTAGTATATTTAGTGTATATCAAGTCCCCATTTAGACAGTTGGTCGACTTTATGAATTGCTCAGTTCTTTTCATTAAAACTCCTACCTTCTTGTATAGTGGTGTCACTGAGTGAAGAAAGAAGACCCAACTTACTGGCCGCTAATACAGCGTTTCATGTTCTCATAGATCCATATCCCGGTACAAACTTTTTTTTTCAAAATTGCATATAACAACACAGCTCAGAAAGTATTGACGTCAGAATCATTTAAAGTAGGTGTTATTTGAGTATACAGAAATTGCATCCATATCTTTACTATAGGAAACATAATTGCTTGATAAAGGACGTTGGGACATTAGTGCCTAGCCGATGCTTCCATTGACTCCTACCTTCGATTAAATAATTACTATAACGTCCATATATGTTCTTAAAGTATGTTAAATTAGTATTTTTGACAAAATTGGAATCATAGTATGGAGCATTATAGTATTCACAAATTGCTAGAGGAGTGACGAGAACCGCTTTTCTCCTAATTGTTACGTGTTCCCAAAATTCATCATAAGCTCTCCTAGATTCTTGATCTTTAAAGGAGGCATGAAATTCTTGTACTACAACCTTAATAGTAGGTTCTTTTGGGTTTGCACAAAAACATTCCCACCTATGGTATCTTTCTGATGCCTAAATTTCTTTGGAAAGAAGCATCAATGAATCAAACCCCTTTTCTTAAATGAACATTTTTCTTTGTAATTCTAGGAAAAAATTCCATGTTCAGGTTTGGAAAATTAGAGGGGTTAACATCTTTGATGCCTCTTCCTCAGTAGTTCGTCTAGTCTTCCAAGGTGACATGATCTAGTGTTTTTCCTAAACAAACTGCAACAATTAAGCAATGTAACGGTAAATTATAAACCCTTAACCTTGTTACAACGTTTACTTCTATATTCTTGGTAGAAGTCCGTTACTTTGGTAGTCACTCTATAATGTACTTGCAAAAGAAATTTGAAGAAAGAAAACAAGAGAAAAAGGACAACAAGTTGAAGAGAAAGAAAAATAGTTTTGAAAAATAGTTAGAGACGAGAAGGAGTAAGGTTTTCTGTGTTCCAAACTCTATTTTGAACCTAATAAGGATGTTTTAATTTATATAGTAAAGGAGAACTAGGGTTTAGCTTGGTGAGTCATGCGTTGGGCCGGGTTAAAATTGCATATTTTTTCAACAATATTGTGACACATGGATTCCATGCCACGACACCCTTGGCAGGTTACTGTTGTTGCAACGCCAAAGTTCAATGTCATAACACACTTTGAAAATTTGGGTTTTTTGGCTACTGTCCTCAATGTTGCGACATAAGAGTATCCATGTTGCGACCCAAAGCTGAAATTTTAAATTTTCATCCCCTGTTGCCAATGTTGCAACATGGGGGCTCCATGTTGCGACACTGGCTCTATTTTTGGCCCTATTTCTTATTTTTCAAAGTTTTTGGCACATGCATATCTTGTTTCCTAATCACCCTAATACAAATAAGTCCTAATCTACTTATTTAATTATAATTTATGTCCTATTCCAACTTAATTAATAGTGTTTAAGTTTATAAAAAAATTAAAATACAATAATATACAACATGGTAAGTATCTCGGTCGTAATCTTTTAACGTATGGATTCCAGATTCATCTGAAAATTCAATTAACCTATTCATAGACATCTTCCTTTCCATTTTTCCATCTAAGTTCGTCCAGACTCCATCGTGCCACTCCACAGTTCTTCATTTATCTTGCTCCTTAGCCTTACTTATTTATCACAGAATATACCTTGCTCGAATCAAGTTCGTTAGGGGTACTTGCAAATATATCATAACAGTTATCCCCTAAAATGTCCTTACATCCCTCATTTTATGGATTACTTCATTTAAATATTTTAGTTTCACCATTTATTGTCATTTTTAGTTCATTATTCTCTAAGTCAAATGTGGACCTAAATGTGGCTAAGAAAGGTCTTCCTAGCAAGATAGAGATCTCACGGTCTTCTTCAAAATCTAAAATTACGAAATCTATTGGGATGATAAACATATGCACTTTGACTAACACATTTTCAAGTACACCTTTTGGTTGTATCGAAGACCTATCAACTAACTGTATTGTGATATTAGTGTTTTTAAGTTCCCCTGACCCGAGTTTCTTATATGTCGATAAGGGCATCAAGTTGATACTGGCTCCTAGGTTATATAGGGCCTTGCTAAAATGTATATCCCCTATCTCTATAGGAATTGTGAAGCTACCTAGGTCTTTTAATTTTAGGGGTATCTTTTTTTGTGATTATCGCACTATAGGATGTGTTTATGTTAATTTGTTTTACCATTTTAATTTTCCTACACCTAGCCATTATTTATTTTAAGTACTTTGCATATTGAAGAATTTTATCTATTATCTCGATAAGGGGTAAATTAACATTAAGCGATTTGAATAATTTTAGGAAACTTACAAACTTTGTTTCATCCCTTTTTTATTTGTCCTTTAGCCGTGAAGGGAATGGTACTTTTGTAAGGACAGGTTCCATGCTTTTCTCAAGTTTCGGCTCAACTGTCACTTTAGCTACCATCTCGGGTTCTTCTTCAGTGTCATCTTCACAAGGGGTATTATGAAATATCTTTCAAATCTCTTTTGTCCTCCTCTTGAGTGGTATCATATGGGTTACTCAATACTTTTCCTGAACGGAATGCAATTGCTTTCACTTGCTCCTTCCCATCTCTTCAAGGGTTATTCTCAGTATTGGAATACTAGTGACAATTTTCCTTTTGATATCTCTTATCATACTCATCAATTGGCTCATCTAATCTTCCAACTTAGTCAATGTAGTTATGGTTTGAGTGCACTTAGACTACACTTGTCTCATTTCCATCTTCATTGACTACATTTCCCCCCTCTATGCATTCCAGCCTTTAACCACATGCAGTATGGTCATTCACGTTGGTCCTCTCTTGACCTTTCTACAAATAAGGAGGTTGGTAGGTAGGATTTTTTTATTAACATTACCTCCTCCTCAATTTCCACCCGATCTCAAATTTGGATGATCTTTCCATCCGGGATTGTAGGTGTTCAAATAACGGTTTCCACCCCTATTTCCTATGTAGGTCATATCCTCAAACTAATTCTCAGGATATTGGCTGATTTTCCTAATTGATTCATTCATCATAGGTCTAGTAGATGTCGACTCCAACCGGTTAAACTTGTGGAATATTTGTTGTTACTTGTCTTCCTCATGGATAGCTTTTGCTGTAGGTGGTCTCAAACCATAGGTACAATTTCATTTGGCCAATGGCAAGAGTTCATGGCCATGTTCTCAATCAGCTGATAGGCGTCCTCATATGGTTAATTCATTAATGCTCCTTTTGCGACTTTATCTAGTCTTGGCCTCAAGTTTCCATCTAATCCATTGTAGAACATCTGGAACCTTAACCATTAAAGTAAACCATAATGAAGGTATCTCTGTATGAGTAATTTAAAATGATCCCAAGCTTCATAAAAAATGTCTCCTCCTATCTGTTTAAAGTTAGTAATGTCTCTTCTTAGTTGGACAGTTTTGTTGATAAGGAAGAATTTGTGCAAAACATTTTTCGGAAGCTCGTTCCATGTGATAATTGACCTTGATGCTTGCAAGTCTAACCAAGAAAAAGCATTATCGATTAAGGAGAAGGGGAACAACCAAAGATAGATAGTGTCATCGATGTAACACCCTTAACCTGTATCCATTGCCAGAATAGGGTTTCGAAGCATTACCAGAACATTCAGAACATTTTACAAATAATTATTGTGAGTTACTATTTATTTACCTAGATCATTCATAATGTCCCTTGATTGGGACCTCGAGGCCCTATACGAGCATTAGAATTGAGTTGAGACTAAATCGAGACCTTTAAGAATTTTTCGTGACTTTTCAAAATTTTTCCAAGGTGCAGGGCTCACATGCCCGTGTGGTCCAAGGGACACGCCCGTGTGACCCTGGGACACGCTTGTGTTGGAGTCCGTGTTCGACCCCATGTAACTCTCTAACTTGCACACATGGCTATGCCACACGCCCATGTGCTAGGCCATGTAGTTAATTAATTCAATTCGAAAATAGGTGCAGGTTTCACATGGCTAAGGCACAAGCCCGTGTTCTCGGCCATGTGGCACACACGGCTTAGACACACACCATTGTATCTGTCCGTGTGCCCAATTTTGAACATTTTGTTTCTCAAAATTAAGGTATAGAGGACACATGGCCTAACCACATGCCCATGTTACCAGGTCGTGTGTCACACACGGTCTAGACACACGCCCGTGTGTTTGCCTGTGCCATTTGTAGCTTCATTTCTCACCCAAAATTTCACCCAAGACCTGCATTTGAAACACACATCCAATACCAACCAATCTAAGCATTCAACTTTGGCAAATTTCATCATTCACAAGGCATATCACTACAAGCATACATGATTACAACCTTACCTTAGTTTAACTTAGGCATTCACAACATTTGATCAACTATTCTTAACATAACACATGTGTATATATGTATATCATAATAATCTACTTAGTCATACCAAAATGAACCATTACTAGCCATTCCAATAGCTAGGTTACAAAATAACATTTCAAGCCACTATTGCCCAAGTTGTCCTATACATGTCATTATACCAAAATGATTTTTACTAAGTATACCCAAAATGACTAGTTGATAGTGTGACAATTGTAACAGTCTGATTTTAACCCTAGTCGAAATAGTGGTTTCGGACCACAAACCAGAGTCTGAAAAATATTTTAATATTATTTTCTGTTTCTGTGATATGTGAATTTACTGAAAATTTCTGTGATTTAATTTATCTGTTTCTATGCTTAATTATGAAAAAGGATTAAATCGCATAAAGTGTAAAAGTTGAGTGCTATATGCTAAAGCACCTATTTGGCTTGGCTTTTAAAATAAAGGTCCTTGCACGTCAATTGGACCATTGTACTAATGCATGGACAAATATGGACATGAGTTGGTAGAGATTAATGTTATGTCATTAAGGGTAAAATGGTAAAAGGTGATTATAATGTTATAATAATAAAATGAAAACATGAAAGTGACCATATTATCACCTGGTTCAGCCGAAATTAAGAGAAATAAGAAGCCATTGAAGCATTTTGATGTTCGGCTAGTGCATGTCTTAATAGATCAAGAACAAAGAAAATCATACTTAGACCGGGGGAAGTCCAAAATAGTTGAATAGACGACTCGTTTTATCCGAAATTCGTCCAAGGTAAGTCAAATTACAATTACGTGTTAATTGAAATAAATTCTGCACATATAAACTGTAATCTGTATTAGATGGCCTTGAGTGCCTGATGAATATCTTTGGAGTAAAGTATGATAATATGATAATATTTGAAAAGCTCTTTATGTTCCTAAGCAAAGTTGACATCTGTTTGAGACATTGTGTAAGACCGTGTCTGGGACACAGGCCTCGATTGAGATTTATGTATAAGACCGTGTCTGGGACATCGGCATCGTATCTGATTTCGTGTAAGACCCTGTCTGGGATAGAGGCATCGCTATTGAGTTACATGTATGACCACGTCCGGGACGTCGGCATTGTACTTGTTTATGAGCGTCTGTATTGTTTCTGACCTGTCTGATGATAGCGTACAAAGACTAAATTTGAGTATATGAAATGTATAACCTATGCAGTTACGTTTGTATCGTACTAAATTTTGGAATATGAAAAACTCTGTCACTATAAAATATGTATGCAAATGAAGTATAACATATATGCAAACAAAGGAGCGTGGTTAAGTTTATGAATTATTCTATGAAATGGTTATGAATCTTTATGGTTGAATTGTACTCATATGCTTTAGTAGTTAGACCAATTTTATTTAGCTTACTAAGCTCTTTGTAGCTTACTCTGTGTGTTTACTGTCTGTTTTACAGTTATCGTAGCTACTGAAGGCTCGGGGATAGTTAAGGATCATCACCACACTATCGATCTTATTTTGGTACTTTTGAAAGTGTACATATTTTAAAGTATGGCATGTATTGGCTAGAAGGTCTATGTATATAAGTTTTGTTGTATATATATTATGCCATGGGAGTTGGCTAACAAATGAAAAGTTTGTGTATAGTTTGGTGTATGCTTGTAATGTGTTAAGTTCTAATGTGTTTCGGTCATTCTTAAGCATGGAACTGGTTGGAAATTTTGGTATGAATGTAGTATATTATTGCTTGTAGGATTGGACCCAAAAAGGGGTGGCAAATTGGCTTAAATCAAGCCTGCATGGTGCCACACGGTCAGGGGACACGGGCGTTGTCATGTGGTCGTGGGCTAAAGTAAGTAGCTAGCCAAGTATCACACGACCATAGCACACGGGCGTACCTATTGTCCGTGGGTGAAAGTCAGTATGGTTACCCTGTTTTGGCACGGCTGGTTCACATGGGTGTGTCTGATACCCGTGTGAGGCACACGGCCTGATTACACAGACGTGTGACCTCAACAAAATTGATAATATTTTCTATGTTCCGAATTTTATGAATGTGTTCAGTTTAGCTCTAACCGTTCTTAAACGTATGTTTTAGGTTTCGTAGACCATCTTAAGAGATGATTGCTTATGAAATGATATTAAATAATATCTATGATTCTGAATTGGTCTGAAATGTTTTGTCTGTCTGGTAATGCCTCGTAACCCTAATCCGATATCGGTTACCGGTTAGGGGTGTTACAATGATGCTCCAAAGATCTCGAACCTTCAGGAGCTTCCGAGCACTATAAAACAAGGGAAAATAAAACAGAGTAAGCATTACATGCTTAGTAAGTTCGTATACATAAACTAAACTTACCAATCCTGTTTATTAAATCTAAGCATACAATGTCATCTTTCCATCCATTTGGCTAAATTGCCTAATCACATACATTCAATCAAACATGTTAGTCACCAAAATCTTCATATCAATCAAATAATATAGATTAGCTCATCAAGCAATATTCTTTCAAGTCATTATCATTTCATCTCAAGATTTTCATGCCATGTCAAGGGTTATTTTCGACAATGAATTAAGTTTGGGGGTGTGGAAACACGAAAATTTACACACTTTTTCATGCCCTTGTTACATCACATAGTCTTTTATGTGCTTATTAGATTTAATTAATCATTTGAATTGACATAAGGATATGTACAAGAGATTATTTTGATTTAATAAGTATATAGTGCAATAAAATATTTGCCTATTTAAGATTTGTTCAATCGGTTGAATTGACATTGGGATATAGTCAAGATATGAATGGATTTTTGTAAGTGAGTATGTTCATAAGTTAGTAAATTACCGAGTTGCTGTGAATTTATTTGTAACAATATAAATATGATTTTAATAATTCTAAGTTAAGAAATGTAATTTATCTAACATAATTATGCCATCTTGCGTACATTTGAGATTTATTTATTTAGTTTACTTAGTTTAAAATCTTAGTTTTTAATCACCCTCTTCAAACAAATTTTTTTTCCACTGAAGTGTTTTAAATAGCATTCATAAACAATTCTTTTCACAGTCCCTGTGGGTACGATTGTAACGCCCCCACGCCCGAGACCATCGCCGGAGTCGAGTATGAGGTGTTACTAAACTTAGTTTAACATTTTTAGAACTTTGGATTATTGTTTCTACATTCACAACTTTTAAGCTAATTGCGTCACAGTCACAAGAAAAATCATATCTCGAGTTACGAAACTCAAAATCCAGATCCGTAAATTTTCCCTGAATCTAGACTCATATACCTATCTACTAATGTTTTTCTAGAATTTTTGGTTGGGCCAATTAGTACAGTTTATTAGTTAAAGTTACCCCTGTTTCAGGACTCGACTGGTCTGACCTCTGTTTACGACGAACCACATTTCTCTCTGTACAAAATTCATATGACTATGATATTTGTTTCTACTAAAACTAGACTAAATAAGGATTCTGAGGATATAAAATATACCACCTAATTATATCCTTATAATTTATGATGAATTTCTAAAGTTGGAACAGGGGATTCAAAAACTGCTATGACCCTGTTTCAATAAAATTCAAATATCTTCTAACATATAATTCCTTTACCTGTTTCATTTGTTTCATGTGAAACTAGATATAATAAGATTCAATTTAATATGTAGTCCATCACCAAATTCAATTTCTATGATTTTTAGTAAATTTTCAAACTTGCGTCAGTGTTGCTGTAGTATTCTGTTTATGGCAAATTTCATCCTTTTTATGAGTTTTTATGCACTAAGTATCTTAATAGTTTTCCTTAACATCAAACATAATCTACACTAACCATTTTCATAATTTATCATGATCAAGCATTTCCTCAACCATTCCACAACCATACCATAAGATCATTTACACAAAATAGGTATATTGCTATACATGCCATACTTAAATTTACAAGCCATTTACCAAAAGTCTTTAGGATAGTGTGGTGAGCCTTGACCTATCCCGACTCTGAGCTGGCTTGTCCAAAACTACAATGAGTAAGAAGGAGGAGTAAGCATAAATACTTAGTAAGTTCATATGCAAATAATAAGTAACATAACAAACAGTTATACCAATCAACATTAGCATACATCACTAAAACACATATCACATTTCTGATCATTTTTCATCATCTTATTACCTTATAGTGGTTGTATCAATACTCAACACGAGAGTTAAATACATACCTGTCCAAAATAACCATTTCACATCACTCACCAATACTTCTCTTTACATCTCGAATATTCCTCCATTGAGTAGAACTTTACCCGTTGAACACATCGGAATATAATTCGGATACATGGATAATTTGCATATAAGTGCCACATATTCAATCAAGCAATCATGTAACCTGCCCATAAGTGAACTCAGACTCAACTCAACGAGCTCGGGCGTTCGCATCCATAAGTGAACTCGGACTCAACTCAACGAGTTCGGACATTCGCATCCATAAGTGAACTCGGACTCAACTCAACGAGTTCGGATGCTCAACCATCCTAGTGACATGTCACTTGTATCCTAATCTATTCCTAAGGTTCAAACGGGCTTTTTCCTCGAACACTTTTCCTTGCCATCTTCCGTAGAATGCCGAAATCAATACTCGGTAACAATTATATTTAACAAGTAGTTCACATAATTTACATAATATTTGAAATTAACCACAAAGCATACATTTCATAATGAAATTCAGCATAACACATAATTAATATCAATAACTTAAAAATAACAATTATGCTACATTATTTACACATGAACTTACCTTGGTACCAAAATACAAAGATTTTGCAATTTAGTCCACAATCTTTTCTTTTCCTCGATTGAGGTCGATTCCACGTCTTTCTTGATCTAAAATAGCACATTTAGCTTATTTAATACTCACATTATCAAATTAATCCTTAACTCAAATTTTGGCAAAATTACAATTTTACCCTAAACTTTTGCATATTTACATTTTTGCCCCTAGGCTCTGGATTAAACTTTATTCCTTATTCTTATGTTTTACAACATGCTGATCACTTTTCTCTTCTATGGCAACATCAAATTCTCACTCTAACATGTACTTGTGACTATTAGGTATTTTTACCGATTAAGCCCTTTACTCGTTTTTGCTTAAAATCGAGTAGTACAAGTTGTCTAACATAATTTAAAACTTCATATTCTATCATAAAACATCAAAATACACAAATTTCACCTATGGGTATTTTTCCAAATATAAACCCTAGGTTAAATTATTGCTAACATAAGCTTTATCGAGTTCTGGGATCTCAAAACGTAAAAATCATTAAAAGCGGGCTTGGAATCACTTACTATGGAGCTTGGAAGCTTGAAACAAACCCTAGCTATGGAGAACCCTTGAAATTTCAGCCTAATGAAGAAGATGGACAAAATTGGCTTTTAATTTTGTTTTAATTCATTTTAATAACTAAATGACCAAAATACCCTTACTACTAAACTTTCCAAAAATTCCTTCCATGTCCTAATTTTGTCCATGAACTTAAAATTGGTCAAATTTCTATTTAAGACCTCCTCATTAATATTCCAAAACAATTTCATACTAAAAACTTCTAGAATGCAAGTTTTGCAACTTATTCGATTTAGTCCCTACTTTCAATTTAAGCACTTTAGGCATAGAATTTCATCACGAAATTTTCACACAATCATGCAATCATATCATAAACCTCAAAATAATTATAAAATACTTATTTCTATCTCGGATTTATGGTCACAAAACCACTATTCCGATTAGGCCCTAATTCGGGATATTACAACGATAACCCGAGATTTACTTGTCACTTTATTACTTGTTGCGATTGTGTACACTTGCACATTTCCGTCATTCCAAGTTTTTGGCGCAGTTGCTGGGACTATTTTAAAAAGTCATTATTTGTGAATTTGTTAGTTTTGCATTTTGGTTTATTTTTCTGTTCAAATTTTAACTTATTTAACTTTTCTGTGATTATTTTAGGTGTTTATGAATATTGACTGAATTATTAATTTACTCCCTATAGACCCTGAGATTGAATGAACTTTTTGACAGCGAAGAAGACAAGCAAGTCAGAGAAGGACCGAAGAGATGAACTTCGAAAATTTGAATCAAGGAAACGGAGCAAACCCTGCTCAAAATCCTATCCTTATTACTGATGATAGGGATAGCGCTTTAAGACAGTATGCAGTGCCAATGTTTAATGATCTTAATCCGGGTATTAGGAGACCCAAAATTGAGGCACAACAGTTCAAGCTGAAGCCAGTCATGTTTCAGATGCTTCAGACAGTGGTCCAATTCAGTGGAATGCCTACAGAAGATCCTTACCTACAGTTAAGATTTTTTATGGAGGTGAGTGATTCTTTCAAGTTAGCCAGAGTTCCCAAAGATGCATTACGATTGAAGCTGTTCCCATATTCACTAAGGGACAGAGCTTGAGCCTGCTTGAACCTATTGCCGCCAAATTCAATTTCCACATGGCAAGAGTTAGCAGAAAGATTCCTTATGAAGTATTTCCTACCTAGCAAGAATGCTAAGTTGAGAAATGAGATTACTGCCTTCCAACAAATGGATGATGAGCCCTTGTATGAGGCATGGGAAAGGTACAAAGAATTATTATGAAAGTGCCTTCATCACGGAACCCCACATTGCATCCAACTTGAGACATTTTATAATGGTCTCAATGCCCACACAAGGATAGTAGTGGATGCTTCTGCTAATGGTGCTCTCCTTTCTAAGTCTTATAATTAGGCTTATGAAATCATTGAGAGGATTGCCAGCAATAATTATCAATAGCCAACCAATCGAGCAGCGTCAGGAAGACGAGTTGCTGGAATACATGAAGTAGACGCTCTTACTTCACTCGCATCTCTCGTAGCATCAATATCCTCAATGTTAAAAAATCTTACTACTAATGGGTCTAATAGTTTTGCAGCACAGCCACCCAATCAATTTGAAAAATATAGCCTGTGTCTATTATTGGGAAGGACATTTGCTTGAAGAATGTCCATCGAACCCAGAATTCATATATTACATGGGTAACTAGAACCAAACTTGAGGAAGGCAAGGACTATAATCCAATTTCTATAACCCATCATGGCGAAACCACCCAAATTTCTCCTAGAGTAACCAAGGGACTAGACCTAGTAACACATATGCCTAACCTAGATCAACCCAGCCACCTAGTTTTCCCTAACAAGTTCAGAAACCAACCCAAGCTGAACCATCCAATGGTTTAGAAAATTTGTTGAAGGCATACATGGAGAAGAATGATGCCTTAATTCAAAGCCAAGCAACTACATTAAAAAACCTAGAAAACCAAATGGGGCAGCTTGCGACTGAACTCAGAAACAGACCACAAGGTACTTTACCTAGTGATACGGAGAATTCGAGGAATCCAGGGAATAAGCATTGTAAAGAATTAACATTGAGGAGCGAAAAGACATTAGAGCCCAACACCGTTAAAGTTCAAAAGGAGCTAGTTGATGCTCAAGACTCAGAGGACATTCAACCGAGTGTCGAAATTCCAGTTTCACAAGAACCAGAATCTGCAAAATCTGACAAGGTAACTTCAGAACTAGCTATTTCTGATCAACTAACAACTTTGTTAAACGCAAAATCACCACAGAAGATGAATCAACCAGTTCCAGTAAAGAAACCTCCACCATCCTACCCTCAAAGACTTCGAAAGCAGAAGCAGGAAATTCAATTCAAGAAGTTCCTAGACGTACTCAAGCAACTTCATATCAACATCCCATTGGTTGAAGCACTTGAACAAATGCCAAACTACGTCAAGTTTATGAAGGATATCCTGACGAAGGCTTGGAGAATTTAAGACGGTAGCCCTAACGAAGGAATACAGTGCATATCTTCAAGACAAACTACCCCCGAAATTGAAGGATCCTGGATGTTTTACCATACCTTGTAACATTGTAGTAACATATTGTGGTAAGGCACTATGTGACTTGGGTGCGAGTATCAACTTGATGCCTATGTCAATATTTAGGAAGTTGGGGATAGGTGAAGTTAGACCTACTACAGTTACATTTCTATTAGCAGATCGATCCTTAGCACATAAGGAAAAATCGAGGACGTATTGGTACGATTAGACAAAATTATCTTTCCTGCTGACTTTGTGGTTCTAGATTTTGAAGCAGACAATGAGGAGCCAATCATCCTAGGAAGACCGTTCTTAGCAACAGGAAGGACCCTTATTGATGTGCAGAAGGGCGAGCTTATTGTGCATGTTCAGGATGATCATGTAACATTTAACATTTTTAAGTCTATGCGATTTCCTGACACAATTGATGATTGTTTTGCAATGTCTGATTTAGAAGATTTAATCATGGAGAAGGAACTCAACTATGTTGAGGACCCATTGGAACGAATTTTGACATCAGATCCTCCAAATGGTGAAGAGGAGGATGAATACTTAGCTTTGTTAGAAGCTAATCAAAAGTGATTTAATTTGCAATCCCACTTTGAATCTTTGGAGTTAGAGAATAAGAATTATGCCCAACCAAAAGCATCAATCGAGGAGCCACCTAAATTTGAACTCAAGGTACTTCCTTCAAATTTAAAATATGTTTATTTAGGTAACTCTTCTACTTTGCCTATGATTGTTTCAGCAAAATTAACTACTGAGCAAAAAGAGAAACTCATCTTGGTATTGAAACAATCCAAGAAGGCTATTGGATGGACCATAGCTGATATTCATAGAATTAGTCCATATGTATGCATGCACAAGATTATACTGGAAGATGGTGAAAAAGGGACGATTGATGGACAACGAAGACTGGGCCCCACCATGAAGGACGTAGTCAAGAAAGAAATCATCAAGTGGTTAGATACGAGCATAATCTACCCCATCTCAGATAGTTCATGGGTAAGCCCGGTCCAGTGCATGCCAAAGAAAAGAGGTATCACGATCATTGAAAATGAGAATAACGAGTTGATACCAACTAGAACTGTTATGAGATGGAGAATTTGCATCGATTACCAGAAGCTGTACAATGCGACTAGGAAAGATCACTTTCCATTACCGTTTTTGGACCAGATACTGGATAGACTCGTAGGGCGATACTATTACTATTTTCTTGATGGATATTCGGGGTACAATCAGATTACAGTAGCACCAGAAGATGTAATGCACCTGTTACATTTCAAAGATGTATGATGTCTATTTTTACTGACATGGTTGAAAAATACTTGGAAGTTTGTATGGATGATTTTT
The DNA here is from genome assembly GCF_025698485.1 of Gossypium arboreum. Lineage (NCBI taxonomy): Eukaryota > Viridiplantae > Streptophyta > Magnoliopsida > Malvales > Malvaceae > Gossypium > Gossypium arboreum. The sequence continues at coordinate 14,090,173 of NC_069078.1, read as the reverse complement.
CAGTATTCAAAGATACATATGATGATTGCCTAGCCAATCTGGCCAAGGTACTAAAGTGATACGAAGAAACAAACCTCGTACTCAATTAGGAAAATTTCCATTTCATGGTACGAGAATGTATTATTCTAGGGCATCGGATAACGAGACATGGAATTTATGTAAATAAAGCAATGGTAGATGTTATTGAGAAACTCCCATCATCTGTAAAGGGTGTTAGGAGCTTTTTGGGCCACACCAGTTTCTATTGAAGATTTATCACAGACTTCTCCAAAGTTGCTAAACCCTTATGCAAATTATTGGAGAAGGATGTGGCGTTTAAATTTGATGAGGAGTGCTTAAGAGCTTTTAAAGATTTGAAGAGTCGAGTAGTTTCGGCACCCATAATCATCACACTAGACTAGGATTTGCCATTTGAACTGATGTGTGACGCAAGTGACTTCACGATAGGAGCTATCATGGGCCAGTGAAGGAACAAAGTTTTTCATCCCATCTACTACGCAAGTCGAACTCTGACAGGAGCTCAACTGAATTATACAATAAAAGAGAAAGAGTTACTTGCTATTTGGTTTGCTTTTGACAAGTTTTGATCTTATCTTGTAGGTACCACGGTGACTATTTATACGGAGCACTAGGGGAGTAAGTATTTGCTTGCCAAGAAAGACACTAAGACTGATCTGATGGGTACTTCTACTTCAAGAGTTCGATTTAGAAATTTAAGATTGAAAAAGAGTAGAAAACCAAGTAAAGACCACTTGTCCAGATTGAAGCCGCAAGAAGGGAATTCTCCATTTATACCCATTCAGGAAACATTTCCAGATGAACACATACTGAAGGTAAATCATGTCCATAATACCCCTTGGTTTGCTGATATTGCTAACTATTTAGCTTGTGGTTTGATGTCGATTGATAAGACATATCATCGAAGGAAAAAGTTTCTCCACAATGTGAAGTACTATTTCTGGGAAGAACCATACTTGTTTAAAAAGTGTGCAGATCAAATGATCAGGAGGTACGTGGTAGAATATGAAGTACATAAGATTCTATACCACTATCACTCAGCTCTGAGTAGGGGACACTTAGGAGGTACACGCACTGCAGCCAAAGTATTGCAAGCCTAATTCTTTTGGCCAACATTATTTAAAGACGCATATGCTTACGTAAAGAGTTGTGATCAATGTCAAAGGGTTGGAAATGCCATCAACAGAAACGAGATGTCTCAAACAAACATCATTGAGGTAGAATTGTTTGATGTTTGGGGTGTTGACTTTCTCGGTCCTTTCCCTCTGTCTTTTGGTCACAAGTATATATTGGTAGCTATAGACTTTGTGTCTAACTGGATTGAGGTTGAAGCATATCCGATAAATGATGCTCAGGTTGTGATGAAGTTTTTGTAGAAGCATGTGTTCGCAAGGTTTGGAACCCCATGAGCCATCATTAGTGATGAAGGGTCCCATTTTTTGAACAAGTGGTTGAAATGGTTACTTGAAAAACATGGAGTGAAGCACAAGATTGCCACAGCTTACCATCCGTAGACGAATGGACAAGCTGAACTTGCAAATAAAGAAATCAAAGGTATACTTGCGAAGGTAGTTTGCCCAAATCGATGAGATTGGTCCAAAAGACTGGATAATGCTTTATAGGCTTACAGGACAGCATACAAGACACCTCTAGGGATGTCACCCTATAGGTTGGTCTTTGGGAAAGCCTGTCAACTGCCTTTGGAGTTAGAGCACAAAGCTTACTAGGCTCTCCAACGACTCAACTTGGATTTTAAAATTGCTAAAGAGAAATGGATGCTTCAACTTAATGATTTAAAAGAATTCTGAATGTCTTCATACGAGAATGCCAAATTACTTAATGAGAGACTCAAGAAATGACATGACAAGCACATTCAAGTTCGAGAAATTGAAGTAGGTCAGCAAGTCTTGTTATTCAATTCTAGATTAAGGTTCTTTTCAGGTAAGTTAAAATCACGTTGGTCCGTTCCATTTATGATTCATCGATTCTATCCATACGGAGTTGTGGAACTTCAAGGTAAGGGAGGTAACTTTCTAGTTAATTCTCAATGCTTGAAACATTACTGGGGAGATCAAATTCAATGGGGTCAAATCTCATTCATTTTATCAAATGATTAAATTTTCTTGCTTTCTTTTTAAATAAATGATTTAGGATGTATTTTTGGGATTAGTATGTCTAAATAAATTTTGTCTAGGAGATTGGAACTTAAGCGGGACCGCTTGTGACCCCTCCAATCTTTCCTGGGAATTGATTTTGACATAATTTTCCAAGAAATTATTCCCTAAATGGCAAAATAAATTTTTAAATTTTTAAATAAAAAGGGTCAATTTTGATCCAAGTTTTAAAATTGCAACTCAATTTCAAATTTTCATCAAGTCTAGGGACTTAATTGAACTATTTCTAAAATTTGGTTGCTCTTTTTACAAATATTAAAAATTAGATGCCTCTTTTTGTAAATATTTTTAAAAGGCATCTAGAATAAATGTTTTTAGTTCAATAAAAAAGATAGTTATTAATATATAATTATATCTATTATAATATATATTAATTATTATCAACTTTATATACAATTAGGATTAGTTTTAATTTAATCATATTTTATTTTATAAGTTTTTATATTAATAAATTAATAGCAAATAATAATTTAATATGCATTATATTAGTTATTAATTGTTATTTGCTTTGAGTAGAATTAGAACTTAGAATTTTTAATTATTAAATTTTTCTAAGAATTCTACTTTAACTCTTATTTCCCTTACTATAAATATCACCAATCTTCTCCATCTTTCTTCATTCAAACTTCCATCCCACCAAACCACCTAGTGCCGTAGCCCTCAACTCCCTAGCTGCAAGCCTCCAACTTCTCAGCCACAACACTGCCCTCCGTACGCACCCAACAGCCCAAACACCAAGGCGCACCGGTAGCTGCTCCTTGTCATTGCTCCTTGGTGCCGCGCCTGCTCCTAGCTCCAGATCGCGCATGCCCATGTTGCTACTTGCTATCGAGCAACAGACCACACCAAGTTGTGCTGCTCCTCAATCCTGTTTGACTTGTCTGCTTGCTGCTCAACATCGGTGTGGTTGATCAGCCCTATTACTCACACCAACACCCCATCCTTAGCCTATAATCCCCCAACCTATCCTAAATCGCCCTATTTTGTTTTCTAATTATTTTTTAGGAGTTCTTAATTTTTATAAAAAGGTCGTAAGACAATTTTTTTCTTTTAAATTTTAAATTTTATTTAATAATTTGATTTTTCAATTTATTGAATTATTAATATTTTATATTAATTAAAATTTTGAGAAATTGTTTTCCATCTTATGTTCAGGTTAATCATGTCTTACAAAAGAACTCGTGCCTTTGCCCAAATTGATGAATCACAAAGCAAATTCCACTATGAAGAAGTCAAAGTGAGATACGGAATTGTTTTCAAGAATCAACAGATGCATCCAAAGAAAGGCTTCACATTGAAAGAGAGCAATTATATTGATTTTATGGCGCGTATTCGTCAAGTTGCTGTAACTCTCAATTGGGAGTTGTTTTGTGAGAAAAGACCTAGTATGAATGATGAGTTAGTTTGTGAATTTTACGCGAATTTAACATCAAGCGAATTGAAGGAAGTATCTGTCTGCGGAATCAAGGTACCAATAACCTCAAATGTTATTAATGAGTTCTTTGAATTACCTGATTTCAAAAATGATGAATATTATTCCATAATGAGCAATACCAAGCCTGAAAATTTGCAAAAAATACTCAAGGAACTTACAGTTCCAGGTTCTAAGTGGATTGTGTCAAAGCAAGGAATCTACAGTTGTAGAAAAGAATATTTGACACCACTTGCAAAGGTATGGTTCTATTTCATTCGATTCAACCTTATGCCTAGTTCACATGGAACTACGATATTATTGGAACGAATGGTCTTATTATACTCGATTTTAACTTGAAAGACCATTGATGTGGGAAAAATCATCCTGAGAGAAATGCGAAATTGTGCCTTTAAACGTTCTGGCCCAGCTTACTTTCCTGTTACAATAACAATTCTGTGCTTCAAAGCTAAAATTCTTACAAATGTAAAGAAGACAAGTTATAGCCAGGGCACAATCACAGATTGGGACCTCTATCAAATAGCTAGAGACTCTTTTGAGGATCCTGAAGAAGAAGAAGAAGATCCCACAGAGATCGAACCAATGCAATCAGCTGATATCCATAATAGGGTGGAACCAATGGAACCAAAAGCTAAACCTGATGTTGAGAATTCAATGTTAAGAGCTCAACCGCCACGCCCAGATCTTCGAGATGAGCTATCAAAGTTGATGGACATAATGCAACATATCCAGTGGCAGCAACAAGCTTATTGGAGATATTTAAAAATAAGGGATGACTTTATGAGAAGCGCTTTTACAAAAAGATACAATGACCCATTTATTTTTGTGCCTGCATTTCCAGATTTCATATTTGAACCATGGAGTCCACAATCGAAGAGGGAGCGAAGCGATTCATGCAAAAACAAAGATGATGGAGCAAAATATGAGTCAAATTCAGAAGGATCTGCAAATAAATAAAGGGGGGATCTCAACTTTACTTTATTTATGTTCTTAGGTTATTTTAGGATTAAGTTTAATTAGGATTTTTTTTTTAATTTCGCATAATAAAGCAAGAGATGGAAATCATGAATAAAAATGAACAAGTCGCAAAGTATAAAGTGTGGCAATTGATATATACATGTCTAGGATTTGATTTAGAGAGAGCTTGGTACTTAAGCAGCCAAATTGACTCACCTTCTCCTCTCTAGAATCCTACCTGGTGTATAGTATCTATTTGCTTTTAACAATGAGGACATTGTTCATCTTAAGTAGGGGGACCGAAAATTGAAATTATTTCCACTCATAATAAATTTTTCTTTCAGTTATGATTAGGTTATATTTTGTTGAATAATTTGAAATGTTGTTAAGTATACTAAACTTCAGTATAAATAAAGTTTGATTATTTCAATAATGTTATGTTAGCTTAATAATGACATAAATGTATTTTTAATAAAGCATGCAAATCACACCATAAAATTTTTGTTCCTTAGGAAAGTTAGGCATGCATGAAAGTTTAAAGTCTTTAGAATTGACTTATTAGTTTCTTGAGGCGAAATCCTAGGAAGCATGGAGCGTTGAAAATGATTTAGGCAACTGTTGTTTGGACCGTTTGAGCCTTTCAAGCCAACCATGATGAAATTTTTATCCTTTGAAACCCAACTTTGAGACTATATGGCCTAATTTTATTTGAACCCTTGTAAATTTAGGCATCACTCCTCTTTTAACTATCTTAAAATTGTCCCAAACACTAGACTTAGTACTAGTCAAAAATATTCTTTAAAAATAAGTTTGGGGGAGTTGAAAAGAAGTATCAAATGCTCTAAAAAATTATAGTATATACAGTAAAATACTCGAATTAAAAAAAAAGAGAGCATGAGTTCTTAAAATAAGATGTACAAAACAGCATGTGAAAGCAAAGAAAGTTGATGTATTGAAGGTAATTATTTCGAAGGTCCGATGCAAACTGGGTCTAGGCTTTTTAGCCTAAATTTATCTATCTTTTACCTACCCCTAAGCCCAGCCATGTTACAACCTTGTTAAAGACCTATTGATTCAAGTTCCAATGCTACATACATTAGTGGAGAGAAATTGCTATGTGCAACATATGAAGGCATAAGTTAAACTTAATGATTACACCTTAATCTTGAATAAGGGAATAAAATTAAATTGGTAAAGATTAACATGACTTTATTAGGAAACATTTACTCTAATTTTTGGCTATCATAAGAATGATTGAGATTAATTTGAATGATATGTATACTTAGATAGCATAAATATCGAATTTCTTGTTCTTGAGCATAAGTATACCAAATTCATGATTGTTGGGACGAATGTCATTCTGAAGAAGTTTTTCAAAGGTGCTTTCAAAAAATTCTTTTCAAATTTGTGCATTACTCGGGACGAGCAATGAATTAAGTTTGGGGGCGTGGAAACATGAAAATTTACACAATTTTTCATGCCCTTTTGAACTTAAATTCATGCAGTTTCGATAAAATTCCTGTCAAAAATAATTAATTTTTATAAAATAATTAAAGTGTACTTAAAATATGAACATGTTGAATTTTAATTAATTTTATAATTAATTTTGATGAATTTTGGTTATTTTCGACAGATTTGCACAAAGGGCGAAAAATGGCTCGGTAGATACTGCTAGAAGCACAAAACCAAGAAGCAATTTGAAGTATCAAGGCAAATTAATTTTCAGATAAGTCGGTCCAAAATTATGTGTACTAATTCATAATATAATTAATTTTAATTTATATCCAATTTAATTTGGGTTAATAAATTATTATTAATAAATTATGAAAAGTGGTTCAGTTGAGCCGAACTGAGTGAACCGAACTGACCAAGTAATGACAGGCCAAAACCGCCCCATGTGCTGACCCAAATCAGCTTATTGGCTGATTATTTAGCTGCAAAAAGGCCTTTGAAGACTTGTTAAAATAGCATTCAAACCCCTCCACAAATGGTGGCTTTCTAGATTTGCCCCAAGCTTAATTTAGCAAGTTTGAAATCATAAACTTGCCACATGTGTGGCCGGCCAAGGGAGGGCTCTTTGGCTGATAATTTTAGCTATTTTTAGCAGCCCTCTTCAGCTATAAAATCCCCTTTAAGCTGATCATTTGAAACACACCTAAAACATTCACATCTTTTCTCTCTTCTCTCCACTTTCTCTCTTCATTTCCATTCCAAATTCTCTTACTCTCTTGCCGATTTCTCCTCTTGGAAAAGGGGAATTCATCAGCCATTTGGAGCAGCAATTAAGTGTTCATATGAGTCTTGGTCAATGAGGACAACAGAGAAGGAAAAATGGAGCAAATGAGTCAAGCCATGGAAAAACACCGGATTTGATTCTTGTTCCCTATCCCTTTAATTTTTGTTGTTGTTATGATGAACATATCTATGAATATTTATGTTTTTGGAATGGTTAATTTAATCAATTTAGCTTGAATTTAATTTGTGTTAGGTTGATTGCATTTCATTTTCTAAAATTGTTAAAATTGTGTTTATGTTGTTATTGGCCTCGATAAGATGCTTGGTTAAGTAAAATCATGATTAAGTTACTCTTGCATTACAATTGTGAGATAGCTAATGAATTAATTATTTAAGCGGATTGAAATTGTAATTAATGGACATAGTACTTAATCATTGCATGTTTAATCATCTAAGGTAGCTGAGGATTAAATTAGCAATGGTATCTGATGATACATTTGCCTTGCATAACTTGCAAGATTATTGTGATTAAACTGTTTCAAGGTAGGGATACTTTATTACCTCACGTAGTCTTTTATGTGCTTGTTAGATTTAATTAATCATTTGAATTGATATAGGGGTATGTACAAGAGATTATTTCGATTTAATAAGTATGTATGTGCAATAACATATTTGCCTATTAAAGATTTATTCAATCGGTTGAATTGACAGAGGGATATAGTCAAGAGATGAATGGATTTTTGTAAGTGAGTATGTTCATAAGTTGGAAAATTACCAAATTGCTGTGAATTTATTTGTAACAATATAAACATGAGTTTAATAATTCTAAGTTAAGAAATGTAATTTATCTAACATAATTATGTCATCTTAATTAAACTCGTATTTTGAAATCGTGCATTTGAGATTTCTTTATTTAGTTTACTTAGTTTAAAATCTTAGTTTTTAATCACCCTCTTGAAACAAAATATTTTTCTTCACCAAAGTGTTTTAAATAGCATTCATAAATAATTCTTTTCAGAGTCTCTATGGGTACGATAACTCGACATTTACTTGTCAGTTTATTACTTGTTGCGATTGTATGAACTTGCACATTTTCGTCGCTCCAATGAGTCACCAAGAAAGTCTACATAGTTTTCTTAATGGTCTAATTACCATATAAGGACCTTAATTTTTTGAATTCCATAGCTATTTGATCCATATAGCTAATAGAATTTAACTTTTGCATTTTATGCGATTTAGTCCTTCTCGTAGTTAAGCACTTAATCGATAAAATTTTCGTGTCAAAATTTTCACACGACATGCTTGTTATAATACATACCATATAATGAAATAAAAATAAACCTTATTTTCGGATTGGATTTGTGGTCCCAAAACCACTATTCTGATTTTACAAAAAAACGGGCTGTTATAATCGATGACCTCGTTGAATTTAAAAGTTTCACAAAGTTGGAGAGACTTTTTAAATGTTGATTAGGGTCTTCTATCATCGTTCCTCTAAACTGAAGGTTGTTCTGAATCATTTGGATCATTGTCGACTTTATTTCAAAATTATTCGCAATTATCATTAGTCTTATTGTAACAATTCGGTTTAGACCCTAGTCAGAATAGTGATTTTGGGACCACATATCCTAGTTAGAAAAATATTTTAATATTATTTTCGGTGCTTATAATATGTGAATTAGCATGTGCGAAAGATTCGTATGAAAATTCGATCATTTGTATGTTTAATTTGCAAAAAGGACCTAATCGCTGAAAATGTAAAAGATGTGTTCTATTTGCTAGAGTGCCTATTTGCTATGTCTTTATAATTTAGAGATTCTTATGTTGTTATTAAACCATTGAAAGCATGAGTGGACAATTATGGCCTTAATATAATGGTTTATTAATGGTTTAATAAAAGGTAAAATTGGTATTTAGCATATTATGTTAATTAAAATTAAACCAAACATGAAAATTAGTTCATTTCATGTTCATAGTTTCTGAAAATCATAAGAAAAGAAAAGGAAAAAAAAATAGCTAGGGTTTGACACTTGTGATTCTGATTAAGGTATGAGTTTTATTCCGTTTTCGATAATTTTTACATTTTTGTGATCGTTGCTTAGTGTTCTATCAAGCCCATGGTTAAATTTCTGATTTTGATGATGATTTTGAAATAAGCCATTGATGAAATTGTGAGCTTTATGAAGTTAGATGATAGAAAATGAAAGATATGTGTTGGGTTAGTATATTTTGTCTTTGGATTTTTGATGAATTTGAGTAAAATGGGCTAAATTGTGAAAATTATAAATTGAGGACTAAAATATGAAATAAAAGTAATATATGGACTTGTATGAACACTATGAGAATTCGGCTAGGCATGTGTGTAAAGAAATTATGTGTATTTTGTAATTTTGTGAATTAGGGACTAAATTGTCAAAATGTGAATGTGAAAATATGAGGGCTAATTTGTAAGATGCCCTAAATGTGTGTTTTTGGATTGATTTGAATGATTTGGTGAATAAAAGATTTAAATTTGAATTTATATAGATCAAGAACCAAAGAAAACGAAATTAGATCGGGGAAAGTCGAAAGTTGTCGAGTAATCGACTCCATTCGTCCGAATTCGTACGAGGTAAGTCTATATACAAATAAATGCATTTGAAATGGTTTAATTATGTTTATATGCTATTGAGCTATGATGAATGGCTTTATGCCTTGAATATGAGATATCCGAGAAAGTATCGACAAAGTTTTGACGTTTGAAAAGTCCCTATGAATCATAGGAATAGTTAGGATACATACGTCATGACATAGGATTTCTGATATGTGATATCGTGTAAAACCATGTTTGGGATGTTGGCATCGATTTGGTATTTACGTGTAAGACCACATCTGGGACGTTGGCATCGTATTTGATTTCGTGTAAGATTCTGTTTGGGACACTGGTATCAATATTTGATTACATGTAAGACCACATCTTGGACGTTGGCATTGTACGAGCTTTCCGAGCTATCCGCATATCCTTATGATTCCAAATAGTTCAACGGTCATTTCGAGAAAAGAATGAATATGTAAATTGTGAATCCAATTCAGATACGTTTGAAATGTATACTATATTTGAGAATAAAAGGTAAGTACATGTGAAATTGTTGATATGTGATATAAGTATGAGAAAATATGCTATATGTGTGACAGCCCTAATTTGGTCCTAGTCGGAAAGTGGTTTGGGGATCACAAAACCAAGTCACAAAAATAGTTAAATGTTATATTCTGTGTTTATTATATGTGAAAGTGCATGTGTGAAAATTTCATGCTTTGATTTTGTCATTTGAGAGTAAAATTATGAAATAGGACCTATGTGAAAATTTCTGAAAATGCTATAGGCCAAATTGTAGTGGCCAAATAATTTGTAGTGTAAAATAGGAGGATTTGCATGTCAAACCTCCCATTTTACATGTAGTGGCCGGCCATCATGTTGGTGGTAGACAACATGTGCAAATTTTTTTATTGAAATTATGGCATGAGTATGGCACAAATATTATATGCCATTTTGTGTCATAAATTGTTGGGTAATTAGAATAATAAGAGTAACAAAAGGAAGTGAAGGAAAAGTTTGTCCATCCTTGTTCATGGTAGCCGAAAATGGAAGAGAAAGGAGAGGAAAAGAGCTCTTGAATGTTCGGTCACTTGGGGAAGAAAATCCAAGGTAAGTTCATAGTGCTTTGCTTCTATTTTGATGTTCATGGGTTTTTCTTGTTTCTACCTTAACCCATGAAGCATATTTTTGATATTTGGTTGTGTTGTGAGCATTCGGTCATGAGTGGAAATGAGAGAAATGTTGTTGTTTCATGTTCTTTTGATGAAAAATGGAGAATAGATGAAGTTGAGCCAAGCAAATGAGCATGCATGTGCCTTAGATGCTAAGGGGAAAAATCGGCTAACATGTTGTGTGTATTATGGCCGAATGTGAACTTGGATAATATTGAGTAATGTTGTGCTTTAAAATGATGAAAGGAAGATTATGCTTAAGTGAAGTTATAGGTATGTGATGATTGATTTGTGATATGCATGTTTAAACAACATGCATGCAAGGTATGTGTGAAAGAGTGAATTGGTAATAAATCTGCTTGGGACAGCAGCAGTAACGTGATTTTGGAAAATCACCATAAATTGTGGGAGATGAGTTAGAAGCTGAATAAATTATGTAATTAAATCTTAATGAGTCTAGTTTCTTATAAAAGAAACCGTGTAAGCAAAATAATTTCCGATGATGAGATATTTGAAGTGATGTGGGACAGGGTCAGAATGACTTCTAGATCCTCTGTTATGTTTTTATAAAATCATTATAAATTGTACAAAAATGGTTGTAAGATGAAGTTTATATTCTTAGACTCCTTAATGAGTCTAGTTTCAAATTAAATAAACGATAACATATTTTGAATTTTTTACAATGAGAAATTTGATTCGTAGTGAAGAGTGGTCAGCTTAGTCAAATAGTGAAATAAGGGAAACTTTAAGAAAAATCTGGTATTGATTGGCCAAACAAAAAATCCTGAAAATTTTATGGGTAAAACATATATGGGTCTATTTTCAGAGAAAATTAACAGAACTTGATTTGGAGTTTCGTAGCTCCAGTTATAAATGATTTAGTGACTGTTGCTCAGGAAGACAGCTTGCAGTGAAATTATGATTATGTGGTAAACATTGACAAAAATTTGTTAATGAGTTGCTTATTGATTTCTTATGAGCTTACTATGATCAGTAGGTGTGAAACTTGAATATATATATATTATATTTTGAAAGTGATGCTTGAATAGTCGAATAATGACTAGTTTAAAATCTTTAAATTTTAAGCTCAAGAGCATAGAGGGGCAAATTCGGATAAGAGAAAAGAGAAAGTAATCGAATAGCCGTTGTAATCATTCGGCAACATTCGAGGTAAGTTCTTAAGTGTTTAAGCTTGATTCCTTTTTATATACCCAAGAGTTAAATTAATAAGGTAAAGGGAATGTAAATTTTATTTAGTTAATGTGCCGAATATGTAATGATTTAAGGCTATAAGCCGATTATGGCTATTATGCTTAAGTTGAATTGGATTTGGAAATTTGATGCACTAAATGAGTGTTACAATGAATAAACTATGTCGTATATGTGCTGGTGGAGATATCACGATTTGTGATTATTAAATACCTAAAGGAAACCATAATGTGTATAAAATTATTATTATTAGTCCTTTGTGATAGCCGAATATGGCTTGGCACTAAAGTGATTAAATGTGAACTTCGATGAGGTAAACCATTAAAAGTGTGGTGCTATAAGACTATGGGCTAATACGATATGTGAATTCGTTCCGTAAAGTAAATTATTCAGGTATGCGATATGTACTTAGGCATGTTAAATCGATTGGAATTGAATCATGAATGTGAATTGATAAGCAAAGGTAAAAAATGCCTATGACATATATGTGAGAAAGGGTAAAACCATCGTAAATTATCGATAAGGATGGGCTATGTGCGGAATGTAACACCCCGTACCCGAGACCGTCGCCGGAGTCGGACACGAGGGGTTAACGAGCTAAATCCCCTTATTGCACCGACCAATTTGACATTTCCAGACAAGCTGGATAACTGCGTCACTGTCGCTTTAAAAATCATATCTTGAGTTTCAAAACTCAAAAACTGATTCTGTAACTTTTCCCAGAATTTAGACTTATATATCCCTCTGTGGATTTATTTCTAGAATTTTTTGTCTGGCCAATTGGTACAGTTTATTAGTTAAAGTCACCCCTGTTTCAGGGTTCAACTACACTGACCTTTGTGCATTACGACCTGGATATCTTCTCGTACAGAGCTTCAATACTAATGCCGTTTGTTTCTAATGAAACTACACTCAAAGAGGAATCTATACATATAAGACATGACTTCTAATTGTTTCTGGATAATTTATGGAAAATTTTCAAAGTCGAAACAGAGGATCCAGAAACCGTTCTGGCCCTGTCTCACGAGAACTTTAATATATCTTAATATACTGTTCATATGATCGTTTCGTTACTTTCATATGAAAATAGGTTCATCAAGGCTCGATTAAATAATTTATTCACTATTTAATACTATTCCTACAAATTTTGGTGATTTTTCAAATCCACACCACTGCTGCTGTCAGCATCTGTTTTCAAGGTAAACTTTACCTATTTTGTGGTTTCCATGGACCAACTATAGTTTTGTCATACATAGGTCCACATATGATCATATTTAGCCATTCCAATGGCTGATCATTTGACCAACACTTCCATTCCAGTCCATAATCACAACATGAAACCATATATATATTTACATAAACACAAATGGTCTAATGCCATACTCCACTTTTATGAGCCATTTTCGCATGGCCGTACACATATACATCACAAAGGTACTTAAAAACAACAAAGGGTAGTCCTATACATGCCATATCCAAAGTTCAACTAAAAGAGTACCAAAAAGGGCTTTGATAGTGTGGATGACTTCGACTTCGATGATTCTGAATCCGATCGCTAACAAGCAAAATCTAGAAAACAAAGAGCCAAAGCAACGGGGTAAGCATTTTAATGCTTAGTAAGTCTCAAGTAATGAAATCGGCTTTGACTAAAGTATTACATTCACATAGCTAAATGAATCACTTTATTAATACACATTCACATAATCATACTTACTTCACACTCCATCAACATATACACACACAAGGTATCAACCTATTTAAGAGCTGAAAATTCGTTAGTCGATTGAACGAATATTATTTCAAACGTATCGACTTTTCCGATGCACATGCAAACATACCTTATCATTTGGGATTTTCGAGCGTACTAATTGAATTTATTACCGCACAAAACGCTCACCTTCAACCCAAGTTTCTTCGGAATATAACCGGATATAACCACAAGCACGAATGCCTTCGGGTCTTAGCCCGGATATAACAACTCGCATAATTGCCTTCGGGTCTTAACCCGGATATAACAACTTGCATAATTGCCTTCGGGTCTTAGCTCGGATATAACAACTCGCACAATTGCCTTCGGGTCTTAACCCGGATATAATCACTAGCATAAATGTCTTCGGGACTTAGCCCGGATATCATTCAATTGCTCATGCACACATATATCAATAATCATTACACATCCATATTTCATTTTCGTTACTAAGGCTCAAACACAAACATATCACTAGCATAATTGCCTTCGGGACTTAGCCCGGGTATAATTCAATTGCTCATGCACACATATATCAATAATCATTACACATCCATATTTCATTTTCGTTACTAAGGCTCAAACACAAACATATCACTAGCATAATTGCCTTCGGGACTTAGCCCGGGTATAATTCAATTGCTCATGCACACATATATCAATAATCATTACACATCCATATTTCATTTTCGTTACTAAGGCTCAAACACAAACATATCACTAGCATAATTGCCTTCGGGACTTAGCCCGGGTATAATTCAATTGCTCATGCACACATATATCAATAATCATGACACATCCATATTTCATTTCAATATAATTCAAGTAGGGTCATTACTCGAAGACTTACCTCGGATGTTGTCGAACGGCTTCAACGGCTATTCGATCACTTTTTCCTTTCCCTTATCCAATTGTGGCCCTCTAAGCTCTTGAGCTAATTCAAACAAATTCAACTTATTAAAGTCTCACTTGCTAGCTTATGGCCGAATACACATATCATTAGCCCAATATCAAATAACTACGCACTTTAGTCAATTCTCTTTAACTATGCACACATTCGGCACTTTCATTCATCACTCTACCAAGCATGTGATGTTCAAACACAACCAACTCACATTCGGCCCTAGCTCACAACAAGGTAGCCGATTATCTAAGTCAAGAATAGGCATCAATATGCTTGCCTCTAACCGAATGCATGCACAACAATTCCCCTCATGTGGCCGAATATGCATGTCCATGTTGAGGCCAATTATATACTTCAAAACCGAAACATCATCATATGTAAATGTACACCTTGAGATAGTCTATATGCCATACCAATGCATCATGTGCAAACATATATATATATATATACAAGAGCCGAATCTCAAGTTGATCATAACCACATATAAACATATATCCAAAACACAAATTTTACCTATCATGCAATAAGCATAAATCATGCTTATGAACATACCATGGCCGAATACATCACAACCATACCCTTTCCAATTTCGGTCATGGCTAAACAAAGAATTCAATGTTTTACTCAAGAATGCTAAAAAGAAAATTCAAGAGTAGTCAATCCACCATCGCATGCATCATTAATAAGCTTCACATTTAGCATGCAATGGCTTTAACACAACATCAACCTTGGCCGAATACCATCCCCATGACATAGCAAAGATTTGAACCATGGGCTAACATGAACATCAAGCTAGCAACTAAAACATGAATGAATCTCATGGCACAACCTCAAACATACCTTAATCTTGATACAAGTATGGCCAAACCTCCCCTTAATCCTCTTCTAAACCAAACATGGAGCAAAAATTCCTTCCTTCCTCCTTAGAATTTTCGGCCAAAAGAAAGAATGGAAAGGATGAACAAATTTTTTTTTTTCTTTTCTTTTCTTCAACGTACGGCAAAAGGGGGGGGGGAATACCACACACACACAATTTTTTTTTGTTTCTCTTCCTACATCCTTAATTTTTAATCATTTTTTTTACATCATGCATTAACAAAACATGTTATGACATGTTTTCTTTGCCCATAATCCTTTGTCATGGCCGGCCACTATCAATTAGGGGGGAAAATTTGACATGCAAGTCCTCCCTTTTGATTACATGCACTATTAGGTCCTTATAGATTAGCCTATCACATTTCAAAAGTGTCACACAAGTCCTACTAACTGAATTCACATGCAATCGACTAAATCGAAGCTTGAAATTTTCGCACATTCATAATTACATATTCTAGACAATAAATATTACGTTCAAACATTTCGGTGACTCGGTTTAGTGATCCCGAAACCACTTCCCGACTAGGGTCAATTTTGGGCTGTCACAACTCTCCCCCACTTAAGAAATTTTCATCCCCGAAAATCTTACCGGTAAATAGGTTTGGGTATCGCTCTTTCATAGAGTTCTCGGGTTCCCAAGTAGCTTCTTCTATCCCGTGTTTGAGCCATAACACTTTCACTAGCGGAACCCGCTTGTTTCGCAACTCTTTCACTTCACGTGCTAGGATACGAATCGGTTCTTCTTCATAACTCAAGTCAGATTGAATTTCAACCTCTGATGGACTAATCACGTGTGATGGATCAGATCTATAACGTCGAAGAATTGAAACATGAAAGACGTCGTGAATCTTTCTGAGTTCAGGGGGCAAAATCAATCGATATGCAACTGGACTGACTCGTTCGGATATCTCATATGGCCCAGTGAACCTCGGACTCAATTTGCCTTTACGGCCAAATCTGAGTATCTTTTTCCAAGGCGAAACTTTAAGAAACACTTTATTTCCCACCTGATACTCGATGTCTTTTCGTTTCAGATCCGCGTACGACTTCTGACGATAGGAGGCTATCTTCAGACTTTCACGGATTACTTTTAGTTTCAGTTCAGCATCTTTAATCAAATCCACTCCGAAAATTTTGCTTTCACCGAGCTCGGTCCAAAACAATGGTGTACGACATTTACGCCCGTACAAGGCCTCGTAAGGTGCCATCTTAATACTTGATTGAAAACTATTGTTGTAAGCGAATTCAATCAAAGGTAAATATCGTTCCCATGTACCATTAAACTCAAGGACGCAACATCTCAACATATCCTCAAGTATCTGAATTACCCGCTTCGATTGACCATCGGTTTGTGGATGAAAAGCGGTGCTAAAATGCAGCTTGGTACCCAAAGCTTCTTGCAATTTCTTCCAAAATCGCGAGGTGAATCTCGGATCTCTATCCGACACAATGTAAATCGGTACCCGTGTAATCTCACAATTTGAGAAACGTACAATTCACTAGTTTATCCAATGAAAAATCCAGACGCACGGGATGAAGTGAGCCGACTTAGTCAGTCTATCAACAACAACCCAAATCGCATCCTTCTTACTCGCTGACAATGGCAGTCCGGATACAAAGTCCATTGTGACTCGATCCCATTTCCCCTGTATCGTGATCGGTGAAGTAATCTCAAGGCACTTGATGTTCCGCTTTCACTTGTTGACATATTAAACATCTCAAACAAAGTCGAGATGTCTCGTTTCATACTATGCCACCAAAACCGACGTTTCAAATCGTTGTACATTTTCGTACTCCTCGGGTGAATTGACATTCGGCTACAATGGGCTTCGTTCAGAATCATCGAAATGAGTTCCGAATTCCTTGGAACACACAAACGACTTCTGAACCTCAAACAATCATCATCATCAATTTGAAACTCCGATTCCTTGTTCGAAACACACTCAGCCAGCTTTGCAACCAATTCATCATCAACTTTCTGAGCTTCACGAATTTGAGGAATCAATAATGGTTTGGCTTTTAATTCAGCCACTAACACATTGTCAGGTAGAACAGACAAGTGTACATTCATCGCTCGCAAAGCAAATAGTGATTTACGACTTAAGGCATCCGCAACCACATTAGCCTTCCCCGGGTGATAGTCAATGACAAGCTCATAATCTTTTAACAACTCGAGCCAACGTCTTTGTCGCAGATTCAAGTCTCGCTGAGTCATCAAATATTTGAGACTTTTGTGATCCGAAAATACATGGCACTTCTCACCAAACAAATAATGTCGCCATATTTTCAAAGCAAATACGATGGCGGCTAGTTCGAGATCATGGGTCGGATAATTTCTCTCATGTGGCTTCAATTGTCTCGACGCATAGGCCACAACTCGCCCTTCTTGCATCAATACGCAACCCAACCCAAGTAGGGATGCGTCACTATAAATGACAAACTCTTTGCCTGATTTGGGTTGCACTAAAATTGGAGCTTCAGTCAAATAAGTTTTTAGTTGATCGAAACTTTTCTGACATTTCTCCGTCCATTCGAACTTAACATCCTTTTGAAGTAGCTTCGTCATTGGTGTGGCTATCGTCGAGAAGCCTT
The DNA here is from genome assembly GCF_025698485.1 of Gossypium arboreum. Taxonomy (NCBI): domain Eukaryota; kingdom Viridiplantae; phylum Streptophyta; class Magnoliopsida; order Malvales; family Malvaceae; genus Gossypium; species Gossypium arboreum. The sequence goes on along the minus strand of NC_069078.1, from coordinate 14,072,282 downwards.
TTACAAATCGTCGGTAATAACCGGCGAGTCCCAAAAAGCTCCGAACCTCAGTAATATTTCTTGGAGGCTTCCAGTTAAGTATGGCTGAAATTTTGTTCGGGTCGACTCGAATACCCGATGTCGATATTACATGCCCCAAAAGCTAACTTCTCTTAACTAGAACTCACATTTATTGAACTTAGCATATAACTGCTTATCTCGCAAAACTTGCAGCACTGCTCTCAGGTGCTCAGCATGTTCGGTTTCATCTTTCGAATAGACCAAAATGTCATCAATGAACACGACTATGAACCGATCCAAATATGGTCTGAAGATCCAATTCATCAAATCCATAAATACCGCAGGGGCATTAATGAGCCCAAACGGCATCACTAAGAATTCGTAGTGACCATACCTCGTTCTGAAGGCAGTTTTGGGTATGTCCGAATCTCAATTCAGAATCGATAATAGCCCGATCTCAAATCTATTTTTGAGAACACCGATGTTCTTCAGTTGATCGAACAAATCATCGATACTGTGATAATGAGATATTTGTTCTTTATTGTCACTTTATTAAGTCGACGATAGTCGATGCACGACCTCATGGTTCCGTCCTTCTTCTTTTCACAAACAACACCGGTGCACCCCAAGGTGAAAAACTCGGGCGAGCAAAACCTCTATCCACCAACTCTTGCAACCGAGCTTTCAACTCCTTTAATTCCGTTGGTGCCATACGATACGGAGCTATCGAAATTGGAGTGGTACCAGGTACCAATTCGATGCCAAACTCTATTTCCTGAACAGGTGGTAAACCCGGTAATTCTTCGGGAAAGACATCCGGGTATTCACAAACCACCAGCACAGATTCGGGTTTCTTTTCTAACTCTTTGTCATCAAGTACATATGCAAGGTATGCTTCGCACCCCTTTCTTACGTATTTCTGGGCCAACATTGCTGATATTACAGCTGGCAACCCCTTTATGTCCGTAGACTCAACCCGAATTATCTCGTTATTCACGCACCTCAGATCAATAGTCTTGCTTTTGCAATTTACAACCGCATCGTGCATGGTCAACCAATCCAAACCAAGAATAACATCAAATTCGTCGAACGACAAAAGCATCAAGTCCGCCGGAAAATAGGAACCTCGAAATACTAAGGGACTTTTCTTACACACTTTGTTGACAAGCACGTAATGACCCAAGGGATTTGACACCCGAATTACAAACTCAGTAGACTCAATAGGTAAAGTCTTACTGGACACTAAGGTTTCGCATATATAAGAATGAGTAGAACCAGGGTCAATCAAAGCAATCACATTAGTATCAAAGAGAGTAAAGGTACCGGTAATAACATCTGGCGAGGAAGCATCTTCGCGTGCGCGTATGGCATAAGTCCTAGCAGGAGCACGAGCCTCGGATCTAGTTGTAGCATCTCTCGACCCTCTCTGACCGCCACTAGCATTGCCCGTATTTCTAGATGGCCTACCTCGAGCAGTGGTAGCACCTGGTTTCCCACTCTGACTTACGTTTTGTTCAGGCAATCGCGGGCAATCCTTGATAAGGTGGTCAGCTGATCCACACTTATAGCAGGAGCGATCACGAAACCTACAGCTCCCCGAATGCCATTTACCACAATGCTGGCACTCCGTTCTGTCTCGACGTTCATTCCCAACACCGGAGACCGAAGTGCCTCGTGTACCCACAGGGGGTCAATCACGATCTCGTCTAAAAAGGCCCGAAGCGCCTCTAGATCGGCTCACATCATCTCGAAATCTCTTCGATGCCTGTTGAAGAGACTTTCCCGAGGACCTTTTACGAAATTCTCCAGTTCCCACATCAACTTTTTGTTTTTCTTTTCTAAGCTCTTCGGCTTTACAAGCTCGCTCGACAAGTACTACGAACTCTCGTATTTCAAGAATGCCAACGAACATCCTTATATCTTCATTCAGCCCATCCTCGAAGCGTTTACATGATAGCTTCGGACGAAACACATTCGAGCGTATCTACTAAGTCTAACAAATTTTTCGCTCGTAGTCGATCGACATAGAACCTTGCTTAAGCTCAAGAAATTCCTTCCGTTTTGATCAAAAATCTCGATCGATATACTTTTTCCGAAACTCGGTTTGGAAAAACTCCCAAGTTACTTGCTCTCGGGCACTGTGAAGTCGAGTACTCCACCAATAGTAGCCAGAATCGTGTAGCAAGGAGATGGTACACTTTAGGCATTCATCGGGTGTACAAGATAGCTCATCGAGTACCCGGATAGTATTGTCCAACCAAAATTCAGCTTGCTCGGCATCGTCGCTATCTGTAGCTTTAAATTCAGTAGCCCCATGTTTTCGGATTCTGTCAACTGGGGGCTTACTTGACCTTATTTGGTCAGTTACCGGAGGTATTGTAGGTGCGGGGGTTGCATTAGTCGGGAATGGAGGTTGTGGAACAGCCGTATTAGTTCGAATGTATTGGTTGAACCAATCATTCATCACGCTGTAAAAAGCTTGCCTAGCCTCATCATTCGGATTGCTAGCAATAGGTTGAGAGTCCGCCGGTGCTGTCCCTTGCGCGGGAGCAGGCGCCACACTCTCCACATCGTCAGCTATTGCCCGGTTGGGATCGGGATCCATTACTATAAATAATCACAAATTCAAGATGTCAAAAATATCCACACTATCAATTAATCACATAATGGCATGTATAGCTAGACCCAAATGCATTACGGTAGTCCTAGAATCGACTAAACCGTAGCTCTGATACCAATAAAATTGTAACACCCCGTACCCGAGACCATCGCCGGAGTCGGACACGAGGGGTTAACGAGCTAAATCCCCTTATTGCACCGACCAATTTGACATTTCCAGACAAGCTGGATAACTGCGTCACTGTTGCTTTAAAAATCATATCTTGAGTTTCAAAACTCGAAAACTGATTCCGTAAATTTTCCCGGAATTTAGACTCATATATCCCTCTGTGTATTTATTTCTAGAATTTTTGGTCAGGCCAATTGGTACAGTTTATTAGTTGAAGTCACCCCTGTTTCAGGGTTCGACTACACTGACCTTTGCGCATTACGACCTGGATATCTTCTCGTACAGAGCTTCAATTCTCATGCCGTTTGTTTATAATGAAACTAGACTCAAAGAGGAATCTATACATATAAGACATGACTTCTAATTCTTTCTGGATAATTTATGAAAAATTTTCAAATTCGAAACAGAGGATCCAGAAACCGTTCTGGCCCTGTCTCACGAGAACTTTAATATCTCTTAATATACTGTTCATATGATTGTTTCGTTACTTTCATATGAAAATAAGTTCATCAAGGCTCGATTACATAATTTATTCATTATTTAATACCATTCCTAAAAATTTTGGTGAATTTTCAAATCCACACCACTGCTGCTGTCAGCATCTATTTTCAAGGTAAACTTTACCTATTTTGTGGTTTCCATGGACCAACTATAGTTTTGTCATACATAGGTCCACATATGATCATATTTAGCCATTCCAATGGCTGATCATTTGACCAACACTTCCATTCCAGTCCATAATCACAACATGAAACCATATATATATATTTACATAAACACAAATGGTCTAATGCCATACTCCACTTTTACGAGCCATTTTCGCATGGCCGTACACATATACATCACAAAGGTACTTAAAAACAACAAAGGGTAGTCCTATACATGCCATATCCAAAGTTCAACTAAAAGAGTACCAAAAAGGGCTTTGATAGTGTGGATGACTTCGACTTCGATGATCCCGAATCCGATCGCTAACGAGCAAAATCTAGAAAACAAAGAGCCAAAGCAACGGGGTAAGCATTTTAATGCTTAGTAACTCTCAAGTAATGAAATCGGCTTTGACTAAAGTATTACATTCACATAGCTAAATGAATCACTTTATTAATACACATTCACATAATCGTACTTACTTCACACTCCATCAACATATACACACACAAGGTATCAACCTATTTAAGAGCTGAAAATTCGTTAGTCGATTGAACGAATATTATTTCAAACGTATCGACTTTTCCGATGCACATGCAAACATACCTTATCATTTGGGCTTTTCGAGCGTACTAATTGAATTTATTACCGCACAAAACGCTCACCTTCAACCCAAGTTTCTTCGGAATATAACAGGATATAACCACAAGCACGAATGCCTTCGGGTCTTAGCCCAGATATAACAACTCGCATAATTGCCTTCGGGTCTTAACCCGGATATAACAACTCGCATAATTGCCTTCGGGTCTTAGCCCGGATATAACAACTCGCACCATTACCTTCAGGTCTTAACCCGGATATAATCACCAGTATAAATGTCTTCGGGACTTAGCCCGGATATCATTCAATTGCTCATGCACACATATATCAATAATCATTACACATCCATATTTCATTTTCATTACTAAGGCTCAAACACAAACATATCACTAGCATAATTGCCTTCGGGACTTAGCCCGGGTATAATTCAATTGCTCATGCACACATATATCAATAATCATTACACATCCATATTTCATTTTCGTTACTAAGGCTCAAACACAAACATATCATTAGCATAATTGCCTTCGGGACTTAGCCCGGGTATAATTCAATTGCTCATGCACACATATATCAATAATCATTACACATCCATATTTCATTTTCAGTTACTAAGGCTCAAACACAAACATATCACTAGCATAATTGCCTTCGGGACTTAGCCCGGGTATAATTCAATTGCTCATGCACACATATATCAATAATCATGACACATCCATATTTCATTTCAATATAATTCAAGTAGGGTCATTACTCAAAGACTTACCTCGGATGTTGTCGAACGGCTTCAATGACTATTCGATCACTTTTCCTTTCCCTTATCCAATTGTGGCCCTCTAAGCTCTTGAGCTAATTCAAACAAATTCAACTTATTAATGTCTCACTTGCTAGCTTATGGCCGAATACACATATCATTAGCCCAATATCAAATAACTAAGCACTTTAGTCAATTCTCTTTAACTATGCACACATTCGGCACTTTCATTCATCACTCTACCAAGCATGTGATGTTCAAACACAACCAACTCACATTCGGCCCTAGCTCACAACAAGGTAGCCGATTATCTAAGTCAAGAATAGGCATCAATATGCTTGCCTCTAACCGAATGCATGCACAACAATTCCCCTCATGTGGCCTAATATGCATGTCCATGTTGAGGCCAATTATATACTTCAAAACCGAAACATCATAATATGTAAATGTACACCTTGAGATAGTCTATATGCCATACCAATGCATCATGTGCAAATATATATATATATATATATATATATATATATATATATATATGTACAAGAGCCGAATCTCAAGTTGATCATAACCACATATAAACATATATCCAAAACACAAATTTTACCTATCATGCAATAAGCATAAATCATGCTTATGAACATACCATGGCCGAATACATCACAACCATACCCTTTCCAATTTCGGTCATGGCTAAACAAAGAACTCAATGTCTTACTCAAGAATGCTAAAAAGAAAATTCAAGAGTAGTCAATCCACCATCGCATGCATCATTAACAAGCTTCACATTTAGCATGCAATGTCTTTAACACAACATCAACCTTGGCCGAATACCATCCCAATGACATAGCAAAGATTTGAACCATGGGCTAACATGAACATCAAGCTAGCAACTAAAACATGCATGAATCTCATGGCACAACCTCAAACATACCTTAATCTTGATACAAGTATGGCCAAACCTCCCCTTAATCCTCTTCTAAACCAAACATGGAGCAAAAATTCCTTCCTTCCTCCTTAGAATTTTCGGCCAAAAGAAAGAATGGAAAGGATGAACAAATTTTTTTTTTCTTTTCTTTTCTTCAATATACGGCAAAAGGGGGGGGGGAATACCACACACACACAATTTTTTTTTGTTTCTCTTCCTACATCCTTAATTTTTAATCATTTTTTTTACATCATGCATTAACAAAACATGTTATGACATGTTTTCTTTGCCCATAATCCTTTGTCATGGCCGGCCACTATCAATTAGGGGGGAAAATTTGACATGCAAGTCCTCCCTTTTGATTACATGCACTATTAGGTCCTTATAGATTAGCCTATCACATTTCAAAAGTGTCACACAAGTCCTACTAACTGAATTCACATGCAATCGACTAAATCGAAGCTTGAAATTTTTGCACATTCATAATAACATATTCTAGACAATAAACATTACGTTCAAACATTTCGGTGACTCGGTTTAGCGGTCCTGAAACCACTTCCCGACTAGGGTCAATTTTGGGCTGTCACACGGAACCATCTTATAATTGCTAATTTGAAAGGTTGTGTGCGAATCAGTGAGCAATATGTATATATTACATGAATCGTGACCTTTTCGTTCTACTTGAACTAAGTTGCGCGATAAATAATTTATGCATATGGCTTATAGTCGAATGGTCACTATGGGTTAAGTTTGAATGGTGAAATGGAAATGTGATATGTTGAATGAGATGTGTTAATATATAATTAAATATGCATGATATTTGATGTGTATCCGGGCTTAAAGACCCGCAGGCTTCGTGCCGGTGATGTGTATTCGGGCCTTCGTGCCTAGCGTGCTTCGTGCTTGGTGATGTGTATTCGCCTTCATTACCTCAGCGTGCTTCGTCCGGTGATGTATATTCGCCTTCGTGCCTAGCGTGCTTCGTGCGGTGATGTGTATTCGGCTTTTGTGCTCAGCGTGCTTCGCGCCGATGATGTGTATTCGCCTTCGTGCCTAGCGGGCTTCGTGTCGGTGATGTGTATTCGGGCCTTCGTGCTCAGCGTGCTTCATGTCGGTGATGTGTATTCGAGCCTTCGTGCCTAGCAGGCTTCATGTCGGTGATGTGTATTCGAGCCTTCGTGCCTAGTAGGATTCATGACAGTGATGTGTATTCGGGCCTTCGTGCCTAGCAGGCGTAATGCCGGTGAAATGATATGTTATGTGAATTCGGTGTTCCTTGTAAGATAAGGGTTTAGCCGAATGTTAAAGATGAAATGATAGTGTATTGTATCATGCTTATATGGCCTAATGGCAAGTATAACATGTTGGTAAATATGCAATGTGCTTTTATAATCGAATGATAAGTTTGAAATGAATGTGAGTGAAATGTTATGCATAAGTTATCAAATGTTAAGTGTGAAAATGATATGAAAGAAAAGTGTTTAAGATGTATAATTATATATACGTTCGAATGATATTAGTACTCAATTGTTATGAATATGTTATACGGAACTTGTTGATTTGATTATACGGGCCTTTGAGCTTAGCAAACTATAATGTCGGTAAGATACTATTGGCTTTCGAGCCTAGTAGGCTATAAAGCCGGTGAAATGATATCGGGCCTCGAGCCTAACAGGCGAAATGCTGGTGATTTGAGAAAAGCCTATGACTAAGGTACCTCGTGCTAGATTGTCAAATGAATACATTTAATACGTAAAGTGGGCAGTACGCAGATGTACTCATATGTGAGTTTGATTTGAAGTGAATTATAAGGGAGTAATGTGATACGTATGTGAATAAATGTTAAAACTATACCTATGATCATGATACACCCTGTCAGGGTGTGAAAGTATGTGAGGGTATTTGATAAAAATATGTTATATGAATTGATTAAGTGTGATAAGAATGCTGAACGTGCATTATGTGCTTGTGTATATTCGCCGATGGCAATATCCTAGAATTTGGCCTCTTAAGAAATTAAATAATCAAGTATAATTGCGTTTATTTGTTTGCATTGCTTAAGACTTACTAAGCTTATGAAAGCTTACTCTGTTGTTACATTTCTGCTTTTATAGATTGTTGACTTGCCATTACGCCGGGATGGAGTTCATCGGAGATATTATCACACTGTCGAGCTCACGTTATCGATGTAAGTAAATCCTAGTATTTCGAGTATATGGCATGTATAAGGTTTTAATATTTTGGACCTCGTAAGCTCATATATGGGATAGATTGCATGTGAAAAGAAAAGTTTTAAATTGATTGAATTTTTTTAGCACGGTTTTTGTGTGATTGACTGAGTTTAAGTCGGGTAACACCTCAAACCCTGTTCTGGTGAGGGATACGGGCGAGGGGTGTTACATTTAGTGGTATCAGAGCTATGGTTTAGTCAGTTCTCAGACTAACATAGCAAGTGTAAGAGTCTAGCTATACATGCCGTAAGTAAAGCGTGATAGTGTGATATCTCCCGGCTCTTATAAATTGTTTTGCTTTGGTAATGATGTGTTCCAACAGAGCTATTATTAATTGATCCGAAAATGCTATTGAACTGATTGTGATATATTATGATATGACGGAATTGAAAGGGAATGAGTACGATCGTTCACTAATGAATTGACGGAAAAGACCATGGTTGGACCATGGCAATACATGAGACAGATGAACTAGTGTAAGACCCATCGGGGACGTGGCATCAGCTCGACTTGTGCTAAGCGTAAGACCTATCTGGGATAGGCATCGGCACAGCCCAGTGAGTGCTAGTGTAAAACCTATCGGGAATAGGCATCAGCACGGGCAGAGCAGAGCTAGTATAAGACCATAGTTGGACTATGGCATCAAGTAAGCGATGTACTCAAAACAGTAAGACTTTTTCGATGTGATAAATATTGACAAGTGATCAATACTAAATGTGGAAACTTGATAAGACATTATTGGTAATTTGAGTAAGAGAAATAAAAGTGTGAATTGTGATAAATTCACTTATGTTTTGCTAATATTCACTTGAAATAAAGTTGCATGTATTACTGAGATATGTGAAATTGTATCTGTAACGAATTGGAAATTTGAAATGTTTGAATCAATGTGCGTAATATTGTGATGAGTGATAAAGTTATTTATGTATACAAATATGAAGGTTCCTTTCGAGGCTTAACGACCCCACCCTCTTATCAGTGTTATTATTATAAGATTTCATTGTAGTATGATCGGAATAAATTTGAGGATAAATTCATACGATGTTATTCTTCTGTTTCTATTAAATGGTATTCCATCTTATAAAAGTATATGAGATGTGATAGTTCAAAATGAGTTCAGAGTAACATTATTTGATTTTGGATATCTGGACATGTAAGATTTCTGTTGATGTTATTATTGTTCTGATATGGAATAAGTATACAGATGGGTTAAAGGTTATGTAAAGGATCTTTATATGAACTCCGATTGTGAAATTTTTGTTTATCTGAGTTGTAATAGATTATACAAGTATATGGAATAAAAGAAATCAGTGGTATTATAAAAGTGGTTGTGAGATAGAATTTCTATCAAAATTGAATCAAAAATTTTATTACTTTCTAAGAGAGAAATCTTATTGGATTATGATTTATCATCCAACGAGGAAAGATCGGTAAGATGGGGTTTGCATGTGCAAGGTTTTATTTGATGAAGTGACTAAAGTATCTATGATGTGATCTGTTGGTGTAAACCAAAGTTCTGGATTTTTGGTAAAAAGAGATACATGTGAAGAATGGAAAATTGTGATTCCGAGAATTTGGCGAAAACGTTTTTAGAGTGGAAACTATTTCTTCGGTGAGATTTTGGGACGAAAATTCCTAAGGGGAGAGTTGTGACACCCTAATTTGGCCCTAGTCGGAAAGTGGTTTCGGGATCACAAAACTGAGTCACAAAAATAATTAAATGTTATATTCTGTGTTTATTATATGTGAAAGTGCATGTTTGAAAATTTCATGCTTTGATTTTGTCATTTGAGAGTAAAATTATGAAATAGGACCTATGTGAAAATTTCTGAAAATGCTATAGGCCAAATTGTAGTGGCCAAATAATTTGTAGTGTAAAATAGGAGGATTTGCATGTCAAACCTCCCATTTTACATGTAGTGGCCAGCCATCATGTTGGTGGTAGACAACATGTGCAAATTTTTTTATTGAAATTATGGCATGAGTATGGCACAAATATTATATGCCATTTTGTGTCATAAATTGTTGGGTAATTAGAATAATAAGAGTAACAAAAGGAAGTGAAGGAAAAGTTTTGTCCATCCTTGTTCATGGTAGCCGAAAATGGAAGAGAAAGGAGAGGAAAAAAGCTCTTGAATGTTCGGCCACTTGGGGAAGAAAATCCAAGGTAAGTTCATAGTGCTTTGCTTCTATTTTGATGTTCATGGGTTTTTCTTGTTTCTACCTTAACCCATGAAGCATATTTTTGATATTTGGTTGTGTTGTGAGTATTCGGTCATGAATGGAAATGAGAGAAATGGTTGTTGTTTCATGTTCTTTTGATGAAAAATGGAGAATAGATGAAGTTGAGCCAAGCAAATGAGCATGCATGTGCCTTAGATGCTAAGGGGAAAAATCGGCTAACATGTTGTGTGTATTATGGCCGAATGTGAACTTGGATAATATTGAGTAATATTGTGCTTTAAAATGATGAAAGGAAGATTATGCTTAAGTGAAGTTATAGGTATGTGATGATTGATTTGTGATATGCATGTTTAAATAACATGCATGCAAGGTATGTGTGAAAGAGTGAATTGGTAATAAATCTGCTTGGGACAGCAGCAGTAATGTGATTTTGGAAAATCACTATAAATTGTGGGAGATGAGTTAGAAGCTGAATAAATTATGTAATTAAAGCTTAATGAGTCTAGTTTCTTATAAAAGAAACCGTGTAAGCAAAATAATTTCCGATGATGAGATATTTGAAGTGATGTGGGACAGGGTCAGAATGACTTCTAGATCCTCTGTTCTGTTTTTATAAAATCATTATAAATTGTAAAAAAAATGTTTATAAGATGAAGTTTATATTCTTAGACTCCTTAATGAGTCTAGTTTCAAATTAAATAAACGAGAACATATTTTGAATTTTTTACAATGAGAAATTTGATTCATAGTGAAGAGTGTTCAGATTAGTCAAATAGTGAAATAAGGGAAACTTTAAGAAAAATATGGTATTTATTGGCCAGACTAAAAATCCTGAAAATTTTATGGGTAAAAGATATATGGGTCTATTTTTAGAGAAAATTAACGGAACTTGATTTGGAGTTTCGTAGCTCCAGTTATAAATGATTTAGTGACTGTTGCTCAGGAAGACAGCTTGCAGTGAAATTATGATTATGTGGTAAACATTGACAAAAATTTGTTAATGAGTTGCTTATTGATTTCTTATAAGCTTACTATGATCAGAGGTGTGAAAGTTGAATATATATATATATATATATATATATATTATATTTTGAAAGTGATGCTTGAATAGTCGAATAATGACTAGTTTAAAATCTTTAAATTTTAAGCTCAAGAGCATAGAGGGGCAAATTTGGATAAGAGAAAAGAGAAAGTAATCGAATAGCCGTTGTAATCATTCAGCAACATTCGAGGTAAGTTCTTAAGTGTTTAAGCTTGATTCCTTTTTATATGCCCAAGAGTTAAATTAATAAGGTAAAGGGAATGTAAATTTTATTTAGTTAATGTGCCGAATATGTAATGATTTAAGGCTATAAGCTGATTATGGCTATTATGCTTAAGTTGAATTGGATTTGGAAATTTGATGCACTAAATGAGTGTTACAATAAATAAACTATGCCGTATATGTGCTGGTGGAGATATCACGATTTGTGATTATTAAATACCTAAAGGAAACCATGATGTGTATAAAATTATTATTATTAGTCCTTTGTGATAGCCGAATATGGCTTGGCATTAAAGTGATTAAATGTGAACTTCGATGAGGTAAACCATTAAAAGTGTGGTGCTATAAGACTATGGGCTAATACGATATGTGGATTCGTTCCGTAAAGTAAATTATTCAGGTATGCGATATGTACTTAGGCACGTTAAATCGATTGGAATTGAATCATGAATGTGAATTGATAAGCATAGGTAAAAATGCCTATGACATATATGTGAGAAAGGGTAAAACCATCGTAAATTATCGATAAGGATGGGCTATGTACGGAACCATCTTATAATTGCTAATTCAAAAGGTTGTGTGCGAATCAGTGAGCAATATGTATATATTAAATGAATCGTGACCTTTTGGTTCTACTTGAACTAAGTTGCGCGATAAATAATTTATGCATGTGACCTATAGTCGAATGGTCACTATGGTTTAAGTTTGAATGGTGAAATGGAAATGTGATATGTTGAATGAGATGTGTTAATATATAATTAAATATGCATGATATTTGATGTGTATCCGGGCTTAAAGACCTACAGGCTTCATGCCGGTGATTTGTATTCGGGCCTTCATGCCTAGCAGGCGTAATGCCGGTGAAATGATATGTTATGTGAATTCGGTGTTCCTTGTAAGATAAGGGTTTAGCCGAATGTTAAAGATGAAATTATAGTGTATTGTATCATGCTTATATGGCCTAATGGCAAGTATAACATGTTGGAATATGCAATGTGCTTTTATAATCGAATGATAAGTTTGAAATGAATGTGAGTGAAATGTTATGCATAAGCTATCAAATGTTAAGTGTGAAAATGAGATGAAAGAAAAGTGTTTGAGATGTATAATTATATATACGTTTGAATGATATTAGTACTCAATTGATATGAATATGTTATACGGAACTTGTTGATTTGATTATACGGGCCTTTGAGCTTAGCAGACTATAATGCCGGTAAGATACTATTCGGGCTTTCGAGCCTAGCAGGCGAAATGCTGGTGATTTGAGAAAAGCCTATGACTAAGGTACCTCGTGCTAGATTGTCAAATGAATACATTTAATACGTAAAGTGGGCAGTGCACGCAGATGTACTCATATGTGAGTTTGATTTGAAGTGAATCATAAGGGAGTAATATGATACGTCACGTGAATAAATGTTAAAACTATACCTATGATCATGGTACACCGGTCGTGGTGTGAAAGTATGTGAGGTATTTGATAAAAATATGTTATATGAATTGATTAAGTGTGATAAGAATGCTGAACGTGCATTATGTGCTTGTGTATATTCGGCCAGATGGCAATATCCCTAGAATTTGGCCTCTTAAGAAATTAAATAATCGAAGTATAATTGCGTTTATTTGTTTGCATTGCTTAAGACTTACTAAGCTTATGAAAGCTTACTCGTTGTTACATTTCTCGATTTATAGATTGTTGACTTGATTACTGCTCGGGTTGGAGTTCACGGAGATATTATCACACCGTCGAGCTCACGTTATCGGTGTAAGTAAATCCTAGTATTTCGAGTTTATGGCATGTATAGGGTTTTAATGTTTTGGACCTCGTAAGCTCATATACGGGATAGATTGCATGTGAAAAGAAAAGTTTTAAATTGATTGAAATTTTTCAGCACGGTTTTTGTGTGATTCACTGAGTTTAAGTCGGGTAACACCTCGAACCCTGTTCCGATGAGGGATACGGGCGAGGGGTGTTACAATATGTGCAAATGAATTGGAAATATGAGAAATGTATATGAACTATGTGATTTGTGATAGTATTTGGCTGTGGAACATATGTATTTTATGTTGTTTATATGCTTTAAATGATAAGTTTATTTGCATATGGCTTACTAAGCTTTTGAAAGCTTACTTTGTCTGTTTCTCAACTGGTTTTTTAGATATCGTAGCTACCGGCAGCTCGGGGATCGTCAAGGATCATCACCATACTATCCAACTCTATTTTGGTACATTTTGAAAGTGTAAATATGGGAGTATGGCATGTATAGGCTAGAAGTAGTTGAATATGTGTTGTGAAGTGTATATATCAAGCCATATGATTTGGCTTGGTTTTGGTTGTGTATCTAAATGAGTTTTTCGTATGAATTATTTGATGCAATATTATCTATGTGATGTGTTTTGGATGGCCAAGAGAGTTGGTCAATTTGGTAAGTTTTTGGAATTGCCTAGTATGGAATTTGGTAAGGTTTTGGCATGAGATTGGATTATATGATTAGAGATTATGAAATCATATATTTTGGTATGATTTTGCCTTATGGAATGAAATGTTTTGGTATGTGTTACAACTAAGAATTTTTTGTCAATGATGTGGCATGAATGATGAATGTTTTGGTAGTAAAATTGATTGAAATTATAGTGCAAATGTGCTTGGTTTGATGCTTGTAGGTTTGACCCAAATTGGGTGGCAAATTGGCTTTTAAAATGGCCTATTTTGTCCACATGGGAGAGAGACGGGCGTATGTCTCAGCCGTGTGTGGCACACAGTCATGTTGCATGGCCGTGTGTCCCCTGAGGTACCCTACAATTTTAAGTCAGTCTTGAGTACGACCAAGGCACATGGGCGTGTGGCTAGCCGTGTGACCCAAGTCAGTTTAGACCACGGCCAAGACACACGGGCATGTCTTGTGGCCGTGTGATTAAGTCAGTATGAATGCCCTAATTTGACATGGTCTAGACACACGGGCGTGTCTAATGCTGTGTGAAGTACACGGCTTGTTCACACGGGTGTAAGACCTTTGTAACTTTGAAAAATGTTTAAGTTATTGAAAAATTTCTTATGATCTCGGTTTAGTCCGACCCCTTTCTAATGCATGTTTAAGGTCTTGATGACCTATATAAGGGACTCTATGGTAATATTTTATTATGATTGTGGATGGTGTTTATGAATTATTTGTAAAATGTTTCGATTTGTTTGGTAACGCCTTTAACCCTAGTCCGGCAACGGATACGGGTTAGGGGTGTTACACTTGTAATGTTGCCTTGTACTATGTTAAGATTTGGTTGTGCATAGCCTTTAAGTCTTCTCTTTTCTAGAGCTATGGGTGACTCTATTGGTAACTGGTGCTGTGGTGGTGGTGGGTCTTGTATTTGTGGTTCATTGAGCAACAAATTATCACATGGTAAATCAACTACAACAGGTGGGATATTTTGCATCTACTATTGTTTTTGCTGTCTATGATTGCGGCATATAATTCTTTTTGGATCAAGGGCTGGCTCTATAGTTGTGCTCTTACTCCGGGTCATACAATAAAATCCACAAAGAATAAGAAATAATAAGAAAATTAAATAAATTAATAAAATTTAAATATCATATCTATAATTCGAGAAATTTTCTAATTATCTTATTTAGCGTAAAAAATAATATTAATCTAATGGTGAAGCCTCCCCAGCAACCGTGCCAACAACTTGACCTCCTCCCGTTGTACTATCATCAAGAATGAGAATACTCCAAATAAAGATAGGGATTAATGCGGTGTCCACAAGTATACGAGTCAAGTTATAATACAGTTTGTACAACAAAGTACAAGAAAGTACTCCAAGGACCGTATCCAAAGGAAGCTTGATTGAACTAATAGTAACTCGTACATTAACAAGTTTAATTAGTACTTTAACCAAATTATATTACGAAAATTCATCAACTGGTTGTAAAAAGGAAGTTTAAAGAAAGAATATAAAATCTAAACAAAAGCAAATTGTAAATATTATTAGATCTAAAGACAGAAGACTAACTCATTTTAGTGTTCATAGTTAACTCCTATTTTTAGTTCTATCCAATCAGATACTTATAAACCTAACAGGGCCTTTCAGCCTTCCACTAACCTAATGAGTCAGCAAACACTACTTATCTCTCGTTGTCACAAGTTAAACTGGGTCAGGGTAAGATTTTCACGATAGACTATACTAATTTTGGGTTCATATCTACCTACATTGTAACATCTTAACCTGTAACACCCCGAATTTGGGCCTAGAAGTATTGGGCCTTGAGTGGGGGTCCATAAGGAGGTTGTATATAGGTATTTAATTGTGCAATGAAATGAAACAATTAAATGTTTGCTTTAGTGGTTAATGGCTTTGAGAAGTGTTGGAGAAATCTTGGGTTCAAACTTGGGCTTCAGCAAAAATTCTGGTATTAAGTGAAAAAAACTTGGACACTTGGATGAGGGCCTTTTAAATTATTGTGTTAAATAAATGACATAAGGAGCAATGTGGTCTAGTGGAAGTGGCGTAATAAAGGTTGTATGGGAGCCTGGGTTCAAGCCTTGGCTCTTGCAATTTATTTTGTTTATTTTTTAAGGGAACCTAGACTTTGGCCTTTAGACCTTATAATTAATTGGGGATAAAATATAACACAAAAAGAGCCTGTGGTGAAGTGGCAAGGTGGCGTCATAGAGTTGGCAAGGAGGTCCAGGGTTTGAAACTCATGGCAATCAAAGAGCATTTATTTTGCTAACAGGGGGAGGCAAGAGTTGGTGTTGAATTTAAACTCTGATGTTGGAAGGATTGTAATGCCCCCCAGCCCGAGACTGTCACCGGAGTCGAGCTTGAGGTGTTACCGAACATAAGTTATCAAATTAAGAACTTCAAATAATTTATTTCTACATTCACAGCTTTCCAGCTACCTGCGTCACAGTTACAAGAAAAATCATATCTTGAGTTACGAAACTCAAAATTGAGATCCGTAAATTTCCCTAAATCTAGACTCATATATATATTTACTAATTTTTTTCTAGAATTTTTAGTTTGGCCAATTAGTACAGTTTATTAGTTAAATTTACCCCTGTTTCTGGACTTGACTGGACTGACCTCTGTTTACTATGAACCATATTTCTCTCTGTGAAAAATTTATATGACTATGCCGTTAGTTTATCCTGAAACTAGACTCAATAAGGATTCCAAGAATATAAAATACAACACCTAATTATTTTTGTACAATTTATGGTGAATTCCTAAAGTTGGAACAGGGGATCCAGAAATCACTCTGGCTCTTTTTCACAAAAATTCAAATATCTTCTAACATATAATTCCTTTATCTGTTTCGTTTATTTTATGTGAAAATAGACATATTGGGCTTCAACTCCATAATAAATCCATCACCAAATTCGATTTCTATGATTTTTAGTAAATTTTCAAACTCACATTAGTGTTCTTTGCAATGTTACATTTATGGCAAATTTCATCTTTTCATGAGTTTTATGGACTAGATAACCTATTAACTTTCCATGACATCAAACATGGTCTAAATTAGTCATTTCCATGACCTATCATTATCAAGCATTTTCTCAACCAAATCACTGCCATATCACAAAATTATTTACACGAAATAGGTATATTGCTATACATGCCATACTTAAGTTTTACAAGCCATTTACCAAAAATGTCCTTCGGATAGTGTGATCGAACCTTCGACCTGTCCCGATTCCCGAGCCGGCTTGTTCAAAACTACGATGAATAAAAAGGAGGGAGTAAGCATAAATGCTTAGTAAGTTCATATGCAAATAACAAGTAACATAACAATACAATTATACCAAACAACCTTAGCATAGTATCACCAAAACATATATCACATTTCTAAACATCATTCATCATCTTACCACCTTATCGTTGTTGTATCTATTTTCAAACCGAGGGTTAAGTACATACCTGTCCAAAGTGTCCATTTCACAACAATTACCAAAACGTCAATTGCATCTTAAGTGTTCTTCCATTTCACTAGAAATTTTACCCGTTGAACACATCGGAATATAACTCGGATACATGGATAATTTGCACATAAGTGCCACACATGAAATCAAGAAATCATGTAACCCGCCCCTAAGTGAACTCGGACTCAACTCAACGAGCTCGGGCGTTCGCATCCATAAGTGAACTCAGACTCAACTCAACGAGTTTGGATGCCTAGTTACATCTCACGAACTCGGACTCAACTCAACGAGTTCGAACATTCGCATCCGTAAGTGAACTCGGACTCAACTCAACGAGTTCGGATGCCTAGTTACATCTCACGAACTCGGACTCAACTCAACGAGTTCGAACATTCGCATCCGTAAGTGAACTCGGACTCAACTCAACGAGTTTGGATGCTCAACCATCCTAGTGACATGTCACTTGTATCCTAATCTATTCCTAAGGTTCAAACTGGATTTTCATCGAACACATATCCTTGCCATCTTTCGTAAAATACCGAAACCAATACTCGGTAGCACTTTATATTTAACAAATAATACACATAATTTGCATTTTATTCGAAAATAACCACAAAGCATATATTTCATGATAAAAATCAGCATACCATATAATTAACATCAATAACTTATAAATAACAATTATGCTACATTATTCACACATGAACTTACCTTGGTACCAAAATATAATGATTTTGCAATTTAGTTCACAATCTTTTCTTTTCCTCGATTGGGGTCGAGTCCACGTCTTTCTTGATCTAAAATAACACATTTAGCTTATTTAATACTCACATTATCAAATTAGTCTTTAATTCAAATTTTATCAAAATTACAGTTTTACCCCTAAACTTTTGCATATTTACACTTTTGCCCCAAATCTCGGGAATTAAACTTAATTCCTTATTCTTATGTTTTATAACATGCTGATCACTTTTCCCTTCTATGGCAACATCAAATACTCACTCTAACATGTACTTATGACTATTAGGTATTTTTGCCGATTAAGCTCTTTTACTCGTTTTCACTCAAAACCAAGTAGCACAAGTTGTCTAACATAATTTAAAACCTCATATTCTATCATAAAACATCAAAATTCATAAATTTCACCTATGGGTATTTTTCCAAATATGAACTCTAACTCAAAATATTACTATCATAAGCTATACCGAAGTTACCGGATTTCAAAAACGTAAAATCATTAAAAGCGGGCTTGGAATCACTTACTATGAAGCTTGAAAGTTGAAGAAACCCTAGCTATGGAGAGAGGGAGCATTCGGCAGCAACTAAGGAAGATGATAACCAATTTTGTGTTATTTTTCCCTTTTTATTTCATTTAATATCCAAATGACCAAAATGCCCCTCCTTACTAAACTTTCAAAAAAAATTCCTTCCATGTCCTAATTTTGTCCATGAACTTAAAATTGGTCAAAGTACCATTTAAGACCTCCTAATTAATATTTCAAAGCAATTTCATACTAAAAACTTCTAGAATGCAAGTTTTGCAACTTATTCGATTTAGTCCCTAACTTTAAATTAAACTCGTTATGCCAAAAATTTCTTCACGAATTTTTCACACAATTATGCAATCATATCATAAACCTCAAAATAATTATAAAATAATTATTTCTATCTCGGATTTGTGATCACGAAACCACTATTCCGATTAGGCCCTAATTCGGGATATTACAACTCTCCCCCCTTTAAAGATTTTTGTCCTCGAAAATCTTACCGGTAAATAGATGTGGGTATTGATTCCTCATTGTTTCTTCGGGTTCCCATGTAGCTTCTTCTACTCCATGCTTTTGCCACAACACTTTCACAAGTGCAATACTTTTGTTCCTTAGTTGTTTGACCTCTCGAGCTAATATCTTAATCGGTTCTTCTTCATAGGTCATGTCTAGTTGTAGTTCAATTTCTGTCAGTGAAACCACATGTGAAAGATCCGAACGATACCAACGTAACATAGACACATGGAATACATTATGAATCTTCTTCAATTGAGATGGCAATGCTAACCGATAGAATAGCAGTCCAACTCTTTCAATTACATCATACGGCCCGATAAAACAAGGACTTAATTTGCCCTTCCGTCCAAATCTGAGAACTTTCTTCCATAGAGACACTTTTAAAAATACTTTATCACCAACTTGAAATTCAATGTCTTTTCGTTTTAAATCTGCATAAGATTTACGTCTATCCAAGCGACTTTCAAACAATCTCAATTACCTTCACTTTTTCTTCGGTTTCTTTTATTAGATCAACTCTATAGATCAAATTTTCCTTGAGTTCAGTCCAATACAAAGGCGTTCGACACTTACGACCATACAATGCTTAATAAAGTGCCATCTTCAAACTCGTCTGATAACTATTATTGTAAGCAAATTCTACCAACGGTAAATATCTTTCCCAACTTCCTTGAAATTCCAATACACAACATCTAAGCATGGAAAGCAGTACTGAAATTTAACTTTGTACCTAACGCGTCTTGCAACTTTTGCCAAAACCGCGAGGTAAACCTCGGATCTCTATCCGAAATGATCGACAATGGTATTCCGTGTAGTCTAACAATTTCTCTAACATACAGTTCAACCAACTTGTTAAGAGAATAATCCATACGTATCAGGATAAAATAAGCTGACTTAGTTAATCTGTCAACTATTACCCAGATTGCATCTTTCCTTCCTGGAGTCAATGGCAACCCTGAAACAAAATCCATAGTAATCCGATCCCATTTCCATTCAGAAACCATAATAGGCTGAAGTAATCCCGAAGGCACTTGGTGTTCAGCTTTCACCTGTTGACAAATTAAGCATTTTGATACAAACTCGGAAATATCTCTTTTCATTCCAATCCACCAGTACATTTTCTTCAAGTCATTATACATTTTCGTACTGTCCGGATGAACCGCCAAACAACCATTATGTGCTTCATGCAAAATCTTTTGAAGCAATTCATCATTTTTCAGTACACAAATTCGATTTTTAAACATCAAGCAACCATCAGAACCAATTCTGAAATCTGATCTCGTATCAGCCTCACACTGCTTTCTCTTGGCTTGCAAATCTTGATCATTTTTCTGAGCTTCAGAAATCTCTTGTAAAAACATCGGTATTGCTCTTAACTCTGCTAGAATCGAACCATCATCTGACATTTTCAACTGAGTGTTCATAACTCTAAAAAAAAACAACTTTCTGCTTAAAGCATCGGTAACCACATTCGCTTTTCCCGAATGATAATCAATAACAAGCTCATAATCTTTCAATAACTCTAACCATCTTTGCTGTCTCAAAATTCAAGTCTTTTTGTGACATCAAGTACTTAAGACTTTTGTGGTCGGTGTATACCCGACACTTTTCACCATACAAATAATGTCACCAAATCTTCAAAGCAAACGCCACTGCAGCCAATTCTAAATCGTGAGTAGGATAATTCCTCTCATGAGGTTTTAACTGCCTCGAAGCATAAGCCACTACTTTTCCTTCTTGCATGAGTACACACCCTAAACCATTTAGAGAAGCATCACTATACACCACAAATTCTTTACCTGATTCAGTTTGTACTAACACTTGGTGCCTCTGTTAATAACTTTTTCAATTCTTCAAAACTCGTTGACATTCTTCCGTCCATTCAAATTTAACATTCTTTCAAGTAGTCTAGTCATAGGAGAAGCAATTATAGAAAATCCATTTACAAACCGCCGATAATACCCAGCTAGCCCCAAGAAACTTCTAACCGGTTACATTTTTGGTGGTTTCCAATCAACAATGGCTGAAAATTTACTAGGATCAACCCGTATACCATCACAAACAATATGACCCAAAAATCCAACTTCCCGGAGCCAAAATTCACTTTTACTAAATTTAGCATACAGCTGCTTATTTCTCAAAGTTTGCAAAACTATCCTTAAATGCTCAGCATGCTCTGTCTCATTTTTTGAATAAATTAAAATATCATCTATAAACACCACAACAAATTTGTCCAAGTATGGCTGAAATATACGATTCATTAAATCCATAAACACAGCAGGAGCATTTGTCAACCCGAATGGCATAACTAAAAATTCATAATGACTGTACCTTGTTCTAAAAGCAGTTTTAGGCACATCCGACTCTTTTACTCGCAATTGGTAATACCGGATCTCAAATCAATCTTTGAAAACCATGTCGCTCCTTTTAGCTGATCAAACAAATCATCAATTCTTGGCAACGGATACTTGTTTTTGATTGTCACCTTGTTTAACTGCTGATAATCAACACACAACCTCATAGAACCATTCTTCTTTTTCACAAATAACACGGGAGCACCCTAAGGTGAAAAACTCGGTCTCACAAAGCCTTTATCAGTCAACTCTTGCAACTGCGACTTTAATTCTTTTAACTCTGTTGGTTCCATTCTATATGGAGCAATCGAGATCAGAGTTGTTCCCGGTATCAAATCAATACCAAATTCTACTTCCTTGACTGGAGGCAAACCCGACAATTCTTCTGGAAATACATCCGCAAATTCACACACAACCGGCACTAATTCAACTTTCTTTTCAACTTCTTTTGTATTAATTACATACGCCAAATAAGCTTTATAACCCTTTCTCAAATATCTTTGAGCCGACATTGAAGAAATCACACTAGACAATGCCTCTGATT
Source organism: Gossypium arboreum (assembly GCF_025698485.1). Lineage (NCBI taxonomy): Eukaryota > Viridiplantae > Streptophyta > Magnoliopsida > Malvales > Malvaceae > Gossypium > Gossypium arboreum. The sequence goes on along the minus strand of NC_069078.1, from coordinate 14,050,285 downwards.
TATCTGATTCAACTCGTAGAGTTTCACCATTTTCACACTTTAATTCTATAACCTTTTCTTTGTAATTTATTATAGCATCATGCAACGTCAACCAATCCATACCCAAAATAACATCAAACTCATCAAACGGCAACATCAAGTCAGCCGGAAAGTAATGACCCCTAATCATTAAAGGACATTTCTTGCATACTTTATCAACTATCACCCATTTGCCTAACGGATTCGACACTCTAATCATAAATTCTGTGTTCTCAACAGGTATATTCATGCTAGACACCAGTTTCATGCATACATATGAATGAGTAGAACCGGGATCAATCAAAGCAATAACATTAACATCATAAAGAGAAAATATACCGGTAATCACATCGGGTGAGGAAGCATCTTCACGCGCTTTAATAGCATAAGTTCTAGCTGAAGCCCTTCCTTCAGGTCTAACTGCTGCATCTCTGGCAACATTCTTATTGCTTGCTTCACTCCCAGCTTTTCTTGGATACCTTCCCCTCGAATCCGCACCACTTGCTTTTGTATACTGAAATTTTTCTTTCTCAGTTCTCTCTGGGCAGTCTCTAAGAAAATGATCCGGAGAACCACATCGAAAACATTCATTTGCTCGCAAGGACCAAAATGATTTTACCTTTTGGCTTTTCGGGTTTAACAAATCTCGAGTTCCCTACACTGGCTGCCGAAGTAGTCTGGGACTTTGGACCCACATTTTGCTTCTTAAAATTCCCATACGACTGCCTAGCTGAAACTTGGGGACGAGGATTCATATTTCTGAGGATTCATATTTCTTGACTTTCCGGGTTACTATGAGGGTGCATTACTCATTGGTCTTTTCTTCCAATTTCGTGTCTCAGATTCTACCTTTTTCTTTTCCTTAAGTAGTTCTTCAGCTTTGCAAGCTTGATTAACAAGTACCACCATTTCTTTTAGTTCAAGGATCCCAACAAATACCTTGATGTCTTCGTTGAGCCCGTCTTTAAATCGTCAGCACATCTTGGCCTCTGTAGGAACATATTCTCTGGCATACTTACTCAATCGAACAAACTCTCTTTCATATTCTGTGACTGTCATATTACCTTGCTTCAGCTCAAGAAACTCTTTACGTTTCTGATCAATAAATATTTCACTAATATATTTCTTCCGAAACTCTTCTTGAAAGAATTCCCAAGTTACCCTCTCTTTCGGCACCACCAAAATCAAAGTCTTCCACCAATTATAGGCTGAAGCCCTCAACAAAGATATAGCACATTTCAAACATTCTTCAGGTGTACAAGATAATTCATCAAATACCCGGATAGAATTTTCAAGCCAGAACTCTGCTTTCTCGGCATCATCATCAATATTTGCCCTAAATTCTTTGGCCCCTTGTTTACGAATTCTGTCAACTGGAGTTCTATGAAATTTTATCATATCCACACCATGACCAACAGTAGGAGGTGGATTTTCATCGTATTTGCCCTTCACTAGAGTGGCGCATTACTCTCTACTTCATCGCCCATGACTAGATCGGGATCCATTTACTATATGAAAAATCATTTAAAAGGTCAAGTCGTCACACTATCACAATTTATACATATGGCATGTATAGCAAAATCCGTACATACAACACGTAGTCCGAGAACTGACTAAACCTGGCTCTGATACCACTAAATATAATGCCCCCACGCCCGAGACCGTCACCGGAGTTGAGCTTGAGGTGTTACCGAACATAAGTTATCAAATTAAGAACTTCAAATCATTTATTTCTACATTCACAGCTTTTTAGCTACCTGCGTCACAGTTACAAGAAACATCCTATCTTGAGTTACAAAACTCTAAATCAAGATTCGTAAATTTTCCCTAAATCTAGACTCACATATTTATTTATTAATTTTTTTATATAATTTTTTGTTTGGCAAATTAGTACAATTTATTAGTTAAAGTTACCCCTATTTCAGGACTTGACTGGACTGACCTCTGTTTACTATGAACCATATTTATCTTTGTGAAAAATTTATATGACTATGCCATTAGTTTATCCTTAAACTAGACTCAATAAGGATTCCAAGAATATAAAATACAACACCTAATTATTTTTTTACAATTTATGGTGAATTCCTAAATTTGGAACAGGGGATCCAGAAATCACTCTGGCCTTGTTTCACAAAAATTCAAATATCTTCTTACATATAATTCCTTTATCTGTTTCGTTTGTTTTATATGAACATAGACATATTGGGCTTAAATTCCATACTAAATCCATCACCAAATTCAATTTATATGATTTTTAGTAAATTTTCAAACTCACATCAGTGTTGCTGCAATGTTCTGTTTATGGCAAATTTCATCTTTTCATGAGTTTTTATGGACTAGATAACCTATTAACTTTCCATGACATCAAACATGGTATAAATTAGTCATTTCCATGACCTATCATTATCAAGCATTTTCTCAACCAAATAACCGCCATATCACAAAATTATTTACACAAAATAGGTATATTGCTATACATGCCATACTTAAGTTTTACAAGCCATTTACCAAAAAATGTCCTTCGGATAGTGTGATCGAACCTTCGACCTGTCCCGATTCTCGAGCCTGCTTGTTCAAAAATACAGTGAATAAAAAGGAGGGAGTAAGCATAAATGCTTAGTAAGTTCATATGCAAATAACAAGTAACATAACAATACAATTATACCAACAACCTTAGCATAGTATCACCAAAACATATATCACATTTCTAAACATCATTCATCATCTTACCACCTTATCGTTGTTGTATCTATTTTCAACCCGAGGGTTAAGTACATACCTATCCAAAGTGTCCATTTCACAGCAACGACCAAAACGTCAATTGCATCTTAAGTGTTCTTCCATTTCACTAGAAATTTTACCCGTTGAACACATCAGAATATAACTCGGATACATGGATAATTTGCACATAAGTGCCACACATGAAATCAAGAAATCATGTAACCCGCCCCTAAGTGAACTCGGACTCAACTCAATGAGCTCGGGCGTTCGCATCTATAAGTGAACTCAGACTCAACTAAATGAGTTCGGATGCCTAGTTACATCTCACGAACTTAGACTCAACTCAACGAGTTCGAACATTCGCATCCGTAAGTGAACTTGGACTCAACTTAACGAGTTCGGATGCCTAGTTACATCTCACGAACTCAGACTCAACTCAACGAGTTTGAACATTCGCATCCGTAAGTGAACTCGGACTCAACTCAACGAGTTCGGATGCTCAACCATCCTAGAGACATGTCACTTGTATCCTAATCTATTCCTAAGGTTCAAACGGGATTTTCATCGAACACATATCCTTGCCATTTTTCGTAAAATACGAAACCAATACTTCAGTAACTTGTGTATTTAACAAATAATACACATAATTTGCATTTTATTGAAAATAACCACAAAGCATATATTTCATGATAAAAATCAGCATACCATATAATTAACATCAATAACTTATAAATAACAATTATGCTACATTATTCACACATGAACTTACCTTGGTACCAAAATATAATGATTTTGCAATTTAGTTCACAATCTTTTCTTTTCCTCGATTGGGAATTGATTCACGTCTTTCTTGATCTAAAATAACACATTTAGCTTATTTAATACTCACATTATCAAATGAGTCTTTAATTCAAATTTTATCAAAATTACAATTTTACCCTAAACTTTTGCATATTTACACTTTTGCCCCAAATCTAGAATTAAACTTAATTCCTTATTCTTATGTTTTATAACATGTTGATCACTTTTCCTTCTATGGCAACATCAAATACTCACTCTAACATGTACTTATGACTATTAGGTATTTTTGCCGATTAAGCTCTTTTACTCGTTTTCACTCAAAACCAAGTAGCACAAGTTGTCTAACATAATTTAAAACCTCATATTCTATCATAAAACATCAAAATTCACAAATTTCACCCATGGGTATTTTTCCAAATATGAACTCTAACTCAAAATATTACTATCATAAGCTATAACGAGTTACCGGGATTTCAAAAACATAAAAATCATTAAAAACGGGGCTTGGAATCACTTACTATGAAGCTTGAAAGTTGAAGAAACCCTAGCTATGGAGAGAGGGAGCATTCCGCAGCAACTAAGGAAGATGATAACCAATTTTGTGTTATTTTTCCCTTTTTATTTCATTTAATATCCAAATGACCAAAATGCCCCTCCTTACTAAACTTTCAAAAAAAATTCCTTCCATGTCCTAATTTTGTCCATGAACTTAAAATTGGTCAAAGTACCATTTAAGACCTTCTAATTAATATTTCAAAGCAATTTCATACTAAAAACTTCTAGAATGCAAATTTTGCAACTTATTCGATTTAGTCCCTAACTTTAAATTAAACTCGTTATGCCAAAAATTTCTTCATGAATTTTTCACACAATTATGCAATCATATCATAAACCTCAAAATAATTATAAAATAATTATTTCTATCTCAGATTGGTGGTCACGAAACCACTATTCCGATTAGGCCCTAATTTGGGATATTACAAGGATCCCACATCGGGAAGCTAACATAAGAGTGGATGCGAAGTTGGCTTTAAATAGAGAGAACCATGAGGAGAGTAAAGGTACCTTTCTTGGCTGATTCCTTTCGCTGTATGGCGTGCTCGTTTGGGTTGGGCGTCGGCTAAGAGTGCTCAGGCGTGGATTAACTCCATCTCCTATCGGTGTGTATTTCTCACTACTCTAGGCAGTAGGATGGCTACTTGAGCATGATGGGCGAAAGGGGCCATGTGGGCCCCATGGGCCTACAAGCCCAATTGGATAAGTTGTTTGATTGTGTAGTAAATATTGGACTAGGCTAGGTGAATCTCATATTTGTGGCTAGATTTGGGCTAAAAGGGCCACACGAGCGTGATAGGTGGTGGTTATCGTAGGTGATTGATTTTGGAAACGTTTCAACTTCAGCCCATAACAGGTGTGTAATAACCCTCGCAGTAGCTTAGATTAATATTCGCCGAAAATCTAAAATGCTAAAATTTCGGCATTTCTGGAACTTGTGATTTTGCCTTTGCTTAAAGATGCGATAGATACGATATGATCAGTGTTTGGATCGATGGAGCAGGTAAGAGCGCAATTTTGTGCACGATGGTAAGTTGGGCCTCAATGGGCTAGAATCGGGCCCAATGGGCTTTCGGGCCCATTTGGGTAAAACTGATAGAAAATGGAATTTGGAAAAGTTGTATGTTAACACGGTTAGTACTGTTGTAAAATTTGGATTAAGCAGGCTTAGTGGGCTAAATCAAGATTCGTAGGGCCCATTAGGGTTTTGGGCCCAAAAGCCTAATTTGATAAAGTGGGTTAAAGATCATTGTTTAAACACTCGAAAATATTGATAATTGTTAATGAATATGGAAAACCCTGATATTTGGTAAAATTATGAAATTACCCTTATAATATGAAAAATGACTGTTTTGCCTTTGTGGGCAAGTGACTGACTTGGACTGTGTGGTTGATGGATTTGATTGTGAATACATGTTGGTGATATGAATGACTTGACTGTGATTGTTTGATTCAAATATGGGCATGACATTCTGAATACATGACATGTTGCATGGGGTGGGTTTTATAAATGGAGGAAGCGCTAAAGGGCTATGCCCTGCCATCTAAAAGGGCTTTGCCCTAGTTTATCAAAAAGGGCTTTGCCCAGTTATTAAAAGAGGCTAGGCCTCGGTTATATGATAAAGCACTATCTTTGCCGGTGGAGAGTTTGGTTGGGTAGGTTGAGTTATTCCTACATGGTGTGTTGGTTGTGCAATGGTGGAGAGTAGCGGATGGTGGGTTGAGTAGTCTCCCAAATGGGCTTGCATACATTCATTGATATTACATGTGATATTGAAATGGGCCTATGGGCCATACCACTTCTGATAAAGGCTTGCCGGTGATATGATTTATGAAAAGGCTTCGCCCGTGATATGATTTATGAAAAGGCTTGACCCAAGATATGTCGAGATCGAATTAGGGCTTAGGCCCATATTACTCTTGTTGAAGGGCTAAGGCCCGGTATCTTATTCTTGAATAGGGCTTTGGCCTAGATTGTACTGACACTGTGTTATTCACTGTTTGATTATTGTTGGGGATTACACACTGAGTTTTCGTAAACTCACCCGTTTCTAACTGTGCAGGTAATCCCTAAGCTTAGATGGTTTGGAGCTGCGAAGGACTCGGAGATGGCCACACTACTGTTTCTGTTTCTTTTAATTGCAATAAGTAACCGGTTTTTTTTTATAAGTTTTATCTTAATTAATATTATTATTTGGTTTCGGGTTGTAATAAGGCCATTTTAATTATTTTTCTGGGATTATTTTATTTTACACCTTATATTTTACTGATAACAATCCAAAATGGGTTAGACTTAGGGCACGTTTCCAAAATGATAATTGTTTTCAAAATAATGCAACGATACAATTAATCGGTTTATCAAAAATATCTACTTAAATGAATTCCAACTCGTTTTTCTCAAAACCTAACCTCGCACCAAAGTGTGGCAATGGTTGTGGGCATGTCTAGATTGGATCCAATCAAGAGCTTGGTACTTAGCGACCTTCATGGCTCACCTCCTCATTTGGATACCTACGGTGCATGACTTCCATTCACTTTATTAACTTAGCAAAGACTATCTTTTAAAACACTAAGAAGGACGTTGAAAGAGGCATGGGTTTTCTTAAAAACTTCAATGTGACACGTCGGATCCAGCCATAATGTCTGGGTTGGGTTTGAGGTGTTACATAACCCGTCTTCGTCAACGGATTAGGGTTACGAAGCATTACCATACAAAATAGAATGTTCAGCATCAAAACAGAAATAATTATACAATTCAAGCACTATCATTGAATAACTCAATTTAATTTAAGAAAAAATACACTTACGTGCCTTAAATCAAGCTTATGAGGTCCTAAAAATAGTTTAGGAACATTCTAGGACCAAATCGAAACAAATCAAAAATGTTTAGGAAAAAGTTAAAAATTAGGGAAATAGGGGTTACACGACCGTATGACATAGCCTAGGCCATGTGGGCATTCAAATTATGGGACACATGGCCATGTCCTAACTCATGTGTCTGCCCGTGTAACTCACTAACTTGGGTCATACAACCGTGTGGAACCTACACCTAAAATTAAAATGACACAGGGGTGACCGTGACCTTGTGACAACCAGTGTCCCAGGCTATGTGCAACACAAAATTGCCTTTGAATCAAGCCATTTCAAACCCTATTATTGCACACCGAAACATACCATTTCTACAAGCATTCATATGATCAAAACACATTCCAATCACACTCAAAACATACGGAAATCATCATCCAAAAAGTTTTAACCAATGTAACAACAATAGGTATCATATAATGAAAAAAATAAACCTTATTTTCAGATCGAATTTGTGGTCCTGAAACCACTGTTCCAATTTTACTGAAAAATGGGTTGTTACAACTTTCCCCCCTTTAGGGATTTTTGTTCTCGAAAATCTTACCAGTGAAAAGATTTGAGTATTGCTTCCTCATAGTGTCCTCTGGCTCCCAGGTAGCCTATTCTATACTGTGTCATTGCCAAAGAACTTTTATTAAAGCTACCTATTTATTTCTTAACTCTTTTGTCTCTCGAGATAAGATTTTGATCGGTTCTTCACTATATGTCATATTAGGTTGAATCACTACCTCTGTCAGAGAGATAACATGTGAAGGAACGGATCGATACCGCCCTAGCATAGAAAAATGAAAAACATTAAGAATATGATCAAGCTCTGGTGGTAAAGCTAACCGATATGCAACTGGTCCAATTCTTTTTGTAATCTCATATGTTCCAATGAACTGTAGACTCAATTTTCCTTTACGACCAAATCGGAGAACTTTCTTACAGGGTGACACTTTCAAGAATACTTTGTTACCGACTTAAAATTCTATTTCTTTTCGTTTCAGATCAGCATACAACTTTTGACGATCAGAGGCTGCTTTCAAACTGTCTCGAATTACATTCACTTTTTCTTCTGTCTTTCAGACTAAGTCAATTTTCTCACTGAGTTCTGTCCAATACAATGGAGTTCTACATTTGTGACCATACAAGACTTCATACGGTGCCATCTTAATACTAGACTGATAACTGTTATTATAAGCAAATTCAACCAAAGGCAAATACTTTTCCCAATTACCTTCAAACTCAAGTGTACAACATAAAAACATATCTTCCAAGATCTATATTACTCGTTCAAATTGACCATCTGTTTGGGGATGAAATGCAGTACTAAGGTCTAACTGAGTACCCAAAGCTTATTGCAATTTACTCCAAAATCAAGATGTAAACCGAGGATATCTATATGAAATAATAGAGATAGGCTCTAATAGCCCGTTTTTAGGTCAAATAGGAATAGTGGTTTTGGGACCACAAATCTGAGGTCAAAACATTTAGTTTATTATTTTAATAAGATTTACAGCATGATAGAGTTATTATGTTAAAGTTATATTCTATTGTTAAAAGTGTTTAGTTGCTACAAATTATTAATATAGAAGTCCTTATGGGGTAATTAGTCCATTTATAATGTAAATGGATATTCTTGGACATTATTTAAATGATGTTTATGTTTTATTAGTAAGGTTATTATGGTAATTGACGATTAAAATGAAAATTAAATGAAAAACAAATGTATAATTTGTATCATCTTTACCAAAAAGAGAACACAAAATCGATTCTTTGAAGAAAATAGGGCTAGGATTCAATTAAGCTTCCAATAGCCACAGGTAAGTGATTTTTAACCTGTTTTTGATCATTTTTACATTTTGAGCCCGTTGCAGCTTAATCTAGCTAGCCCGTACCTTCGTTTTTAAAACTGTTATAGATTTTGAATGATGCCATTATTGAATGCTTGAGTTTTTAAATGTTTAATGATAGATTATGAAGGCTTAATGATAGATATACAAGTTTTACAAAGTGATTTTTGACAAAAATCTCAAATAGGGATTAAATTGTGAAATTGTAAAATGTGGTAGTTAAAAGTGTGAAATAATGAAAGAAATGGGCTACTAGAAGTCCCTATGAAATTTGGCTACCATGGGATTATGGTTTAACTATGTAATTTTGCATTTTTATGTATTAAGGACTAAATTGCAAAGTAGTCAAAAGTCTAGGGGTAAAATTATAAATTATCCAAAATGAATGTTTTAGGCTAAATTGAATTGAATAAAAATTTGAATGAGTTAATTTGATATTATATAGATCAAGATAAGCAAATACTGGAGCTAGTTTGGGGAAAACGAAAAGTGGATGAATAGCCGATAGTTTTATTCGAGGATACGAGGTAAGTTCGTATAATTAGAATGAAACTTTTATATACTTGTAATTATTGAAATGAATGTGTATAATGGAAATATTTGAAGTATAAATTCCTTATTGATATAATGTATTTGTTACTGAGCTTTGTTTGAACTGTATAGATTCGTTGGATACGATTGACATGTTGCTAGGACTACCGTTTTGGTCGAGCTCCTGCATTTGTTGTGGACTCACCATAACTCGTATGAGCTTACCGATATATCAGCTCGTAAGAGCTTCCTTTTTTTTAGCTCATTAGAGCTTATCGTTTCAGCTCGTATGAGCTTACTGTTCAGCTTGATAGAGCTTACCGTTTCAGCTCAATAGAGCTTACTGTCCATCAGCACAGGAGGAGCTTGCTGATCATGGCTCGAAAGAGCATATCTGATAATGAATTGACAGATTAATGACGTTGTTCACTTGAGTATCCTTTGAAGTTCTAATAGGTTCAACGGGCATAAATATTGTTTATACGGATAAGTTACAGATTCTAAATGTTACTAATGTTATATATGTTATGTGAATTTGGAGTAATGCAAAGTTTGTATCAACAGATAGTTTCATGTATTTGCTAAATGACTAAGATGTGATGTATACTTGTATTTAGGTTTTATTTAATTGAATTGTTCTCATTTTTAATGTTGCTTTGATTATGTATAAATGGTAAGTTTAATTCTGAATCATACAGGCTTACTAAGCTATAAAGCTTACTCTGTTTCTTTTTCAATGTTTTATAGAGGCTTGTTAGCTCGCTTATTCCGAACAAGTCAGAGTTGCACATCACACTATCCAATTTACGATTGGTACTTTTAAACTTGTGAATTTGTAAATATGGCATGTATAGGCTAGTTTAAAGAATGATAGTTATGTTACTTGATATCATGATTTTGGTATATTTTGTGTATAAGTAATCCACATGATTTGGCTTATTTTAATGTTATGTTTTGGTTGAATTGAAGTGTTCAATTATGGTGTGTTTTGGGCAAGGAATGGTTGAATGAAATTATGTAAGTAAATTCCTAATATGTGTTTGTTTAATGAATGGATTATGCATGTTGTTAGATAGATATTTGGATATGTAATTGGTAGGTTTGATATGGCTTATAATGTGCATTGAAATAAGTATTTTGGCTGTCTATTGAGTTGTGAAAATGTGGTCAATTATGCTTGTAAATGCTTGTGTTTTTAAGGTGGCAAAATGGCTTTGCCAATAGCCTATTTTTGTTTGCATGAGCAGGGACACGGGCGTGTGCCTCAACTGTGTGCGACACACGGTCATGCTACACGGCCATGTGTCCCCTAGGGTACCCTTTTGAATTAAAGTCAGTATACCCTTCAAGTTTGACACGACCTAGACACACGTGCGTATCTACTGGGCATGTGTAGTACATGGGCTGGCACTTGGGCGTCTGGCCGGCCGTGTGACCCAAGTTAGTAGCCTCTCAAATTTTCCCACGACCTGACACATGGGTGTGTCCTCGGCCGTGTGACACAAGTCAGTATGTATGCCCTATTTTCGCATGGTCTAAGACACGACTGTATCTATTAGCCGGTGAGGCACACGGCCAGTTCACACGGGGGTGTGACACCTGAAATGTTGAAATTTTTAATATGTTACGATTTAGTCCCGAATGTATGTTTAAAGCTTTGTATGCTTGATTTAATTACATATAGAATATGAATTAATGATATGGACTAAAATAAGATGTTATTTGATTTATGATTGTTCTGAATTCAATTACAAGTTTGGTAATGCCTCTTAACCTATTTTGGCGATGGTTACGGGTTAGAAGTGTTACATTTGTTGGTATCAGAGCTATGATTTAGTCAATTCTAAGACTAACATAGCATATGTGAGTCTAGCTATACATGCCATATAGAAAATTGTGATAGTGTGATGACTACTGACATTTCCAAATGTGTTTTTATATAGTAATGGATCCTAAACGAGTTGTAACGGATGACGTAGAAAGTAACACGCCAGCTCCCGCTCAAGAGACAACGCCTTCTGAATCTAGACCCATGTCGAGTAGTCACGAGGGTGAGATTAAAGAAGCCTTCTTTTAGATATTAAATTAGTCGTTCACATAGTACATTCGTACGAACCCGGTTGTTCTGCAACCTCCACCCCCACCTGTTCCTCAACCTATCTATGTAGTTCCTCAAGGTATTGATCCTCTGTGAGTAAATAAACCACCTGTCGATAAGATACGAAAACATGGGGCTGAGGAATTCAGAGCTACTATTAATGACTACCCTAAGAGAGCTGAGTTTTGGCTTGAGAACACGATTTAGGTATTCGATGAATTATCTTACACGCTTGAAGAATGCTTAAAGTGTGTAGTATCACTGTTGAGAGACACCGCGTATCAGTGGTGGAATACCTTGATATCCGTAGTTCCACAAGAAAGAGTCAATTGGGATTTCTTTCAAGTTGAATTTAGAAAGAAATACATCAGCCAAAGGTTCATCGATCAGAATAGGAAAGAATTCCTTGAACTAAAATAGGGCGGTATGTCAATCACAGAATATGAGAGACTTAGTAAATATTCTCCTGAATGTGTTTCTTCTAAAGCTATAATGTGTAAAATATTCGAGGATCAATTGAATGAAGAGTGTTAGTTGGAATTCTTGAGCTGAAAGAGTTTATTATTTTATTTTATCGAGTTTGTAAAGCCGAAGAGCTTTGCAAAGAGAAAAGAAAAGTCGATTTTATGGCTGGAGATTCTAGAAAGAGATTTGGGGGCAAATCACATCATTCAGCATCAAAGAAATTTAGAGACTATCATCCTCGTTCTACGGCTTCTATGGGAATTTCGATTAGGGAGAGAGATGTGAGACATTTCAATTCTAAAGACATCCATTGCTAGTGTGAGAAGCGTTAGAAATGCTGGACCTGATTGTAAACATTGCAATAAGAAACATTATGGTGAATGTAGATTAGTGATCGGAGCTTGCTTTAAATATGGATCGCTTGATCATTATCTCTGATTTTGTCTAGAAAAGTTTACAGCTGATAGAGATCAACCAATGAAAGTGAGTAACATGACTTCTAGAGGGAGACCAACTTGAAATACTGGAAATATGAGTGGTAATCGAGGTGTTACAAGAGATTCAACTGTGAGATCTGAGGCACAAGCACCTGCCAAAGCTTATGCTATACATGCACGGGAAGAAGCATCATCACCAGACATTATTACCGAGACTTTTTCTCTTTTTCATACTGATATAGATGCGTTAATAGATCCTGGATCAACCCATTCTTATATCTGTGTGAATTTAGTGTTTAAAAAGGGTTTACATGTTGAGTCTACAGAGTTTGTAATTAAAGTATCAAACCCTTTAGGTAAGTCTATTTTAGTTGATAAAATTTGTAAGAATTGTCCTCTGATGATCCGGGGTTATTATTTTTGAGTTGATTTGATACTTTTACCTTTTGATGAGTTTGATGTGATTCTGGGTATGGACTAGCTGACTATGCATAATACAGTTGTGAATTGTAGACAGAAGACTATCAAATTGAAATGTCAAAATGGTGAGATTCTTCGGATTAAGTCTGATGATTCAAATGAATTACCAGTTGTAATATCATCTATTTTAGCTCAGAAATATTTGAAAAAAGGATATGATCCATATCTAGCATACGTATTGGATATGAAAGTGTTAGAATCAAAGATTGAGTCTATACATGCTGTTTGTGAGCTTTCAGATGTATTTCAAGAAGAATTATCGGGTTTGCCTTCGATTAGAGAAGTTGAATTTGGTATTGAATTAGTGCCCAAAACAACGGCGATACCGATAGCTCCGTATAGAATGGCTCCTAAAGATTTTTAAAAGAGTTGAAAGCTCAATTACAAGAATTGACAGATAGAGGTTTTGTACAACCGAGTTATTCCCCTGGGGTGCAGCGGTATTTTTCGTGAAAAAGAAAGATGACACTATGAGAATGTGTATCGACTAAAGATAGTTGAATAAAGTGACTATAAAGAACAGATACCCTTTACCGCGGATTGACGATTTATTTGATCAGTTGAAATGAGGTACAATATTTTCAAAGATTGATCTGAGATTAGGTTATTATCAGCTATGAGTCAAAGAGTTGGATGTGCCAAAAACTACATTCAGAATGAGGTATGGACATTATGAATTCCTTGTCATGCCTTTCGATTTAACTAATGCTCCTGCCATTTTTATGGACTTGATGAATCGAATATTCAGACCGTATTTAGACAAATTTGTTGTTATATTTATTGATGATATTCTGATCTATTCACGAGATGAATATGAGCATACTGAGCTTGTGAGATTTGTGTTACGAACTTTACATGATAAGCAGTTATTTGCAAAGTTCAGTAAATGTGAATTCTTGCTTAAAGAGGTTGGATTTTTGGGGAATATTGTTTTAGCCAGTGGTATTAGAGTTGATCCGAGCAAGATTTCTACTATTGTTGATTGGAAACCTCTGAGAAATGTATCTGAAGTTCGTAGTTTTCTGGGCTTAGCGGGCTATTACTGAAGATTCGTGAAAGGTTTCTCAATGATTGCGACACCAATGAAACAGCTGCTACAAAAAGATGTAAAGTTTGAATGGTCAAAAAAATGTCAGTAGAGTTTCGAACAATTGAAAGTATTGTTAACTGAAACACCAGTTTTGGTTCAACTAGAATCGGGAAAAGAATATGTGATTTAGAGTAATGTATCATTGAATGGTCTAGGATGTGTTCTAATGCAAGAAGGAAAATTTATAGCTTATGCTTCTCGACAGTTGAAACCGCACGAAAAGAACTATCCGACGCATGATTTAGAGCTGGCAGCAATTGTATTCGTATTGAAGATTTGGTGTCACTACTTATACGGTGAGAAATGCCATATTTTTAAGGATCACAAAAGCTTGAAATATCTGATGTCACAGAAGGATTTGAATTTGCGACAATGAAGATGGCTCGAGTTATTGAAAGATTATGACTTTGTGATCGATTATCACCCGGGAAAAGCTAATGTAGTTACTGATGCCTTGAGCCGAAAATCCTTGTTTAGATTACGAGCAATGAACACCCAGTTGATGATATGTGATGATGGGTCTATTTTAGCTAAATTAAGAGCTAAACTGGTATTTCTTCAACAAATTTGTGAAGCTCAGAAACATTATTGTGAACTACAAGCTAAACAAATTCAATGTGAGTCTAATTCTGATTCAGAATTTCATATTGGAAGTAAAAGGAATGACATTTTAATATTTTGAAATAGAATTTGTGTACCGAAAAATATAGAACTTGTTCAAAAAATTCTGCATGAAGCACACAGTAGTCATTTCTCAGTTCATCCAGGTAGTACTAAGATGTATAATGATCTGAAACAACTATACTGGTGGTCGGGGATGAAACGGGATATATAAGAGTTTGTATCAAAATGTCTGATTTGTCAACAAGTTAAAGCTAAACATCAAGTACCATCGGGTTTACTACAAGCTGTAATGATTCCTGATTGGAAATGGGATAGAGTTTCAATGGATTTCGTATCGGGATTACCCCTAACTCCGAAAAAGAAAGATGCTATTTGGGTTGTCGTTGATCGACTAACGAAATCTATTAATTTTATACCGGTATGTAAAGATTGCTCACTTGATAGATTAGTAGAATTATACATTTCTGAGATTGTTCGATTACACGGTGTGCCAATATCCATTATTTCTGATAGAGATCCGGGATTTACGTCTCGATTTTGGAAGAAACTACAAGAGGCTCTGGGAACAAAATTGAATTTTAGTACTACTTTTCATCCTCAGACTGATGGCCAGACTGAGAGAGTTATTCAGATTCTCGAAGATATGTTGAGATGTTGTATTCTAGAGTTTGAATGCGGTTGGGAAAAATACTTACCTTTGATTGAATTTACTTATAACAACAGTTTCCAAACAAGTATAAAGATGGCACCATACGAAGCTTTATATGGCTGCAAATGTCGAACTCCACTGTACTGGACTGAATTGAGTGAGAAAAAGATTCACGGGGTTGAACTGATCAGAGAAACTAAAGAAAAAGTGAAAATGATTCGTGATAGTTTAAAAGCAACTTCAGATCGAATTTGAAACATAGAGAAATTGAATTTCAAGTCGGAGACAGAGTGTTTTTAAAAGTATCACCGTGGAAAAAGGTTCTTCAATTCGACTGTAAAGGAAAGTTGAGTCTACGTTTTATCAGGCCGTATGAGATTACCGAGAGAATAGGGCCTGTAGCATATCAACTAGCTTTACCGTCAGAACTTGAAAATATTCATAATTTCTTTCATGATTCTATGTTACATTGATACAGATCTGATTCATCACATGTTATCTCGCCGATAGATGTTGAGATACAATCTGATTTGACGTATAGCGAAGAACCGATCAAAATTCTGGCTCACGAGATTAAAGAATTGAGAAATAAGCACATAGCCTTGGTAAATGTTCTTTGGCATAAACATGGGATCGAGGAAGCTACGTGGGAACCTGAGAAAGCTATGCGAAAACAGTACGCTAATTTTTTCACCGGTAAGATTTTCGGGGACGAAAATCCCTAATGGGGGAATTGTAACAGCCCATTTTAGGTCAAATTGAAATAGTGGTTTTAGGACCACAAATCCGAAGTCAAAATATCTATTTTATTATTTTAATAAGGTTTACAACATGATAGAATTATTATGTTAAAGTTTCGAAAAGAAATTTTACTATTTGAATGCTTAATTCGGTATAAAAGACTAAATCGCGTAATGTGTAAAAGTTGCATTCTATTGTTAAAAGTGTTTAATTTCTATGAATTATTAATATGGAAGTCCTTAAGACATTGTTTAAATGATGTTTATGTTTTATTACTAAGGTTATTAAGGTGATTGATGATTAAAATGAAAATTAAATGAAAAACAAATGCATAATTTGTATAATCTTCTCCAAAAAGAGAACACAAAACCGATTCTTTGAAGAAAATAGGGCTAGGATTCGGTTAGGCTTCAAATAGCCATTGGTAAGTGATTTTTAACCCATTTTTGATGATTTTTACGTTTTTGAACTCGTTGCAGCTTAATCTAGCTAGCTTGTACCTTCGTTTTTAAAACTGTTATAGATTTTAAATGATGCCATTGTTGAATGCTTGAGATTTTAAATGTTTAATGATAGATTATGAAGGTTTAATGATAGATATACAAGTTTTACAAAGTGATTTTTGACAAAAATGTCAAATAGGGATTAAATTGTGAAATTGTAAAATGTGGTAGTTAAAAGTGTGAAATAATGAAAGAAATGGGCTACTAGAAGTTCCTATGAAATTCGGCTATCATGGGATTATGGTTTAATTGTGTAATTTTGCATTTTAATGTATTAAGGACTAAATTGCAAAGTAGTCAAAAGTCTAGGGAAAAATTGTAAATTATCCAAAATGAATGTTTTAGGCTAAATTGAATTGAATAAAAATTTGAATGAGTTAATTTGATATTATATAGATCAAGATAAGCAAATACCGAAACTAGATCAGGGAAAACGAAAAGTTTACGAATAGCCGATAGTTTTATTCGAGGATACGAGGTAATTTTGAATAATTAGAATCGAACTTTTATATACTTGTAATTATTGAAATGAATGTGTATAATGAAAATATTTGAAGTATAAATACCTTATTGATATAATGTATTTGTTGTTGAGCCCCGTTTGAACTGTATAAATTCATTGGATACGAGTGACATGTTACTGGGATTACCGTTTTGGTCGAGTTCCTGCATTTGTTGCGAACTCACCACAGCTCGTATGAGTTTACCAATATATCAGCTCGTAAGAGCTTACTATTTTCAGCTCATTGGAGCTTACTGTTTCAGCTCTTATGAGCTTACTGTTCAGCTCAATAGAGCTTACTATTTAGCTCGATAGAGCTTACTGTTTCAGCTTAATAGAGCTTACTGTCTATCAGCTCAGGAGGAGGTTACCAATCATGGCTTAAAAGAGATATCTGATAATGAATTGACGGATTAATGATGTTGTTCACTTGAGTATCCTTTGAAGTTCTAATAGGTTCAATGAGCATAAATTGTAATGCCCCAAATCCTGAAAACCCTATTAAAATTATTTTTGTATGTTGTGGCGTGGATGTATGTCTGACTTAGTGGTGTAGCGCTCTGGGAGTGTCTGGGAAGTCATGAGTTCAAGCCTTAGCTTGAGCAAAATTTGGTTCTACTTGAATAAACCCTTGTCTTTAGCTAGTAGACTCTTAAATTAATGTAAGTGTTGTATGTCATGAAAAAGCCTGCTGGACTAGTGGCAAGTGGCGTGTTACTAATGCTAAGGGACTTGAGTTCGAGTCCTACTACGCACAAGGGATGTCTTTTTGCTGTCGTGATATGTAGGTGGTTGTATAGCACAAGGAAATAGGAGTGTGTGGTGTGATTCAAGAAGGGAAGTTGTGTAACACCCCAAACCCAGCCTGAAAGTTTGGCTCGAATCTAGCATGTCACATTGAAGTGTTTTTCGAAAACCATGTTTCCATTAAAAACCCTTCTTAATAATTAAAAACTTATACACTTTTTAAACTTTGTTAGAAACCACAGCTGAATAACATTCTTAACAACTTTGTAAAAATCTTGGCAGTTGCGGAAGCTTGATTTAAAAACAATTGCGGTTACGTGATGTTTTGAACAACAGTAGTTGCTTTGGAAAATCGTGTTCTAATACTAGCAATTATAATAACAATAAATAAAATTCCAAATTTGAAATCTAGAAAATTGTAATGGCTTTACTACAACCCACATAAAACATTTAAAAGTAATAATCAAAACTATAAAATAAACAGTGTGTGAGGCTTCCTCCGAGCCCCTCATAGCCCCGATCCGTCTAAGGCTGGAAATTACCTGAAAGTTAATAAACGAGGTGAGTTTACGAAAACTCAGTGTGAAATCCCCTACTATAAAAGGAACAGTTAGTCATATAAAAGAATAAAAGGAACAGTCAGTCATATAAAAGAATTAAAAGTCTAGCCCCAGCCTTACTTACAATTTCAATACCAATTGGGCCTTAGCCCATTATAACAGACAGTACCAGATGGGCTTTAACCCATTACGAATAAGAAACATTATCGAACTAGAATCGTAATCGAATCGAATTAGGTGACGAATCATAATTAGTATCCGTAATGAATCAAAATCGTAATCGATGTCGTGTAATGTAATCAAAAATCGAATGTGAATGCAATCCCAACCCAATCCAAACCTATAACCAACCGCTATACTCCACCGTACCAGCCCTACACTCCATGTGGGGAATAGCTCAACCCACCCACCCTACACTCCACGATTGCAAACATTATTGCTCGGTTATTAGATATTGTGATAGAGTCACAGATCTGAGATATTGTGGCGAGCCACGTATCAGATATTTGTGGCATAGCCACGAAATGAATAATGTGGCAAAGCCACTTAACAAAATACGTGGCACAAAGCCATCGATAACTGCATTATGTTAGGCACATAGCCATCAACTAGAGTTACATAACCAGCACACAACCCTAGGTAAATGCGATCGACACAGAGTCGTCAATAACCATATATTGGCACATAGCCTTAGGCAAATACGTTTGGCACACAACCATAATCAGGTTGGCATAGAGCCATATGTAGGTTGACACAAAGCCATAATCAGAAGGCTTTAAGCCATCGGTAGTTGTATCATGTTAGGCACATAGCCATCAGCGATGGTAATATAGTCGGCACACAGCCTCGGGTAAATATGATCGGCACTCAGCCATTGAGCGGTCCACAGTTGTCTTGGGCGACTCATGCGACCTTATCAAATCAGTACGAATATACGGCTCCTAAGCCTTCGGTGGATCCACAGTCGTCAAGCAACCATGCGATCCTAACAGTTCAGATCTTCCTCCGTACAAAATCCCAACCCATGCAACATGTCATGTATGCAGAATGTCATGCCCATATTTGAATCAAACAATCACTGTCAAGTCATTCATATACCAACATATATTCACAATCAAATTCGTCAACCACACAGTCCAAGTTAGTCACTTGGCCACAAGGGCAAAATAGTCATTTAACACCTTAGGGGCAAAATCGTAATTTTACCCCACAAGGTATCTCGATAATTTCACCCTACAGGGGTATTTTAGTAATTCTACCCTATAGGGGTATTTCAGTAATTCTACCCTACAGGGGTATTGCGATAATTCTACCCTACAGAGGTATTTCGGTAATTCTACCCTACAGGGGTATTTCGGTAATTCTACCCTACAGAGGTATTCTGGTAATTCTACCCTACAGAGGTATTTCGGTAATTCTACCCTACAGGGGTATTCCGATAATTCTACCCTATAGGGGTATTCCGGTAATTCTACCCTACAGAGGTATTTCGGTAATTTTACCCTATAGGGGTATTTCGGTAATTCTACCCTACAGGGGTATTCCAGTAATTCTACCTTACAGGGGTATTCCAGTAATTCTACCCTACAGGGGTATGTCGATAATTCTACCCTACAGGGGTATTTTAGTAATTCTACCCTACAATGGTATTTCGGTAATTTCACAAATCAGGGGTATTTTGGTAATTTTACAAACCAGGGGTATTTTGGTAATTTTATTGATTGAGGGTATTTTAGTAATTTTGTAAATCGAGGGTAAAATGGTAATTCTGTAAATCGAGGGTAAAATGGTAATTTTGTAAATCGAAGGTAAAACGATAATTTTGTAAATCGAGGGTAAAATGGTAATTCTATCTTACAGGAGTATTTCAGTAATTTTACAAATCGAGGGTATTTTAGTAATTTTGCAAACTGAGGGTATTTCGATAATTTTACAATCGAGGATATTTGGGTAATTTTATAAATTGGGGGTACTTTGGTAATTTTACAACTGGGGGTATTTCAGTAATTTGGTAAACTAAAGTATTCTAAACAGGGATAACAATACGAATGGCCCTAAAGCCCATTCTCGGGCCAAATGGGCCTACACGCTCGTGTGGCCCTTTTTAGCCCAAATCTAGCCACAGATATGAGATTCACCTAGCCTAGTCCAATATTTACTACACAATCAAACAACTTATCTAATTGGGCTCGTAGGCCCATTGGGCCCATGTGGCCCCTTTCGGCCCATCGCGGCCCGAAGTAGCCATCCTACAGTTAGAGTAGTGAGAAATACACACCTGATTGGAGACTGGAGTTAATCCACGCTCTGAGCACTCTTAGCCGACGCCCAACCCAAATGAGCACGTCATAAAGCGAAAGGGATCAGCCAAGAAAGGTACCTTACTCTCCTCATGGTTCTCTCTATTTAAAGCCAGCTTTGCATCCATTCTTATGTTAGCTTCCCGATGTGGGATCCCTCCATCATCAGAGTTTAAATTCAACACCAACTCTTGCCGCCCCCTGTTAGCAAAATAAATGCTCTTTGCTTGCCATGGGATTCGAACCTATGCCTCCCCTTAAATGCTCCACACGCTACTTGCCACTAAGCCACAAGGCTTTTTGTGTCACAATTTTTCCAACAATATTCTTAAGGCCTACCTACTACACCCAGGGTTTGATTCACCTTAAACCAAAATTTTTGCTAGAGTCCAGGTTTGAACCTAGGACTTCTCCAACACTTCTCAGCACACTTAACCACTAAAACAAGCCTTCAACTACGAAATTTTCACGCACAACAAAATATTATAAGCTGCATTCAACCGCTCCCATGCTCAAGGCCCAAAACTTCTAGGTCCAAATTCAGGGTGTTACAACTCTACCTCCCTTAAAGAAATTTCATCCCCAAAATTTCCATCTAACAGGGTGGTCGTGTAATATCTACCCCACTATGCTACCGCTGCGTACTTTGATCCTACTATCACTATCACACATCAACTAGAACTTGAAACATCTCATTCATACAACACTAATTCACTGAAGTAGACATATATTTATCACAGATATATATAATTTCTATATCCAAACATCACATCCAAATAAAATAAATACCAAATTTAAATTCAGACCAATATCTAAGGAATCCACAGTATTTCAATTTCTAAACAAACAAAAGTATTCAGAAGACTTACGGATTCGGCGCCGGAGACTCGATGTGCCACACTTTTTAGGAGAAATACATCAAACAGACCACGTGGTTGAAAATAATTTTTTGAAATTCAACCTTTGAAAACCAAATCCACAGCCGAGTTGTTACAACCTGGCTCTGATACCACTAAATGTAACACCCAAACCCGACCTAAAATTTTGGCTCGAATCTGGCATGTCACATTGAAGTATTTTTCGAAAACCATGTTTCCATTAAAAACCCTTCTTAATAATAAAAAACTTATACCCTTTTTAAACCTTGTTAGAAACCTCAGCTGAATAACATTCTTAACAACTTTGTAAAAATCTTGGCAGTTGCGGAAGCTTGATTTAAAAACAATTGCGGTTACGTGATGTTTTGAACAACAGTAGTGGCTTTGGAAAACCGTGTTCTAATACTAGCAATTATAAGAACAATAAATAAAATTCCAAATTTGAAATCCAGAAAATTGCAACGGCTTTACTACAACCCAAATAAAACATTTAAAAATAATAATCAAAACTATAAAATAAGCGATGTGTGTGGCTTCCTCCGAGCCCCTCACATTTAATCCGTCTAAATTTGGAAATTACGAAAGGTTAATAAACGGGTGAGTTTACGAAAACTCATGTGAAATCCCTTACTATAAAAGGAATAGTCAGTCATATAAAAGAATTAAAAGTCTCGCCCCAGCCTTACTTACAGTTTCAATACCAATTGGGCCTTAGCCCATTATAACAAACAGTAGCAGATGGGCTTTAACCCATTACGAATAAGAAACATTATCGTAACTAGAATCGAATCGAATCGTAATTAGGTGACGAATCGTAACCAAAGATCGTGTACCGTAATCAAAATCGAATCGATGTCGTAATGTAATCAAAATTAGAATGTGAATGCAATCCCAACCCAATCCAACCTATAACCAACCGCTATACTCCACCCGTACCAGCCCTACACTCCATGTGGGGAATAGCTCAACCCACCCACCTACACTCCACAGTTGCAAAGATTATCGCTCGGTTATCGATATTGTGTGAGTCACCAGATCTGAATATTGTGGCAGAGCCACTAGAACAGATATTTATGGCATAGCCACAAGAAACAGATAATATGGGAAAGCCACTTAACAGAATACGTGGCACAAAGCCATCGATAACTGCATTATGTTAGGCACATAGCCATCAACTAGAGTAACATAACCGATACACAACCCTAGGTAAATGTGATCAACACAGAGTCGTCAATAACCATATATTGGCACATAGCCTTAGGCAAATACGTTTGGCACACAACCATAATTAGGTTGGCATAGAGCCATATGTAGGTTGACACAAAGCCATAATCAGAAGGCTTTAAGCCATCGGTAGCTGTATCATGTTAGGCACATAGTCATCAGCGATGGTAATATAGTCGGCACACAGCCTCGGGTAAATATGATCAGCACTCAGCCATTGATCGGTCCACAGTTGTCTTGGGCGACTCGTGCGACATTATCAAATCAGTACGAATATACGGCTCTTAAGCCTTCGGTGGATCCACAGTCGTCAAGCAACCATGTGATCCTAACAGATTAGATCTTCCTCCGTACAAAATCCTAACCCATGCAACATGTCATGTATGTAGAATGTCATGCCCATATTTGAATCAAACAATCACAATCAAGTCATTCATATACCAACATATATTCACAATCAAATTCGTCAACCACACAGTCCAAGTTAGTCACTTGGCCACAAGGGCAAAATAGTCATTTAACACCTTAGGGGCAAAATGGTAATTTTACCCCACAAGGTATCTCGGTAATTTCACCCTACAGGGGTATTTTAGTAATTCTACCCTACATGGGGTATTTGGTAATTCTACCTACGTGGGTATTATGATAATTCTACCCTACAGGGTATTTGGTAATTCTACCCTACTGTGGGTATTTCGGTAATTCTATCCTACAAGGGTATTGTGATAATTCTACCCTACAAAGGTATTTCTAATTCTACCCCTGTGGGTATTAGGTAATTCTACCCTACTGGGGTATTAGGTAATTCTACCCTCTGTGGGTATTCCGATAATTCTACCCTACAAGGGTATTCCAAGAATTCTACCCTACAGAGTATTAGGTAATTCTACCCTACGTGAGTATTCCTAATTCTACCTACTGTGGGTATTTCTGTAATTCTACCCTACAGGGTATTTGGTAATTCTACCCTACGAGGGTATTAGGTAATTCTACCTTCTGAGGGTATTTCAAGAATTCTACCCTACAAGGGTGTTTCGAGAATTTCACAAATCAGGGGTATTTTGGTAATTTTACAAACCAGGGGTATTTTGGTAATTTTATTGATCGAGGGTATTTTGGTAATTTTGTAAATCGAGGGTAAAATGGTAATTCTGTAAATCAAGGGTAAAATGGTAATTCTGTAAATCGAAGGTAAAACGATAATTCTGTAAATCGAGGGTAAAATGGTAATTCTATCTTACAAGAGTATTGCAGTAATTTTACAAATCGAGGGTATTTTAGTAATTTTGCAAACTGAGGGTATTTCGATAATTTTACAAATCGAGGATATTTGGGTAATTTTATAAATTGGGGGTACTTTGGTAATTTTACAACTGGGGGTATTTCAGTAATTTGGTAAACTAAAGTATTCCAAACAGGGATAACAATACGAATGGCCCTAAAGCCCATTCTCGGGCCAAATGGGCCTACACGCTCGTGTGGCCCTTTTTAGCCCAAATCTAGCCACAGATATGAGATTCACCTAGCCTAGTCCAATATTTACTACACAATCAAACAATTTATCCAATTGGGCTCGTAGGCCCATTGGGCCCATGTGGCCCCTTTCGGCCCATCGCGGCCCGAAGTAGCCATCCTACAGTTAGAGTAGTGAGAAATACACACCTGATTGGAGACTGGAGTTAATCCACGCTCCGAGCACTCTTAGCCGACGCCCAACCCAAATGAGCACGTCATAAAGCGAAAGGGATCAGCCAAGAAAGGTACCTTACTCTCCTCATGGTTCTCTCTATTTAAAGCCGACCAGATCCACTCTTATGTTAGCTTCCGATGTGGGATCCCTCCATCATCGAGTTTAAATTCAACACCAACTCTTGCCTGTTAGCAAAATAAATGCTTTTGCTTGCCATGGGATTCAACCCATGCCTCCCCTTAAATGCTCCACACGCTACTTGCCACTAAGCCACAAGGCTTTTTGTGTCACAATTTCTCCAACAATATTCTTAAGGCCTACCTACTACACCCAGGGTTTGATTCACCTTAAACCAAAATTTTTGCTAGAGTCCAGGTTTGAACCTAAGACTTCTTTAACACTTCTCGACACACTTAACCACTAAAACAAGCCTCCAACTACGAAATTTTCACGCACAACAGAATATTATAAGCTGCCTTCAACAGCTCCCATACTCAAGGCCCAATACTTCTAGGCCCAAATTCAGGGTGTTACAAGTTGGGATGTGGATAAAGGAGAAATTGGTGGAGCAATTTGTGGATAGATGTGGGGAGAGTTTTGAGGAGGGGATCAAGGCATGTGGTAGTAGTGTGCCGAATGTGGGAAACTCCCTTGTACCAATTCAGTCATAGAACTCTTACCTTAGTGCCGAAAGTGTGCTTGAGTTATGCTCTTCATTTTTGTTCGTTTCATTCTTTTGAATGTTTCTTGTGACCATTTGGGTTTTTCTCTCCTCTGAGTTGTGCGTTTTTGTGCCTCTTTTTGATCATTTTCTTCTGGATAATTGATTCATTTTTCCATCTTTTTCTATATTGGCCTCTTTTCTTGACTGACTGCTCTTTCTATACTTTTGGTTTTGATTCCTCCTTCTCCCTCCTACAATCGGATGTAGCCCTTAGGCTGAATATCTTGTCTCCTTTTCTCTTCTTTTCGCTTCTCTGCTCTCTCATAATTTCCTCCCTTTTTGCACTGGGGTGTTGGCCGAATGTTGATTGTTATGTCTTTGCTCACTCGACTTTTCTCTTCTTTTCTCTAAAAATCAATTCTCATCTTTCTCTCTGGGTTGGGTGTCCTTCGGGTTTTAGTACTTCTCACACAGTGGAGGAGTCTCTAGTGCCACAGAAAAGATCAAAACCTTCCTCCTCTCTTGATCTAAGGTAACGCTATTTGATATCAGGGTACTAACCGAGGTATTTTGACTTGGATTGTTGGTAGCGGTTGAATACTCCTTTCTTTTATCTTCGGGGTTTGTGATTTCTATAGGGTGTTATACGTGATTCAATCTATGTGTATAAGTATTCATGTGTAATGGATCCTCTTATCTTACATATAGTCAGCAAGGAGTTTGTGATCAACCTTCGACAATGGTTTAAGCAGACTAAAACCACACTCGATCAATCAAGGAGAGTATCATTATAATTTTGAATAAGTGCTAGGAAGTGGGTGTTTAGTCTTGTTGATTAAAGTTTGACTGTGTGTTGGAATGAATGTAGGTTGGAGAACTCGTGGATTCTTCACATGTTTTCGTGAATAGGCCTGTAATCACACTGCAATAATGACTATTCGGCAAAAGCTGGAAAATAGGTCTATGAACGCCACATGAGCGCGCGCTTGCTCGTGTGGTCCTCCGATTCATAAGCGCAAGCAATCGATCGTAGAGGCCACCACGAGCGATTTTGTGGGTTTAGGCCACTTTGGCCCATGTTGGATCAAAACGGGCCATGTAGGCCTACTGGCTTGTGGGCCCCACACGGATAAACCACACGAAGGTGTGGAGAATATTTGGTTAGGTTGTGTAGTTTACATGGCCAGGCCATGTCTGGGCTATTTAGCCCACATAGGCATGTGGGCCCACATGGCCCCGCCAATATGGGCTGTAGGCCCATTATCACTGATTGACTTTTAAGGTTGTACGGGTCACCCAAGATGACTTTGGACCTACTGTTGGGTCGATAAGTATACCTGGGCCCTTTTTTTTTATAAGATGACTGTTTTACCCTTATGTGATGTATGACTGTTTGAGCATTGCATTGTATTACTAAAAGGCTATAAGCCTATCACTGGCAACTCTACTGAAAATACTGTTTTAGTACCGTAACAAGTATGACTTGGTGTGTAGGGTTGGGTGGATCGATTTTGTCCCCACATGGTGTGTAGGGCTAGTACGGAGATGGTGTGTAGCGGATGGATTTGGTAGGACTCTTTGTTTGCATCCTGTACTGAAATGGGCTAAGGCCCAGACTATCACTGTTACTGAAATAGGCTCAGGCCGAGACTGCTACTGCTACGGAAAGAGGGGCTAAGACCCCTAACTGAAACTGAAAGTTGCGTTTACTCTGACTATTTGCCATTATGGAATTTCACACACTGAGTTTCATGAACTCACCCATCTATTATCTGTGCAAGAAATCCTTAGGCTTAGACGGATCAAGGCGTCGGAGGACTCAGTGGTGGCCACTGAACGTAGTTATTTTATTATACATTATAATTAAGATTTTATTTTTGGGTTTTCATTTTGTAATAAGGCCTCTTAAAGTTTTATTTTAATTTGGGGATTTATTTACTCGATTTTACCTGTTAGTAATAGGACTCAGATTTTCAAGAAAATATAAACAAATTTTTTTCTGAAAACACCACGTTTACGCAACACATTTTTAAAGCTTCCACAACAAACATTGTATTAAAGTTTAATAACAAACTATTATAATTAATATATTACTAAAACAACATGAGTTTTCACACTGAACCAAACATCCTAAGCTCATGTTAAGGATCCAAAGAAGATTCTATGTAGAACGAATTTTTCAAGGAATTTGTGTTTTAACACTCCAATGTGACATTACAGATTCGGCCATAATGTCTAGGCTGGGTTTAGGGTGTTACATAAATATTGTTTATATAGATAAGTTACATATTATAAATGTTACTAATCTTATATATGATATGTGAATTTGGAGTAATGCAAAGTTTGTATTAATGGATAGTTTCATGTATTTGTTAAATGACTAACATGTGATGTATACTTGTGTTTAGGTGTTATTTAATTGAATTGCTGGCATTTTTAATGTTGCTTTGATTATGTATAAATGGTAAGTTTAATTCTGAATTATACGGGCTTACTAAGCTATAAAGCTTACCCTGTTTCTTTTTCTATGTTTTATAGAGACTCGTTAGCTCACTCGTTCAGGACAAGTAGGAGTTGCACATCACACTATCCAATTTTCGATTAGTACTTTTGAACTTGTGAATTTGTAAATATGGCATGTATAGGCTAGTTTAAAGAATGATAGTTATGTTACTTGATATCATGATTTTGGTATATTTTGTGTATAAGTAAGCCATGTGATTTGGCTTATTTTGATGTTATGTTTTGGTTGAATTGAAGTGCTCAATTATGGTGTGTTTTGGGCAAGGAATGGTTGAATGAAATTATGTAAGTAAAGTCTTAATATGTGTTTGTTTAATGAATAGATAATGCCTGTTGTTAGATAGGTATTTGGATATGTAATTGGTAGGTTTGATATAGCTTATAATGTGCATTGAAATGAGTATTTTGGCTACCTATTGAGTTGTGAAAATGTGGTCAATTATGCTTGTAAATGCTTGTCTTTTTAGGGTGGCAAAAATGGCTTTGCAAATAGCCTATTTTTGTCCACACGGGCAGGGACACGGGCGTGTGTCTCAGCCGTGTGCGACACACGGTCATGCTACATGGCCATGTGTCCCCTAGGGTACCCTTTCAAATTAAAGTCAGTATACCCTACGGGTTTGACATGGCCTAGACACACGAGTGTGTCTACTGGCCGTGTGTGGTACACAGGCTGGCACATGGGCATGTGGCCGGCAGTGTGACCCATGTCAGTAACCTTCCTAATTTTCCCAAAGCCTGGCACAAGGGCGTGTTCTCGGCTGTGTGACACAAGTTAGTATGTATGCCTTGTTTTCACACGGTCTAAGACACGGCCGTGTCTATTAGCCATGTGAGGAACACGGCCTATTCACACGGGCGCGTGACACCTAAAATGTTGAAATTTTTCTAAGTTTCTAAAATTTTTAATATGTTACAATTTAGTCCCAAATGTATGTTTAAAGCTTTGTATGCTCGATTTAATTACATATGGAACATGAATTAATGATATTGATTGAAATAAGATGTTATTTTGGCGATGGTTACAGGTTAGGGGTGTTGCAGGGGCACTCCATGCAATATGGCAATCTCAGAAATGTATAATTCAACAAATCTATCCATGAAATAATCGATACATACCGGAATGAAGTGTGCAGACTTTGTCAACCGATCAACAATTACCTATATGGCATTTTTCTTCCTTGGAGATAGGGGTAATCCCATTACAAAGTCCATAGTAATTCTTTCTCATTTCCATTCCGGTATCGTAACTGGCTGTAGTAGTCCAGAAGGCAACTGATGTTCAGCTTTTACTTGCTGACATATCAAACACTTAGATACGAACTCAGAAATATCCCGTTTCATTCCTGGCTACTAGTACACCTTCTTCAGATCATTATACATTTTATTACTACCAGGATGTATAGACATGTTACCATTATAAGCTTCATTCAGAATCTTCTGTACTAGTTCAAAAATTTTCGGTAACATACTTGCCTCTGAATAACAAACAATTATCGGTCCCAATTTGAAATTCTAAGTTAGGAGTTGATTTGCTTTGTACCCGTTTTGCTCATAGCTTACTATCACTTTTCTGAGCTTCAGAGATCTGTTACAAAAACATTAGTCTAGCTTTCAACTTAGCCATAATTGATCCCTCATCAGATAATGAAAATCTAGTATTCATTGCTAGCAAAGTATACAGAGATTTTCTGCACAAAGTATCTGCCACTACATTGGCTTTTCCTAGATGGTAGTCAATAACAAGATCATAGTCTTTTAATAACTCAAGCCATCTGCACTGTCTTAAATTCAAATATTTTTGTGACATCAAATATTTCAGACTTTTATGATCAGTGAACATGTGACATTTTTCACCAAACAAGTAATGCCGACATGTTTTCAATGCAAACACTATGGCTGCCAATTCAAGATCATGTGTCAGGTAAGTTCTTTTCATGTGGCTTTAGTTTTCGTGAAGCATAGGCTACTACTTTACCATCTTACATCAAAACACAACCTATGTAACACCCCTTACCTATATCCAAGATCAGAACAGAGTACGAGGCATTACCAAACTTAACCATACACATAGATGAAAACCGGGCCATAAAATTTCATGTAATTCAAAACTTTTCGAACACATGCATAGGCTCATATTTAAAGACATATAACGTGGCATAAATGAGCACTTAGACATCCATAATCATGCAATAACATGTCATTCACTTTCAACATATTTGCTTACCATCCTATATATAATATACATTCTTACATTAACTAGAACTAGACATGCTAAATCTTATTCTCATTTTATACCACCATAACATAGTTACTAATTTGTCCATTAAACATCCATATTCAAGGCAACATTACTCATTTCCATTTAATTCATGATCCACTAGCCTGCATTTAACTTATCTGATGTATTACCAATCATGCATAACAAACAAAGCTAACTATATCATCACATCAAAACATAGGACATGGCATGATTAATTAAACTTATAAACCATAATGGATAAGGACCACATCTCATGATCATATACGATAACTCAATGCAGACTGATATGTATGGTCAAAATCATAATAATAATACATATCACAAACCAACTTCCTATACATGCCACTCACTTGATATTTCTAATATTTGAATTAATTCTCCCAAAAATGATAGTTTGATAGTGTGAATTTGCCTCCGACAATCTCTAACCCCGAGTCGACCTGCCAATACTAAAGAAATGGAGAGGATGGGTAAGCTTTATGCTTAGTCCCCGAGTCGACCTACCAATACTAAAGAAATGGAGAGGATGGGTAAGCTTTATGCTTAGTAAGTCCATATGAAATTAATCAGCAATTACTAACATGCTTTTCAAAATAAAACACTATAATTGTACAATTACACATGTTCAGGTTAAGCTGTTTTATAGAGTTATAGTTACTAAATCATTCATATCTGAAGCTAAAAAACTCCAAATTTATTTTTTTTAATTTTCCTTGAAACTAGAATCATATTTATTTCTCCCATAAAATTTCTAAAATTTTTGGTTTAGCCAATTAGTACAGTTTATTCATTAAAGTTTCCCCTATTTTGCTGTCCAACAGTTCTGACCTCTCTTCACTAAAAATTATTTATCTCATATTTCGAGACTCGGATGATGTTTCCATCCATTCCTCCTAAAATTAGACTCATTGAAGATTCTATTCATATAAATTATAACTCATAATTATTTTTGTACAAGTTTTAAAAATTTTTCCAAATCAGAACAAGGGATCTAGAATTCATTCTGACACTGTCTCACAAAAATTAGAATATCACATAATATAGAACTCTTTTTCTCCCCTTGTTTATTTTAAATGAAAATAGACTCATTAATATTTAATTCCATAATTTTTTTGAAATTTAATTCAACTTACACAATTTTTAGTGAATTTTCAAAGTCACACAACTGCTGCTGTCCAACACTGTTTTACTACTAAAATTCACTCTAACATAATTTCACTTAATCCATTTTGTCTTATCGAAGTTCACTCAAATATCGAGCACATTGCTCATAGTTTTCATAAACATATACCTGCACTTATTCATCATATAATCATGTTCACATATATTTTTACTTAATCGATTTTTCGTTGAACTCTTCGGAATAATAACTGATATTCAATTGCCTGCACATATTTTCACACTTGTAGACAAGGCTATATAGTACGCATAGTAGCCTGCACTTAGTACTACACATGCGATCAATTATCCGGTACACATAGTAGCCTGTACTTAGTACTACACATGTGATCGAAGTTATCGGGTACGCATAGTAGCCTGCACTTAGTACTACACATGCGACCAATTATCCGGTACACGTAGTAGCCTGCACTTAGTACTACACACGTGACCTCACAATAGATCATTCGTATCATTTCTATTCCGAAGGCTCAACCGGGAGATTCCTCACTTTCCAACATGTAACAAATTTATTCATAGTCCTTTTTCAATTTGCAATTTACAACAAATAGTCATTCTATAGGCAGCCACATTTCATATGATAATAAAATATAATAAAATAAAAAGAATCGATAAATTATTTACGTAAAAACTTGTGGAAATCTCATCAGGTACAACCGTGTAGCAATTCATACAACCCAAGTAATAGTAATTTAACACTCAATTCATGTAACAATAATTTGCCATTCAATTTCACATGACACAACAAGCATTACATTTTTCCATATCATACATACCATCCATCAACTTCTCTTAACATATTAAATCATACAATTTATGCCATATCAATAGAGAATTACAATTTATGCATGGTATTGCATTATTATTAACACACGAACTTACCTCGATCCAGAAACGGCAATTTACCATTTTAGTCCATAACCTTGTATTTTCCCGATTTAAGCCCGAATCTCGATTTCCTTCATCTATAATATCACATTTAGCCTAATAATTAGTCACATTATTCATACAGGTCCAAAAAT
This sequence comes from Gossypium arboreum, assembly GCF_025698485.1. Classification (NCBI taxonomy): domain Eukaryota; kingdom Viridiplantae; phylum Streptophyta; class Magnoliopsida; order Malvales; family Malvaceae; genus Gossypium; species Gossypium arboreum. Next base: position 14,018,320 of record NC_069078.1, on the reverse strand, counting down.
CATATTTTTAAAAATTTCCATTTTGACCTCTAAACTTTTGCATATTTTCACTTTTTCCCCAAGGTTCGGAAATTAAACTTCATCCTATTTTTTTTTATTTTTTATGACATGCTGATCATTTTTCCCTGCTGTGGGAACATCAAATTCTCACTCTAACGTGTCCTTATGAACATTAGGTATTTTTACCGATTATGTCGTTTTACTCATTTTCACGTAAAATCACTTAGCAAAAGTTGTTTAACACAATTTCAAGCTTCATATTCTACCATTAAACATCAAAATACAATCATATCATTCATGGTTAAATTTTTAAACACAAACCCTAGCTCAAAATAATGGTAGAAATAGCTAGAACATGTTACCGGGACTTCAAAAATGTAAAGAACATTAAAAACGAGGCTCGGGATCACTTACAAATGAGATTAGAAAGCCTGAAAACCCTAGTCATGGTGTTTTTCATGAAAAATTCGGCCATGAGGAAGAAATGAGCAAATTTGGCTTATTTTGGCATTTTTAATTCATTTAATTACTAATTTACTAAAATGCCCTTAATGAAAAACTTTTAAAAACCTATCATACCATGTCCATTTTTGTCCACAAACTTCAAAATGGTCTAATAACCATTTAAGGGCCTTTAATGTAAAAAATCATAACAATTAGACACTTCTAACATGTAGAACTCAACTTTTTCACTTTTTACAATTTAGTCATTTTGACCAAATTGAGTGCCCAAACGTCGAAATTTTCGAACGAGATTTTCACAAAATCATTCCGTGAAATCGTAGACCATAAAAATAAAATAAAAATGAATTTTCCTCATTGGATTTATGGTCCCGAAATCACTATTCTGACTAGGCCTAAAATCAGGATGTTACAGCCTAAACCATTCAATGATGCATCACTGTAAACTATAAATTCCTTACCCGATTTTGGCTGAACTAACACTGGTGCTTCTGTCAACAAAGCTTTTAATCTATCAAAACTCTGCTCACATTTATCAGTCCACTCAAACGTTGCATCTTTTTGTAGCAAATGAGTCATCAGGGAAGCTATCATTGAAAAACTTTTTACAAATATCCGACAATAACAGGCTAGTCCTAGAAAACTTCAGACTTCAGCCACATTCTTCGGTGGCTTCCAATTAACAATGGCTGAAATTTTATTCGGGTCTACTCTGACACCTTCAACAGATACTATATGCCCTAGAAATCTAACTTCTAGTAACCAAAATTCACATTTACTAAATTTAGCATACAATTTTTTCTCTCGCAGAGTTTGCAATACTATTCTCAAGTGCTCAGCATGTTCATTTTCATTATGAGAATAAACCAAAATATCATCTATAAATACCACTAAAAATCTGTCTAAATACTGGCTAAAAATTCTGTTCATCAAATCCATAAACACTGCAGGTGCATTTGTCAAGCCGAATGGCATCACAAGAAACTCATAGTGTCCATATTTGGTTCTAAAAGCTGTCTTTGGCACATCCAATTCTTTTACCTATAGTTGATAGTAACCAGAACGGAGATCAATCTTTAAAAATACAGTGGCATATTTTAACTGGTCAAATAAATACGAGGCAATGGATACTTGTTCTTTATTGTAACTTTTTTGAGCTGTCTATAATTAATGCACAACCTCAACGATCCATCTTTCTTCTTTACAAACAGAACCAGTGCACCCCAAGTTGAGAAACTAGGTCGAGCAAAACCTCTGTCAATCAACTCTTAATTGTACCTTCAGCTCTTTCAATTTAGTACGAGCCATTCTGTAAGGTGTTATGGATATCGGCATCATACTTGGAACAAGATATATAGAAAATTTCACTTCTCTATCCGGTGGTAAACCAAGTAATTCTTCTGGAAACACATATGTGAGATAAGCATCACACCCCTTTCTAACATATTTCTGTGCTGACATTGCTAAAATCACATTAGGTAATCCATCCAGTTTATCCGATTCAACATGAAGCGATTCACCATTCTAACATTTCAATACAATATATTTCTGCTTACAATTTACCACTGCATCATATCGGGTTAACCAATCCATTTCCAAGATCACATCAAATTCATCAAATCACAATAACATCAAGTTAGCTGGAAAAAATAACCTTTTACCATCAATGGACAGTTCTTACAAACTTTATCCACCATAGCACACTAGCTGTAACACCTCAGACCTGGCCTGGACGTTATGGCTGAATCTGGCGATGTCACATTAAAGTGTTTTCCGTAAAGTGTGATATCGTTGAAAAACTCATTCTCTATTAAACCTCTTTGTGTGATCTTAAAGATGATTTTAAGATGTTTCGTTCATTTTCAAAATGTGAGTCGTTTGTCAAAAAAAAGTTAATCATATTAAAACGTCATTACTTTTTTAAAACGTTTTCTTGCGGAAGCTCTTAAAATAGATTGCATATTCATGGTATCTTTGAAAAACATTTATTTATTTGAAAACCCGCATCTTTTCCTACTGCTAGCAGTTATATGTCAAAACAAATAAAAATCCCAAATTAAAAATAAAAATCCAAAGAGACCTTATTACAATAAAAATACCTCAACTAATAATACTTATAATCAAAATCAAATGCGAAAATAATAGTAATTATGTGGCCACTTTGAGTCCTGCGCTTCACCAATCCACCTAAGCCTGGGGATTACCTGCGTAGATAAATAGAAGGGTGAGTTTATGAAAACTTAGTGTGTAATCCCATATCAAACAACCATACAGTGAGCAAATACAGTCTGGGCCTAAGCTCATTTCAGTAATGGTTCAGTTTTAGTTAGGGCCTTAGCCCATTATAATATCAGTATCAGTTTTGGCCTGAGCCCATCCCAGTGACAGTAATGGTACAGATATACAATCAAGAAATCCTACCAACCAGCCTCTACACTCCATCTCCGTCCAACCCTACACTCCATGTGGGGATATAATCAACCCACCCATCCTTACACTCCAAGTAGTATCGAGTGCGACACTAAACAGTAATATGCAGCTGAGCTGCAAGTAAATCAGGCTCAAATCCTTTCAGTGCACTTCCTCCAAATAATATAATTCCCAAACCAATGCAATGCATCATGAAACATGTCATATCATATCACAATATTATACATGGGCTCAATACAGATAAATATGGCATGCTAAAATATAGTCATACATGAATATAAATCGATACATCACATAAGGACATAATAGTCTTTCAGTCAATTAGGGGTCTAGGTAAGCTTACCAACCCAACAGTAGGACCACAATCGTCTCGAGCAACCCGTGCAATGTTTAGTAGTCAAGCAGTGAAAAGGGGCCCACGACCCATATTGTGAGCCCATGTGGGTCCATACAGCCCAGAAATGGCTTTGGCCGTGTGGATTACACAGCCTGGCCCAAATATTTCCACATGTCCGTGTGGTTCACCCATGTGGGGCCCACACGACCCAATTCTACCCAAAATGGCCCAATACGACCTCAGCCTATGAAATAGCTCATAGCCGGCCATGTCGACTATACGCCAATGTTTAGTCGCTCAGCCTACCTCATAGGTAGCTGTACGCCCTTGTGGTGTCGACTATTCACACTTTTCGGTTTTTTTCATTTTTTATAGTCGGTGTTGTGTTTGTACACACCTTGTTTGCAAAAGTATGCAAATAGCCCATGAGCACTCCAAACCTATATTCAATCAAGACACTCCATTAATCATTTAACAATAGGATTAAACAACCCCTCTTGTAACATTTATCCAAAATATTAATTATCACTTGCCTTGATTGAACGATTAAGACTTTGCACACTTCAACCATTGCAGAAGACTGATTACTAGCCCTTAGAGATCCCCTGCATTCCAACTGAATCTTATTAACCTTAACCATTATTGTTCACACAAACAGTTTAAACAAAACCTATAACAAACTTACCGAAAACGCAAAACCAAATATAGGGAAAAGAAGCAATCGGCCTAGCCCCAAAATGAAGGCCAAAATCACACGATACAACATAGGCAAAGGCTAGCAAAACCATACCCCTAGCAATAATCGGTAGCAAAGGAAGATTTAGGTGAAAGACTATTATGGCAGAGAGAGGGAAAAAATTGAAAAGAAAACAACCGTGTGTACTCGAACCCGATTGGTCAAAGAACAATTTCCAGAACCGAAACAATAAAGAGAAGAAGAGAATAAGTATTCAGCCAAAATAACAAGATGAAAAGAGAGGGAATTGTTAAAACCAAAAGAATTGACAAAGGGGAGAAAAGGGCATTCGGCTAAAGAGAAAAGGAAGAGAATGACTGTTAAAGGAGTAGGGGATGAAGAGCAAATTGATAAGTAAGGGACCTATAAGGAAGAGCACAATCAAAATAAGCAAAACGAAAAATACCAGCAAAAACCCCTAGCACAATTCGGCCACCAAAGGTGAAAAAAGGTTGATAAAAACTGAAAATGAAGAGAACAATCAACCAAAGCTGAAATCCTGAGAGGCAAGAATTCACATTCAACACCAACACTCCCACTCCTTTCAAAATCCCACATTTTCCTCCCCGAATCACTTAAAACAGTTGACTCCTACCTCAACCACCTAATTCAAATTCCACTACAACTCTTCAGTAGTTCGGTTTGACTAAAACACCCACACAGCCTAAGTAATAAAATAAAACACTCTATTGCGCATAGTAGGGCTCAAACTTCAGACCTCAGATAACAATAACACCCCATTTATCCCTTAGGCCAATAGACCCTTTCTGTCATGTTTTACCCATATTTATTTAAAATACTACTGACTAGAGACAGAGGTTTATTCATATTAAAAACAAAACTTTTGCATAAGCCAAGGCTTGAACCCAAGACTTCTCAAACTCTTCCAAGACACTTAACAACTGAAGTAGACATGCATTTGTGTAACACAAACATACGAAAATAAACATTAAGGACTTTTTGGGGCATTACATTGGCTCTGGGGGTTTGAAACTTTAACCACAAACATTAAGCACTAGGTTCTTGCATATATATGAATGTGTGGAACCAGTATCAATCAATGCAGTAATATCAGTATCAATTAGAGAAAATGTACCAGTAATGATGTCTTGTGCAAAGGCATCTTCTCAGCACGAATAGCATATGTCCTTGTAGGTTCTCGTGCCTCAGATCTAACTACTGTATCCTTGGTAGTACCTCGACTACCACTAACATTGCCGGGATGGCAGGGTGGTCTGACTCTCCCAACAAGATTACTAGGCTTTAGAGTTAGTTCTATTTCTTTTTCAACTCTTTCGGGACAATCCTTGAGAAAATGGTCAAGTGAGACACATTTGAAACAAGCTCCACTTCTAGACCGAAATTCCCCATGATGAAATTTGTTACAATGTTTACATTTCAGTTTAGGATTATCGACACTACCCACATTGGTTACAGATAGAGATGAAGACCTCGGGTCAGAATGTTGAGAGCCTCACTCTCTTCCAGAATATCCCGTAGAGGCTGTCACACAATCATAATACTTCTTTAATTTCTTAGAAGTAAATCATTGTGACTTACTTATAGTTTTTTTCTAACAACCTGAGCCTCTCTTTTGGCTTCTCTTTTTTCTTTACTCAATTCCTCAACTTTGTGTGCTCAATCAGCTAGCGCCGTAAATTCCTTTATTTCGAGAATCCCAATCAATAACTTGATATCTTCATTTAGGCCTTCTTCAAAGTGTTTACACATTTAAGCCTCGGTTAAAACCCATTCTCTGGCATACTTACCTAGTCAAACGTATTCCCATTCATATTCGGATACGGTCATGTTTCCTTGTTTGAGCTCTAGAATTTCTTTCTTTTTCTAATCCGTGAACCTCTTACTAACATATTTCTTCCTAAATTCAGCCTGGAAGAATTCCCATGTAACATTCTCTCTCGGTACAACTGAAGTTATGGTATTCCACCAATGATAAGTTGTATCTTTCAGTAGGGATACTGCATATTTCAAACATTCAGCAGGTGTGCAGGATAGTTCATCAAAAACTCGAATAGTATTTTCTAGCCAAAACTCGGCCCTTTTCGAATCATCTGCGGTAGCTCTAAATTCTTCCGCTCCATGCTTGCGAATTTTATCTATCGGAGGCTCACCAAATCTAACAGGTCTGGCACCCTGTGGTACACCAGGAATTGGGTGAGGAGCACGTGGGGGAGGTTGCTGTACAACAGGGTTTGTTCTCAGGTATTGTGTAAACCATCCGTTCATCATTTGAAAGAAGGCTTATTTTGCCTCCTCACTTCGGCCCTCAAACACGGGCCTTTCACTACCAAACGCAGATGTAACTCTTTCAACTGAAGCTGAAGCATTGCTCTCAGCTTCCTTAGATTCAGCTCTAGCTCGGTTGGATGACATTACTATATGAAAAACACATTTAAAAATGATTAGGAGTCATAAACTATCACAATTTATATAATGGCATATATAGCTAAACTCGTGTTTGCTACGTCAAATCTGAGAATTGGCTAAACTGTAGCTCTAATACCACTAAATGTAACACCCCTAACTCATATCTATCGCCAGAACAAGGTTTCAGAGCATTACCAAAGCATTCAAAACATTCAGAACATTTTACAAATAATTCTTGTAAGTTACTATTTATTTACCGAGATCATTCATAATGTCCCTGATCAGGCCCTCGATGCCCTTTACGAGAATTAAAATTGAGTCGAGAGTTAATCGAGATCTCTAAGAATTTTTCACGACTTTTCAAAAATTTTCCAAGATGTAGGGCTCACACACCTGTGTGGTCTAAGAGACATGCTCGTGTGACCTTGGGACACGCCTGTGTTGGAGGCCCTATTCAACCCCGTGTAAATCTCTAACTTGCACACAAAGCTATGCCTCACGCTCGTGTGCTAGGTCGTGTGGTTAATTAATTCAATTCGAAAATAGGTGCAGGTTTCACACGGCGAAGACACACATCTGTGTTCTAGGCCGTGTGGTACACTCGGTTGAGACACACGCCTATGTCTCTACCCGTGTGCCCAATTCTGAGCATTTTGTTTCTCAAAATTAAGGTGCAGGGGACACACGGCCTAACCACATTCCATGTCACGGCTTAGACACACTCCCATGTGCTGGCCCATGTGGACAAAATGAAGGCATTTCTAGCTTCATTTCTCACCCAAAATTTCACCCAAGACGTGCACTTGAAACACACATCCAATTCCAACCAATCCAAGCATTCAACTTAGGCAAATTTCATCATTCACAAGGCATATCACTACAAGCATGCATGATTACAAGCTTACCTTAGTTTAACTTTGGCATTCAAAACATTTGATGAATTATTCTTAACATAACACATGTATATATATGTATATCATAATAATCTACTTAGTCATACCAAAATGAACCATTACCAGCCATTCCAATGGCTAGGTTACAAAATAACATTTCAAGCCACTATTGGCCAAGTTGTCCTATACATGTCATTATACCCAAATGATTTTTACTAAGTATACCCAAAATGACTAGTTAATAGTGTGACGATGCTCCAATGATCTCCAGCCTTCACAAGCTTTCGAGCACTATAAAACAGGGAAAAATAAAGTGGAGTAAGCATTACATGCTTAGTAAGTTCGTATAACGAAAACTAAACTTACCAATCCTGTTTATTAAATCTAAGCATACAAAGTCATGTTCCCGTCCATTTGGCTAAATTGCCTAATCACATACATTCAATCAAACATGTTAGTCACCAAAATCTTCATATCAATCAAATAACATAGATGAGCTCATCAAGCAATATTCTTTCAAGTCATTATCATTTCATCTCAAGATTTACATGCCATGTCAAGGGTTATATGTCCATTGAATCATTGAATTCCGATGGATGCTTGAATAGCACACTTGAAGTGTACGATTCGATAATTTGTCAATTTCTTATTCAAGGGTTCCCATCAGGGCACTTAATCAAGAAACACTCTCTTGAGCCACATATCATATAACAGGATTACCAATCTAGGCTAAATCCTCTATATAACGTAAGCTCAGAGGAGCTCGATTAGGATTACCAGTCCAGGCTAAACCCTAATCATAACGTATGTTCGAGAGGTATTATATTGGGATTACCCCTCCGGGCTAAATCCTTTCTATAACAAGATCAATGGGATTACTCGTCTGAGCTAAATCTCATCTGCAACAAATGCAGGGCCTTATTAGTTTCAGGAAAGTGCATATAATCATCGGAATTCACATTCAATCAGGACTTAACCTTTTATCACCATTTCAAGCAAGAATTAAATTTTCCATCATAGCATAAAAATAAGGCACATCAATATAAATCACATTACATGCAAACACAACTTTCAATTAACATAATTACATGCTCGATAAAGTTACACGAACTTACCTCGACACTTGTTCGCGTTAGAAATCTACTAATCCAAAACCTTTTCTTTTCCTCAATCTAATCTCGAATTAGTGTTGTCCAGATCTATATAAATGAGTTTAACCATCAATTCCACACATTTCATATTCAAATGGACTCAATTTATGTCCTAGGAAAAATTACCATTTTGCCCTTAACTTTTCCATAAATTTTGATTTTGTCCTTAGGCCAAAAAAATGAAACTTGTGCAAATTACTCCCTATTCCAAGCCTAACCAAAGCCCCATTAGAAATTCTACAGCAATGTATTTATAACATTTTATAATTTTTCATCAAATTTTACAACTTTTCATTTTAGTCCCTAAATCATGTTTTCATCAAAATCACTTTGTAAAACTTGTTTATCTATCAATAATCTTTCATTTTCTACCATAAATTTCTAATTTCCATCATATACATCCATGAACCATTTTTCATACCTTGATAACTTTTCAAATTAATCCCTCAAATAGAGAGATTAAGCTATCCCAGTTTCAAAAATACCAAAATTACTAAAAACGGGACAAGGAAACTTACCCAATTAGGCCTTGAAAGTTTTGTTTCTCTCACCTAGGGTTTCTAAGTGTTTTAGGTTGAAGATGATGAAAATAAGATGACATATTTTCTTTTCATCTTTTAATTAATTAAGTATTTTGCTATTTCCAATTTAGTCCTTGCCCTTTTTCTATAATTCCATAGATGAATCACCAAGAAAAGTCTACATACTTTTCTTAATGGTCTAATTACCATATAAGGACCTTAAATTTTGAATTCCATAGCTATTTGATTATTATACCTACTAGAATTTAACTTTCGTATTTTATGCGATTTAGTCCTTCTCATAATTAAGCACTTAATCGATAAAATTTTCATGTCAAAAATTTCACACAACATGCCTATTATAAAAAAAGACCATATAATGAAATAAAAATAAACCTTATTTCGGATCAGATTTGTGGTCCCGAAACTATTGTTCCTATTTAATTAAAAAATGGGTTGTTACAATCGATGACCTCGTTGAATTTAAAAGTTTCACAAAGTTGAAGAGACTGTTTTAAATATTGATTAAGGTCTTCTATCATCATCCCTCTAAACTAAAGGTTGTTCTGAATCATCTGGATCATTGCCGACTTTATTTCAAACTTATTCACAGTTATCGTTAGTCTTGTAATGTTGCCTTGTACTGTGTCAAGATTTGGTTGTGCATAGCCTTTAAGTATTCTATTTTCTCAAACTATGGGTGACTCTATTGGTAACCGGTGCTGTGGTGGTGGTAGGTCTTGTATTGGTGGTTCGTCGAACAACGAATTATCACGTGGTAAATCAACTACAACGGTGGGATATTCTGTATCTGCTGTTGTTTTTGCTGTCTACAATTATGGCATATGATTCTTTTTGGATCAGGGGCTGGCTCTATAGTTGTGCTCCTGCTCCGAGTCATACACTGAAATCCACAAAGAATAAGAAATAAATTAGAAAATTAAATAAATTAATAAAAGTTAAATATCATATCTATAATTCAAGAAATTTTCTAATTATCTTATTAAGCGTAAAAAATAAAATTAATCTAATGGTGAAGCCTCCATGGAAATTGCGCCAACAACTTGACCTCCTCTTGATGTACTACCATCGGGAATGAGAATACTCCCAATAAAGATAATGATTAAAGCGGTGTCCATAAGTATACGAGTTAGGTTACAATATAGTTTGTACAACAAAGTACAAGGAAGTACTCCGAGGACAGTACCCAAAGGAGGCTTGATTGAACTAATATTAACTCATAGATTAACAAGTTTAATTAGTACTTTAACCAAATTATATTACGAAAATTCATCATGTGGTTGTAAAAAGAAAGTTTAAAGAAAGAATATAAAATCTAAACAGAAGCAAATTGTAAATATTATTAGATCTAAAGACAGAAGACTAACTCATTTCAGTGTTCATAGTTAACTCCTATTTTTGGTTTTATCCAATCAACTACTTATAAACCTAACAGGGCCTTTTAGCCTTCCACTAACCTAATGAGTCAGCAAACACTACTTACCTCTCGTTGTCACAGGTTAGACCAGGTCAGGGTAAGGTTTTCACGGAAGAATATACTAATTTTAGGACATTATAACACCCTTAACTGGGCTTCGTCACCGGATTAGGGTTACGAAGCATTACTGTACAAAATAGAACATTTAGCATCAAAACAGAAATAATTATACAATTCAAGCACTATCATTGAATAACTCAATTTAATTTAGGAAAAAATACATTTGCGTGCCTTAAATCGAGCTTATGAGGTCCTAAAAACAATTTGGGAACATTCTAGGACCAAATTGAAACAAATCAGAAAGTTTAGGAAAAAGTTAAAAATTTTAGAAATAGGGGTCACACGGCCATATGACATAGCCTAGGCCGTGTGGGCATTCAAATTATGGGACACATGGCCATGTCCCAACTCGTGTGTCTACCCGTGTAATTCACTAACTTGGGTTACACAACCGTGTAGAACCTGCACCTAAAATTAAAATGATACACATTTGTGTGGGGTGACCGTGTGTGGCACAATACCATGTGACAACCCGTTTCCCAGGCTATGTGAAGCACAAAATTGCCTTTGAACCAAGCCATTTCAAGCCCTATTATTGCACACCGAAACACACCATTTCTACAAGCATTCATATGATCAAAACACATTCCAATCACACTCAAAACATACCAAAATAATCATCTAATAAGTCCTAACCAATTTACCAACAATAGGTACCACAATTACAGTCAACCTTGTTTCATTTCAACATTTTAAAATCAACCATTTAGCACATTGCTAGTGTACCAAATAGCCATTTTTTTCATAACATTAACCCATTAGCCATTTACTTTCAAGAGGCATGAATAAAGTGACAAAAACATACATCTCATTTGATCTAATTGCCAATCTAATGTACCCTTATTGGTAGCACAACTTAAACGTCCAAACAAATCCATACTCAATATTTACAAGACATTACCAAAGTCTCCATTTCATCACTTATGTTTACCATATATCAAGCTAACCACTAAAGCTATTTAGCTAATGACCAAAAGCACATCAAGTTTCAAACAAACACCAAAGATACTAAACATTTATAACCACAAAGCTTACTCAAACAAACTTATAAAGAACATCATCATAAAGAAAATAACTTAAGGGCTCCTAGTTCATGCCATTTATAACCTGACATCAATATATACAAATCTTCTACTGAGACAAAGGATGGATAGTGTGAATATTCTCTAACTTGATTCCAACCGATCGAGCATTCTAACAATCTACAAGACAAGGAAAAACAACTACGTAAGCAACCAATGCTTAGTAAGCTTATATAAAGGAAACTTAATTTATTGAACATAAATGATTAAACCATTAAAACATTGCTCATTTGATATTATGAATAGTTTTCCTACCAATTCACAACACAACACAAGGTTAGCAGGTGTATTGAAGAGCATATCCGATCAATTGAATTTGAAACATATCAATATGAAGTTCAATACATAATTCCTCAATCTATTACTCAATTTCTTCCTTTTCATTTCATATTCATTTACCAACATTTTCCATTTCATGTTTCCATAACACAATTCGTTTCATATACGCATCCATTCATTAAAACTAAAATTGTCTGTTGAATCCAATAAAATAACATTGAATACTAGGAAAATAATCGTATAACCATTTAATTCCCTTAACACACCACAACATCATGAGTTAACATATTTATAGACATATGAAGTATATAACCACTCTAAGGCATTAACACTCATTATCAAACTATACAAGTCAAACGTTCAACTCGTATTCATACTTATGATACATACCTCACCTGAAATGCCTTACCTGAATAGCTATTGATCAGAGGGTGCCATACTGTCTTTCAACCATGGTCTTATTCATTTTCCGTCGTGTTCACATAGTGTCTTTCAACTATGGTCTTATTCGTTTGATTTGTTGTAACAACTTGTTTTTCAGTGGTATTGGAATAGTGGTTTCAAGACCACAAATCCGACGAGTAAGTTCGTATAATTAGTTTTTAAATTACATAAGTCAATAATAATTTTATATTGAAATTTGATTTGATGAAATTTATCTAATTGAATTAATGGTTAGTATGAGTTGTTGTTCTAAAAGTCAAGTGGTACCAAAAAATGAGTTATGGGGGGCGTATTTCTGTACAGCGATCCCGTGAATATTTTTATTAAATATTTATAGAGTTGTATTATAGGTGAATTGAAGTTTGGTCCTATAATTTTGATGATTGGTTGCTTAATTAAGGTAAAAGGATTAAATTGTAAAAGAGGTAAGTTAATTGCTATAGATTTAAGGTCCATCTACAAGCTTGACTTATATGGAAATATAATCTTCAATGATATGCAATCTTAGAAGTGATATGCAATCTTAGATATGATACAATCTTAGATATGATTGCAATCTTAGATATGATATGCAATCTTAGAAGATATGATTTTGTAATCTTAAAGATTTAATTTGTAGATACCTTTTAATCTTAACCGTTGATGTAATTGATCTATACTGTTGGATTTGAGAAGGTTCAATGTAACACCCCAAACCCGTGACCGTCACCGGATTTGAACACGTGGTGTTACCGGGCTTACTTCCTTTATTTCTCTCTTTGAAATATTTGATTCCTGTTCCAGGCAGGCTAGCTAACTGTGTCACTGTCACCTTAAAAATCATATCTCGAGTTACAGAATTTGAAAATAAGTTCCGTAAATTTTCCCTGAAACTAGACTCATAATACCATCTACACAGTTTTTTCTAGAATTTTTGGTTGAGCCAATTAGTACAGTTTATTAGTTAAAGTCACCCATGCTACAGGGGTCAATTACACTGACCTTCGCGCATTACGACCTGGATATCTTCTCGTACAGAGTTCAATGCTCATGCCGTTTGATTCTAATGAAACTAGACTCAAAAGGGAATCTGAACATATAAGGCACGACTTCTAATTCCTTCTGGATAATTTATGGTAAATTTTCAAAGTTGAGACAGGGGATCCAGAAACCGTTCTGGCCCTGTCTCACGAGGACTTTAATATCTCTCAGTATACTGCTCATATGGTCGTTTCGTTTCATCCATATGAAAATAGATTCATCAAGGTTCAATTTTCATAATTTTCTTAGCAATTAATTCCACTTCTACTATTTTTGGTGATTTTTCGATCTCATATCACTGCTGCTGTCCGCAACAGTTACTGCAGTAGACTATGCCAATTTCGTGAATCTTTCCTTGGCCTTACTAATCATTCATCATACATGGCACAACTATGGCCACCTTATCAAGATTAAGGTTTCTAAGACTCGTGGCTATAGGTTCTAGCATCCCACTCAAACGACCACATAGGCCATTTTCACATGGCTTAAAGTTTACAACCCAAAATTCAACAAAACAAAATAGCCTATACATACCAAACGTTCTCCTAGTTCAACTACGAAGACAATACCAAAAGATTTCCAGCCGGTGTGATGACTTCAACGACGGTTCCGAGCACGCAACAATACGAGTCCAAGAGACCTAAAATGGGTGACAAGAAAACACCGAGTGAGTTTATAACTCAGTAAGTCATAAGCATTCAACAATCATCCATTGATAAAGTTATCACAACATGAAACAATAAACGAGGCTAGGTACTCATCCATATCGTAACTATACCATAAATCCTCGGACCTTTCGGTTCAATCTCATATCAAGTCATACATCCACATTTCATATTCTATACAATAAGATATTTGAGGCACTTTACACACCAACTCATTCACACCACAATTATACAATTGCAATCATCACATAGATCTAAAGCTTACCAAGCTCAACCCCGAGCATGAACGTATTTCCTAATCGTCATGAGCTCAAGGTACTTACCCGATCCGCTGTCCATACTCAACTCGATGGAGACACACCCTCCATATATATAGAGTACGCACACACAGTGCTTAATACTCGATTTCGCACACTTAGTGCCATGCGATTTAAGCCCGCACACATAGTGCCATACCCTTCGAGCTCGCACACCCAGTGCCGTATATTTCCAGCATGCACACTTAGTGCCATATATTTCCAGCATGCACACTTAGTGCCATATATTTCCAGCATGCACACTTAGTGCCAATCTCGTCACCGTACACACGTATTGCCCGCACACTTAGTGCCGAAAGCAAACTTTCTACACATTTCACTATTTCTTTTACATTCAACAAATGTCATCACTCCATACACATACATTTTCATTTATATATATATATATATATCATCCCATTAAACACAATTGCATAGATTTCACAATCATTTAAGCAATATCAAACATATGTGCTTAATGACTTACCTTGTTTTGGGTAGAACGGTTCCAATTCGGCTACTCGTTTGCTTTCTCCTTTCCTTTGTCCGATTTAGTTCCCCTTTGCTCTTGAGCTAAATCAAACAATTTACCTCTCCATCAAACACAAACATACGGCATTCACATACATTATTATGATTATTGCCGAATACTTAACACAACTAAGCTGAAAATTTACTCAATCTCATCTTAATTTATTGCTACTTATTTATCAAAATTTCCAATACAAGGTATTTAACACCTATGCCCATTTATACCCCATATGGCCGAATGTATGTATATATGTATATATATACAATGTCAACTATAACATCTTTTAAACACCTAATTTCACCTTATGAACACTTAATCAATTTTTTTCCTAATCTAGCATATATTTTCACATCCATTGTATCATCATGTAAAATCACATATAACTCATATAGGTGCAAGGCCGAATTTCAAGGTGTCCATAACCATCGAAAACACAAAATTTAACTATCATGCAAGAAGCATAAACCATGCTCATGAGCATGTCATGGCCGAATACATCACACACCATACTCCTTATAATTTTGGTCATGGTTACACAAAGGACTCAATGCCCTACTCAAGAATACTAAAAAGAAATTTTCAAGAGTAGTCAATCCATCATTGCATGCATCATTAGCAAGCTTCACACTTAGCATGCAATGGCTTCAACACAATATCAACCTTGGCCAAATACCATTTCTATGGCATAACAAGGATTTGAACCATGGCTAATCATGAACATCAAGTTAGCAACTATAACATACATGAATCTCATGACACAACCTCATACATACCTTAATCTTGATGCATGTATAGCCAAATCTCCTTCTAGATCTCTTCTACACCAAAAATGGAGCAAAAATCCTATCTTCTTCCTTAGTATTTCGGCCAAAAAGGAAAGAACAAGGATGAACAAATATTTTTCTTTGCTTTTCTTTCACTCACGGCACAAAGGCGGGGGAAAGGATGAGCAAATTTTTGATTTTTTTGTTTCTCTTCCTACATGCTTAATTTTTTTATCATTTCCCTCATCATCCATTAACAAAACATGTTTCAACATATTTTCTTTGCCCATAAACCATGTCATGGCCGGCCACTAAGCTTCCTTTGGGGAAATTTGACATGCAAATCCTTTATTTTTGCATGCATTATCAACTAGTCATCACACATTTCCCCATCATACTTTCAAAGTTTACTACTAGGTCCCTTCTAGTGAAATTCACATTTATAACTCTAAATCGAAACATCAAAAAATGTCACACATGAATTAACACATATCATAGGCATCAAAATAAATTTTAAATTATTTTTATGCCTCGGTTTTGTGGTCCCGAAACCACATCCCGTCTAGGTTCAATTTTGGGCTGTCACATTCAACTATAAATAGAGGCCTCTCCCTTCATTGTAAACACACCGGAGTTTTGGGAAACAATAAAATTTTTGAGAGCTTTCACTCAAATTTCTCTCCCTCTTACGTTCTTATTTTCTACGGTTTGTTCTTATTTTATTCTTTGTTCATCTTCGTTTTTCAACCCTTTTTATTTTGATTTAATCCATGTTTCCCTGATTTTTTTTCTTTTTTATATTTTCTTTTTTAATAATTTTAGTATCATATCAAACTCTTTCATTTTTAATAATTTTTTTAGTATTACTCTTAGTAAATTATTTTTAAAATTTACTCAAATCATTATTTTAAAAAATATATTTCATTTAATTGTCATATTTTATCCAAAAGTTTTTCTAAAATGAGGCAATGTTTTTCAGATTTAGGAATTAGGAAATAGTGCCCTAACATGTCGGGTTGCGATTTCCCGTTTCTCTAAATGCCTAAAGTATCCCTCTAAATAGATTTTGTAAATCATGAGATAATTTCAGTTACAAGAGTTTAAGAATATCGTGTCCTATCATGCTGGATGTGATGTTTGTATTCTTTCGGAGCTAAGGAATCTCGATTTTTTCAACTTAAATAATTCTGGTTTTAAAAAAAGGGATCCTATTTTTAATCCTTTCAAATTTGTGACATTAAGAAAGAAAACTATTCAATTTGGTACCAATTTTGGGCGTTACGAGGGTGCTAATCCTTCCTCGTACGTAACCGACTCCCGAACCTATTTTCTTAATTTTCGTAGACCAAAATGTTTTATAAGGTGATCCAATCACACCTAAAAAGGTTGGTGGCAACTCCCGTTTTCGTTTTTCAAAAGTCGATCCCCATTTTTCAAACATCCCTTTAAAAAATGGTTTCGACAGCTTGGCGACTCCGCTGGGGAACTTAAGAGAGTCAAGCCAAGAAATTGATTATTTTATGTCTTAATGTCGGAAGTTTGGAAAATTTAAAATATGGTCCTATTTTACATGTGTTTGCTGCATATGTTTGTTATCTTATTGCTGTACATTGAATTTGCATGACCATTGTGGTCACACCCTTAAGTGGGAGTGAGAAGCTACGCTTTCGTGAGGTTTTCGCCTTCGTATGAGTTAGTGGGTTACTTCCGAGATACTGTACTTATGTCTTCATGAGATTTTCATCTCCGTATGGCCATAGGGAAATGTGTCCCCCTGAATTGAACTTGGTCTATATGAGCCTATAATGGGTGAAAATCGAGGAATCTGCTGGTTCAGGTACCCTTGCTTTAGAGCTAAAACTCATATAGTGAACCTTTAAGTGCTTACCCTAGGGAAATAGTGATAACCTTTAGAAAATTACCCTTGTAAGTATTTGTTTATCATTTTCTTATATATATGATACTGACCTATTTTTTGTTTTGCTGTCATTACATGTCATTTCGCATTTAAAAGGTGTCGATTCACGGCTCGATTTCTAGATTAGAAAGTTTTGTAATGAGGAATGAATACCTTAATAAAGTGGAGGACAATGCTTCTGTTTGTACCTGGTCAGAGAAAACCCAGTCAGAGAAAGGAAATAGTGTCACCGAGGGGTATACGTCAGAGTTATGGGACTTCACCCTTGTTAATTCGACGCAGAATGAGTTGTAGGAGCTGAGAAACATTTGGGCCCAATGGGATGACGAGGCTAAGCAACTCTTCTATCAGAATTATGGAGACCTTCCCTGTTTGCTAGACGTCAAAGTAGATAGGCACTTGTTTCGAGCTATGGTACAGTTTTGGAACCCTGCTTATAATTGCTTTACATTTGGTAATGTTGATCTTGTACCTACTTTAGAGGAATATACGACTTTATTGCGCTGCCTGAGGATTCAGGGTCAGAAGGCTTATGTTAGGCATGCTAGTCTTCCACCTTTTACGAAGAAGGTGGTAATGATTACTGGGATGAGTAAGCAGTGGGCTGTAGCTCGTGTGCTGCAAAAGGGTGATAGTAAGTGCATTTTATCGGCTATTTTGAGGGACTTGATATCGACGCATCCAGACGTGAAGAAAAGGGTCGATGTCTTGGCTTTGAGTATTTACGGCATGGTGATCTTCCTAAAGGCGTTAGGGCACATAGATTAGGCAGTTGTAGATTTATTCGATCGACTGGGTAAGAACACACCTGTGCCTGCAATCCTAGCTGAGACGATTAGATCCTTGAACGCATGTCGAAGAGCTGGTGAAGGAAGGTTCATTGGATGTGCACAGTTGCTGTTGGTTTGGTTTCATAGCCACTTCTGGAAGCTTGATAAGGTTCCTTGCCGAGTATTCTTTGAGGGTTATTCTCCTTTAAAGGAAGCAGTGGACATGCCTAGGAGAGATGACATTTTAGAGAATATATGGATAGACATTCTTCAGAATCTTTGAGAGGAGGATGTTATGTGGAAGGCTCCTTGGTTGGTTCCTAGTGAAGTCCTTTACCGATGTGGCAGTTTTGATTGGGTCCCTTTGCCAGGAATTTAGGGAGTTGTCAGATATACACCGTTACTTGTTTTAAGGTAGTATCGAGTGAGATAGTTCATACCAACTACACAGGGTTTAGCTCAAAGTGATTTCTCTTATAAAGGGGATCACTACAAGAAGAAGATGCGAGAGATTTCTGAGGCTTGGAAGAACCCTTTCTGTATGAAGATCTTAACTGAAGGCTCGACATCAACCCTTGAGTATAAAGGGTGGTTTAGTAGGAGAGTCAATGACAATGTCCCTAGGCCAATTTTGGGAGTGGCTCGATCATTGGAGGAGAGCTTACGAGTGATTCCATCAGAGTTGGAGATTATGAAGCAAGAGTTCGAAAGAAAGAATTCAGAGCTTGAAAAAAGGATGGAGAAGCTCGAAGAGGAAAAAATATGTTTGAGTCTCGATGTCGATGTTCAAAAGATAGAAGTCGAGAAGGTGAAAAAGGAAAAGATGAAGATTGAGGAAGATCGAGATGACTTAAAGACACATTACAAGAAGGGTCAAGTAACATTGAAAAGGGTCGGATTGTGACAGCCCAAAATTGACCCTAGTCGGAAGGTGGTCTCGGGACCACAAAACCGAGGCATAAAAATAATTAAAAATTTATTTTGATGCCTATAATATGTGTGTGCTCATGTATGACATTTTATGATGATTGATTTAGTGTTATAAGGGTGAATTCCACAAGAAAGGACTTAGTAATGAACTTTGAAAGTATGATAGGGAAATGTGTGATGACTAATTAAAGCATGCATGCAAAATAATGGACTTGCATGTCAAATTCCCCCTTTATAGGTGGTGGCGGCCATGACAAGGAGGATGGGCTAAACATGTCATGAAACATGTTTTGTTGGTGCATTAGGGTGAAATAATAAACAAAGGTGTATGGGTGATAAAAAATAAAAAAAAATGTGGGTGAGTGTGGTAATCCCCCCATTGCCGTGAGTTGTAGAGAAGGAAAGAAATAAATTTTGTTCATCCTTTCTTTGAGCCAAAACTAAGGAAGAAGGAGGATTTTGCTTCATGCTTGGTTTGGAAGAGATCTAGAAGGAGATTTGGCTAAGTTTGCATCAAGATTAAGGTATGTATGAGGTTGTGTTAGGAGTTTCATGCATGTTTTGGTTGCTAACTTGATGTGCATGTTAGCCATGGCTCAAATCTTTGTTAAGCCATGGAAATGGTATTTGGCCAAAGTTGTTATGGTGATAAAGCCATTGCATGCTAAGTGTGAAGCTTGATGATGATGCATGCAATGATGGATTGTCTACTCTTGAGTAAGATTTTGAGCTTTCTTTTGTTTTATCATGATTGAAGTTGAAAAGGAGCATGATTGTCATATTCGCCATGATGCATTCATGAGCATGGTTCATGCTTCTTGCATGTTAGTTAAAATTTGTGTTTTGGATGGCTATGGACACCTTGAAATTCGCCATGCTCATATATGTATAAATATGTTTGCACATGATGTTTTGGTTATGAAGGAAGTAATGAATAAGTTTGTTTAAAGAAGAAGATGTTGAAGAATAATTGTGAAATTGTAAGCACATTAGGCCTAGCACACATATGAGTGCTTGATGCTATATTGTAAGTTTTGAGTTACAATATGCAAAGCATTAACTAGTAAAATGCATGCTGTTTTGTGTGGTATTAAGTGCATAATTGGCCTCAACATGGACAAGTATATTCGGCCTTGGGTAGCCTATTGAAGGCCTTAGCTTTTCCTTGATGCTCGAATAAATTGTATTGAATTGCTTGATGTAGTATAAAATGTGCATGACCATTGTGTATTCAAGCTAAAGGGTGGCCATATGACCATTTAAATTCCTTGTCATATTCGGCCATAAGCTAGCACAATGAGGTTTTGATAAATTGAATTTGTTTGAATTAGCTCAAGAGCTAAGAGGGCCACAATTGGACAAGGGGAAGGAAAAAGTAATCGAATAGCCGTAAAAGCCGTTCGACAACATCCGAGGTAAGTCCTCAAGAAGTGACCTTACTTGAATTATGTGGAATGAAATATGGATGTATTGATTATTGATTTATGTGTGTATGAGTATTGAATGATACCGGGCTAAGTCCCCGGCGATTATGTTAGTGATTATAATTGTGTTTGAGCCTTAGTAACGAAAATAAATATGTATGTCCAATGATTATTGATGTATGTGTGCATGAGAAATTGAATGATATCCGGCTAAGCCCCAAGACAATTATGCTGGAAATTATAACGGGTTAAGACCGAAGGCAATTGTGCTAGTGGCTACATCCGGCTAAGACCGAAGGCATTCGTGCGAGTCATTCTATCCGGGCTAAGACCAAGGCATTTGTGCAAATCGTGATATCCGGGTTAAGTCCGTAGGCCTTGGTGCGGGTTACCATAACCGGGCTATGTCCCGAAGGCGATTGATCGAGTAGCGACATCCGGTTAAACTCGAAGGTATGTGATTTGAAAATTATAAGCTTGCTGGAAAATTTCAGCTAATGCACTTGTGAAATTTCCCAATGACAAGGTAAGTGCGGTGTGTGCTTTATGCGCTAGGAGTAAGAGCGTGTGAATATCCGCTCCTATGATGGAACGAGTTATCGGCCTTAATGAAGCCGTTATTTGTGTATGAACATAAGAGTTGGGATGGTGAAGTAAGTATGATTATGTGAATGTGCATTAATGAAATGATGCATTTAACTATGTGAATGTATTGCTGTAATTAGAGTTGATTATATTCCTTGAGACTTACTAAGCATAAAATGCTTACTCATTGCTTTGGCTCTCAGTTTTCTAGATTTCGCTCGATAGCAATCGGATTCGGGATCGTTGAAGTCGAAGTCATCCACACTATCAAGCCCTTATTTTGGTATAAATTCTTGGTTGAACTTGAAATGGCATGTATAGGACTACCCCTTGTTGGTTTAAATATGTTATGATGTATATGTGTACGGCCATGCGAAAATGGCTCGTAATAGTGAAGTATCAACTTAAACTATTTGCGGTTTGTATATATATATATGATGTCATGATGTGACTATGAATTGGAAATGGGAATGTTGGTCACATGATCAGCCATTGGCATGGTTAAAATGATCATATGTGGACCTATGTAAGGCAAGACTAGTTGGTTCATGGAGACTACAAAATAGGTAAGACCTACCTTAAAAACAGATGCTGCCAGCTGCAGTAACGTGAATGTGAAAAATCACCAAAATTAGTAGGAATGGTATTAAATAGTGAATCAGCTATGTAAATGAACATTGATGAGTCTATTTTCATATGGAAGAAACGAAATGGTCATAGGAGTTACATGTTAAGAGATATTAAAGCTATTGTGAGACAGGGCCAGAACGGTTTCTGGGTTCCCTGTCGCAACTTTAAAAATTTACTATAAATTATCCAGAAAGAATTAGGAGACATACCTTATATTTACAGATTCCATTTTGAGTCTAGTTGCATTAGAAACAAACGGAACCAGCATTAAATCCCTGTACAGAGAGATATTCAAGTTATACCGCGCGAAGGTCAGAGCAGTCGATCCCTGTAACATGGGTGACTTTAACTAATAAACTGTACCAATTGGCCCGACCAAAAATTCTAGAAATAAATCCATGGATGGATATATGAGTCTAAATTCAGGAAAATTTACGAAACCAGTTTCCGAGTTTTGAAACTCGAGATATGATTTTAAGGCGACAGTGATGCAGTTTTTCCAGCCTGACTGGAAATGTCCAATGGATGGGCAAAACAAGTGAACTTGGCTTGCTAACCCTCGTGTCCGACACGGCGATGGTCTCGGGTTCGGGTGTTACAATTTTATTGGTATCGAGCCACGGTTTAGTCGATTCTAGGACTACCGTGAGGTGTTTGGGGTCTAGCTATACATGCCATTAAATGATGAATCGATAGTGTGGTGATTTCGACAATTTGACTTTGAGTTTGTTTATAGCAATGGATCCGATCCCAACCGAGCAATAGCTGATGATGTGGAGAGTGTGGCGCTGCTCCCGCACAAGGGACAGCGCCGGCGGACTCTCAACCTATGGCCAACAATCCGAATGATGAAGCTAGGCAAGCCTTTTATAGTGTGATGAGCGAATGGTTTAATCAATACATTCGAACTAACACGGCTGTCCCACAACCTCCATTCCCGACAAATGCAACCCCGCACCTACAATACCTCCGATGGCCGACCAAATAAGGTCAAGTAAGCCCCAGTCGATAGGATTCGAAAACATGGGGCCACTGAATTTAAAGCTACGGATGATGATGATGCGAACGAGCTGAATTTTGGTTGGACAACACTATCCGGTGCTCGATGAGCTATCTTGTACACCGATGAGTGCTTAAAGTGTACCATCTCCTTGCTACGTGATTCCACCTACTATTGGTGGAGTACTCGACTTCGTGGTACCTAGAGAGCAAGTGACTTGGGAATTCTTTCAAACCAAGTTCGAAAAAAAAAAGTATATCGATCGAGATTCATCGACCAAAAGCGAAGGAATTTCTTGATCTTAAGCAAGGTTCTATGTCGGTTACCGACTATGAACGAAAAATTGTGAGGCTTAGCCGATACACGCGAGAATGCATTTCGTCCGAAGCTATTATGTGTAAACGCTTCGAGGATGGGCTGAATGATGATATAAGGATGTTCGTTGGCATTCTCGAAATCGAGAGATCGTAGTACTTGTTGAGCGAGCTTGTAAAGTCGAAGAGCTTAGAAAGGAGAAACAAAAAGCTGATGTGGGAACTGGAGAATTCGAAAGAGGTCCTCGGAAAGTCTCTTCAATGAGCAAGAAGAGATTTCGAGATGATGTGAACCGGTCTAGAGGCGCTTTGGGCTTTTCTAGAGCGAGGACGCGATCGACCCCTGTGACCACACGAGTCACTTGATCGCCGATGGTGGAAATGATCGCCGAGAGAGGCGGAGTGTCAACATTGTGGCAAATGGCATTCGGGAGCTGTTGGTTTCGTGATCGCTCTGCTATAAGTGTGGATCGGCCGACCACTTTAGGAAGGATTGCCCAGGATGCTTGAGCAGAATGTGAGTCGAGTGGAAACTCGGTGCTACCTTTGCCGAGGTAGGCCACCTAGAAATATGGGCAATGTCGATTGGCGGTCGGAGAGGATCTAGAGATGCTACCATCGATCTCGAGGCTCGTGCTCTGCGAGGACTTATGCCATACTGCGACGCGAGGATCTGCCTCTCCGGATGTCATTACGGTGCTTTCACTCTTTTCAATACTAATGTGATTGCTTTGATTGACCTGGTTCTACTCAATCTTATATATGTGAAACCTTAGCATCCAAGAAGACTTTGCCTATTGAGTCTCTTGAGTTTGTAATTGGTGTCAAACCCTTGGGTCATTACGTGCTTGTCAACAAAGTGTGCAAGAAAAGTCCCCTAGTGTTCCGAGGTTCTTGTTTCCGGCGGACTTGATGCTTTTTCCGTTCGATGAATTGACGTTATTCTTGGTTTGGATGGGTTGACCATGCACGATGCGGTCGTAAATTGCAAAAGCAAGACTATCGATTTGAGGTCTTGTGAATAACGAGATAATTCGGGTTAAGTCTACGGACTTAAAGGGTTGCCATTGTAATATCGGCAATGTTGGCGAAAATATGTAAGAAAAGAGTCGGCGTACCTTGCGTCGTGCTTTCGATGACAAGGAATCGAAAAGAAACCCGAATCTGTGCCCATGGTTTGTGAATACCGGATGTTTTCCACGAAGAATTGCGGGTTTACCACCTGTTCGGGAAATAGAATTTGGCATCGAATTGGTACCTGGTACCACTCCAATTTCGATAGCTCCGTATCGTATGGCACCAACGGAATTAAAGGAGTTGGAAGCTCAGTTGCAAGAATTGGTGGATAGAGGTTTTGCTCGCCGAGTTTTTCGCCTTGGGGTGCGCCAGTGTTGTTCGTGAAAAAGAAGGATGGAACCATGCGGCTGTGCATCGATTATCGTCAGCTTAATAAAGCGACAATAAAGAACAAATATCCGTTGCCACGTATCGATGACTTGTTCGATCAACTAAAGGGAGCCTCGGTGTTCTCGAAAATAGATTTGAGATCGGGCTATTATCAATTGCGAATCCGAGATTTGGGCGTACCCAAGGCGCCTTGAGCGAGATATGGTCACTATGAGTTGCTAGTGATGCCGTTTGGGCTCACTAATGCCCTACGGTATTTATGGATTTAATGAATCGGATCTTTAGACCATATTTGGATCGATTAGTAGTCGTGTTCATTGATGACATCTTGGTCTATTCAAGAAATGAGACCGAACATCTTTGAACACTGCGGTTAGTCTTTGCAAATTTTACGGGATAAGCAATTATATGCTAAGTTCAGCAAGTGTGAGTTACGGTTAAGAGAGGTTAGCTTCTTGGGTCATGTGGTATCGCATCGGGTATTCGAGTCGACCGAATAAAATTTCAGCCATACTTAATTGGAAGCCTCAGAAATATTCTTGAGGTTCGGAGCTTTTTGGGGCTTCTTAGGTTATTACCGACGATTTGTAAAGGCTTCTCAACGATAGCCACGCCGATGACGAAGCTACTCCAAAAGGATGTTAAGTTGAATGGACGGAGAAATGCCAAAAAGTTTCGATCAATGAAAACTTATTTGGTGAAGCCCCAATTCTAGTGCAACCCGAGTCAAGCAAAGAGTTTGTCATCTATAGCGACGCCTCTCTACTTGGGTTAGGTTGCGTATTAATGCAAGAAGGTCGAGTTGTGGCCTATGCGTCGAGGCAATTAAAGCCACATGAGAAAAATTATCCGACTCATGATCTCGAATTGGCCGCCATCGTATTCGCCTTAAAGATTTGGCGACATTACTTATTTGGTGAAAGGTGCCATGTATACTCGGATCACAAAAGTCTCAAATATTTGATGATCCAAAGAGACTTAAATCTGCGACAAAGACGTTGGCTCGAGTTGTTAAAGGATTACGAGCTGGTCATTGACTATCACTCGGGAAAGGCGAATATGGTTGCGGATGCCTTGAGTCGTAAATCATTATTCGCTTCTGAGCGATGAGCGATGCACTTGTGCATTCGATCCGATAGTGTGTTAGTAGCTGAATTGAAAGCCAAACCACTATTGATACATCAAATTCGAGAAGCTCGAAAGTCGACGACGAGTTGGCGCAAAACGCGAAATTGAGTGTGTTCGAACAAGGATTGAGTTTCAAATCGATGATGACGATTGTTTGAGGTTCAAAAGTCGTCTGTGTGTTCCAAAGAATTGAACTCATTTCGATAATTCGAATGAAGCCCATTGTAGCGAATGGCAATCCACGGGAATCTGAAGATGTACAATGATTTGAAACGTCGGTTTTGGTGGCATGGTATGAAGCGAGACATCTCCGACTTTGTTTGAGATGTTTAATATGTCAACAAGTGAAAGCGGAACATTAGGTGCCTTGAGATTACTTGACCAATCACAATACCCGAGTGGAAATGGGATCGAGTCACAATGGACTTTGTATCCGGACCGCCATTGTCGACAAGTAAGAAGGATGCGGTTTGGGTCGTGGTAGATCGATTGACTAAGTCGGCCCACTTTGTCCCGTCGTCGGATTTTTCAATTGACAAATTATTTGAATTATACGTTTCTCAGTTGTGAGATTACACGGGTGCCTATTTCCATCGTGTCGGATAGAGATCCGAG
Source organism: Gossypium arboreum (assembly GCF_025698485.1). Lineage (NCBI taxonomy): Eukaryota > Viridiplantae > Streptophyta > Magnoliopsida > Malvales > Malvaceae > Gossypium > Gossypium arboreum. The sequence goes on along the minus strand of NC_069078.1, from coordinate 13,992,041 downwards.
ATTTACCTCGCGATTTTGGAAAAAGTTGCAAGAAGCTTTGGGTACCAAGTTGCATTTCAGCACCGCCTTTCACCCCAAACCGATGGTCAATCCGGCGGATAATTCGGATACTTGAGGATATGTTAAGATGTTGCGTCCTCGAGTTTAGTGGTTTATGGGAGCGGTATTTGCCGTTGATTGAATTCGCTTACAACAATAGCTTTCAATCAAGTATTAAGATGGCACCTACGAGGCCTTATGCGGTCGTAAATGCCGTACACCATTGTTTTGGTGAGCTCGGTGAAAGCAAGATTTTCGGGTGGATTTGATTAGGGATCTTTGAGCGAAAGTGAAAGTAATCCGTGAAAGTCGAAGATAGCCTCCGATCGTCGAAGTCGTGACGCGGACTGAAGCGTAAGGATATCGAGTGTCGGTGGGTGATAAAGTGTTTCTCAAGGTATCGCCTTGGAAAAGATACTCGATTAAGCCGTAAGGGCAAGTTGAGCCCGAGGTTCGTTGGGCCATATGAGATATCCGGCGAGTCGATCCGGTGGCATATCGTTTGATTTTGCCCCCGAACTCGAAAAGGTTCACGATGTCTTTCACGTTTGATGCTTGACGCTATAGATCCGATCCATCGCATGCGTGATTAGTCCATCGAAATTGAAATTCAAGCTAATATGAGTTATGAGGAAGAACCGATTCGTATCCTATCACGAGAAGTGAAAGAGTTGTGAAACAAGCGGGTTCCGCTAGTAAAAGTGTTATGGCTCAAGCACGGGATAGAAGAAGCTACTTGGGAGACCGAGAACTCTATGAAAGAGCGATATCCAAACCTATTTATCGGTAAGATTTTCGGGGACGAAAATTTCTTAAGTGGGGGAGAGTTGTGACAGCCCAAAATTGACCCTAGTCGGAAGGTGGTCTCGGGACCACAAAACCGAGGCATAAAAATAATTAAAATTTATTTTGATGCCTATAATATGTGTGTGCTCATGTATGACATTTTATGATGATTGATTTAGTGTTATAAGGGTGAATTCCACAAGAAAGGACTTAGTAATGAACTTTGAAAGTATGATAGGGAAATGTGTGATGACTAATTAAAGCATGCATGCAAAATAATGGACTTGCATGTCAAATTCCCCCTTTTATAGGTGGTGGCCGGCCATGACAAGGGAGGATGGGCTAAACATGTCATGAAACATGTTTTGTTGGTGCATTAGGGTGAAATAATAAACAAAGGTGTATGGGTGATAAAAAAAAAAAAAAAATGTGGGTGAGTGTGGTAATCCCCCCATTGCCGTGAGTTGTAGAGAAGGAAAGAAATAAATTTTGTTCATCCTTTCTTTGAGCCAAAACTAAGGAAGAAGGAGGATTTTTGCTTCATGCTTGGTTTGGAAGAGATCTAGAAGGAGATTTGGCTAAGTTTGCATCAAGATTAAGGTATGTATGAGGTTGTGTTAGGAGTTTCATGCATGTTTTGGTTGCTAACTTGATGTGCATGTTAGCCATGGCTCAAATCTTTGTTAAGCCATGGAAATGGTATTTGGCCAAAGTTGTTATGGTGATAAAGCCATTGCATGCTAAGTGTGAAGCTTGATGATGATGCATGCAATGATGGATTGTCTACTCTTGAGTAAGATTTTGAGCTTTCTTTTTGTTTTATCATGATTGAAGTTGAAAAGGAGCATGATTGTCATATTCGGCCATGATGCATTCATGAGCATGGTTCATGCTTCTTGCATGTTAGTTAAAATTTGTGTTTTGGATGGCTATGGACACCTTGAAATTCGGCCATGCTCATATATGTATAAATATGTTTGCACATGATGTTTTGGTTATGAAGGAAGTAATGAATAAGTTTGTTTAAAGAAGAAGATGTTGAAGAATAATTGTGAAATTGTAAGCACATTCGGCCTAGCACACATATGAGTGCTTGATGCTATATTGTAAGTTTTGAGTTACAATATGCAAAGCATTAACTAGTAAAATGCATGCTGTTTTTGTGTGGTATTAAGTGCATAATTGGCCTCAACATGGACAAGTATATTCGGCCTTGGGTAGCCTATTGAAGGCCTTAGCTTTTCCTTGATGCTCGAATAAATTGTATTGAATTGCTTGATGTAGTATAAAATGTGCATGACCATTGTGTATTCAAGCTAAAGGGTGGCCATATGACCATTTAAATTCCTTGTCATATTCGGCCATAAGCTAGCACAATGAGGTTTTGATAAATTGAATTTGTTTGAATTAGCTCAAGAGCTAAGAGGGCCACAATTGGACAAGGGGAAGGAAAAAGTAATCGAATAGCCGTAAAAGCCGTTCGACAACATCCGAGGTAAGTCCTCAAGAAGTGACCTTACTTGAATTATGTGGAATGAAATATGGATGTATTGATTATTGATTTATGTGTGTATGAGTATTGAATGATACGGGCTAAGTCCGAAGGCGATTATGTTAGTGATTATAATTGTGTTTGAGCCTTAGTAACGAAAATAAATATGTATGTCCAATGATTATTGATGTATGTGTGCATGAGAAATTGAATGATATCCGGGCTAAGCCCGAAGACAATTATGCTGGAAATTATAACCGGGTTAAGACCGAAGGCAATTGTGCTAGTGGCTACATCCGGGCTAAGACCGAAGGCATTCGTGCGAGTCATTCTATCCGGGCTAAGACCAAGGCATTTGTGCAAATCGTGATATCCGGGTTAAGTCCGTGAGGCCTTGGTGCGGGTTACCATAACCGGGCTATGTCCGGCGATTGATCGAGTAGCGACATCCGGTTAAACTCGAAGGTATGTGATTTGAAAATTATAAGCTTGCTGGAAAATTTCAGCTAATGCACTTGTGAAATTTCCCAATGACAAGGTAAGTGCGGTGTGTGCTGCTGGCGCTAGGAGTAGAGCGTGTGAATATCCGCTCCTATGATGGAGCGAGTTATCGGCCTTAATGAAGCCGTTATTTGTGTATGAACATAAGAGTTGGGATGGTGAAGTAAGTATGATTATGTGAATGTGCATTAATGAAATGATGCATTTAACTATGTGAATGTATTGCTGTAATTAGAGTTGATTATATTCCTTGAGACTTACTAAGCATAAAAATGCTTACTCCGCTGCTTTGGCTCTCAGTTTTCTAGATTTCGCTCGATAGCAATCGGATTCGGGATCGTTGAAGTCGAAGTCATCCACACTATCAAGCCCTTATTTTGGTATAAATTCTTGGTTGAACTTGAAATGGCATGTATAGGACTACCCCTTGTTGGTTTAAATATGTTATGATGTATATGTGTACGGCCATGCGAAAATGGCTCGTAATAGTGAAGTATCAACTTAAACTATTTGCGGTTTGTATATATATATATGATGTCATGATGTGACTATGAATTGGAAATGGGAATGTTGGTCACATGATCAGCCATTGGCATGGTTAAAATGATCATATGTGGACCTATGTAAGGCAAGACTAGTTGGTTCATGGAGACTACAAAATAGGTAAGACCTACCTTAAAAACAGATGCTGCCAGCTGCAGTAACGTGAATGTGAAAAATCACCAAAATTAGTAGGAATGGTATTAAATAGTGAATCAGCTATGTAAATGAACATTGATGAGTCTATTTTCATATGGAAGAAACGAAATGGTCATAGGAGTTACATGTTAAGAGATATTAAAGCTATTGTGAGACAGGGCCAGAACGGTTTCTGGGTTCCCTGTCGCAACTTTAAAATTTACTATAAATTATCCAGAAAGAATTAGGAGACATACCTTATATTTACAGATTCCATTTTGAGTCTAGTTGCATTAGAAACAAACGGAACCAGCATTAAATCCTGTACAGAGAGATATTCAAGTTATACGCGCGAAGGTCAGAGCAGTCGATCCCTGTAACATGGGTGACTTTAACTAATAAACTGTACCAATTGGCCCGACCAAAATTCTAGAAATAAATCCATGGATGGATATATGAGTCTAAATTCAGGAAAATTTACGAAACCAGTTTCGAGTTTTGAAACTCGAGATATGATTTTAAGGCGACAGTGATGCAGTTTTTCCAGCCTGACTGGAAATGTCCAATGGATGGGCAAAACAAGTGAACTTGGCTTGCTAACCCCTCGTGTCCGACACCGGCGATGGTCTCGGGTTCGGGGTGTTACACGGATTAGAGAGGTGTTCAGAGCAGTGGCAGCATGAGATTCAAGAGGAAAGAGCCAAAACCGAGTATTGAGAGAAGAAGTTCCAAGAGATGTAGTCACATAATCAGGTTTTAGAAAAGGGAAATCAAGGATTAAAGGTTAAGATGACAGAGCTTGGACGATCACTTCATCATTATCGAAGTCGTAACTCTGCAGCCGAGTTAAAAGCAAGTCTAAACAAGATCAAGGAAATGAAGCATAATATTGGAGTGTTGGAAGCAGCACTACAGGACTGTGAGCTACGGATCGAGCAGCTTGAGGCAAGAGAAGAACGGTGGAAGGGAAGACTTCACCATCTTCAGGATCAAGTTAGGGATAGAGATCATGTCATAGAACAGGCCCTAGTTCAGATTCGAGAGGTGGCTGAACACTTGTAGGATTTGGCAATACAAGCTAGAACGCTGAGTATAATGTATGAGTCATTATCAAAAAAAGGACGAGAGTTAGCATTATTATTGGATAGGGTTAAGACTCTAGGCCTACGGGCAAAAGTGTATATGTAATCCGTTTTATGAAAAGATTTTTGTTCCTTAAATAACGTTTTCTAAAATGAAACTGAATTAGAATCGACATCTTTTTGCATTCATGCATTTTCATTTCATCACATTATATGCATTCAAGTTTATAGAAAGACCCTAATTAGTTAAAATTATTAGGGAGAAGGAGAGTAGGAGAAAGAAAATCTGGAAGCAACACATCCTTACGATACACGCGCTAAGTCGAAGAATATGGACCAAAGATTTGAACAGCTATAGAAAGACATGCGGGACCAATTGTAAGAGCAATTGGCAAAAATGCAAAATGATATAATGGAGCAAATGATGGAGGCTCAAAGGAACATGATGTCTGAGATGGCTCAACTACTGAGAGTCATTGACAAGGGAAAGGCTCCCATGGCAATCACTGAAGAGGAGAACAAGGGTCATCCTCCTGGTTTCACTCCACCTCACGTACAAACCCAACCTGAGGCATATCCCCGAAGACCGTCTGTAACTATAAGGCCTCAACAAGGGTCGGCCAATGCTGGGATCCCCATAAACTTCCCAACTGACTTAGGATTCAATTTGGGTGACAATCCTGCAAATCCTGTCATTCCTGATTTAGACATGGCTGAAAAAGAAGATTTAAGAACTGAGGCTGCAAGACAGTTGGAAGAACGCTGCAAATGGTTGGAGGAAAAATTCAAGGCTTTAGAAAATGCTGATGGGCATCATAGAGTTGATGCCAAAGATCTAAGCCTGGTGATACGAGCTCGCCTCGACTTGAATTGAGTCGTATGTAGATTGCCCGATCGTCTTTGAGAAAGCTTTGTCGGAAATAGAAGGGATAGATAATTCAGATTGAAGTTAAATTGGTTATGTAAGTTGGGTTCAAGGATGGATAAGTAATCTTAGGTTTGGGTAAGGAAAGGGAATTAGGATATTGGTAATTTTGGTTTTAGTTCGAAAAAAGGAATGAAATACGGGAATGGTGGTCCTAAGAAAAAGTTGAACCGATATTAGCCAATACCGACCTGAAACTTATGAGTTCTTAAGAAGGGATGGTTGAAACAAAATAAACCTCGACTCACTGTCTAGGCAGACAGGAACCTCAGTATAAAGGGTTTTGAACGCCACACTAAAACTAGTGATAAGTTCGGTTTCGTAAAGAAAGAGGTTGACGCCACTACTAGGTAGATAAGCCAACGAAAATCTTAAACGAGACTTAGAGAAGAAGTTCTTACAAGAACAAAAGTTTGGTTCTATAAAATTTGGCCAAAAAGTCCATTTACAATAAATAAACAAATTATTTATAACTGTTGTAAAGGCTAGCCGAATAGCTACTTTAGGTAGCTAAATAACCTTTTGTTTTCTTCCTAATTAAGCTAGAAAATTCCAGATTTATTTAGGAAGTTTCCTTGAAGCTTCTTGGCTTTAGAGAACTCATTGGATGGCATTTCTAGAAGCTGGAATTAATGGCACATTTTGGAAGCTGAAATGCATATTTAAATTCAGCATTGGAAGTTGGGAGCTTAATTAAGCTGATGCTTGGAAGAGATGAATGGCCTTAGCATTTAAATGAGCTCCTTGAGTAGTTGGCCAGGCATAAAGTGTGAAAGCAAATCAATGGATAGCCCCTCAATGTGAACGCATGGTTGTTGGTGTGAGAATCTTGAATGCCATCTTCGAAAATTGAGTAACCACGTTGGAAAGAGTAACCATCAGCTTATGGTGATTGTTGCATTGACCAAACCATCATGGCTTTTGGGAAAACTAATTCAGCCACTTTAATTTGATTAAATGCCGTCCCATGCTTTGCACCTGCACATACAAATTAATTCAGCACATTATTGATTTAGACACATTAATTTCAGGTGCTAAAGACACATTTAAAACTTGTAATAGCTAAGGCAAATTAATTATGCAAGGTTAAGACATGTATTAAATTGGCTGGAACATAGACAAATTTAATAGCAAAAATCGACTGGGCAAATTTAATGAGTAGCACATTTAAAACCGGTCTTAAACTTGACAAATTAATTAGCTAATAAATTAAGCTAGTTTAGGACACCATTATACCTAGTTATAAAGTCCAGATTTTGACCAAATAATTATTAAGACCTAATTAACTAATTTAACTAACATCAAATTAAATGATTTTATTCCAGCAAATTAAACGTAAAAATGAAATGAGCTGAAATGAGCTCGTTGAGCTAAGTTAAGTTGAAGTTAAGCTGATTTGAGCTGATTTGAGCTTGAAGGAGTATGCATGGTTTGCTTGGCTTGCTGGTCCAAGAGCTTTCAAGAAGTCCAGCAACGGTTTCACCCCAAACTCTATCACCTAAGGCTGTTGTTGCATCTTTGAATCTCTTTGCTCAAGCTCGGGTGATCGGTCCTATGGGCAATTTGAGAGGATCTTCATTGGCAGCCGACAACTCGGGAGGTGTGGTCGTATCACCTGGTCCCAGACTTGGTACTTCCTCACAAATTTAAGATGCCAGAATTTGAAAAGTACAATGGGACTACTTGCCCAGAAGCCCATATTACGATGTTCTGTAGAAGAATGACTGGGTATGTGAATAATGATCAGTTGTTGATCCACTGTTTCCAAGAAAGTTTAATTGGAGCAGCAGCTAAGTGGTACAATCAATTGAGCCGGGCTAGGATAAGTTCATAGAGGGATCTTGCACAGTCCTTTATGCAGCAGTACAATCATATGACTGACATGACTCCAGATAGGATCACGCTGCAAAACATGGAGAAAAAGCCTAATGAAAATTTTAGGCAATATGCACAGCGATAGAGAGAAGTGGCAATGCAAGTTCAACCACCTTTGTTGGAGAAGGAGACTACCATGTTGTTTATCAATACTTTAAAGGCTCCATTCATCACTCACATGATTGGAAGTACTACTAAAAGTTTTACAGATATAGTCATGGCGGGAGAGATGATCGAGAATGCCATAAGAGGTGGCAAAATCGAGGGGGAAACAACTAAAAGATCAGCCCCAAGGAGAAAGGATGGTGAGGTGAATAATACAAGCACCTACAACACGAGGGCAATAACAGTTGGTTAACCTAAAACAACTGCGGTTGAGCAACAAAGTTCTCAAAAGAGGGAGTTGGGTACAAGGCAGAATTCTGAAAGGATACATTTCACACCTATTCCCGTGACGTATCGTGAGCTTTATCAAAGCATAATGCACATGCTATTTCTCCTTTCCACTTGAAACCACTACAGCCCCCATATCCCAAATGGTATGACGCAAACGCCAGATGTGAATACCATGCTGGAATACCGGGGCATTCGATTGAAAATTGTACCGATTTTAAAAAGGCCGTAGAGAGGCTTATTAAGGTGAGGGTAGTGAAGTTCGATAATACCCCTGGTACTGATAACCCGCTACCAAATCATGGCGATCAAGGAGTAAATGCCGTTGGTAAAGCCAGTGAGAGAAGAATAAAGGAAGATGTTGCTGAGGTGAGGATGCCTATGAAGGTAATCTGGGAGGAGATGATGAAGAGAGGTATGTTAACCTCTAAAAACGAGAAAGGAGAAACAAGGAACTATGGTGAGTTCCATGAGAAAGAAGGATATGAGATTGAAGACTGTGAAGAATTCAAGGCCTTGGTGCAAGGCTTTATAGACAATAAAGAGCTACAGATTTTTGAAGGTAGCTCTAGTGAAAAACAAGTATGTGTGCTGGAAGATGAACAGCAAAGAACCAGTCGGCCAAGGATTATTATTTCCCTGCAGGGGAATAATGAAGTAGGGGCACAAACAGTGCCTAAGGTCATTATCCATAAACCTGTGTCCTTTCCTTATAAGGATAACAAGAAGGTACCATGGAGTTATAACTGCCATGTGTCATTGCCGGAGAAAGAGGATGTAGCCAGTACGTCTAAGGATGTACAAATTAAGGGTTCCCATACACAGAGTAGGAAGCGGTATGATACGGTGGGCGTCAGAGAGGAGCCCATAAAAACAAAGAATGCTAGTGTGGAGAAGGAAAAAGAAGCTGAAGTGCCTGTCAATGAGCCAGTAAAGGAGGAGGAGGCTAAGGAATTTCTAAAGTTCCTTAAGCATAGCGAGTATAGTGTAGTCGAGCAGTTGCGAAGGCAGTCAACTCGCATATTAGTATTGGCTCTACTTTTAAGTTCTAAAGTACATCGAAAGGCATTGATGAGGGTGCTCAATGAGACATATGTCACCCATGACATATCCGTTAACAAGCTAGACCGGTTGGTGAATAACATAAGTGCTGATAATTTCATCTACTTTAGTGATGATGAAATCCCACCGGGGGGCAGGGGGTCAACTAAGGCCTTGCACATTACCACTCGATGCAAGGGGTACACACTCCCAAGTGTGCTTGTCGATAATGGATCAGCCTTGAATGTTCTACCATTGTCTACATTGAACAGATTACCCATTGATGATTCTCACATGAAAACATGTCAAAATGTGGTGAGGGCCTTTAACGGTGCAGAAAGGAAGGTGATGGGAAGGATTGACATCCCCTTGGAAATCGGGTCAAATATATATGAAGTAGACTTCTTCATGATGGATATCAAGCCTTCCTATAATTGTTTAATAGGAAGGCCATGGATACATTCAGCGGGAGCGATGCCTTTATTGTTGCACCAGAAATTAAAGCTAGTGATAGATGGACGGTTAATAACTATCAATGCGAAGGAGGACATTATAGCCGCAGTCATTAGCAAGGCACCTTATGTCGAGACAAATGAAGAGTCTATTGAGTGTTCCTTTCGCTCATTAGAATTTGTAAATGCAACCTTCATTTCGGAAGGGAGTGAGCTACTGGTGCCCAAGATAGCAGGAGCTACGAGGATGGCTCTACAAATGATGGCGGAAAAGGGAGCCTTACCAGGAAAAGGATTAGGGAAATAACTACAAGGAGGGACTCAAATCCCAGAACTTAAAGAGAAGAGAGATCGCTTTGGTCTAGGTTTCAAACCAGACTATAAGCAAAGGAGGAAGGAAGTTGAGAAGCGCCAAGAGGGAAGAAGGGCACGCCTCAATAAAAGAGAAGTGGAGTGGGAGCCGATGACATTCCCTCCAATATCACAAACCTTCATATCGAGAGGGTTACTCATAGAAGGAAGTCATCAGATTAATGTTGTACAAGATGAAGGATCGAGACAAGGAAACCTTGAGGGCATTCATCCTTACGAATTAGGAAGCTCTCTGAACAATTGGACTGCGGAGGAACTTCCTGTAGTCTTTAGGAATTTTTTAGAGTAATTCTCGAAACATTCTTATTACTTTAGAGCCTAGGAGTAATAGGATTACATTTGTGAAATAGGCTTATGATCATTTATCATTTTTTAATAAAATATAACTTTTATTAATTCAAACGAGTATTGTTTCATTTTTATCAACCAATATTCCGTTAAATTTTGGCAAGTCTTATTCTTTCATTCATAGTACATAAATAATCATTCTTAAATTCATTCATTCTTTGTATATTCTTTATACTTCACAGATCCCTAGATATCAATGACATGAGCACTGATATTACAAATCCTGATTTCTCTCACGAGCAAGACACGTGTTTAGAAGAATCTCAGGATTTTGAGGATGTCCAGGACTGTGATGTGTCTTTGGATCTTTTGAGGATGGTAAAATAGGAGGAGAAACAAATCATGCCACATGAGAAGGAGGCAATAGAGAAAGTAGCTCTAGAGGATGGGAAAGAAGTGAAAATTGGCACGCATATTGCCGAAGACACAAGGCAAGGACTGATTGAGTTGCTACGTGAGTTCAAGGATATTTTTACATGGTGCTATCAAGATATGCCAGGGTTAAATACCGATATTATGGTGCATCATCTCCCAATAAGACAGGATTGTAAGCCAGTACAATAGAAGTTGAGAAGAATGAGGCCAGATATAGTATTGAAAAGAAAGGACGAAGTCAAGAAACAATTCGATGCAGGTTTCTTACAAAAGGTGAAGTACTCTAAATAGGTGGCTAATATTGTACCAATTCCTAAGAGGGATGGGAAGGTACAAATGTGTGTTGATTACAGAGATCTAAATAAAGCTAGCCCAAAAGATAATTTCCCTCTACCACACATAGACACTTTGGTAGACAATACAGTGGGATATTCGTTGTTCTCCTTTATGGATGGTTTCTCAGTGTACAATCAGATAAAGATACATCCGAGGACATGGACAAAACCACCTTCATAACATTATGGGGTACCTTTTGTTACAAGGTAATGCCTTTTGGGTTGAAGAATGCAGGGGTAACATATCAGGGGGCTATGGTGACCTTATTTCACGATATGATGCACAAGAAAATTGAAGTATATGTCGATGACATGATTGCCAAGCCTCGAGTGGATGAGGAACATATTGAAGTTTTAAGGAAACTATTCTTGAGATTAAGGAAGTTTCAGTTAAAACTTAATCCGGTAAAATGCACCTTTGGAGCTAGGTCGGGGAAATTACTAGGCTTTGTGGTCAGCGAAAAAGGAATAGAAGTTGACTCAGACAAAGTTAAAGCCATACGAGATTTGCCTCCACCAGGTACTCAGAAAGAAGTTCGAGGTTTTCTTGGAAGGTTGAATTATATTGCTCGGTTTATTTCACAATTAACTGAGAAATGTGACCCTGTATTTCACCTCCTTAGAAAACACAACCAAGGTACTTGGAATGAGGAATGCCAGAATGCCTTTGATAAAGTCAAGCAATACTTGTTAAATGCTCCAGTACTATCTCCACCTAGTTCAGATAGACCATTAATTCTGTACTTATTAGTGTTTAGCAATTCTATGGGATGTGTGCTTGGCTAACGTGACGAGTCGGGAAGAAAGGAGAAGGCGATATACTACCTCAGCAAGAAATTCACAGAGTGTGAGATGAGATATTCGCCAATTGAGAAATTGTGCTGCGCTTTAATCTAGACAACTCGAAGGTTGAGGCAATATAAGTTGTATCATACTACTTGGCTTATTTCAAAACTTGATCCTCTGAAGTATATGATGGAGTCAACAGCTTTGAATGGAAGAATGGCGAGGTGGCAAATTCTGCTTTCAGAGTTTGACATAGTTTATATGAGCCAGAAGGCTATAAAAGGAAGTGTGATAGCGGAATTTCTGGCTAGTAGAGCTCTAGAAGACTATGAGCCGTTGAATTTTGATTTCCTAAATGAGGAGTTGATATGTGTAGCAGCTACAAAGGATTATCCTTGGAAGTTGAGCTTTGATGGGGCATCTAATGCAGTGGGAAATGGAATTGGGGCAGTCTTGGTATCCCCAAATGGTGATTATTATCCATTCACGTGCAAGTTGGATTTTGATTGCACAAACAATATGGCCGAGTATGAAGCGTGCATCATGGGACTCCGAGCGGCTATAAAGCGAAGAATAAGAACCTTGGAAGTTTATGGAGACTCTGCGTTGGTAATTTACTAGCTTAAAGGTGAATAGGAGACAATGGATCCTAAATTGATCAATTATTGAAAGGTAGTTTTGGGGTTACTTAAGGAGTTCGATGACATCACTTTCAATTATATCCCATGAGATGAAAACCAGATGGTAGATGCTCTAGCAACCTTGGCTTCAATGATTAAAGTGAATAAAGAGGAAGAGATAAGACCCATTCAGATGAGTATCTTCGAGGCTCCAGCTAACTGTTGTAACATTAAGGAAGAGGAAAAGGATGATAACCCTTGGTATCAGGATATATTGCGATATGCGAGAGATCGTAAATACCCAGAACAGGCAACTGAAAATGATAAGCGAACTTTAAGGAGATTAGCCTGTGACTACATTTTGGATGGGGACATCTTGTGCAAAAGAAGAAAGGACCAAGTACTGTTGAGATGTGTTGACGCCGTGGAAGCTAAGTTAATCTTGAAAGAAGTTCATGAGGGTGTTTGTGGGACGCACGCTAATGGTTTCATGATGGCTAGAAAAATCATGAGGTTTGGATATTATTGGTCTACTTTGGAAGGGGATTGTATCAACTACACCAAAAAATGCCATAAATGTCAGATTTATGGAGACAAGATTCATATACCACCTTCACCTCTACACGTTATGACTTCTCCATGGCCTTTTTCTAGCATGGATGTCATTGGGCCAATATCACCAAAAGCTTCAAATGGGCATCGCTTTATTTTTGTGGTCATTGATTACTTCACGAAATGGGTAGAGGCTGCTTCTTATGCGAATGTTAGTAAGTCGACTGTAAGTCGTTTCTTGAAGAAAGAGATTATTTGTCGGTATAGGATGCCTGAAAGGATCATTTTAGACAATGCACTAAACTTGAACAACAAAAAGATAGTAGAAGTTTGCAGTCAGTTCAGGATTAAGCATCATAAATCTTCACCGTATCGCCTAAAGATGAATGGAGCAGTGGAAGCTGCTAACAAAAACATCAAGAAGATAGTGGGGAAAATGACTGAAACCTACAGAGACTGGCATGAGAAGTTACCATTTGCACTCTTAGCTTATAGAATGTCTGTCAGAACTTCTACCGGGGCAACTCCTTTCTCGTTGGTTTATGGGATAGAAGCAGTGTTACCCATTGAAGTGGAAATACCGTCTCTTCGAGTCTTGTTAGAGATAAAGTTGAATGGAGCTGAATGGATACAATCACGATATGATCAGTTGAACTTGATTGAGGAAAATAGGCTAAAGGCCATTCGTCACAGTCAAATTTATCAAAAGCGAATGATACGAGCTTACGACAAGAAAGTACGACCAAGAGAATTCCACGAGGGGGATCTTATGCTGAAAAAGATCCTCCCTATTCAGAAGGACTTTAGAGGAAAATGGATGCCAAATTGGGAAGGATCGTATGTCATGAAGAAGGCCTTCTCTGGGGGTGCATTGATCTTAACAGAAATGGATGGGAAGAGTTTACCCAATCCAGTGAATTCAGACTCAGTCAAAAAGTACTTTGTCTAAAGGAGAGAAGAATTCAGGGTGAAAACCCGCAAAGGGGGCCTTGAGTTTTCAAAAAAAAAAGAAAAAGAAAAAAATGGAGAGGCCAAGGTGCTATATCTGATTCAACGAAGAGTGAAGCGCGTTGCATATCGGGGCATCAACAAAGTACTTTGGATCTTTTAAACACAAGTTGAATTCAAGAAAGTCTTCATGGAGCTGGCATATAAACGCTCAAGCGGCGATATCTAGGGCATCTAACTTTTGTCTTGTTTGCTATCTTTAGATTCTTTTTCTTCTCAAAGATAGGCTTTCAAATTAATTTCCTTTGTATTTTTGACAAATTTATTCAAGTCTAATTATTCTCAAGATTAAATTCATCTTCCATTATTCTTAAAGTATGTTGCATTAAAATAATGATAGATGAACTAAATAATTTTCATGAATGAAGTTTTGCTCATTACTCTGGAAATTTTTAGATAATACAAGAAACTAAAACAGAACAATTGTTCGAAGAATTCATGTAAGTGAGGTTTGAAAGACCTCGAGGAAATTCTTTCTTTAGTCCAAAATGATGATTGGACAAATAAAACGATTCGATCCTAAGAGAGGATCATCTTACAGACATTTTTGGTGGGTCATAGCATTTGAAGAATGGTACAAACCCACAGGCTGAGTAAGAATGATATTTCGAGAGAAATAAGGATAAACTTCGACGAAAGAATGAGTGGTGACGTCTGGAATAGGGGTCATATTCATAAACATTTTGCATTATAACAGGTTTAATTAGGAGCATTTGACTCACTTCGATCATAGCATCCTAATCATTAGGCATGAACTCATACACATTATACAGGTTATGTCCTTCAAGGGACAATGAAGATTGATGCGCCTTAACCCCCTAAGCAGTAGGGTAACAGGATAAAGCATAGTAGATTTGACCTTCAGGTGTTTACGCTGAAGCAGATCCAAGATGATTTAACATCTCTGTATTGTCAGAGAACAAATCGAAGAAATAGATTTGGCATCTCCATATTCGACGGAGAGCAGATTGAAGACATAGCAGATCTAACCTTCGGATGTTTTCACATTGAAGTAGATCCAAGATGATTTGGCATCCTTGCGTTGACAATGAGCAGATCGAAGACATAGCAGATTTGGCTTTCACGTGTTTACGCTGAAGCAAATCTAAGATGATTTGTCATCTCTGTACTGTCAAAGAACAAATCTAAGAAACAAATTTGGCATCTCCATATTCGACGGAGAGCAGATCGAAGACATAGCAGATCTGACCTTCATTTAAGCAGATCTAAGATGATTTGGCATCTCTGTATTAGACGGGGAGCAGATCGAAGACACATCAGATCTGTTCTTCATTGAAGCAGATCCAAGATGATTTGGCATCTCTGTATTAGACGGTGAGCAGATCGAAGACATGACAGATTGGACCTTCATTGAAGCAGATCCAAGATGATTTGGCATCTTTGTATTATACGGGGAGCAGATCGAAGACATAGCAAATTTGACCTTCATGTGTTTACATCGAAGCAGATCCAAGATGACAGATTTGGCATCTCTGTATTAGACGGGGAGCAAATCGGAGATAATAGATTTGGCATCTCTGTATTAGACGGGGAGCAGGTTCAAGAAGAAGATTTGGCATCTCTGTATTAGACGGGGAGTAGATCAAAGATAGCAGATATCATCTTCCTGAGTTGCAGTGAAGCAGATTGAAGCCGTCAAAAGGCCATTTAAAAAAGATCAAGGATCAAGAACTCAAGACTCGGCGAGCCCGGGCAAAATTGGTTCTTTTATAGTTTTTGCTCTATTCCTGTTACACAGCAATGAGTAAAGAGGGGCAGCTGTAGACATTCAATTTTGCCCGGGCCAGAAATAAGTCTAAAAACAAAAATAATAAACCCAAAAAAAAAACGAAGTCCAAGTTCAGTCTAGAATTACAAATATAATTTGGCTCCATCTACAAGCTTGACTTATATGGAAATATAATCTTCAATGATATGCAATCTTAGATATGATACAATCTTAGATATGATTGCAATCTTAGATATGATATGCAATCTTAGAAGATATGATTTTGTAATCTTAGAGATTTAATTTGTAGATACCTTTTAATCTTAACCGTTGATGTAATTGATCTGTACCGTTGTATTTGAGGAGGTTCAACTATAAATAGAGGCCTCCTCTTTCATTGTAAACACACTGGAGTTTTGGGAAACAATAAAATTTTTGAGAGCTTTCACTCAAATTTCTCTCCCTCTTACGTTCTTATTTTCTACAGTTTGTTCTTATTTTATTCTTTGTTCATCTTCATTTTTCAACCCTTTTTATTTTGATTTAATCCATGTTTCCTGATTTTTTCTTTTTTATATTTTATTTTTTAATAATTTTAGTAACATATCAAACTCTTTCATTTTTTAATAATTTTTTAGTATTACTCTTAGTAAATTATTTTTAAATTTTACTCAAATCATTATTTAAAAAAATATATTTCATTTAATTGTCATATTTTATCCAAAAGTTTTTCTAAAATGAGGCAATGTTTTTTGTATTTAGGAATTCGGGAAATAGTGCCCTAACATGCTGGGTTGCGATTTCCCGTTTGTCTAAATGCCTAAAGTATCCTTCTAAATAGATTTTGTAAATCACGAGATGATTTAAGTTACGAGAGTTTAAGAATATCGTGTCCTATCATACTAGATGTGATATTTGTATTCTTTCGGATCTAAGAAATCTCGATTTTTTCAACTTAAATAATTTCAGTTTTAAAAAAAGGGATCCTATTTTTAAATCCTTTCAAATTTTGTGGCATTAAGACAAAAAACTATTCAATTTGGTACCAATTTTGGGCGTTGCGAGGGTGCTAATCCTTCCTAAACGTAACCGATTCGAACTTTGTTTTCTTAATTTTCGTAGACCAAAACGTTTTATAAGGTGATCTAATCACACCTAAAAAGGTTGGTGGCAACTCTCGTTTTCATTTTTCAAAAGTCAATCCCTATTTTTCAAACATCCCTTTAAAAAATGGTTTCAACAATAGTAATTTTAAGTTGTAATAAAAAGGGTAATTTAGTAAATTGTTAAAATTAAGTTAAAATTAAAGAAATTAAATAATAATATGAACATTTTCTTTTCTTCTTCATGGAAGAAAACCCGAATAGCAATTGTTAAGGTTGGGAAAACTTCGGTAAAGCTTTAACTTCCTTTTGGCAAGTGAAATTTAACCCATTTTTAGTAATTTTTATGTTTTTGAGCTTGTATTAGCTTAATCTAGCTAACCCGAGGACCAATTCATAAAACTGTCAAACGTTATAACTTTTTCCATTAAAGAGTTGAGTTGTTTCTTGAATGTTTGTGGAAGATTATTAAGCTTTGGTGTTAGATTGGACTATTTTGTAAAGTAATTTTTGATTATTTTAACCTTAAAGGACTAAATTGTTAAAGGTAATTAATTACAAGGATTTGTTGTGAAATAATAGTAATTAGGAGCTGTAGAGAGGACCTAAAAGATTCAATCAAGGTAGATTTAGAAAAATGGTTAATTTACATGTTTAGGGCCTAGAGACTAAATTAAATAAAAATAAAATACTAAGGGTAAATTTGTAAAATGCTAAAAAGGACTTAATTGCATGAAATGATTTAATTTTGCAACTGTTATAGTTAATTGAATGAAATTATTATCAAGATCAAAAATGTGTTGGGACCGTGGAAAAGAGAAAATAGTGGAATAATCCTCGTACCTTCGTTGTCACTGTGAATTAGTCCTGTAAATTCGCTCGTTTTAAATCTAATACTTTTAATTGCATTTTTGAATGAATTAATTTTTCGTGACTTGGATGTTACTTTTATGTATGCATATGAGATTTGGATGACAAATCATTATAGCATTGAATATCGTTGAAATCTCCTGAGCTGATGAACGTAGGATAGAGTACGATTGGCATGCCAATAGGTTATTTTCATGCGGTACGAGATTGATATGAGATGTGATAATGACTCCTTATATCTTTTTTTTATTGAATATATCGAAGTCCTGCATTTGTTGCGAACTATCATGTTATATTTCAGTGTTTTTCTGGTGTGTTCTAGGGGCGAATGTTAGCCTAAAGGCTAGGCACTTGGTGTTGAGGCATGTTATTGGCTAGATTAGCTCATATGAGCATTTTTTGTGTTCTCAGGTGGTTAACTGTGTACTCGTATCCATGTATCATTCATCGATCATTGATTATTAATTCGTTTTAACGTTGGTATCAATTTCTAGATATGTATCAATTGGGTATCGATACCTACTACAGTTTTGGAAAATTTACAATTTCTCCCTAAATTCTTTGAGTTGTTTCGAATCAGTCCCTGATTGTTTCTAAGATTATTTTTAGAGCCTTGTAGGCTCAATTTAAGGTCTATAGATGCATAATTTATCGTAAACTTAATTATTCAGGAATCTGTGTTAATGTTCTGAGTTGTATGGCAATACACTATATCTTTAATCTGGCGATGGGTACGGGTTATGGGTGTTATATTTGTGATGCCATAGTGTCTTTCAGCTATGGTCTTACTCGATAGAATCGTGATGCCATAACATCTTTCAGCTATGGTCTTACTTTTTTTTGGTATGGTGCCATAGTGTCTTTCAACTATGGTCTTAATCATTTCCTTCATGCCAACTGCCTCGATTCATATATAAACAATTATATATTAAACAACCGAAACAACATCTAATTGATTTAATCAAGTTACGAACTTACCTTAATAAATAGTTGTAAAAACAAATCCAGCGACTAATCTGCCACCTTAGCTTTTCCTCGGTCTAGTCCTGGTTGACTCATTTTTTTATCTAAATAATAATTTCATTCAATTAAATAATTCAAATAGCTTAAAATAATTAATTCTAGCTTATAACTCATTTTAACATAAAATTATAAAATTACCCCTAACATTTTAATTTTTGTGCTATTTAGTCCTTCAACCGAACTTATAATCTAGCTACAATTAATACAATTTCATGTTAGCCGATTTTCATAAGGTTCCCTAACAACCCATATATATCCAAATCTCACGTTAACACCAATGAATTTTACACTTACAACAATTTAATCCCTAGTACTCAAAATCACTAGAAATCAGTTAAGAAAATAAGCTTATTCATCAATCAAACTTAATATTCTATCAATCAACTTCACAAACACATGAAATTAATTCAAGGCAAGTTCCTTAACCTTTAACAATTTTACAAATTGACTTTTGGGCTAGTCAGATTAAGCTAATACGAACTCAAAAATATAAAAATCATTAAAAACATGTATCAAATACATACCATGCACAAAATCTAAGCTTTGACCGAAAGCTTTCTTCACCTAACAATGGTGTTTTAGAGAGTAACATCCCAAATGAAAAAGATGATACTTTGTCTTTACTTAATTTTAAGTAAAATTATCCAATTACCATTTTAACCTTTAATATTAAACCAAATTTCATCAAATGCCAAGCCATGATCATCCACTATACTTAAAATAGGTAGAATTACTACTTAATGCCCTGATTTCATACCTTTTCACCTATTTGAGGCAAATAAGTCTAGCAGGTTTTACTAATTAGTCCTTTTTACCTAATTAACTATTTATACCTTAAAATTTCTTATCCAAATTTTTATATAACCCTAATAAGACACCATGAATATTTAATAAAATATTTATGGGCTCGATTTATAAAAACGAGGTCTCGATACCTCATTTTCTAAAACCACCTGACTTTAGGGACATACCATTTGAACCTAATTATTCGTTAAAATAACATAAATTATCAAATCAAAATTTATTATAACTCTATATTTGACTCATAAATATTAAATAATAATATTTACGAACTCACCTGTTAGATTTGTGGCCACGAAACCACTATTTCTGAACCACTTAAAAATGGGCTATTACATACATGACTTCCTAAGGCCGTTTAGCATAGGGATTAAGTTCTTCCTTTCCCAACCAACTGATCAGTGAAGAAGCCCTACATAGTCATTAACTAATCGCACATCCACTCGTTAATAGTCCTAAGGTATTGATTACTTATGGATCTAACAAACATCATGGATTTGAATTGAAACGTAAACATTTGCAAAACCAAATAAAGATAGTAGAAAGATATTGAATATGTATTGAAACTTAAAGTGCAATCCTTGAAAAATTCTGATTAATTCACAGCCTGAATCACTTGAAGAAAAAAAAACAATAAAGAGAATAAAAAACTAAAATTAAAACCTAAAAGCTAAGAATGAAGTGAAAAGACAAGGGAGGCAAAATTCCCCTAAACAGTTTTGAGCAATGGTCTTTATAGGCTTAGTTTAACATCCTCATCTTAACCTAAAATGACTTACTAAACTTCATTAAATTGTGTTGTACGGACAAAAACACCTTTGCTTCATTAAGTGGACGCCTCGCTTTGGTATCGCGACACCCTCAAGCCTGTGTCGTGACACTGATGGAAGATTGCTTCATTGGGCGTGTCTTCAAGGTTGTGTCGTGACACTTTATGATCCTTGAAATATTTAAATGTCTTCAGGGCTTATTCGATTCTTATAAACAAAAATAATTTAAATGTAATTTTAAAATGTTTAGTTTTAATTAATAAATTGTTTGAATTGAATTTAAGAAAAAAAATAAAACATTCATTACATTATAGCATGTTTACCGGTGCCACATTAAATTTTTCTATGGGAGATATTTTCCATATATCACTGACATCTTTGCATGTCAACAAAAGAGAAATAATGTTTTAAAGACTTTTGTAGAATTAAAAGTTATTTCTAACACTCCATACTGTTTTTGCAGTTAAGTGCCCTTGCAAAACGAGTGAGTCTTCTAACAAAAGTACCAGTCTTGGTTTCAATCATATCTTTCTTATTAAATGTGAACTGGGAAGATGAGGATGGCCTAGATTTTCTAAAGAAGGCTCCAATCATGAACAAATCTCCTTCGGATCTCCATATTCGATTCTTCCATTTTGACTCTAGTGCATAAATCCTATGGGTTATCTATAGAAATGTAATGAAATAAAAGGTTAATGGAACAAAAACATATACATTTAAAGTCAAGCGATGTTTATTATTATTACCAAATTAAAGAAAGGCACTTTTTTGTTATACTTTCATAAACCTCTTTTTAAGGGGTCATTTGGCGCAATAAACCTATTGTAACACCCCTCGCCCGTATCCAATGTCGGGACAGGGTTCGAGGTGTTACCTGACTTAAACTCAACCAATCACACAGAAACCGGGCCGTAAAATTTTGATCAATTTAAAACTTTTCATTTCACATATGTTTTGTCCCTTAAACGGTCTCACAAGGCCCGAAACATGCATTAGAGGAAGTTCGGGACTAAACCAAGAACTTAAGAAAAACTTGAAAAATTTCATGCTTTAAGGCTTTACACGCCCGTGTGAATATAGACCGTGTAGTCACACACGCCTGTGTGGCTTGGGACACGCCCGTGTGCAACACTGACTTTAAAACATGGCCATGGCACACGACTATGGGGGCAGACCATGTGTCACACACGGTCTAGACACACGCCCGTGTGTCTACCCGTGTAGACAATTACAAGGCTATTTTCCAAGCCATTTGTCACCCTCACAACGCATGCACACATACTTATCCAATAATATACAACATGGCATAAATGAGCTCTTAAAGATCTACAAACATGTTATGCTCATGTCAATTTCTTATGCAATAAATATCATAGAATTTACTGACATCATTACCACATACTTGTCATAAGTATCATTACATCACAAACCTCATGTCCATCACTAGGTACGCATAATCATATCCACAAACCATTTATGAGGCACTATTAACTATTTACCAACCACTTAATCTTGCATCAGTTACT
The DNA here is from genome assembly GCF_025698485.1 of Gossypium arboreum. Taxonomy (NCBI): domain Eukaryota; kingdom Viridiplantae; phylum Streptophyta; class Magnoliopsida; order Malvales; family Malvaceae; genus Gossypium; species Gossypium arboreum. Next base: position 13,970,559 of record NC_069078.1, on the reverse strand, counting down.
AACTCATAATGAATCTCAATTTAATCTCTAGGCATACATGTTGTAAGCCATATCACAAGAGATAATAACATACATGCATAAGAATAATCATATAAGCCCATAACGTTATTAGCCGACATAGGCCCATTCACATGACTATATACTACCTTAAGAACAAGCCAATGCCTTTGGCTATATCATAATATCACATACTCAACATTAAAACCCTATACATGCCATAGACTCAAAACACTAGGATTTACTTACACCGATAACATTAACTCGATAGTGTGATAATATCATTAACGGCTTCCAACCCAAGCTAACCTGGCAGCCCTAGGGAACATGGGAAAGAAAGGGGGGGTAAGCTTTACGCTTAGTAAGTTCATATGAAAACAATAAGCAATTCATTAACATGTTTTATCAATGTTTACAACATATTCTCAAATTCATGACAAGCTATCTTCCTGAGCAATAATCACTAAATTATTTATATCTGGAGCTGTTAAACTCAAAATTAAGTTCCGTTAATTCTCCTTGAAACTAGACTCATGTACCTTTCCACCATAAAATTTCCAGAATTTTTCATTTGGCCAATTAGTACAGTTTATCCCTCAAATTTACCCCTGATTCACTGTCTGACAGTTTAGACCCTTCTGCACTAAAGTTCAATTATCTCATAGCACAGGACTCAAATAATGTTCTGGTCTATTTCTCTTGAACTCTTCTCATTAAGGATTCTAAGAATATAAATTATAACTCATAATCATTTTTGTACAATTTATAATGATTTTCTCAAATAAAAATAGGGGATTTCAAAGTCATTCTGAATCTGTTCCACGAAACTTCAAATATCTCATTATAGGAAATTCTTTTGCTTACATGGTTTCTTCTATAAGAAACTAGTCTCAATAAGATTTATTTCCATATTTTATTCAGCTTCTAACTCATTTTACAGTTTATTTTCAAAATTACACTACTGCAGTAACTCAAATTTGTCAAGGCTAAGTTACTCATTCATGATCATTGTTCACAAATATAATACAACATCATTTCATCCATCATGGTAAGAACACATATTTATGCATCATAGATCATCACATACCAAGGCATTCTCATAGGCTTAGTGTACATACCTACACAACTCGTAACATAACTCAAGTGCATACTCACCAATGACTTACCTCATTGGGACCATCATCCACTCTGTCCTCGGATTACCCGTTGAACACTTGGAATACTAATTGGATACTCGGAAAAACCTTTGCACATAAGTGCCTCAACTATAGCTAAAGCTACCTCATATCTCATGACATTTAAATGCTCACTCTCGAGCTAGTCATCTAGACTCATAATTCCTAGTGACATGTCACTCGTATCCTATTTTATTCCTAAGGTTCAAATGAGATTTTTCCTCGCTTATCAAGGCTTTGTCTCATCATATTTATATTAATCACATACACATTAATATTTGTACAATCCATGTGATGGTAACATTTAATACATGTATAGCATGGTATTATTCACATACGAACTTGCCTCGATACCACAAAGGTGAAAAAGACGTAATCGTCCATAAATTGATTTTCCTCGTTCTAGGCCCAAATCGCATTTTTCAACATCTAAAACATCACATTTAGCTAATTAAAACAATGTACTAATCAAATTAGTCCATTGACACACTTTGAAAAAATTTACAACTTTGCCCCCTATTTTGCCAAAATTACCAAATTGCCCCTAGGCTCGTAAAATGATTTTTATTCAATTTCTTTACTCTTGAAGACTAGATGAGCCATTTTCATAACTATAGCAACTCACAATATCAGCTATTTCATACACTTACACTTATTATACTACTTTGCAAAATATCCCCTTTTTAGGAGTTTTCATGCAATCTTCCTTCACAAAAAGTGTTTATAACACTACCAATACTCATTTTCTTCCTTAAAAACTTAGATAACAACACATATGCTTTCATGGAAAAACCCTTGACTCTTAATCATTTTGCAAAATAGTCCCCTCTTATGAAAGCTCATGCTTTAGGGGTTCCAAAAATGTAAAAATCTTCAAGAAAAAGCATTAAAATCACTTCCTTTCAAGGGAGTTTCTTTGATGAAAGTTCAAAACCTTCAAAACCCTTTTCTTTTCTGGTATTTTCGGTCAAAGAAGAAGGAAGAAAATTAAAAAGTTGAAGCTAGGTCCTTAAGGTACCATTTTATCACGTAATATGACATCACCTTACCAAATACGTTGACCATTTGAAATTTCTTGTCCCCTGGCTGGCCAAGCCATATTTAGGGGTCTAGTTTCAATTTAAAGGCCCCCAATTTTAATACTCTAGCTATTAGACACATTTGGGTACTAAAATACAACTTTTACCTTTTACGTGATTTAGTCGTTTTTCGAAATTGGACTAGAAATCGCTAAAATTAATATACCAAAATTTTCATGCACCTTTATAAACATGTTATATCTCATAAAATAATATCAAAATAATTTTCTCTGGCCTCGGAACAGTGGTTCCGAAACCACTGTTCCGACTAGGCCTAAAATTGGGTTGTTACAATTCTCCCTCCTTAGGGATTTTCATCCCCGAAAATCTTACCAAAAGAAGTTGCTTTCAACTTTCACAAGTTACTACCACTCTTTTCTCAAGATTACAAATCAACTCAGTCTCATACTCAAGATTTCTTGTAGCCTTTCTATAGTTACGGTATAAACCTTGACTTAATTCAAAACACTGAAGGCTGACATTCTAGGAACTATAAACTCAAAAACATACGATTCAGTTACACCTGTCGAATAACATATTTGTACATACCATAACCATGCGGACTTTCATCATCAATCTATCACAATTCAACTTGCATCCCTCTTTTTTCTCAGGGATGAGAGATATCCCGATATGAAATTCATAATAACCCTTTTTCATTTTTTTTCCACTGTCATCACTGACAGTAATAATCTCGAATACATTCAATATTTGGCTTTACTTGGTAAACAATTCAACATCCTTTGGAAAAATAGATAAGATACTATTGTGAACTCTGTACTCAATTCTTTGCATAACTCGGAGTTTCTCGATACTCATATCTTACTCGGAAATAATAATAACAGAAACCAAAAATCAGATCCTCTCTGAAATTCGAAATTGAAAATCAAATCATGCTGTACTAGTTTAATTTACCACTTATAGCCACATTTTTATACTCTGGTCATCAACTGTTTAGAAAATTTAGTAACATGAATCAAATGATTTCAACTTCATAGATGTAGTCTCTTTATTAATCAGGACAATTATACTTATAACCACATCACTTTAATAAGAAAAATCCAACTAATATATTTCCATATCATACTTTCAAGAATACAATTCCTGCATTTCTGACTACACATTTACTTACCAATGAATGTGCAACATTATTCCTGGGCTAGAGAATAAACTTAGATGCACATAACTCAGATTTACTTTTGCAGAATAACCATTCTTTACCCTAAGAATTTTAAAGAAATCTCGACACTGAAATCCCCGCACTTCTATAGTCGAGCAAGAAGCATAATTAAAACAGTTTTGAATATCACAAGTCAAAGATTACTCGTAAAGATAAGCCAAGCTCGATACTTCTCGAAACAAGAACAAGAGAAAAACCAATACAAGAAATTCCAAGATATAAGACTATACCAGAAATTCGAGAATATAGTCCAGAAAAAAATAATAAGGAAAATCTGAAAAATCCCTCAAAGAAAACTAGAAGAAAACTACCATCCATACGCTCTGGAATTTCATCATAACAGGGAGAATATATTTCCATATATATATAAAATCATAATTAATAGAAACATCAGAATGATCTCACCTGAATTTTCATCTTCGACTTCTTTCCAGCATGTCAGAAAAGAATTCTGAAATATAACAGATGTTGATCATAATCAACCGGATTAACAAAACTTCCCATCTAATATCACAATTGCTAACAATCTCATCAAATAAAATTTTGTCTAGGAATGGACAACCATACATATTCCCAAGGATAGAAGAAAATACAGAATACTCAGAAGAGAGAGGTAGCTAAAATTTTACTTAATTGAATCCGTCATACACAGACATCTTTGCAAATCTGACTTTATTCCTCTGATTAATCCTGTCCTCATTAATCCCATAATATTCTATTATTGCACTCTTTAGTTCACATTTGCAAACTCATGCAACTTATCTCTCGAGAATCTCATCATATAACTCTATTTTGCTAAGGGGGTGAATATTGTAAAGCCTTAAACTTCTCGACTCTTACACAAATACACATTTAATAGTATCACAACATCATGCACATCTAATTCAAACATTTCAAATTTATAACTTGTTATAAACACACTTTCACATATCGTAGTAACACATGCAACTTTATTACACATGAATACTAACCAAAGATTAATGAATTTATCACAATACAAATTTTCATTTCCTTTACTCGAACTATCATTAATGTTTTATCAAGTTCCTACATTTAGTCTTAATCACTTGCCAGTATTTATCAAATTGGAGAACGCCTTACTGTTTTGAGTACATCGCTTACTTGATTCCATAGTCCAACTATGGTCTTATACTAGTTCTCGTCCATCTGTGTCGATGCCATATTCCAGACAGGTCTTATACTGACACATGTAACCATGCCGATGCATGTCCCAGACATGTCTTACACTAGCACATCTCATAGCCAACGCATGTCCCAAACATGTCTGACACTAGCTAACATCTCGAGACCGATGCATGTCCCAGACATGTCTTACACTAGCACTTGTCTCAATGCCGATGCCATGTCCCAGACATCGTCTTACACTGGCTCTCATTATGTAGCCGATGCATGTCCCAGACATGTCTAACACTGGCGCACATATCTCATGTATTGCCATGGTCCAACCATGGTCTTTTCTGTCAATTCATTAGTGAACGACCATACTCATTCCCTACGTTCCACCCAATTTGATCTTTCATTACAACTTTCATGCCATTGTCACATTTATGATTCTGTAACTGAGATTATAAAGCATAACATTACGGCATCTTGACTTCATTAATCTAGACATAAATGTCAACCTCATGTGTATACTGATTACTAATCATGCAATAAAAGCATTCATATATACATTCTATCATTCAAGCAAAAAAATTTTTTTCATAAACACTTGGCCAATCAAGTTGGACATTTAACATCGTATGAATACTAACATGCATAAAAGAGCTTTTTCACAATTTAACTTTGTATTATTCCACCATTTCACATTATTTAACTCAAGAGTATCACATAATGGATACTAGTTCATGTAAAAAAATCATGAATTTCTTTTCATACCTTTCCCATTTTCAGCATATCACAAGCATGATTCAATAATCTCAACTTTACTCTTATCTCTACCAAGATTTGCTCGGTTGGAACTCATTCCTGTCTTAACCAACAGTTTTGTTAAGGCCGAGAGATATCACACTATCATGACTAATACTATGGCTTGTATAGCTAGACTCTCTTACGCTAGGTTAGTCTAAGAATCGACTAAACCTGGCTCTGATACCACTAAATGTAACACCCCTCGCCCATATCTGATGTCGGGACAAGATTCGAGGTGTTACTCGACTTAAACTCAACCAATCACACAAAAATCGAGCCATAAAATTTTGATCAATTTAAAACTTTTCATTTTACATACGTTTTGTCCCTTAAACGGGCTCACGAGGCCCAAAACATGCATTAGAGATGGTTTTGGACTAAACCGAGAACTTAAGAAAACTTGAAAAATTTCATGCTTTAAGGCTTTACACGTTCGTGTGGATATAGACCGTGTAGTCACACACGCCGGTGTGGCTTGGGACACGCCCGTGCCCTTAGCCCGTGTGCAACACTGACTTTAAAACACAGCCATAGCACACACCTATGGGGGCAAACCGTGTGTCACACACGTGTGTCTACCCATGTAGACAATTACAAGGCTATTTTCCAAGCCATTTGTCACCCTCACAACATACGCACACATACTTATCCAATAACATACAACATGGCATAAATGAGCTCTTAAAGATCTATAAACATGTTATACTCATGTCAATTTCTTATGCAATAAATATCATAGAATTTACTCACATCATTACCACATACTTGTTATAAGTATCATTACGTCACAAACCTCATGTCCATCACTAGGCATGCATAATCATATCCACAAACCATTTATGGGCCATTATTAACTATTTACCAATCACTTAATCTTCCATCAGTTACTAACTTATCAATGAATCTCAATTTAATCTCTAAGCATACATTCTGTAAGCCACATCACAAGAGATAATAACATACATGCATAAGAATAATCATATAGGCCCATAACGTCATTAGCCGACATAGGCCTATTCACATGACTATATACTACCTTAAGAACAAGCCAATACCTTTGGCTATATCATTATATCACATACTCAACATTAAAACCCTATACATGCCATAGACTCAAAACACTAGGATTTACTTACACCGATAACATTAACTCGACAGTGTGATAATATCGTTAACGGCTTCCAACCCAAGCTAACCTGGCAGCCCTAGGGAACGTGGGAAAGAAAGGGGGGTAAGCTTTACGCTTAGTAAGTTCATATGAAAGCAATAAGCAATTCATTAACATGTTTTATCAATGTTTACAACACATTCTCAAATTCATGACAAGCTATCTTCCTGAGCAATAGTCACTAAATTATTTATATCTGGAGCTGTTAAACTCAAAATTAAGTTCCGTTAATTCTCCTTGAAACTAGACTCATGTACCTTTCCACCATAAAATTTCCAGAATTTTTTATTTGGCCAATTAGTATAGTTTATTCCTCAAATTTACCCCTGATTCACTGTCTGACAGTTTAGACCCTTATGCACTAAAGTTCAATTATCTCATAGCACAGGACTCAAATAATGTTCTTGTCTATTTCTCTTGAAACTCTACTCATTAAGGATTCTAAACATATAAATCATAACTCATAATCATTTTTGTACAATTTATAATGATTTTCTCAAATCAGAATAGGGGATTTCGAAGTCATTCTGAATCTTTCCCATGCAACTTCAAATATCTCATTATAGAAATTTATTTTGTTTACATGGTTCTTTTATAAGAAACTAGACTCAATAATATTTATTTTCATATTTTATTCAGCTTCTAACTCATTTTCCACTATTTTTAGTGTATTTTCAAAGTTACACTACTGCAATAACTCAAATCTATCAAGGCTAAGTTACTCATTCATGATCATTGTTCACAAATATAATACTTCATCATTTCATCCGTCATGGTAAGAACACATATTTATGCATCATAGATCATCACATACCAAGGCATTCTCATAGGCTTAGTGTACATACCTGCACAACTTGTAGCATAACTCAAGTGCTTACTCACCAATGACTTACCTCATTGGGACCATCATCAACTCTTTCCTCGGAGTACTCGTTGAACACTTGGAATACTAATTGGATACTCAAAAAGCTTTGCACATAAGTGCCTCAACTGTAGCTAAAGCTACCTCATATCTCATGAAATTTAAATGCTAACTCTCGAGCTAGTCATCTAGACTCATAATTCCTAGTGACATGTCACTCGTATCTAATTTTATTCCTAAGGTTCAAAGGAGATTTTTCCTCGCTTATCAAGGCTTTGTCTCATCATATTTATATTAATCACATACACATTAATATTTGTACAATTCATGTGATGATAACATTTAAATATAGGTATAGCATGGTATTATTCACATACGAACTTACCTCGACACCATAAAGGTGAAAAAGACGTAATTGTCCATAAATTGATTTTCCTCGTTCTAGGCCCAAATCGCATTTTTCAACATCTAACACATCACATTTAGCTAATTAAAACAATGTACTGATCAAATTAGTACATTGACACACTTTGGCAAAATTTACAATTTTGCCCCTCTATTTTGCCAAAATTACCAAACTGTCCCTAGGCTCGTAAAATGATTTTTATTCAATTTATTTACTCTTTAAGACTAGATGAACCATTTTCATAACTATAGAAACTAACAATATCAACTATTTCATACACTTACACTTATTATACTACTTTGCAAAATATCCCCTTTTTAGGAGTTTTCATGCAATCTTCTTTCACAAAAAGTGTTTATAACACTACCAAGACTCATTTTATTCCTTAAAAAATTAGATAACAACACATAATATTTCATGGAAAAACCCTAGACTCTTAATCATTTTGCAAAATAGTCCCCTCTTATGAAAGCTCATGCTTTAGGGGTTCCAAAAATGTAAAAATCTTCAAGAAAAAGCATTAAAATCACTTACTTTCAAGGGAGTTTCTTTGCTGAAAGTTCAAAGCTTCAAAAGACTTTTCTTTGCTGGTATTTTCGGTCAAAGAAGAAGGAAGAAAATGAAAAAGTTGAAGCTAGGTCCTTAGGATACCATTTTATCACCTAATATGACATCACCTTACCAAATACATTGACCATTTGAAATTTCTTGTCCCATGGTCGGCCAAGCCATATTTAGGGGTCTAGTTTCACTTTAAAGGCCCCCAATTTTAATACTCTAGCTATTAGACACATTTGGGTACTAAAAATACAACTTTTACCTTTTATGCGACTTAGTCCTTTTTCAAAATTGGACTAGAAATCGCTAAAATTAATATACCAAAATTTTCATGCGCCTTTATAAACATGTTATATCACATAAAATAATATCAAAATAATTTTCTCCGGCCTCGAAATAGTGGTTCCAAAACCACTGTTCTGGCTAGGCCCAAAATTGGGTTGTTACACCTATTGCATTGGCTAATAATGATAGGATGTTCGCTGCCGCCAATGGCATACATTTTCCAATGACTGTAGTCATTGTTAACAACATGAATGAATCCCCATCGACATCCGGGCATTCTTTGTATTAATTTATTGCTGAAATGGTTGAAAGCAAGTGTGACTTGCATGTATTGATCTTGAGAATTGCTATCACTTTCACCTAACAAGATCACCTAAAAGAAAATCAAAGAATGTTTGGTTGAAAACATGGTGACGTCTTGTTGAGTATTCTATGATAAAACTTACATCGTTATGATGAGTGAAATGGCTATTTGAGATGGTGATGGCAGTGGAACCCTGGATTGCATCAATGAGTCTGTCTTGGCATTCATACATGGAAATATGATCTAGCCAAATGTTCAATGATCCAAAGATGGAAATACCATCCCCATCACTGACCATTTGAAAACAAAAGTGATCTTCGGAGTCCCTAATAAGGCCACCACAACTTTCAACAACATAGTGAACATGAATGTTGTGAATGATGACATTATGCACAAATTGAAGTGTAATGCCACATCCATAAGTTATATGAACATTTGCTCCACGACCATCAATTGTTTTATCACTTTGAACTATTAGCTCTTGTGATAATTTGATGTTCATATCATGAGCAAAAATGATCCATAATGGCTTCTTTTGTATCATAGCATGACGTAAAGTTCCTGGTTTGGGATTTATAACATCATAATCAGAATTATCTATCACCAAATAGTATTCTCCTTATTGTCCACCACGAGTTTTGAGTCCAAAACCAAGCACACAGCTTGCCAATCTTTTTCGATCCTCGACCCAATTCTTCATTTATCGCCAACACATATCAATTGGATTGGTTGCCAAGCATGGTCCATTGTACTTCTTGTGTTAAACCCCTAAGTATTTTTTCGTGCTATTCGTAATAAGATCATCAAATTTTATGAATTTTTTTTTTGCAATTAGCTTCGTCAAGAACCCTACAATAAGTTTTCCAAGATAATGTATATAATGCCTTCATTTAACATACAAGTTAAGAAAGGTTAAAGATCTTGGAAGTAATTGAGGGAATTGAATTTGGAACCCTTGGTACAATTAGTCATTGTAGATATTCTTAATTAATGACATTAAATAGGTCTACCGATTTAGCTTTGATATATAATTTTTTTTATAACTAAACCATAACCATTTTTATAAAAAATGAAAAAGGAGAGATAGAAGAGAAAATAGTGATTTACTTGTTAACATTGTAGTTCAAATGATTTGTTATAGTTTCTAAGCTCGGTTCATAAGCTTTTAGCACAAGCTTCCTAGCTTCTTTTTCACGTTGTTTCCAAAAGTCATCAAATTCAACAACATTTGCCCATAGCCTTGAAATTAGCATTGCAAAAGAAAATAGGAAAGCAAGCCTTAGCTTAGTTACTTCCATTGTAGTTTTCCTCCTATATGTTTCTCTTTCCTAAGACCTTTTTTTCCTGGTTCAATTAGTTGGGGGATATAATAGGTGCTAAATTTTAAACCACAAAGACAATGAAAGAGGAGGAAAATCCTAATATCTAATGCCTTAATCTACCAACTTGTAGTAAATTTATTAAGCTATGAACTTTTTGATTGGCTTTAAATAATTTTTTCATGTAACTGTGTGATTCTAAATTTAAAGTACATAAAGTGCTAACTGTGTCTTTACAACAATAAAAACTATAACTTTTCCATCATAAATTTAGAAATAGTCTAACCCACAACTTCATTCACGAACATTCATGACTTGCACACTTAATTTGGATTATCAATGGAATCAATTGCACCAGATAATTGGTAAGACATTTTTTGTCTTAACTTTTTTCAACTGTAAAATCAATAAACAAAAAAAAAGTTAAAAAAAAACTTATTTCCTTTTAAAATAATAGAATATGGTTTCTTTGGATTCAACCTAAAGGTATGTTAATTTTGCAAAAATGAGCTGCAAATTTTTTATTTTTCTATGTTTGTTTTTTGCAGAAAATAGCTTGACTAACGACAAATAACTGAGTCCCAGTTTTGAAAAAGTGCTTTTCCACCACATAACCAATGAAGAACACTTGCCTTTTGGAGTTAAAACTATGGTGGAAAATTGTTTCTCCACCCAAAAGCCGAAGTTGTAATTTTGGTCCTTTTCGCTCTTGACTTTTGCATTTGGAAGAGAAATTTTTCAAAATACCCTAATTTATATTAACTATTTAAAATGTATATAAAAATTATACATTTTATGTATCATTATGTTAAATTATATTTACATATTTCATGTATCATTATATGAAAATAGAAAAATAAAATTTATTATACTTAAGTTTTTAAGATATTTTAATCTCGAATCTTTAATTTACAAAAGATTGCAAAGTTCGTGGGCTCAAAACTTCCCACAAATTGCACTGGTTGTGAGAAATTTGAACTTAGTCAAACCAATCCATGTAGGATAAACATTAGATCCTATATTGCAAATTTTATATTTTATTTTGGTGTAGGATTTTTTTTGGTGGGTGCCATAGCGTTGCTAGATTCTAGATCCTCATATGGTAATACTATTGGAAGAGATTACTGAGGTGGTTATGTGAGCAATACCCACTACACTTAGCACTTTACAAGCCATATAACTTGCTTTATTTTGAATTGACAAATATTTTTTAACCAAAACCGGTGGACCATAACATAGATGATTTTATGGACTTGTGCTGACACATATTTGATGATCGATATGAAGAAACAAATTCTTGAAGATTGGATCAAATCAGATTAAGCAATTAGATTTCCTAATTTAATGAGATCGAGTCAAATAACTTGGAAGCATATCTTGAAGGTTACTAACTTATCATAGAATTTATGAAGATATTCTTATGGTTAATTGCGTTGTTATTTTCTCAAAGGGTGGTTATTATAATTTATCTTTATCTTATCTAGCTTTAAACTATTATATATTAAAATACTTGTGTAGGCAAAAGGGTGTGGAGAGTTTTTAACACTTCTTCTATTTATTAGGAATTTTATCTTTTAGATTGCATTTTGTAAGTAACCAAGTGAGTCACTTGGTTAGTACAAAAAGTTTTCATGAGGAAAACTTAAAGAAGATAAATTTAGATCTTAGGTGAAAAACATAAGGTTGTTATATAGATGTGTGATAAGACTTAAATCACTATTTATATGAGGTTGAAAGATGGTGGATTATCTCTGAGCTAAGTCTAGTAGCCATTGGGAAACAAACTATATAAACAATTGCATTGTGTTCATCTTTCTTCTTTCGTAGTGAGGAAAGCAATTGGGCAGTACTCGTTGCATTTCTCCCTTGTTCTTAATAGTTTTAATTAGTTTTTTTATTGTGTTTGGTGTGTTCTTGGATATTTATTACAGAGCTTTTTTTATTTAATTATTTTTTTCTAAAATGGATCCTTGTGGTGCTCGTGTTGTAAGGATTTATCTGGTATTTGTCTTCTTATTGAATGGTGGTGATCTAGTTTTATTTTATTGGCTTTTGTTTCCTGAAACCCATTGTAGTGTTTTTATTAGGCTTGGTGTTTTATGTTTAACTTTTGGAGATTATGTTTTGTCTTTTTTTTATGCACTCCATACTTTAGTTTCTTCCTAGGGGTGTTTTTAGTGTATTGGTTTTGTGTTCTCATGTTGTGAAGTTTAGTTGGATTTGGGTAAGAGTGAATGGTTAGTTTTTACCTTTTATAATAACATCTTTATTTTCACTGAGAAAAGTAATCAACACCTCAATCAGAATTCTCTCATCATTTTTGTAACACCCCTATCCCGTATCCATCGCCGGAATAGGTAAAGGGGCATTACCGGACTTGAAACTCATATCAGAACAATAAAGATTTTGAAAGTTTTTTTTTTTTTTAGAAATAAAGAACATTCCTTTAGATAAATACTAAAGACAGCCAGGGATACAATTTAAACGTCTATAAGTACACATTCAAAAGATGCCATTTTCGCATGGCTTATATACATTAACCAAAATATTCTTCTTCCACTAGTCTATTCTACACATGCCATAAAATAACCCAAAGCATAACAGTACCAATCAGTGGATAGTGATAATGTAACAAGTTGCTGATGATTCCTGAGTCTGTAGCTTTCAAATGAGATCTATAAAACATAGGAAACAAAGTAAACGGAGTAAGCATTACAATGCTTAGTAAGTTTTAAGCAGTGTCAACAGATAACAATCAAATTATAATATGTTTGTTCGTATTTTTTTATTTCACTCTTCCTTTGGGTATATCATCCCTTTACCGAATATGCACATCTCATCATATACAATAGGCAGATAAACTTTCACCTAAAAGTGAGCTCATGTAACATAGATATATTGTATAATTTCACATAACCTTTCACACTGATCCGATGCCACATAATCATAGGAATAGTCTCATAGATTGCTCACGTATGCGTCACATAACTACCTTATGATTTAGATCAAATCAAGCTCACATATAAACTCGGAGTACATACCTGTTTAACCTTTCGCATTGAATATATTTATAAGCAATTCTTATTGCGAAGTCTTATAGCTTTAAACTCTACTCGGACTATCGGCGAGACCTTTAGCTCAGATGAAATCTCCACACGAAGTCAGCGGGTCTTAACCCGGACATAGTCACCATATATAGTCATCGGGTCTTAAATCTCGGATTTACATCACAGAGTTTCATGCATATTTATTCACATGTTACAGCATTCACATCGACTATCATATTTGTAATTCCTTTGCCTCATCAAATATCTAATAAAACACACCTTTCACAATTTGTCATTTGGCCACAGTATATATATACACTTTCACGTTCATCACATTGGTCATTCGGCCTTATCTCATATATACACATTCACATTCATCACATAAAATCCTGAATCAAAATATAAATTTTCATATATTCACATCACAATTATCCAATTATACTTCATATCCCACATATACTTTCATGTATACACTTTGTCCTGGCTGAATCTACATCTATCATTTTCCAATGAATAATTCAATTTCAAGCCATATTATCATTTCATATTCGAATACTTATAAACTTACAATTTCACAATTTTTGATATCAAAGATCCATCTAACACTCATATATCATTTTATAATGTCACAAATTAGAATTCACGTATGGGTTTAATCAATAGCTTATGAGCAACTAAAACAAGTTTTATCAATGTTTACAACATAATCACAAATTATCTACAAGCTGTTTTCCTGAGCAACAGTCGTTAAATTATTTGTAACTTGAGCTACGAAACTCCAAATGATGTGCCGTTAATTTTCCATGAAAATAGACTCGTATATCTTCTATCCACAAAATTTTCAGAATTTTTGGTTTGGCTAATCAATACCAGATTTTTCTTAAAATTTCCCCTATTTTACTGCTTGACTATTCTGACTACTCTTCACTAAGAACTGAATTTCTCATTGTACAGAATTCAAAATATGTTTTTGTTTATTTTGTTTGAAACTAGACTCATTAAGGAGTCTAAGCATATAAATCTTTTCTTATAATCATTTTTGTACGATTTATAATGATTTTCCAAATACTGAACAGGGGATTTCGGAGCCATTCTGACTCTGTCTCACACAACTTAAAAAAAAAATCTCATTATCGGCAACCCCTTTACTTACACGATTTCTTTTATATGAAACTAGACGCAACAAGATTTAATTACATAATCTATTCAGCCTTTAACTCAATTCCCACAATTTATGGTAATTTTTCCAAAACACGCCACTCTTCTTTGTCCCAAGCAGATTTATACAAATTTACTCAGTAAAGTTCTCATTCACATATTTAAAACATAATATCATATATGCCATCATTTAGAAATGTTATTGACCTTAACGTATATACTTAATTCATATTCATCCCATTTAAAAACTTAAAACTTACAAAGGAATCAAACCCAAATACTTAAGAACTTACCTCGGAAGTTGTCGAACGATTCTGATCGACTATTCGGTTAGGTAGCTTTTCTCTTATCCGAATTAGACTCCTAAGCTCTTGAGCTTGAATAAACAAATTTAATCTATTACAAACCAATTATACAAACTCATGGCGAATACAACAAGAAGACTAACTAGATTCTACTAGCCACTCATTGCTCTATTATTAACCTTACTTAATTATAAACACATTCGCGACTACCTCAACCTTATTTAATACAATTAACACGAATTCCTCATGTAAAAAGTACCATTGCGAATATCATTTAGTTCACAAGGTCCTAATTTCAAAAATTTGACAAGCTCATACCCATTTCCTACTAATTCCATCATTTTAACACAGTGCAGCAAAGCTAAATTCCACCCTTCCATTAGTTTGCATTTAACTAAATCATGCCTTAATGTTAAGCACATTCGACAATGGTGCAAACATCAATTAACAAACAAACATTATCAACCCATTTTTTTTACGTTTTCCCCAATTTAACACCCCAAATTATCAAACTTTAACAAGTTTAAAACTCATCTAATGACCATTTATAAACTAAAGCATCAATCATTCAAATTCAACTCATCACAGCATGGCCGAATACACATTTCTCCTACTTCCATTCTAAATAAAATTTTATCAAGCTTCCATCTTCATTTAACTATGTACCATTTAGAACTATCAATACTTTACACCCTTTAACAAATTATAATCAATTGCCAAATGCATCTTTGACAATTTAAACCACACAACTCAAATTCTTACAATTTAAGCTTAGAAATTTCTATTCATGTAAATTTTAGCAACACGAGTCCATTAAACACTCCAAAATTTCATTTGAACAACAATTGTTCAACCTTCTAGCATAATTTCAATCTGGACAGCAAGCATTATTTAACATTCAGACATCAAAGAACGAATTTAATCCTTATCAATTCAATCAATATCAAGTGTCCTAATTTGGACATTAGTAGTCTTAAATAAAACCACAACAAATCAAACTTGAAAATTTTCACAGTTAATATCGTAAAGAAAAATTTAAAGAACCAACAAGCTTACTAAGATTTTCCCGCTTCTCCTACCTTCTACCGTCTCCATTTTTCTTTTTGTTGCAGCCCTCTTCTTCTTCTTCGATGGATTACCGAGTTACTTGAAATTTCAGCTACCTAAAATCATAGTTTTTTCCTGCATGCATGCGACACCAAGCCTTTTTCCAATCGGTTTTCCAGCAGAACAAATATGGAAGAAAACTAAAATTCCATTCCCCCTTTCTTCCCAAATGGTGAAGAAAAAATCAAGAAAGTGGAAGATGAGACCAATTTTTATGTTTTATTCATTTCATATTATAAAACCAATTATCATTATTTTACTAATATAAAAAGCACAAAGATACAAATTTCCCTTCATCATTGCCGTCCACTAAAATAAAAGGGGTCTAATTGACATGCAAGCCCCACATTTTAGCCATGTTAACAATTGGACACTTTAAGAAAAAGACTTCTAAAATTTTCCTTTATACAATCAAATCCCAACTAAATAATTTAGCATCCAATTAACTAAATTAGACCACCCAACTTTCACAATAGGTAATTCACATAACAAAAACACTGAAATTAATATTTTACAAAAATTTTGACTAGGTTTTGTGGTCCCGAAACCACTTCTCGACTAGGGTCAATTTAGGACTGTCACAATTTTGATGGCTTAAGGTGTTTTTTATAGGACAAATCTTTTATCATAATGAAAACACCATTTTTGTGGCGTTCCAAGCTCGGTCGGGACTATTCGACCTGAATTTCGAACGTCATATTAGCTAAAGAAGTGACTTTCCATTTAAACCACCACAAAAACACCAACCAACCAATTACACCATACAATGAATCATGGAATATTTAATAAAAACCTAATATCATGCTTTTGTTGTGCTACTCTGATCAACAATCAACAACAAGACTAAATCACAATTTAATATTTAATAGACAATTACGTCGAAAACTTTAGTTAAACGTACATGCATGCAGTAGGGTATCTCTAAAAGGGCTATATTTGTCGAGACTTGAAAAACCATTTTGTTTAAAAACATATAATTAGATTTATATCGTAATATAATAAAATATCATAAAAACTCCTTTTCACAAGGTTTGAAGATAGTATTATAGGATTATACATATAAGTCTTGTTTTGGAAGATCAATTAAAACATTACACACAATTTCATAAAATTTGTCATTTAATTAGTTCGTAGGCAACTAACAATTTAGGTAGTTAGTCCAATTTTACATTCATGCATACTAAACATTCAATTGTACTCTAAAACACACCTTTAACATCTAAGGCTTACATCAATGTCCAATAGTTCCTCCACCAGCACTTATGAGTTAGTCGATCAATTAACCAAAGCATTCATCAAGAAATAATAATCTACCATTCGATCATCCATCTAAAACACTTGTAAAGGTTCCAAATTAAACCAATTAAAGCATCCATAGTGTCCAATTACAACCTGACAATTATAACTAAGTCTAATTCTAAATCCCATAATTTGGTCCCACATTTCCTTCCTCATTGGGTTTGGGAACACGACATACCCAGGTATAGCCTTGATTTGGACCACTTGGATGACTCACTCCCACACCTCTTCACAAGCTAAGTCACTACAATATTATAAAAGAGTAGGTGAGCTTATGAGAGCTCAGTGAGTGCTCAAACATACTGCAAATAAACACATCAATCAGGTTAGGTGAAATAGGCATACTTAAATGATTCACTTTTTATCGCAACTCACACAACATAATAGTTCACACGAATTAAACAATTCACATAGAATAAGTAGTTCGCATAAAATAATAGTTCATATGAAATAATAGTTCATTCATACCACATCGTAACTCATATTTCTCATAAATTGACATTTTTGTGATTACGAAACATATAGGGGGCTCAATCACAGCCTATAAGTGGACTTTATCACCACACATTGGATAAATAGATCTCCTTATAACGCCTCACTTTTGGACTCAAATTATCTTTTAAAAACTCTCAGTTTTCCCTTGTTTTTCAAATTAGTCCTTAGTTTAATTAAAACACATTTTTCTCAATTATTTTCAAACCCGATTTTGTTTTTAAATTCCATTTTAAATTATTTAATAATCGACCACCTAATCCAAATTTTCACCACCCAATTTTAAACCCAATAATTATTTTAATATTTTATTATTACGTTATTATTTAATTAATAATTTTATCCTATTTTAATTTCTATGATATTAAACTCAAATTTTCTCTCGAGCCCACAATCTAATACCCAATTCTACTAACTTGATTTTTGGGATGTGACAATTTTTCCCTTGAAAGACTTGAATTCTTATATTGGGGTTGCTAGTTGGTGTTCTTATCATGAATTTGTTTCTTTTTTTGCAGCACATTAAGTTGATGTGCCATGAGACACCAAACTGTGGTGCTAGATCTTTGTTTTTCTTCCTACTCATTTCACTCTTACTTCCAATTTTACTACAAAATATGCACCAAATAATGTTGCCAAAATAGAGGTCATTCCTGTAACACCCCAAACCAGGCCTAGGAGTTTAGACTTAATTCGAGATGCCACATTGATCACTGAAGTGATCGTAGGAAAATTTTACAACACAACTCATCTCAGTGAACCAAAAGTATTTAAAACCATTTAATAATTCGTCAATACAATTTATAGTAAGAATCAATATAAAAACCAAATAAACGTACGAATGAAAATCTAAAACGGGAACTGTACCATAGTATTATAAAGCTTTATAGTTTAGGTTAACCAAATATCAAATCGTAACATAAAGCAAACTAATAAGTTATTTGTTTGCGAGACTGCCCAAGACCTCAGCGTAGTAAGTCCAGCATCAAGAACTTCGCAATGTACCTGAAACGGGAAATAGAATAGGGGTGAGCTACTCGAGCTTAATATGAGATCAAACCATCTAACTATCGAATCAGATACAGAAGCTAGAAGCAGTTCAAAAGCGGAACTTATTTCCAGTACTATACAGAATAATTGGTACGTTTGAAACAGACGTACCAGTAGATGACAGAATTCAAAACATAATCCAACCACACTCAGTCTCACAATCACAAGTGCCATTCAATCACAGTATGAGTAATTCTCAAACAGTCCGACAGTTACAGTTTAGAGTCTATAGAATTCTCATAGGCACAAGTGCTTTTCAATCAAACAGTCGATCAGACATTTTAATCTAACACTCAATATAATGCATATGAATGTGATTGAGTTAAGGAAAAAACCCACCCATCCAGCCAACACTCCTCTACATCCCCCATCACTCCTCAAAAGAGCTATTAAGCTCATTCAACCAATCACTCCACATAGGACCTCGAAAGGCCCATCCAACCCTACACTCCTTATGATGTCATCTCGAGTTGCCCGGCAATGATGGACATTAGTGTTGTCCTCGACCCTCAGGGAATTGGGATTGCCCACGACCCTCTGGGTATTAGGGGCTATCAGTAAGTTGTACAGTGCCATGCAATAAATCACAGTATAGTCCTGTAGTGTAAACTGGCAGTTCAGTTCAGTGACAATACGCAGCGAAGCTGATGTATGTACAGTACAGTACAATGCGATGGATCATTGTACCGGTAAATTACAGTTATACTGCCGGTTTAGATAATGGTACATAGCGCAGCTAACATACATGTGGTACAGTCTAATACGGTAATCCACTATACCAATAGGTTGCAATGAAACTGCCAGTTCAGTCAATGATACGTAGTGATGCTGACATATGTCTTCATGCGGTGCAAAGGCAAGATAATCCATGATCTGATCAAATTGTCCATGACCCCAGGGTATTGGGACCGCCCATAACCCTCTAGGTATTAAGGGCTAATAACCAACAGATCAACTGCCAGTTCAGTTCAGTCAATCTTCCTTCTCTTCAAAATCCCACCCAAAATAGTTTATGCATATGTATGTATGTATGCAGATAGATGTACACAATCAGAATATCAGTCTCAGGTAATTAGTCAAGAAGTAGGCATTCACATTCAATCAATCAGTTACAGAAGTGTATACACCCATACACTCAGATTCAGTACCTAACATATCACACATCCAATTACAAGTAAAACATAAACCAAAGTCAGAACAGAGTCGTATCTACCCTCAGTAAGCTTAGTCGAGGGTTGGAACACACACAGAGTTGCGATTACAATTAAATTGGCTTAAAACCAAAGTTTGGCGAGATAGGGCCACACGCCCGTGTGCTTCGGCCGTGTTGAGCAATCCAAGGCTTGTGGGGGTCCAAACGCCTGTGTGAAGGGTAACACACGGTCGTGTGATAGAGGCACATGCCATTTGAACAGGCCGTGTAACTCACTGTCCAATTTCACTAAAATAAGGTGCAAGGAAAACACGCCCGGGTGAGGGTCTCACACGCCCATGTGCCAACTAAACACGGCCGTGTGTTCCAAAACACATGCCTCTGTGGGATCCCTAAATCCCCAAATCAGCCACATGGCCGTGTGTAACATCCCAAAATAAGGCTTAGTCAGAATAGTGGTTTTGAAACCATAAATCTGAGGTCAAGAAATTATTTTAATATTATTTTCTATGTTATAGCATGATTATATGAGTGCATGAAAATTTTGGTGAATTAATTTTAGCGTTTGTGAGCTTAATTGTGAAAAAGGACTAAATCACATAAAGGGTAAAAGTTTTGTTTTACTACCCAAATATGTTAAATAGCTAAAGAAACAAAATTGGAGGTCTTTAAAGTACAAATAGGCCATTTGGAGAGTGATGGCCGGCCATAGGGACAAGAAAATTTGAGAAGTCAACATTTGGTGGCATTAGGTGACTTGTTTTGGTAATAAAATAAAATAAAGAGAAAGTTGTCATCTTTTTCATTTCTTCTTCTTCTTCCATCGAAAATGGCAGCAAACATGGGGGTTTTGAGAGCTTAAATTTTCAGCCACTTAGTTCCCTTGCAAGTAAGTGATTTTGATGGTCATTTTTGATGATTTTTGTATTTTTAGAAACCTTGTAGCTTAATCTAGCTAATGGGGGATTATTTTGCAAAATGGTTGAAAGTCTAGGGTTTTCCCATGTGAAACATGTGAATATTTATGTTGTTTTCTGAATTTTTATGGAAGAAAATAAGTCATGGTTGTGTAATAAACAACTTTTGTGAAATGATTTTCATGAAAAACACCTAAATGGACCTTTTTGTAAAGGTTGATAAAAAGGTGGTAAGTGTGTGAAATGAATGAAATTCTGGGACGCTATAAGCCTAAAATAAATTCGACTAGGCTTGATTAATGAAGAAATTCGATAAAAATCAATTTACGAGCCTAGGTGTAAAATCATAATTTTTGTGAAAGTTTAGGGGCAAAATGGTCGTTTTGCCAAAGTATAAATTATGGAATGTATTGGTCAATGTGATGATTAAAGTAGTGAATTTTATCAATTTAGATCAAGGAACCAAGATTCGAGCTTAAATTAGAAAGTATGAGGTTATGGACTAAAATGACGTAATTAGCCGAAATTGCATTGGAGGTATGTCCGTGTGATTAAATAAGCATGATATCCATGTTATTGTTTGGGAAAAATAAAATAAAATAAAAATAAAAATAAAGAACACACAAATTTTACGTGGAAACCCTTTCGGGAAAAAACCACAGGCAGAGGAGAAGAAAATTCACTATGTCGAAAAATTGAATCCATACAAGAGGAATAGACTATGTCTATTTATAGGCTTGTAAAGCCATATTCTAGTAGGATTGAAACACCTTATCTTAATCAATATAAAATAGATGAAGTTTAATAAGGTTTAAAAAAACCTTATTCTAAAATAAAATAAAAGAAGTCTAGTTCTATATGGATTTTACTTTTATTTTATTTTCCATCGTATTTTATTTAAATAAGAATTTGGGTCACTTAATTCTAACAATCTCCACCTTGACACAAATTCTCAATGAACAAGTTCTTCATCGTGAACTTTCAATAAACAAGTTCTCCACCTCTTCCATAAAACCCCTTAAGGGTTTAACTTTAACAATGAACACCAACCAAGTCTAAGCAATGCTCAAACTTGGTTATAAGAAGTGACTTAGTCATCATATCTGTAGGATTTTCATGAGTACTAATTTTTCTCAGAACATTATCACCACGAGCAATAATATCACGAACAAAATGATACCGAAAATCAATGTGTTTTGTTCTCTCATGAAACATTTGATCTTTTGTAAGAAAGATGGCACTCTGATTGTCACAAAATACTGTGCTGATTTGAAGGTCTTCATTGAGTTCACTAAAGAGTCCCTTCAACCAAATAGATTCTTTACAAGCCTCAGTAATCGCCATGTACTCAGCTTCAGTGGTAGACAAAGTGACTGTAGACTACAAAGTGGCTTTCCAACTGATTGCACAACCTCCGATTGTAAAGACATAACCTGTAAGAGATCTTCTTTTATCAAGGTCTCCAGTAGAATCAACATCAACATACCCTATGACTCCATCTCTAGTTCTTCCAAACTGTAAGCAAACATCAGTAGTGCCTCGTAAGTATCTTAGAATCCACTGAACTGCTTTCCAGTATTCTTTACCGGGATTCACCATGTATCTGCTAACTGCACTGACTACATATGATAAATCTGGAAGTGAACAAACCATAGAATATATGAGAGATCCCACTGCACTAGAGTATGAAACATGTGACATGTACTCAATCTCATCATCTGATTGTGGAGACAAAACTGATGAAAGTCTGAAATGGGCTGCTAAAGGAGTACTAACAGGCTTAGCACTCTACATATTGAACCTGCAAAGAACTTTCTCAATGTACCCCTTCTGACTTAGGTACAATTTACTTGTTTTTCTATTTCTGAGAATCTCCATTCCAAGTATCTTCTTTGCTGGTCTTAAATCTTTCATCTCAAATTCTTTACTTAGTTGGGTTTTGACATTTCTTATCTCTCATTTATCTTTTCTTTGCTAACAACATGTCATCAACATAAAGAAGTAGATACACAAAAGAACCATCTTGTTTTTCTTAAAGTAAACACAACTGTCAAAACTATTTCTTTTGAAATCATGAGAAGTCATAAAGGAATCAAACCTCTTGTACCCTTGTCTTGGTAGTGTTTCAAGCGTAAAGGGACTTTTTCAGACAAGCAAACATAGTCCTCTTTTTCTGAGACTATAAAACCCTCTGGTTGTTGTATGTAAATATCCTCCTCAAGTTCTCTATGCAGAAATGCAATTTTTACATCTAACTGCTCAAGCTCCAAATCATGCATGGCCACAATACCAAGTAAAGCTCGAATTGAGCTATGCTTAACAACTGGAGAGAACACATCTGTGAAGTCCACTCCTGGAATTTGACTGTAACCCTTTGCAACAAGCCTTGCTTTATATCTGGGTTCTTCAACTCCTGGACTCCCTTCTTTCCTTTTAAATACCCATTTACAACGAACAACCTTTTTACCTTTAGGAAGTTTCACAAGTTCCCATGTTCTATTTTTGTGGAGTGATTCCATCTCTTCTTGCATAGCAAACATCCACTTTTCTGAGTCTTCACAGCTAACCGCCTCAGAATAATTAGATGGCTCTTGATTTGCATCTATATTTTCAGCCACATTTAAAGCATAAGCAACTAGATCAGCCTCGGCATACTTCTTTAGAGGTTTAATTTCTCTACTAGTTCTGTTTTTGGCGATAGAGTATTATGGTGAAGAAGTAACTCTATTCTCAATTTTTGTTCTGGCTTGAGGAGTTGACTCTATATTAATTTGATGCTCCACCTGCTTTTGATTTTCTTTATTGGAAGAGTCTTTAAGAGATAAGTTAGGTAGCATAGCAGTTTCATCAAAAACAACATCTCTGCTAATCACAACTTTTCTATTTTCAGGACACCATAACTTATACCATTTTACACCAGTTTTATAACCAAGAAAAATACATTTAATGGATCTCAGTTCCAATTTTCCATTATCAACATGAGCATACGCAGGACACCCAAAAATCTTTAAATCAGAATAATTAGCAGGATTACCAGACCATACCTCTTGTGGAGTCTTTTTCTCAATGGCAACGGATGGAGATCGGTTGATTAAAAAAAATGCAGTAGAGGATACATCTGCCCAAAATGACTTCGATAAGTTGGCATTTGACAACATACATTGACCTTCTCCATGATCGTTCTGTTCATTCATTCTGCAACGCCGTTTTGCTGTGGAGTAAGACGAACTGTCAGGTGTCTCATGATCCCTTCTGACTTGCACAATCTATTAAACTCATCAGAACAGAACTCTAAGCCATTGTCTGTGTAGAGGTATTTTATTTGTTTTCCCGTCTGTTTTTCAATCATAATTTTCCAAGACTTAAATGCAGAAAACACATTGCTTTTCTACTTCAGGAAGAACGCCCAAACTTTTCTGGAAAAATCATCAATAAAGGTTAGCATATAATTAGCTCCACCTCTCGAAGGCACTCTGGATGGCCCCCATAGATCAGAATGAATATACTCGAATATTCCCTTCGTGTTATGGATTCCTCTAGTGAATCGAACTCTCTTTT
Organism: Gossypium arboreum; assembly: GCF_025698485.1. NCBI lineage: Eukaryota > Viridiplantae > Streptophyta > Magnoliopsida > Malvales > Malvaceae > Gossypium > Gossypium arboreum. Next base: position 13,946,208 of record NC_069078.1, on the reverse strand, counting down.
GCTTCTCAAAAACACAGTGCTCACAAAAATTTAGTTTGCAAATTTTTTGCCCATCAAGAAGTCCTCTTTTACTCAATTCTACCTTGCCATTCTCACTCATATGCCCTAGGCACATATGCCAAAGTTTAGTAATATCATCATCTAACAAGGAAGAGGAAGCGACAGCTGCATCACCAGTAACAGTAGAACCCTACAAAACATATAACTTGGAAGTTTTTCTTTGCTCTTTCATCACAACAAGGGAACCTTTGGAAATCTTTAAAATCCCACTTTCAGCTGTATATCTGTACCCTTTTGAATCAAGAATACTCAACGAAATTAAATTTCTCTTCAATTCTGGAACATGTCGTACCTCACTAAGTGTTCTGACAACTCCATCAAACATCTTAACTTTAACTGTTCCAACACCTGTGATTTTACACGAAGCATTATTTCCTATCAAAACAATACCTTCAGATACTGTTTCGTAAGTTGCAAACCAATCCCGATTGGGACTCATGTGGAAGGTGCAGCCTGAATCAAGTATTCATTCCTCGCTTACTTTAGAATCATTGATAGACACAACAAGAAGTTCACCATCGATGTAATCTTCTACATTATTAGCTTCACCGGAATTTTCTGGTTGTTTTCCCTTTGGATTCGCAGCCTCCCTTTTAATCTTATTTTGTAGCTTATAGCACTCAGATTTAATGTGCCCTTTCTTCTTGCAGAAGTTACAAGTTTTACCTCTGTTTGAAGACTTCGATCTACCTTTAGATTTACCACGAGGATTCCGTTCCTGTGTCCTACCATGATCATCATCAGCATTCTGATCTTGTCTCCCACGAACAATGAGACCCTCTCCCTGAGAGTTGGGTTTAACCACAAGATGCTTCATCTTATCATATGAGGTTAAAGAATCATAAACCTCATCAAGCGTGAGAGACTCATGGCTATATAAAATCGTGTCTCTAAAGGTTGAATAAAGCGGGGCAATGAACAAAGTAGAATCAACCCTAGATCTTCCTTATCATCTTGAACCTCCATGGCCTCTAAGTTTGAGAGAATTTCTTTAAACAACATTAAGTGTTCGTGTATAAACGCACCTTCCTCCAAACGATGAGCATAAAGACGCTTTATATGCAACTTGCTTGTTAGAGTTTTCGACATACATATTTGTTCTAGCCTCATCCATAATGCGTTGGCGTCTTCTCTTTCATCACATCCGCAAAATTTCGTTGGACAAATGCGGCGTAATTGTGTTAATGCCTTTTGATCTTTACGCTTCTTCTCTTCATCTGTTAATGTCGAAGGCATCTTATCTATCCCTAGCAGGGCATCCTCCAGATCCATTTGTGCAAGAACTGCTTGCATCTTAATTTGCCACAACGCAAATCTGGTGTTGTAATCCAACAGCGAAATTTCATACTTCAAAGACGCCATTACCGTGATCGAGATGAATAACCCGGAAGCTCTGATACCAATTTGAGAAAAATAAAATAAAATAAAAATAAAGAACACACAAATTTTACGTGAAAACCCTTTCGAGAAAAAAACCACGGGCAGAGGAGAAGAAAATTCACTATGTCAAAAAATTGAATCCATACAAGAGGAATAGACTATGTCTATTTATAAGCTTGTAAAGCCATATTCTAGTAGGATTGAAACACCTTATCCTAATCAATATAAAATAGATGAAGTTTAATAAGGTATAAAAAAAACCTTATTCTAAAATAAAATAAAAGAAGTCTAGTTCTATATGGATTTACCTTTTATTTTATTTTCCATCATATTTTATTTAAATAAGAATTTGGGTCACTTAATTCTAACATTGTTAATATACTTGAGATCTATCTTGCTATGATTGTATTAAATTTTATGTTGATGCAAGATTGTATTGAATTTTATGTTGATGATATTGTGTATGAGAAAATGATGCCAAATGTTAATAGCATTTATGTGATGATTGAATGCATTGGAAATTTGATGGAATATGATATTCCATTGAAATGAGTAAGTTGTGCGTAAATATTATAGCTTTATCGTTATTATGCACTGAATATTAATTTTGCATGAAATGTTTGAATGTGGCTATGAGATGTATAATGAGACTTAACGTGATAAACTCCCGGCTGAACTTTGAGAATAGATTGGATATTCATGCCATGACATTTAGGTGACATGTATGCTAGTGTAAGACATGTCTAGAACATGCATCGACCATATTATGAGAACTAGGGTAAGAGCATGTCTGGGACATGGCATCGGTATTGAGACGGGAGCTAGTGTAAGACCATGTCTGGGATATGGCATCGGTCTCGAGATATGAAGGCTAGTGTAAGACCATGTCTAGGACATGACATCGGCTTGATATGTGTCAGTGTAAGACCATGTCTGGGACATGGCATCGACACCGACAGATGTGAGCAGTGTAAGACCATATCTGGGACATGGCATCGGGCTCGATATATGAGAGTCGGTGTAAGACCATGTCGGGACATGGCATCGACTTTGATGTGTGAGTCAGTGTAAGACCATGTCTGGGACATGACGTCGGCTCTTACCCTATGTTTAAGGCCTATTGAATATCCTATAGTATTCCAAGTGGTTCAACAGGTAGTTCAAAGATTTTGATGAAAGCGAGTAGGTAAGTATATGAGTATGTTGAAAAGGAACAGGTATGTACTCGAAGCTCAAATACTATTACAATCATGAAATAATGCATCTTTGGTAAGGATACAAATAAGTAAGCTATGCCTATGAGAATGAAATATTGATGACCTTATGATTATGGTTCTATGCTTATGATGTACCAATATATATTTTTACCATGATGTTTAAAATGGTTTGTAAAGGTGTTATAAGCTTAGTTACCACACTAAACAGTTTTGGGACAACTACAGTAGTCCAACTTGGAAAATGCACCAAAAATAATGGAAAGAGGGTTAAAGATTGAATGCAATATGGAATTAAATCTAATCAAGTCCAGTTTCTTATAAAGGAAACGGTGTAAGCAAAGGAATTTCATATTATGAGATATTTGAATTTGTGTGAAACAGAGTCAAAATGATTTCTAAATCCCCTATTCTAATTTGAGAAAATAATTAAAAATTGTTCAAAAATAGTTATGGGTTATAATTTATACGCTTAGAATTTTGAATGAGTTGTTTTCAAGAGAAATATATGGGCACATCATCTGAGTTCTGTATTATGAGATAATTAGTTTTTAGTGAAGAGGGGTTGGAATTGTCAGACAGCAAAAAAAGGGAAAATTTAAGGAATAAACTGTACTAATTGGCTAAACAAAAAATTCTGAAAATTTTATGGTAAGAATATATGTGAGACTAGTTTTTGTAAAAAATATTGGATCTTAATTTGGAGTTCTGTAGCTCTAGATATAAATAATTTAGTGAATGTGACTCGAGGAAACAACTTGATCTGAACATAAGTAAAAGTGCAAATATGGTTGTATTACCTTAAGGAGCAAGTTGATAATTGCTAATTATTTTTCATACGGTCTTACTAAGCTATAAAGCTTACTCCCTTCCTTTCCTTTTCTTTAGTGTTGTCAGGTTAGCTCAGAATTGGAGATCATCAGAGGCAGCATCACATTATTAAGTCATCACCTTTGGAATATTGATATATGTTAAGCGTGTTCAAGTGAGTGGCATGTATAGGGACTATGTTTTTATTATATGTGTTATTATGATTAGCCTAATGTATTGGTCTATATTGAGTTATTAGTATATAGCCAAGAGATGTGTCTCATATTGATTATGATTTGTGAACTTATCTATTTATGCTATGTTCTAATGCTTGCGATGAGATGATGTGATTATGCTTGTTAGCCATATATGGCTGGTGTTATCAAATATGTGCATGATGAATGTTTTATGACTAATCTAAATGGTCATGGCCATGAATTATATGTGTAATATGGAAATAAATATGTGAAGGATTAAGGGTAACCTAAAGGCTTGGAAAATAGCCTAAGTGCTGGCCACACGGGCTGAGAGACGACCATGTGTCTCAACCATGTGGGGAACACGGCCCTAGCTCACAGGCATGTGGCTTGACCATGTGGTTCAATTTATTCGTTGACGTCATAGTCAGAGAGTTACACGGCCTGAGGACACGGGCGTGTGACATTGTGTCATGGAAAAATTTTCTAAGTTTTCCCAAAACTTTCTAAGGTTCTCAGTTTAGTCCCTAACTACTTTCAATGCATGTTTAGGGCTTCGTAGGCCTATGTATAGGACATTATGCATGTCTATGAAATTTTTTGATACGATTGAAATTTTTTAGCCCGATTTTTGCATGTTTGTGAATGATTAAGTCCAGTAATGCCTCGTACCCTGTTCTGTCATCGGACACCGGTAAGGGGTGTTACACCGTGTGACTCCAAAACTCTGAAATCTTAATTCCTAAACCCACACGCCCGTGTGCCCAAGGGACACGGCCGTGTGAATTTCGACAAAATCCCCAAATTGGCCACACGACCATATGGCCAGGCCGTGTGGCACCCAATTGGCCTGGAACTCTAGTTCCCAAATCCACACAGCCGTGTGCCACAATACACGCCCCTGTGGCTTCCGGGGTGATCACGAAACCACCCTAAAACATCCCTAAAACTGTAGTTTCAGCCACCAAAACCGTCCCTAACATTTTCCCTATCAACATATATCAGGAAGTGACGATTTCCCATCACTTCCATCAACTGAAAACCCTAAAACTAATGGGTTAGCATACGATCAAGAAAAGACAAAAGCGAAGATTCACAAAACAAAATAAACAGATAAAAACTGTAGACAAGGTTTGAATCCCACACCTGTTTTGTGATCGGTATAGGCGATAGAGGAGCGACAATCCCAAAAATCCACAAACCGAGATCATTTTCATAAGAAGAGAAAAGCACGAAGAGAACAAAAATAAGGAAACGTCGAAAAAGGAAAAATAAAAAATAAAAAATAAAAACTAATATATATTAACCACATAATTTAATAGTTGTAAATAATAATCATAATTACTAACGAAATAGAAACAAGACAAAATAAAAAGGTTCTTCCCAAATCGCGCACCCCAAGACTCGAACCCAAAACCTTAAGGTGCATTATCACTCCCTCAACCACTAGACCAGTAGGCCCATTCTATCATTAAAATGCCCAACTAATCACTTAAGTGCAACCTTCTCACTATCACTATGCTCAAAACTCAAAACTTCTATGCCCAAAATTTGGGGCGTTACAATTCCAAACAAAAAGAAATATTGTTAGAAATTATGAAAAGACTAATTTTATGATAAATTATTGAAAACTAAATAAAGTTAACCTAATTAGTCTTATACCACCTCTATTGGTTGTAGTGTTTATTTAAATTTATTGTGAATGTTTTTAACTTTTTTTCTTCAACAATATTTGAACTTATTTCTATTACATTTATCAACACATTTAATTTTTTATATAGTTATAAATCTGCGTTATGAGTTTGGAGAATTAACTTAAAACTCCCCTAGCTTACTCGAAGAAACTTCAACTTCCTTCAGATCACCTGTAAGATTGCCTGTGGTGAGGTTAAAAGCAATGGTGGGGGTGAGATAAGTTATTATACTAGTGAGATTAACACATTCAAACACAATAGTAATAGTGAGGTGAGAATAGAAAATGACTATTACGGACATTGAATTAAATATTGCATATAATTGATTTTTTGGGTTATTTGAATTTTTAAAATTTTGTTAAAATATAATTTCCTTAATAAAATTCTATAAGAATTGTAATTTCATTAAAAAAACTAGATCTAATTATTTATTTGCTTACTTTTACATATTTATTTATTAGAAAGTTCGAGCCCTTGGATATTTTTGTATCTAAGTAGGAGTTTTACAATGCACAATTGTTATGTATGAGCCTCAAATCTAACTATGAATTATTGTGATATGTGGGTTATAGTGTTCATTATGAGAATTGGTAAATGCCAAAAGTAACATGTTTTAGTCTCATTCTTAATGTATTTTTGTAGGATTGTTCAATTTAAATGGTGAATTTTATATTCCTAATCCTTTAAATTCATGTTTCTATACTTAGGAGAGCCTTTGGGAGAAAAATGAGCAAAGAACAAGTGAAAATCGAAAAACCAAAGTAAGTTTCAGGAGACACACAACCTAGACACAGAGCCGTGCGAGCCACATGGGCTGCCACATATTCATGTGCCAGATCCTGTCAATTTCATCAATCACGCTCTAAATATGCGGGAAAACATGTTTTTCTAGGTTTTTTGGGCATTCTAAGACCTATATATGACAAAAAATAAGAAGACCGGAGAGAGCCGTCATAGAATACTCAAGAAAACAACTCGTAAAACACCATTAAAGTAGATTCTGAAGTTGATTTCCATTAGGATTGAAGTTTTCCTTTTGATTTCTTTGAATTTTATTATGAGTTTCTTTATTTCTTATGGTTATACTTCCTTTGGGATTTTCTTTTTGTTAATTTTCCAAATACCTAAGGAGATGAACCCTAGGGTAGATTCTATTATTTGATTTCTATTTTTACGCAATAAATACATAGATCTTGCTCTCAATTATGTGTGCCTAGTTCTTGGTTTAATATTTCTATACTATTTATCCATGTTTGATGTGCTTAAATCATAGGAGGAATATACCCTATTTAAGAGTAGATCTAGCATAATTGAGTGGAGTCGTATGCAATCCTAGAAATAGGACAATATAAATCTACCGGATTAGAGTCACATGGATCCATAGAACAAGTTAAATTGATAATAGGGATTTTAATTAGAAATAAATTCCAATCCCTCATTCTTGCACCATATTTTTTAATCTTTGAACTATTGATTCTTTTTCTTTCCCTATCGAATCAGTCCTGGATTGTTTAATTTCTATCAGTATTTAAAATCATCATCAGTAGCATTCATTATCTTTTTTGAAGGACGGTAAGTACACTTCATTTCAATGATTAGATTTTGATAATTTCGTTGTACGAATAACCAACATTAATCTTGTGGTTCATGTAACAACCCGTTTTTAGTGAAATCGAAATAGTGGTTTTGGTACCAAAAATCTGATGTAAAAATAATTATTTTATCATTATTTTATTGTTCCCAGCATGATAGCAATGCTGTACAAAAATTTCGTTAAGATATTTTACTGTTTGCATGCTTAATTTGATAAAAAGGACTAAATCACGTAAGGTGCAAATGTTGAGTTCTAGTAGCTAAAGGTGTTAATTAGCTATAGAAACTTAAAGTATGAGTCCTTATATGGTAATTAGACCAATTATGATGATGGTGGATTTACATGGCTTGGTATTTTTGAAATTAGTAATATTTTATAAGGTTATAAAGGTAAATTAATTAATATTGATAAAATAACTCAAGAATAATATGTTCATCTTCTTCATTAGAACACCAAAACCAATTCTAACAAGGAAGAAATATATCTTGGGTTCGGTGATACTCCTCTTGCTCATAGGAAAGTGATTTTTGTCCTGTTTTTAATGATTTCTATGTTTTCAGTATCGTTTTAGCTTGATCTAGCTTGCCTGGGGCCTAATTTATAAAACTGTCAAAGGATTAGAGTTTTTCCATGAATGAATATAGGTTTTTTTATGTTTGATGGAAGAAAATGGATAGTTGTTGTTAGATAAACAACTTTTGTTAAGTGATTTTTGATGAATTTGTCAATTAGGGGTTAAATTGAGAAATGTGAAATATTCATGGTGTAAATTGTGAATTAATGAAAAGTGTGGGCTGCTATATGTTTGTATGAAATTCGGCTAGGCTTGGGTAAGGATGAAATTGCTTGATTTTCATTTTACGAAACTAAAGACTAAATTGTAAAGAAATCAAAACATTAGAGGCAAAATTGTAATTTTGCTTAAATGTGAATTTGGGTTAAATTGAGTAGAATGATTATTGATTTAAGCTAAATTTATTCATTTAGATCAAGATAAATCACGTACGACTCTAGATCAAGGCAAAGAAAAAGTTTCGGATTAGTCGACTTTATTTTCTACGTTTATCGTTGAGGTAAGTTCGTATGTTTAAATAGTGTTTTTAATTATGATTTAAATGCTATTATTTCATAATATTAAATTGTGTGTTGATGGAACAACCTAACTACGTAATAGCGGTCATCGATGAATATGAAAAGGGATGGCTTCGACTATTGGTTATGAAAAGGGATGGTGACAACCATCAATAATGAAAAGGGATGGTAACGACAACCAAACAATGAAAAGGGGTGGTTACGACCATCAAATCATGAAAAGGGATAGCTTCGACTATCGAATTATGAAAAGGGATAGCCTTGGCTATCGAATAAAGAAAAGGGATGTGTCAACCATCGTATTATTACCTCGTCTGAGCTTCGTTAAGAGCTTTCAATGTAATTTACATTATTATGATAGAAGGTAAGAAATGTGTACCTTTGTGGTAATGAAAAGCAATAATGCATATATATAGATTTATGAATTAGTTATTATCATGTTGAATTGATTTATGCAAGTTTTGTGAGTTTATAATGTATTGACAAGCTTAAGCCATATTTGTTACGAGCTTACTAAGCATGAAATGTTGACTCTATGTTTATTTTTCAGTGTTTTGTAGTTTATCGAAAGCTCGTTCGGGTTGCAAAGTCGTTGGAGATGTATCACACTATCTATTGGATATATTGGGACTTTTGGATGTTTTTAAGTTTGGTTATAATGGCATGTATAGGTATTTTGGTTAATTTGGCTTGTGTTTTGGTATTTTGTTTGTGTAATGGCATAGTTTAGTATGTATATGAATGGCCTTGAATTGGTTGATGTTTTGGCTTGTTAAGTTTGATTGTTAGAAATGTGGTGAATTGATACTTCATATGTAGGACCTATATGGTTATTTGGTATTAGTTGTAGATTGGCATATTTGGTACCTAATGGTATGTGATGGCTAGGTAAATCAAATGTTTTGAATTGTTGCAAACTTATTAGAAGTTAGATGGTTATTTTGGCCAATTTGAGTGTATGGTTTTACATGTTTGAATGTTATCATTTGAGGAGCCCATAGGCAGATTGGTTGTATGCTTATATACCATGTTTGATTAGCTAGAATATGCATGATTTTTGGTGTCTTGTTATGGCTTGTGTATATGTGACATTTTGGTTGTAGGTATATGCCATGTTGGGTAAGAAAAATGGCTTGTAAAATGGCCTATTTTCATCCACACGAGCAGAGACATGGGTGTGTGTCTCAACCGTATGTGACACATGGCCAGGTGACACGGTTGTGTGTCCCCTGTAGCTTTTAAAGGGTTGTAAGTCAATGAGTTACATGGGCATGGACACGAGCTGGGACATAGCCTTGTGTCCCTACTTCAAATTCCCACACGGCTTGAGACACAGGCGTGTCTCTCACACACGGCCTGGCCACACAGCTGTGTGACCCCTGTAGTGTTGTAAATTTTCAACGTTTCTAAAAAATTCTCTGAGTTTTTGATTTAGTCCCAACTTGTCTCTAATGTGTATTTAGGGCCTTGAGGGCTCGTATAAAGGAAAATATGTATGTTTTTACTTGGTTTTAATATGTTTATTGATATGATATAAAATGTTTATAAATATGTGTTCGTATGATTTGAAAACTTCAATAATGCTTCGTAACCTTGTTCCAACGATGAATACAGGTTAGGGGTGTTACAGTTCAAGTAATCAATTTTTGTTCAATCTTGCCAAATCATTGATAATCTTTCTATAATATTGATATCAACCGCTAATTCGTGTGTTTTTGTCATTGAAGTATCGGATCAGCATCGATCGTGAAGAGTGCAAATCGAACCCGTGGTAAAAGGTATGTGTCTTTTCTAAGTGAATCAATGGTGACTGTGTGCAATTTTAGGGCCACACGGGCATGTGAGGCAAACAGGCAGACCACATGGCCTGTGCGATTGTTATTTTAGGGTATCTCTATGAATCACATGACCAAAAACCTATTACACAACTATGTCCTTACTATAGGGCATTTTAGTGTTTTCCACATGGCTACAGCCTGGTGACACGACTGTGTACCCCTTTCATACGATCTCAGCCCTTTCACACGGCCGAGCCACACGGCTATGTGACCCCTATTTTACAATTTTTTCCAGAATCTTGTGAAATGTTTAGTTTAGTCCCTGTGTAACACCCCGAACCCGAGACCATCGCCGGTGTCGGACACGAGGGGTTAACAAGTCAAGTTCACATGTTTTGCCCACCAATTTGACATTTCCAGTCAGGCTGGAAAACTGCGTCACTGTCTCCTTAAAAATCATATCTCGAGTTTCAAAACTCGGAAACTGGTTTCGTAAATTTTCCCTGAATTTAGACTCATATATCCATCCATGGATTTATTTCTAGAATTTTTGGTCGGGCCAATTGGTACAGTTTATTAGTTAAAGTCACCCATGTTACAGGGATCAACTGCTCTGACCTTCGCGCGTTATAACTTGAATATCTCTCTGTACAGGGATTTAACACTGGTGCCGTTTGTTCCAAATGAAACTAGACTCAAAATGGAATCTGTACATATAAGGCATGACTCCTAATTCTTTCTGGATAATTTATAGTAAATTTTAAAGTTGCGACAGGGGACCCAGAAACCGTTCTGGCCCTGTCTCACAATAGCCTTAATATCTCTTAACATGTAACTCCTATGACCATTTCGTTTCTTCCATATGAAAATAGACTCATCAAGGTTCATTTACATAGCTTATTCACTATTTAATACCATTCCTATAAATTTTGGTGATTTTTCACATTCACGTCACTGCAGCTGGCAGCATCTGTTTTAAGGTAGGTCTTACCTATTTGGTAGTCTCCATGAACCAACTAATCTTGCCATACATAGGTTCATATATGATCATTTTAACCATGCCAATGGCTGATCATGTGACCAACATTCCCATTTCCAATCCATAGCCACATCATGACACCAATATATACATACAAACCACAAATAGTCTAAGTTCATGCTTCCTTTTTCGAGCCATTTTCGCATGGCCGTACATATATACATCACAACATATTTAACCAACAAGGGGTAGTCCTATACATGCCATCTCAAGTTCAACCAAAATTTATACCAAAATGGAGGCTTGATAGTGTGGATGACTTGACTTCAACGATCCCAAATCCGATTGCTTGAGCGAAATCTAGAAAAGCGAGAGCCAAAGCAACGGGTAAGCGGTTTTATGCTTAGTAAGTCTCAAGGAATATAATCAACTCTAATTACAGCAATACATTCACATAACCAAATGCATCATTTCATTAATACACATTCTTACTTCACACTTCATCATTATATAATTTCACAAAGTATCAATCAATTCAATAACTGAAATTCATTAGTCGATTGAGCGAATGTTGCTCAAACATGTCGACTTTCCAATGCACATATAAACGTACCTCATTCTTTGGGCTTTTTGAGTGTACTCATTGAATTTATTACAGCAACCAACACTCACCTCCAGCCCAAGATTCTTGAATATAACCGGATATAACCATGTGCACAAATGCCTTGGTCTTAGCCGGATAGAATGTCTCGCACGAATGCCTTGGTCTTAGCCGGATGTAGCCACTAGCACAATTGCCTTGGTCTTAACCGGATATAATTTCAGCATAATTGTCTTGGATTTAGCCCGGATATCATTCAATTTCCATGAACACATACATCAATTATCATTGGACATACATAATTCATTTTCGTTACTAAGGCTCAAACGCAATTATAGTCACAAGCATATTCGCCTTGGGACTTAGCCGGGTAGAATTCAAATACTCATGCACACATAATCAATAATCAATACACATCCATACTTTATTTCACACAATTCAAGTAGGGTCACTTCTTGAGGACTTACCTCGGATGTTGTCGAACGGCTTTTTCGGCTATTCGATCACTTTCTCCTTCCCTTGTCCAATTGTGGCCCTCTAAGCTCTTGAGCTAATTCAAACAAATTCAATTTATTAAAACCTCATTGTGCTAGCTTATGGCGAATATGACAAGGACTTTAAATGGTCATATGGCCACCCTTTAGCTTGAATACACAATGGTCATGCACATTTTATACTACATCAAGCAATTCAATACAATTTATTCGAGCATCAAGGAAATGCTAAGGCCTTCAATAGGCTACCCAAGGCGAATATTCATGTACATGTTGAGGTCAATTTTGCACTTAATACCTCACAAAACAGCATGCAATTTACTAATTAATGCTTTGCACATTGTGGCCCAAAACTTATAATATAGCATCAAGCACTTATATGTGTGCTAGGCGAATTGTGCTTGCAATTTCACAAGCATTCTTCCACATCTTCTTCTTTAAACCAATATATTCATCACTTAGTTCATAACCAAAACATCATGTGCAAACATATATATACATATATGAGCATGGCAATTTCAAGGTGTCCATAGCCATCCAAAACACAAATTTTAACTAACATGCAAGAAGCATGAACCATGCTCATGAATGCATCATGGCGAATATGACAATCATGCCCTTTTCAACTTCAATCATGGTTAAACAAAAAGAAAACTCAAAATCTTACTCAAGAGTAGACAATCCATCATTGCATGCATCATCATCAAGCTTCACACTTAGCATGCAATGGCTTTATCACCATAACAACTTTGGCCAAATGCCATTTCCATGGCATAACAAAGATTTGAGCCATGGCTAACATGCACATCAAATTAGCAACCAAAACATGCATGAAACTCCCAACACAACCTCATACATACCTTACTCTTGTTGCAAGTTTAGCCAAATTTCCTTCTAGATCTCTTCTAAACAAAGAAAATGAAGCAAAAATCCTTCCTTCTTCCTTAGTATTTTCGGCCAAAGAAGAGAAAAATAGGTGAACAAAATTTTTTCTTTGCTTCTCTTTCACTCACGGCAAAAGGGGGAGGATGAGCAAATTTTGATTTTTTGTTTCTCTTCCTACATGCTTAATTTTTTATCATTTATCACATCATGCATTAACAAAACATGTCATAACATGTTTTCCTTGCCCATATTCCTTGTCATGGCGGCCACTATACCATCTTTGGGGAAATTTGACATGCAAATCCCTTATTTTTGCATGCATGCTCAACTAGTCATCACACATTTCCCCATCATACTTTCAAAGTTTACTACTAGGTCCTTTCTAGTGAAATTCACATTTATAATTCTAAATTGAAACATCAAAATGTCATACACAATTTAACACATATCATAGGCATCAAAATAAATTTTAATTATTTTTATGCCTCGGTTTTGTGGTCCCGAAACCACATTCCAACTAGGGTCAATTTTGGGCTGTCACAACTCTCCCCACTTAAGAAATTTTCGTCCCGAAAATCTTACCGTAAATAGGTTTGGATATCGCTCTTTCATAGAGTTCTCGGTCTCCCAAGTAGCTTCTTCTATCCGTGCTTGAGCCATAACACTTTCACTAGCGGAACCCGCTTGTTTCGCAACTCTTTCACTTCTCGTGATAGGATACGAATCGGTTCTTCCTCATAACTCATATTAGCTTGAATTTCAATTTCTAATGGACTAATCACGTGCGATGGATCGGATCTATAGCGTCGAAGCATCGAAGCGTGAAAGACATCGTGAACCTTTTGAGTTCGGGGCAAAATCAAGCGATATGCCCTCTGGACCGACTTCGCTCGATATCTCATATGGTCCAATAAACCTCGGGCTCAACTTGCCCTTACGGCCGAACTCGAGTATCTTTTTCCAAGGCGATACCTTGAGAAACACTTTATCACCCACGATACTCGATATCCTTACGCTTCGAGATCCGCGTCGACTTCGACGATCGGAGGCTATCTTGAGACTTTCACGGATTACTTTCACTTTCTGTTCAGCATCCCTAATCAAATCCACCCCGAAAATCTTGCTTTCACCGAGCTCAGTCCAAAACAATGGCGTACGGCATTTACGACCGTACAAGGCCTCGTAGGGTGCCATCTTAATACTTGATTGAAAGCTGTTGTTGTAAGCGAATTCAATCAACGGCAAATACCGTTCCCATGAACCACTAAACTCGAGGACGCAACATCTTAACATATCCTCAAGTATCTAAATTATCCGCCGGATTGACCATCGGTTTGGGGGTGAAAGGCGGTGTTGAAATGCAACTTGGTACCCAAAGCTTCTTGCAACTTTTTCCAAAATCGCGAGGTAAATCTCGGATCTCTATCCGACACGATAGAAATAGGCACCCCGTGTAATCTCACAATCTGAGAAACGTACAATTCCGCTAATTTGTCCATTGAAAAATCCGTACGTACGGGGACAAAGTGGGCCGACTTAGTCAATCGATCTACCACGACCCAAACCGCATCCTTCTTACTTATCGACAATGGCGGTCCGGATACAAAGTCCATTGTGACTCGATCCCATTTCCACTCGGGTATCGTGATTGGTGAAGTAATCTCAAGGCACCGATGTTCCGCTTTCACTTGTTGACATATTAAACATCTCAAACAAAGTCGGAGATGTCTCGCTTGTACCATGCCACCAAAACCGACGTTTCAATTCATTGTACATCTTCGTACTCCGGGTGGATTGCCATTCGGCTACAATGGGCTTCATTGAATTATCGAAATGAGTTCAATTCTTTGGGACACACAGACGACTTTTGAACCTCAAACAATCGTCATCGTCGATTTGAAACTCCGAGTCCTTGTTCGAACACATGCAGCCCGTTTTGCAACAAACTCGTCGTCGACTTTCCGAGCTTCTCGAATTTGGTGTGTCAATAATGGTTTGGCTTTCAATTCAGCCACTAACACTTTGTCGGATCGGACGGACAAGTGCACATTCATCGCTCGTAAAGTGAATAACGATTTACGACTCAAGGCATCCGCAACCACATTCGCCTTTCCCGGTGATAGTCAATGATCACTCATAATCCTTTAACACTCGAGCCAACGTCTTTGTCGCAGATTTAAGTCTCTTTGGGTCATCAAATATTTGAGACTTTTGTGATCCGAGTATACATGGCACCTTTCACCAAATAAGTAATGTCGCCAAACCTTTAAGACGAATACGATGGCGGCCAATTCGAGATCATGAGTCGGATAATTTTTCTCATGTGGCTTTAATTGCCTCGACGATAGGCCACAACTCGACCTTCTTGCATTAATACGCAACCTAACCCAAGTAGAGAGGCGTCGCTATAGATGACAAACTCTTTGTCGGACTCGGGTTGCACTAGAATTGGGGCTTCGGTCAAATAAGTTTTCAGTTGATCGAAACTTTTTGGCATTTCTCGTCCATTCGAACTTAACATCCTTTTGGAGTAAGCCGTCATCGGCGTGGCTATCGTTGAGAAGCCTTTACAAATCGTCGGTAATAACCAAGCAAGCCCCAAAAGCTCGAACCTCGGTAATATTTCTGAGGCTTCCAATTAAGTATGGCTGAAATTTTATTCGGTCGACTCGAATACGATGAGATACCACATGACCCAAGAAGCTAACCTCTCTTAACCGAACTCACATTTCTTTGAACTTAGCATATAGTTGCTTATCCCGTAAAATTTGCAGCACTAACCGCAGGTGTTCAGCATGTTCGGTCTCATTTCTTGAATAGACCAAGATGTCATCAATGGCATAACAACTTTGGCCAAATGCCATTTCCATGGCATAACAAAGATTTGAGCCATGGCTAACATGCACATCAAATTAGCAACCAAAACATGCATGAAACTCCCAACACAACCTCATACATACCTTACTCTTGTTGCAAGTTTAGCCAAATTTCCTTCTAGATCTCTTCTAAACAAAGAAAATGAAGCAAAAATCCTTCCTTCTTCCTTAGTATTTTCGGCCAAAGAAGAGAAAAATAGGTGAACAAAATTTTTTTCTTTGCTTCTCTTTCACTCACGGCAAAAGGGGGGAAGGATGAGCAAATTTTGATTTTTTGTTTCTCTTCCTACATGCTTAATTTTTTATCATTTATCACATCATGCATTAACAAAACATGTCATAACATGTTTTCCTTGCCCATATTCCCTTGTCATGGCCGACCACTATACCATCTTTGGGAAATTTGACATGCAAATCCCTTATTTTTGCATGCATGCTCAACTAGTCATCACACATTTCCCCATCATACTTTCAAAGTTTACTACTAGGTCCTTTCTAGTGAAATTCACATTTATAATTCTAAATTGAAACATCAAAATTTCATACACAATTTAACACATATCATAGGCATCAAAATAAATTTTTAATTATTTTTATGCCTCGGTTTTGTGGTCCCGAAACCACATTCCGACTAGGGTCAATTTTGGGCTGTCACACCCTGTATAGCCCCTCAATTATTTTTAAAATTTTTGTGCACATAATTGAGACCCCGGTATTATGTATATCCTGAATTTTGTGATATAAATGACTGAATACTTACTGTTATATGCATGATATATGAATGATACATGTCTAATTTCATTGAATACTCATGATATGTTATTTTTGTCATTGCTTCTATATTACTGATTGCATGATAAGCATGACTATTGTTTCTACAATGTACTATTATTAGCATGCCATATTGCATAGCATTGGGATTGGGACGATTTGAAAAGAGGAAGTACTAGCAGTTATAAATCTACAAACATTGGTGGTTTATCCATAACATACTTGCAGTTTATCTGCAAACTTTTTATCTGAAATTTATGATGGTTTACCCACTTTTCTATTTTACTAGTAGTTTATCTGCAATTACTAGTGGTATATCCACAATGCGATGTATAGGGATGGATGAGTTTTGGGGAACTCTTACTGTGGTGTGTAGCAGAGTATGGGTAGGAACTATTTCTGTTAACCAAGAATTGCATTATCATTCATAAGCATGTTCAAATAAATTGCTAAGCTCTATATTGCTATACAATTGTGATTGTTCTGAGAATTTTTATTTTGTATGCTTTGTCTACTATTTTTATAGTGATTTTTCTTATGGTTAGACTCACACTAAGCTCTTTAAACTCATGCGTCTTATTTCAATATTCTCATATAACCCTCAAGGCTAGGACATGGACTCGATATTTGAGGGTTTCAGTTCGGATTATTTTCATTAAAAAGTATTTTAAACATAATATTTATAATTTCTATTATTTAGGAACTGTGGCATGGGATTTTTAATTTGGGGTTAATTGACATGCATGACATTTATATTGATTTTAGGCTATTGAAACATGGATTTTTATCTAATTATGCATGAAATACTTGCTTTTCATTAAAACTATGTTGCATATCACTTTTCCACTACGATATTATATAAATGAGAATTTTGAAATGTAAATAAAAAGGAAATCAACTAATTTTTCAAAAATTGTCCCCATTACGAGGAAAATGTTAAATACAATCAATTTTCGAAAGTAGTAAGTTTTAGTGAAAAGAGATGATAAGCTAAGTTTCTTCTAAGATAAACAAATGTGTTTAAAAAAACTGTTTTAAGAACTCTGATAACTTTATTAGGCCAATTTGGTGGCCAATGTAGTCTTCAGAACCCGACCATAACATATAGGTCGGGTTAGGGACATTACAAAACTAAACTCGATGGGCTTCAACTTCATGTTTATTTCAACCTTTAACACAATTTCTACAGTTTTTGGTGAATTTTCAAAGTTGAGACACTGTTATTGTTTTTTTTTTCTAAATAGCTAACATATTCTTGAAAGAATTTGCTTTGTCAATTTTATTACATACCAATACACTTAATTTACTGCATAATTCACTTTAGTCCTTTTAAAATTAACTATACTTCATTTGAGTACTTATCTCTTTTTAGTTAGAATTTTCACTTCCCTAACTTCACTACTTTCTTATCTCATCTTTGTCATCTCATTTATGTTCTGTACAATATTTTTCATCACTTTTTCTTCTTTCTCTTCACCAACATATTAAGAACACAAAAAATAATGTATGAAAACTCTACTTTAACATCATTTTCATGCATTTTCAACAATATCAAGCTTAAAAACATAAATAAATCTTGATGTTCTTACCTTGTCCCATTCAAGCCTTAGCTTGATTTCCTCTGTTCTCCAAATTCATTACTCTTGAATCCATAGTGATATTCATACTCACTATGGTCTTCTTATTACTTTTCCCTTTTGGAGGCTATGTAAATTCCTTTGATTTCTAGATGAATTTTGATGCAAATGACCAAATTGAATAAAACTCAAAACTTCTTTTTCTCCCATGGTGAATAAAATTATGGTGAAAAAAAAAAGGAAAACTTTTTCCTTTTATTTTTCTCATTATACTTAATCATTAAGCAATTAATAAAATATTCTAAAATAAAATAATAATAAAATATTCAACCAATCACTATTCACACCAATCCTTAATTATTACATGAAAATATGTGATGTTTATCTAATTTGAGAAATGATCATTTGCCCTTGAAATATCTCAATATCCACTTTTAGGCCTTTTCTCTCTTTTGGTAAAATTACAATCTAATCTCTCACTTTTTCACTTATTCATTTTGGTTCTCCATCACCAATTTATTTTGCTCTTTAATATTTTTCCTCCTTCGGGATTTTTTCACTTTTGGTCCTTCAAGTGTTTAATATTTATATTATGACACCATGAATTTTGAATATTTACACTAAAACCACAAGACTTTTCACATTTTTATGATTTAGTGTCTACTTTAAATTAATATGTCATGTCATACTTCTTGATTCAACTTCCTTTGTCATTCATCAAATTTCTCTTTTATTGATTTTACACATTATTTCACTAAGAATCAAATTTCTCTATCACATATTCTTTCTAAATTTACACTGTCTTATGGCCAATGGGGTTTCTTTGGGAAATGTTACACGAAATCACTCTTAATGTAACAACCCGATTTTGGGTCTAGTCAGAACAGTGGTTTCGGGACCACAAATTCGACATAGAAAAATGTATTTTTATTATATTTTTATGGTCTACAATTTTATGGAATTAATTTGTAAAAATTTCGTTCGAAAATTTTGACGTTTGGGCACTCAATTTAGTCAAAAGGACTAAATTGTAAAAAGTGCAAAAGTTAAGTTCTAAATGCTAGAGGTGTTCAATTGTTATGAAATTTTAAATTGGGTGTCCTTATATGGTAATTAGACCATTGGTTAAGTTAGTGCACAAAACTGAACATGGTTAGGCATGTTTCCAAAGTTTTTTATTAAGGGTATTTTGGTTATTTAGTTATTAAAATGAATTAAAAACGAAATCAAAAGCCAATTTTTGTCCATCTTCAATCCCTTGGCCGAATTTCACATGAGGAAGACATAGCTTGGGTTTTTCAAGCTTCCAAGCTCGATTGTAAGTCTGTTTTAGCCCAGTTTTTAATGTTCTTTACATTTTTGAGATCTTCGTAGCTCGGTTTACCTATTTCTACCAATATTTTGAGCTAGGGTTTATATTTAAAAATTTATCCATGGATTACATGCATTTATTTTGATGTTTTATGGAATAATATGAATGTTTGGAGTGTGATAAATAACTTTTACTAAGTTATTTTTGATGAAATTGCATAAAAGGACTAGTTTGTAAAAAGTTGTAAAATGTGTGTAAGTGTGTGATTTAGTGCAAATTGTGGACTTCTATAGTTATGAAAATGGTTCGGCTAGGCATAAAATGAAAGGAAATTGAATAAAAATTATTTTTTGAGCTTAGTGGCAAAATCATAATTTTGTGAAACTTTAGGGGCAAAATTGTAATTTTTTTCCATACGATGTTTTTGGGCTGATCTGAATAATGTGAGCTTTGAATAAGTCAAATGTGTTATTATAGATCAAGAAAGACGTGGAATTGACTTTGATCGGGGAAAAGAAAAGATTGAGGACTAAATTGCAAAACTACTATATTTTTTGCACAGGGCTAAGTTTGTATGTAAATAATATATCGTTTTTATTTATGTTATAATATTTTGTTATTATATGAGATGTGGTTGCATATTGAATGACCACTTGATGTAAATTATGAATTGAAATTGATTATGGATGAATTGGCAAAAGGTTGAAAAGTGAGGAATTTCCAGGTTGGACCTTCGGAATAGAAAAGATATGAATAATCTATTGTGATAACACATGTGCAGTATTATGTGCAGCCTACTAGGTGTTTAAAATGATTTTAGGTCACGTGTGTAGTACTAAGTGCAAGCTACTACGTGTACCAGATGGTTAAGTCGCATGTGTAGTACTAAGTGCAGGCTACTATGCGTATCCAATAGCTTCGATCACATGTGTGGTACTAAGTGTAGGCCACTATGTGTAAGAGATGGTTTTGGTCACAAGTGTGGTACTATGTGAAGGCCACTTTGTGAAGAAGGTAGCTTTGACTACAAGGGTGGTACTATGTGCAAGCCACTGGGTATCCGTTATTATTCTGATGTGTTCAACGAGAAATGACTAGGTGTAATTGAATTTGACTATATGATGAATAAGTACAGGTACGTGTGTTTAAACTTATGATAAATGTGCTCGATATGTGATCGAACTTTGGTAAGATTGATATGGAGTAAGTGTTACAAATAAAGTTACTACAAAGAAAACTTGAAAGAGTGAAATTTAGTAATAAAAGAGTTTTGGACAGCAGCAGTTGTGTGACTTTGAAAAATCACCAAAAATGGTGGAAATCAAATTAGAGATTGAATAAGATATGAGATTAAAGCTTATTGAGTCTATTTTCATATAAAGGAAATAGTGTAAGAAAAAGAATTTCATATTATGAGATATTTCAATTTTTGTGAAACAGAGTTAGAATGATTTTGGAATCCCCTGTTCTGATTTGGGAAAATCATGAAAAATTGTAAAAGAATAATTATGGGTTATAATTTATATTCTTAATATTTTAAAAATAAATAAGCATTAACATCATCTGAATCTTGTATGAGGAGATAATTAATTTTTAGAGAAGAGGGGTTAGAACTATCAGACAGCGAAACATAGAGTGATTTTAAAGAATAAACTGTGCTTATTGGCTAAACCAAAAATTCTGAAAATTTTATGGTATAAATATATGCGAGTCTAGTTTCTGAAAAAATTAGTGGATCTTAATTTGGAGTTCCGTAGCTCTAGATATAAATAATTTAGTGACTGTAACTCGAATTGACAGCTTGTTTTGAACTTGAGTAAATATTGAATCTATGTGTAGTTATGATTGTATTATTTTGAAAACATATTTTGAGGAATTATAAAAGCATGTTAATAATTTGTTTATTATTTACATACCTACTTACTAAGCTATATGCTTACTCCCCTCTCTTTTCCCTTGTTTTATAATGTCACTGAGCTAGCTCGGGGTACGGAGATAGTCGGAGATCCATCCACACTATCATCATTCTTTTGGTATTTTGAAATTCATATTTTGAATTATGGCATGTATAGAGGACTTGGTTATTTTGTTATATGTCATAATTGATTTGGCCTAAAATATTGGCCTTTAATATTTGACAACTCATTTTGTATAAGGCCATCGATGTTGGCTAATATTAGTTAAGTTAAATGTTATGATGATGTATTTTGTGAGAGACATGAGTTGGTTGAATGAGTGTGTAATGACTAAGTATGGAAAATGTGGCATGTGAATGGTTGTGTGAAGGACACAGCCTCGGACACGGGCGTATGCCCCTATTTTCAAGAAATTTTCCAATGTTCTTCAAAGTTCTCGGTTTAGTCCTGGACCACTTCCATAGTATGTTTTTGGCCATGTAGATCCATATCAGGGAATTAGTGATGAAATTGAATAGTTTAATTTGGATGTAAAAATTATGTCTCGGTTTTGCACAATTTCATGTGTATGTTTCGGTAATGCCTCGTACCCGATTTCGGTGTCGAACACGGGTAAGGGGTGTTACACTTAACATACTTCTGGAACACTTTATATTAAGATCTACAACCACAATAAGAATTAATTGAATTGCCTCTAGCCTTGCCATAAGGGAAATTGTTTCTTCAAAATCAATATCCTTCACTTTGGTGTAACCTTAAGCCACAAGTCTTATTCTTTTGCATGTGATTTTGAAATGTTCATATGTTTTGTTTTTGAAGATCCATTTGGTGCCAAGTATGTTGAAACTAGATGGTCTAGGCACCAGCTCCCAAACCTTATTTCTCTCGAACTACTGTAACTCTTCTTGCATAGCTTGAATCCAATTATCATCCTTCAGTGTATCTTCAACTTGCTTAGGTTTGATTTGAAAAATGTAGCAAGCCAATCAAACCACATCTCTGTAATTCTATCTCAATTTGCCTCTAGTTTTGATTCAATCGTGACATCACCAATAGTATATGTTTCTATTTGATTCTTTCTAACTCTTTATGAAGGTTTGAGTGGCTCAACAATAATTGGTTGATCATTGTATTGATCAATAATTTGAACTCCTTCACTTTTTGCTTCTAATACTTTTTCAGGCTTCATGATGCCAAGGGAAGTGGGCACTACCTTAGGCACGTCATAAAGAGTTCTACATTCTTCATCATCACTATAGGTCTCTTGAAGTCCAACATCATCAACCACCACACTGAATGATCCATGACCATTGAAGTGTGTCACATCCCAAATTTGGCAAATCTAATATGAAGGCACGTAGATATGAAGTTATTTTTTTGGCGTATTATAGATGTGTAGTCTGCCAATTAACATATTTTTGGGGAACTAATTTTGATGCATAGAGTATCCACCCATAGAATTATTTAAGGATTTATTATCGTAGTATTCCTCAATTGAAGAAAGAGTACGCCTCAGAATGTTGGTTGAGCATGACGTGCCTACTAGGTATATGTTAAAGTTGTAATGGGCTAAAGTGTCTTTAAGGCCACACCATATACGAGTTATCACCGTGAGTATGGTACACCATGTTTACTTAAAAGGTGTGCAAGGTGTAATATCCTGATTTTGGGCCTAGTCAGAATAGTGGTTTCGTGACCACAAAATCCGAGATAGATATAATTATTTTATGATTATTTTAAGGTCTATGATATGATTGCATGATTGTGTGAAAATTTCGTGAAGAAATTTTATGCATAAAGTGCTTAAATTGAAATTAGGGACTAAATCGAATAATTTGCAAAACTTGCATTCTAGAAGTTTCTAGTATGAAATTGTTTTGAAATATTAATTAGGAGGTCTTAAATATAATTTTACCAATTTCTAAGTCTATGGACAAAAAATGGACATGGATGGAATTTTTGGAAAGTTTAGTAGTAAGGGCATTTTGGTCATTTAGGGGTAAAATAAATTAAAATACAAAATTAAAAGCCAATTTTGCTCATCTTCAACCCCATGGCCGAATATAGCAAGGAGAAACCATGGCTAGGGTTTTTCAAGCTTCCAAGCTCGATTGTAAGTCCGTTCTAGCCTCATTTTTAATGATTTTTATGTTTTTGGAGTCTCGGTAGCTTGATTTAGCTTATGCTAGCGATAATTTAACCTAGGGTTTATATTTGGAAAAATACCCATAGGTGAAATTTGTGTATTTTGGTGTTTTATGATAGAATATGAGGTTTTAAATTATGTTAGACAACTTGTGCTACTCGGTTTTAAGTGAAAACGAGCAAAAGGGCTTAATCGGTAAAAATACCTAATAGTCATAAGTACATGTTAGAGTGAGAATTTGATGTTGCCATAGAAGGAAAAATGATCAGCATGTCATAAAACATAAGAAAATAGGCTGAAGTTTAATTCTGAGCTTTGGGGAAAAAGTGTAAATATGCAAAAGTTTAGGGGCAAAATTATAATTATTTCAAAATATGATTTTGGGTCAATTTGAATAATGTGAGTCCTAATTAGACTATATTTTAAATGATAGAGCAAGGAAAACTGAAATTCGGGCTAAAATGGGGAAAATACCAAGTTGTGGACGAAATGGTAAAAGTAGCCATTTTCGCATAAGAGGTAAGTTCATGTGTAAATGTAGTAACATAATTGTCATTTTAAGCAATTTAATGTTGTTTATATGATATGATGCTGATTATTATCATGAAATATTATGCTTTGTGGTTATTTTCGAATAAAATTCAAATTATGTGTATTAATTGTTAAATATAAAGTACTACCGAGTATTGGTTTCGGTATTTTACGGAAGATGGCAAGGAGATGTGTTCGAGGAAAATCCCGTTTGAACCTTAGGAATAGATTAGGATACAAGTGACATGTCACTAGGATGGTTGAGCATCCGAACTCGTTGAGTTGAGTCCGAGTTCACTTATGGATGCGAATGTCCGAACTCGTTGAGTTGAGTCCGACTTCACCTATGGATACGAACTCCCGAGCTCGTTGAGTTGAGTCCGAGTTCGCTGATGGGCAGGTTACATGGTAGCTTGGCTACATATGTGGCACTTATGTGCAAATTTTCCATGTATCCGAATTATATTCCGATGTGTTCAACGGGTAAAGTTCTACTGAAATGGAGGAATACTCAAGATGAAAGGGACGTATTGTTAAGTGTTGTGAAATGGGTACTTTGAACAGGTATGTACTTAACCCTCGAGTTGAAAAATCGATATAACAACAATATGGTAAAATGATAAATGAAAATGTGATATGAATGTCTTGGTGATGATTATGCAAATGATGTTTTATGTTTGCTTATATGGTTATGTTACTTGCTATTTGCATGTGAACTTATTAAGCATTTATGCTTACTCCCTCCTTTTCATTCCTTGTAGTTTTGACAAGCCAGCTCGGAAATTGGGAACGGTCGGAGGCTCGCTCACACTATCCGTATACCATCTTGGCATAATGGCTTGTATATTTCGAGTATGGCATGTATAAACATTATAATCATTTTGTATATATGGTCTTATAATATGGTTATTGAGTGGTATGAAAAAGCTTGGTAATGAGTAGCCATTGGAATGGCTAATCATGATCATATTTGGTGTTATGTATGTCAAATTACTAGCTAATCCATGGAAACCATGAAATAGGTAAAATTTACCATAAAATAGATTCAGACAGCAGTAGTAACGTGAATTTGAAAAATCACTAAAAATAGTAGAAATGGAATTAAATAATGAATAAGTTATGGAATCGAAGCTTGATGAGTCTATTTTCATGTGGAAGAAGCGAAACAGGTATATGAGCTATATTTTATGAGATGTTTAAATTTTTGTGAAATAGGGCCAGAGCGATTTCTGGCTCCCTTATTCTAACTTTGGAAATTCACCATAAATTTTAAAAAGAACAAGATAGTCATTGAATCTCTGACAGGAGATATCGATTAAGTAATACAGAGGTCGAGTAGTTGAACCACGAAACAAGGGAGTCTTTAACTAATAAACTGTACTAATTGGCCCGACCAAAAATTCTATAAAAAAATTAGTAGATAGATATATGAGTCTAGTTTCGGGAAAAATTTACGAATTGGATTTGAGTTTGAACTTGAGATATGATTTTTAAAGCGATGTGATGCGTTAGCCACTTGTCCGAAATTTTAAAATGAATTGTATGAGCTGTTTAAGTAATGAATTAAGTCCATTAACACCTCGTGTTCGACTCAAAACGGTCTCGGGTACGGGGCATTACACAAGGTGGGTTTTTTAACATGATTGGATGGAAGTCAACTAAAAGATTGACTAGTCAATATCATCGACATCGGATCTTCTTTATTTACTCTTTCCCATTTTTATAAGACATTAAGGGGACAAATTCTGTATGCATTTGAAACTTGTCAAGATCCATTAAGAGGTACTAGTGTATATATATGGTGAGAAGGGAAGGCCTGAATGATTTTTCTTCCTTCAATATTACTACTTGGAATCTAAGTCTTTTGCCAAGTTGGGCATTCTCGTGTTATGTAACGTAGTCATTTGGAATTCTTCTAGATGATCTGGAACGTTTCATTATTAGTATAAGTTATAATTTAGGTTTTATTCAAGATATGATTGATTGGTAATCTGATAGCTACCAAAATCAGTATGAGAATCTGCCAAAACTAATATCAGTATGGAGTTCTGTAACAGCCCATTTTCCAGTGAAATCGGAACAATAGATTCGAGACCGCAAATCTGATCCAAAAATAAAGCTTATTATTATTTCATTATATGGTCTGTATTATAATAGGCATGTTGTATGAAAATTTTGACACGAAAATCTTATCGATTAAGTGCTTAATTAAGAGAAGGACTAAATCGCATAAAATATAAAAGTTGAATTATAGTAGCTATAAGGATCAAATGGCTATGGAATTTAAAACTTAAGGTCCTTATATGGTAATTAGACCATTAAGAAAAGTATGTAGATTTTTCTTGATGACTCATCCATGGAAATATAGAAAAAGTACATGACTAAATTGGAAATAGCAAAATACTTAATTAATTAAAAGATGAAAAGAAAACATATCATCTTATTTTCATCATCTTCTACCTAAAACACATGGAAACCCTAGATGAGAGAAAAGAAACTTTGAAGGCCTAATTGGGTAAGTTTCCTTGTCCCGCTTTTAGTAATTTTGGTATTTTTGAAACTAGGATTGCTTAAACGCTCTATTTGAGAGATTAATTTTGAAAAGCTATCAAGGTATGAAAAATAATTCATGGATGTATATGCTGGAAATTAGAAATTTATGGTAGAAAATGAAAGATTATTGATAGATAAACAACTTTTACAAAGTGATTTTTGATGAAAACATGATTTAGGGACTAAAATGAAAAGTTGTAAAATTTGATGAAAAATTCTGAAATTTTATGAATACATGTGCTGTAAAATTTGTAATGGGGCTTTGTTTACGCTTGGAATAGGAAGTAATTTGCACAAGTTTTATTTTTTGGGCCTAGGGACAAAATTGAAATTCATGAAAAAGTTAAGGACAAAATGGTAATTTTTCCTAAGAAGTAAATTGAGTCCATTTAAATATGAAATGTGTAAAATTGATGGTTAAATTCATTTATATAGATCCGGACAACATTAATTCGAGGTTAGATCGAGGAAAAGAAAAGGTTTCGAATTAGTAGACTTTTTTCGCGAACAAGTGTAGAGATAAGTTCGTGTAACTTAACCAGGCATGTAATTATGTTAATTGAATATTGTGTTTGTATGTAATGTGACTTATGTTGATGTGCTTTACTTTATGCTATGATGTAAAATTGATACATGCTTGAAATGGTGATAAAAGGGTTAAATCCCGATTGAATGTGAATTCTGATGATTATATGCGCTTTCCCGAAACTAATAAGGTCCTACATTTGTTGTGGATGGGAATTAGCTTAGACGAGTAATCCTGTTGACCTTTTTTTAGAAAGGATTTAACCCGGATGGGTAATCTCGATATAATACCTCTTGAGCATACATTATGATTAGGGTTTAGCCTGGACTCGTAATCCTAATAAAGCTCCTCTAAGCATACATTATATAAAGGATTTAGCCTGGACTGGTAATCCTGTTATACGATAAGTGGCTCTAGAGAGTGTTTTTCAGTTAAGTGCCCTAAGAGGTACCCTTGAATAAGGAACTAACAGATTATTGAATCGTACACTTCGAGTGTACAACTTAAGCATCCATCGAAATTGAATGATTCAAAGGACATAAAACTTTTGATATGGCATGAGAACTTTGAGATGAATTGATAATGTCTTGAAAAAGTATTGCATCATGAGCTCATCTATGTTACTTGACTGATATGAAGATTTTGGTGACTAACATGTTTGATTGAATGTATGTGATTAGGAAATTTAGCCAAATGGATGAGAACATAACATTGTATCCCTAGATTAAATAAGCAAGACTGGTAAGTTTAATTCCCATTATATGAACTTACTAAGCATGTAATGCTTACTCCATTTTATTTTTCCCTTATTTTATAGTGCTCGGAAGCTCGTGAAGGTTGGAAGATCATTGGAGCATCGTCACGCTATCAACTAAACATTTTGGGTATACTTAGTAAAATTATTTTGGTATAATGGCATGTATAGGACAACTTGACCAATAGTGGCTTGAAATGTTATTTTGTAACCTAGCCATTGGAATGGCTAGTAGTGGTTCATTTTGGTATGACTAAGTAGATTATTATGATATACATATATACACATGTCTTATGTTAAGAATAGTTGATCAAATGCTGTGAATGCCTAAGTTAAACTAATGTAAGGTTGTAATCATGTATGCTTGTAGTGATATGCCTTGTGAATGATGAAATTTGCTTAAGTTGAATGCTTGGATTGGTTGGTATTGGATGTGTGTTTCAAGTGCAGGTCTTGGGTGAAATTTTGGGTGAGAAATAAAGCTAGAAATGGCTTCATTTTGTCCACACGGGCAGACACATGAGCATTTGTCTTGATCATGTGTGACACACGGCCTGGTAACATGGGCATGTGGATAGGTCTTGTGTCCCTTGCACCTTAATTTTGAGAAACAGAATGCTCAGAAACGAGCAGAGACACAGGAGTCTATCTCAGCTGTGTGTGCCACACGGCCTAGAACACTGGCTTGTGGCATGGTCGTGTGTGCAAGTCAAAGAGTTACATGAGGTCGAACACGGGCCGTAGCACGGGTATATCCCTTAGACCACACAGGCGTGTGAGCTCTGCACCTTGGAAAAGTTTTGTAAAGTTGCGAAAAATTCTTAAGGTTCCCGATTAAGTCCCGACTCGATTCTAATGCTCGTATTAGGCCACGAGGGCTGAATTAAGAGACGTTATGAATGATCTTGGTAAGTGAATAGTAACTTACATGAATTATTTGTAAAATGTTTTTGAATGTTTTGGTAAGGCTTCGTAACCTTATTCTAGTGACGGATATGGGGTAGTGGTGTTACATTTAGTGGTATCAGAGCTATCATTTAGTCGATTATCAAATTTGATGTAGCAAACACGAGTTTAGCTAGACTTGCCATTATATAAATTGTGATAGTATGATGACTCCTGATCATTTTAAATGTGTTTTTCATATAGTAATGTCATCCAACCGAGCTAAAGTTGAATCCGAGGAAGTTGAGAGTAATGCTTGAGCTTCAGTTCAAAGAGTTGCATCTGCATTTCGTAGTGAAAGGCCCGTGTCTGAGGGTCGAAGTGAGGAGGCAAAACAAGCCTTTTTTTCAAATAATGAATGAATAGTTTGCACAGTACTTGAAAACAAACCCTATTGTATAACGACATCCCCCATTTTCTCCTCAAATGGTTCTTGAGGTACCACAGGGTGTTGAACCTGTTAGAATTGGTAAACCTCTGATAGATAAAATCCGCAAACATGGGGTAGAAGAATTTAGAGCTACTGTAGATGATGATCCAGAAAGGGCTGAGTTTTGGCTAAAAAATACTATCCCGGTTTTTTATGAACTATCCTGCACCCCTGCCGAATGTTTGGAATGTGCAGTATCCCTATTGAAAGATACAACTTATCATTTGTGCAATACTATAACTTCAGTAGTGCCGAGGGAGAATGTCACATAGGAATTCTTCCAAACTGAATTCAGGAAGAAGTATGTGAGTTAGAAATTTGTGGATCAGAAAAAGAAAGAATTTCTAGAGCTCAAACAAAGAATTTCTAGAGCTCAAACAAGGAAACATGACTATTTCCGAATATGAACGGGAATTTTTTCGACTGAGTAAGTATGCCAGAGAATGGGTTTTAACCGAGGCTGAAATGTGTAAACGCTTTGAAGAGGGCCTAAATGAAGAGATCAAGTTATTGATTGGCATTCTCGAAATAAGGGAATTTATGGTGCTAGCCGGCCGAGCACACAAAACTGAGGAATTGAGTAAAGAAAAGAAACAAGTCGAAAGAGAGACTTGGGTTTCTAGAAAAAAAACTATGAGTAAGTCACAATCATTTGCTTTTAAGAAATTAAAGAAGTATTTTGACCGTGTGACCACCTCTACAGGATATTATTGAAGAGAGTGTGGCTCTTAGCATTCTAACCTGAGGTCTTCATTTCTGTCTGTGACCAGTGTGGGTAGTGTTAGTAATCCCAAACTAAAATGTAGACATTGTAACAAATTTCATCATGGGGAATGTCAGTCTAGAAGTGGAGCTTGTTTCGGATGTGGTTCACTTGACTATTTTTTCAAGGAATGTCCAGAAAGAGTTGAAAAAGAAATAGAGCCAGCTCCAAAGCCTAGTAATCCTGTGGTGAGAAGCAGACCACCCCGTCATCTCAGTAACATTAGTGGTAGTTAAGGTGCTACCAGGGATACAGTAGTTAGATCTGAGGCACAAGCACCAGCAAGAATATATGCTATTTGTGCGAAAGAGGATGCCTCTGCAGCAGACGTTATTACTGGTACATTTTCTTTACTTGATACTGATATTACTGAATTGATTGATCCTGGTTCCACACATTCATACATATGCATGAACTTAGTGTCTGTTAAATATTTACCTGTTGAATTCACTGCATTTGTGGTTAAAGTTTCAAACCCTGGGCTAGTGTGTTATGGTGGATAATGTAACAATCCGGTTTTGACCCTAGTCGGAATAGTGGTTTCAGGACCACAAATCTGAGTTTGAAAAAATATTTTAATATTATTTTCTGTGTCTGTGATATGTGAATTTACATCTGTGAAATTTCTGTGATTTAATTTGTCTATTTCTATTCTTAATTATGAAAAAGGATTAAATCGTGTAAAGTGTAAAAGTTGAGTTCTAGATGCTAAAGCACCTATTTGGCTTGGCTTTTAAAAAAAAGGTCCTTGCATGTCAATTGGACCATTGTACTAATGCATGGACAAATATGGACTTGAGTTGGTAGAAATTAATGTTATGTCATTAAGGGTAAAATGGTAAAAGGTGATTATAATGTTATAATAATAAAATGAAAACATGAAATTGGTCATATTATCATGCATATAGCTGAAAATGAAAGAAAAAGAAAAAGGAGAAAGCCATTTTAGGTTTCGGCACTTTGGTTGCTTGATTAAGGTACGGTTTTAACTCAGTTTTTGATAATTTCTATGTTTCTATGATCGTTGCTTCGTGTTCTTCAAAACCCATGTCTGAATTTTTGTTTCTGTTAAAGATTTCATGAAATGTCATTGTTTATATCATGAGTTTTGTGATGTTTTTGAATGAATTATGAAGGCTTGGTAGATGGTTCATAAGTTTTGTCTTTGAGTTTTTTTATGAAATTGAGCTATTTGGGTTAAATTTTGAAAATGAGGTTTAGAAGGAATAATTTATGAATTGAACATGTTGTATGAGCTTATATAGAAGCCATGAAAATTCAGCTAGCCCTTGTTGCAAAAAAATTTTGCATATTGGTGATTTTGTGAAAAATGAACTAAATTGTCAAAGTGTGAAAATGTAAGGGCTAAAATGTAAAGTGCCCTAAATATGTGTATATGGATTAAATTGAATGAAAGGAATGATTGAATGGTTGAATTTGTATTGTATTAGATCGAGAACAAAGAAAATCGGACTTAGATAGAGGGAAGTCCAAAATAGTTGAATAGACGACTCGTTTTATCCGAAATCCATCCGAGGTAAGTTAAATTACAATTACGTGTTAATTGAAATAAATTCTGCACATATAAACTATAATCTGTATTGGATGGCCTTGAGTGCCTGATGACTATCTTTGTAGTAAAGTATGATAATATGTTAATATCTGAAAAGCTCTGTATGCTTCTAAGAAAAGTTGACATTTGTCTGAGATATCATGTAAGACCGTGTCTGGGACACAGGCCTCGATTGAGATTTACGTATAGGACCATGTCTGGGACATTGACATCATATCTGATTTCGTGTAAGACCCTGTCTGGGATAGAGGCATCGATATTGAATTACATGTAAGACCACATCTGGGACGTTGGTATTGTACTTGATTATGAGCATCTGTATCGTTTCTGAATCGTCTGATGATAGCATACGAAATATGAGTATATTAAATGTATAACCTATGCAGGTACGTTTGTATCGTACTAAATTTTTGAATATGGAAAACTCTGTCTCTGTGTGATTTCTGCCTATTTTACAGTTATCGTAGCTATTGAAGGCTCAAGGATAGTTGAGGATCGTCACCACACTATCGAACTCATTTTGGTACTCTTGAAAGTGTAAATATTTTAAAGTATGGCATGTATAGGCTAGAAGGTTTATGTATTAAGTTTTGACTTGTAAATATAGGTTATGCAATGAAAGTTGGCTATCAAATGATATGTTTGTGTTAAGTTTTGGTATGGTTTGAATGAGTTGTTGAATGATGATGAAATAGTTGTAATGAAGCATGTTTTGAGCATGAAATTGGCTGAATATTTTGTATGACTATTGTTTAATTTGGCTTGTAGGAATGACCCATAAAGGGGTGGCAAATTGGCTTAAACCAAGCCTACATTGTGTCACACGGCCATAGCACATGGGCGTGCTTGTTGGTCGTGGGCTTAAGTCAGTAGTTAGCTAAGAATCACACTGCTGTGGCACACGAGCGTGCCTGTTGCCCGCGGGAATAAGTCAGTATATAAGCTCTGTTTTGGTACGGCTAGTTCACATGGGCGTGTTTGATGCTCGTGTGAGGCACACGGCCTGGTCACACAGGCATGTGACCT
Source organism: Gossypium arboreum (assembly GCF_025698485.1). NCBI lineage: Eukaryota > Viridiplantae > Streptophyta > Magnoliopsida > Malvales > Malvaceae > Gossypium > Gossypium arboreum. The sequence goes on along the minus strand of NC_069078.1, from coordinate 13,913,731 downwards.
CTATAGAATTGAAAATTTTTAAAAGGTCTGAACTTTATGAATGTGTTCGGTTTAGTTCTGACTGTCTCTTAAAAGTACATTTTAGGTCTCATAGACCATCTTAAGAGATGATTGCTTATGAAATGATGTTATATGATATATGTGATTCTAAATTGGTTTGAAATGTTCTGTTTGTCTGGTGATGCCCTATAATATCCTGAATTAGGGCTTAATCGGAATAGTGGTTTTGTGACCACAAATTCGAGATAGAAATAATTATTTTATAATTATTTTGATGATTATGATATGATTGCATGATTGTGTGAAAATTTCGTGATGAAATTCTATGTCTAAAGTGCTTAAATTGAAAGTAGGGACTAAATCAAATAAGTTGCAAAATTTGCATTCTAGAAGTTTTTAGTATGAAATTGCATTGAAATATTAATTAGGAGGTCTTAAATAGCAATTTGACCAATTTTAAGTTCATGGACAAAATTAGGACATGGAAGGAATTTTGAAAGTTTAGTAAGGAGGGGCATTTTGGTCATTTGGATATTAAATGAAATAAATGGGAAAAATAACACAAAATTGGTCATCATCCTCCTTAGTTGCTGCCGAATTCTCCCTCTCTCCATAGCTAGGGTTTCTTCAACTTTCAAGCTCCATAGTAAGTGATTCCAAGCCCGTTTTAATGTTCTTTACGTTTTGGAATCCGGAAGCTCGATTAAGCTTATGCTAGCAATAATTCAACCTAGGGTTTATATTTGGAAAAATACCCATAGGTGAAATTTTTGTATTTTGATGTTTTATGATAGAATATGGGGTTTTAAATTATGTTAGACAACTTGTGCTACTCGATTTTGAGTGAAAACGAGTAAAAGGGCTTAATTGGCAAAAATACCTAATAGTCACAAGTATGTGTTAGAGTCAGAATTTGATGTTGCCATAGAATGGAAAAGTGATCAGCATGTTATAAAACATAAGAATAAGGAATAAAGTTTAATTCCCGAGCCTAGGGGCAAAAGTGTAATTTTTTCAAAGTTCGTATTAAATGCTGTTTTGATGAATGTATGTATTACATAAGATTAATTTGGTATTATAGATCAAGAGAAACGAGATTCAAGTCGCGATCGAGGAAAAGAAAAGATTGTGGACTAAATTGCAAAATCTTTATATTTTGGTACCAAGGTAAGTTCACGTGTAAATAATGTAGCATAATTGTTATTTTAAAGTTATTGATGTTAATTATATGATACGCTGATTTTTAATCGTGAAATATTATCCTTTGTGGTTAATGTTGAGTAATATGCAAATTATGTTTACTACTTGATAAATATGAATTGCTACCGAGTATCGATTCCGATATTCCATGGAAGACGACAAATGTGAGATCGAGGGAAAAAGCCCGTTTGAACCTTAGGAATAGATTAGGATACAAGTGACATGTCACTAGGATGGTTGAGCATCCGAACTCGTTGAGTTGAGTCCGAGTTCACTTATGGATGCGAATGTCCGAACTCGTTGAGTTGAGTCCGAGTTCGTGAGATGTAACTAGGCATCCGAACTCGTTGAGTTGAGTCCGAGTTCACTTAGGGGCGGGTTACATGATTTCTTGATTACATATGAGGCACTTATGTGTAAATTATCCGTGTATCCGAGTTGTATTCCGATGTGTTCAACGGGTGAAATTTCTAGTGAAATGAAAGAACAGTTAAGATGCAAGCGACGTTTTGGTAAGTGTTGTGAAATGGACACTTTGGACAGGTATGTTCTTAACCCTCGGGTTGATAATAGATACAACAACGATAAGGTAGTAAGATGATGAATGATGTTTAGAAATATGATATATGTTTTGGTGATACCATGCTAAAGTTGTTTGGTATATTTGTATTGTTATGTTACTTGTTATTTACATATGAACTTACTAAGCATTTATGCTTACTCCCTCCTCTTTATTTACTGTAGTTTTGAACAAGCTAGCTCGGGAATTGGTAAATGGCTTGTACAACTACTTAAGTATGGCATGTATAGCAATATACCTATTTTGTGTAAATAATTTTATGATATGGCCATGTTTGGTTGAGAAAACGTTTGATATTGATAAGTCATGGTGATGGTTAAATTTAGATCATGTTTGATATCATGGAAGTTTAATAGGTTATCTAGTTCATAAAAATTCATGGAAAGATGAAACTTGCCTTAAAACAGAATATTGCTGCAGCAATGACATGAATTTGAAAAATCACTAAAAATATTATAAATGGAAATAAATGATGACTAAGTTATGAAATTGAAGCTTAATGAGTCTATTTTCATGTGGATTGAACAAAACAGGCATATAAATTATATTTTATGAGATATTTAAACTTTTGTGAAATAGGGCCAGAGTGATTTCTGGATCCCCTGTTCTGACTTTAAAAATTCATAATAAATTTTACAAAAATAATTATAAATTTTTATTTATATGTACAGATTTCTTATTGAGTATAGTTTTAAGAGAGACAAACCTCATAGTCATTGAAATTATTTATAGAGAGATATCTAATTCGTAATACACAGAGGTCAGAGCAGTTGAACCCTGAAACAGGGGAGACTTTAACTAATAAACTGTACTAATTGGCCTAACCAAAAATTCTAGAAAACAATTAGTAAATAGATATATGAGTCTAGATTTAGGGAAAATTTACGGATCTTGATTTCGATTTTTGTAACTCGAGATATGATTTTTCTTGTAACTGTGACGCGGGTAACTAGAAAGCTGTAAATGTAGAAACAAAAGATTTGAAGTTCTTAATTTGATAAATTATGTTCGGTAACTCCTCAAGCTCGACTCTAGTGATAGTTTCGGGCGTGGGGGCGTTACATGCCCCTTACTTATTCTGACGACGGATACGGGATAAAGGTGTTACATTTTATTGGTATTAGAGCTATGGTTTAGTCGGTTCTAGGACTATCATAGTGTATGTGAGTCTAGCTATATATGTCATATATCTGAATCTATGATAGTGTGATGAATCTTGACATTGAAATGTGCTTTTATATAGCAAATGGATCCCCGATAAAGCTGTAGCTGACGATGTTGAAAGCAATATGCCTACTCCCTCTCAAGGGACGGTGCAAGCTGATTCTAGACCGGCTACGAGTAGTCGTGATGGTGAGGCTAAGCAAGCCTTCTATAAGATGATGAATGAATGGTTCACCCAATACATTAGAACCAATCCGACTGTACAACAACATCCACCCCCGGTTAATCCTTCTCAAACTCCTGATATGCCACGAGTGAATCTGGTACAGTTAAGTAGACCACCGGTTGATAAGATTAGAAAGTATGAGGCTAAAGAGTTCTGAGATACAACGAATGATAATGTTGAAAGAGCCAAATTCTGGTTAGAAAATACAATATGAGTGTTCGATGAAATGTCTCTGAGTCTTGAGGAATGTGTTAAATGTGTCGTTTCACTTCCGAGAGATACAGCATATCATTGGTGGAAAACTTTAATATCTGTAGTCCCGAGTGAATGGGTTACTTGGGATTTCTTTCAATCTGAATTCTGAAAGAAATATATCAGACAGAGATTCATTGATCAGAAACGTAAAGAGTTTCTCGAGCTTAAACAGGGTCGTATGTCTGTTACTGAATACGAATGTGAATTTGTGAGATTGAGCCAGTATGCTCGGGAATGTGTATCGAATGAAGCAATAATGTGCAAAAGGTTTGATGATGGACTAAACGAAGCTATCTGTCTGTTAGTTGAGATTTTCGAGATTAAAGAAATGGTAGTGCTTGTTGAACGAGCATGTAAAGTTGAAGAATTAAGTAAAGAGAAAAGAAAAGCTGATTTTGAAGCTAGAGATCTTCCAGTAGATCACAAAGCCGTCCAAATGCTAATATGGGACATTCAAACTGAGATCGAGCTAGATTGCATTCAAACTTCAGAGTCCCTGCTACTTCCGTTGCAAGTGTCGGGAATGTTCGATCTGAGAACCTGAATGTAAACTGTGGTAAAAGACATCCGAGAAATTGTAGATTGAATGACCGAGCCTGTTTTCGATGTGGATCTCTGGACCATTTTGTAAAAGATTTCTCTGTGATAGCAACTCCATTGACAAAATTGCTTCAGAAAGATGTGAAATTTGAATGGTCTGAAAAATGTCAAAAATGTTTTGATCGGTTAAAAGCTCTGTTAACTGAAGCTCCGATAGTGGTACAACCTGAGTCAGGTAAAGAATTCGTTGTTTACAGCGATGCTTCATTGAATGGACTCCGTTGTGTTTTAATGCAAGAAGGAAAACTTGTTGCTTATGCTTCGAGACAATTAAAGCTGCATGAGAAGAACTATCCAACACATGACCTTGAGTTAGCTGCCATTGTATTTGCTTTGAAGATATGGCGTCAATATCTGTGTGGTGAGAAATTTCACGTGCTTTCTGATCATAAAAGTCTAAAATATTTAATGATGCAAAAAGATTTGAATTTGCGATAGAGAAGATGGTTAGAACTGCTAAAAGACTATGAACTTATGATTGATTATCACCTGGGAAAAGAAAATATGGTTACTGATGCTTTGAGTCGAAAATTGTTATTTGCAATGAGTGCTCATTTAGTTCTGTCTAATGATGGTTTAGTTTTAGCTGAATTAAAAGCGAGACCTTTGTTTTTACAATAGATTATCGAAGCTCAAAAGGTTGATAATGAGATTATGGCTGAACAAACTCAGTGTAATTCTAATTCTGATTTTGAATTTCGAATAGATGATGATGATTGTCTGAGGTTCAGAAATAGACTTTATGTTCCAAGAAATCCGGATTTTATTTAAACGATTTTGAGTGAAGCTCACAGTAGTAGATTTTTTGTACATCCGAGAAGTACGAAAATGTATAACGATTTTGAAACAACTATATTGGTGGCCAGGAATGAAAAGAGATATTTCTGACTTTGTTTTGAAATGTTTAATCTGTCAGCAAGTTAAAGCTGAGCATCAGGTGCCATTTGGGTTATTACAGCCGATTATGATTCCGAAGTGGAAATGGGATCGAGTGACCATGGATTTTGTTTCGGGTTTGCCTCTGTCTCCAAAAAAGAAAGACACAATTTGGGTTGTAGTTGATAGTTTGACGAAATTAGCTCATTTTATTCCGATTCAATTTGATTATTCTCTTCATATGCTAGTTGAGTTGTATATTTCTGATATTGTGAGATTGCATGGTATGCTATTGTTGATAGTGTTAGATAGAGACCCAAGATTTACGTCGCGATTCTGGGAGAAATTGCAAGATGCTCTGGGTACTAAATTGCATTTTAGTACCACTTTTCATCCGCAAATAGATGGTCAATCAGAACGGATTATTCAGATACTCGAGGATATGTTGAGATATTGCATTCTTGAGTTTGAAGGTACATGGGAACAGTATCTACCTTTGATTGAATTTGCTTATAATAATAGCTTTCAATCGAGCATCAAAATGGCACCATACGAAGCCTTATAAGGTAGAAAGTGTAAAACTATACTGGTCCGAGCTCAGTGAGAATAAGATTTACGGTATTGATTTCATAAAAGAAACAGGACAGAAAGTGAAAGTAATCCGAGATAGTTTGAAAACTGCCTCTGATCGTCAGCAATCTTATACGAATTTAAAACGAAAAGATATTGAATTTGAGATCGGTGATAAAGTGTTTCTGAAAGTATCTCCGTGGAAGAAACTATTCCAATTTGGTAAAAAGGGGAAGTTGAGTCCGAGGTTCATTGGACCGTATGAAATCACCGAGCGAATTGGGCCGGTTGCTTATAGATTGAGACTACCATCTGAGTTAGAAAAGATTCATAATGCATTTCATGTATCGATGCTTCGACAGTATAGATCTGATCCGTCTCATGTGATATCCCCTTCTGCGATTGAAATCCAGTTTGATATGACTTACGAAGAAAAGTCGATCCGTATTTTTGCCCGTGAAATTAAAGAGTTACGAAATAAGAAAATTCCTCTATTTAAACTGATGTGGCATCATTACGATGTAGAAGAGGCTACATGGGGGCCCGAGGATGCAATGAAACAGCAATATTTGAATCTGTTTAATGGTAAGATTTTCGGTGACAAAAATCCCTAAGGGGGAGAATTGTAACAGTCCGATTTTGACCCTAGTTAGAATAGTGGTTTTGGCACCACAAATTTGAGTTTGAAAAAATATTTTAATATTATTTTCTGTGTCTGTGATATGTGAATTTACATCTGTGAAATTTCTGTGATTTAATTTGTCTGTTTCTGTGCTTAATTATGAAAAAGGATTAAATCGCGTAAAGTGTAAAAGTTGAGTGCTAGATGGTAAAGCACCTATTTGGCTTCGCTTTTAAAATAAAGGTCCTTGCATGTCAATTGGACCATTGTACTAATGCATGGACAAATATGGATATGAGTTGGTAGAAATTAATGTTATGTCATTAAAGGTAAAATGGTAAAAGATGATTATAATGTTATAATAATAAAATGAAAACATGAAATTGGCCATATTATCATGCATATAGCCGAAAATGAAATAAAAAGAAAAAGGAGAAAGCCATTTTAGGTTTCGGCACTTTGGTTGCTTGATTAAGGTACGATTTTAACTCGGTTTTTAATAATTTCTACGTTTCTGTGATCGTTGCTTCGTGTTCTTCAAAACCCATGTCTAAATTTCTATTTCTATTAAAGATTTCATGAAATTTCATTGTTGATATCATGAGTTTTGTGATGTTTTTGAATGAATTATGAAGGCTTGGTAGATGGTTCATAAGTTTTGTCTTTGAGTTTTTTTATGAAATTGTGCTATTTGGGTTAAATTTTGAAAATGATGTTTAGAAGGACTAAATTGTGAATTGAACATGTTGTATGGGCTTATATAGAAGCCATGAAAACTTGGCTAGCCCTTGTTGCAAGGAAATTTTGCATATTGGTGATTTTGTGAAAAATGGACTAAATTGACAAAGTGTGAAAATGTAAGGGCTAAAATATAAAGTGCCCTAAATATGTGTATATGGATTAAATTGAATGAAAGGAATGATTTAATGGTTGAATTTGTATTGTATTAGATCAAGAACAAAGAAAATTGGACTTAGATCGGGGGAAGTCCAAAATAGTTGAATCAACGACTCGTTTTATCCAAAATCCGTCCGAGGTAAGTCAAATTACAATTACGTGTTAATTGAAATAAATTCTGTACATATAAAATATAATCTGTATTGGATGGCTTTGAGTGCTTGATGAATATTTTTGGAGTAAAGTATGATAATATGTTAATATCTGAAAAGCTCTGTATGCTTCTAAGAAAAGTTGACATCTGTCTGAGATATCGTGTAAGACTGTGTCTGGGACACAGGCCTCAATTGAGATTTATGTATAGGACCATGTCTGGGATATCGGCATCGTATCTGATTTCATGTAAGACCCTGTCTGGGACAGAGGCATCGATATTGAATTACATGCAAGACCACGTCCAGGACGTTGGTATTGTACTTGATTATGAGCATCCAGATCGCTTCGAACCGTCGATGATAGCGCATTTAAATATAAGTATATTAAATGTATAACCTATGCAGGTACGTTTGTATCATACTAATTTTTTGAATATGAAAAACTCTATCTCTGTGAAATATGTATAGAATTGGAAATGAAGCATGACATATATGCAAACAAAGGTGCATGGTTAAGGATGAATTATTCTATGAAATGGTTATGTATCTTTATGATTAAATTGTACTTATATGCTTTAGTAGTTAGACCAATTGGATTGGCTTACTAAGCTCTTTGTAGCTTATTCTATGTGATTTTTTCCTATTTTGCAGTTATCATAGCTACTAAAGGCTCAGGGATAGTTGAGAATCGTCACCACACTATCGAACTCATTTTGGTTCTCTTGAAAGTGTAAATATTTTAAAGTATGGCATGTATGGGCTAGAAGGTTTTTGTATTAAGTTTTGAATTGTAAATATAAGTTATGTAATGAAAGTTAGCTATCAAATGATATGTTTGTGTTAAGTTTTGGTATGGTTTGAATGAGTTGTTGAATGATGATGAAATAGTTGTAATGAAGCATGTTTTTAGCATGAAATTGGCTGAATATTTTGTATGATTGTTGTTTAATTTGGCTTGTAGGAATAACCCATAAAGGGGTGGCAAATTGGCTTAAACCAAGCCTACATTGTGTCACACGGCCATAGCACACGAGCGTGTTTGTTGGCCATGGGCTTAATTCAGTAGCTAGCTAAGAATCACATTGCCGTGGTACACGGGCGTGTCTGTTGGCCATGGGAATAAGTCAGTATATAAGCTCTGTTTTGGCACGGCTAGTTCACATGGGTTTGTTTGATGCTCGTGTGAGCCACACGGGCATGTGACCTCTATAGAATTGAAAATTTTTAAAAGTTCTGAACTTTATGAATGTGTTTGGTTTAGTTCTGACTGTCTCTTAAAAGTACATTTTAGGTCTCGTATACCATCTTAAGAGATGATTGCTTATGAAATGATGTTATATGATATCTGTGATTCTGAATTGGTTTGAAATGTTCTGTTTGTCTGGTAATGCCCCTTACTTAATCCGGCGACGGATACGGGATAGGGGTGTTACAGATAAAGTTTGTAAGAACTGTCCGTTGATGGTAAAAGGTTATTAATTTTTGGCTAACTTGATGTTGTTGCCATTTGATGAATTTGATGTGATTTTGGGAATGGAAACCAATATGATGTAGTGATGAATTGTAAACGAAAATATATTGTATTGAAATGTGAGAATGGTGAATTACTTCATGTTGAATCTAATAAACTGGATGGATTACCTAATGTGATTTCATCAATGCCAGCATGGAAATATGTTAGAAAGGGATATGACACTTATCTCGCATATGTGTTGGATACTAAAGCATCTGAGTCAAAGATTCAATCAGTGTCGATTGTATGTGAACTTCCTAATGTATTCCCAGAAGAATTACTTGGTTTACCACCGAATAAAGAAGTGGAATTCTCTATAGATCTTGTTCCGAGTACAACACCTATATCTATAGCACCTTACAGAATGGCTTCTACTGAATTGAAAGAGCTGAAAGGACAGTTGCAATAATTGATTGACAAAGGTTTTGCTTGACCTAGTTTCTCACCTTCGGGTGCACCGGTTCTATTTGTAAAGAAGAAGGATAGATCATTAAGACTGTGCATTAATTACAGACAACTCAACAAAGTTACAATAAAGAACAAGTATCTATTGTCTTATATTGATGACTTGTTTGACCAATTAAAATGTGCCACTATATTTTCAAAGATCAATCTCTGTTTTGGTTACTATAAACTACGTGTTAAAGAATCAGATGTGCCAAAGACAACTTTTTGAACCAGGTATGGACACAATGAGTTTCTTGTGATGCCATTCGGCTTGACAAATGACCTGCAGTGTTTATGGATTTGCTGAACAAAACTTTTAACCCGTATTTAGATAGGTTTGTGGTGGTATTTATAGATGATATTTTGGTTTATTCTTGAGATGAAAATGAACATGCTAAGCATTTGAGAATAGTGTTGCAAACTCTGCTAGAGAAACAATTGTATGCCAAATTCAGTAAATGTGAATTTTGGTTACAAGAAGTTACTTTTCTTAGGCATATAGTATCTGCTGAAGGTGTCAGAGTAGACCCGAATAAAATTTTAGCCATTGTTAATTGGAAGCCACCAAAGAATGTGTTTGAAGTTCGAAGTTTTCTGGGACTAGCCGGTTATTATAGGAGATTTGTAAAAAGGTTTTCAATGATAGCTTCCCCAATGACTTGTCTACTACAAAAAGATGTAAAGTTTGAGTGGACTGATAAATGCCAACATAGTTTTGATAGGTTAAAAGCTTTATTGACAGAAGCATCAGTGTTAGTTCAGCCTAAATCGGGTAAGGAATTTACAGTTTACAGTGATGCGTCATTGAATGGTTTAGGCTATGTTTTGATGCAAGATGGTAAAGTAGTAGCGTATGCTTCACGGCAGCTAAAGCCACATGAAAAGAATTGTCCGACACATGATCTTGAATTGGCAGCCATAGTGTTTGCATTGAAAATCTGGCAGCATTACTTGTTTGGTGAAATATGTCACGTATGCACTGATTATAAAAGTCTGAAATATTTGATGTCACAGAAAAATTTGAATTTGAGACAGCGCAAATGGCTTGAGTTATTGAAAGATTATGATCTTGTTATTGACTGCCATCCTGGAAAAGCCAATGTAGTGTTAGATGCTTTGAGCAGAAAATCCTTGTACACTTTGCGAGCAATGAATACTCGATTATTGTTGTCTAATAATGGTTCAGTCATAGCTGAGTTTAAAGGTAGACCAATGTTTTTGTAACAGATCTCTGAAACTAAGAAAAATGATAGTAAGTTCCAAGTAAAACTGATACAAAGTGAACCAACTCCTGACTCAGAATTTCAGATCAGGACTGATGGTTGTTTATTATTCTGAGGCAGAGTATGTGTACCGAAAGGTTCAAAACTAGTACAGAAGATTTTGAATGAAGCTCACAATGGAAACATGTCTATACATCTTAGTAGTAATAAAATGTATAATGATCTAAAAAAGATGTACTGGTGGCCGAGAATGAAACAAGATATTTCTGAGTTTGTATCTAAGTGTTTGATATGTCAGCAAGTAAAAGCTGAACATCAATTCCCTTCTGGACTATTACAGCCAGTTATGTTACCAGAATGGAAATGAAAAAGAATTACCATGGATTTTGTATCGGGATTACCCCTATCACTAAGGAAGAAAGATGCCATTTGGGTAATTGTTGATCAATTGACAAAGTCAGCACACTTTATTCCGATACATATGGATTATTCCTTGGATAGATTGGCTGAATTATATGTTTTTGAGATCGTCAAATTGCATGGAGTACTTGTCTCCGTTATTTTAGATAGAGATCCTCAGTTTACATCTCGATTCTGGAGCAAATTACAAGAAGCTTTGGGTACTCAGTTACACTTTAGTATTGCATTTCATCCCAAGACGGATCGTTAATCTGAACGAGTAATACAGATCTTGGAAGATATGCTTCGATATTGTACACTTGAGTTTGAAGGTAATTGGGAAAGGTATTTACCTTTGATTGAATTTGCTTATAATAAAAGTTATCAGTCTAGTATTAAAATGGCACTGTATGAAGCCTAGTATGGTCATAAATGTAGAACCCCATTGTACTGGATAGAACTCAATGAGAAAAAGTTACATGGAATTGACTTGGTCCAAGAGACCGAAGAAAAGGTAAAAATGATTCGGGACAGTTTGAAAGTAGCCTCTGATCGTCAAAAGTCCTACGCTGATTTGAAACGAAAAGAAATAAAATTTCAAGTCGATGACAAAGTATTCTTGAAAGTGTGGCCTTGGAAGAAAGTTTTCCAGTTTGGACGTAAAGGGAATTTGAGTCCACGATTCATTAGACCATATGAGATTATAGAAAGAATTAGACCAGTTGCATATTGGTTAGCATTACCACTAGTGCTTGATCAGATTCATAATGCCTTTCATGTTTCTATGCTACGGTGGTATCAATCCGATCCTTCACATGTTATCTCTCTGAAAGAGGTAGAGATTCAACCTGACATGACATATAGTGAAGAACCAATCAAAATCTTAGATCGGGAAACAAAAGAGTTAAGAAATAAAAAGGTAGCTTTAGTAAAATTTCTTTGGCAACGACACGGTATAGAAGAGGCTACCTAAGAGCCTGAGGATACTATGAGGAAGCAATAACCGAATCTTTTTACCAGTAAGATTTTCAAGGATGAAAATCCTTAAGGGAGGAGAGTTGTAATAACCCATTTTTTAGTGAAATCAGAACAGTGGTTTCGGGACCGCAAATCCGATCTGAAAATAAAGTGTATTATTATTTCATTATATGGTCTGTATATAATAGGCATGTCGTGTGGGAAATTTTAACACAAAAATCTTATCGATTAAGTGCTTTATTACGAGAAGGACTAAATCGCATAAAATGCGAAAGTTGAATTCTAGTGGCTATAAGGATCAAATAGCTATGGAATTCAAAACTTAAGGTCCTTATATGGTAATTAGACGATTAAGAAAAGTATGTAGATTTTTCATGTTGACTCATCCATGAAATTATAGAAAAAGGGCAAAGACTAAATTGGAAATAGCAAAATACTTAATTAATTAAAAGATGAAAAGAAAACATATCATCTTATTTTCATCATCTTCAATCTAAAACACAGGAAACCCTAGGTGAGAGAAAGGAAACTTTCAAGGCCTAATTAGGCAAGTTTCCTTGTCTTATTTTTAGTAATTTTGGTATTTTTGAAACCGGGATAATTTAATCTCTCTATTGGAGGGATTAATTTGAAAAGTTATCAAGGTATGAAAAATGGGTCATGGATGTATATGCTGGAAACTAGAAATTTATGTTAGAAAATGAAAGGTTATTGATAGATAAACAACTTTTACAAAGTGATTTTTGATGAAAATATGATTTAGGGACTAAAATGAAAAGTTGTAAATTTGATGAAAAATTCTAAAATTTTATGAATACATGTGCTGTAAAATTTGTAATGGGGCTTTGGTTAGGCTTGGAATAGGTAGTAATTTGCACAAGTTTCATTTTCCAGGCACAGGGACAAAATCAAAATTTATGGAAAAGTTAGGGGAAACATGATAACTTTGCCTAAGACGTAAATTGAGTCCATTTAAATATGAAATCTATAAAATTGATGGTTAAATTCATTTATATAGATCTAGACAACACTAATTCGAGGTTAAATCGAGGAAAAGAAAAGGTTTCAGATTAGTAGACTTTTTACGCGAACAAGTGTCGAGGTAAGTTCGTGTAACTTAATTGGGTATGTAATTATGTTAATTGAATGTTGTGTTTGTATGTAATGCAATTTATGTTGATGTGCTTTACTTGTATGCTATGATGTAAAATTGAAACATGCTTGAAATGTTGATAAAAGGGTTAAGTCCTGATTGAATGTGAATTCCGATGATTATATGCGTTTTCCCAAAACGAATGAGGTCCTGCATTTGTTGTAGACAGGAATTAGCTCAGACGAGTAATCCCATTGACCTTGTTATAGAAAGGATTTAGCCTGGATGGGTAATCCCAATATAATACCTCTCGAGCATACGTTATGATTAGGGTTTAGCCTGGACTGGTAATCCTAATCGAGCTCCTCTAAGCATACAATATATAAAGGATTTAGCTTGGACTGTTAATCCTGTTATACGATAAGTGGATCAAGAGAGTGTTTCTTGGTTAAGTGCCCTAAGAGGTACCCTTGAATAAGGAATTGATGGATTATTGAATTGTACACTTCGAGTGTACTACATAAGCATCCATAGGAATTCAATGATTCAACAGATATAAAACTCTTGACATGGCATGAGAACTTTGAGATAAATTGATAATGTCTTGAAAAAGTATTGCATCATGTGCTCATCTATGTTACTTGATTTATATGAGGATTTTGGTGACTAAGATGTTTGATTGAATGTATGTGATTAGGCAATTTAGCCAAATGGATGGAAACATAACATTGTATGCCTAGATTTAATAAGCAAGATTGGTAAGTTTAGTTTCTGTTATGCAAAATTAAGCATGTAATACTTACTCCATTTTATTTTCCCCTGTTTTATAGTGCTCGGAAGCTCATGAAGTTTGGAAGATCATTGGAGCATCGTCACACTATCAACTCTGCATTTTGGATATACTTAGTAAAATTATTGGTATAATGCCATGTGTAGGACAACTTGGCCAATAGTGGCTTGACATGTTATTTTGTAACCTAGCCATTGGAATGGCTAGAAATGGTTCATTTTGGTATGACTAAGTAGATTATTATGATATACATATATAGACATGTTTTATGTTAAGAATAGTTGATCAAATGTTGTGAATGCCTAAGTTAAACTAAGGTAAGGTTGTAAGCATGTATGCTTGTAGTGATATGCCTTGTGAATGATGAAATTTGCTTAAGTTGAATGATTGGATTGATTGGTATTGGATGTGTATTTCAAGTGCAGGTCTTGGGTGAAATTTTGGGTGAGAAATGAAGCTAGAAATGGCTTCATTTTGTTCATACGGGCAGGCACAAGGGTGTGTGTCTTGTAACAGCCTGATTTTGGGTCTAGTCAGAATAGTGGTTTCAAAACCACAAATCCGAGGATGGAGAAATTATTTTAATATTATATTATGTGTTATAGCATGGTTATATGAATGTTCGAAATTTTTGGTAAATTAGTTTCAGTGATTGCGTGCTTAATTTTGAAAAAGGACTAAATTGTATAAAGTGCGAAAAAAAATTTCTACTAGCTAAAGGTGTCAAATAGCTATGGAATATTAAATTAGAGGTCTTTATTGAATAAATAGACCACAAATTTGTTAGTGGCTGAACATGGAGACAAAGAAATTGTAAAGTCAAAGTTAGGTGAAATTTGGTGACTAATTTGATTAGAAATATAATAAAATAAGGAGAAGCTTTCATCTTTTTCATTCTCTCTTTCTTCTCCACTGACTTCCTCCAAGAAAGAAGGCCATGAGAGCTTGAAATTTTCAGCAACTTTAGACTCTTGCAAGTAAGTGATTTTGATGGTCTTTCTTGATGATTTTTGTACTTTTGGGGCCCTTGTAGCTTAAGCTAACTAGTGGGGGCAAAATAGTCCCTCCATTAGCTGGTTTTTGAATTTTATAGAAGAAAATGAATCATGGTTGTTAAATAAACAACTTTAGTGAAAGGGGTTTTCATGAAAACACCAAAAAAGGGACCATTTTGTAAAAGTTACAAAATGAGTAACAAAGGTGTGAAATAATTGGATTTTTAAGTTGTAATAAGCTTAAAATAGATTCGGATAGGCTTGGTTAATAGGGAAATTTGATGAAAATCGATTTACGAGCCTTAGAGCAAAATCGTAATTTTGTGAAAGTCTACGGGCAAAACAGTCATTTTGCCAAAATATGAATTATGAAATGTCTTGATTAATGTGATGATTAAATTAGTGAATTTTATCATTATAGATCAAGAAATACGAAATCTGAACCTAGACCGGGGGAAGACTAAGCTAGTAGACTAATTCAATCTAGTCGCCCATTTTTTGTATACCGAGGTATGTTGTACATATATAATACAACTTTATTGTTATTATATAGTGAACAATTAATATGGCATAAAGTGTTTGATCACTGTTGTGATTATGCATGATGAAAACTGATGTAGTAAAAACTCGCGGTTCAACCCTAGGAATAGATTGGATATCCATGCCATGACATTTGGGTGATATGTGTGCTAGTGTAAGATTATGTCTAGGACATGGCATCGGCAATTTACCCTCTCGTGTGAGGCTTATCAGATATCCTTTAGTATTCCAAATGGTTCCACGGGTTATTTTAAGCTTTTGATAAAGTTATGAAAGAATATAATCATATTGTAAGTGGTACAGGTTCTTACTCGAAACTCAAGAGATATAAGCTTAGTTATGATGCCTTAATGGTAAGGATGAAATTGAGTAAGTTCTATCTATGAGAATGATTTTGAGACGATCTTGTAATTTTTGGCTTATATCTATGAAAATGATTTTCGAGACGATCTTGTAATTTTTGGCTTATTCTTGTGATGCGTAAATATGTAGTAAATTTACCATTGTTAAATCAAGAATATTGTGCTGGTTTATAATATGCTATGTGATTAAAGATGCACGGTTGATGTTGTTACTTATTTACATGCAACTTACTAAGCTTTATGTTTACTCCCTTTCCTCTCCATTTTCCTATAGTGCCGCCAAGCTAGCTCGGGGATCAAAGGGAGTCAGAGACTCGATCACACTATCAATCGGAATATTTGGGTATAATTAGACTTAACATTTTGAGTATGGCATGTATAGGGATTGGGTCTTTTTGTTAAGTGTCATGTTGGTTTAGCCATAAGTGTTGTCTCATATTGATGTGATATTCTTTTTGTATAGGACATTGATGTTGGTTATGTAACATCCCGAAATAGGGCCTAGTCAGAACATTGGTTTTGGGACCACAAATCCGACGTTGAAATTTTTTTATGATTATTATGAGGCCTAGAATATGAAAATATGCATGTGTTAAAGTTTCATGAGGAAATTCGATAAGTAAGGTGTCCAATTGGAAAATAAGGACCAAATTGAATAAATTGTAAAACTTGGATTCTAGAAACAATTTGCATGAAATTGCTTTAGGTTATTAATTAGAAGGTCTTAAAGAGAAATTTGCCTAATTTCTAAGTTTTTGGACAAAAATGGGCATGCATGGAAAATTTTGGAAGTTTAGTAAGGAGGGGCATTTTGGTCATTTGGTAATAAAATCAATAAAAAGGGAAAATGAAGGCAAAAATCAGCCATCTTCTCCCTTGTACCATTCGAAATTCTCAAGCCATCCATAGCTAGGGTTTTCAACATTTTCAAGCTCAATAGTGACTCCTAGCCCTGTTTTTAATGTTCTTTATATTTTTGAGTTCCTTGTAACATGTTCTCTCCATTTCTACCTATATTTTAAGCTAGGGTTCATGTATGGAAAGTTACCCATGTGTGACATGTTTGTTCTTTGATGTTTTATGGGAGAATATGAAAGTTAGATGTGTGTTAAACATCTTTTCCTAAGTGATTTTCATGAAAAGCCCCTAAAGGGACCTTTTTGTAAA
The DNA here is from genome assembly GCF_025698485.1 of Gossypium arboreum. Lineage (NCBI taxonomy): Eukaryota > Viridiplantae > Streptophyta > Magnoliopsida > Malvales > Malvaceae > Gossypium > Gossypium arboreum. The sequence goes on along the minus strand of NC_069078.1, from coordinate 13,897,079 downwards.
AGGTACAAAATATTTGGTAGAAATGTAAATAGAGGAAAATGTGGGCTAGTATGAGTTTATAATGCATTCGGCTAGGTTTGGATGACCAAGGAATTGCATGTATATCATTTTACGAGCCTAAAGATTAAATCGTAAATAATGTGAAATGTTAAGGGCAAAACGGTCATTTTGTTTGGGGGTGAAATTTAGACTCGAAAAGAATAATGTGATATATTGATAATTCATTTTTATTGTTATAGACCCCGAGGAACAAATTCCTAAGGTCTATCTAGGAAAACGAAAGGTTTCAGAATAACCGAAACGCGAAAACCTACACAAATACCAGGTAAGTTCGAATAACTTAAGGTAAACCCATAATATGCCTAAATGCATGTTTTATGAGTGTGTGATAGTTGTATATAATGATGGTATGAAAATCCATGAAATGTGTTAATAATAATAATAAAAAGATGATAAATGTCCCAGTTAAAGTTAAAAGGGAAATTCGATGGATAAACCATGGCTTACATGACTTGAGATCCTGCATGTGTTGCAGAAAAGGATTTAGCCCGAATGGGTAATCCGTTGATCTCAAATATAGGAAGGATCTAGCTCAGACGGGTGTTCCTTGAGTGACTAAGTCTCTCGAAGAATATATGTGCATTAAGGATTTAGCCCGGACTGGTAATCCGATTAGGGTCTGAATTTAGCCTGGACTGGTAATTCAAATCCGAGCTCATTGAGGGTGTTTGTCACTATAAGGGATTTAGCCTAGACTGGTAATCCTGACAACACTCCATGAGTTTATATTACGGGGGATTTAGCCTGGATTGGTAATCCCGACGTAAGATGTAAGGTACTCAACGGGATTAACACGAGGTAAAGAAATGAAAATGTTGGATGGTGAGCTCATCTAAGACAAATTTCGTTGTAGGTTATAACCTGCCAACCATGCATGTTTATGTTAGAAATGTTCTTGTGATGATTAGATGTGGTATTTCATAAATAGGCATTCGTAATATGGTTAAAACATTAGGAAATGGTTAGGCCATAATTGGAAATGAATTGTAATAGTGAGCCAAGCCTAAATATGGTTCATTGGGATGGAAATCCTTATCATAAAAAGGGGATAATTGAGTATGTATTTAACCGATGAGATGAGGTTGATATGCAATAGATTCATTGAGGATAGTCCTTAACTATATTTGGGCCATGTTAAATGCAATTGGGATTCTTATATGTGAGGAAATTATGAGGGTGACCATTGGCTTGAAATTATAGCCTAAAAAGGGTCTACACGGGTAGACACACAAGGTTGTGTCTAGGCCATGTGTGATACACGGTCAGCCTCATGGCTGTGTGGTACGGTCGTGTGTCCCTTGCACCTAAAATTTCTTTAGTAAGAATGCATGGTAGTAAAAACACGAGAAGAGACACGGCCGTGTGTCTCAACCGTGTAGAGGGCACGGCCTAGCACTCGGGCGTGTGTCATGGCCATGTGCCCCTAAATACATGCTGACGTCATAAACAGAATGTCCGGGTTTTTAGACACGAGCGACCACATGGGTGTCTCTAGGCCGTGTGAAAGAAATGGGCCAGGGACATGGGCGTGTGCTTGGCCGTGTGAAAACCCCTGTAGGTTCGAAGTAGAAAATAAATTCAATTAATCCCACACATGTTAGGGACATGGGCGTGTCCAAAAGCACAAGTGCGTGTGCATTCTCTCTACACAGGCGTGTGAGGCTTAACGTAGAAAATTTTCTTAGGTTCTCGGTTTAGTCTCGGACCATCCTCAATGTATGTTTTGGGTCTCATAGGCCCATAATAGGGACATTAAGATGTTGTCTGATTGGTTTTAATTTAGAACGAAATTTTATAACCCGTATTTTCTGAAAATATCTGAGTATGTGTCTGTAACGCCTCGTACCTGGTCCCGGTCTTGGGTATGGGTAAGGGGTGTTATAGGTTAATATTGATTATTGCTAAATGCATTTAATAAAAATTTTCATGGATATGGTTATTGCATGGTCCGCATTGATAAATAGGAGATGTTGTATGTGATAGAAAATAGATTAAAATCAATGTGTGGATGTTTGGTTTGGAGATGTTTGATGTTGTGTAGGTTGATGCAAGTAAGGGTGGCAAAAAGGCTTGGTAGATAGCCTTGTTTTTGTTTACACGGGCATGTGTCTAGGCCGCGTGTGACACACGGTCTGCCCCATGGGGGTGTAGTCAGGCCGTGTGTCCCCTGATCCTAAATTTCGCAAAACAGAATGCCTAGTAGTAACCACACAGGCGGAGACACGACCGTGTGTCTTAACTGTGTGGAAGACACGGCCATAGTACTTGGGCATGCACCCAGGCCGTGTGAAGTCTATAGCTTAATTGTGAAATTAAATTCGCCACACGGCCTAGCACACTAGCGTGTGCCTTGGCCGTGTGCGCCTAAATGGTTGATGATGTCAGAAACAGAATGTCAAGGTTTCAGTACACGGGCTGAGACATGGGCGTGTCATGGCCGTGTGAGGGACACAGCCTATGGACACGGGCATGTGCGAGGTCGTGTAAAAACCCCTGTAGGTTCAAAATGAGAAATAAATCCACATGGGATAGGGGCACTGGCATGTCCCGATAGGTTCAGGCGGTGTGAACTACACGGGACTTCAACATGCCCTTGTTAAGAGGACACACGGGCGTGTCACCCTTCCACATGGGCGTGTGCCCTTGTTTGCATTGAAATTATTCAAAGTTTTCAAAGTGTTTGGTTTATTCCTGAACCATTTCCAAAGCGTGTTTTGGGCCTTGTAGGTTCATATTAGGGACGTTAAGAGGAAGTTTGAAAGTTTTAAATTTGAGTGAAATTTTATGACCCGAAATTGTTTGTATGCATGTGTTTAAGTCTAGTAACGCCTCATACCCTCTCTTGGCGTAGGATACGGGTAAGGGGTGTTACATGTCTAGACCGTGTGTGACACACGACTTGGTAACATTGGCATGTGGTTAGGCCATGTGTCTCCTGCACCTTAATTTTGAGAAACAGAATGCTCAGAATTGGGCACACAGGCGTGTGTCTCAGCCGTGTCAAACCTGCACCTATTTTCGAATTGAATTAATTAACCACACGGCCTAGCACACGGGCGTATGGCATGGCCGTGTGTGCAAGTCAGAGAGTTACACGGGGTCGAACACGGGTCCTAGCACGGGCGTGTCCCAGGGTCACACAAGCATGTCCCTTGGACCACACGAGCGTGTGAGCCCTGCACTTGGAAAAACTTTGAAAAGTCGTAAAAAATTCTTAAGGTTCTCGATTAAGTCCCGACTAGATTCTAATGCTAATAGTAGGCCTTGATGGCCTAATCAAGGGACGTTATGAATGATCTCGATAAGTGAATAGAAACGTACATGAATTTTTTGTAAAATGTTTCTAAATGTTTCGGTAATGCTTCGTAACCCTGTTCTAGCGACGGATACGGGTTAGGGATGTTACAAGGTCAACTTAAGAGATCCTTTAGTTTTGCTATCCACCAAGAGAAGTGTTTGTGAGTACCCATCCTAAATGAAAAAAGTATTCTATATCTATTTGAAGGGGATTTTGTCGATGGTTGGTTCTGTATGGATATTCTTTTGGAGAGGTACATTGTTGAGAAGGAAATGAGATTTGTATTGGTTAATGGAATCTGGAACCTAAAAAATGATTCGTGAATAGATTAGTCAAGTAAGGTAGTTCATGAATATGTATACATCAAATAGGAAAGTATCTTCCAAGGACAAAGATGAAATCCAAAATCTTCAAGATGAGAAGTTCAACTGGAAAGGTTTGATGGTAATTTGGATTAAAAATCACTAAGTTTGCATGAAGTTACAAATGTTTGCTCTTATCTTAAGTTTGGCTGTAAGAATGAGTATGCCAAGAGGGACCAAGTTAGGAGCGCACCAGGGTAGCAGCAAGTTAGGATATTATGCATACAGAGGACATCATAGGAGTATGGTGTTTTGTACCCTACACCATAAAGAGTCTGTTTTTAATAAAGTTTTATATTGTAATGTTGTACACTGTTTAATACTGGAATATAATTGTTTAATATCCTCTTTTTTTATTAAAGAACAGTTCAAAAGAAAAAATAAATATGTTTTAATATAGTTTAGGATAGTAGTTTAAATTTTTATTAAGCGTTTTGTGTTGCAACATTCGATATCCGGATTCAGTAATTTGGGTTAGGTATAGAGTGTTACAAATTGCTTTTATTGAACACTTTAAATGCCTTACTATTTCTAGCATAACCAAGGAACACCCCCTTGTCAAATTTAATATCAAATTTACCTTGGTGTTCTCTATCTCTCATAATGAAACACATATTCCTAAAAGTACTTCATTGTATGCTTTTTTCCCTTCCACAACTCATATAGAGTCACACGAGTCTTTGGTCTGATCAACAACCTGTTGATTACATGAGTAGTAGTGTTAACTACCTCAACACAAAATAGATGCGAAATGCTGATCACCTCCAGACGTGTGAACATATGAACTAGAAATATTGGAGCAAAAAGATATCAAATAAAGCAGCGGATAGCGGTGTCCGCAAGTATACGAGTCAAATTGTATTATAGTAAAATGTTACAATGAAACACTCTAAAAAGTATCCTAAAGATCATACCCAAGGGAGATTGAATTAAACTAAAATTCGCTTCTCTACACTAACTAGGCCAAATAGTGATAATTTAAAATTATAATACGAAAAAAAAATTAAAATTAAATAAAAATGGCATAAATTAACTAAAACTAAGGAAGACAATCTAACAATCGAAATTAACTCCAATAAACAAGCAAAAGATTAACTCACGTCAACGTTCCTAATTAACTTCAGAACTCGGGTTTTATTGAATTAGCTATTAACTAACTAGTTATTACCTGTTAGCCTCTAACTAACTAATTAATCGAAAATAACAACTTATCTCTCGACCTTGCCATTTAAAACAGGATAAATTATGAAAGACTCGACAAACTATTCTCTCGACCTCATTACCTAAATTACTTTCTAAGGTCGTTAATCCTAGGGTTTAAGCCAACTAATTTGGAAATAAACCATAATTCTTCTTTTAATTATTCCCACATCCAATCATTAATCTCCCAAAGGAAATTAGTCACTCATGGATCTAGATACAACTTTCCCTAAACTCAAATTAAACATGTAGAGAAATATTTAAATAAAGAAAAGGGAATAGAGAAATCTATATGTTTCGATATCAAGTTGTGTGCGAAAGCCAAAATTCGTTTAACAGATGCAAAGGTAACATCGATTATATTTGAAAACGAAAAAGAAATTTATGAGAACTAAATAAACAAAAGCTTGGATCCAAATCGAATCCAAGAAAGAACAAGAAGAAAAGTTTTGTTTTTGAAAATAAAAAACTAAATTGAAATCAAAGTAAGACTAAAATTAAATCCTAAAAGTCTAATCTAAATGGCTCATTAACCAACGACCTCCTAAACTTAACCTAAATATGAATATATATATATATATATATATATAGCAATGTTTTCTTCCCTAACTAGGTCAAATACAAGCCATAAGGCTAAAAACAATTTGTTGTGCAGGCGAAAACACCCTTGACTTAAAATTGCCTTCCGTGGCTTGGGTGTCGCAACACCACAAGACTGATGTCGCGATGCTGTAGTCATCGTTGATGTTCTTGGCCTAAAAAATGGTGTTTTGCACACTAATAGGCCCGTATTGGCCCATTAGGTCATTACTTTTCCAAAATGTGTAAAAAGTTTTATTTTACTAAAATTTAACATAAGCTAATAGAAATGGAAAATGTAACAAAATAGTCTAAAAGTGCTAGTAAACAAAGTCGTTAACTGTCAAAAATACCCAAATTTGCCAAAAAAATATTGTGGCAGATCATATGCCCTTGGTATTAAGCATCACCCTGGCCATTTCTTGCATTCTCCTGTTCTTCCTTTCCACCACACCGTTTTGTTGAGGTGCCTTTCGTGCTAATAAATCACGTTTGATCCCCTCCTTATTACAAAACTCAACAAATCCATTATTCTCAAACACACACTCATAGTCACTACAAATCTTTCTTATCATGCCAGTAAATCTACCTTTTTCATTCATCAACCCCCTACACAATCTCTTGAACTCACCAAAATCATCTGATTTGCTACTAAGAAATTTAATCTAAGTCTACCTTGAGAAGTCATCCATACAAATGAGTACACATCTTTTCCCTCCTAGCCCTTCTTTCTGCATAGGACCAAATAGATCAATGTGCAAAAGCTCAAGTAGTGCTTTGTACATGATATGATTTATCTTTAGGTGATTCATCTTTTGGTGATTCTCTTGATGTTGTTTATGAAACACTGATTGTATGTGGGCGCGTGCATAAAAAATGATTTTAAAAAACAAATTTAAAGTATGGTTTTAACTACAAGCATACAGTGTCAATTGTAATATTTATAATGTTCAATGGAACATCAGAGTATTCCAAAGGGTCAAACCTAAAGGATTGTCAAGTGGTTAAATGTTTTTATCATGTTAATTACAAGTTAAGCAATTACTAATCTAATTGAGTTAGAATTTATTTGTGCAAGTCTAAATAAAATGATTTATAAATTAAAGTTAAAATATTAACTAAATTATCTAAGCTAAACTTTCTTCCTAATGTTTTACATAATGTAAATGATTAAACGATGGTCAATTGATTAGTTAAGTGCTAATTAAACTAATGAACCTATATCAATTATATTGGTTGCCTCTTATAGTTAGGAATCTCCTCTCGGTCTCATGCTATACTAAAAGATACCACCTAAGATTACCTCTCGGTCTCACTACTCGACAAAATTATATTAGACTATCATAGGATAAACTTTCCTCTCGGTATCATTTATGTAGGTTTTCCACTAGAGGCATCAATCTTAGCATATTAATCATTTTGATATAATCTAACAACCAATTAATCAAGAATAGATATTAACTTAAGCTTATAAACAACCAATCAACCAACCATTTAACAATTTAGCATATGACAAAGCTTAACATCCAAATAGACATTTCATCGAACAATTAGTAAGCATAATATAGAGATGTGAAATCAATAGCACCCAAAAGCTTCATTAATCTACATTTACAAAGTCTTTTACAAGAAAGAAGAAAGAAAACTACAAGAATAAAATGTACTCTAAAAAGAAAAGAGAAAACCTAAACTAAAAATGAAAAAAAAAAGAAAAGGAAAGGAAAGGAAAAGAGAAATTAAAAAATATAAACCCTAAAGAACCTATTCAAGCAGAAAAATATGAAATGAAAGGCTTATAAAGTTGTATTTATAGCCTACTAATATTTAACCTAACATTAACCATTTTGCCCTTAAGTAAAATGAAGATATAAGCTTCTTTGGACACAAAATTGCCCCTGTAATTTTTTAACTTGTCAGGCTTGGGTATAGCAATATCCACAACAATACTGAGATTTGGAGTCTTAGGGGTTTCGATATTGCGATACTAATGGTCTGGTATTGCGATACCACTATAGATGACCTCTATTATCCTCATTTTAGCATTGTTAAGGGTATTACGACTTCCATTCTTTGATATCGCGATACCCCCTTCTAGGTGATATTTTCTTCATGTTTGAGCGACCGTCAACCCTCTACAACACTCAATCAACTTGTTAGGTTCCCCATGACATGATTAGCCAATTTGGGTCTAAAAAATGGCTTAAAACTAATAAAAACAATTTATTAACTAAAAAACTAAAAATCAACAAAAACATATAAAAGACACTTAAATTGCTTCAGAATAAGCACTTTAAATGTAATGGAGAGCCTAATTTTCCATACTGAATTATAACAAATCAAACACCTCTTACTCTAGTTACATTGATAACTAGAGCAAATGATTCCACATTTGGGCACTAAGTTCACTAACTTCTCAAAACTTTATAAATAATATTAAACAGTTAATTTGAACTTCATTAGAATTTTTTAAAAGTAATTTGAAGCATTTCTAAGCTTCCTTTAAAGTTTGGTTACAATCAGAGGTTGTTTGGGGCTTGTTCAAGCCAAATTGAGCAAGAATAAGGTAAAACAGGGTACTTCTATTGATATTCACTATTTGGAGTATTGATACAACTACCCTAATATTATTTATTTTTTTATCTCTAGAGTACTTGTACCAATACAAGGTTGCAAGGGACCCAAAATCAAGCTTGAAACACCTCATGAACATGTCAAAATGTTCCTTATTCATTTCCATTCTTTCATGAATATTTCCAAACCTTAAAATACTTGTACTATTAACCAAAACATCATAAGTTGACCCTATAACAATTACCTACTTAATTTAAAACAATTTCCATTTGAATTTCACTTTCATCACAACATTTCTATCACTTAAAATACAAACAATTTACTTATCTACATGCCACTCTAATAACATGATTTAACTTCACAATTCATAACTCATACCTTATTGAAGATGTAATGTAATCCATCTAGCTTATTTGAGCTCCTAAGTATTATCTGCATGCTACGCGTTAAAAAAACACATTAAGCTTGATAGAAGCTTAGTAGGTACCCATATGAATCATAATTTTAATCAAGCATTATAAATATAATTAATATTGCTAGCTCTTAATTTAAGTTTCCTTCACTTCATTAATGCACTATAATATGTCAATTTATATTTGGTATAATGCTTTTAGATATAATAATGCTCACAACTTATACCTCTTACCACTTATTTTTCTCTTGAGTCGATAGTCCATAGTAAATTCCCCTAAACAAGCAGGATATGTGAAAATAAAATTGAAATGCATTGAAGTGTTGAATCACTGAAATGTTCCAAAGAGCCACTGTCATTGAATTGCACTGAAGTGCCACTATAACTAAGTTGCACCATAGTGTCACTATCATTGAGTTGCACCGAAGTGTCACTATCACTATACGCACTGAAAGTTTCTTAATGGCATGCCATCTATATCAAACATTTTCGTATCTTGTCTTTTTGGGCATTTATATTGTCATTTTCATCGCCATCACTTATCAATTAATGACATAAACTTTACAGTATTTACAATTTAATCTTTATTTTCATGAAAATCAATATTCACTAAATTATCTCTTTAATATCACTTCGAATTAAATTCAAGCATTTTAGTTTCACACTTCTAATTTTTACACTCTTTGAAAATTTGTCCTCTTTGCATCAATTTCACTACACTAAACCTTACAATCTTTCCAAATTAGTCCTTCCTAACATATAATTCAATAACCCTTATAAATTCACTTCAATATCACTTTGTATTTAACTCACTACCATATAACATTTCATTTAAGTCCACTAAAAATTATTTCATAACCTTCCTTTAGCTTCACTTAACACTTATCACTTTTATATTCATTTTCAATCACTTAGTCACTAAATTTTCACTTCTCATATACATATGATTTCTTATGACATTCGCGTATTATCAATTATGTTTACACTTCTTCATACTTTAAAGTCACCTACTATACCTCATTTCACTAATTTCGTCACTTTTTAATTAATGCACTTGACACATATTACTTAATTCTTTCATTATTTTATTTATTTGAATATAAATTTTAAATCTTATACACATTAATATTTATTCATGAAATTAGTGCTTATGGTAACTTAATATCACTTTACAAGATTTTGTCACTTATTTACTCTTTATCTTTTAATCATGATTTAATATCATTTACTATACCAACTTTAAATAATTCATTTTATTACTAGTTAAAGCACTTCTCACTTCGTAATTTCTATCTCGAGAATACTTATTTACATCTTTCGCTACACTTTCAAATATTATTCAATTTAGTCTCACTTTCTAACATGTCTTGTACATATCATAATTATTTCCACTTTCACTTATCATGTCACATATATGCCAATTTACTCATTTTAAACCTTAAAAATTCCTCTGCATCAATTTCACACTAATTAGTGTTTTTAATTTATTTTTCATTCTCTACACTTAATTTGCAACATGTTTCAATTTAATTCTTTGAAAAATAAATAGAGTTAATATGAGTTCTTACCTTTCTTTTGATAGATTTCATTTCCTTATTTCTCTCCTAATCCTTTCACACTTTTGTCACTTGCTCTCCTTTGTCTATAATATTTTCATCACTTTCTTTTCTTTCTCACTTCAGAGACATGTTAAAACATAAACAATTTCTTTATTAGAAATCACTTTCTCATATCTCTACTTTAACTAAACATAAATTTCATAAGAAAACACTTGATATCTTACATTGTTTCTTTAATCTCTTCTCTATCTTCTCAACTTTCTTCACTTCCAACTCCAATTTCTCACTTTCATCATGATAATTGAATTTTCTAGGATATCTACTTCACTTTTCCTTTTTGATAAATCTGGAAATTCTTAGAAGGTTAACCTCTCTAAGTCTATGGTGTATTTTAGCCCCAACCCCTCGAGAAATCAGAAGTGCCACCTTAGTGATGCGTTGGGGATGCAGGTGGTTGAGACGATGGATAATTATCTTGGTCTTCTGCTTATCATTGGCAAAAAAAGATAGGGGCTTTTCAACACATTCTCGATCGGTTCTCTAATAGGATAAATGGCTGATCAAAAAGGGTTTTATCCTATGATGGTAATGATGTTTTTATTAAAGCTATATTACAATCTTTGCCTACTTATGTTTTTTTAGTTTTTCTTGCTCCCAAGGGTACAACTGATGAGATGCTTTCGAGGATGCAAAGCTATTGGTGGGCTAGCAAAGCCAAAAGACGTGGATGGGTGATGGCGGCTTGGGACACATTATGCAAGACAAAGGGAATGGGCGGCCTCGAATTCAGAGACCTTAGGCTTTTCAATATTGCGCTTCTAGGGAGACAAGTTTGGCACCTTATTAACCACAAATATACCTTGTGCTTTCATGTCCTTAGCTCCAAATATTCCTGGATGGAGATGTACTTCATCTTAATATGGTTGATAAGCCTTCCTTTTCTTTTATGAGTATCTCGACGGTAGCTAAAGCCCTTGAAGCTGGATTCGATTGGTAAATTGGAGATGGTAGAAGAGTGAGGATTGGATTGGATAGGTGGGGTTTTGAAGGTCTTGATGGTAATTCTTTAAGTGATCTTAGTGTTGACATCTAGGAAAGGATGGTGCGAGACTTATGGAAACCTAATCACCTTGCTTAGGATGATGCTCAGGTCCTCGAGCTTTTGGTGAGATGGTAGGGGAATGAATTTGGGAGCTACCTATCATTCCCAATGGGCTAACAGATAGAGTTATTTGGTTCCATAACAAATATGGAAGTTACACTATGAAATTGACCTATTCGTGGCTTATCCTCAAAAAGGTTGGCTTTGGTCCACATTGGCTCTTTTGTAGGATTATTTGGAAGCTTCAGATACTTCCTAAAATTCACATTTTTGTGTGGAGATTGGGCCATGATTTACTTTGGACAAATGCTAGAATCTCTTCCATTAACCAAAGCTTTGATAAGGGATACTTGAGGTACAATAGTGGAGAAGAGATTGCCTTTCATCTCTTAAGGGGTGCCCGAAGGCCTGCGCGATCCTTGCTCTCAGAGGGCTTGATGGTAGGCTTCTCAGTAGTGTTCATGAAAGATTCATTGATTGGTTGGAGGAGGCTATACATTTATTAGACAAAAAGGCATTCAAAGATTTGATTATGATTCTTTGGAATGTGTGGAATAGTCGTAACAATGTTATCTTCTGAGGTAAAAACAAGGATGATAGGGTCATTTGGGAACGAGAAAAGATTTTTGGGGATGTATTTCGGATACACAACCTAATAAACAAGATAATTATTCCCATGTCACCAAGGCCCTAAAAGTGAGAGAAGCACCTAATCAGATTTATCAAGATCAATGTGGACGCCACCATCGTTGACAATAAAATAAGAATTTACGTGATTGCCCGAGACAACGATGGTCTTGTTCTTGGTGGCAGTGCGGGCTATAAAGGGGAACATATGTATGTGGAGTGGGATGAGCTAAGTGCGTTGATTAAGGGCATCAGTTGGGCTTAATCCCATAACTACAATAAGGTCATTTTCGAGTCCGATTTTGCGAGCTTATCCAACTATTTTAGGAAGCACCAATGTGACAGCCCAAAATTGACTCTAGTCGGAATGTGGTTTCGGGACCACAAAACCGAGGCATAAAAATAATTAAAAATTTATTTTGATGCCTATGATATGTGTTAAATTGTGTATGACATTTTGATGTTTCAATTTAGAATTATAAATGTGAATTTCACTAGAAAGGACCTAGTAGTAAACTTTGAAAGTATGATGGGGAAATGTGTGATGACTAGTTGAGCATGCATGCAAAAATAAGGGATTTGCATGTCAAATTTCCCCAAAGATGGTATAGTGGCCGGCCATGACAAGGGAATATGGGCAAGGAAAACATGTTATGACATGTTTTGTTAATGCATGATGTGATAAATGATAAAAAATTAAGCATGTAGGAAGAGAAACAAAAAATCAAAATTTGCTCATCCTTCCCCCCTTTGCCGTGAGTGAAAGAGAAGCAAAGAAAAAATTTTGTTCACCTATTTTTCTCTTCTTTGGCGAAAATACTAAGGAAGAAGGAAGGATTTTTGCTTCATTTTCTTTGTTTAGAAGAGATCTAGAAGGAAATTTGGCTAAACTTGCAACAAGAGTAAGGTATGTATGAGGTTGTGTTGGGAGTTTCATGCATGTTTTGGTTGCTAATTTGATGTGCATGTTAGCCATGGCTCAAATCTTTGTTATGCCATGGAAATGGCATTTGGCCAAAGTTGTTATGGTGATAAAGCCATTGCATGCTAAGTGTGAAGCTTGATGATGATGCATGCAATGATGGATTGTCTACTCTTGAGTAAGATTTTGAGTTTTCTTTTTGTTTAACCATGATTGAAGTTGAAAAGGGCATGATTGTCATATTCGCCATGATGCATTCATGAGCATGGTTCATGCTTCTTGCATGTTAGTTAAAATTTGTGTTTTGGATGGCTATGGACACCTTGAAATTCGCCATGCTCATATATGTATATATATGTTTGCACATGATGTTTTGGTTATGAACTAAGTGATGAATATATTGGTTTAAAGAAGAAGATGTGGAAGAATGCTTGTGAAATTGCAAGCACAATTGACCTAGCACACATATAAGTGCTTGATGCTATATTATAAGTTTTGGGCCACAATGTGCAAAGCATTAATTAGTAAATTGCATGCTGTTTTTGTGAGGTATTAAGTGCAAAATTGACCTCAACATGTACATGAATATTCGGCCTTGGGTAGCCTATTGAAGGCCTTAGCATTTCCTTGATGCTCGAATAAATTGTATTGAATTGCTTGATGTAGTATAAAATGTGCATGACCATTGTGTATTCAAGCTAAAGCGTGGCCATATGACCATTTAAACTCCTTGTCATATTCGGCCATAAGCTAGCACAATGAGGTTTTAATAAATTGAATTTGTTTGAATTAGCTCAAGAGCTTAGTGGGCCACAATTGGACAAGGGGAAGGAGAAAGTGATCGAATAGCCGAAAAAGCCGTTCGACAACATCCGAGGTAAGTCCTCAAGAAGTGACCCTACTTGAATTGTGTGAAATAAAGTATGGATGTGTATTGATTATTGATTATGTGTGCATGAGTATTTGAATTCTACCGGGCTAAGTCCGAAGGCAAATATGCTTGTGACTATAATTGCGTTTGAGCCTAGTAATGTGAAAATGAATTATGTATGTCCAATGATAATTGATGTATGTGTTCATGGGAAATTGAATGATATCCGGGCTAAATCCGAAGACAATTATGCTGGAAATTATATCCGGTTAAGACCCAAGGCAATTGTGCTAGTGGCTACATCGGGCTAAGACCAAGGCATTAAATGCGAGACATTCTATCCGGGCTAAGACCTAAAGGCATTTGTGCACATGGTTATATCCGGTTATATTCAAGAATCTTGGGCTGGAGGTGAGTGTTGGTTGCTGTAATAAATTCAATGAGTACACTCAAAAAGCCCAAAGAATGAGGTGCGTTTATATGTGCATTGGAAAGTCGACATGTTTGAGCAACATTCGCTCAATCGACTAATGAATTTCAGTTATTGAATTGATTGATACTTTGTGAAATTATATAATGATGAAGTGTGAAGTAAGAATGTGTATTAATGAAATGATGCATTTGGTTATGTGAATGTATTGCTGTAATTAGAGTTGATTATATTCCTTGAGACTTACTAAGCATAAAATGCTTACCCGTTGCTTTGGCTCTCGTTTTCTAGATTTCGCTCAAGCAATCGGATTTGGGATCGTTGAAGTCGAAGTCATCCACACTATCAAGCCTCCATTTTGGTATAAATTTTTGGTTGAACTTGAGATGGCATGTATAGGACTACCCTTGTTGGTTAAATATGTTGTGATGTATATATATACGGCCATGCGAAAATGGCTCAAAAAGGAAGCATGAACTTAGACTATTTGTGGTTTGTATGTATATATTGGTGTCATGATGTGGCTATGGATTGGAAATGGGAATGTTGGTCACATGATCAGCCATTGGCATGGTTAAAATGATCATATATGAACCTATGTATGGCAAGATTAGTTGGTTCATGGAGACTACCAAATAGGTAAGACCTACCTTAAAAACAGATGCTGCCAGCTGCAGTGACGTGAATGTGAAAAATCACCAAAATTTGTAGGAATGGTATTAAATAGTGAATAAGCTATGTAAATGAACCTTGATGAGTCTATTTTCATATGGAAGAAACGAAATGGTCATAGGAGTTACATGTTAAGAGATATTAAGGCTATTGTGAGACAGGGCCAGAACGGTTTCTGGGTCACCTGTCACAACTTTAAAAATTTACTATAAATTATCCAGAAATAATTAGGAGTCATGCCTTATATGTACAGATTCCATTTTGAGTCTAGTTTCATTTGGAACAAACGGCACCAGTGTTAAAGCCCTGTACAGAGAGATATTCAAGTTATAACGCGCGAAGGTCAGAGCAGTCGATCCCTGTAACATGGGTGACTTTAACTAATAAACTGCACCAATTGGCCCGACCAAAAATTCTAGAAATAAATCCATGGATGGATATATGAGTCTAAATTCAGGAAAATTTACGAAACCAGTTTCCGAGTTTTGAAACTCGAGATATGATTTTAAGGCGACAGTGATGCAGTTTTCCAGCCTGACTGGAAATGTCAAATTGGTGGGCAAAACATGTGAACTTGGCTTGTTAACCCCTCGTGTCCGACTAACCGGCGATGGTCTCGGGTTCGGGTGTTACAATTTTATTGGTATCGAGCCACGGTTTAGTCGATTCTAGGACTACCGTGATGTGTTTGGGGTCTAGCTATACATGCCATTAAATGATGAATCGATAGTGTGATGATTTCGACAATTTGACTTTGTGTTTGTTTATAGCAATGGATCCCGATCCCAACCGAAGCGATAGCTAATGATGTGGAGAGTGTGGCGCTGCTCCGCGCAAGGGACAGCGCGGTGGACTCTCAACCTATGGCCAGCAATCCTAATGACGAGGCTAGGCAAGCCTTTTATAGTGTGATGAGCGAATGGTTTAATCAATACATTCGAACCAACACTACTGTTCCACAACCTCCATTCCCGACAAATGCAACCCCGCACCTACAATACCTCGGTGATGACCAAATAAGGTCAAGTAAGCCCCGGTCGATAGGATTCGAAAACATGGGGCCACTGAATTTAAGGCTACGGATGATGATGATGCCGAAGCGAGCTGAATTTTGGTTAGATAACACTATCCGGTGCTTGATGAGCTATCCTGTACACCCGATGAGTGCTTAAAGTGTACCATCTCCTTGCTACGCGAGTCCGCCTACTATTGGTGGAGTACTCGACTTGTGGTGCCTAGAGAGCAAGTGACTTGGGAATTCTTTCAAACCGAGTTCGAAAAAAGTATATCGATCGAGATTCATCGACCAAAAGCGGAGGGAATTTCTTGATCTTAAGCAAGGTTCTATGTCCGTTATCGACTACAAACGAAAGTTTGTGAGGCTTAGCCGATGCTGCGAGAATGCATTTCGTGCGAAGCTATTATGTGTAAACGCCGAGGATGGGCTGAATGATGATATAAGGATGTTTGTTGGCATTCTCGAGATACGAGAGTTCGTAGTACTTGTTGAGCGAGCTTGTAAAGTCAAGAGCTTAGAAAGGAGAAACAAAAAGCTGATGTGGGAACCGGAGAATTCGAAGAGGTCCTCGGAAAAGTCTCTTCAACAAGCATCGAAGAGATTTCGAGATGATGCGAGCCGGTCTAGAGGCGTTTGGGCTTTTCTAGACGAGGACGCGATCGACCCCCGTGACCACACGAGTCACTTCGATCGCCGATGGTGGAAATGATCGCCGAGAGAGGCGGAGTGTCCACATTGTGGCAAATGGCATTCGGGAGCTGTTGGTTTCGTGATCGCTCTCGCTATAAGTGTGGATCGGCCGACCACTTTATGAAGGATTGCCCGAGGATGCTTGAACAAAATGTGAGTCGAGTGGAAACCCGGGTGCTACCATCGCTCGAGGTAGGCCACCTAGAAATATGGGCAATGTCGGTGGCGGTCGAGAGGATCTAGAGATGCTACCATCGATCGAGGCTCGTGCTCCTGCAAGGACTTATGCCATCTGGCGCGACGTGAGGATCTTGCCTCTCCGGATGTCATTACGGTACTTTCACTCTTTTCAATACAAATGTGATTGCTTTGATTGACCCCGGTTCTACTCATTCATATATATGTGAAACCTTAGCATCCGAGAAGACTTTGCCTATTGAGTCTCTCGAGTTTGTAATTCGGTGTCAAACCCTTGGGTCATTACGTGCTTGTCAACAAAGTGTGCAAGAAAAGTCCCCTAGTGTTCCGAGGTTCTTGTTTTCCGGCGGACTTGATGCTTTTGCCGTTCGATGAGTTCGACGTTATTCTTGGTTTGGATTGGTTGACCATGCACGATGCGGTTGTAAATTGCAAGAGCAAGACTATCGATTTGAGGTGCGTGAATAATGAAATAATTCGGGTTGAGTCTACGGACTTAAAGGGTTGCCATTTGTAATATCGGCGATGTTGGCCCAGAAATATGTAAGAAAAGGGTGCGAAGCGTACCTTGCGTATGTGCTCGATGGCAAGGAATCAGAAAAGAAACCCGAATATGTGCCCGTGGTTTGTGAATACCCGGATGTTTTCCCCGAAGAATTGCCGGGTTTACCACCTGTTCGGGAAATAGAATTTGGCATCGAATTGGTACCGTACCACTCAATTTCGATAGCTCCGTATCGTATGGCACCAACGGAATTAAAGGAGTTGAAAGCTCGATTGCAAGAATTGGTGGATAGAGGTTTTGCTCGCCCGAGTTTTTCGCCTTGGGGTGCGCCAGTATTGTTCGTGAAGAAGAAGGATGGAACCATGCGGCTGTGCATCAACTATCGTTAGCTTAACAAAGCGACGATAAAGAACAAATATCCGTTGCCACGTATTGATGACTTGTTCGATCAACTGAAGGGAGCCTCGGTGTTCTCGAAAATAGATTTGAGATCGGGCTATTATCAATTGCGAATCCGAGATTCGGATGTACCCAAGACTGCCTTCAGAACGAGATATGGTCACTATGAGTTCCTAGTGATGCCGTTTGGGCTCACTAATGCCCCTGCGGTATTTATGGATTTAATGAATCGGATCTTTAGACCATATTTGGATCGATTCGTAGTCGTGTTCATTGATGACATCTTGGTCTATTCAAGAAATGAGACCGAACATTTGAACACTGCGGTTAGTCTTGCAAATTTTACGGGATAAGCAACTATATGCTAAGTTCACAAGTGTGAGTTCGGTTAAGAGAGGTTAGCTTCTTGGGTCATGTGGTATTCGACGGGTATTCGAGTCGACCGAATAAAATTTCAGCCATACTTAATTGGAAGCCTCAGAAATATTCTTCGAGGTTCGGAGCTTTTGGGGCTTGCCGATTATTACCGACGATTTGTAAAGGCTTCTCAACGATAGCCACGCCGATGACGGCTTACTCCAAAAGGATGTTAAGTTGAATGGACGGAGAAATGCCAAAAAGTTTCGATCAAGCGAAAACTTATTTGATGAAGCCCCAATTCTAGTGCAACCCGAGTCCGCAAAGAGTTTGTCATCTATAACGACGCTCTCTACTTGGGTTAGGTTGCGTATTAATGCAAGAAGGTCGAGTTGTGGCCTATGCGTCGAGGCAATTAAAGCCACATGAGAAAAATTATCCGACTTATGATCTCGAATTGGCCGCCATCGTATTCGCCTTAAAGATTTGGCGACATTACTTATTTGGTGAAAGGTGCCATGTATACTCGGATCACAAAAGTCTCAAATATTTGATGACCCAAAGAGACTTAAATCTGCGACAAAGACGTTGGCTCGAGTGTTAAAGGATTATGAGTGATCATTGACTATCACCCGGGAAAGGCGAATGTGGTTGCGGATGCCTTGAGTCGTAAATCGTTATTCACTTTACGAGCGATGAATGTGCACTTGTCTGTCCGATCCGACAGTGTGTTAGTGGCTGAATTGAAAGCCAAACCATTATTGACACACCAAATTCGAGAAGCTCAGAAAGTCGACGACGAGTTGGTTGCAAAACGGGCTGATGTGTTCCGAACAAGGACTCGGAGTTTCAAATCGACGATGACGATTGTTTGAGGTTCAAAAGTCGTCTGTGTGTCCCAAAGAATTCGGAACTCATTTCAATAATTCTGAATGAAGCCCATTATAGCCGAATGGCAATCCACCCGGGGAGTACGAAGATGTACAATGAATTGAAACGTCGGTTTTGGTGGCATGGTATGAAGCGAGACATCTCCGACTTTGTTTTGAGATGTTTAATATGTCAACAAGTGAAAGCGGAACATCGGTGCCTTGAGATTACTTCAGCCAATCACGATACCCGAGTGGAAATGGGATCGAGTCACAATGGACTTTGTATCCGGACTACCATTGTCGCAAGTAAGAAGGATGCGGTTTGGGTCGTGGTAGATCGATTGACTAAGTCGGCCCACTTTGTCCCCCGACGTCGGATTTTCAATGGACAAATTAGCGGAATTGTATGCGTTTCTCAGTTGTGAGATTACACGGGTGCCTATTTCTATCGTGTCGGATAGAGATCCGAGATTTACCTCGCGATTTTGGAAAAAGTTGCAAGAAGCTTTGGGTACCAAGTTGCATTTTAGCACCGCCTTTCACCCCCAAACCGATCGTCAATCCGGCGGATAATTGGATACTTGAGGATATGTTAAGATGTTGCGTCCTCGAGTTTAGTGGTTCATGGGAACGGTATTTGCCGTTGATTGAATTCGCTTACAACAACAACTTTCAATCAAGTATTAAGATGGCACCCTACGAGGCCTTGTACGGTCGTAAATGCCGACGCCATTGTTTTGACCGAGCTCGGTGAAAGCAAGATTTTCGGTGGATTTGATTAGGGATCTTGAGCAGAAAGTGAAAGTAATCCGTGAAAGTCGAAGATAGCCTCCGATCGTCGAAGTCGACGCGGATCTGAAGCGTAAGGATATCGAGTATCGTGGGTGATAAAGTGTTTCTCAAGGTATCGCCTTGGAAAAAGATACTCGAGTTCGGCCGTAAGGGAAAGTTGAGCCCGAGGTTCATTGGACCATATGAGATATCGAGCGAGTCGGTCCGGTGGCATATCGCTTGATTTTGCCCCCGAACTCAAAAGGTTCACGATGTCTTTCACGTTTCGATGCTTGACGCTATAGATCCGATCCATCGCACGTGATTAGTCCATCGAAATTGAAATTCAAGCTAATATGAGTTATGAGGAAGAACCGATTCGTATCCTATCACGAGAAGTGAAAGAGTTGCGAAACAAGCGGGTTCCGCTAGTGAAAGTGTTATGGCTCAAGCACGGGATAGAAGAAGCTACTTGGGAGACCGAGAACTCTATGAAAGAGCGATATCCAAACCTATTTACGGTAAGATTTTCGGGACGAAAATTTCTTAAGTGGGGAGAGTTGTGATAGCCCAAAATTGACCCTAGTCGGAATGTGGTTTCGGGACCACAAAACCGAGGCATAAAAATAATTAAAATTTATTTTGATGCCTATGATATGTGTTAAATTGTGTATGACATTTTGATGTTTCAATTTAGAATTATAAATGTGAATTTCACTAGAAAGGACCTAGTAGTAAACTTTGAAAGTATGATGGGAAATGTGTGATGACTAGTTGAGCATGCATGCAAAAATAAGGATTTGCATGTCAAATTTCCCCAAAGATGGTATAGTGGCCGGCCATGACAAGGGAATATGGGCAAGGAAAACATGTTATGACATGTTTTGTTAATGCATGATGTGATAAATGATAAAAAATTAAGCATGTAGGAAGAGAAACAAAAAATCAAAATTTGCTCATCCTTCCCCCCTTTTGCCGTGAGTGAAAGAGAAGCAAAGAAAAAATTTTGTTCACCTATTTTCTCTTCTTTGGCCGAAAATACTAAGGAAGAAGGAAGGATTTTTGCTTCATTTTCTTTGTTTAGAAGAGATCTAGAAGGAAATTTGGCTAAACTTGCAACAAGAGTAAGGTATGTATGAGGTTGTGTTGGGAGTTTCATGCATGTTTTGGTTGCTAATTTGATGTGCATGTTAGCCATGGCTCAAATCTTTGTTATGCCATGGAAATGGCATTTGGCCAAAGTTGTTATGGTGATAAAGCCATTGCATGCTAAGTGTGAAGCTTGATGATGATGCATGCAATGATGGATTGTCTACTCTTGAGTAAGATTTTGAGTTTTCTTTTTGTTTAACCATGATTGAAGTTGAAAAGGGCATGATTGTCATATTCGCCATGATGCATTCATGAGCATGGTTCATGCTTCTTGCATGTTAGTTAAAATTTGTGTTTTGGATGGCTATGGACACCTTGAAATTCGCCATGCTCATATATGTATATATATGTTTGCACATGATGTTTTGGTTATGAACTAAGTGATGAATATATTGGTTTAAAGAAGAAGATGTGGAAGAATGCTTGTGAAATTGCAAGCACAATTAAACTTAGCACACATATAAGTGCTTGATGCTATATTATAAGTTTTGGGCCACAATGTGCAAAGCATTAATTAGTAAATTGCATGCTGTTTTTGTGAGGTATTAAGTGCAAAATTGACCTCAACATGTACATGAATATTCGGCCTTGGGTAGCCTATTGAAGGCCTTAGCATTTCCTTGATGCTCGAATAAATTGTATTGAATTGCTTGATGTAGTATAAAATGTGCATGACCATTGTGTATTCAAGCTAAAGGGTGGCTATATGACCATTTAAACTCCTTGTCATATTCGCCATAAGCTAGCACAATGAGGTTTTAATAAATTGAATTTGTTTGAATTAGCTCAAGAGCTTAGAGGGCCACAATTGGACAAGGGGAAGGAGAAAGTGATCGAATAGCCGAAAAAGCCGTTCGACAACATCCGAGGTAAGTCCTCAAGAAGTGACCCTACTTGAATTGTGTGAAATAAAGTATGGATGTGTATTGATTATTGATTATGTGTGCATGAGTATTTGAATTCTACCGGGCTAAGTCCCAAGGCGAATATGCTTGTGACTATAATTGCGTTTGAGCCTTAGTAACGAAAATGAATTATGTATGTCCAATGATAATTGATGTATGTGTTCATGGGAAATTGAATGATATCCGGCTAAACTCAAGACAATTATGCTGGAAATTATATCCGGTTAAGACCAAGGCAATTGTGCTAGTGGCTACATCCGGGCTAAGACCAAGGCATTCGTGCGAGACATTCTATCCGGCTAAGACCAAGGCATTTGTGCACATGGTTATATCCGGTTATATTCGAAGAATCTTGGGCTGGACGTGAGTGTTGGTTGCTGTAATAAATTCAATGAGTACACTCAAAAAGCCCAAAGAATGAGAATGCGTTTATATGTGCATTGGAAAGTCGACATGTTTGAGCAACATTCGCTCAATCGACTAATGAATTTCAGTTATTGAATTGATTGATACTTTGTGAAATTATATAATGATGAAGTGTGAAGTAAGAATGTGTATTAATGAAATGATGCATTTGGTTATGTGAATGTATTGCTGTAATTAGAGTTGATTATATTCCTTGAGACTTACTAAGCATAAAATGCTTACCCGTTGCTTTGGCTCTCGTTTTCTAGATTTCGCTCAAGCAATCGGATTTGGGATCGTTGAAGTCGAAGTCATCCACACTATCAAGCCTCCATTTTGGTATAAATTTTGGTTGAACTTGAGATGGCATGTATAGGACTACCCTTGTTGGTTAAATATGTTGTGATGTATATATATACGGCCATGCGAAAATGGCTCGAAAAAGGAAGCATGAACTTAGACTATTTGTGGTTTGTATGTATATATTGGTGTCATGATGTGGCTATGGATTGGAAATGGGAATGTTGGTCACATGATCAGCCATTGGCATGGTTAAAATGATCATATATGAACCTATGTATGGCAAGATTAGTTGGTTCATGGAGACTACCAAATAGGTAAGACCTACCTTAAAACAGATGCTGCCAGCTGCAGTGACGTGAATGTGAAAAATCACCAAAATTTGTAGGAATGGTATTAAATAGTGAATAAGCTATGTAAATGAACCTTGATGAGTCTATTTTCATATGGAAGAAACGAAATGGTCATAGGAGTTACATGTTAAGAGATATTAAGGCTATTGTGAGACAGGGCCAGAACGGTTTCTGGGTCACCTGTCACAACTTTAAAAATTTACTATAAATTATCCAGAAATAATTAGGAGTCATGCCTTATATGTACAGATTCCATTTTGAGTCTAGTTTCATTTGGAACAAACGGCACCAGTGTTAAAGCCCTGTACAGAGAGATATTCAAGTTATAACGCGCGAAGGTCAGAGCAGTCGATCCCTGTAACATGGGTGACTTTAACTAATAAACTGTACCAATTGGCCCGACAAAAAATTCTAGAAATAAATCCATGGATGGATATATGAGTCTAAATTCAGGGAAAATTTACGAAACCAGTTTCCGAGTTTTGAAACTCGAGATATGATTTTTAAGGCGACAGTGACGCAGTTTTCCAGCCTGACTGGAAATGTCAAATTGGTGGGCAAAACATGTGAACTTGGCTTGTTAACCCCTCGTGTCCGACACCAGCGATGGTCTCGGGTTCGGGGTGTTACAACCAAGAAGACATTACAATTCTTGGACATCAAATCTATGAAGTGAGAGGCAAGATTGAGTCATTCACTGTAACACCCCAAACCCGGCCCAGACGTTATGGCCAGATCCGACGTGTCACATTGAAATTTTTGAGGAAATCCAAACCTCTTCCAACGTCCCTCTTAGTGATTTAAGATAATATTTGTTCAATTAATAAAGTGAATGGAAGCTGTGCACCAGATAGGTATCCGAAACAGAGGAGGTGAGCCATGAAGGCTGCTTAAGTACCAAGCTCTTGATTGGATCCAATCCTAGACATGCCCACAACCATTGTCACACTTTGGTGCGAAGTTAGGTTTTGGGAAAATAAAAATCGCGTTGGAATTTATTTAAGTAGATATTTTGATAACCGATTAATTTATCGTTGCGTCATTTGTAAACAAGTATCATTTTGAAAACGCGCCCTATGTCTAACCCATTTTGGATTGTTATCAGTAAATATAGAGTATAAAATAAAATAATCCCAGAAAAATAATTAAAATGGCCTTATTACAACCCAAAACCAAATAATATTAATAATTAAAATAAAATTTTAAAGAAAACTGGTTACTTATTGCAAAGTTTGAAAGCAATTACCATGGCCACTCTGAATCCTCCTCCGGCTCCAAGTCACCACATCAAGGCTCACCTACAAGGTTAAGGAAAGGGGTGAGTTTGGAAACTCAGTGTGCAACAAGCCCCTTTCAGAGCCCAAATTAAAATCAGTATACTGGGACTAAGCCCTAATTCAGTCTCGACATATACTGGGCCGAAGCCTTTCGTTTAACATTCTTGGGCGAAGCCTTTTTGTAAATCATAACTTTGGGTCAAGCCTTTATCAGAAGCGGTATGGCCCATAGGCCTATTTCAATACCACATGAAATACCAATGAATATATGCAAGCCCATTTGGGGAGACTACTCAACCCACCATCCGCTACTCTCCACCCGTACCAACCAAGCTCTCCATGTGGGGAATAACTCAACCCACCCAACCAAACTCTCCACTGGCAGCATAGCTACTTTATCATATAACTGGAGGCCTAGCCTCTTTTAATAACTGGGGTAAAACCCTTTTCGCACTTCCTCAATTTATATAAAACCCAACACATGCATAAAATGAGTATATCATAGCATATCATGTGCGTCTCATAACATATCATGTGCATACCATGCCATATCATGTATAACAATATCTCAAGCATCATATTCATAATTAAACCCTAGGGGTAAAATGGTCATTTTTACCTAGGGGCAAAATAGTCATTTTTCATATTATAAGGGTAATTTCGTAATTTTTCCTGATATCATGAGATTTCCATGTTCATTATCAATTATTAGTATTTCCGAGTGTTTAAACAATGGTCTTTAACCCACTTTATCCAATTTGGGCTTTTGGGCCCAAAACCCCTAATGGGCCTTACGAATGCCGATTTAGCCCACTAAGCCTACTTAACTCAAATTTTACAAAGTACTAACCGTGTTAACATGCAAATTTTTCCAAATTCCATTTTCCGTCCATTTTCCCCAAATGGGCCCGAAAGCCCATTGCGCCTAATTCCAGTCCATTGGAGCCCCACTTACCATCGGGCACCAAATTGTGCTCTTACCTGTTCCATTGATCCAATCACCGATCATATCGTATCTATCGCTTCTCTAACCAAAGGCAAAATCTCAAGTTCCCGAAATGCCGGAATTTTAGCATTTCGGCTTCTCAACGAATATTAATCTAAGCTACTGCGAGGGTTATTACACACCTGTTTGGAGAAGAGATCACTACACACCACGTGCTTCACCTTTGATAGAACCAGTAGGGTTCAAACCACCCTTAACCGACAACCTTCACCTATTGGTGATAATCTACACAAAAATCCCATCCATTAGCAACCTTACAAGTAATAAACTTAGACTAAGTGTACTCCTTACCAAAATGTAAACCAAGCGAGGAGAATAACAACTTTCGGCCAACCCCAAAACCATCTATAATCAAAGCATGCAATGTCACGAACGTTCTCCTAACAGCAATCGATACAAAGAAGAGATTAAAGAGGGAGACCACTATAGAAACGGAAAGAGAATCGGCACCACCATGAACTTCATTTGATAACCGAATTAGCAAGGCCCCACCATTGATAAAAAACTCGACAAGCCAGAGGAACTCACTTACCTTGATCAAAGTAGGGAAAATTCAACAGAGAAAAGATTATATTCGGCTAGCACCAAGATAAACCTGAATGAGATGAAAGGGAGAGGGGCAAATGGTATTTGGCCAAAACTCCCAGGAAAGAAACGTAACTGAGAAATAGAGAAGAGTCAGAGAGAAAAGAAAAGAAGGAAGAGAGTTTTGGCACAGGCTTGAAAGTGAGCTAAAGAAGTGTATTCGACACACAGTGAAAACAAAAGGGAAAATAAAACAAAAGAATTTTGGCTTAATCCCGAAAGGCACCCAAAAGGAGTCGACAAAAGAAAGAAATGGTAACAAAAGGAAAGAAAACAAAACCCGAAATAGGTTAGGAACAATTCGGCACCTATACTCTTCTCAATTGTTGAAAACACACTCCCCAAAACCCCTTGGCCAAATTTACACTCACAAGCACCCCCGTTCGGCTCCAACTCCTTCCAATTCAAATTCCTTCAAACAACTCCAAGATTTTCTCCCCTTATCCCTCTTTAATTCATGCATTTGACTGATTCAAACTCTCTCCAACAGAATTTCATACGGCCTCAAACTCCTACATGCTCAAGTCATAAAAATAACACACAATTGCCAGCTTAGTGAATCGAACCTTGGTTTCCCCCAACCACTCACACGCCACTTCTTTAGCTCCTTAGTGGCGTCACTTAACCACTTTTCCAGGGGCTCTCTTGTGTCACATTTTACCCACATCTTTTGATAAGGCCACCTATCTAATACCCGTAACTCCTTAATTCCAAACTTCCAAAAATTCTACCAGGTTTTGGCCAACACATGGGCCTTCCATAGGCCCATTTACACACTCCAATTATGAATTTCACAACTAAATACCAAATTTTAAAACAAAATTATCAAATTCTCAGAAATTACGAAAATCTCAAAAATCAGGGTGTTACATTCGCCATTTTCAAAGTAAAATGGATTAGGTGTGGTAGAAATAAATTTACGAACCTCCTTTGTTATCTTGCGCTAAAAAATTAGTGTCATTTATTTTTCGATTTGGAGTATCCAAGCAATATCCATAATTGTGTAATTTTTTATTTATGTTAATTGAGGTAGTGGCCTTCAGGTCCATTTTTGTCAAAAAAAAGAAGAAGAAGAAGAAGAGAAACCCACTATGTACGATCTCAACTAAATGCGTATTTTATAGCATAATAATTTTAGGGGCATTTTAATTTACCTTTCATATAATTGCTACACACCTTAGGAATGGTTCTTGAAAGCTTTGGGATTTCTCAAATTGCCTCATACTTAACCAATCTCTATAGACCCTTAAAGTGGATATGACCAAGCTTCTCTTATCATAACTCTAATTCTAGGGTTGCAACACCATTGCAATTGACAGATAGCATCACCTTGATGCAATTATCAAAAGTACAAACACCCTCCATGAGCACTTCATTAGATCTAATGGTAACTATACACCTGTCTTTAGTGAAATTAACAAGCATACATTTGTCACACAGTCGGTTGATGCTTACAAGAGTGGCTTTAAGATCATTCACCAATAATAAGTTCTTCAATCAAGGCATGTCAAGAAAATTCACAATCCATTTGTCGAGTATCACTCATTTCTTTCCGTCACCAAAAGTCACCCTTCTAATAGGAGACTCCTCAAAATGAGTCAGATAAGACCGATTACCTTTCATGTGCTAAGAGCAACCACGATCAAAATACCATACTCCTTTAATAGTGGACTTTAGTGATTGGTTTGCAACTAGCATACACTTTGTTTCCATCTTCACTCACATTTGTTTCTGTTGTTTCACTTCTGATGTCCCACGAGGAGTAGACACTTCTTTATAAACTACACATCTCCACTTTAGATCGTGTGGCATCTTTTAACATCTAGGCCTTATATGTCTAAAGGCTCCACAATAACGAGAAATATCTTCGTGTCAAGTGATTTCCTTCTTGGAACTCTTGATCAACATGAGCTTTGAGCTTTCATTAGTAACACTAGAACTTGAGGCCTTCACAAAGATCGTAGGACTTTAGATCATAGCCTTCCCTTTGTCAAGATACCCTAAGCCTCCCTTTCCTGAATCTCACCTTCCAACTTCTAAGATTTCATCAAGTTTTTTGCTACTGGAGGTGAATTTCTGAAGCATGAGTTTAGTTTCAACAAGTTCCTTCTTGAACTTCACAAGACTATCAAGCTCCTCTGCTAGAAGAGACTCTTTTGCATCTACCTATTTATCTAAGATTGTATTTTCATCATTCAACAGCTTATTCTCCTATGACAACTGAGAGCTGTTTTTAAAGACTTGCCCCTAATTTCCTATCTTTGTAAGTTTTCAGAAATTCTTCATTCAAACCAATATTTGAATGTCTATTAAAATCTTTATCATCTCCTTTGTCAGTACTTGTAGCAAAAATAATAAAATTATGATGAATATGTTCTTAATCAGATCCACTATATGAATCCTCATCACTTAAAGTAACAAAGAGTTGACTTCTTTTTTTCCTTTAGAGTGTTACCACACTCAGGTTAGATGTGACCATATCCTTGACAATCATAGCAGTGGACACCTTTCTTCTTGTCATTCTTAAGTTCCTCCTTTATTACTATTCCCTTTGATTTGTTTATAGAGACAATGGCACTGCTTTAAACTTCTTGAACCTCATTTTCTGCTTCTTGAGAGCCTTATTAAATTTTTGTGTGAGTAAGGCAATCTACTTCTAGAGATATTCAATAGCAGCATTCTGGAAAGTTAGCACTTCCTTACCCACTTGAGCAACAATGTTTCTATCTCCTTTTGCTCTATTGTGTTTAGCCTCATCAAAGTTAATGTCCAATGTCTATAAAAAGTCAATAAGTTCACCAACAACCAACCTTTCAAGATCCTTGGCCTCTTCAATAGTTGTAACCTTGATGAAAACCTCTTAAGAAGAGATTTCAACACGTTCCAAACCAGTTCGACATTGGAAAGTATTCCTTTCCAAATGCAAATGCCTGATCTGAAAAATCACCCAACTCTGTATAGAACTCTCCAACAATCTTTGATTTTTGCATTCTTAGGCTATCAAATCTTGATGTCAACATCAGTATCTTAGATACATTCATCAACCATCTCCAAAATATCCCATGCCAATTTGGCCACAGTATACTTTGCGATCCTTTTGAATTCCTACAAGTCTACTCTAGAGAAGATAGCGCATAAAGCTTTAGAGTTGGCATTAGCAAGTATTTCTTCTTTGGTGGTCTATTAAACCTCTAGCTTAGTCATTCTTTTATCCTCAGAATCCATCTTGGGTGGTTCCCATCCAATAAGCACTGCACTCTAGGCCTTCTCATCAATGGACTTTATGTACGCCTTCATACGCGTTTTCTAGTATGCAAAATTACCAACCTCTAGCATAAAGGGATGTGAAGCAGACGAACCTTCCATAACTTGAATCTAGCAACACCAAGAATCTCCACTAGTTGCGTTAAGTGGTAGACTCTGATACAAATTGTTAACCCGAATGTTTGTTGAAGAATAAGCTAGGTGCTTAGAAGGTATGGCTAAAGTAGTGGGAACTTCTTTGCATGCGGTAACAAGCATAAAACAAGGGACTCAAAGATTGTTTATGGGGTCCGATTTCCCTACATTTGTGGAGCCTATCTTCGTGAGAAATATTCACTATCTTCAACACTTACAATAAGCGAACCTAAATCTATCAGACATCTATGACAATTTTCTCACATTTGTACCTTGAAGATTGATACTCTTCCCACTAAATTCACCCTTGTGAACTTAGCAAGTAAAACCACAACTCAATAGGTTTTACTAACACAATGCACTTATAAAATAAAGTTCCTCACTATAGATTAAGTATTATCTCTCTTAGTACAATAACCTATACAAGTCATCTCAATTATATAGAATATTTCGAGTCTTGCTAACATAAATAAGATTTATCATAATCCCTATTAAAAAGCAACTAAATAAGTTGAATACAATATAAAAATAACAATCAATTTAAACAAGGATTGTTGTAGCTAAGTCTCCAACGATCCAATCCAATTCTACTCCGCTCAATAAGTGAGATTCGATCCTCTATATAAGTTTCCTCAAGTGATATGACATCCATTGATAAGCTAGATGCAATCCACAATCCCAGCACATCCCAAATATTTGGTTCAATAAATTTCCAATAACACAAATTTGAAAACAAGTCATTATGCCGCAAGGGTTCAAGGAGTAGGCACTCCTTTCAACACTTCTTTAGTCTTCCCATATTTTTCAATAGGGACCAATTTAAAATTTGAATCATAATTCGAGGACATTTTATGAAATTAACTATATTTTTTCCAACTTTTAACAGAAAAATATATATACATGTTTTTATAAATTATACGCCGCACTCTTTGTTTTTAATATGATAATATCTAATAACTACAAATTGCTTCGCTGTTGCAAATAAAAAACCACTCTTGACAGCTATAATAATTTGTCTTTTTCCTTTAGAAAATTCAAAAAATAGAAATAAAAGAGATTTCCGTTGCCAAGCATTACCATATTGTTCTCTTCTCTGTACATTTTTTTTGTGTTCTTTGCATTGCCTTGTCCATTATTCTTTGAGCATTAAAAAATTATCAAATTAAAAAGAAAATTTAAACCCAGGACATGACAAATATTTAAGTACAAAATTGTTAATAAAATACTTGAGTTTAGTATTACTTATTAAACCAAATCCAAATAATTCGAAAATATTTTAACTTATTCGAAGCACTCTAATGACACCTATGAGAAAGAGTTGGAAAGTTTAGGTGACGGAGAGAAGTCATTTCTTGATGGGTTAACTTTTATGTCTCCAACATAATATAATATATGTTTTCATTTTCTTTATTGAAGAAAATATCTATGGAGCAAATCAGAAGCTGCCAGGGCAGGCCTTTGTCCCTTCTTTCTATCACATGTAAATGGAAGTAAGCATAAAGATTTAAAATATATAGGCATAACATTTGGGTTTTGAAGGAAACATAAAGATTTAAAATATATAGGCATATTTTAGGTTGGTGAGACTCTTTCTTAGCTTAAGTTGTTGCATGTGGATGATATTGTGTTGGTAATTGATTGTAAATAATTATGGTATGATTTTTCAAATAGTTATTTGAATATATCAGGGTTGTTGATAAGTGTGTCTGTACATTAATTTTAGCTTTCAATCATTTTCTTTTCGTTGGATTTATGTAAATTAATTCACATTTTAGCGTAGGTAATTTTATTTCAGTCGAATTACTTTGAATTTGTTACTTGTCTCTTTTCTATCAATGATATCTTAAATGATGATTGTTCTTATGTTTTATGTGAGTACGAGAAAAGTTAAATTTGAGTGTATTCGGTAAAATTGATGACTTGATCTAGATGCTTTCATGTTTATTTTCTCTGGTATTGTCTTATAAAAAAAAGTATGGTTTGGATTTAAAAAAGGGAAGAAAAATGACCATAGGTATGGGAGGAAACAACCAAAACCATATGACTGAATGGCACAGCTCTGGCCATATCTATGTGGGACATTTCATTAGGAACTTTCAAACTTCATAAGCCCCACAAAATGGGAGAAGCAGTACCATTTTATATAAAAACATTTTCATGGGTTTTTTTATTTGTTTACTTATTACTAAATTATTTATGGGATAAGATTTTGAAGTGTTTCTATCATTTACAAAACTGACTTTTCTTCATTTTGGTAAGCAAAAAAGGACCTTCATCTTTTGTCTTGTATATTAAGGCCATAGAGTTGTTCATCTCTCTCGAACAAACATAAAATCTTAGGGATTCTAAGACAACATGCACTAAGCTAAGTAATAGTTAGCTATTGAGTTAACTCCCAATAATTTTAATGATAATATTGGCTTCTTCGTTTTTCCATAGCTACTTTTCAATTTTAGAAGTTAGACATTTTTCAAGGGTAAAAATTAGATATTTAAAGAGTTTTTTTTTTTTATTACAATCGACTTGTCCTTGAGTTAAATCATAATTTGATATTTTCTTATCAAAATAGTTTCTTTTTAAATTTGTCATAATTCATTTATCTAAATTCGTCATTCATTTGACATTAAAATATTAAAATATTTTATTAATAGGTATTTTAGAATTAATATAAATATGAAGAATTTTTAATTAAGAAATAGTTATTCGGATTAAGTCGAACTGGTCTATTTGACAACTAAAGTACTTTAATTCACATCTATTAAATCATAAGTAGTGTGGTAGTAGACTTAATAGTAAGGCTTTTGATCGACCCTCTATTCCGCACATGTAAACGCATGAATTTTAACCATGTAGTAACCAAATCTCATAGTATACTGTTTATCTTTCCCTTATCATTTACTTTTGCACTCTAAAAGGTAGGATATATGAAAAAATAACTAGTTTAATATATAAATGGGCTCATGACCATGGTAATTTTTTTTCAAATTATTCTTTAATTTTTCTTGAATTACATTAACCTCTAAAGGTAGCATTTATTATACAAATTAATTCTTATGATTAACACAATTAATTTTTTAACAGTTGAGTAACATGACTAAACACGATGCTGACTAATACTATTAATTTTTTAACAGTTGCGTGAAATGACTAAACACGATGATGACACATGAACAAACAGAGAAGCAACATGTTTCTTCCTATTTAATTATTCTAATATATATATATATATATTCAAAAAATGTAAACAAGTTTTAAAATATATGTAATATATGCAAGTTATAAAAGTTGAAAATTGAATATATATATATATATATAATTAAAAAAACAGTTCAAAGTTACAAAATAATATAAAAATTGAGAAAATATTTAACGATTCAAAAATTGACTGATCAATATTTTTGTAATTTATTTTTCAAATTTTATAAAATTTTAGCAATATGTTCTCTTTTATTGAATTTTTAACTAATCGTTTTGTTTTATGTTTTGAATTATTAGATTAATTTTTGAATTTTTATAATATATATATTTTTTTATAATTTTAGAATAATTATATAGAAAGACACTTGTCGTTTCCTTGTTTGTCCATGTGTCACATCCTAATTTAGCCACATTACTCAAATATTTAGAAGCTAATGGTGTTAACCATGTGGATCAATGTGATAAAAAAATTTAAAATCCAATTTGAGAAAGTTATCAAGTTTCGTTAATTGTCGTTAACTGGATACATTTACAATATGCAAACACTGAGAATTAAATTTATTATCATGCCAAATTTAAGAGTGTCATATTATCTTTTTGTCACCCAATCAACAGTAATTAACAAAAATTAAAAAAATCAAATAATTGAATAATTATTTTGTAAGTTTTCATGATTTAGTGACTAAACAAATCTTATTAATAATTAAGTTACTAGTTTACCCTAAATAAAAATATGCATTGATGATATGTTTGTATATCTATACATACACGTAGGTGTATATATTATGTGTACTGCTTACATTACGATGAGAGTAGGGAGGGACCAATTATTTAAATTAGGCCCGATTCATTGGGATGAAGTGGCCTAGATATATGTGTGCCATGATTGGCCCAATTAAGACCAAAGAATCAAAAACAAGCTTTGCATCAACGAGTTCAGTTTCACCCCTCGGATTAATGCAATCTTTCCATTGAAAACTAAAATTAAAGACAAATTTAAGATTACCCAAATCAAGAAATCATCGCCAGATTTACTTTGTTTTATGAAATCAACTCTAAGGACTAAAACTTTTATGATAATTTAGATGTTTTGCAAAACTTTAATTCAATTCAATTTTTTGTTTCTAATATTCCCACTACATAGGACTTTATTCAGTCGGTTATGCACTATATTTGTCCTTATAAAATATCCAAAATTAATTGGTTATCTATATTTTAAAAATTATTGTTATTACTGTCTAAATTTTACTGGTTAACAGTTTTTAAACTTTTCTTTGATGAAATATTTTGATTTTTACTCTTATAAGATTTATTGTAATCTAAATAAATAAAAGCAATTTAGATTTTTCAAATAAAGAAATAATTATGTTAACAAAAGAAAAAGAAAAAAGTTATGTTACCAATAAAAATAAATAAATAATTGAGTAATATTTAACATTTTAAAAACACATGGTTAATTTTGATAATTTTAATATAAAAATATTAAGTAATTATATTTAAATTTTAATTACATAAGATTTGTTCAAAATCTTAGAAAGCTTTTAAACTAAAAAGTTACATGCATGTTTTCTTTTAATGTATACATGCCACCTTTTTGTTAACTCTAAACTTTCTTTGATAAGTGCGATTTAGAATTTTCAAAAAAATTTAAATAAGGAATATTATTTGGTAAATTAATACATAAGTAGGGTTAGGAATTGACAAGTGTCTTATAAAAGTATATTGTGAGTGTACTAAATATTTATCCTTTAAATAATGAACTTTTAAGTATATATGATTAATTTAATAGTTTTATTATAAAATTAATTCAATTTTGCCTAAAAAATAAATTATATATATTTAATAAAGTTAATTTATTTAAAGTATGAAAATATAGGTGTCTCCCATTATTTAAGTAATTACCTTTAATTCACAATCAATAAGAATTGACATCCTCACTAAATCACTAAAAATACACTCAAAGCAATCAAAAGCACTTAAAGTGTTTAAGGTTCAAAAATATTCACTTAACAATCGAACAAGAAATGTCATTACTATAGGCTTGCTTGAAAATCAAATCTCCACCACTATAAAATGATATGACATATTAATCAAAAGACCTTTAAGAGGTTGTAATAGAGCTTAGGTTAAGGGTGTGGAAAAAAGCTAGAAAAGTTTGTTATAATCAAGATCGAGTTGATAAATTACTAAACTAGAAAAAAAAAACAAATGTCGAATTAAAAGAAAGTGCATCAATCAATATTATTCAAGAATAAAAAAAAATTTCAATAAAATATGAAATTAACTGTTCGAGCTCAATCAACAAAGAATTAAGCAATATTTTTTCGATTTTTTTTAAAGTAGAACAATAAGAATTAATTCACCAATTCAAACAAAAGAACATAGTTAGGCAACTAACCAAATCAAATCTCAACAAAAAGGGGTCAATAAAACTAGAAAGAGTCACAACGAAAAAAATGGGTTATGAGTTAACATTGACGGGTTAATCAAGAAAATGTGTGTTAGGCTCAACATGGTTCACTAAAGATTAAATCAATAGGCAGATTTTTTATAAGTTAAATGCATTAAAACCTAAGTGCCTTTATCATCTTAGTATATCAAATTAAATGTATGGTCTAGACATGCATAATCGAAGCAAGTTCTAGAATAACAGATCAAGTTGATAGACTCATAACCAATAATAAAATGAGCATGAAAAATGTATTCTCTATAGGCTCAAAATCTCACAAAAACTCATAGTTTTGATGTCACACTTGCAAATTTAAAACTTCAAGATAATACCCCAATTCAGGGAAACAACCTAAAATTTTTAATTTCTGAAAAATACTTATCATGCTTGACTCTCTCATGTCTTAAAGTTTAAATCAACCAATGCACAAATATCTACAAATTATTCCAAAACAACATCAATAAAAATCCCAAATTGAAAAAAATTCACTCCAATCGAAGTATGAGAAAATTACTTAAACACAAAAAATAATTCAGGGATTTTCTAATAATAATATAAATAACCTCCCCACACTTAAGATGCATATTGTCCTCAATGTACAAACAAATAAAAGCATAGAATAAGTAGAATATCATAAGAGAGGGAGAAAACTGAATTTTCCCTAAATATGGATGAAATCACCAGAATAGTGAAAACCAAAATTGTAGGCAAATCTAAATGTAGTGGACGGTTCGAAGCAAACTAATAAGAAAATAAACACAAATAAGGAAGAAGATTAAGAGGTTACAAACTCAATTAAAAACAACCATAAAGATAAAAATAGAATTCGAGAGAACAGTAAACTAAGGAAGTCAAAGAAATAAAAATAAAACAACTAAAAAGAAGAAGAAAAATAAAATAAAATAAAATAAATAAGATTAATGATCTTCATCGTGAAATTCATCGGGATCGTGAGGCATCGGCATTGTAGAAGAAATGTGGAGAAGCTGAAAGATCTACTGCAAGGTCATATCAATACTGTTGAACTGCTCAAAACAGTGCTGCTCAAAATGAGTTGTAACACCCCTAACCCATAACCGTCGCCGGAATAGGTTAAGAGGCATTACCTAACTTATAACTCAAATCAGAACCACCGTACAACAAATATCATTTCATTACTAATAAAGTCATTCATTCACATTCAATATTCACATGAAATCAAGTATACAAAGCTGAAACATGCATTCGGGATCAAATTGATAACATATGAAAGTTTCCAAACTTATAAGAAATTTTCCAATTTTAAAAGGTCACACGCCCGTGTGATCAGGTCGTGTGCCTCACACGACCTAGACACACCCATGTGTCAAAGCCATGGCAAAACAGAGCATGCATACTGACTTTTCCCCATGGCCAATAGACACGCCCGTATGCTATAACCGTGTGATACTTAGCTAGCTACCGACTTAAGCCCACAGCCATAAAGCATGCCCATGTTCCCTAACCGTGTGGTACAATGCAGGCTTGTTTTAAGCCAACTTGCCACCCCTTTTTAGGTCAATCCTACAAGCAATTTAAACAAGCATAATTCTACCTCCAATTCAGCCAATCTTTATGCTATGGCATTTATCATTTATAACTTAACAATATCAACCATTTCTCTACTTATTAACCTTACCAATTCATACTAAACACAAGGTATATTCATACCCAAAACATTTCCTTCTATTCATCATCCAAAACCAAACTAAATCTACCAAAACTTACCAACATTTACCATTTCTTTTGTCCAACTAAAACATACCACAATAGCATATTAACATCACATACCATAAGCCATTCTCAACTTTGAATTCAAACACAAACTAGCCAAATCACATGGCTAAATATATATATACATCACAAAACATACTTCCTTAACTACTAGCCTATACATGCCATACTTCAAAATATACAATTTCAAAAGTACCAAAATGAGGTTCAATAGTGTGGCGACGATCCTTGACAATCCCTGAGCTTGTAGCAGCTTTGAAATCTATAAAATAATGAAAACACACACCAAGTAAGCTTTCAAAAGCTTAGTAAGCTCGTACCAAAATATTAACAATATGAAATATGAAACATCATCACATAAATACTTATAACATCTCAACTAATCCATCAAATTCAGGCCAAAACCAACTATATGTTTATACATATTCAATAAACTTTTAAACATTTTACCACTTACCTCATAGGTAACAAACTTACCAGAATAATTTCATATTTATTCGTTTCCAATCTCACCTTTTGTTCGAGAACTTTAAAACTTTCCAAAGATCATAATCGCCTTAAATATCCGCACACTTAGTGCTTAGAGATTAGCCGAAGCTAGAACGATCTGGCACACTTAGTGCCATCTCAATTGACCGAGAATAAATCGGTATCGCACACTTAGTGCCTTCTATAGCCGAAGCTATGCCAACTGGCACACTTAGTGCCATTTGTAGCCGAAGTTATATTAAACCACACACTTAGTACCAATCATAGTTGAATATCATTATACTCAAAACGTAATCAAATATCTATACAATTTATGCATTACCCTCGCAATAAACATATCTTTAATAACATTTATTATGTACGAACTTACCTCGTACTCGAAGCTGTCGACTTGAACGTTTATTCAACAATTTTCGTCTTCCCTCGGTCTAAATCCGAATTCCTTTTTTCTTGATCTATATGTATTCAAAATTAACCCTTTTTATTAACCAAATCATTCAAAACAATCCATATACACACAATTAGGGCATTTTGCAAATTAGCCCTAACATTTTTACATTTCGACAGTTTAGTACCTAATTCACCAAATCACCAAATACACTAAATTTGAATATACTCATGCTTGGCCGAATTCTCCTAGCTCTCATACAAATCCATACATTTCATTTATTTCACATTTTAGTCCCTCAAAATAACATTTTTACAATTTAGCCCAAATTACTCAATTTCACCAAAAATTCAAAGACAATACATGTAAACCCAACATCAAGCTTTCATATTTCAACATATAACATCACCAAGCTCATGAATTCATACATGGTACATTTCTAAATCATCAACAATCTCATGAATTTAAGCATGGGCTAGCTAGAACACTTAACAACGATCACAAAGACGTAGAAATTATCAAAGATCGAGTCAAAACCATACCTTAATTTAGTTTGGAAGTAGCCGAATATCAAAACAAAAGAACCCTAGCCTTTCTTTCTTTTGTTTTGGAAAAATGGGATGAAAAATAATATGAATTGTGGCTTTTGTTTTGGCAAAATAGGATGAAAAATAATATGAAAAATATAAAATTCTAAATTTAACCTTACTAAATCACTTAAAATCAACTTAATGGATGATCATAAATGTCCATTATACAAGGAAATGGCTTAATAACCACATAAGGACCTCTCAAATATAAAGCCAAGTTAACTAAGCACTTTTAATATCTAGCACATAGCTTTTACCTTTTATGCGATTAGGTCCTTTTTACAAATTAAACACACAAACAATTAAATTTCCACTCGAGACTTTCACATATATCAATTCAATTATAATAGGCACAAAAAATAATATATAAGTTTTTCTAACTCGGATATGTGGTCCCGAAACCACTATTCTGACGAGGGTCAAAACCGGACTGTTACAATTCTCCCCCTTAGGGATTTTGGTCCCCGAAAATCTTAGCGTTAAACAAATTTGGATATTGCTGTTTCATATCATCTTCAGGCTCCCACGTGGCCTCTTCAATACTGTGCCGATGCCACATCACTTTAACTAACGAAATCTTCTTATTACGTAACTCTTTAACCTCTCGAGCTAAGATTCGGATCGTCTTTTCTTCGTAGGTATATCAGACCGAATTTCAATCTCAGATGAAGGAATTACATGCGAAAGATCAGATCTGTACCGTCGAAGCATCTATACATGAAACACATTATGTATTTTTTCTAACTCAGATGGTAGCCTCAATCTATAAGCAACCGGCCCAACTCGCTTGATGATTTCATACGGCCCGATGAACCTCGGACTCAACTTGCCTTTTTTACCAAACCGATTCACTTTCTTCCACAGAGACACATTCAGAAACACTTTGTCGCCAATCTCAAACTCAAGGTCTTTTCTTTTCAAATCTGCATATGATTTCTAACGATCATAAGCTGCTTTCAAACTATCTCGGATCACTTTCACTTTCTATTCGGTTTCTTTTATCAAATCAACCCTGTGAATCTTATTTTCGCTAAGCTCTATCCAATACAAAGGTGTACGGAATTTACGACCATATAAAGCTTCATATGGTGCCATTTTGACGCTCAACTGAAAACTATTATTATAAGCGAATTCAATCAAAGGTAAATACTGTTCCCACGTACCTTCAAACTCAAGAATGCAACATCTCAACATATCCTCGAGTATCTGAATAATCCGTTCAAATTGACCATCTGTTTGCGGATGATAAGTAGTGCTAAAATGCAATTTAGTACCCAGAGTATCTTGCAATTCCTTCCAAAATCTCGATGTGAATCTCGGATTTCTGTCTGACACTATAGACAATGGCACACCATGCAATCTCACTTTATCAGAAATGTATAACTCAGCTAATTTATCAAGCGAATAATTAAATTGAACCAGAATAAAATGAGCTGATTTCGTCAATCGATCAACTATAACCCAAATTGCATATTTCTTTCTCGGAGATAGAGGTAAACCTGACACAAAGTCCATGGTTACTCGATCCCATTTCCACTCCGGAATCATAATCGGTTGTAATAATCCAGATGGCACCTGATGTTTAGCTTTGACTTGCTGACAGATCAAACATTTAGAAACAAAATTAGAGATATCTCTTTTCATTCCGGACCACCAATAATGTTGTTTCAAGTCATTATACATTTTCGTACTACCCAGATGTACAGATAACAGACTACTGTGAGCTTCACTCAGAATCATCTGAATCAACTTTGAATTTCTTAGAGTACAAATTCGATCTCGGAATCTTAAGCCATTATCTTTATCAACTCTGAATTCAAAATTAGCCTCTACATCACATTGAGACCGTTTTTCCAAAATCTCATTATCAATCTTCTAAGCTTCGATAATCTGTTGTAAGAATAAGGTCTTGCTTTTAATTCAGCTAAAACTGAACCATCATCATACAGAGCTAAATGAGCATTCATTACATGCAAAGCAAACAATGTTTTCCAACTTAAGGCATCAGCGACAACATTTGCTTTTCCTGAATGATAATCAATCACAAGTTCGTAGTCTTTTAACAGTTCTAACCATCTTCTTTGTTGTAGATTCAAATCTTTTGAGTCATCAAATACTTCAAACTCTTATGATCTGAATAAATGTGACATTTTTCACCAAACAAATAATGACGCCAAATCTTTAGAGCAAACATAATCCCAGCTAACTCTAGATCATGTGTTGAATAGTTCTTTTCATGAAGCTTCCTCACGAGCTCGGATAGCATACGCTCTAGCAGGTGCACGAGCCTCAGATCTAACAGTCGTGTTTTTTGTTCCTCTTTGACTACCACTTACATTTCCCGAATTTCTGGGAGGTCGTTACCACTCTGTCTCGGAATCTGAACATTATCTTTTTCAGCTAAATCTGGACAATCTTTAATAAAATGATTTCTTGAACCACAACTATAACAAGCTCGGTTATTACTTTTTCCCCAGCATTCGCCAAAGTGTAATCTTCCATATTGATCACATTCAGGCCTTTCATTCCTTGTATTATCAACACTAGCAACAGACATGGCTAAAGATTTGTAATTCAATTGTGATCTAGCACGATCTCTATCCAAATGCCCTGCACTAGCCTTTGAACGACTGCTATCATCTCTAAATGTTTTGGATCCAGATTGAAATGATTTACCCAATGATCTCTTTCGTAGCTCTCTAGCTTCAAAATCAACCTTTCTTTTTTCTTTCCCCAAGATATTCTGCTTTACATGCTCGTTCAACAAGCACCAACAAATTCTTTGATTTCTAGAATACCAACTAGCAGACGAATATTCTCATTCAAACCGTCTTCAAATCTCTTACACATTATTGCTTCTGATGATACACATTCACGGGCATATTGACTCAACCTTAGAAATTTCCACTCGTATTCTGTGACAGACATACAACCTTGTTTAAGCTCAAGAAACTCTTGACGTTTCTGATCAATAAATCTTTGGCTGATATATTTCTTTCGGAATTTAGCTTGGAAGAAATCCCACGTAACTCGTTCACTCGGAACTACATATGTCAAAGTTTTCCACAAATGACATGTCGTGTCTTTCAACAATGAAACGACACATTTTATATATTCTTCTGGACTTAAAGATAACTCATCAAACACTCTTATTGTATTCTCTAACCAGAACTCAGCTTTTTCTGCATCATCACTTGTGGTAGCTCAGAATTCTTCAGCTCTATATTTTCTAATCTTGTCAACTGGTGGTCCATTCAACTGTATTGGATTTACTCATGGAATAACAGGAGTTTCAGGAGGATCAACCGGGGGTGGAGGTTGTTGTATAGCCAGATTGGTTCTAATGTATTAGGTGAACCAATCATTCATCAATTGATAGAAGGCTTGCTTAGCCTCACCATCAAGGCTACTTGTAGCCGATCGAGAATCAGCTTGCACCGTCCCTTATGCGCGAGCAGGCGCATTACTTTCTACATCATCAGCTACAGCTCTATCGGGATCCATTTGCTATATAAACGCATATTTCAATGTCAAGATTCATTACACTATCGCAGTTTCAGACATATGGCATGTATAGCGAGACTCACATATGCTATGGTAGTCCT
This sequence comes from Gossypium arboreum, assembly GCF_025698485.1. NCBI lineage: Eukaryota > Viridiplantae > Streptophyta > Magnoliopsida > Malvales > Malvaceae > Gossypium > Gossypium arboreum. The sequence goes on along the minus strand of NC_069078.1, from coordinate 13,855,751 downwards.
AGAACAGACTAAACCATAGCTCTGATACTAATCAAATGTAACACCCCTAACCTATAACAGTCGCCAAAACAGGTTAAGAGGCATTACCTAACTTATAGCTCAAATCAGAACCACCATACAACAAATATCATTTCATTACTAATAAAGTCATTCATTCACATTCAATATTCACATAAAATCAAGTATACAAAGCTGAAACATGCATTTGAGATCAAATTGATAACATATGAAAGTTTCCAAACTTATAAGAAATTTCCAATTTTAAAAGGTCACATACTCGTGTGATCAGGTCGTATGCCTTACACGGCCTAGACATAACCACGCATCAAAGCCATGGCAAAACAGAGCATGCATGCTGACATTTCTCCACGGCCAACAGACACGCCCGTGTGCTACAATCGTGTGATACTTAGCTAGCTACTAACTTAAGCCTACGGCCATAAAGCACGCCTGTGTTCCCTAACCCTGTGGTACAATGCAGGCTTGGTTTAAGCCAACTTGCCACCCCTTTTTGGGTCAATCCTACAAGCAAATTAAACAAGCATAATTCTACCTCTAATTCAGCCAATCTTTATGCTATGGCATTTATCATTTATAACTTAACAATATCAACCATTTCTCTACTCATTAACCTTACCAATTCATAATAAACACAAGGTATATTCATACACAAAACATTTCCTTCTATTCATCATCCAAAACCAAACTAAATCTACCAAAACTTACCAACATTTACCATTTCTTTTATCTAACTAAAACATACCACAATAGCATATTAACTTCACATACCATAAGCCATTCTCAACTTTGAATTCAAACACAAACTAGCCAAACCAGATGGCTAAATATATATATACATCACAAAACATACTTCCTTAACTACTAGCCTATACATGCCATACTTCAAAATATACAATTTCAAGAGTACCAAAATGAGGTTCGATAGTGTGGCGATGATCTTTGACAATCCCCGAGCTTGTAGCAGCCTTGAAATCTATAAAACAATGTAAACACACACCAAGTAAGCTTTCAAAAGCTTAGAAGCTCGTACCAAAATATTAACAATATGAAATATGAAACATCTTCACATAAATACTTGTAACATCTCAACTAATCCATCAAATTTAGGCCAACACGAACTATATGTTTATACATATTCAATAAACTTTTAAACATTTTACCACTTACCTCATAGGTAACAAACTTACCAGAATAATTTCATATTTATTCGTTTTCAATCTCACCTTTTGTCCGAGCACTTTAAAACTTTCCAAAGATCATAATCGCTTTAAATATCCGCACACTTAGTGCTTAGAGATTAGCCGAAGCTAGAACGATCCCGCACACTTAGTGCCATCTCAATTGATTGGAATAAATCAGTATCGCACACTTAGTGCCTTCATAGCCGAAGCTATGCCAACTGGCACACTTAGTGCCATTTGTAGCCGAAGTTATATTAAACCGCACACTTAGTGCCAATCATAGTCGAATATCATTATTCTCAAAACGTAATCAAATATCTATACAATTTATGCATTACCCTCGCAATAAACATATCTTTAATAACATTTATTATGTACGAACTTACCTCGTACTCGAAGTTGTCGACTTGAACGTTTATTCAACAATCTTCGTCTTCCCTCGGTCTAAATCCGAATTCCTTTTTTCTTGATCTATATGTATTCAAAATTAACCCTTTTTATTCACCAAATCATTCAAAACAATCCATATACACACAATTAGGGCATTTTGCAAATTAGCCCTCACAGTTTTACATCTCGACTTTAGTCCTTAATTCACCAAATCACCAAATACACTAAATTTAAATATACTCATGCTTGGCCGAATTCTCCTAGCTCTCATACAAATCCATACATTTCATTTATTTCACATTTTAGTCCTTCAAAATAACATTTTTACAATTGAGCTCAAATTACTCAATTTCACCAAAAATTCAAAGACAATACATGTAAACCCAACATCAAGCTTTCATATTTCAACATATAACATCACCAAGCTCGTGAATTCATACATGGTACATTTCCAAATCATCAACAATCTAATGAATTTAAGCATGGGCTAGCTAGAACACTTAACAACGATCACAAAGACGTAGAAATTATCAAAAATCGAGTCAAAACCATACCTTAATTTAGTTTGGAAGTAGCCGAATATCAAAACACAAGAACCCTAGCCTTTCTTTCTTTTGTTTCGGCAAAATGGGATGAAAAATAATATGAATTGTGGCTTTTGTTTTATTTATATAGACTTAATAATAAATTTCCAAATTTAACCTTACTAAATCACTTAAAATCAACTTAATGGATGGTCATAAATGTCCATTATACAAGGAAATGGCTTAATAACCACATAAGGACCTCTCAAATATAAAGCCAAGTCAACTAAGCACTTTTAATATCTAGCACACAACTTTTACCTTTTACACAATTAGGTCCTTTTTACAAATTAAACACACAAACAATTAAATTTCCACTTGACACATTCACTTATATCAATTCACTTATAATAGGCACGAAAAATAATATATAAAAAATATTTTTCTAACTTGGATATGTGGTCCCGAAACCACTATTCCGACTAGGGTCAAAACTAAACTGTTACATAAGTGAACCGCTTGGAAAGGTCCACTAGGGTGGCAGCAAGAGTAGTAGTATGGTGACTCTGAGGTGAATGATGAGGTGGATCCTCTTGGCGGAAAGAGATATCATCAGTAAAGTCTTCATGCTCATCCTGAGGATTAGAATAAGATAACTGATATCTAGGAGGATCCAGTCCACACAATCGCTTGATCACTCATGTGATTCATACTCGATAACCCTTGCGAGGACATCTGTCCAACTAATATGAAGGAGGAGGACTGCTTTAGAGTGTCAATGAGGCCGAAATGTCGTACTAGGCGAGTTACATAAGGGCCTAAGCAGATAGTACCCTTCTTATTGTGTTCTGTGTGATGGCGGCAAGCTAGGGTGATAAAGTAGGCAAGATCGAAGGTGCATCCCATCACCATGCTTCAAAAGAAATATGCGTAGAATGTACTGACAACCCTAGTACTCTCCCTTTGACCGGTCAATGTGTGGACCAATATGGCATGAATATAGCGCAAAGCCGGAGGAAGAGAAGTCGCCTTCAACCGACTCAGGTCATAGGGCGTCGTAATAGCCATAAGCTATGTCCAACATAGAGACGATTAATAATGAATGTGCTAACATAAAGTGAGAAACCCCTCAGCATTCATGAACTCCTCAGTATAGAGTCCTTAAGTATCTCTGAATTCCTGGATGCTCAGATGACGCATTGTATTGCCAAGTCAAAAAGTAATAGTGTCTATCTTATCGTGGTTCGACATCACATGCTAAAGAACGAATGTCGGTTAGCTCCAAACTTGTGGGCTCGACTATGGAAAAGAAACGGTCTCAAGGAGCTATAGCAATTAGTGTGCAGACTCGATCAACTAGGTGCATATGCTCCAAGGCTGCCGAATCAATACAACAGCCTAATCCCAGTGGCCACTGTTGGAGATGCTAATAAAGGTCCTCTTAAGGACCTTGTGAAAATCATAAACATGGATGGTGTGCCTCAACAAAAGGGCCCAAAGAAGAGGTCATGCCCGGAGTCTCCTACTTTTTCAAAGTGGGGACGGTGACCTTAGACTTTCCTCTCGTGCTCGTCATGATGTACCTGAAATAAAGGGTAATCCCCTAAATCAGCAGGAAATAAGATGGACAAAACAAAACAATCATAATAAACACAATAACGTGGTCCAATAAAAACCACGACTACTAAACCTAAACTAACAAAGAATCTTAATAAAATACGAAACACATAATAAATAAAAGAATGAGACAATGCGAATGAGAATAAAAATGAAGAACAAAGCAATAAAAATAAAAACAAACTTTAATATACAAAACAATACGAAAAAGACAAACATATAATCAGAACAACTAATCCTAATAAATGAATAGTAAACCGAACTAAGAAAAAGGACTAGAAGAAATTAATACTAATCATAACAATAAGAATAATAAAATAATAAACAATAGTGAAAAAGAAAGAAAAAAACTACTAAGAATCATAAAAAATAGTAGTAAAAATAATAATAGAAATAAACAATAATAAGAAAAAGAAAAGGGTAAATGGTGGAGCACAACACCGATCGACAGTGGTTGGAGGGGTGGACGCGGTGGTTGGCCGCTAGAGGATGCAGAGAAAAGGAGCAGTGGAGGGGGCGAATGGCCAGTAAGATGAAGGGAAGGGAAAATTGGGGTTGAGGTGAGGGTGCTTGGGTCAATAATGAGGGAAGAAGAATGAGGGGAAAAGGAAGAGGGCACTGGGAGAGGGGAAAAGTTGTTCGTACACGAATGGCCTGGACACATTTTGTCGAAGGAGAAATGGAGGTAGGGGCTCGAGAATGGAGGGGACGAGGTGGGCTGTGCGCGTTGGTACGGGATGTAGGAGAGCGACGAGCTGAGGGGAGGAGGGGAGGAAGAAAGGGGAAGGAGGGGAATCGCGAGTAGGGTGGCGATGGTGGTTGACAGGTATGGAAGTGAGAGAAGAAGGGGGCGAGGACGACGGTGGTCGGAATGGGGGTCAATGTGCGTAAAGATAGAGCGGCGATGTTGTAACATCCCTAACCCATATCCGTCGCCAGATTAGGTTACGAGTCATTACCGACCAAAACATAGTTTCGAACAGTCATTTATTATAATTTATGTACAAAGTAATATCATTTCCTTTATAAAATTTTCAAACTCAAATAACAACCATCCTCTTATTTCCTATAAGAAAAATTCGCATATTTAAGTACATAATCAACCTAAAACAATCATACTTTACTAACCGCATCTCATGTACGAACTATGCTTCAAAACTCAACTATTTCAATTTCATTTATTTGTTCAAATTTTGAACCAAACTAACATACATCAATACCATATTTCTTATGCTTCATAAATTCAATGTTCAAAGCATATGTCCATCAATTTCATGGCATTCAAATACCTAAATTATAATCAAACATATTTCATTTCATATACCAATTTCATTATTTGCATAATCAATCATATAATTAACAAGACGTCCCTAATAATTTGGCCAAATGCATACGGCATCAAAAAACATATATATATATATACATACCATATACCAAAATCTCATACTTATCAAAATGAGCCAAATACCATAACTGAATATACAACCACATATATAACACATTTCGTAATCAAGCATTAAACCAACAACTTAACCTTTAAATATCGAACCACAAACAAACATTTCATAGGTATATGTATTTATTTTACCTATCATTAGCTGAATGTAAAATATATATATCATATATCATAATTTATCTCACAAAATGACCAAAGTAATTTACAAACTAATTCATAAGGCAATTTATACATCAAAACATAGCTCATTAATAAGCCACACCAAATAGCCAAATTCACATGGCATAGCATAGTCATTACATAGAAAATATGAACACATACCAACATTAACATCTAACCGAATAATTAACCTCATTACCATCACTCAAACCAAATTGTAACTATCCACAAATTCAAAATATACCATCAAAAGAACTTCCCAAAATGAGCTAATTAACAAGGCCGATTATTCAAAAACATTAACATCATTATCAAGCCATTTTCACAAGGCTATTTATACACAATTCAAAACTAACCGAATCAAAACTAGACTATACATGACATATGTCATAAGTACAAGCTTTCAAAGTACTGAAATAGCAATTGATAGTGTGACAATGATCCTTGACGATCCCCGAGCTCAAGCTAGCTTTATATATCTATAAAACAATGAAAGAACACACAAGGTAAGCTTTGAAAGCTTAGTAAGCCATAAGCAAATAAACCATCACAAGAACATTAATAATTTAATTCGAATAGGCCACATTTAACGAATCTAATACACATATACAATCACTTTTCTCATATAATCCATATTATCACGTTAAGTAACTTCACTTACCTTATTTTTCAATGAACATATAAACTTCATACGTACCTGAATCATTTAGCTCAAATTTACATTCGGTCTTGTTTTGACATTACCCATTGAACCGTTCAGAATCGTTAAGGATACTCGGAAACACATATATCACATATAGAGAAAGCCGCGTGCAATGAAAAATGCAAGCACGGTTTGGGGAGGGATTTTTTATTCTTTTAAATTTAAATTTATTTAATTGAAACAAGGAAATTATCTACTCCATCCGACTAGTTCCGGGTTCGAGTCCCGGGTCTTACATGTTATCACATATCGATGCCTTTGTCCCAGACAGCATTTTACACATAATCTCTTATCGGTGCCAATGTCCCAGACATGGTCTTACACGAAATCACACCTCAAAAGTCCTAATGTCATGACATCAGTATCTTATACTATTCCTAAGGTTAATATGAGGCTTTCAACTTCGTAACTCAATCAATTCATGCTCGAAACAAGTCCTCCAATACTCAATTCAATCTGACAACATATATAAATATACAATTCAATTCGGCAATATATGCATTTAAATTTAAAAACATTTATTTGCATATGAACTTACCTCGTACGGAAACGAATGGATTGGAACAACTATTCAACAACTTTCGACTTCCCCCGATCCAAATCTGATTTCTTGCTTTCTTGATCTAAATAAATTCAAATTTAACTTATTTAATCACATATTCATTCAATTTCACCCAAAAACCCATAAATGGGCATTTTTCACTTTAGCCATAACATTTCACATTTTTACAATTTAGTCCCTATTTCAAAACAACACAAAATACACAAAATTTCATCAAACCCAAGCATGGCTGAATCTTCCCTAGGTCCCTAATACCCATTAATTCCATTTATTTTACATTTTAACCCCTCAATTTACAAATTTCACAATTTAATCCTTAATAAGCATTTTTATCAAAAATCACTTAATAAACTATGAAAATTTAACAACAAATATTTATTTTTAATCATCAAACAACAAAAAGCTTGCATATCCATCAATGGAATTTCACAAATTCATCATCAAATCTAAAAATTAAAGCATGGGCTAGCTAATATACGAAACAACTATCTCAAAAACATAAAAATTATCAAAAACCGAACAAAAATCACATACTAATTGAAGCTTCAAATGACCGAACCTTAAATATCCATGGTTGTCTTCTTTCTTATTCAAATTTTAGAAAAAAAATATGAACACTCCACTAGCCTTTTGTATTATTTTAATTTATTAACATTAATACATAATTTACCATTTTACCCATGGCTATTTAACTTGTAAATTAATTACTGGTTGTCCATAAATGTCCACTTACTCTAATATTGGTCAAATAACATTTTAAGGACATCCAGTTAAATAAATCATGGCAAATAAGCTCTTAAAGAATTAGTATGCCACTTTTTCATTTTACGCGATTTAGTCCTTTTATTTAATTAACTAACCAATCGGTAAAATTAAATCACGAAATTTTCACACATATCAAATAACATGCTGTAAACACAAAAAAATATTAAATTAATTTTACAACCTCATATTTGTGGTTTTGGAATTACTATTTTGATTTAGCTAAAACCGGGCTGTTATAGATGTGGGGGTTTTGGGATAGGAAAAAGATAAAAATAAAATGGGGATTAGGGTTTTAAAGAGGGACACGGTGCGTTTAGGCCCGTGTTGGGCAACACACCCCTGTGCGAGCTTCCTCAGCCCATGTGTAGTTTAAAATTGAAGCCCAGTGGTTACACGGCCTCAGACACACCCTTGTGTCAAACACGACTGTGTGCCAGGCCTTGTGTGATCCTCATTCACTTCTCACATTCTTGTGTTCGAGGCCGTGTGGTGCTCACAGTCTTCGACACGCCCGTGTGACAGGCCGTGCCTCATACATGCCCGTGTGACAGGCTGTGCCACACACACGACCGTGTTTATGGCTAGTGTAACTCACTGACTTGTAATTAAATTTGAAAAATTAACTCCAGTATTAACATGGCCTTGGACATGCCTGTGTCTGCAGGACATGTGCACCATATGGTTCTATTGCCAAGCCGTGCGGATCACCTCAAGCAATGTAAAAATTGAATTTTGGAAAAATGTAGTCCTAAGCCATGCCCGTGTGTCCAATCTGTGTGGCCTACACGACCAGTCTTCACACCGTGTAACTCTATGTAAGGTACCCCTTTGCGCACATGGCTTGGGACACACCCATATGTCCAAGCCGTGTGACATACATGGCCGTGTTGCCAAGCTGTGTAACTCACTGTAGAATACCCCAACATGCACACGGCCTGGGACATACTCGTGTGTCCTGGGCATGTGGTTCAAAAACTTTTTTTTAATTTAATTAACTATAAATTAACATGCAATGGAATTTTTAAAAACTGACAAAATTTAAACACTCTGGTTGCCTCCCGAGAAGTGTTTATTTAGATTCTAAGCTTGACTTACCTTGTATGCCCATGGTTAGGGTGGTTCTCGGAGCCGAAACTCTTCTTTCTCATTATCTGTAACAGCCTAATTTTCAGTGGTATCGGGAATAGAGATTTGAGATCACTAAATCTGACAAGTGAGTTGAAAATTTAATAAATTAATACCTATGAGTCAAATGTGAATATAAAAGCATTTTTGAATTAGTGAATTTGGTGATTTAAAAGAATTAATTAGGTAAATTGGGTCGAGAATGAGGTATCGAGACCTCAAATTCACAAATCAAGCCATAAATATTTTTATAAATATTTATGGAGTGTTGGTGAGGTAGTAATAAAATTTAGTCAGAAAATTTTGACGTTTGAGTGGTTAATTAAATAAAAAGGACTAAATTGAAAAAGGTGTAAAAGTTGCTAAAAGGATTAAATAGCTCAATTGTCAAATGAAGAAGGACCTAAAGTGCAAATAATCCCAAAGGAGATATTTTGGGCGGCAATAGCTGAGAAAAATCAGGAAATGGGTGAAATAAGGGCAAAATTAGAAAATTCCCAAAATGGGCTAAATAAAAATTGGACTAAATTGGAATATCTAGAATTCTCTTCATTTCTCTTCATATTCATCAGCTGAAAAATAGCCATGGAGGCAGGTTCAAGCTGGTTTTCATACTCTAGCTTCATGTAAGTTTAATTCTTGCTTTCTCCTTGAAATTTTTATGTTTTTGGACCTTTACAATTGGGTCCAACTTACTATTTCATTAGTTTTTGATTCCATGGCTAATTTTGTAGTTGTTATGGATGAGTGCTGGAAGTATATGATGATTTGGCATGGAATTAGAGCTTTAAACTGTTTATATTCTGATTTTATTGAAAGAATTGAATAGAAATTGAATGTTTGGGACCTAATTGTAAAAGAGTTTGAAGTTAGAGTTTTATGTGGAAATTTTGAATTTCAATAGTTATGAAATAACTTATAATGTCTAGAAAAAGTATTAATTGAGAAAATTATCTTAATTGAGGGGTTAATTGAGCAAGGACTGAATTGTATAAATTGTGAAATTTGGGGCAAAATGGAAATCAACATGTTGCAATAAAATTGTTTTGGGCAGCAGCAGTATTTTAACTTTGAAAAATCACCAAAAATTTTATAAATCAAATTATAGGATGAATAAAATATGAAATTAAAGCTTATTGAGTCTAGTTTCTTATAAAAGAAATTATGTAAGCAATGGAATTGTAAATCATGAGATACAATAGCTTTTGTGAGACAAGATCAGAATGATTTCGGGTTCCCCTGTTCTGAATTTAGAAAATCATCATAAATTGGATAAAAATAATTAGGGACTTAAATTTATATGTTTAGAATCCTGAATGAGTCTATTTTCAAGAGAAACAAACGAGGATATCATTCGAATCCTTTACGAGAAGACAATTAATTTTTAGTGAAAAAGGGCCGGAACTGTTAGACAGCAGAACAGGGGAGAATTCAATGAATAAAATGTATTAATTGGCCCAACAAAAAATTATGAAATTTTTATGGTAATAATACATATGAGTCTAGTGTCTGGGAAAATTTATGGATCTTAATTTGGAGTTCTTTAGCTCAGGATAAAAATAATTTAGTGACTATGACACAGATGGACAGCTTGAATATTCACATAAGTAGATAGTGAAAATTATGGATAATGTTACCTACAAGTGTGTTGTTTATACTAAGGATGTGGATGGAGAGGAGGAGGAGGAAAATATACATATATATATGAATGACTTGTGTATAAATTGATCACATGCCCGATTATAATTGATAAATGTTGAATTAGAAATGATATAATGTTTTATTTGGAATATTTATTATGAAATTATGATTATCGTTATAATACAAAAATCGTACTTGTGAGTTTGTATAACTAAATTTTAGTGGCCATTTGTTAATTTTATGAATTTCATGATGTGTTATTTCATATGAATTGATGATAACTTCGTGAATATTGTGTGAACCACACGATTTGACCACACAGCCTGTGACCCCTTGCAGTGTTGAAAATTTTTAAATATTTTCAAAAAATTTTCTGAGTTCTCAGTTAAGTCTCGATATCTATATTCTGGGCCTCGATGTCTCACATAAGGGACACTATGATTAAATTTGATTGATTTCAGGTATGAATATTATGTGAAGCAAATTTTTGTTAAATGATCTGTAAATTTTGGTAATACTCCGAATCCCTATTCTGGCGACGGATACGGGTTAAGGGTGTTACATTATCAATTGTAATACCAAGATGAGGTCTGAGTTGAATACTATTGTAACAACCTGTTTTTAGGTCAAATCAGAATAGTGGTTTTGGGACCACAAATTTGAAGTCAATGTAACACCCCAAACTCGGCCTGGACGTTATGGCCGAATCTGGCGATGTCAAATTAAAGTATTTTTTGTAAAGTGCGATATTACTAAAAACCCATTCTCTATTAAACCTCTTTGAGTTATCTTAAAGATGATTTCAAGACATGTTGTTTATTTTCCAAACTTGAGTCGTTTGTCGAAAGTTAATTATATTAAAATGTCGTTATTTTTTTAAAGTGTTATTTCTTGCGAAAGTCTTAAAACTAATTACGTATTCGTGGTATTTTTTGAGAAACATTTATCTTTTTGAAAACCCCCTTTCCTACTTCTAGTAGTTATAAATCGAAGCAAATAAAAATCCCATATTAAAAATAAAATCCAAAGAGGCCTTTTTACAATAAAAATACAAAAAATAAAATTACTTATAATTTAAAAATCAAATATGAAAATATGTGCGGTTGTGTGGCCACCTTTGAGTCCCTTGCAGCATCGATCCGCCTAAGACTGGGGATTACCTGTACAGATAAACATATGGTTGAGTTATGAGAACTCAGTGTGTAACCCCATATCAAATAACCAAACAGTGAGCATATACAGTCTGGGCCTAAGCTCGATTCAGTAATGGTTTAGTCTCAGTTAGGGCCATAGCCCATTACAGTATCAGTATCAGTTTGGGCCTAAGCCTATCTTAGTGACAGTAACAGTACAAATGTGCAATTAAGAGATCCTACCTAGTCAGCCTCTACACTTTATCTCCGTCCATACCTGCACTCCATGTGGGGATATAATCAACCCACCCATCCTTACATTCCAAATAGTACCGGTTGCGGCACTAAACAGTATTCGCAGCAGAGCTGCCAGTATAGTACACTTCCTCCAATCATAATAAAACCCAACCCCATGCAACATATTATGCATCATGTCATGTCATGTCATAATATCATACCCGTACTCAATACGTCTAAAATGGCATGCTTAACACAATCATACATCACATATGGGCACAATAGTCATTTTATCAATTAGGGGGTCTAGGTAAACTTACCGAACCAATAGTAGGTCCACAGTCGTCTTGGGCGACCCGTGCAACCTTAACAGTCCAACAGTGAAAATGGACACAAGGCCCATATTGCGAGCCCATGTGGGCCTACACACCTGTGTGGTCCACAGGGCCCATAATGGCCTTGGCCATTTGTATTACACAGCCTGGCCCAATAATTTCCACTTGTCCCTGTGGTTTACCTGTGTGGGGCCCACATGCTTTGTAATATCCTAATTTTCAGGTTTTTTAGTGATTCTCGAGTTTTTGGTAAAATTTTTAAGATTAGGTATTTGGTTGTGAAATTCATATTGGAGTGTGTAAATGGGCTTATGGAAGGCCCATACGATGGCCAAAACCCGGTAGAATTTTTGAATTTTGGACTCAAGTAGTTAGGGGCTTTGGATAGGTGGCTTTATTAAACAATGTGGGTAAAATGTATCACAAAAGAGCCTTTGGTAGAGTGGCTAAGTGACGCTACTAGGGTGCTAAAAGGTGGCGTGTAAGTGGTTGGAAACACAGGTTCGATCCTGTGATGGCAAAAGTGATGTTATTTTTATGCTTTGAGCATGCAGGAGTTGTAGCCGAATGGAACTCTGTAGGAGAGAGTTTGAATCAGTCAAACGCATGGATTAAGGAGGGAAAAGGGGAGAGATTTTAGGGATTTGATAGGGAGACAGAGTCAGCCGAATAGAGGGGATTTCGGCAGAGGGGTATTAGGTTGGTATTTTCGGCATTAGGGACTTAGGATGTGCCGTTTTCTTCTTTAGGATTAGTCTTTTCTTTTTCTTTCTTATTCTCTAGCCGAACCTACCACCCTTCCATCCATCATTCCTTCATTTCTTTTCTTTTTCCAAAACTAGCCCACTACTCCCTTCCGTTCATCTACTACTTCTTTTCTTACCTCCACATCTGCCGAAAAGCTACAAAAGCCGAACCTATGAAGCTTGGTGGTGCTGATTCTTTGTTGACCAGCAACCTTCTTTTTCCCTTCACGTTTTGGTGGCCAATCCCTTTATCTTCTAGGCGTTAAACGGTTCAATGAGGGAGACTGTGTGGAGTAGATACGTTGGAGGAGCAGCAAGGCGTGGGGTATTGATTCGGATAAGCTTGGATCATTGGAGTGACTAAATCTAGATCTAGTCATCAATTTCGACAAAGGAGAAATCGCGTAGGAGATCTCGTCAAGGAATATCGCAAATCAGGTGTGTAACGAACCTTCTTTCGTAGCTTAACTCGATATTCGCCGAAAAGCCGAAATGCTGAAATTCTGGCATTTCGAGGACTCTTGAGTATGCGAACACTCATAGGTTAGTTAGATTTGCTAAGTTCTATGATTGGGATCGTTGGAACAGGTAATGGCACGGTTTGGTGCACGATGGTAAGTTGGGCCTCGAGGGGCTGAAATCGGGCCCAATGGGCTTCCGGGCCCATTTGGGTAAAGTTGGTAAAAACTGAAATCCTGTTAAATTGCACGTTAAGACTATTAATACCGCTACGAAATATAGGCTAAATGGGCCTAGATGACTAAATCGGCTATATAGAGCCCATTAGGGGTTTTGGGCCCAAAAGGCCCGAATTTGTTAAAGTGCGTTAAAATCATTGTTTAAACACTTGGAGTTATTGATAATTGTTAATGAACATGGGAACCCTGATATTTTAATGAAATTACGAAATTACCCTTATAATATGAAAATGACTATTTTGCCCTTAGGGTTTAATTATGAGTTTGATGCATGAGATTTTGATATACATGATTTGATATGATATGTACATGATGTATTCATTTAAGCATGGGTTGGGTTTTATATGAATGTAGGAAGTGCAAAAGGGCTTTGCCCCAGTTTACCGAAAAGGGCTTTGCCCCAGTTTATCAAAAAGGGCTTTGCCCCAGTTATTAAAAGAGGCTAGGCCTCGGTTATATGATAAAGACTATCTTTGCCAGTGGTGAGTTTGGTTGGGTGGGTTGAGTTATTCCCCAAATGGAGAGCTTGGTTGGTACGGGTGGAGAGTAACGGTTGGTGGGTTGAGTAGTCTCCCCAAATGGGTTTGGATATTTTGGGTTTGGATATGTTTATTGTTGTTGCATGTATTATTGAAATGGGCCTATGGACCATACCGTTTATAGTAAAGGCTTCGGCCCAGTGATATGAGTTGTGAATTTTAAAAGGCTTCAGCCCAGTAATATGAATTATGAAGAGGCTTCGGCCCAGTATATTTTGAGATTGAATTTGGGCTTAGGCCCAGCAGGCTGATATTGTTTTGGGCTCTAAAAGGGGCTTGTTGCACGCTGAGTTTCCAAACTCACCCCTTCCTTAACCTTGCAGGTGAGCCTTGATGGGGGGACTTGGAGCCGGAGGGGATTCGGAGTGGCCACGGTGACCGCTTTTGGGCTTTTGAAATAAGTGACTGGTTTTCTTTAGTTTATCTTATTTACTATTTATTTTTGGGTTGTAATAAGGTCAATTTAACTTTATTTTCTTTCTGGGATTATTTTATTTTCAATAACTCTAAACTTTTGCTTATAATAATTAAAATGGGCTAGACTTAGGGCGCGTTTTCAAAATGATACTCGTTTTCAAAATAACGTAACAACACGATTAATCAATTTATCAAAGATATCTACCCAAATGGATTTTCAACTCAGTTATCAAAGTGTGGCAATGGCTGTGGGCATGTCTAGGATTGGATCCAATCGAAGAGCTTGGTACTTAAGCAGCCTTCATGGCTCACCTCCTCTGTTTCGGATACCTACCTGGTGCACAGCTTCCATTCTCTTTGTTAACTTAAGACGGTTATTTTAAAACACTAAAACGAAACGTGGGTTTTTAACTTCAATATGGCACGTCGGATTCGGCCATAACATCTGGGCCGGGTTTGGGATGTTACATTTAGTGGTATCAGAGCCAGGTTGCACCAACTCGGCTGTGGGTTTTTAAACGGGTCTAAAATCAAGAGTTTCAAACAAAGGTATTTTAAAGCCAAAATTTAAGAATTTCTATTTTCTGTGATCAAATACATGGTTTTTGGGTTTTAAATGGATTGGAAAAAGAAGTGGCACACTGAATCTCTGGCACCAAGTCTGTAAGTATACTCTCTTTTTACATTATGTGATATTGATGCTATGTATAGAAATGAGACCCTATTATGATACTTTAGATAGGGTAGAGCTGTAAAACGGTAGGAATGAGAACTGTAGCTAGGCTACGACGTTACGAAAACAATCCTTGAACTGCTATAATTTACATAAGACATCCCATAATTGAACATTAAACTAATATCATAAAATTCGTAATCAGATAATTCAGATATGAGTACAAGAGGAACTCGTGGACGAGGCCGCGGATGTGGTCGCGGAAGGGTGCAAGCGGAATCTTCATCCTCAGGGCATAGGCTAGTTGAGGAGGCATCCGTGCCACAAGCAACTGAGACTGGGTCATATGACCGGGTTGCAGGGGACGATACTTTGTCCCAAGCAATGTTAAGGGTTTTAGAAAGAGTTGTTGGAGCTAGCATTGGGACAGTGAATAGGGGATCCATCTCAGAATGACTCCAGGCTAATGGAGCAGAAGTTTTTAGGGGCGTATCTGGAGTAGCCCCAAATGTGGCTGAATATTGGCTAGAGGCAACAGAACGGATTATGGACGATTTAGATTGCTCTATGGAGCAAAAGTTGAAGGGGGCTGTGTCGTTGCTACGAGACGAGGCGTACCGATGGTGGATCATCGTAAGGGAGAGTACCCCGATTGAACGAGTAACTTGGGAATTGTTCAAGACTACTTTCAAAGGGAGGTATGTTAGAGCTAGTTATGTGGATGCCCATTGAAAGGAATTTTTTAATTTGACTCAGGGTAATAAGACTATCGCAGAGTATGAGGCAGAATTCTTGAGGCTAAGTCGATACGCCAGCGGGATAGTTGCGACTAGATATGAACGCAGTGTTCGATTTAAGGATGGCCTCCGCGATGAGCTTAGGATACTGATAGCTGCACAGAGGGATCGTGATTTCACTGCGTTGGTGGAAAAGGATAAGATAGCCGAGGAAGTAAAACGGACTGAACAGTAGAATCGTGAGAAGGATCGACCCAGATTTAGGAGGGATTCTGGACCCCCAGGTGTTGCAAATAGGAATGTTAAAAGAGCTAGAATAGAGGAACCGGTTCGGGCAGTTCCAGTGAATACTTTTAGACCGCAGGCTTGCAGGGACTGGGGCAGGGTACATATGGGGGAGTGTTGGAAACGACCTGGAGCATGTTTTCGATATAGATCAAAGGAGCATAAGTTTAGAGAATGTCCTCGGAGAGCAGCTCAGGAACTAGCTGCAGAGCAAAGGGATGTTCAACCACAGCGAGGAGGACCACCACCACAGAGAGGCTGTAGGCAAGGTAGAGGTGGCAATGGTAATGGACGAGGACGTGGGGCATCTGGCAGAGGTGCTAGACGCACTGAAGTTCGACAGCTGGCGTTGGTTTATACTGCACGACGTCATGAGAAGGGTGACGCTCCTGATGTTATAACTGGTACGTTCTTCATTCATAGCATGCCTTACACTGCTTTGATTGATGTGGATTCCACTCACTCGTATGTTGCTTGTGATGTATCTGGGGCATTGGGTGTGTTTCCTGAGGAGACGGTGAGTGGGGTATCAGTGATAAGCCCTTTAGGACACTCGGTTAAGGTAGATGTTTCTTTAGGGTGGTGCCTTTAGAGACACAAGATAAGATTTTTGAAGGAGATTTGATGGAGCTACCATTGGGGATTTTGATCTTATCTTGGGAATGGACTGGCTAGCTAAGCATAGGGTGACGTTGGATTGTGCTGCTAAGAGAATGGTATTAAGAACTGCCAAGGATGAGGAGATAATGTCATAGGGGAGCGAAGGAACTATTTGTCCAACGTTGTCTCGGCTTTAAGGGCCGAGAAGTTGTTTCGAAAATGAAAGAGAGGCATGATGAACATCTTCGTATTGTACTACAAGTGCTCTGGGAAAAGCAACTTTATGCAAAGTTTAGTAAGTGTGAGTTTTAGCTGAAGGAAGTAACTTTCTTGGGGCATGGTTTGTCTGCTAAGGGGATCAAGGTGGACCCTCGAAAGATTGAGGCAATTCTGGGATGGAAGCCACCGAGGTCAGTAACAGAAATCCAAAGTTTTCTAGGGTTGGCAGGTTATTATCGAAGATTTGTGGAAGGATTTTCTGTGTTAGCAGCACTGTTAACTAAACTTATAAGGAAGGGAGCACCTTTTGTTTGGACAAATAAGCAGCAAGAGGCTTTTGAGAAGCTGAAAAAGGTTTTGACTGAGGCACCAGTGTTGATTCAGCCAGAGTCTGGTAAAGATTTCACTGTGTGCAGCGATGCGTCACATGTAGGTTTGGCCTACGTGTTGATGCAAGAGGGTAAAGTGGTTGCTTATGCTTCGCGACAGCTTAAGCCTCATGAGGTAAACTATCCTACTCATGACTTGGAGTTGGCAGCGGTGATTTTTGCATTTAAAATATGGAGGCACTACTTGTATGGGGAGAGATGCATTATCTATACGAATCACAAGAGTCTTAAGTACTTGCTGACTCAAAATGAGCTGAATCTTAGACAGCGAAGGTGGATAGAGTTGTTAAAGGACTATGACTATTCGATTGAGTACCATCCAGGTAAGCAAATGTCGTGGCTGATGCGTTAAGTCGAAGGACTGTGGCAGAATTGAAGGCAATGTTTGCTCGTTTAAGTTTGTATGACGATGGAAGCTTATTGGTAGAGTTGCAAGTGAGACCGACTTGGGTGGAGTAGATTAAGAAGCGGCAGTTGGTGGATGAGTCATTGGTTTCTCGGTTTCAGCAAGTTAAGAAGGGGGAAAATCCAGATTTTGGGTTGAATAGTGATGGGGTTCTTTGTTTTCGAGGAAGAATTTGTGTGCCGAAAGACTCTAATTTGAGGTTGATGATTTTAAGGGAGGCACATAGTGGACCATGTGCTATGCATCCAGAACGGAGTAAGTTGTATCGAGACTTGCGAGAGCTATATTGGTGGCTTTGGGCTTAGCGAAGTGACCGAATTTGTAGGAAATGTTTGGCGTGTCAACAAGTAAAGGCCGAGCATCAAGCGCCTTGAGATTATTCTGACCGATAAAGATACCACTTTGGAAGTGGGAAAAGGTAACTATGGATTTTGTATGTGGGTTGCTGTTGACACCTTCCAAGAAGGATTCAGTTTGGGTAATTATGGATAGGCTCACGAAATCTGCCCATTTCATACCGGTCCGAACCGATTACTCACTTCAGAAGTTGGCCAAGTTGTATGTGGCAGAGATAGTGTGGTTGCATGGGGTGCCGGTATCGATAATTTCTGACCGAGACCCAAGGTTTACATCTCAGTTTTGGTAAAAGTTGCATGAGGCGTTGGGAACACGATTGGATTTCAGTACGGCTTTTCACCCTCAGTCGGATGGGCAGTCATAAAGGGTCATTCAGGTTCTAGAAGACATGTTGAGAGGTTGTGTTATTGAATTTAGGAGCAGTTGGGAGGATTACTTGCCATTGGTAGAGTTCGTGTATAACAATAGTTACCAAGCAAGTATTCAGATGGCTCCTTATGAGGCACTATATGGGCGAAGGTGTCGTTCGCCTACTTGTTGGGCAGAGTTGGGGGAAAGGCAAGTACTTGGGCCAGACTTGGTAGTGGATACTGAAGACAAGGTTAAGGTGATCAGGAATTGGTTAAAGGAGGCAGCGGATCGGCAAAAGTCTTATGCTGATCTGAAGCGTAAGGATATTGAATATGCTGTAGGGGACATGGTCTTTTTAAAAGTTTCTCCGTGGAAGAAGATATTGAGATTTGGTAAGAAGGGCAAGTTGAGTCCACGGTTCATTGGGCCTTATCGAATTATTAAGCGGATAGGGCCGGTGGCTTATCAGCTAGAATTACCTCCAGAGCTGGATCGTATTCACGATGTTTTTCATGTGTCCATGCTAAGGCGATATCGTTCTGACCCAACTCATATCGTGCCTGTTGCAGAAATCGAAGTACAGTCAGGTTTGACCTTCGAAGAAGAACCGGTGCAGATACTTGATCACGACATCAAGGTGCTGAGGAGGAAGTCAGTCCCATTAGTGAAGGTACTTTGGAGAAACCATAGCACAGAAAAAGCTACTTAGGAGACCGAGGAGGCGATGCGTCAGCAGTACCCTTAACTGTTTGGATTAGGTAAAAATTTTGAGGCTGAAATTTCTTTAAGGAGGGTAGAGTTGTAATATCCTGATTTTCGGGTTTTTTCGTGATTCTCGAGTTTTTGGTAAAATTTTTAAGATTAGGTATTCGGTTGTGAAGTTCATATTAGAGTGTGTAAATGGGCTTATGAAAGGCCCATGCGATGGCCAAAACCCGGTAGAATTTTTGAATTTTGGACTTAAGCAGTTAGGGACTTTGGATAGGTGGCTTTATTAAAAATTTTGGGTAAAACATATCACAAAAGTGCCTTTGGTAGAGTGGCTAAGTGACACCACTAGGGTGCTAAAAAGGTGGCATGTAAGTGGATGGGGGAAACCTGGGTTCGATCCCCTGTGATGGAAAAAGTGATGTTATTTTTACGCTTTGAGCATGCAGGAGTTGTAGCCGAATGGAACTCTGTAGAAGAGAGTTTGAATCAGTCAAACGCATGGATTAATGAGGGATAAGGGGTGAGATTTTAGGGATTTGAGAGGGAGATAGAGTCAGCCGAATAGAGGGGATTAGAGAGGGGATTTCGGCAGAGGGGTATTAGGTTGGTATTTTCGGCATTAGGGACTTAGGATGTGCCGTTTTCTTCTTTAGGATTAGTCTTTTCTTTTTCTTTCTTCTTCTCTAGCCGAACCTACCACCTTTCCATTCATCATTCCTTCCTTTCTTTTCTTTTTCCAAAACCAGCCCACTACTCCCTTCCATTCATCTACTACTTCTTTTCTTACCTCCACATCTGCTGAAAAGCTGCAAAAGCCGAACCTGTGAAGCTTGGTGGTGCTGCTTCTTTGTTGACCAGCAACCTTCTTTTTCCCTTCACGTTTTGGTGGCCAATCCCATTATTTTCTAGGCGTTAAAAGGTTCAAGGAGAGAGACTGTGTGGAGTAGATACGTTGGAGGAGCAGCAAGGCGTGGGGTATTGATTCGGATAAGCTTGGACCATCGGAGTGACTAAATCTAGATCTAGTCATCAATTTCGGCAAAGGAGAAATCGCGTAGGAGATCTCGTCAAGGAATATCGCAAATCAAGTGTGTAATGAACCTTCTTTCGTAGCTTAACTCGATATTCACCGAAAACCCGAAATGCCGAAATTCTGGCATTTCGAGGACTCTCGAACGCTCATAGGTTAGTTAGATTTGCTAAGTTTGATGATCGGGATCGTTGGAACAGGTAAGGGCACGGTTTGGTGCACGATGGTAAGTTGGGCCTCGAGGGGCTGAAATCGGGCCCAATGGGCTTCCGTGCCCATTTGGGTAAAGTTGGTAAAAAATGAAATCCTGTTAAATTGCGCGTTAAGATTGTTAATACCGCTACGAAATATAGGCTAAATGGGTCTAGATGACTAAATCGGCTATATAGAGACCATTAGGGGTTTTGGGCCCAAAAGGCCCGAATTTGTTAAAGTGCGTTAAAATCATTGTTTAAACACTTGGAGTTATTGATAATTGTTAATGAACGTAGGAACCCTGATATTTTAATGAAATTACGAAATTATCCTTATAATATGAAAAT
Organism: Gossypium arboreum; assembly: GCF_025698485.1. Classification (NCBI taxonomy): domain Eukaryota; kingdom Viridiplantae; phylum Streptophyta; class Magnoliopsida; order Malvales; family Malvaceae; genus Gossypium; species Gossypium arboreum. The sequence continues at coordinate 13,835,202 of NC_069078.1, read as the reverse complement.
GACTATTTTGCTCTTAGGGTTTAATTATGAGTTTGATGCATGAGATTTTGATATACATGATTTGATATGATATGCACATGATGTATTCATTTAAGCATGGGTTGGGTTTTATATGAATGGAGGAAGTGCAAAAGGGCTTTGCCCCGGTTTACCGAAAAGGGCTTTGCCCCAGTTTATCAAAAAGGGCTTTGCCCCATTATTAAAAGAGGCTAGGCCTCGGTTATATGATAAAGACTATCTTTGCTAGTGGAGAGTTTGGTTGGGTGGGTTGAATTATTCCCCACATGGAGAGCTTGGTTGGTACGGGTGGAGAGTAGCGGTTGGTGGGTTGAGTAGTCTCCCTAAATGGGTTTGCATATGTTCATTGTTGTTGCATGTATTATTAAAATGGGCCTATGGGCCATATCGTTTATAGTAAAGGCTTCGGCCCAGTGATATGAGTTGTGAATTATAAGAGGCTTCGGCTCAGTAATGTGAATTATGAAGAGGCTTCGACCCAGTATATGTTGAGATTGAATTTGGGCTTAGGCCCAGCAGGCTGATATTGTTTTGGGCTCTGAAAGGGGCTTGTTGCACGCTGAGTTTCCAAACTCACCCCTTCCTTAACCTTGCAGGTGAGCCTTGATGGGGGGACTTGGAGCCGGAGGGGATTCAGAGTGGCCACAGTGATCACTTTTGGGCTTTTGAAATAAGTGACTGGTTTTCTTTAGTTTATCTTATTTACTATTTATTTTTGGGTTGTAAGAAGGCCAATTTAACTTTATTTTCTTTCTGGGATTATTTTAGTTTCAATAACTTTAAACTTTTGCTGATAATAATTAAAAGGGGCTAGACGATTAATCGGTTTATCAAAGATGTGACGTCCCTAATTTGACCCTAGTCGGGAAGTTGTGTCGGGACCGTTAAACCGAGTCTTATAAGTAATTAGAAGTTATATTCTATGTTTATGATGTTAGCAAATGCATGTGTGAAAGTTGCATGCATTAATTTGATCATTTCCATGTGAATTTATTTAGATGGACTTATATGAAACATTGTTGAAAGGTGATAGGCCAATCTTCAAAGGTCTAATAGTACATGCATGCAAAAGAATGGTTTTGCATGTCAATTTACCCAAAGAGAGGGAAGTGGCGGCCATGGTGATGAATATGGGCAAAAGAAAACATGTCTTAAACATGTTTTGCTAGTGGTGGATGTTAGAAATAATAAAATAAGAGTATGGAAAAAAAATTAATGTTAGTAGGATGAGAAACAAAAAAAAGTGTTCATCTTTCTCCATAACCCTTGGCCGAATATCCTAAAGAAAGAAAAGAAAAAATTTGTTCATCTATTTTCACTTCTTGGCGAAAATACTAAGGAAAAGGGGAGGATTTTTGCTTCATGCTTGGTTTGGAAGAGATCTAGAAGGAGATTTGGCTAAGTTTGCATCAAGATTAAGGTATGTATGAGGTTGTGTTAGGAGTTTCATGCATGTTTTGGTTGCTAACTTGATGTGCATGTTAGCCATGGCTCAAATCTTTGTTATGCCATGGAAATGGTATTTGGCCAAAGTTGTTATGGTGATAAAGCCATTGCATGCTAAGTGTGAAGCTTGATGATGATGCATGCAATGATGGATTGTCTACTCTTGAGTAAGATTTTGAGTTTTCTTTTGTTTAACCTTGATTGAAGTTGAAAGGGGCATGATTGTCATATTCGGCCATGATGCATTCATGAGCATGGTTCATGCTTCTTGCATGTTAGTTAAAATTTGTGTTTTGGATGGCTATGGACACCTTGAAATTCGGCCATGCTCATATATGTATATATATGTTTGCACATGATGCTTTGGTTATGAAGTAAGTGATGAATATGTTTGTTTAAAGAAGAAGATGTTGAAGAATAATTGTGAAATTGTAAGCACATTCGGCCTAGCACACATATGAGTGCTTGATGCTATATTATAAGTTTTGAGCTACAATATGCAAAGCATTAACTAGTAAAATGCATGCTGTTTTGTGTGGTATTAAGTGCATAATTGGCCTCAACATGGACATGTATATTCGGCCTTAGGTAGCCTATTGATGGCCTTAGCTTTTCCTTGATGCTCGAATGAATTGTATTGAATTGCTTGATGTAGTATAAAATGTGCATGACCATTGTGTATTCAAGCTAAAGAGTGGCCATATGACCATTTAAACTCCTTGTCATATTCGGCCATAAGCTAGCACAATGAGGTTTTAATAAGTTGAATTTATTTGAATTAGCTCAAGAGCTAAGAGGGCCACAATTGGACAAGGGAAGAAAAAGTGATCGAATAGCCGTAAAAGCCGTTCGACAACATCCGAGGTAAGTCCTCAAGAAGTGACCTTAATTGAATTATGTGAAATGAAATATGGATGTATTGATTATTGATTTATGTGTGTATGAGAAATTGAATGATATCCGGGCTAAGCCCCAAAGACAATTATGCTGGAAATTATATCCGGTTAAGACCGAAGGCAATTGTGCTAGTGGCTATATCCGGGCTAAGACCAAGGCATTAAATGCGAGTCATTCTATCCGGCTAAGACCGAAGGCATTTGTGCACATGGTTATATCCGGTTATATTCCGAAGAATCTTGGGCTGGAGGTGAGTGTTGGTTGCTGTAATAAATTCAATTAGTACACTCGAAAAGCCCAAAGAATAAGGTACGTTTATATGTGCATTGGAAAGTCGACATGTTTGAGCAACATTCGCTCAATCGACTAATGAATTTCAGTTATTGAATTGATTGATACTTTGTGAAAGTATATAATGATGAAGTGTGAAGTAAGAATGTGTATTAATGAAATGATGCATTTGGCTATGTGAATGTATTGCTGTAATTAGAGTTGATTATATTCCTTGAGACTTACTAAGCATAAAAATGCTTACCCCGTTACTTTGGCTCTCTGTTTTATAGATTTCGCTCGATAGCAATCGGATTCGGGATCAATAAAGTCGAAGTCATCCACACTATCAACGCCTCTATTTTGGTATAAATTTTGGTTGAACTTTGAAATGGCATGTATAGGACTACCCCTTGTTGGTTTAAAAATGTGGTGATGTATATGCATACGGCCATGCGAAAATGGCTCGTAAAAGGAAGCATGAACTTAGACTATTTGTGGTTTGTATGTATATATATATGGTGTCATGATGTGATATTGGATTGGAAATGGGAGTGTTGGTCACATGATCAGCCATTGGTATGGTTAAAATGATCATATATGAACCTATGTATGGCAAGACTAGTTGGTTCATGGAGACTACAAAATAGGTAAGACCTACCTTAAAACAGATGCTGCCAGCTGCAGTGACGTGAATGTGAAAAATCACCAAAATTTGTAGGAATGGTATTAATTAGTGAATAAGCTATGTAAATGAACCTTGATGAGTCTATTTTCATATGGAAGAAACGAAATGGTCATAAGAGTTACATGTTAAGAGATATTAAAGCTATTGTGAGACAGGGCCAGAACGGTTTCTGGGTCCCCTGTCGCAACTTTAAAAATTTACTATAAATTATCCAGAAAGAATTAGGAGTCATGCCTTATATGTACAGATTCCATTTTGAGTCTAATTTCATTAGAAACAAACGGAACTAGTATTAAAGCCCTGCACAGAGAGATATTCAAGTTATAACGCGCGAAGGTCAGAGCAGTCGATCCCTGTAACATGGGTGACTTTAACTAATAAACTGTACCAATTGGCCCGACCAAAAATTCTAGAAATAAATCCATGGATGGATATATGAGTCTAAATTCAGGGAAAATTTATGAAACTAGTTTCTGAGTTTTGAAACTCGAGATATGATTTTTAAGGCGACGGTGATGCAGTTTTCCAGCCTGACTGGAAATGTCAAATTGGTGGGCAAAATATGTGAACTTGGCTTGTTAACCCTCGTGTCCGACACGGTGATGGTCTCGGGTCCGGGTGTTACAATTTATTGGTATCGAGCCACGGTTTAGTCGATTCTAGGACTACCGTGATGTGTTTGGGGTCTAGCTATACATGCCATTAAATGATGAATCGATAGTGTGGTGATTACGACAATTTGACTTTGTGTTTGTTTATAGCAATGGATCCCGATCCCAACCGAAAGCGATAGCTGATGATGTGGAGAGTGTGGCGCTGCTGCCAGCGCAAGGAAGGGATAGCGGCGGACTCTCAACCTATGGCCAGCAATCCGAATGATGAGGCTAGGCAAGCCTTTTATAGTGTGATGAGCGAATGGTTTAATCAATACATTCGAACTAACACTACTGTTCCACAACCTCCATTCCCGAAAAATGCAACCCAAGCACCTACAATACCTCCGGTGATGACCAAATAAGGTCAAGTAAGCCCCGATCGATAGGATTCGAAAACATGGGGCCACTGAATTTAAGGCTACGGATGATGATGATGCCGAAGCGAGCTGAATTTTGGTTGGATAACACTATCCGGTGCTCGATGAGCTATCTGCACACCGATGAGTGCTTAAAGTGTACCATCTCCTTGCTACTGCGAGTCCGCCTACTATTGGTGGAGTACTCGACTTGTGGTGCCTAGAGAGCAAGTGACTTGGGAATTCTTTCAAACCGAGTTCGAAAAAAGTATATCGATCGAGATTCATCGACCAAAAGCGAAGGAATTTCTTGATCTTAAGCAAGGTTCTATGTCCGTTACCGACTACGAACGAAAGTTTGTGAGGCTTAGCAGACGCACGAGAATGCATTTCGTCGAAGCTATTATGTGTAAGCGCTCGAGGATGGGCTGAATGATGATATAAGGATGTTCGTTGGCATTCTCGAGATACGAGTTAAGTAGTACTTGTTGAGCGAGCTTGTAAAGTCGAAGAGCTTAGAAAGGAGAAACAAAAAGCTGATGTGGGAACTGGAGAATTCGAAGAGGTCCTCGGAAAGTCTCTTCAACAAGCATCGAAGAGATTTGAAATGATGTGAGCCGGTCTAGAGGCGTTTGGGCTTTTCTAGTCGAGGACGCGATCGACCCTGTGACCACACGAGTCACTTCGATCGCCATGTGGTGGAAATGATCGCCGAGAGAGGCGGAGTGTCTACATTGTGGCAAATGGCATTCGGGAGCTGTTGGTTTCGTGATTGCTCCTGCTATAAGTGTGGATCGGCCGACCACTTTATGAAGGATTGCGAGGATGCATGAGCAGAATGTAAGTCGAGTGGAAACCCGGTGCTACCTTTGCCGAGGTAGGCCACCTAGAAATATGGGCAATGTCGGTGGCGGTCGAGAGGATCTAGAGATGCTACCATCGGATCCGAGGCTCGTGCTCTGCTAGGACTTATGCCATACGCTGCACGCCGAGGATCTTGCCTCTCGGATGTCATTCCGGTACTTTCACTCTTTTCAATACAAATGTGATTGCTTTGATTGACCCCGGTTCTACTCATTCATATATATGTGAAACCTTAGCATCCATAAGACTTTGCCTATTGAGTCTCTCGAGTTTGTAATTCGGTGTCAAACCCTTGGGTCATTACGTGCTTGTCAACAAAGTGTGCAAGAAAAGTCCCCTAGTGTTCGGGGTTCTTGTTTTCCGGCGGACTTGATGCTTTTGCCGTTCGATGAATTCGACGTTATTCTTGGTTTGGATTGGTTGACCATGCACGATGCGGTTGTAAATTGCAAAAGCAAGACTATCGATTTAAGGTCGCGAATAATGAGATAATTCGAGTTGAGTCTACGGACTTAAAGGGGTTGCCGGTGTAATATCGGCAATGTTGGCGGAAATATGTAAGAAAAGGGTGCGAAGCGTACCTTGCGTACGTGCTTGATGACAAGGAATCAGAAAAGAAACCCGAATCAGTGCCTGTGGTTTGTGAATACCCGGATGTTTTCCCTGAAGAATTGCCGGGTTTACCACCTGTTCGGGAAATAGAATTTGGCATCGAGTTGGTACCTGGTACCACTCCAATTTCGATAGCTCCGTATCGTATGGCACCAACGGAATTAAAGGAGTTGAAAGCTCAGTTGCAAGAATTGGTGGATAGAGGTTTTGCTCGCCCGAGTTTTTCGTCTTGGGGTGCGCCAGTGTTGTTCGTGAAAAAGAAGGATGGAACCATGTAGCTGTACATCGACTATCGTCAGCTTAATAAAGAGACTATCCGTTGCCACGTATCGATGACTTGTTCGATCAACTGAAGGGAGCCTCAGTGTTCTCGAAAATAGATTTGAGATCGGGCTATTATCAATTGCGAATCCGAGATTCGGACGTACCCAAGACTGCCTTCAGAACGAGATATGGTCACTATGAGTTCCTAGTGATGCCGTTTGGGCTCACTAATGCCCCTGCAGATTTATGGATTTAATGAATCGGATCTTGAGACCATATTTGGATCGATTAAGTAGTCGTGTTCATTGATGACATCTTGGTCTATTCAAGAAATGAGACCGAACATCTTTGAACACCGCGGTTAGTGCTGCAAATTTTACGGGATAAGCAATTATATGCTAAGTTCAGCAAGTGTGAGTTTTGGTTAGAGAGGTTAGCTTCTTGGGTCATGTAGTATCTGCATCGGGTATTCAAGTCGACCGAATAAAATTTCAGCCATACTTAATTGGAAGCCTCAGAAATATTCGAGGTTCAAGCTTTTGGGGCTTGCTTAGGTTATTACCGACGATTTGTAAAGGTTTCTCAACGATAGCCACGCCGATGACGGCTACTCCAAAAGGATGTTAAGTTCGAATGGACGGAGAAATGTCGAAAAGTTTCGATCAATGAAAACTTATTTGATGAAGCCCCAATTCTAGTGCAACCCGAGTCCCAAGAAAGAGTTTGTCATCTATAGCGACGCCTCCCTACTTGGGTTAGGTTGTGTATTGATGCAAGAAGGTCGAGTTGTGGCCTATCGTCGAGGCAATTAAAGCCACATGAGAAAAATTATCCGACCCATGATCTCGAATTGGCGCCATCGTATTCGCCTTAAGGATTTGGCGACATTACTTATTTGGTGAAAGGTGCCATGTGTACTCGGATCACAAAAGTCTCAAATATTTGATGACCCAAAGAGACTTAAATCTGCGACAAAGACGTTGGCTCGAGTGTTAAAGGATTATGAGTGGTCATTGACTATCACCCGGAAAGGCGAATGTGGTTGCGGATGCCTTGAGTCGTAAATCATTATTCACTTTACGACGATGAATGTGCACTTATGCATTCGATCGACGATGTGTTAGTGGCTGAATTGAAAGCCAAACCATTATTGACACATCAAATTCGAGAAGCTCGAGAAAGTCGACGACGAGTTGGCTGCAAAATGGGCTGAGTGTGTTCGAACAAGGATTGAGTTTCAAATCGATGATGACGATTGTTTGAGGTTCAAAGTCGTCTGTGTGTTCCAAAGAATTGAACTCATTTCGATAATTCGAATGAAGCCCATTGTAGCGAATGGCAATCCACCCGGGAGTACGAAGATGTACAATGATTTGAAACGTCGGTTTTGGTGGCATGGTATGAAGCGAGACATCTCCGACTTTGTTTGAGATGTTTAATATGTCAACAAGTGAAAGCGGAACATCGGTGCCTTGAGATTACTTGACCAATCACGATACCCGAGTGGAAATGGGATCGAGTCACAATGGACTTTGTATCCGATCGCCATTGTCGCAAGTAAGAAGGATGCGGTTTGGGTCGTGGTAGATCGATTGACTAAGTCGGCCCACTTTGTCCCGTGCTTACGGATTTTCAATGGACAAATTAGCGAATTGTACGTTTTCCAGATTGTGAGATTACACGGGTGCCTATTTCCATCGTGTCGAATAGAGATCCGAGATTTACCTCGCGATTTTGGAAAAAGTTGTAAGAAGCTTTGGGTACCAAGTTGCATTTCAGCACCGCCTTTCACCCCCAAACCGATGGTCAATCTGAGCGGATAATTCGAGATACTTGAGGATATGTTAAGATGTTGCGTCCTCGAGTTTAGTGGTTCATGGGAGCAGATTTGCCGTTGATTGAATTAAACACAACAACGACTTTCAATCAAGTATTAAGATGGCACCCTACGAGGCCTTGTACGGTCGTAAATGCCGTACACCATTGTTTTGGTGAGCTCGGTGAAAGCAAGATTTTCGGGTGGATTTGATTAGGGATGCTGAGCAGAAAGTGAAAGTAATCCGTGAAAGTCTGAAGATAGCCTCCGATCGTCAGAAGTCGTCGCGGATCTGAAGTGTAAGGATATCGAGTATCGTGGGTGATAAAGTGTTTCTCAAGGTATCGCCTTGGAAAAAGATACTCGAGTTCGCCGTAAGGGCAAGTTGAGCCCGAGGTTCATTGGGCCATATGAGATATCCGAGCGAGTCGGTCCGATGGCATATCGTTTGATTTTGCCCCCTGAACTCGAAAGGGTTCACGATGTCTTTCATGTTTCGATGCTTCGACGCTATAGATCCGATCCATCGCACGTGATTAGTCCATCAGAAATTGAAATTCAAGCTAATATGAGTTATAAGGAAGAACCGATTCGTATCCTATCACGGGAAGTGAAAGAATTGCGAAACAAACGAGTTCCGCTAGTGAAAGTGTTATGGCTCAAGCACGGGATAGAAGAAGCTACTTGGGAGACCGAGAACTCTATGAAAGAGCGATATCCAAACCTATTTACCGATAAGATTTTCGGGGACGAAAATTTCTTAAGTGGGGGAGAGTTGTGACGTCCCTAATTTGACCCTAGTCGGGAAGTGGTGTCGGGACCGTTAAACCGAGTCTTATAAGTAATTAGAAGTTATATTCTATGTTTATGAGGTATGTATGAGGTTGTGTTAGGAGTTTCATGCATGTTTTGGTTGCTAACTTGATGTGCATGTTAGCCATGGCTCAAATCTTTGTTATGCCATGGAAATGGTATTTGGCCAAAGTTGTTATGGTGATAAAGCCATTGCATGCTAAGTGTGAAGCTTGATGATGATGCATGCAATGATGGATTGTCTACTCTTGAGTAAGATTTTGAGTTTTCTTTTGTTTAACCTTGATTGAAGTTGAAAGGGCATGATTGTCATATTCGCCATGATGCATTCATGAGCATGGTTCATGCTTCTTGCATGTTAGTTAAAATTTGTGTTTTGGATGGCTATGGACACCTTGAAATTCGCCATGCTCATATATGTATATATATGTTTGCACATGATGCTTTGGTTATGAAGTAAGTGATGAATATGTTTGTTTAAAGAAGAAGATGTTGAAGAATAATTGTGAAATTGTAAGCACATTCGCCTAGCACACATATGAGTGCTTGATGCTATATTATAAGTTTTGAGCTACAATATGCAAAGCATTAACTAGTAAAATGCATGCTGTTTTTGTGTGGTATTAAGTGCATAATTGGCCTCAACATGGACATGTATATTCGGCCTTAGGTAGCCTATTGATGGCCTTAGCTTTTCCTTGATGCTCGAATGAATTGTATTGAATTGCTTGATGTAGTATAAAATGTGCATGACCATTGTGTATTCAAGCTAAAGAGTGGCCATATGACCATTTAAACTCCTTGTCATATTCGGCCATAAGCTAGCACAATGAGGTTTTAATAAGTTGAATTTATTTGAATTAGCTCAAGAGCTAAGAGGGCCACAATTGGACAAGGGGAAGAAAAAAGTGATCGAATAGCCGTAAAAGCCGTTCGACAACATCCGAGGTAAGTCCTCAAGAAGTGACCTTAATTGAATTATGTGGAATGAAATATGGATGTATTGATTATTGATTTATGTGTGTATGAGAAATTGAATGATATCCGGGCTAAGCCCCAAAGACAATTATGCTGGAAATTATATCCGGGTTAAGACCCGAAGGCAATTGTGCTAGTGGCTATATCCGGGCTAAGACCCGAAGGCATTCGTATGAAGTCATTCTATCCGGCTAAGACCAAGGCATTTGTGCACATGGTTATATCCGGTTATATTCAAGAATCTTGGGCTGGAGGTGAGTGTTGGTTGCTGTAATAAATTCAATTAGTACACTCGAAAAGCCCAAAGAATAAGGTACGTTTATATGTGCATTGGAAAGTCGACATGTTTGAGCAACATTCGCTCAATCGACTAATGAATTTCAGTTATTGAATTGATTGATACTTTGTGAAAGTATATAATGATGAAGTGTGAAGTAAGAATGTGTATTAATGAAATGATGCATTTGGCTATGTGAATGTATTGCTGTAATTAGAGTTGATTATATTCCTTGAGACTTACTAAGCATAAAAATGCTTACCCGTTACTTTGGCTCTCTGTTTTATAGATTTCGCTCGATAACAATCGGATTCGGGATCAATAAAGTCAAGTCATCCACACTATCAACGCCTCTATTTTGGTATAAATTTTGGTTGAACTTTGAAATGGCATGTATAGGACTACCCTTGTTGGTTTAAAAATGTGGTGATGTATATGCATACGGCCATGCGAAAATGGCTCGTAAAAGGAAGCATGAACTTAGACTATTTGTGGTTTGTATGTATATATATATGGTGTCATGATGTGATATTGGATTGGAAATGGGAGTGTTGGTCACATGATCAGCCATTGGTATGGTTAAAATGATCATATATGAACCTATGTATGGCAAGACTAGTTGGTTCATGGAGACTACAAAATAGGTAAGACCTACCTTAAAAACAGATGCTGCCAGCTGCAGTGACGTGAATGTGAAAAATCACTAAAATTGGTAGGAATGGTATTAATTAGTGAATAAGCTATGTAAATGAACCTTGATGAGTCTATTTTCATATGGAAGAAACGAAATGGTCATAGGGGTTACATGTTAAGAGATATTAAAGTTATTGTGAGACAGGGCCAGAACGGTTTCTGGGTCCCCTGTCGCAACTTTAAAAATTTACTATAAATTATCCAGAAAAAATTAGGAGTCATGCCTTATATGTACAGATTCCATTTTGAGTATAGTTTCATTAGAAACAAACGGAACTAGTATTAAAGCCCTGCACAGAGAGATATTCAAGTTATAACGCGCGAAGGTCAGAGCAGTCGATCCCTGTAACATGGGTGACTTTAACTAATAAACTGTACCAATTGGCCCGACCAAAAATTCTAGAAATAAATCCATGGATGGATATATGAGTCTAAATTCAGGGAAATTTTATAAAACCAGGTTCCGAGTTTTGAAACTCGAGATATGATTTTTAAGGCGACGGTGACGCAGTTTTCCAGCCTGACTGGAAATGTCAAATTGGTGGGCAAAATATGTGAACTTGGCTTGTTAACCCCTCGTGTCCGACACCGGTGATGGTCTCGGGTCCGGGGTGTTACAAAAGATATCTACCCAAATGAATTTTCAACTTGGTTATCAAAGTGTGGCAATGGTTGTGGGCATGTCTAGGATTGGATCCAATCGAAGAGCTTGGTACTTAAGCAGCCTTCATGGCTTACCTCCTCTGTTTCGGATACCTACCTGGTGCACAGCTTCCATTCACTTTTTTAAAACGCTAAAACGAAACGTGGGTTTTTAACTTCAATGTGGCACGTCAGATTCGGCCATAACGTCTGGGCCGGGTTTGGGATGTTACATGCTTGTGGGGCCCACACGGCCCAATTTGGCTCAAAATGGCCCAAAATAGCCTTGTCCCATGAAATCGCTCATGACCTGCCTCAACGATCACACGTCCATGTTTAGTAACATGGACCACCACACGACCGAGCGCACGCCTCGTAGCATCATCGTTCACTTATTTCGGATTTTTTCGATTTCCATAGTTAAGATTGTGTTTACACACCTTGTTTGCGAAAGTGTGCAAATAGCCCACGAGCACTCCAACCTATATTCATTCGCAAGCTTCGGTTAATTGCCTACCAATCGAATTGAAAAGAACCCTAGCCAAAACACTTAGCCAAGAGATTACCTATCACTTGCCTTGATCGATCGATTGAGACTTACACACTTAAACTGACGAAAGAGTCTAATTACAAGCCCCTTAGAGATAACCTAAAGTACAACTGAAACTTAATAACCTAAACCATTATTGATCACACCAATAGTTTGAACCAACTGCATAACAACTTACTGAAAGCGCAAAACTCAGAATAGGAGAAAGAAGCAATCGACCCACAGCCCAAACAAAAGTAGAAAGCACACGATATGAAAGAAGCAAAGGCTAGCACAACCACACCCCTAGCAAAAATCAACAGCAAAGAAAGGTGTTAGGTGAAAGACTAATAAGACAGAAAGATAGAAAGAAAACAGCTGTGCACACTCAACCTGATTGGTCAAAGAACAATTGCCAAACCGAAAGAATAGAAGGATAGATGGGGTATTCGGCCAAAACAAAGATGAAGAGAAAGGGTTGCTAAAACCAAAAGAATTGAAAGAGGGGGCGAAGAAAGAGAATCAACTAAAGGGATGAAAAAGTATAATGGACAGAGGAAGGAGGTTTGGCCACTAGATAGAGGGAAGAGAAACGTTTGCCAGAGGAAAAGTAGACTAAAAAAGAACCGGCTAACAAGGGGAAAGAAGATAGTTGAAAGGGAGAACAAAGTTAAAAAATCGAGAAAGAAAATACCTGAATGAACCCCAACAATATTCGGCCTCCAAGCAAAAAAGAACCAAAAGAGTAGACAGAAACCGAAATGAGGAGCAAACCAACCAAAGCCGAATTCTTGAGTGCCTAGAATTCAAATTCGACACCAACACTCTCTCTCACCTCAACTTCCCATAATTTCCTCCCCAAATCCCTCCATGTCGTCCACTTCTCCCAACAACCACTTAATTCAAAATCCACTCTAACACTTTAGTTTTTCGGTCAAACCACAACACTCCCACGGCACCAGCAGCAAAATAAAATACTCCCCTGCATCGTCAAGACTCGAACTCAAGACTCTTATTAACAGTAATACGCCACCTATCTCTTAGACCAGCAGGCCTATTCTGACATAAATTGCCCATATTTATTTAAAAGCCCACTGACTAGAGGTTTATTCTTTTAAAAACAAAACTTTTGCTCAAGCCAAGGCTTGAACCCAGGGCTTCTCAGACTCTTCCCAGGACACTTAACCACTGAAGTAGACATGCATTTGTGTGCAACACAAACTTAAAAAAATAAATATTTAGAAGTCTTGGGGCGTTACAACTCTACCCCCTAAAAGAAAATTTTGGGCTTGAAATTTACCTGATCAAAACAGATGAGGGTATTGTTGTCGCATCGCCTTCTCAAGTTTCCACATGGCCTCTTCAGAGCTGTGCTTACGCCAAAGAACCTTAACCAGTAGGATAGACTTCCTCCTTAAGACCTTAACATCACGATCTAATATTTGAACCGGCTCTTCCTCGAAAGTTAAATCTAGTTTAGCCTCAATCTCCTCAATCGAAATAACATACATGGGATTAGAGTAGTAGCGCTTCAACATAGAGATGTGGAACACATCGTGAATTCGGTTTAACTCTAGAGGTAACTCTAGCTGATTGGAATCGATCCCACATGTTTCAGTATGCGGTAAGGCCTAATAAACCTAGGGCTTAGCTTACCTTTATGTCCAATCGTTAGTACCTTTTTCCATAGCAAGACCTTGAGAAACACGAAGTCCCCCATAGAATACTCAATCTCTTTACGCTTCAGATCCGCATATGACTTTTGTCTGTCTAATGTCGTCTTCAGTCGATCCCGAATTAGTCTAACTTTATCCTCGATGTCATAAACTAATTCAGGGCCCAAAACACGCCACTCACCCAACTCAGTCCAACACGAAGGAGTACGACACCTACGACTATATAATGCCTCGTAAAGTGCCATCTGTATGATAGACTGATAGCTATTGTTATAAGCAAACTCTGCTAGTGGCAAGTAATCCTCCCAACTACCTCAAAAATCAATTATGCAACTCCTTATCATGTCCTCCAGTATCTGAATCACCCTCTCTGATTGACCATCTGCCTGAGGATGAAACGTAGTACTGAAGTCCAACCTTGTACCCAGAGCTTCATGTAACTTCTTCTAGAAACGAGACATGAAGCGAGGATCTTTATCAGATATTATGGAAATTGACACCCCATGTAGTCTCACTATCTCAGACACACACATCTTAGCCAGCTTTTACAAAGAGTAATCGGTACGAACTGGTATGAAATGGGCAGATTTTGTCAATCGATCCACGATGACCCATACTAAGTCCTTCTTAGTAGGTGTTAGGGGTAGCCCACTAATGAAGTCAATAGTCATTTTCTCCCACTTCCAAAGTGGTATTTTAACTTGCTGAAGCAATCCTGAAGGTAGCTGATGTTCAGCCTTAACCTGCTAGAAAGTTAAACATTTACTCACGAAGTCAGTAACTTCACGCTTAAGACCCAACCACCAATATAACTCATGAAGGTCTCGGTACATCTTATTTCCACTAGGATGCATAGCATAAGGACTACTATGCACCTCTCGTAGTATAGACTGCCTCAAATTAGAATCCTTTGGTACACAGATCCTTCCCCAGAAATAGAGCACTCCTTCACTATTCAACCCAAAATCCACAGTATCACCATTCTTAACTTGTCGGAAATGAAGACCCAGTGACTCATCCTCCAATTGTTTACCTTTAATCTAATCCATCCACGTTGGTTTAACTTGGAGTTCAGCCAACAAACTACTATCATCAAATAAATTGAGGTGAGCAAACATCGCTCTCAGCTCAGTCATAGCTCTATGACTCAGTTCGTCTGCCACTATCTTGACCTTCTCAAGATGGTATTCGATCGTACAATCATAGCCCTTAAGTAGTTCAATCCATCTACGTTGCCTAAGATTTAGCTTTTTCTAAGTGAGGAGATATTTGAGGTTCTTGTGATCCGTGTAAATGATACACTTCTCACCGTACAAATAATGCCTCCAAATTTTTAGTGCGAATACCACCGTAGCCAACTCCATGTCATGCGTCAGATAATTCACCTCATGAGTCTTAAGCTGATGAGACGTATATACAACGACCTTACCATCTTGTATCAACACACATCCCAAACCAACATGTGATGCATCGCTGTAGACAGTGAACTCCTTTCCAAACTCTGGCTGTATCAAGACGGGGCCTTAGTAAAAACTTTCTTGAGCTTCTTGAAGCTCTCTTACTGGGCATCAGTCCAGTTAAACAACACCCCTTTATGCAAAAACTTAGTCAGAGCTGCTGCAATCAATGAAAATCCCTCAACAAATTGCTGATAATATCCTGCCAGTCCGAGAAAACTGCTGACCTCAAATACAGTCTTAGGTGGCTTCCAATCCAGAATAGTTTCAATTTTTCGAGGATCAACACTGATCGCTTTAGCAGATACCACATGGCCTAGAAATATTGCCTCTCGTAACCAGAACTCATACTTACTAAACTTGGCGTACAGTTGTTTCTCCCTCAGAATCTGCAGAACCACTCGGAGATGTTCATCATGTTCATCCTCAGTCCTCGAATACACCAGAATGGCATTAATAAAAACTACTATGAACCGATCCAGATACGGTTGGAACACTCAATTCATCAATCCATAAAAGTCGCTGGTGCATTCGTTAGTCCAAAGGGCATCACTAAGAACTCGTAATGACCATAACGAGTCCTAAATGTTGTCTTGTATATATCAGTCTCTTTAACCCTCAGTTGATGATACCTCTATCGGAGATCAATCTTAGAGAAAACTGAAGGTCCACGAAACTGGTCGAACAGATCATTTATCCTCGGTAGGGGGTACTTATTCTTAATGGTCAATTTATTCAATTGCCGATAATCAATGGATATACGCATGGATCCGTCCTTCTTTTTCACAAACAAATCTGGTGCTCCCCACGAAGACACACTAGGGCGGATAAACCCACGATCCAATAATTATTGAATCTGAGCTTTAAGCTCCACCAGCTCCTTCGGTGCCATTCTATAATGGGCGATGGACACTGAAGCTATACCAGGTAGGAACTCAATCCCAAACTCAACTTCACGGTTTGGAGGTAACCCAGCTCGAGTACCTCCACGGCCTTCGCCGTGGCCTCTTGTACCCCTTCCACGAGTACCTCTGGTTCTCATTATCGATTTGCGTTTTATCTGTATTAACAGTTTTATGCATCAGTTTACAGTTCCAGTGTTTATTAATGGATATTTTATGGAAAACAGTATTAAAAATTTAGAGTTCATTTTCGCAGAACGCAGTCTTACTACAGTTTTTAGTTTACCCTAAATAAAGTATTTCAGTACAGTCTACTACCTACAGTAGTACCAATATTCCAGTTTAAATAAACAATAGTTTTAGATTACTTACAAAATTGGCGCTGGAGACTCGATGCACCACACATTCAGTAAAACATTTTAAAATACTTCAAATCATTTGAAACAGTTCTTTTTAGAAATTCCAAGTTTTTTAACAGAAACCCAAATCCATAACCGAGTTTTGCAACCTGACTCTGATACCACTAAATGTAACACCCCAAACCTGGCCTGGACGTTATGGCCGAATCTGGCGATGTAACATTAAAGTGTTTTTTGAAAAGTGCGATATTGCTAAAAACCCATTCTCTATTAAACCTCTTTGAGTGATCTTAAAGATGATTTCAAGACATGTCATTTATTTTCCAAACGTGAGTCGTTTGTCGAAAGTTAATCATATTAAAACGTCGTTATTTTTTTTAAAATTTTATTTCTTACAGAAGTTCTTAAAACCAATTACGTATTCATGGTATTCTTTTGAAAAACATTTATCTTTTTGAAAACCTGTGTCTTTTCTACTGCTAGTAGTTATAAATAAAAGCAAATAAAAATCCCACATTCAAAATAAAATCCAAAGATGCCTTTTTTTACAATAAAAATACCCAAAATAAAATTACTTATAATTTAAAAATCAAATATGAAAGTATGTACGGTTGTGTGGCCACCTTTGAGTCCCTCGCAGCACCGATCCGCCTAAGACTGGGGATTACCTGTACAGATAAATAGATGGGGGAGTTATGAAAAATCAGTGTGTAATCCCATATCAAATAACTAAACAGTGAGTATATACAGTCTGGGCCTAAGCCCAATTTAGTAATGGTTCAGTCTCGATTCGACCTCGGCCTATTACGGTATCGATGTCGATTTGGGCTGAACCCATCTCAATGATGAAGAATGAAGACAGATATGCAATCAAGAGATCTTACCCAGCCAACCTCTACACTTCATCTCTGTTCAACCCTGCACTCCATGTGGGGATATAATCAACCCACCCATCCCTACATTCCAAATAGTACCGGTTACGGCACTAAACAATATTTGTAGTAGAGCTGCTAGTACAGTACACTTCCTCCAATCATAACAAAACCCAACCCATACAACACATCATGAATCGTGTCATGTCATGTCATAATATCATACATGTACTCAATACGTCTAAAATGGCATGCTTAACACAATCATACATCACATAGAGGCATAACAGTGATTTTATCACATAAGGGCATAACATTCATTTTATCAATTAGGGGGTCTGGGTAAACTTACTGACCCAACAGCAGGTCCACAGACTGAGTTGCCTTGATATCACTTGCCTCGATATCACTTGCCTCATCTTGGTATTACAATTTATCTTGGCGATCGATTGAGACTTGCACACTTAAACTGAAGTAAGAGACTGATTACAAACCCCTTAGAGATAACTTGCAATACAACCGAAACTTAATAACATAAACCATTATTAATCACACCAATAGTTTTAACCCACTGCATAACAACTTACCAAAAGTAAAAAACCTAGAATAGGAGAAAGAACCTATCGGCCCACAACCCAAAGAAAAGCTGAGAGCACACGATACGACAAAGGCAAAGGCT
This sequence comes from Gossypium arboreum, assembly GCF_025698485.1. Classification (NCBI taxonomy): domain Eukaryota; kingdom Viridiplantae; phylum Streptophyta; class Magnoliopsida; order Malvales; family Malvaceae; genus Gossypium; species Gossypium arboreum. Next base: position 13,817,438 of record NC_069078.1, on the reverse strand, counting down.
AGCACAACCACACCCCTAGCAAAAATTGGCAGCAAAGAAAGGTGTTAGGTGAAAGACTAATACGACAGAAGAGAGAGAAAAAAACTGTGCACACTTAACCTAATTGGTCAAAGAACAATTGCCAAACTGAAAGAATAGAAAAAGGAGAGATGGGATATTTGACCAAAACAAAGATGAAAGGAAAGGGTTGCTAAAACCAAAAGACTTGAAAGAAGGGGAGAAGAAATAGAATCGACGAAAGGGATGAAAGAGTATAATAGCCAGAGGAAGGAGGTTCGGCCAGAGGAGAAGTAGACTAAAAGGGAACAGGCTAACAAGGGGAAAGAACGATAGTCAAAAGGTAGAACAAAGTAAAAAAAAACATAGAAAGAAAATACCGAAATGAACCCCAACAATATTCGGCCTCCAAGCAGAAAAGAACCAAAAGAGTAGACAGAAATCAAAATGAGGAGCAAACCATCCAAAGTCAAATTCTTGAGTACCCAGAATTCAAATTCAGCACAAACACTCCCTCTCACCTCAACTTCCCATAATTTCCTCCCCAAATCCCTCCATGCCGTTCGCTCCTCCCTTAATCACTAAATTAAAAATCCACTCAAACACTTTAGTGTTTCGGTCAAAACACAACACTCCCACGACACCAGTAGCAAAATAAAACACTCTCTTGCATCGCCAAGACTCGAACTCAAGACCCTTAGTAGCAGTAACACGCCACCTATCCCTTAGACCAACAGACCCATTCTGACATAAAATACCCACATTTATTTAATAGCCCACTGACTAGAGACAGGGTTTATTCTTTTAAAAATAAAACTTTTGATCAAGCCAAGGCTTGAACCTAATACTTGTCAGACTCTTCCCAGGACACTTAACCACTGAAGCAAACATACATTTGTGTGTAACACAAACATACAAAAATAAATACCTAGAATTCTTGGGGCGTTACAGTCAAATATTTATTTTATTATTTTAATAAGGTTTACAACATGATAGAATTATTATGTGAAAGTTTTGTAAAAAAATTTTACCGTTTAAATGATTAATTCTATAAAAAGGACTAAATCGCATAACACATAAAAGTTGAATTCTATTGTTTAAATGTATTATTAGTTATGAATCATTAAAATAGAAGTCCTTATATTAAAATTTGACCATGATTAAAGTTAGTGGACATTTATGTCCATGGATTATAATGATATTTGATGGTTTATAATAAGGTTATTAAGGTAATTTAGTATTAAATGTTTAATTAAACAAAACAAAAACCATTTTCATGCTATCATCTTCTTCAATAGCTGAATATGAAAGTGAAAATAAGGGTTTTAAAGCTTTGAAGGTTTGGCCATTGTTGTTCAAGCATGCAAGTCCATTTTGACTCGGTTTTTAATGATTTTTATGTTTTTGAGATCGTTGATTTGTATACTAGCTAGCCCGTACCTTAATTTTTGAATTTGTTCATGATTTCGTATAGTGCCATTGTTGAATAATTGAGTTCTTTGATGTTTAATGATAGGTTATGGAAGTTTGATAATAATTAAACTAGTTTTGTAAAGTGATTTCTGACAAAATTGTCAAATAGGGATTAAATTCAGAAATTGTAAAATTATGTGGTTGAAAGTGTGAAATAAGGACAAATATGAGCTGCTAGGAGTCCCTATGAAATTCGACTATATTGGGTTATGGCCTAATTGTGCAATTTTGCATTTTTATGTGTTAAGGGCTAAATTACAAAGTAGTGAAAAGTCTAGGGGTAAAATTATAAATTAGCCAAAATGAATGTTTTACGCTAAATTGAATTGAATGAAAATTTGAATGAGTTAATTTGATATTATATAGATCAAGATAAACAAATACCAGAATTAGATCGGGAAAAGAAAAAGTGGACGAATAGCCGATAGATTTATCCGAGGATACGAGGTAAGTTTGTATAATTAGAATCGAACTTCTATATATACTTGAAAATATTTGAAATGAATATCTGTGATTGAGTAATTGATGTACTTGAAATATAAATGTCCTATTGAGATATATTATATTTATTACCGAACCCTGTTTGAACTATATAAAACTTGTCACTAGGGTTACCGATTTGGTCAAGCTCCTGCATTTGTTACAGACTCACCATAGCTCTTATGAGCTTACCGATATATCAGCTTGTAAGAGCTTAGTGCTATTAGCTTATTGGAGCTTACCATTTCAGCTCACATGAGCTTACTATTCAGCTCGATGGAGCTTATCGTTTTAGCTCAATAGAGCTTATTGTTTATCAGATCTGGAGAAGCTCACCGATCATGGCTCGAAAGAGTATAAATGATAAGGAATTGATGGATTAATGATGTTATTCACCTGAGTATCATTTGAATTTCTAATAGGTTCAACGAGCACAAATAATGTTATACAGATGAGTTACGGTTTATAAATGTTGTTAATGTTATATATGATATATGAATTTGGAATGATGCAAGGCATTGTATTAATGGGTGGTTTTATGTAATTTTATAATGACTAACATGTGATGAATACCTGTGATTAGGTGTTTGTTAATTGAATTGGTTGCACTTTAAGTATTGCTTTGATTTTGTACAAATGGTAAGTTTAACTCTGAATTATACATGCTTACTAAGCTAGAAAGCTTACTCTATTTCTTTTTTTTATTTTTTATAAAGGCTCGTTAGCTCGCTCATTTCGGACAAGTAGGAGTTGCACATCACACTATCCAAATTCCGATTGGTACTTTTGAACTTGTGGATATTATAAATATGGCATGTATAGGCTAGTTTAAAAGATGATAATTGATATCGTAGTTTAGGTATATTTTGTATATGTGTTAAGCAATGTGATTTGGCTTATTTTAGTATCATCTTTGGTTGTGTATAAGTATTCTATTATGGTACGTTTTGGCAAAGAATAGATAGAATGAAAATATGCAAATGATGTCTTGATATTTATTTGGTACATAAATGGATTATGCATGATGTTGATTAAGTAATTAGGTATGTGAATGTTAGTTTTGGATATGGCAAATTATGTGTATTGAAATGGTTATCTTGGCTGCCTAATGAGTTGTAAAAATGTGGTTATCTAGGCTTATAAATGCTTGTGTCTATAGGGTGGCAAAATGGCTTTGTAAATAGCCTATTTTTGTCCACACGGGCAGGGACACGGATGTGTGTCTCAGCCGTATGGGGCACATGGTCATGCTACATGGCTGTGTGTCCATTGGGGTACCCTTTCGAATTAAAGTCAGTATACCCTACAGTTTTGACAAGGCCTAGACACACGGGCGTGTCTACTGGAAGTGTGTGGCACTCGGGCTAGCACATGGGCGTGTGGCCAAGTCAGTAACCTTCCTAATTTTTCCCACGGCCTGGCACACTGGTGTGTGCTCGGCCGTGTGGTGCAAGTTAGTATGTATGTCCTTTTTTCACACGGTCTAAAACATGGGCGTGTTTACTAGCCGTGTGAGGTACACGACCTGATCATACAGGCGTGTGACAGTTGAAATGTTGAAATTTTTCTAAGTTTCCAAAGTTTTAAAATGTTATCGATTTAGTTCCGAATGCATGATTAAAGCTTCGTATGCTCGATTTAAGTACATATTAAATATGAATGAATGATAGTTACTGAAATGAGATGACATTTAATAAATGATTGTTCTGAATTGAGTTATAAGTCTGGTAATGCCTCTTAACCTATTCCAGAGACTGTTACGGGTTAGTGGTGTTACATTTTTTGGTATCAGGGCTACGGTTTAGTCTATTCTAGGAAAAACGTAGCATATGTGAGTTTAGCTATACATGTCATATATATAAAACTGTGATAGTGTGATGACTCCGGACGTCTCCAAATTTGTTTTTATATAGTAAGGATCCTGAACGAGCTGTAGTAAACGACGTAGAAAGTATGCGCCAGCTCCCGCTCAAGGGATAGTGCCTACGGAATCTAGACCTGTGACGAGTAGTCATGGAGATGATGCTAAAGAAGCCTTCTTTCAGATATTGGACGAGGGGTTCACACAGTACATTCGTACGAATCCAACTGTTCAACAACCTCCACCCGCACCTATTCCCCAACCGATCCCTATAGTTCCTCAAGGTATTGATCCTCTATGATTAAATAAACCACTTGTTGATAAGATACGAAAACACGGGGCTGAAGAATTCAGAGCCACTATTAGTGATGATCCTGAGAGAGCCAAGTTTTGGCTTGAGAACACAGTTCGGGTATTCGACGAATTATCCTACACACCTAAAGAATGTTTAAAATGTGTAGTATCACTATTGAGAGACACTATGTATCAGTGGTGGAATACCTTGATATCAATAGTTCCGCAAGAAAGAGTTACTTGGGATTTCTTTCAAGATGAATTTAGAAAGAAATACATCAGCCAAAGATTCATTGATTAGAAAAGAATATAATTCCTTGAATTGAAGTAGGGTCGTATGTCAGTCACAGAATATGAAAGAGAGTTTGTACGACTCAGCAAATATGCTTCTAAATGCGTCTCTTCTGAAGTTGTAATGTGCAAAAGATTCGAGGATGGATTGAATGAAGAAATCAGAGTGTTAGTCAGAATTCTTGAGCTGAAAGAGTTTGTTGTTTTATTTGATTGAGCTTGTAAAGCCGAAGAGCTTTACAAAGAGAAAAGAAAAGCCGATTCTATGGCTAGAGATTCTAGAAAGAGATTTGCGGGCAAACCACATCAGTCAGCATCAAAGAAATTTAAAGACTATCATCCTCGTTTTACAACTTTTACGAGAATTTTGATTAGAGATAGAGATGTGAGACATTTCAGTTCTAAACTTTAGGCGACATACGTTGGCAAGCATTAGAAATGCTGGACCTAAATGTAAACACTACAATTAGAAGCATTATGGTGAATGTAGATTAGTGAGCGGAGCTTGCTTTAAATGTGGATCGCTTGATCATTATCTTCGGGATTGCCTAGAAAAGTTTACAGCTAATAGAAAGCGAGTAACACGGTTTCTAGAGGGAGACAACCCTGAAATACTGGAAATATAAGTGGTAACTGAGGTGTTACGAGATATTCGACTGTAAGATTTAAGGCACGAGCACCTGCCAGAGCTTATGCTATACGTGCACGAGAGGAGGCATCATAGCCAGACGTTATTACCGGTACTTTTTCTCTTTTTGATACTGATATAGTTGCATTGATAGATCCTGGATCAACCCATCCTTATATCTATATGAATTTAGTGTTTAAAAAGAGTTTACATGTTGAGTCTATAGAGTTTGTAATTAAAGTATCGAACCCTTTAGGCAAGTCTGTTTTAGTTGATAAAATTTGTAAGAATTATCCTCTGATGATCTGGGGTTACATTTTTGGGTTGACTTGATGCTTCTACCGTTTGATAAGTTTGATGTGATTCTGCGTATGGACTGGCTGACTATGCATGATATAGTTGCAAATTGTAGACAGAAAACTATCGAATTGAAATGTCAAAATGGTGAGATTCTTCGGATTAAGTCTGATGATTCGAATGAATTACCGGTTGTAATATCATCTATATTAGCTCAAAAATATTTGAAAAAGGGCTATGATGCATACCTTGCATATGTACTGGATACAAAAGTGCCAGAATCAAAGATTGAATCCGTACATGTTTGTGATTTTTGGGATGTATTTCCAAAAGAATTACCAGGTTTACCGCCGATCAGAGAGGTTGAATTTGGTATTTAACTAGTACCCATGGCTCCAATAGAATTAAAAGAGTTGAAAGCTCAGTGACAAGAGTTGACAGATAGAGGTTTTGTACAACTGAGTTATTCTCCTTGGAGTGCATTGGTATTGTTCGCGAAAAAGAAAGATGTCATTATGAGAATGTGTATCTGTAACACCCTGAACCCGAGACCATCGCCGGTGTCGGACACGAGGGGTTAACAAGCCAAGTCCACATATTTTGCCCACCAATTTGACATTTCCAGTCAGGCTGGAAAACTGCGTCACCGTCGCCTTAAAAATCATATCTCGAGTTTCAAAACTCAGAAACTGATTTCGTAAATTTTCCCTGAATTTAGACTCATATATCCATCCATGGACTTATTTCTAGAATTTTTGGTCAGGCCAATTGGTACAGTTTATTAGTTAAAGTCACCCAAGTTACAGGGATCGACTGCTCTGACCTTTGTGCGTTACAACTTGAATATCTCTCTGTACAGGGCTTTAATACTGGTGCCGTTTGTTTCTAATGAAACTAGACTCAATATGAAATCTGTAAATATAAGGCATGACTCCTAATTATTTCTGGATAATTTATAGTAAATTTTTAAAGTTGCGACAGGGGACCCAGAAACCGTTCTGGCCCTGTCTCACAATAGCATTAATATCTCTTAACATGTAACTCCTATGACCGTTTCGTTTCTTCCATATGAAAGTAGACTCATCAAGGTTCATTTACATAGCTTATTAACTATTTAATACCATTCCTACAAATTTTGGTGATTTTTCACATTCACGTCACTGCAGCTGGCAGCATCCGTTTTTAAGGTAGGTCTTACCTAGTTTGTAGTCTCCATGAACCAACTAGTCTTGCCATACATAGGTTCACATATGATCATTTTAACCATACCAATGGCTGATCATGTGACCAACATTCCCATTTCCAATCCATAATCACATCATGACACCATTTATATATATATACAAACCGCAAATAGTCTAAGTTCGTACTTCACTTTTACGAGCCATTTTCGCATGGCCGTACACATATACATCACAACATATTTAAACCAGCAAGGGGTAGTCCTATACATGCCATTTCAAAGTTCAACCAAAATTTATACCAAAATGGAGGCTTTGATAGTGTGGATGACTTCGACTTTAATGATCCCGAATCCGATTGCTATCGAGCACAATCTATAAAACAGAGAGCCAAAGCAACGGGTAAGCATTTTTATGCTTAGTAAGTCTCAAGGAATAAAATCAGCTTTAATTAAAGCAATACATTCACATGGCCAAATGCATCATTTCATTAATACACATTCACATAATCATTCTTACTTCACACTTCATCATTATATACTTTCACAAGGTATCAACCAATTCAATAGCTGAAATTGTTAGTCGATCGGCGAATGTTGCTCAAACATGTCGACTTTCCAATGCACGTATGAACATACCTTATTCTTTGGGCTTTTCGAGCGTACCAATTGAATTCATTACAGCAACCAACACTCACCTCCAGCCCAAGCTTCTTCGGAATACAACCGGATATAACCACGTGCACGAATGCCTTCGGGTCTTAGCCCGGATAGAACGACTCGCACGAATGCCTTGGTCTTAGCCGGATGTAGCCGCTAGCACAATTGCCTTGGTCTTAACCGGATATAATTTCCAGCAATAACGTCTTCGGGACTTAGCCCGGATATCATTCAATTTCTCATGCACACATACATCAATAATCATTAGACATTCATATTTCATTTTCGTTACTAAGGCTCAAACACAAATATAATCACTAGCATAATCGCCTTCGGGACTTAGCCCGGGTATCATTCAAATACTCATACACACATAAATCAATAATCAATACACGGCTTTTACGGCTATTCGATCACTTTTTCCTTCCCCTTGTCCAATTGTGGCCCTCTAAGCTCTTGAGCTAATTCAAACAAATTTAATTTATTAATACCTCATTATGCTAGCTTATGGCCGAATATGACAAGGAGTTTAAATGGTCATATGGCCACCCTTTAGCTTGAGTACACAATGGTCATGCACATTTTATACTACATCAAGCAATTCAATACAATTCATTCAAGCATCAAGGAAAAGCTAAGGCCATCAATCGGCTACTTAAGGCCGAACATACATGTCCAATTTGAGGCCAATTATACACTTAACACCACACAAAAACAGCATGCATTTTACTAGTTAATGCTTTATATATTGTGGCTCAATACTTATAATACATCATCAAGCACTCATATGGCCGATTATACTTAGTCATACTTGCACCAAATCAACAATAAATTCCAAGATTTCCACATCATAGGTATTCTAGGCGAATGTACTTGCAATTTCACAAACATTCTTCAACATTTTCTTCTTTAAACAAACATATTCATCACTTACTTCATAACCAAAACATCATGTGCAAACATATATATACATATATGTGCATGGCAATTTCAAGGTGTCCATAGCCATCCAAAACACAAATTTTAACTAACATGCAAGAAGCATGAACCATGCTCATGAATGCATCATGGCGAATACATCACCATCATGCCCTTTCAACTTCAATCATGGTTAAACAAAAGAAAACTCAAAGTCTTACTCAAGATGGCTACAAAGAAATTTCAAGAGTAGACAATCCATCTTTGCATGCATCATCATCAAGCTTCACACTTAGCATGCAATGGCTTTATCACCATATTCACTTTGGCGAATTTCATTCCCATGACATAACAAAGATTTGAACCATGGGCTAACAAGAACATCAATCTAGCAACCAAAAACATGCATGAATCTCATGGCACAACCTCAAACATACCTTACTCTTGATGCAAGTATAGCCAACCTCTTCCTAATCCTCTTCCAAACCAAGTATGAAGCAAAACTCCTTCCTTATCCTTAGTATTTTCGGCCAAAAGGAGAGTGAAAATAGATGAACAAAAATTTTTTTCTTTGATTTTGTTTCTCTCATGTACGGCACAAGGGGGAAAGCATCCACACTCATTTTTTTTTTTCATTTCTTTACCCATGCTCTTATTTTATTATTTCTAACATCCACCACTAGCAAAACATGTTTAAGACATGTTTTCTTTTGCCCATCTTCATCACCATGGCCGACCACTTCCTTCTCTTTGGGTAAATTGACATGCAAAACCATTCTTTTGCATGCATATACTATTAGACCATTGAAGATTGGCCTATCACCTTTCAACAATGTTTCATATAAGTCCATCTTAATAAATTCACATAGAAATGATCAAATTAATGCATGCAACTTTCACACATGCATTTGCTAACATCATAAACATAGAATATAACTTTTAATTACTTATAAGACTCGGTTTAATGGTCCCGACACCACTTCCGACTAGGGTCAAATTAGGGATGTCACAACTCTCCCCACTTAAGAAATTTTCGTCCCGAAAATCTTACCGTAAATAGGTTTGGATATCGCTCTTTCATAGAGTTCTCGGTCTCCCAAGTAGCTTCTTCTATCCCGTGCTTGAGCCATAACACTTTCACTAGCGGAACCCGCTTGTTTTATAACTCTTTCACTTCCCGTGATAGGATACGAATTGGTTCTTCCTCATAACTCATATTAGCTTGAATTTCAATTTCTGATGGACTAATCACGTGCGATGGATCGGATCTATAGCGTCGAAGCATCGAAACATGAAAGACATCGTGAACCTTTTCGAGTTCAGGGGGCAAAATCAAACGATATGCCACTGGACCGACTCGCTCGGATATCTCATATGGCCCAATGAACCTCGGGCTCAACTTGCCCTTACGGCCGAATCTGAGTATCTTTTTCCAAGGCGATACCTTGAGAAACACTTTATCACTCACCTGATACTCGATATCCTTACGCTTCAGATCCGCGTACGACTTCTGACGATCGGAGGCTATCTTCAGACTTTCACGGATTACTTTCACTTCTCATTCAGCATCTCTAATCAAATCCACCCCGAAAATCTTGCTTTCACCGAGCTCAGTCCAAAACAATGGTGTACGGCATTTACGACCGTACAAAGCCTCGTAGGGTGCCATCTTAATACTTGATTGAAAGCTGTTGTTGTAAGCGAATTCAATCAACGGCAAATACCGTTCCCATGAACCACTAAACTCGAGGACGCAACATCTCAACATATCCTCAAGTATCTCGAATTATTCGCTCGGATTGACCATCGGTTTGGGGGTAAAAGCGGTCTGAAATGCAACTTGGTACCCAAAGCTTCTTGCAACTTTTTCCGAATCGCGAGGTAAATCTCGGATCTCTATCCGGCACAATGGAAATAGGCACCCGTGTAATCTCACAATCGAAAACGTACAATTCGGCTAATTTGTCCATTGAAAAATCCGACGTCACGGGGACAAAGTGAGCCGACTTAGTCAATCTATCTACCACGACCCAAACCGCATCCTTCTTACTCACGACAATGGCGGTCCGGATACAAAGTCCATTGTGACTCGATCCCATTTCCACTCGGGTATCGTGATTGGTCAAGTAATCTCGAAGGCACTTGATGTTCGCTTTCACTTGTTGACATATTAAACATCTCAAACAAAGTCGGAGATGTCTCGTTTCATACCATGCCACCAAAACCGACGTTTCAAATCGTTGTACATCTTCGTACTCCGGGTGGATTGCCATTCGGCTACAATGGGCTTCATTCAGAATTATCGAAATGAGTTCAATTCTTTGGAACACACAGACGACTTTTGAACCTCAAACAATCGTCATCATCGATTTGAAACTCCGAGTCCTTGTTCGAACACACTCACCCGTTTGTAGCCAACTCATCGTCGACTTTACGAGCTTCTCGAATTTGATGTGTCAATAATGGTTTGGCTTTCAATTCACCACTAACACACCGTCGGATCGAAGCAGACAAGTGCACATTCATCGTCAGAGTGAATAACGATTACGACTCAAGGCATCCACAACCACATTCGCCTTTCCGGGTGATAGTCAATGACCAGCTCATAATCCTTTAACGATTCGAGCCAACGTCTTTGTCGCAGATTTAAGTCTCTTTGGGTCATCAAATATCCGAGACTTTTGTGATCCGAGTACATGGCACTTCTCACCAAATAAGTAATGTCGCCAAATCTTTAAGGCGAATACGATGGCGACTAATTCGAGATCATGGGTCGGATAATTTTTCTCGTGTGGCTTTAATTGCCTCGACGCATAGGCCACAACTCGACCTTCTTGCATCAATACACAACCTAACCCAAGTAGGGAGGCGTCACTATAGATGACAAACTCTTTTGCGGATTCGGGTTGCACTAGAATTGGGGCTTCATCAAATAAGTTTTAGTTGATCGAAACTTTTCGACATTTCTCCATCCATTCGAACTTAACATCCTTTTGGAGTAGCCGTCATCGGCGTGGCTATCGTTGAGAAACCTTTACAAATCGTCGGTAATAACCTAAGCAAGCCCCAAAAGCTCGAACCTCATTAATATTTCTCGGAGGCTTCCAATTAAGTATGGCTGAAATTTTATTCGGTCGACTCGAATACCGATCTGAATACCACATGACCCAAGAAGCTAACCTCTCTTAACCGAACTCACACTTCTTTGAACGTAGCATATAATTGCTTATCCGTAAAATGTGCAGCACTAACCTCGGTGTTCAAGCATGTTCGGTCTCATTTCTTGAATAGACCAAGATGTCATCAATGAACACGACTACGAATCGATCCAAATATGGTCCGAAGATCCGATTCATTAAATCCATAAATACCGCAGGGCATTAGTAAGCCCAAACGGCATCACTAGGAACTCATAGTGACCATATCTCGCTCAAGGCGGTCTTGGGTACGTCCGAATCTCGGATTCGCAATTGATAATAGCCCGATCTCAAATCTATTTTCGAGAACACCGAGGCTCCCTCAGTTGATCGAACAAGTCATCGATACGTGGTAACGGTATTTGTTCTTTATCGCCGCTTTATTAAGGCGACGATAGTCGATGCACGACCTCATGGTTCCATCCTTCTTTTCACAAACAACACTGCGCACCCCAAGGCGAACAACTCAAGGCGAGCAAAACCTCTATCCATCAATTCTTGCAATCGAGCTTTCAACTCCTTTAATTCCGTTCTTTGCCATACGATACGGAGCTATCGAAATTGGAGTGGTACCGGTACAAATTCGATGCCAAATTCTATTTCCGAACAGGTGGTAAACCCGGCAATTCTTGAGGAAAACATCCGGTATTCACAAACCACGCACAGATTCGGGTTTCTTTTCGATTCCTTGTCATTGAGCACATACGCAAGGTACGCTTCGCACCCTTTTCTTACATATTTCCGGCCAACATTGCGATATTACGGTGGCAACCCTTTAAGTCCGTAGACTCAACCCGAATTATCTCGTTATTCGCACCTCAAATCGATAGTCTTGCTTTTGCAATTTACAACCGCATCGTGCATGGTCAACCAATCCAAACCAAGAATAACGTCGAATTCATCGAACGGCAAAAGCATCAAGTCCGCGGAAAACAAAAACCTCGGAACACTAGGGGACTTTTCTTGCACACTTTGTTGACAAGCACGTAATGACCCAAGGGTTTGACACCGAATTACAAACTCGAGAGACTCAATAGGCAAAGTCTTCTTGGATGCTAAGGTTTCACATATATAAGAATGAGTAGAACCGGGGTCAATCAAAGCAATCACATTAGTATTGAAAAGAGTTAAAGTACCGGTAATGACATCCGAGAGGCAGCATCCTCGCGTGCGCGTATGGCATAAGTCCTAGCAGAGCACGAGCCTCGGATCGATGGTAGCATCTCTAGATCCTCTCGACCGCCACTAACATTGCCCACATTTCTAGGTGGCCTACCTCGGCGATGGTAGCACCCGGGTTTCCACTTTGACTTACATTTTGTTCAAGCATCCTCGGGCAATCCTTCATAAAGTGGTCGGCCGATCCACACTTATAGCAGAGCGATCACGGAACCAACAGCTCCCGAATGCCATTTGCCACAATGCGAGACACTCGCCTCTCTCGACGATCATTTCCACCACTGGCGATCGAAGTGACTCGTGTGGTCACAGGGGGTCAATCGCGTCCTCGTCTAGAAAAGCCCGAAGTGCCTTTAGACCGGCTCACATCATCTCGAAATCTCTTCGATGCCTGTTGAAGAGACTTTCCCGAGGACCTCTTTCGAAATTCTCCGGTTCCCACATCGCTTTTTGTTTCTCCTTTCTAAGCTCTTGACTTTACAAGCTCGCTCAACAAGTACTACGAACTCGTATTTCGAGAATGCCAACGAACATCCTTATATCATCATTCAGCCCATCCTCGAAGCGTTTACATAATAGCTTCGGACGAAATGCATTCTCGCGTCTGGCTAAGCCTCACAAATTTTCGTTCGTAGTCGATGGCGACATAGAACCTTGCTTAAGATCAAGAAATTCCCTTCGCTTTTGGTCGATGAATCTCGATCGATATACTTTTTTGAACTCGGTTTGAAAGAATTCCCAAGTCACTTGCTCCCTAGGCACCACAAGTCGAGTACTCCACCAATAGTAGGCGGAATCGCGTAGCAAGGAGATGGTACACTTTAGGCACTCATCGGGTGTACAAGATAGCTCATCGAGCACCGGATAGTGTTGTCCAACCAAAATTCAGCTCGCTCGGCATCATCATCATCCGTAGCTCTGAATTCAGTGGCCCCATGTTTTGAATCCTATCATTGGGGCTTACTTGACCTTATTTGGTCGATTCACGGAGATATTGTAGGTGCCGGGTTGCATTTGTCGGGAATGGAGGTTGTGGAACAGTAGTGTTAGTTCGAATGTATTGGTTAAACCATTCATTCATCACACTATAAAAGGCTTGCCTAGCCTCATCATTCGGATTGCTGGCCATAGGTTGAGAGTCCGCGGTCTGTCCCTTGCGCGGGAGCAGCGCCACACTCTCCACATCATCGATTATCGCTTGGTTGGGATCGGGATCCATTACTATAAACAACACAAAGTCAAATTGTCAGAAATCACCACACTATCGATTCATCATTTAATGGCATGTATAGCTAGACCCCAAACACATCACGGTAGTCCTAGAATCGACTAAACCGTGGCTCTGATACCAATAAAATTGTAACACCTCGAACCCGAGACCATCGCCGGTGTCGGACACGAGGGGTTAACAAGCCAAGTCCACATATTTTGCCCACCAATTTGACATTTCCAGTCAGGCTGGAAAACTGCGTCACCGTCGCCTTAAAAATCATATCTCGAGTTTCAAAACTCGGAAACTGGTTTCGTAAATTTTCCCTGAATTTAGACTCATATATCCATCCATGGACTTATTTCTAGAATTTTTGGTCAGGCCAATTGGTACAGTTTATTAGTTAAAGTCACCCATGTTACAGGGATTGACTGCTCTGACCTTTATGCGTTACAACTTGAATATCTCTCAGTACAGGGCTTTAATACTGGTGCCGTTTGTTTCTAATGAAACTAGACTCAATATGGAATCTGTACATATAAGGCACGACTCCTAATTCTTTCTGGATAATTTATATTAAATTTTTAAAGTTGCGACAGGGGACCCAGAAACCGTTCTGGCCCTGTCTCACAATAGCATTAATATCTCTTAACATGTAACTCCTATGACCGTTTCGTTTCTTCCATATGAAAGTAGACTCATCAAGGTTCATTTACATAGCTTATTCAATATTTAATACCATTCCTACAAATTTTGGTGATTTTTCACATTCACGTCACTGCAGCTGGCAGCATCTGTTTTTAAGGTAGGTCTTACCTAGTTTGTAGTCTCCATGAACCAACTAGTCTTGCCATACATAGGTTCACATATGATCATTTTAACCATACCAATGGCTGATCATGTGACCAACATTCCCATTTCCAATCCATAATCACATCATGACACCATTTATATATATATACAAACCGCAAATAGTCTAAGTTCAGTACTTCACTTTTACGAGCCATTTTCGCATGGCCGTATACATATACATCACAACATATTTAAACCAGCAAGGGTAGTCCTATACATGCCATTTCAAAGTTCAACCAAAATTTATACCAAAATGGAGGCTTTGATAGTGTGGATGACTTCGACTTTAATGATCCCGAATCCGATTGCTATCGAGCACAATCTATAAAAAGAGAGCCAAAGCAACGGGTAAGCATTTTTATGCTTAGTAAGTCTCAAGGAATAAAATCAGCTTTAATTAAAGCAATACATTCACATGGCCAAATGCATCATTTCATTAATACACATTCACATAATCATTCTTACTTCACACTTCATCATTATATACTTTCACAAGGTATCAACCAATTCAATAGCTGAAATTGTTAGTCGATCGAGCGAATGTTGCTCAAACATGTCGACTTTCCAATGCACGTATAAACATACCTTATTCTTTGGGCTTTTCGAGCGTACCAATTGAATTCATTACAGCAACCAACACTCACCTCCAGCCCAAGCTTCTTGAATACAACCGGATATAACCACATGCACGAATGCCTTGGTCTTAGCCCGGATAGAACGACTCGCACGAATGCCTTGGTCTTAGCCGGATGTAGCCGCTAGCACAATTGCCTTGGTCTTAACCGGATATAATTTCCAGCAATAACGTCTTGGGACTTAGCCGGATATCATTCAATTTCTCATGCACACATACATCAATAATCATTAGACATTCATATTTCATTTTCGTTACTAAGGCTCAAACACAAATATAATCACTAGCATAATCGCCGGGACTTAGCCGGGTATCATTCAAATACTCATACACACATAAATCAATAATCAATACACGGCTTTTACGGCTATTCGATCACTTTTCCTTCCCTTGTCCAATTGTGGCCCTCTAAGCTCTTGAGCTAATTCAAACAAATTTAATTTATTAATACCTCATTATGCTAGCTTATGGCGAATATGACAAGGAGTTTAAATGGTCATATGGCCACCCTTTAGCTTGAGTACACAATGGTCATGCACATTTTATACTACATCAAGCAATTCAATACAATTCATTCAAGCATCAAGGAAAAGCTAAGGCCATCAATCGGCTACTTAAGGCCGAACATACATGTCCAATTTGAGGCCAATTATACACTTAACACCACACAAAAACAGCATGCATTTTACTAGTTAATGCTTTACATATTGTGGCTCAATACTTATAATACATCATCAAGCACTCATATGGCCGATTATACTTAGTCATACTTGCACCAAATCAACAATAAATTCCAAGATTTCCACATCATAGGTATTCTAGGCCGAATGTACTTGCAATTTCACAAACATTCTTCAACATTTTCTTCTTTAAACAAACATATTCATCACTTACTTCATAACCAAAACATCATGTGCAAACATATATATACATATATGTGCATGGCCGAATTTCAAGGTGTCCATAGCCATCCAAAACACAAATTTTAACTAACATGCAAGAAGCATGAACCATGCTCATGAATGCATCATGGCGAATACATCACCATCATGCCCTTTCAACTTCAATCATGGTTAAACAAAAGAAAACTCAAAGTCTTACTCAAGATGGCTACAAAGAAATTTCAAGAGTAGACAATCCATCTTTGCATGCATCATCATCAAGCTTCACACTTAGCATGCAATGGCTTTATCACCATATTCACTTTGGCGAATTTCATTCCCATGACATAACAAAGATTTGAACCATGGGCTAACAAGAACATCAATCTAGCAACCAAAACATGCATGAATCTCATGGCACAACCTCAAACATACCTTACTCTTGATGCAAGTATAGCCAACCTCTTCCTAATCCTCTTCCAAACCAAGTATGAAGCAAAACTCCTTCCTTATCCTTAGTATTTTCGGCCAAAAGGAGAGTGAAAATAGATGAACAAAAAATTTTTTTTTCTTTGTTTTTGTTTCTCTCATGTACAGCACAAGGGGGGGGGGGGGAAGCATCCACACTCATTTTTTTTTTTCATTTCTTTACCCATGCTCTTATTTTATTATTTCTAACATCCACCACTAGCAAAACATGTTTAAGACATGTTTTCTTTTGCCCATCTTCATCACCATGGCAGGCCACTTCCTTCTCTTTGGGTAAATTGACATGCAAAACCATTCTTTTGCATGCATATACTATTAGACCATTGAAGATTGGCCTATCACCTTTCAACAATGTTTCATATAAGTCCATCTTAATAAATTCACATAGAAATGATCAAATTAATGCATGCAACTTTCACACATGCATTTGCTAACATCATAAACATAGAATATAACTTTTAATTACTTATAAGACTCGGTTTAATGGTCCCGACACCACTTCCCGACTAGGGTCAAATTAGGGATGTCACAGTATCGACTACAAAGAGTTGAATAAAGTGACTATAAAGAACAATTACCCTTTACCACAGATTGATGATTTATTTGATCAGTTGAAAGGGGCTACAGTATTTTCAATTACCAATTGCGAGTTAAAGTGTCTGATGTGCTGAAAATCGTATTCAGAACGAGGTATGGACATTATGAATTCGTTGTTATGCCCTTCAGTTTAACTAATGCTCCTACCATTTTTATGGACTTGATGAACTGAATATTCAGACCGTATTTAGATAGATTTGTTATTGTATTCATAGACGACATTATGATCAATTCACAAGATGAATCTAGGCATACTGAACACTTGAGAATTGTGTTACAAACTCTACGTGATAAATAGTTATTTGCAAAGTTCAGTAAATGTGAGTTTTGGCTCAAAGAGGTTGGATTTTTGGGACACATTATTTTAGCTGACAGTATTAGAGTTGATCTAAGCAAGATTTCTGCTATTGTTGATTGGAAATCTCTAAGAAACGTATCTAAAGTCTGTATTTTTCTGGCTTAGCGGGCTATTACCGAATATTTGTGAAAGGATTTTCGATGATTGCAACATCAATGACATGGCTGTTACAAAAAGATGTGAAGTTTGAATGGTCAGAGAAATGTTAACAGAGTTTTGAACAGTTGAAAGTACTGTTAATTGTAGCACTAGTTTTAGTACAACCTAAATCGGGTAAAGAGTTTCTGATCTATAACAACGCATGATTAAATGGTCTAGGATGTGTTTTGATGCAAGAAGGAAAACAACAGTTGAAACTACACAAAAAGAACTATCTGACGCATGATTTAGAGTTAGCTGCAATAGTATTCGCATTGAAGATTTGGCGACACTACTTATACAGTGAAAAATGCCACATTTATATTGATCATAAGAGCTTGAAATATTTGATGACATAGAAAGATTTGAATTTGCGACAACGAAGATGGCTCGAGTTATTGAAAGATTATAACTTTGTGATTGATTATCACCCGAGAAAAGATAATGTTGTTGCTGATGCCCTGAGTTAAAAGTCTTTGTTTGCATTACGAGCAATGAACACCTAGTTGGTTTGTGATGATGGGTCTATTTTAGCCGAATTAAAAGCTAAACCAGT
Organism: Gossypium arboreum; assembly: GCF_025698485.1. Classification (NCBI taxonomy): domain Eukaryota; kingdom Viridiplantae; phylum Streptophyta; class Magnoliopsida; order Malvales; family Malvaceae; genus Gossypium; species Gossypium arboreum. The sequence continues at coordinate 13,799,268 of NC_069078.1, read as the reverse complement.
ATTTCTTCAACAAATTTGTGAAGCTCAAAAAGATGACCGTGAGTTACAACCTAAACAAATTCAATGTGAGTTTATTTCTGATTCAGAATTTCATATTGGGATTGATGACTATTTAATGTTTCGAAATAGAATTTGTGTACCGAAAAAAATAGAGCTTGTTCAGAAAATTCTGTGTGAAGCAAACAGTAGTCGTTTTTTAGTTCATCCGGGTAGTACCAAGATGTATAATGATCTGAAACAGCTATATGGGTGGTCGGGTACAAAACAGGATATATCAGAGTTTGTATCAAAATGTTTGATATGTCAGCAACTCAAAGCTGAACATCAAGTGCCATCAGGTTTATTACAACCTGTATGGATTTTATTTCAGAATTGCCTCTAACTCCGAAAAAGAAAGATGCTATCTGGGTTGTCGTTGATCGACTAATGAAGTCTACTCATTTCATACCGATATGTACAGATTACTCACTTGACAGATTAGCTGAATTGTACATTTCTGAAGTTGTTCGATTACATAGGGTGCCATTATCTATTATCTCTGTTACAGATCCAAGATTTACGTCGTGATTCTGGAAGAAATTGCAAGAAGCCTTAGGTACGAAATTGAATTTTAGTACTACTTTTTATCCTCAAACTGATGGTCAAATCGAGAGAGTTATTCAGATTCTCGAAGATATGTTTAGATGTTGTATTTTAGAGTTTGAGGGCATTTAGGAAAAATACTGTGACAGCCCGATTTAGACCCTAATTGGAACAGTGGTTTCGGGGCCACGAATCTGAATCAAAAAAATATTTAAAAATTACTTTCAGTGTTTATTATGTGTGAATTAATATTTGTGAAATTTTCATGATTTAATTTTGTCGTTTGAGTGTCCGATTAAATAAAAGGACGTAATCGCGTAAAATGAAAATTTTATGGTTAATTGTAAAAAGGGCCAAATTGTTGTTGTTCTTTTAATATGGAGGTTTCATGTTGCAAATAGACCATAATATTGGTGTTGGATGGTTGTAGACAACCATTATAAAGAATCCATATTATTTATTAAAGGTTAAATAAGTAACTAAATAATATGATAATATAAGTTATAATATAACATAATTAAAAAGCCATGGTTCATACTTTTCTCTTTGACCAAATATGAAAATAGAAAGAAAAAGAAAAAGAAGCTAGGAGTACTTATTGAATATGAATGAATGGTTGTTACTGAAATGAGATGACATTTGATAAATGATTGTTCTGAATTGAGTTATAAGTCCAGTAATGCCTCTTAACCTATTCCGGTGACGGTTACAGGTTAAGGGTGTTACAACTATTTACCTTAAATGTGCCAAACTCATAATGTGTTACCTCAACTGTATCGTTTGGGAAGATGTTCAGTATTGTATATGGGTTCGATTCGCTTGACTTAAGCTCTGAAGGGAAAATTTGTGGATCTAATTTATCCAGTAGTACTTTTTCCCAGCCTTAAATTGGTTTGTTCTCATCACATGCTCATCATGACGTCATTTTGTCTCTTCATCTTGTTTTTTCAGTTTCACCTCAGCATGCACTCATTATTCATCTAGTTCATCGAGTTGTATCATTTGCTATTCATATATTGCTCAGTTTCTATCTTCTTGACTTAAACATGGCTCTATCACGTATTCACGAGGGATTTCCTATAAAGAGGGTTGAGCCACGTGGATACTAACATTAATAGAATGTTTCATATCATCTCACTCACTAGAGACTCTCACAGAATCAAGTGCTTGGAGAGTAATCTTTTCGTCACCTACACGAAGCACAAGTTCAACCATACCAACATCGATAATAGTCCTAGCGATGGCTAAAATAGGTTGACCTAAGATCAAATGTACCTCACTATCCTCATCTATGTCTAACCCAACAAAGTCAATGGGGAATATGAATTTATTGATTTTCCCAAGCACATCCTCAATAATACCCCTAGGATATATGATAGTTTTATCCACTAGTTGAATACTCATCCTAGTGTATTTGGGTTTCCCAAGACCAAGTTGTTTAAACATTTTGTAATGCATGACATTAATACTAGCCCCTAAATCGACCAGAGCATTTTCAACATTTAAGCTACCAATGAGACAAGGAATAGTAAAACACCTTGGATATTTTTGTTTGTTGGGTAGATTATTTTGGAGAATGGCCGAGAAAACTGCCTTAAACTCCACAATCGATGAGTCATCTAACTTTCTTTTGTTTGTCAACAGATCCTTTAAAAATTTAATGTAATTTGGCATCTGCAAAAGAGCTTCAACAAACGATAAGTTAATGTGTAAATTTTTAAGAAGCTTAAGAAATTTACTATATTGTTTGTTTGTGTGGTCTCTCTTCATCACATTAGGATACGACACTCGAGGATTACATTCTTTGACAACTGGCTTTTGTTCTTTCCCATCTTTCTCAACCTCATCATTGTTCACCACAATTTCTTGCCTCGGTTCTTGTTTAGGTTCAACTAACCCTTCCACTTCTTAAACAATAATTGCTTACAGCTACTCCCTAGGGTTAGGTTCAATATTGCTAGATAAGCTACATTGTGGTAATTTCGAAATTAGTTTAGTTAGCTTACCTATTTGATTTTCAAGCCCTTGAATTGATGCTTTTTGATTTTTCAATGTTGCCTCAATGTTTTGAAAATGAGTTTCTGACACTAAGATAAATTTTGTCAACATCTCCTCAAGGTTTGACTTCTTCTCTTGCTGATAAGGTTGTTGAAAACCCGAAGGGGGTTGTAATCTTTGATTTCCTTGACCACCCCATGAGAAATTTGGATGGTTCCTCTAACCTGCATTATATGTATTACTATAGGGGTTATTTTGAGGTCTAAAATTATTACCCATATAATTGATTTACTCATTCTCTGTGCTAGGGTCGAAGGGTAAACATTCTGGATTATTCATTCCACCTACATTTGTATCGCATTGCATCACTGGATTCACCTGCGTAGAAAAATATAAACCATCAATTTTCTTATTTAGTTCTTTTACTTTGTTTAATAACATGGTGTTGCATCTAAATTAAACACACCAGCTGCTTTTATCAGTTTCATCCTCATGACTTGTCACTGATAATTATTCAATGTCTTCTCCTCAATAAACTCATAGACTGCCTTGGGTGTTTTATTGTTAAGTTTACCACCAACTGCTGCATCAATTAATTGCCTAGTTTGAGGGATTCAAACCATTATAGAAGGTTTGAACTTGTAACCATAAAAGTAAACCATGATGAGGGCACCATCTTAATATATCCTTGTATGTCTCCCATGCATCATATAAAGTTTCTAAATCGATTTGAACAAAAGAAAAGATGTCATTCCTCAACTTGGTCATTTTAGTTGGTAGGAAGTACTTCAAAAAAAAAAATTTATCTGTCATTTGAGCCCATGTAGTGATGGAACCTCACGGTAAAGAGTTTAACCATTGTTTTGCCTTTTTCCTCAACGAGAAAGGGAACAACCATAATCAAATGGCATCATTAGTGTCACCATTAATCTTGAAAGTGTTGCAAATCTCTAAGAAATTGGCTAAATGAGTATTTGGATCTTCATCTTGCAAACCATCGAATTGAACATACTACTGTACCATCTGAATAGTGTTCAACTTCAGCTCGAAATTATTTGCAGCAATGGTAGGTCTTATAATACTTGATTCAGCCCTAATCAGAGTGGGTTGGGCATAATCATACATAATGTGAGGAATAGGATCTATATGAGGTAGCTAAATATTCTAATTATCATCCATCTCCTCGATAATATTGTTGTCCTCTTGTTCGTTTACTATATTTTGTCGACTCTGCCTTGCTTCTCTAACCTCTCTATGATTTCTGCGAATAGTTCTTTCAATTTCACTATCAAAAAGCAATGGTCCCGACTGGTTTCCTCTAGTCATAGACCAAAAGAACCTACCATAAGCCAACAAGAGAAAAATTAAAATGTAAAAGTTAAATTAAAACAAAAATATAAAAATAAAATAAAAATGGCTAAATTAATAGAATTAAAGCTTTCCTAATATTTTAGTCCTGGGCAACAGTGCCAAAAACTTGATGTGCCCTGTGGCTAACTAAAAATATGACAAAGGTAAGTGCATCTATCGATAAATAGTATAGCTATGGTGAGTAAAGATATTGTATCCACGAGGACTAAAAGTACTAGTAATTTTCGTTTTCCTATTATCTAGCCGACAAATTGGGATGATTGGTTTAAACTAAAATTACAAATTAATTTTAACTAAAGAAACTCAACAGAGAATAAATCAGGAAAATAATTGAATAATAACCCGTCTAAACTTCATCTATTATTATGAATCTAAATTAAATGAATTATTCACTTGGTATCTTGACCCGTAGAAATCCCTAAATTATGCTAATATCTCTTTTGAGAGTAAGAGCAACTAACTTTAGGTTTATTAACAAAATTTCTTCCTAATTAAAACCCCTATTGTCGCATTAACTCTATCTATGGATTCCTCTATTAGATTTGACTCTAATCCAGTAGATTTATGTCGTCATATTTCTAGGATTGCATGCAACTCCACTCAATTATGCTAGATCTACTATTGAATAGGGACTTTTCCTCCTCTAATTTAAGCACATTAAACATGAATTAATATCCCAGAAATTTAAAACAAGAGATAAGCACACATAACTGAGAACAAAAATCAAGTATTTATCGTATAAAATATAAATTAAATAATAGAATTTATCATAGGGTTCATCTTCCCTAGGTATCTAGGGAGTTAGTTCATAATTGTGAATAAAAACATCTTAAAGATAGAATAACCATAAGAAATAAAAAAAACTCATAAAAAATTCAAAAGAAATTAAAAGTAGGTCTTCAATATTGATGAGAATCTACTTCAGAGTTGACTCCAATGGTGTTCTTCGAGTTGTTTTTCTCAATATTCTCTGATGGCCCCCTTCTTTATTCTTCTATTTGGTATTTATAGACTTTAGAATACCCAAAAAGCCTAAAAATTATGTTTTTCTGCGTGTTTGGGATGCAAGTCGTGAAATCGACACGGTTGTGGCTCACACAACTAGGTCCAGCCCATATGGGAAGGCCCAGCCTGTGTGGCTTCTAAAATCTACTTTTTTTGCCTGATTATTGCTCCTTTTTCTCCCAAAATGCTCTCCTAAGTGTAGAAACATGAATTCAAACTATTAGGAGCATAAAATTCACCAATTTTCATAAATAATCAACCAAAAATGCATTAAGAACGAGATTAAAATATGTTACTTTTATCACTTATCACATCAAAATGGCTCAGAACACAAAAACTATTTAATCTTTGCAAAGCCTTTTCCTATTTCGATGTTGCTCATGTTTAACAAAATTCAGTAACAACTTATTTTGTGACTTTCTAAATAGTTTAAAACCCGATTAGCAGCTTATGAATTAATTTTTGACCAAAACAAATTTGGAAGTTTTGATAATCGTAGTCTCAAACCAAAATTTGCAACGTAAAATCTTAGACTTTTTCCTTGAATGAAAATCGTAGAAAGTTATTAAAAACCCATGCATGGATTCACAAATTTAGTTCAAAACCAAAACCTACTTGAAAATAAATATCCATGTACAAAATCATATAACATTCCAAAATCAAAGCCCGAAACTTAAGAGTCCAAAATCAAAACTCATACCACAGTCCTTTTAAAATTTAGTACAAATCCAATTGAAACATATTTTCAAACTTCATTAAATTTTATTTAAAAATCCAAACCAAAATGAGAAATTCTGACACCTCTATTTTGCCGAGTCCAACGCCTAACCTTGAGGGTTACCTAAAAAGGAGGAAACTAAGGGAGTGAGCTGCGAAAGCTCAGTTGAGTCTTAAACAAATGTAGATAAGTAGTATGGTATTAAATAATTGTGCGAACATACAAAAGACAAGTCTGAATTATAGTCAGATATCACTTCAGAATCAATCCTCATTGCACATTAGCATTTAGTAGAGCCACAAAGTAACAAACAAGTTAAAAAACATACAATAGTCATTTTCCAATCATATTGGATATCATGTAAAAGCAAAACACCAAATATGCCTTAATAGTAATAAACATGAGAATTTTAGTCATAGGCAATATGGCCCAAAACCCCACCTATCTAGCTTCTACACACCATCTTCAACCATCCATCACACACCATAAATAAGGTTTAACTACACCCTTCCATCCTTTACACACCAATGTCGAGTTATGGTGGACCAATCTAACCAAATCACACCATGAAGAGGTCATTTGCCTCATGACCGTTATGCAGTCGGGCTGCTAACATAATTGCAGTTTTATCACTAAATAATAATAGCCCAATTTAACTGTAGAATCATACTTCCTTCACTTCCAAAATCAAATCCCAACCCAAAATGCCAAATCACACCATGAAAAGGTCATTTGCCTCATGATCTTTAAACAGTCGGGCTGCTAACATAATTGCGGTTTTATCGCTAGATAATAGTAGTGCAATTTAACTGTAGAATCATTTTTCCTTCACTTCCAAAATCAAATCCCAACCCAAAATGCAAATACATACAAATTCCAACGTATAGATATACAGAATCACATGTTCAGACATACTTATTCTCAATGTCCATAACCAATCACATATTGGCAAACAACTCAGATTTGCAAAGTCAGTATTAGACATTCCCACAACCAATTGTAAGATAACAAAATCGGTATGTACAATTTCTTGATCATTATGTCTAGAACATTAACAAATATCGAAATTCCCATAACATAATCACACTTACAACCAATACAAATATCAACACTAAACATTACAAAAATTTATAAATAAACTCTCTTAACAATAATACGCTTACTGTGACAGTCCAAATTTGACCCTAGTCGAAAAGTGGTTTCGGGACCACAAAACCGAGCCAAAAAAAAATTAATTAATTGTTATATCTTATGCTTATTATATGAGTACAATGCATATGTGGAAGTTTCACTCTCTAATTTTGCCTTTTGTATGTGAAATTATTAAATAGGACTTATATGAAATACTTTAGAAATGTGATAGGTAAATTCTTAAAAGGGTCTATTAGTGCATATACCAAAAAGAGTGGTTTTGCATGTCAATTTACCCAAAAGAGGAAGAGTGGCCGGCCAAGGGGTGATGGTGCTCCAGTTATTCTAATTTAATATGGTTTTTAAGTTAACAAATGGCTTAAAATAATTATAATAAAAGGGATAAAAGAAAAAGAAGAGAGAAAAAGGATGTTCATCATCTTCCTCTTTCCTCAAGCCGAAACAAAGATGAAGAAATAGGGAAATTTCTCTAAAGCAATTGGCATCCTACCTTAGGTAGCAAGAGGTAAGTTTTGACTTGTTGATTTAGTTTATGACATGTTAAGTTAATAATTGGATGCACTATTAGTAATGTCAAGAAAGTTGAAACTTTCATGGTGGTTTAGGCATCATGCCGTGAATCTAAGTGTTAGAACTAGGGGTTAATTTCATGTTGTATCAAATAAGGGATGATAGAATGGAGTAGAGATTTTGGAATAAGTGGTTGTACGTTGTACATTCGGTCACATTGAATCTAGATGGAAGATTTTATATTTTTTTTATGGTTATTTTTCCTTGTATGATAAATGGTGTTGAGGAGGGCGAATGAACTATGAAGGTCATGAAAAGAATGTAGGAAGCTTAAGGTGCGAATTTTGTCTTGGTGATAGGAATGATTCGGTTGGAATATTGAGTGAGGAGTTGCCGTTTTAGGATTAAGATCAAAAGAGTGATTAATAGGCATTAAAAGGTTAAATGTATGAAATTGAAGTATAAGGATTTATAGGAAATTGCATAGGTAATGATAATTTTAACTTAGTGTATTCGCCATATGGGTGTATATGTTTGAGATACTATCTCTAACTCTCTATAATCTATTAAAGGAGTAGTGTTGGCATATAAGGTTGAGTTGATTCATGATTTTGTATATTAAGAATTTAATAAACCTAAGACTAAGTTATCTTAGTAGTCGTAATACATTCGCCTTGAAGCACTAATCGAACATTAGTTAAGGTTGTAATGTTTGGAACAAGGATAGTTATGAAATGAAATGAAAATCATTTAAATCATACCTATAAGTATTCAGCAAGGAAATTAAACTACTAAATGTGTTTATTCTAGACCAAGAAATCAAAGGAGGAGAATCAAACAAGGGCAAAGCAAAGGCAATTGAGTAGTGATTGGGAATCGTTTTCATCCAAAACAAGGTAAGTCATTAAGCATATATTTGGTATTGATTTAAATGATCATAATATATATGCAATTGTGTTTCTTGAATTGATGTGTAAATGAAAATGTATGTGTATGGAATGATGCCATTGTTGAATGTATAAAGGCAGCAAAATGCATAAGGTATTGGTCACGGCACTAAGTGTGCGGGTATGAATGGACACGGTGACAAGATTGGCACTAAGTGTGCGGGTTTAAAATTGTACAGCACTAAGTGTGCGAGCTTGATTCTATAGCACTAAGTGTGCGAGCTGAAAATATATAGCACTAAGTGTGCGGATTCACTATATGCTCTTGTATTACAATTGGCACTGAGTGTGCGACATTATCGAGTTAATCCGGACAGCGAATCGGGTAAGTACCTTGAGCTCATGACGAATAGGCAATATGTTCATGCTCGGGGTTGAGCTTGGTAAGCTTTAAATCTATGTGATGATTGCAATTGTGTGATTGTGGTGAAAATGAGTTAGTGTGTGAAAATGCCTCAAATATCTTATCGTATAAATATGAAATGTGGATGTATGGCTTGGTATGAGATTGAACCGAAAGGTCCGAGGAATTATGGTATAGTTCGATATGGATGAAGTACCTAGCCTTGTTTCATTGTTTCACTTTGTGATGAATTTAGCTAATGGATAATTGTAAAGTGCTTATGACTTACTGAGTTATAAACTCACTCGGTGTTTTCTTGTCACCCATTTTAGGTCTCTTGGACTCGTATTGTTGCGTGCTCGGAACCGTCGTTGAAGTCATCACACCGCTGAAATATTTTGGTATTGTCTTCGTTGTTAAAGAACATTTGGCATGTATAGGCTATTATATTTTGTTGAACTGTGGGTTGTAAACTTTAAGCCATGTGAAAATGGCCTATGTGGTCGTCGAGTGGGATGCTAGAACCTATAGCCACGAGTCTTAGAAACTTTAATTTTGATAAGGTGGCCATAATTTGTGTCATGTTTGATGGATGATTAAGGCCAAGGAAAAATTCATGAAATTGGCATAGTCTACTGCTGTAACTGTTGCGGACAGCAGCAGTGAGGTGAGATTGAAAAATCACTAAAAATAGTAGAAGTAGAATTAAATAGTGAATAAATTATGCAACTGAACCTTGATGAATCTAATTTAATATGGATGGAACGAAACGATCATATAAGCAGTATATTGAGAGATATTAAAGTTCTCGTGAGACAGGGCCAGAACGGTTTCTGGGTCCCCTGTCGTGACTTTGAAAATTTACTATAAATTATCCAGAAAGAATTATAAGTCATGCCTTATATTTGAAGATTCCATTTTGAGTCTATTTTCATTAGAAACAAACGACACCAGTATTAAAGCCCTGTACAGAGAGATATTCAAGTTTTAACGCGCGAAGGTCAGTGTAGTCGACTCCTGTAACATTGGTGACTTTAACTAATAAACTGTACCAATTGGCCCAACCAAAAATTCTAGAAATAAATCCATGGATAGATATATGAGTCTAAATTCAGGGAAAATTTACGGAATCAGTTTCCAAGTTTTGAAACTCGAGATATGATTTTTATGGCGACAGTGACGCAGTTTTCCAGCCTGTCTGGAAATGCCAAATTGGTTGGTACCTTGAGAAGATTTGGCCCATTAACCCCTCGTGTCCGACACCGGCGACGGTCACGGGTTCGGGTGTTACATTTGATTGGTATCGAGCTATGGTTTAGTCGGTTCTAGGACTACCATAGCGTGTGAGTCTAGCTATACATGCCAAATTGTTAGTGCTTAATAATGTGATGACTTGACGGTTGAAATTTTTGTTTTGATTAGCAATGGAACCGGGGTAGAGAGACCCTTGGCGGATGACGTTGAAAGTGTAGCGGCTGCTCTGCGCAAGGACACCGCCCGTTGAGCCTCGATCATCCGCGAATAATCAAAATGAAGGGCGAAACAAGCCTTCTTCACCATGATGAATGAGTGGGTCGCATAATATGCCCGAACCAACCCGGCTGTCCAACCATTCCGAATTTAAATACTCCACCCTAAGAGCCCGCAATGCCTCCGATTCATCGATCCCGTGAGGTGAGTAAACCACCGTGGACTTGATTAGGAAGCGTAATGAGGAGTTCAAGGCCATAGTTCTTGATGATGCCGAAAAGGCCGAGTTTCGCTCGATAACACCATTAGAGTGTTAGATGAACTGTCATGCACACCGATGAATGTCATAAGTGTGCTATATCCTTCTTGCGAGACTCGACTTACTATTGGTGGAGGACTTTAATTTCCATAGTCCCAAATGAGCGAGTTACTTGGAATTTCTTTCAATCCAATTTGAAAGAAATACATTAGTCAACAGTTCATCGATCGAAGCGTAAGGAATTCTTGGAACTCAAGCAAGGCGGATGATCAGATCTGAATCTGAACATGAGTTCGTAAGACTTAGTCGGTATGCTCGGAGTGTGTGGCTGATGAGGTTACGATGTGCAAAAGATTTGAGGAAGGATTGAATGAAGAGTTAAAGTTACTAGTGGGAATTTTAGAGATAAAGGAATTCGTGACACTAGTTGAGCGAGCTGCAAGGCGGAAGAACTTCTGAAGGAGAAGAAGAAGGCTGAATTTGAAGCAAGAGATTACCGTAAAAGATCGACGAGTAAAGCTCCGTTCTCGGCTGTAAAGAGGTTCGGGGAGAACACCAAGAAGTCGAGGACGCATTGCGGGAATTTCCATTAGAGCCCAGACCATTGGCGGACTCGAGCTACTTCAGTAGCTAGTGTGGGCAATAATCGTCAAGAGAGACTGAATGCCCCCAATGTGGAAGGCGACACCTAGGTGAATGTTGGGGTAAGTGCATTAATAGGGCTCATTATGGATGCGGTTGAAGGACCACTTCATTAGAGATTGCGGAGCTAGATGAGAGGAATAAGACGCAAGGTGCAAGACCTAGTGGAACGACGGTGGAGGTAGGCCCCGAGAATCTCTCGGAGGTAGGGGTGGTAATCACAGAGGAGCCTCTAATCGGCTGTCCGATCCGAGACCCGTGCTCTGCTAGAGCATATGCCATCCGCGCACGAGAGGAGGCATCCTCCCCGACGTTATCTTGGTACTTTTACTCTCTTTGATACTATTGTGATTGCATTGATTGACCCGGCTCTACTCACTCATATGTATGTGAAACCTTAGCATCCAGAAGACTCTACTGTTGAGTCTCTTGAGTTCGTAATTCAGTGTCAAACCCTTTGGGTCAATACGCTTTCGTTGATAAAGTGTGCAAGAGATGCCCCTAATAATTCGAGAATCCTATTTTCCTACCGATCGATGCTTCTACCATTTCATGAATTCGATGTTATTCTTGGTATGGATTGGTGACCGTACATGATGCGGTGGTGGATCGCAAAAGGAAAACCATTGATTTGAGGAGTGCAAATAATGAGGTAGTCCGAGTCGAGTCTCTCGATTTAAAAGGAGCGCGAGCGATAATATCTTCTATGACCGCTCGGAGGTATGTGAAAAGGGTGTGAAACATACCTTGCGTATGTGTTTGGAAGTAAAGAGACGGAAAGGAAACTCGAATCGGTACCGGTGGTTTGTGAGTATTCGGATGTTTTTCCGAGGAGTTACCGGATTGCCACCGGTTCGAGAAGTGGAATTGATATCGGTTGTACCGGTACTACGCCGATTTCAATAGCCCGTGATCGTATGGCATTAACGGAATTAAAGGAATTGAAGGTTCAATTGCAAGAATTGACGGATAGAGGTTTCGCTCGATCGAAGTTTTTCTCCATGGGGCGCACTGTATTGTTTGTGAAGAAGAAGGACGGAACCATGAGGTTGTGCATCGACTATCGTCAACTCAATAAATTGACGATAAAGAATAAATATCCATTGCCACGAATTGACGATTTGTTTGATCAATTAAAGGGAGCCTCGGTGTTTTCAAAGATAGATTTGAGGTCGGGGTACTATCAGTTGAGGGTCCGAGAATCGGACATACCCAAAACCGCTTTTAGAATGAGGTACGATCACTACGAATTCTTAGTGATGCCATTTGGGCTCACTAATGCCCCTGCGGTGTTTATGGATTTAATGAATAGAATTTTCAGGCCATACTTGGATCGGTTCGTAGTTGTATTTATCGATGACATTTTGGTCTATTCGAGAGATGGCCGAACATCTTGAACACTTGAGGCTAGTGTTGTAAATCTTACGAGATAAGCGATTATACATAAAGTTCAAGAATGTGAATTTTGGTTGAAAGAGGTTAGCTTTTTGGGGCACGTGGTGTCGCATCGGTGTCGGTGGACCCGAACAAAATTCAGCCATAGTCGATTGGAAACCACCAAGGAATGTTACCGAAGTTAGGAGCTTTTTGGGGCTTGCGGTTATTACCGATGATTTGTAAAGGTTTCTCGACGATAGCCACGCCAATGACGAAGCTACTCCAAAAGGATGTTAAGTTCGAATGGACGGAGAAATGTCAGAAAAGTTTCGATCAATTGAAAGCTTATTTGACTGAAGCCCCAATTCTAGTGCAACCCGAATCGGGCAAAGAGTTTGTCATTTATAGTGACGCATCCCTACTTGGGTTGGGTTGCGTATTGATGCAAGAAGGGCGAGTTGTGGCCTATGCGTCGAGACAATTAAAGCCACATGAGAAAAATTATCCGACCCATGATCTCGAATTGGCTGCCATCGTATTCGCCTTAAAGATATGGCGACATTACTTATTTGGTGAGAAGTGCCATGTGTATTCGGATCACAAAAGTCTCAAATATTTGATGACCCAAAGAGACTTAAATCTGCGACAAAGGCGATGGCTCGAGTTGTTAAAAGATTATGAGCTCGTCATTGATTATCACCCGGAAGGGCTAATGTGGTTGCGGATGCCTTAAGCCGAAATCACTTTGTTTGCTTTATGACGATGAATGTACACTTGTCTATCCTACCCGACAATGTGTTAGTAGCTGAATTGAAAGCCAAACCATTATTGATACGTCAAATTCGTGAAGCTCAGAAAGTCGACGATGAGTTGGTTGCAAAACAGGATGAGTGTGTTCCGAACAAGGACTCGGAATTTCAAATCGATGATGACGATTGTTTGAGGTTGAAGTCGTCGTGTGTTCCAAAGAATTCGGAACTTATTCCAATAATTTTGAACGAAGCCCATTGTAGCCGAGTGGCAATCCACCCGGGGAGTACGAAGATGTACAACGATTTGAAACGTCGGTTTTGGTGGCATGGTATGAAACGAGACATCTCGATTTTGTTTGAGATGTTTAATATGTCAACAAGTGAAAGCGGAACATCAAGTGCCTTGAGATTACTTCACCGATCACGATACCCGAGTGGAAATGGGATCGAGTCACAATGGACTTTGTATCCGGACCGCCATTGTCGGTGAGTAAGAAGGAGGCGATTTGGGTCGTTGTCGATAGATCGACTAAGTCGGCTCACTTTATCCGTCGACGCACGGATTTTCAATGGACAAACTAGCCGAATTGTACGTTTCTCGGTTGTGAGATTACACGGGTGCCTATTTCCATCGTGTCGGATAGAGATCGAGATTTACCTCGCGATTTTGGAAGAAGTTGCAAGAAGCTTTGGGTACCAAGTTGCATTTCAGACCGCCTTTCACCCCAAACCGATGGTCAATCCGAACGGATAATTCAAATACTCGAGGATATGTTGAGATGTTGTATCCTTGAGTTTAGTGGTTCATGGGAACGGTATCTGCCTTTGATTGAATTCGCTTACAACAATAGCTTTCAATCAAGTATTAAGATGGCGCCTTACGAGGCTTTATACGGTCGTAAATGCCGTACCCCATTATTCGGGTGAACTTAGTGAAGGTAAATTCTTGAGGTTGATTTGGTTAAGGATGCCGAGCAAAAGTTCGAGTAATTCGTGAAAGTTTGAAAGTCGCCGGATCGCCAAAAGTCGTATGCGGATTTGAAAAGAAAAGACATTGAATATCAAGTTGGAGACAAAGTATTTCTCAAAGTTTCACCCTGGAAGAAGGTGCTTAGATTTGGCCGTAAGGGCAAATTGAGTCCGAGGTTCATCGGGCCGTATGAAGTATCCGAACGAGTTGGGCGACCGCCATCGATTAATTTTGCCCCGAGCTTGAAAAGATTCAACGTTTTCCATGTTTCGATGCTTGACGATCTGGTCCGATCCATCGCACGTAATTACTCCATCCGAGATCGAGATTCAACCTAATTTGAGTTACGAAGAAGAACCGGTTCGCATTTTGATGCGTGAAGTAAAAGAATTGCGAAATAAGAAAATCCCATTAGTGAAGGTACTGTGGCATAAACACGGAGTTGAAGAAGCCACTTGGGAACTTGAGGGCTCTATGAAGGATCGATATCCTAAATTGTTCATGGTAAGATTTTCGGGACGAAAATTTCTTATGTAGGGAGAGTTGTGACACCAAATTTGACCCTAGTCGAAAAGTGGTTTCGGGACCACAAAACCGAGCCAAAAAAAAATTAATTAATTGTTATATCTTATGCTTATTATATGAGTACAATGCATATGTGGAAGTTTCACTCTCTAATTTTGCCTTTTGTATGTGAAATTATTAAATAGGACTTATATGAAATACTTTAGAAATGTGATAGGTAAATTCTTAAAAGGGTCTATTAGTGCATATACCAAAAAGAGTGGTTTTGCATGTCAATTTACCCAAAAGAGGAAGAGTGGCCGGCCAAGGGGTGATGGTGCTCAGTTATTCTAATTTAATATGGTTTTAAGTTAACAAATGGCTTAAAATAATTATAATAAAAGGGATAAAAGAAAAGAAGGGAGAAAAGGATGTTCATCATCTTCCTCTTTCCTCAAGCGAAACAAAGATGAAGAAATAGGGAAATTTCTCTAAAGCAATTCGGCATCCTACCTTAGGTAGCAAGAGGTAAGTTTTGACTTGTTGATTTAGTTTATGACATGTTAAGTTAATAATTGGATGCACTATTAGTAATGTCAAGAAAGTTGAAACTTTCATGGTGGTTTAGGCATCATGCCGTGAATCTAAGTGTTAGAACTAGGGTTAATTTCATGTTGTATCAAATAAGGGATGATAGAATGGAGTAGAGATTTTGGAATAAGTGGTTGTACGTTGTACATTCGGTCACATTGAATCTAGATGGAAGATTTTATATTTTTTATGGTTATTTTTCCTTGTATGATAAATGGTGTTGAGGGAGGGCCGAATGAACTATGAAGGTCATGAAAAGAATGTAGGAAGCTTAAGGTGCGAATTTTTGTCTTGGTGATAGGAATGATTCGGTTGGAATATTGAGTGAGGAGTTGCCGTTTTAGGATTAAGATCAAAAGAGTGATTAATAGGCATTAAAAGGTTAAATGTATGAAATTGAAGTATAAGGATTTATAGGAAATTGCATAGGTAATGATAATTTTAACTTAGTGTATTCGCCATATGGGTGTATATGTTTGAGATACTATCTCTAACTCTCTATAATCTATTAAAGGAGTAGAGTTGGCATATAAGGTTGAGTTGATTCATGATTTTGTATATTAAGAATTTAATAAACCTAAGACTAAGTTATCTTAGTAGTCGTAATACATTCGCCTTGAAGCACTAATCGAACATTAGTTAAGGTTGTAATGTTTGGAACAAGGATAGTTATGAAATGAAATGAAAATCATTTAAATCATACGTATAAGTATTCAGCAAGGAAATTAAACTACTAAATGTGTTTATTCTAGACCAAGAAATCAAAGGAGGAGAATCAAACAAGGGCAAAGCAAAGGCAATTGAGTAGTGATTGGGAATCGTTTTCATCCAAAACAAGGTAAGTCATTAAGCATATATTTGGTATTGATTTAAATGATCATAATATATATGCAATTGTGTTTCTTGAATTGATGTGTAAATGAAAATGTATGTGTATGGAATGATGCCATTGTTGAATGTATAAAGGCAGCAAAATGCATAAGGTATTGGTCACGGCACTAAGTGTGCGGGTATGAATGGACACGGTGACAAGATTGGCACTAAGTGTGCGGGTTTAAAATTGTACAGCACTAAGTGTGCGAGCTTGATTCTATAGCACTAAGTGTGCGAGCTGAAAATATATAGCACTAAGTGTGCGGATTCACTATATGCTCTTGTATTACAATTGGCACTGAGTGTGCGACATTATCGAGTTAATCCCGGACAGCGAATCGGGTAAGTACCTTGAGCTCATGACGAATAGGCAATATGTTCATGCTCGGGTTGAGCTTGGTAAGCTTTAAATCTATGTGATGATTGCAATTGTGTGATTGTGGTGAAAATGAGTTAGTGTGTGAAAATGCCTCAAATATCTTATCGTATAAATATGAAATGTGGATGTATGGCTTGGTATGAGATTGAACCGAAAGGTCCGAGGAATTATGGTATAGTTCCGATATGGATGAAGTACCTAGCCTTGTTTCATTGTTTCACTTTGTGATGAATTTAGCTAATGGATAATTGTAAAGTGCTTATGACTTACTGAGTTATAAACTCACTCGGTGTTTTTCTTGTCACCCATTTTAGGTCTCTTGGACTCGTATTGTTGCGTGCTCGGAACCGTCGTTGAAGTCATCACACCGGCTGAAATATTTTGGTATTGTCTTCGTTGTTAAAGAACATTTGGCATGTATAGGCTATTATATTTTGTTGAACTGTGGGTTGTAAACTTTAAGCCATGTGAAAATGGCCTATGTGGTCGTCGAGTGGGATGCTAGAACCTATAGCCACGAGTCTTAGAAACTTTAATTTTGATAAGGTGGCCATAATTTGTGTCATGTTTGATGGATGATTAAGGCCAAGGAAAAATTCATGAAATTGGCATAGTCTACTGCAGTAACTGTTGCGGACAGCAGCAGTGAGGTGAGATTGAAAAATCACTAAAAATAGTAGAAGTAGAATTAAATAGTGAATAAATTATGCAACTGAACCTTGATGAATCTAATTTAATATGGATGGAACGAAACGATCATATAAGCAGTATATTGAGAGATATTAAAGTTCTCGTGAGACAGGGCCAGAACGGTTTCTGGGTCCCCTGTCGTGACTTTGAAAATTTACTATAAATTATCCAGAAAGAATTATAAGTCATTCCTTATATGTGCAGATTCCATTTTGAGTCTATTTTCATTAGAAACAAACGACACCAGTATTAAAGCCCTGTACAGAGAGATATTCAAGTTTTAACGCGCGAAGGTCAGTGTAGTTGACTCCTGTAACATTGGTGACTTTAACTAATAAACTGTACCAATTGGCCCAACCAAAAATTCTAGAAATAAATCCATGGATAGATATATGAGTCTAAATTCAGGGAAAATTTACGGAATCAGTTTCCGAGTTTTGAAACTCGAGATATGATTTTTATGGCGACAGTGATGCAGTTTTCCAGCCTGTCTGGAAATGCCAAATTGGTTGGTACCTTGAGAAGATTTGGCCCATTAACCCCTCGTGTCCGACACCGGCGACGGTCACGGGTTCGGGGTGTTACACTTACAGTAAACAAAATCCATGTCCTAAATACCCCTACACAGGCTTAAACTATAATATCCCGAATTCGGACCTAATCGGAATAGTGGTTTCATGACCACAAATCCGAGATAGAAATAAGTATTTTATGATTATTTTGAGGTCTATGATATGATTTCATGATTGTGTGAAAATTTCGTGAAGAAATTCTATGCATAAAGTGCTTAATTTGAAGTTAGGGACTAAATTGAATAAGTTGCAAAACTTGCATTCTAGAAGTTTCTAGTATGAAATTGCTTTGAAATATTAATTAGGAGGTCTTAAATAGCAATTTTACCAATTTCAAAGTTTATGGACAAATATTGGACATGAATGGAATTTTTGGAAAGTTTAGTAGTAAGGGCATTTTGGTCATTTAGGGGTAAAATGAATTAAAATACAAAATTAAAAGCCAATTTTGCTCATCTTCTTCACCATGGACGTGTATATCAAGGGAGACTCCATGGTTAGGGTTTCCAAGCTTCCAAGCTCGATTATGAAGGAAATCGAGATTGGGGCTTAAATCGGGAAAATACAAGGTTATGGACTAAAATGGTAAATTGTTGTTTCTGGATCGAGGTAAGTTCGTATGATAATAATAATGCAATGTTATGTTTGAATTATATTTCTTACTATTATTGCATATATTTTATGATTTAATATATTGGAAAAGTTGATGGAATGGTGTTTATGATGTGGAAATATGACATGAAAGAACGTTACATGAAATGCAAGAAAATGAAGATACATGACAAGTGATATATGAAATATGTGATATATGTTATGTAAATTCTTAAAACCTGATTTGATATTTGAGTTGTGTCTTATTATACTATGAATGGACAATTAGTACTATGGATAGTGAGATCGACACTTCGAGTAAATTCGTACATAAATAATCTATCGATTCTTTTTATGTTATTATATTTTGATATCATATGAAATGTGGCTGCTTATCAAATGGTTATTTGATGTAAATTATGAATTTAAATTGATTACAGACAATTTAGTAAAATGTTGAAAAGTGAGGAATTTCCCGATTGAACCTTCGGAATAAAAATGATACAAATGATCTATTGTGAGGTCGCATGGGTAGTACTAAGTGCAGGCTACTATGCGTACCCAAAAACTGTGATCACGTGCGTAGTACTAAGTGCAGGCTACTACGTGTATTAGATGGTGAGGTCACGTGTGTAGTACTAAGTGCAGGCTACTACGTGTACCAGACTGTTGGTCGCATGTGTAGTACTAAGTGCAGGCTACTATGCGTACCAGATAGCTTCGGCTACAAGTGTGGAAATGGGAAAATGTGCAGGCAATTGTGTATCTGTTATTATTCCGATTAGTTCAACGGGAAATCGATTAAGTGAAAATACATGCGAAAGTGATTATGTGATGAACAAGTGCCAGTATATGTTTATTTGAATTTATGAGTAATATGCTCAATATTGATTTTGGCATATTGATTTAGTATGTTTTGGTTATGGATTTGAGTAGTTAAGAGAATGGTTTATAAATGGCATGAAATGTGTATGAATTGGCATGTTTTTGCAGCCTATAAATATTGAAATGGTACCATATTGGTTCCAAGATGTGCTTGAGAAAGGGGTGGCAAATTGTCTTTGCAAATAGCCTATTTTTGTCTACACGGGCAGAGACACGGGCGTGTATCTCAGTCGTGTGCGACACACGGTCATGCTACACATGTAAAATCCCAAAATACGGCTTAGTCGGAACAGTGGTTTTGGAACAACAAATCTGAGGTCAAGAAATTATTTTAATATTATTTTATGTGTTATAGCATGATTAAATAAGTGCATAAAAATTTTGGTGAATTAATTTTGGCATTTGAGTGCTTAATTGCGAAAAAAGACTAAATCGCATAAAGGGAAAAAGTTTTGTTTTAATAGTCAAAGGTGTCAAATTGCTAGAAAAACTTAATTGGGAGTCTTTAAATTGAAATTAGGACATTAAATAAGTGATGGCCGGCCATAGGGGGGCAAAAGAGTTGAAATGTCAAAATTTGGTATGATTGGTATTTGATGACATAAGCAAACACTAATAAAATAAAATAAAAAGTGACACTTGTAGTTTAATCTAGCTAATGAGGGGACTATTTTGTAAAATGGTTGAAAGTCTAGGGTTTTACCATGAGAATATTCATGTTGTTTGCTGCATTTTTATGGAAGAAAATGAATCTTAGTTGTGAAATAAACAACTTTTGTGAAAGGTGTTAGCATGAAAACACCTAAAAGTATTATTTTATAAAGTTTGTAAAATGGAGAGTAAATATGTGTAATAATTGAAATCTTGATTTGCTATAGTTATGAAAATGGTTCGGCTAGGCTTAAAGAGTAAGAAAATTGAATAAAAAACATTTTACGAGCCTAGGGGCAAAAGCGTAATTTTGGCAAAGTTTAGGGGCAAAATTTTAAATTTGTCAAAATATGATTTTTGGGTCAATTTGTATAATGTAAGTCCTAAATGGGCTATATTTGAAATGATAGATCAATGAAATCGAGATTCGGGCTTAAATTAAGAAAATACAAGGTTATGGACTATTGGTAAAATTGTCGTTTTCGTATTCGAGATAAGTTCGTATGACTAAATAAGCATGTTATCCATGTTATTGTTAAGATACCTGAATCTATCTTATTTCAGTTATATTGAATTATATGTTAATGATATTGAGTATGATGAAAGTGATGCCAAAAGTTAATAACATTCACGTGATGGTAGAATACATTAGAAATTCAATGGAATATGATATCCCATAGAAACGAGTAATTCGTATGTGAATAATATAAATACATCTTCATTACACGTATTTGAATAGATATAGCATAAATTGCTTGATTGTGGAAATGATTATGTATGATGAGAATTGATGTAGAGGAACCTCCCGGTTGAACCTTAGGAATAAACGGATATTCATGCCATGACATTTGGGCGATATGTGGGTGCTAGTGTAAGACATGGATCGGCCACATTATGAAATGCTAATGTAAGACATGTCTGGGTCATGCATCAACATTGAGACAAGAGCCAGTGTAAGACATGTCTAGGACATGTATTGGCTATGAGATGTGTCAGTATAAGACCATGTCGAGGACATGGCATCAGCACGGATATGCGAGAGCTAATGCAAGACCATGTTTGGGAAATGGTGTCGGCCTCGATTTTGATAGTCAGTGTAAGACCATGTCTGGGACATGACATCGGGATTATACTCTATGTTTAAGGCTTAGTGAATATCCGATAACTTTCCGAATTGCTCAACGGTGAGAGTTACGGTTTAAGCTAAATGAGAAAGGTTATGACCATATTGTGAGTGGTACAGGTACTTACATGAAATTGATGAGATGTGAATTCAATTCATGTTATATGATTGGTAAGGAATGAATATGAGCATGTTGAGTAACATAGGTATGTATGTCAAGCTCATGAGAAATGATTTCAGTTTATGATGCAGATTTAGTGAAGATGTAAATAGGTAATTCATGCTTATGAGAATGATTTTGTGATGACCTTGTGATTATAGGTCTATACTTATGATGTCTGAATATGTAGTCTTACCAATGTGGTGAAAATGAGTTAATATGGTGTGATAAACATAGTATCGTTAATTTACACTAAAATAGTTTTCGACAGCAGCCATAGTCCAACTTTATAAATCCACTAAAAATTATGGAAATTGAGTTAGAGGCTAAATAAAATATGAAATTAAATCCTGATGAGTCTAGTTTCACATACAAGAAATGGTGTAAGCAAAAGAGTTTTATATCATGAAATATTTTAATTTTTGTGAGACAGAGTCAGAATGACTTTGAAATCCCCTATTTTGATTTAAGAAAATCATTGAAGATTGTACAAAAATAGTTATGAGTTATAATTTATATGCTTAGAATTATTGATGAGTATATTTTCTATAAAAATATACGAGAATGTCATCTGAGTCTCGTATTATGAGATAATTAATTTTTAATGAAGAGGGGTCAGAACTATTACACAGTAAAAATAGGTAACTTTAAGGAATAAAATGTACTAATTGGCTAAACCAAAAATTTTTAATATTTTATGATAAGAAGATATGTGAGTCTAGTTTCACGAAAAATTAGCGGAACTTAATTTGGAGTTTCTTAACTCCATATATAAATAATTTAGTGACTGTGACTAGATAAAATAACTTGATTGGAACATGAGTGAAAATGCAAATAGGGTTGTATTGCCATGAGAAGCAAGTTGATAAATTGCTTATTATTTTCATACGGTCTTAGTAAGCTATGAAGCTTACTCCCTTCCTTTCCTTTCTTTTAGTTTTTCAGGTCCGCTCAGGGTTGGAGATCGTCGGAGGCAGCATCACACTATCAAGTCACTATCTTTGGAATAATGAAGCATATATTAGAAATTTCAAGTGAGTGGCATGTATAAGGATCTAGTTGATTGACAAGTATTATTTTACTTTGGCCAAAATTTGTTAGCTTATATTGAGTTATATGTATATGGCCAAGAGATGTGGCTCATATTGATTATGGCTTGTAAGCCTAGCTATTCATGTCATGTCTAATGTTTATAATTTGATTATGTTTGTTTTCCATGCATGGTTAGTAATATGACATGTGTGTTGGATGTATGCTCTATGACAAACTAAGGTGGTCATAGCCATATAGTAATTGCATGTTATAAACACAACGTGATAATGACTGAACATGAGTGCTTGATGAATAAGTTGGTAACCATAGTATAATGATAAAAGTGGTCATCAAGATGACAAGTCTTATAAATGTGGAATAAGGAGTCTAGACTTGGTATTGCATGAGTAGATGCATTTCTTGTAAGACGACATGTTAATGTTAAGGATGTGTCTTAACAAAGAGTGTTTAATCACTAAAATGATGCCATGATTTGCGATTTTGATGTGCATAAGGTTGTAAAAGATTATGGGTAATAAGAAGGCTTGGAAAATAGTCTATGTGTTAGCTACACGGGCTAAGACACGACCGTATGTCTCAACCATGTGAGGGACACGACCTAGAGACACGGGCGTCTGGCTCGACTGTGTGGTTCGATATGCATGCTGACGTCTTAAACAGTGAGGTACACGGCTTGAGGATATGGGAATGCCAAAGGCATACAGGCGTGTCCCTATGTCCACACAGGCATGTGACCCTGTTTCGTGAGAAAATTTTCTAAGTTTTCCTAAAACTTCTTAAAGTTCTCGGTTTAGTCCTGAATCGATTTTGATAAATTTTTTGGGCTTCGTAGACCCAAATAAGGGATGACATGCATGTGTTTGAAAAGTTTTGAATTAAAAGAGATTTTATGGCTCGGTTTTTTCATGAATGTGTATGTTTAAGTTCGGTAATGCATCGTACCCTTTTCTGACGTCGGACATGGGTAACGGGTGTTACTTTTAGTGGTATCGGAGCATGGTTTAGTTGATTCTTGGACTAACCTAGAACGTGTAAGAGTCTAGCTATACATGCCACAAGTTTGTGACAGTGTGATGTCTCCCGGCGCAAATGAGAACTATCTTGTGTGGACTAGGTACTCTCCAACCAAGCTACAGCTAATCACATAGATAATGATGCTAAAGTATTCTTTAAAGTGCAGTTATGAAGAGTTGAAACTCGAAAAGGTACGAACAAGAATTCGTGAAATGTATATGTACATGGTATAATGAGCTTATCTATGATTGATTGATAATCCCATGGTGTACATGATTGAACTGTTCGAGTGAATACATGTGTTTAGATAACTTACTAAAATTACAGGTAGAAAGAATGTTCATGTATATTTATTTGAATGAATATGGTTGGCAAATTCACATAGTCTGATTAAATGTGTTAAATTTTTTAGACTGATTTACATGATTGTAATGATATGTCTAAATGAAGGTGGACGAGGTAAAAGTATAGATTGTGATAAACTTAAACATGTTTGTTGGCCCTTGTATGATATCATGTGCATGACTTGTATGATCAAATGAATAGATTAGTAAAGTTATCCAGAAAACATGGAATACATGCATAAGTATACTTGTTTAAATGAGATAACTAGAAAGTGAGCGTAAAATCAATATGAATGTTAGTCTACCCGGAATGAATGACATGATTGTGCTGATGTTGCCATGATAATGAAAATTGTGTTACATGTATTTGTATATGAGAGTCAAGTCAGAGACCCTACGACCCCCTCCCCATTACCAAAGTGGTGTTCTATAATGGAATTTCTTGAGATTTGTAATGAACAAGTTTCCGGATAATAAACCAAAGAATTCAGTGATAGAATGGTTATGAGCACGATTAGTAATTGAGAATGGGTTGATAAGTACAAATAGAGCTAGAAAGATATCAGATTGACTGAAAGATTATTTAATTTTCACAATATCACAGTTAGTAAAAAGGTTAACTTTAGAAATCGATCTATTCTGAAAAGATGTCGGGAAATAATATTTGAAATATGAAATGTCTGCGTACAGTAATTACAGTGAGCAGATTATGACTGCCTCTCTTGAAATATAGTATGAAATCAATGTCTGCGGAAAGGTTATTGAGACTATCTATTTTCCGATGAATTTTTGTAATACGGAAATGTTCCTTGATCTTGATGATAGACAAAGGCATTGATAGTCTAATTGGTGCATAATATACATGATCCTATTTCTTTCTGGTATTTTGTTACCTTCCATCTATTGGGAATTGATGAAAAGGGGTGCGTATGATACTATGATTCGGCTTCTGCTAATAGTTAATTTATCCAATATGTATATGGAAAGGTATGTCGTTCTTGTTACATCTATCTTTGGTGGTCACAATGATATTTTCTTCTGGATTTCTTTTCTCTAAGGAACCATTGAGGTCTCTCATATTTTCTTATGACCTCGATCTTTCAATACTGTATCGTGATTGGATTTTCTTGTTTTGTATTTTCTTATGTTGGATTTTTATATTCTGGATTTCTCGGTTATGGATTTCCTTATCGTGAATTCTTGGTCATCTTTATCTCGTCACCTGTCGAACATGGCTTATAGTTAAAGTATGACCTTTAGCTTGCGGTATATATATATCAAGTATGACTGTGTTTCTGATTTGATTATGGTAATTGGATGATCTTAGTAATTAGAGTTTTCAAATTTTTGTATAAGGATTTAACATTAAAAAAGTTTGGACAGATGGAAATATTGTTAACCGAAGCATTTGAATTTATTTAGTATGCATTGGACAAAGACTTCTTGATTTTCAGTGATAGTTATTGTACGATCTTTGAGAAGAGAAAAATGCAGTGGTAAACATTTGGGTAGAAAATCTAGAACTTATACATAGATTTTGCAAGAAAACTTACAGGAGTAATGTATTAGCGATCGAGTTTGGAACTTGACATCGTTGATCCTTAGGTACGAATACTTGAAATCTTGAAAGTTTAAGAAATGTATATCAAGTTTCATCAGAATTATCTTTGCCTATGTTGGAAATGGAATGGAAATGAGAAGAAGATACTATGGATTTCATGTCTGATTTATTATTATCTCTGAAAGAGAAAAATGTTATGTGACTTATTGTTAAATGTCTCATGAGATATGTAAATCATGCTAGTATGTACTGAATTTTCACTCATCAGGTTCGAGGAATTTCATGTCTTTATGATTGTTGGATATTTAAAAATTTTAGTCTCCATTAATCGGATTTAGGATCCGGGTTCTATATGATGAATTCTTGGGAAAGCGATAGGAGGCTTTGGAATTAAAGGTAACTGAGAGTTGAATTGGTAAAAAAAAATCAGACTGTGTGAAATTATTGAGAGTATGAGACTGAGATGAACCAACTAGTTTCACTATTCTAATTTGAAAAGATTCAATTATGTGTATATGTGATATGATGGCATAAATGGGACCTTTGTGTATATAAACTCTCAGGTAGAGGTTGAAATTCATCCAATGTACAGTATAGTAATGAACCGCTTATGATACTGATAGGGGAAGGTAAAGAGATAAGTATTAGAGACACAGTCGAGTGAAAGTTATTTAACAATGCTTATGGGAAAGAGAAGTTTATGTGAATACCAAAACCACTTTTTTGGTAAGATTTTCGGGGACGAAAATCCTTAAGGGGGAGAATTGTAACATCTCGAAATAGGGCTTAGTCGAAATAGTAGTTTTGAAACCACAAATCCGAGGTCAAGGAATTATTTAATACTATTTTATGTGTTATAGCATGATTATATAAGTGCATGAAAATTCTGGTGAATTAATTTTGGCGTTTGAGTGCTTAATCACGAAAAAGGACTAAATTGCATAAAAGGAAAAAGTTTTGTTTTAATAGTCAAAGGTGTCAAATTGCTAGAGAGCCTTAATTGGGGGTCTTTAAAGTGAAATTAGGACATTAAATAAGTGATGGCCGGCCATAGGCAGAGAAAAAGAGTTGAAAAGTCAAAATTTGGTATGATTGGTATTTGATGACATAAGCAAACACTAATAAAAAAAACGAAAGTAGCCACCCTTCTTCTCCATCTTTCTTCACTGAAAATACCATAAAAAATAAGGGTTTGGGAGCTTGAAATTTCAACAAACTCTTCACCCTCACAAGTAAGTGATTTAGATGCTTATTTTTTTTTTATAATTTTTGTACTTTTGGAACCCTTGTAGCTTAATCTAGCTAATGAGGGGACTATTTTGCAAAATGGTTGAAATTATAAGGTTTTACCATGAGAATATTCATGTTGTTTGCTGCATTTTTATGGAAGAAAATGAATATTAGTTGTGAAATAAACAACTTTTGTGAAAGGTGTTAGCATGAAAACACCTAAAAG
Source organism: Gossypium arboreum (assembly GCF_025698485.1). Taxonomy (NCBI): domain Eukaryota; kingdom Viridiplantae; phylum Streptophyta; class Magnoliopsida; order Malvales; family Malvaceae; genus Gossypium; species Gossypium arboreum. Next base: position 13,772,725 of record NC_069078.1, on the reverse strand, counting down.
TATCATTTTATAAAGTTTGTAAAATGGAGAGTAAATGTGTGTAATAATTGAAATCTTGAGTCGCTATAATTATGAAAATGGTTCGTCTAGGCTTAAAGAGTAAGAAAATTGAATAAAAATCATTTTACGAGCATAAGGGAAAAAGCATAATTTTGGCAAAGTTTAGGGGCAAAATTGTAAATTTTCCAAAATATGATTTTTGGGTCAATTTGAACAATGTGAGTCCTCAATGGGCTATATTTGAAATGATAGATTAAAGAAATCAAGATTCGGGCTTAAATCGAGAAAATACAAGGTTATGGACTGTTGGTAAAATTGTCGTTTTCGTATTCGAGGTAAGTTCGTATGACTAAATAAGAATGTTATCCATGTTATTGTTAATATAATTGAATCTATCTTGCTTCGGTTATATTGAATTATATGTTGATGATATTGAGTATGATGAAAGTGATGCCAAAAGTTAATAACATTCATGTGATGGTAGAATACATTAGAAATTCAATGGAATATGATATCCCATATAAACGAGTAAGTCGTATGTAAATAATATAACTACATCGTTATTACACGTATTTGAATAGATATAGCATAAATTACTTGATTGTGGAAATGATTATGTATGATGAGAATTGATGTAGGAGAACCTCTCGGTTGAACCTTAGGAATAAACGGATATTATGCCATAACATTTTGGCGATATATGGGTGCTAGTGTAAGAAATGTCTTGGACATGGATCGGCCACATTATGAAATGCCAGTATAAGACATGTCTGGGACATGCATCGGCATTGAGACGAGAGCCAGTGTAAGACATGTCTAGGACATGCATCGGCTACGAGATGTGTCAGTATAAGACCATGTCTAGGACATGGCATCGGCTAGTGTAAGACCATGTTTGGGACATGACGTCGGCCACAATTTCGATAGTCAGTGTAAGACCATGTCTGGGACATGGCATCGACTTGATGGATGAGCTAGTGTAAGACCATGTCTGGGACATGGCATCGGTATTATACCCTATGTTTAAGGCTTAGTGAATATTTGATAGCTTCCCGAATGGTTCAACGGTGAGAGTTACGGTTTAAGCTAAATGAGAAAGGTCATGACCATATTGTGAGTGGTACAGGTACTTACATAAAATTTATAAGATGTGAATTCAATTCATGTTATATGATTAGTAAGGAATGAATATGAGCATGTTGAGTAACACAGGTATGTATGCCAAGCTCATGAGAAATGATTTCAGTTTATGATGCACATTTAGTGAAGATGTAAATAGGTAGTTCATGCTTATGAGAATGATTATGTGATGACCATGTGATTATAGGTCTATACTTATGATGTATGAATATGTAACGTTATCAATGTGGTGAAAATGAGTTAATATGGTGTGATAAACGTAGTATCGTTAATTTACACTAAAATAGTTTTCGATAGTAGCCATAGTCTAACTTTAAAAATCCACCACAAATTTTGGAAATTGAGTTAGAGGCTGAATAAAATATGAAAATAAACCTAATGAGCCTAGTTTCAATAGAAGAAGTGGTGTAAGCAAAAGAGTTTCATATTATGAAAAATTTTAATTGTTGTGAGACAGAGTCAGAATGACTTTAAAATCCCCTATTCTGATTTGAGAAAATCATTGAAAATTTTACAAAAATATTTATGAGTTATAATTTATATTCTTAGAATTATTAATGAGTCTATTTTCAATAAAAATAGACAAGAACATCATCTGAGTCTCGTATTATGAGATAATTAATTTTTAGTGCAGAGGGGTCAAAACTGTCAAACAGCAAAAAAGGGTAAATTTAAGTAATAAACTGTACTAATTGGCTAAACCAAAAATTCTGAAACTTTTATGGTAAGAATATATGTGAGTTTAGTTTTAGGGAAATTTAGCGGAACTTAATTCGGAGTTCCGTAGCTCCATATATAAATAATCTAGTGACTCTGACTCGAGAAAACAACTTGACTGGAACATGAGTGAAAATGCAAATAGGGTTGTATTGCCATAAGAAGCAAGTTGATAAATTGCTTATTATTTTCATACGGTCTTACTAAGTTATAAATCTTACTTCCTTCTTTTCCTTTCCTTTAGTGTTTTCAGGTTAGCTCGGGGTTGGAGATCACCGGAGGCAGCATCACACTATCAAGTCGCTATCTTTGGAATAATTGAGCATATATTAGAAATTTCAAGTGAGTGGCATATATAGGGATCTAGTTGATTGACAAGTATTATTTTACTTTGGCTAAATATGTTATCTTATATTTAGTTATATGTATATGACCATGAGATGTGGCTCATATTAATTATGGCTTGTAAGCCTTGCTATTCATGTCATGTCTAATGTTTATAATCTGATTATTTTTGTTTGCCATGTATGGTTAGTAATATGACATGTGTGTTAGATGTATGCTCTATGACCAACTAAGGTAGTCATAGCCATATAGTAATTGCACGTTATAAACACAATGTGATAATGATTGAACATGAGTGCTTGATAAATAAGTTGGTAACCATAGTATAATGATAAAAGTGGTCATCAAAATGACAAGTCTTATCAATGTGGAATAAGGAGTCTAGACTTGGTATGGCATGAGTAGATGCATTACTTGTAAGAGGACATGTTAATGTTAAGGATGTGTCTTAATAAAGAGTGTTTAATCACTAAAATGATGCCATGATTTGCGATTTTGATGTGCATAAGGTTGTAAAAGATTATAGGTAACATGAAGGCTTGGAAAATAGCCTAAGTGTTGGCCACACGGGCTAAGACACGGTCGTGTGTCTGAACCGTGTGAGGGACACAGCCTGGAGACATGGGCATGTGGCCTGACTTGTTGTTTGATGTGCATGCTGACTTCTTAAACAGAGAATTACATGGCCTGAGGACACGGGCGTGTCCCTATGTCCACACGGGCGTGCGACCCTGTTTAATGGGAAAATTTTCTAGGTTTTCCTGAAACTTCTTAAACTTCTCAGTTTAGTCCCAAATCAATTCCTATGAATATTTTGGGCTTTGTAGATCCAAATAAGGGATGACATGCATGTGTTTGAAAGGTTTTGAATTAAAAGAGATTTTATGGCTCGATTTTTGCATGAATGTGTATGTTTAAGTTCGGTAATGCCTCGTACCCTGTTCCGTTGTCGAACATGGGTAAGGGGTGTTACAACACGGCCCTGTGTTCCCTTGGGTACCCTTTCAAGTTAAGTCAATATACCCTACAGGTTTGACACGTCCTAGACAGACGGGCGTGTCTACTGGCCGTGTGGCCAGTCGTGTGACCCAAGTCAGTAACCCTACCGTTTTCTCATGGCTTGGCACATGGGCGTGTCCTCAGTCATGTGTTGCAAGTCAGAATGTATGCCCTATTTTCACACGGCCTGTGACACAATGGTGTCTGGAAGCCGTGTGAGGGACACGACGTGTTCACATGGGTGTGTGACCCTGAAATGATTGAAAATTTTATAAGTTTCCTAAAGTTTACAAATGTTATCGGTTTAATCCCGAACCATTTTTAAGCATGTTTTAAGGTCTCGTAGGACCTTATAAGGGACAATGTGGATGATTTGAATGGATATTGATTATGAATGCATAAATGTATGTGAATGATGTGTATTATCCGGTAATGCCTCGTAACCCTATTCTAGCGACGGATACGGGTTAGGGGTGTTACACAGACCATGTTGTTAAACTATGTTTCTTAAAAATGTTTAAGGTGTTAGTTGGGCTATCCAAATATGGCATTCAAATGAGTAAATATGTTGCGTAAATTTGTTTAAAGGAGTTATGTTTATGCTTTCATTACTGGAATTAACATGCCAACCAGTTTTTGTTAAGTATACTATTCTAAAATGACATTTAGATATTGTTCATTCCGTATTTTGATGTCATCCTAAATTAAGTTTCAAGTGCTAACTAAAAACAGAATAGGGTTGTTGACTAAATGTCCTGAAATGGATATAATAAATGTTGGTAAGTTTTTTAATATCCTCCTTGGTGTTTTACTGTATCTTTAAGCTGGTATGAGTTGTGGTATAAGGTGAATGTGGGTAAAATCCTTAGTTATCAAGGGAAATACTAATGCAAGCAGCATGTGTGTATATTTTCGATATTTTTGTCCATTAATATGAGTTTTATGATGAATTTTATTATTATTCAAAAAGGTTGTTGAATGCTTATGCAGTTTAAAAATTGATTAACTAGTGAAAAGTTAATATGCTATAGATCGTGATGTTTGTTAGGCAGAAAGGATGTTCAAATGCTGAAATATATTATGTTTGAAGTGTAATATGTTGGAAATAATAATATCTTGATGGTAAAATAATGATATGTATATGTTGCACATTATTATGATTGAGAGATTGAGTCTGAGAGTGCTTAAGGTTCTAATTTATGGTGTTGAAAGGTTGTTTGTTTCATGATTAAATGTTAAACTTGATGTTGTTCGTATAATGGATTTACAGTAAACATTTTAACATTAATGTGCCTTAACTAAGCTATAGATGTGTTTAAGTGTGCCATACATTATGAGTGTTTTTATGATCTGATGTGGGACATATTGACTTGTGCTACTACCTAATGCCATATGATGTCACAGTTTACCTTGTCTGAGTTAAGTTAAATAAAATGTGACAAAGTAAATCCGTATGTGATGTTTATATATAAATTTTTATGTATTTAAATCACGGATCTTATGTATGTAAATGTGTTATGGTGTGTTTGAAGTATGGAATACTACTGGGGCTAAAGAAGGCCTAAATTTGTTATTAGGAAAGTAAAAAGAATTGTTATAGGATTTGGGCACTTATTATGCTTAGATTGACTAGTTTTGGCTTTATGACTTTGAGTACTTAGTATGTGGTATATACATACAAGTAGATATACATGTTTTCTCTAAGAATAGTTAAACACCAAGTATGTATGAGGAAATTAGTGTTTTAAAGAAGTTTAATGGCAACCATATAAATGCTCTATACATAACTTGTTTTGGGTGGTGTTACACTCTTGTATTGGAGCTTCTACGTGTGGGGGTGTCTCATCATGACCTTTGGGCTCGAAGATAGTTCGATTTAGGAAAGTGATGTTTAGCTTAATCTGGCCCCAGCCCCTCCCCTCTGGTAGTAGTTCTAACCATTTTTGTGAAAGAAAAAGAAAGGAAAAAGGAGAAACTAGTGTTACCTCTGAGAAAGATGGGAACTAAAGATGAAAAGAGCAAAAAGTTTAAGAAAAAATAAATTAGGGTTCTGATTGATTCGGTAAGTGTTTAAGGAGGTGTTTGAGCATATTTTTTATAGAGACAAACTGTGCAAGAAGTTTATTTTGTAGAAACTATTCAGGTTCTCTAATACAAATTTAACATCTTCCAAAAAGGTAAGTGTGTAACGTTAGAATTTATGTGAATAACTGTTATGTGTAAAGAGTGATTTATATAACGTTTAAAATTACGAGAGTGGTCGCCAAGTTTTGAATTCTCCAATTGAAGTACTCTAACGACATCTTTACTAGCAGGGGACCTTTAAAGTGTACGACTCTGAAAAGAAGTCATTAGGAGTTTAAGGATCAGTCCACCAATTAATGTTATGCGTCTGGCACAAATAGTTCGTTATATTGTTGTAGTAGAATTCTCCATGTTATAAAAATTTTGAGGATGAAATTTTGTTAAGGGGGAGAGTTTCACACACCAAGTTTGGCTTATCCGAGAATAATGTGTGAAGTTGTGAAGTCATTTGTTGGCGTATGTAATTCTCCCATTTGTTGTCTTTTTCCAACTAAGTGTAGGCGTCTAGTAACCGCCGTGTAAGTAAGTGAAGATTCTATTTCAGGTTATTCTGCTATTTAAAGAAAAAGATTTTGTTAAGTGAAAAAGTAATTAAGGTATGAGTTATTTCCAAATGTATAGTACGCCTTGTTTGTCTAAAATACTATGCTAGTTAGGTTGTAAATTAAACTGGTTAGGAACCAACTGATGCGTGTTAAATGATATGCGAATTCTGCAAGTGTACATATTGAATCAAGTAATAAAGTGATAAGTGAGATCATCTCTACAAGGATTAGATTAGGTATAAAAGTGGTAAAGTTATTATAATCAATTATGATTAATGTTATGGCAAAACCAAGTTAAGTACACAGTGGTAAATTAAAATAGTAAGGATGTGTGCAAAATGTATACAAACTAATACTGGTAAATGCTAAGGCAAAACAAGAGTAAAAATGCAATGGAAATTATGATAATAACTACATGAATTATATGTGAATGAATAAATAAATAACTAAGAATGCTATGGAAAAGATACTACGACAAAGGATTAAGGGCCTACAATGTTGACTTGGAAAGTTGGGATTACTAAGAATCTGCCTTTACTTTCAGTAATGCCTCAACAAAATTGTACTCAATCTACTATTCAGAAGAGAACTAAAGTGACCTGTTTTTTTCGATAGCAAAATCTCAAGTTACCTGGCATATGTGTATAGGCCTTAGCACGGTGCCCTACACTGTTTTATCTTCATTTTGTACAAATGTTGCCCTATGTCTAGAGTCTGCTACAAGTATTCGGTCGAATACTCACTTATATCATTCAATTTCAATCCAACTAATCCAACCTTTTCAAAATTAGATTCAGTTTATGGGCATACTGCACACTTATCTATGTCTAGAGAATGTATGCATACAATTGGGAAATAAAAACAATTGAATGAAATAGTAGATTAAATCAAATATATGCTTTAGCTATTTAAGAAAATAAAAGTCTCCTCATATAATCCCGAACCTATGAGATTTAGCTTATGGGTTGGCAATTAAAATTCAAGTTCAAAATAACACCCAACATCATTTTGATTAAATCAATTCACTAGAGAATAGAATAAGAAATAATGGATGAACTTAGGAAGATGGTTATCACCAAACCAATCCACAATCCAACAGCACAGTGTCCTGTGGTAGTCGATAGGGACTACCCTTGGTTTCCTCTTTCCGTCTCTACTCAGCCACTACCCTCTATTGTTGCCTCCTGATCTCCACTCCCTTTAGGGTTTCCTCTTGGCTTTTTATAAGCTTTTCTTCCTAGGGTAACTCCAATAGCCCTCGATATCTTCTCCTTTTTTTTAGGTATATTTCTCTAGTACAAGTAGAGTTGGGCTGAAATTGATATGTGTTGAGTGTTGACTCAATCATCTTCCTAAAATTACCACGTCATTCATGTTGGCAAACCGTCCAACCTTATGCCACGTCAAACTATCATCCCTTTATTTTTTTCTCCATATCCTACACCTACCAAACCACCAAACACAACCCTTCCACATGAAATTAAAAGTATCTGGCATGAAAACATAGTCCAAGCTCCTAATGCGATGATAAAAATGTTAATGAAATGTCCTAAAATGTCACTAAATGTACCTAAGTACAAGCAATTAGCTAATACAAGAAATTAGCTAATACAAGCAATTAGCTAACTCTAAAGGCATAAAATATAACTCTTTTCAAGAGTTATCACCAACTAGGTAGACTAGTCTGATGTTTATAATGCAAAATTTTCATTTATGTTTCTTGCGAAAACTATAGGCTATTAAGAAGGAAAAATTTTGAAGTTGTGACACTTGTTAAGTTCCACTATGTAGGATGGGTCATATGTATGTGTGAAAATGGTTCTGAAGAGGGTTCTTCTTCTTCCTTCAATGTTACTTTCTAATTTTTTTTCTTTAATCCAATGGTATATTTTCCTCATTAAGCTGGAAGCTAAGGATTCTTAGTTTAATCAATTATCATTCCATATCTAGGTAAGTATTATAGCTCAACATGTTAGATGCTTTGAAAGAGTAAGTCTGTATATGGTATATGAATAGTAAGTTTTAAGTGATTTGCATGGGGATTATCAGAGTTTGAGATGATAGTAAATTGTATGTAGACGAACTTTTAATGGTGATCCTATGTTCTATAAGTAGTTTTTGCTGCTAGTTCGAGAAGGATGTCTGAGTCTGGAGTTTAGAACTGTGGTAGGTAAGTTTAAGGTGAGTCTCTACCCTGACTCTCTCTATGTAAACTTTTCAAGTAGAAGAAAATGTATATATACAAGGGATGATGATATCTATAATAACCGATAAGTGTACGAGTATAGTAAAGAGGAGATAAGTGTTATGATGATATGCGATAAGTTCTATTGAGAGGAATGTTGATTGATAAGTATGTAGGTAAAATTTGAGATATGAAAAGTATGACTCAGTCTGGAATGTAAATAAATCTGGATAAATAAATGATGAGAAATGTCCCTTTGTGAAGCCTTTGGTAGGGCAGTTATATTGTTAGCTAGATTGGCAGATCACAATATGAAAACAAGTGTAAGACCATGAGGTTGAGACCTAATAGTACTAGAAAGAACATGTAACACCCCTTACCCGTTACCGTCGCCGGAACAGGATACAAGGTATTACCAGAACATAATACCTACCATTAAACATAATCGAAATATAAATATGTCTTGATCAATATTAGCCAACTTTAAAGGCTTGTACAAATTATCTGGTCGAGTACTGTAACTAATATTTTAAACCTAGACAAATATGACACGTAACAAAATAATTAAGCCTACTATACATGCCATAATTCAAAACGTTTAGTTCAAATACCCTAAAGTAGGATAGTGCGGATAGATCTTCACGATCCTTAACTCCCGAGCAAGCCGGAGAACACTATAAGACAAAAGAGAGAAACAAAGTAAGCTTATAGCTTAGTAAGTAAGTATGTAAATACTAATTAAAAAAAAATCTAACATGTTTACACAACAATTCAAGTACATCTACTTTAACTTCACTATTCATTCCACTTTGATTAAGCTGTCTCTGCTGCGTCATATTCACTAAATAAATCATAACTCGAGTTACCAAACTCGAAATTCAAATCCGTAAAATTTCCTGAATCTAGACTCATAAAGCTTTTTGCTAATTTTTTCTATAATTTTGGTTCAGCCGATTAGTACAGTTTATTAGTTAAAGTTTCCCTGTTACACAGTTCGACTGATCTGACCTCTGTTCACTACAAATTGAATTTCTCTCAGTACACAATTTAAACAACCCTGAAGTCTGTTTCATTTAAAAATAGTCTCAATAAGGAATTTAGGCATGTAAACTATATTTCTTAATTTGCTTTGTACAATTTTAATGATTTTTCAAAGTTGGAACAGGGATCACGTATTCATCCTGAGCAAGTCACATACAATTGTAAATATCTCAAAATATAGAATTCCTTTGCTTTCTCTGTTTCTTTTATATGAAAGTAGACTCATTAAAATTTAATTTCACATCTCATTCAACCTCTAATTATATTCCTCCTATTTTGGTGATTTTTCAAAGTCACGTCACTGCTACCATCTAAAAACAGTTTTAATGCTAATTTCACTCTTTCACAAATTCTTTATGCTAACCTCATTTTATCTTATATTTGTATATACCACAAATCATTTTCACCATATTTCATTCACCATAAGTATAGGTCCAAACCACAATGTCACCACAAAACCATCCCGTTGAACAATTCGGATCAATCCTCGATATTTAATGGTTTCAAAGACACACCCCACCATCATACTTCGTTTAGTTCGGCTCTCTTGTACACATGGTGAACACTTAGTACCACTCATGCGACCTAGCCGATTTGTCTCGTAGCTCTCTTGTCTACATGGTGTCCGTCACTTGGAATCACGCATGCGACCCAGCTACATTTATCTTTCACGTAGCTCTCTTGTCTACATGGTGTCCTTCACTTGGAATCACGCATGCGACCTAGCTACATTTATCTTTCACGTAGCTCTCTTGTCTACATGGGATACATCTCGTATCACACATGTGACCTAGCTACTACTGAGGTGTCTCGTAGCTTTCTTGTACACATGATGTGCACTCGGCATCATACATGTGACCTAGCTACGCTCCATCTATTTTATTCGATTTTTCGAATGTTCAACCGGGATCTCTCTCTATTATTTATTTCCATTCTTCCAATAGTCGATTTATACTTCAACATCAGCTAGTATATACATATAATAGGCTGAAATATAAGAATGTACATGAAATTATTGTAATATTTACATACAAACTTACCTTGGTGCAAAATATGGAAATTTTGCAATTTAATCCAAAACTTTTTCCTTCCCCCGTTCGAGATCAATTCCGCGTCTTTCTTGATTATGGAGCTTGAAAATTGAAGAAACCCTAGCTATGGAGAGAGGGAGAATTCGGCAGCAACTAAGGAGGATGATGACCAATTTTTGTGTTATTTTTCCCATTTTATTTCATTTAATATCCAAATGACCAAAATGCCCCTCCTTACTAAACTTTCAAAAATTCCTTCCATGTCCTAATTTTGTCCATGAACTTAAAATTGGTCAAATTGCTATTTAAGACCTCCTAATTAATATTCCAAAACAATTTCATACTAAAAACTTCTGGGATGCAAATTTTGCAACTTATTCGATTTAGTCCCTACTTTCAATTTAAGCACTTTAGGCATAGAATTTCATCACGAAATTTTCACACAATCATGCAATCATATCATAAACCCCAAAATAATTATAAAACAATTATTTCTATCTCGGATTTGTGGTCACGAAACCACTATTCTGATTAGGCCCTAATTCGGGTTGTCACAGAACATGTTTTTTTCTTCCTACTTATTGGTTAATTTGTCTCCATTTAGTTATCTTTAGCACATATTTTAGCATTTTTAGTTCAGTAAATTGCATTTTATAACTTAGTGGATCTTAGCCTACTTATCCTTAATTTTTTCATGTTTTGTTACTGATGTCGTTGCATGAGTATTTCCAGATTATGCCTAGAATTGTCACCGCACCTAACAGTTGTCTAGATAAGAACAAAAATGTGTGAGCTGTCCAATCTGGTATAACCAACTTGTACGTATAGAGGGAGCATGATTCTGATGAAAGGACACCTATGCTATTTGGAAGAATATAAATATTCACATGGAAAGAAAAAAAAATGAGGCTTTTTGAGGGGTATTATCTTCTTCAACCTATCTTTTGAAGCTTTTCGGTTATGGCGGCTTAAGTCTCCTACAGTTGAACCGACAAGGAGCCCTGAGTGTGACACAAGAGGGACTGGACAGATTCAAGATGAGATTGTCTAGGAATAGTATTCTCCACTTGTTTATTTTATATTTCTTCTCTAAACAATGGTGATTACTTTCCATTTCATGTTTGTATGGAAGTACACATGATTTCTGGGTTAAATGTTATTTTATTCAATCTTGCTTCTACTGTTTAATCTTCGGGTTTGAAAGTTTTTAGGATGGAAGTGTTATTGCGGTCACTAACACTAGAAGGTATAGCAACAGTTCAAACTAACAAGCATGACAACAGAAGTTGCTTGAGGATTAGAGGAATTTAATCCACTTGTTCTTAATAGTGTTCCATTGCCATCATCAAAAGGTGTGGTTAATATGCATGTTTAAGTCTTAGATTAATTATAGAAGTTAAGCTTGGTAAGGTATTCATTGCAATTTAATGCATCGACAAACACATATCCTTTTATACGTTGTGAGCAATTAGTATTCCGTTGAATATTCACATTGAAATCCCAGTTTATCATTATCATATTTTATCTTATTGTTTTCAAGTTACTACTTTGACAACTACTCTCACAATTTATCTCGTTTCTACCTATTTATTGCACTGACATTGATAGACAAAAGACAACCATTCTCGTGGGATAGATATCTGACAGACTCATATCTGTCTACTATACTTGCATCGAAAGTGTACGCTTGCACATTATTGTTGTGACGTTAAACGGCCGATCAAGTTTTGGCACCGTTGCCGAGGATAGTTTTTGTTTGATATTTTTTTTTCGCACTTTGTTTTCTATTATATAATATTTAGTTGTCACTAACTTGTTTTCTTTTTGTCGCTATTTTCACATTTTATTTTAGGTGTTTGATCACCCAAAGTAATTCGAAGTTTATTGCCAATTTTGATTTAGAATGTGAAAGAAACATTCAGAGGAGACTTCAAGAACAAAGGAATATGGCTTTAGCAAGAAACAATGAAGCCATACCCCAGGTGCAACACCAAAATGCTAATGGCCCACTGTTGCCGTAAGACGCTCAAATACAAAATAGGACTATACGAGACTTTGTAGTACCTGTCTTGGATGACTTACAACCAGGAGTCGTTAGGCCAGCAATCTAAGCTGGGAATTTTGAACTCAAGCCAGTAATGTTTCAGATGTTGAATTCTAATGGGCAATATGCTGGACTACCACATGAAGATGCATGAGAACATCTTAAATCATTTTTATTTATTTGTGCTTCCTTTAGTCAACAAGGCACTCCTGATGACACTTTGAAGATGAAATTATTTCCTTATTCCTTGCAGGGAAGAGCTCGTACTTTGTTCCTTGGGCTACCTACGGATCAATTACTTCTTAGAATGCACTAGCAACACAGTTCGTTTTGCTTTTTTACCTACCAACAATAAATGCTTGTATTTGAAATGATATTATAGCGTATCATTAGTTGGATGATGAGAATCTTCACACTATATGGGAACGTTATAAATAATTGCTTCGACGTTGCCCCATGCACGACATTCGACAGGAAACACAAATTGAAATTTTCTATAATGGGCTGAATTCACACACGAGGAATCTTGTTGATGTATCAGCCAATGGTCCTTTGCTGGATTGTACTTATAATGATGTTATTGGAATTCTAGAGAGAATTGCTCAAAATGATTATCAATATCCTATCTCTAGAGTTGCATAAGAAAAAACTACTCTGGGAGTTATTGAATTGGATGCAATATCTACACTTAGTGCTCAAGTTTCTTCTCTTGCAAATATGATAAAAAATATGCAAGGGACTAGTGACATTGCACCTATACAAGTCGCTCAACAAGTTGCTGTTCCTACCTTTTGTTGTGAGATTTGCAATGACAACCATAGCTATGAAGATTGTCTACAAAATGCAGAGAATGCCTTTAATGTTAGTAACATCCACAGTAGTTCTTGTGGTAACTCGTCAATAATTCAGCATGCAATCAACAATCTTGGGAAACTCAGACTGCTGGACAAAATGCTACGACATTCCAATACGGAAATATATCTACTCAAGGCAATTATAATCCAAGATAAGGGAACTGCAATCAACAACAATAGAACTACAATGAACACACTCAGATGCATCCAAACCAGAATTAGATGTAGCCACAACACTCTTCAATGCCGAATCAACATGTTCAAGGACATCGAAAACAATAGTATATGCAAGCTTCTCCTTCTGACCTATTAGCAGCTCTTGAGGCTTTAATGTGGGAGCATCTTACTCACACAGAAGCTATTGTGCAACGGAATTCATCTTCTATTCAGGCGTTGGAGGCACAATTAGGACAACTTGCTTCAAATCTAAATAATCGACCACCGAACACACTACCTAGTGACATGGAAAATCCCAGTCTAAGGGGAAAAGAACACTGCAAGGCTATCACTCCTAGGAGTGGTAAACAAACTGGCAAGCTGATTACAGACTCCACTGTGGCACCTCAAGATGCTGGTGAAGTGATCCCCGGTGAGAAGGTTGAATCTGAAGAGCTTTTCGATGTACCAGACAAATAAGTTTCACAATTTTTCACTCATATTCCTAATGTCCAACCCTCGAAATTGTTGATGCAATCAAAGGTTTCAGTGCAATTAGATGTATCTTCATTGTAATAGCCCGATTTAGACCCTATTCAGAATGGAGGTTTCGAGACCATGAATCTGAGTAAAAAAAATTAAAAAATTATTTTCAATGTTTATTATGTGTGAATTTATATGTGTGAAATTTTTGTGATTTAATTTTTTCATTTGAGTGCTGATTTAATAAAAAGGGCATAATCACGTAAAATGCAAAAGTGACTAGATAATTGTGTATGTAACACCCCTAACCCGTATCCGTCACTGGACTAGAGTTAGAGGCATTACTAGACAGAACGAAACAAATAACATAGATTTCATAAGCATCAAATAGATTTCATAAGCATTAGAGATTAAAGATCAATATAGAGTCCCTTATATAGGTCATCGAGACCATAAACATGCATTAGAAAGGGTTCGAGATTAAACCGAACACATACAATTTTTTTCCAAAACTTAATCATTTTTCAAACAAGTACAGGTCACACACCCGTGTGAATAGGCCATGTGCCTCACATGACATTAGACACGTCCGTGTGTCTAAGCCGTGTCAAAACAGGGCCTACATACTGACTTGCACACACAGCCACAAGACACGCCCATGTGCCTTGGCCACGGTCGAAACTGACTTGGGCCACACGGCTAGCCACACGCCCGTGTGCCTTTGCCATGCTTGAGCCAGACTTACAATTGTAGGGTATCCCAGGAGACACACAGTCGTGCAACATGACCGTGTGTTGCACACGACTGAGACAAACTCTCGTGTCTCTGCTCGTGTGGACAAAAATAGGCCATTTATATAGCCAATTTGCCACGCCAAATTGGGTCAAACCTACAACCACCAAATTAAGCAAATTTGCATAACAATTTTAGCCAATTTCTAACCCAAACCGTACACCAATCATGCCATAATATTAACAACCATTCCAATCTCAATTCATCAACTAATTCATAACCAATGTAAACTAAAATCATACTAAGGCATATATTTCAATAGATCATTCAACCTCATGATCAAAACTTACCCAAACTTATCAACATTGACCATTTCTTTTGGTCATTCCAAACATACCATATAGCATTTCCAACCATAAGTTCAAATACCACAAACTCATTCATATACATATCCATAATCAAGCCAAATCTCATGTCTAGATGTATACACATTTCAAAATATAACCAAAGTATTTCTAGCCTATACATGCCATACTTCAATATTAACACTTTCAAAAGGTACCAAAATGTGATTCGATAGTGTGGTGACGATCCTCGACGATCCCTGAGCTCCCGGTAGCTTCGATATCTATAAAACAGATAATAAACACACAAAGTAAGCTTTCAAAGCTTAGTAAGCTAGTATGATAATAACTCATCTACATACATCTATATACATAAACATTAACAGTTCATTATAACATACACATCTTTCGAGATTTATAACAAACCTTTCACCCACTTACTTCTCTCAATTTGTACATACCCGAAGTTCGCTATTGCACAAACAATGCCTTTCAACCAAAGTATTCTTCTTGAAATTTCGCACACTCAATGCCTTCATGGATGTATCGCACACTAAGTGCCATCCTGGATTTGTCGCACACTTAGTGCCATCCTTGATAATTCATTCACTAAAAGCCATTTTTGGATGTTTCGCACACTAAGTGCCATCCCCAGTAACTCACACACTAAGTTCCATTTTTCAAAATCGACATACTTGTAACCACCAATCTAGTAACCAAAAATACAATTTAATTTTTCTTAAGCATTATATATATAAAGAAATAATGCTCTTATAACATACTAACTTACCTTGTACAGATTCGGATAGACAGAACCAGCTACTCTACGACTTTCGACTTTCCCCGATCTAATTTTGAATTCCTCTTTTCTTGATCTATATAAATTAAATTTTAACTCTTTTATTCACCAAATCATTCAAATCAATCCAATTACACACATTTAAGGCATTTTACAAATTAGCGATCACATTTTCACATTTTGACAATTTAGTCCCTAATTCACAAAATGACAAAATACACATAATTTGCATATATTCATGCCTAGAGGAATTATTCTAGTACTCATACTAGTCCACACATTTCATTTATTTCACATTTTAGTCCCTCAATTTTAAAATTTCACAATTTGGCCCATTTTACTCAAAATCATTAAAAATCCAAAGACAAAACATGTTAACCCAACACATAACTTCCATTTATCAACAACTAACTTCACAAAACTCATAGTTTCATCACTAGCACATTTCAAAATCATAAAAAAAAATTAGAAATTGAGACATGGGCTTGATAGTATTCGAAGCAACGATTACAAAAACGTAGAAATTATCAAAAACGGATCAAAATTCACATACCTAATTGATCTTCTAAGTGCCGAATGTTTTTATGCTTCAAACCCTAATTTTATTCTTCAATTTTGGTGGCCATTAAGATGACTGAATCAAACTTTTTCTTCGTTTCTTAAATTATTAACTAATTTACACATTTACTAAATTAACCTTATTTCATAACATTAGAATTCCACTAATAATGGGCATTTGTGTCCATCCATTATTCCAATGGTCAAATAACCACATAAGGACCTCACCATTATAAATCCAAATCAAATAAGCACTTTTAACATATAGCAGGCAACTTTTATAATTTACACGATTAGGTCCTTTTATTAAATTAAGCATACAAATGATAAAATTTTTATACAAAACTTCCACACATGCTTATTCACATATCATAAACACGAAAAATAATATTTAAATCTTTTTTTGACTTTAATATGTGGTCCTGAAACCACTATTCCGACTAGGGTGTAAACCAGACTGTTATAGTGTAAGTGCCAAATTGTTATTGTTCTTTTAATATGGAGGCCTTAAAATGAAATTAGCCAAATTGATTATAGCATGGACGATTTTGGACAACCATAATTAAGTTGTTATATTAATTAGTAAAGGTTAAAAATGTAAAATGTTAATTATGTTAATATAATAAAACATATACTAAAACATATCATGCATTCATTTTATTTTCCATGACCGAATAACAAAAATAAAGAAAATAAATAAATCTTTAGGTATTCGGCACTTTGAAAGCTTGATTCAAGGTTAGTTTTTGTTCAGTTTTTTATAGTTTTTACGTTTTTGAGATCGTTGCAGTGTAATGTACAAAGCCTATGCTTGAATTTCTGATTTTGATGAATATTTTGAGTTATTACATGGATGAATAATTGAGTTTTGTGATGTTAGTTGATGAATTATGAAGGATATGTTTCGGATTAATATGTTTTGAATTGGAATTTTTGATGATTTTGAGTAATTAGGACTAAATTGCAAAAATAATAAATTGAGGGACTAAAATGTGAAATAAATGAAATGTATGGACTTTTATGAATATAAGGAACATTCGGCCTAAGCATAGTGTGTGCAAATTTTGCATGTTTTATGTTTTGTGCAATTTTGACTAAATTGTAAAAAGTGTAAAATATCAGAGGCAAAATAGTAATTTTCCCATTTATGTGTTTTTGGACTAAATTGAGTGAAATTATGTTTGAATAAGTTTAATTTGAATATGTTTAGATCAAGAACCAAAGAAATCGGATTTGGATCAGGGAAAACCAAAGTTATCGATTAGTCGTCCCGTTCCGATTATCATTGTTCGAGGTAAGTATATAAGCAAATATATGTTATTTATTTGATTAAATATGAAACATATATGCTGAAATGTACAATGTGATAGTATATATCTGAAAACTGAATATGTATAAGCTTGAAATCTATGTGTACGAGTTCGATTCGACTGAGTTACGACATCCGAAAGCCCCGTACGAACCTTAAGAATAGCTAGGATACATATGCCTTGACATAGGATTTCCTATATGTTTTCTTTTGCAAGACCATGTATGAGACGTTGGCATCGATATGTGATTACGTGTAAGACCATATCTGGGACATCAGCATCGTATTTGATTCGTGTAAGACCTTGTCTGGGACAACGGCATCGATATGTGATAGCATGTACGACCACGTCTAGGATGTTGGCATTATATAGCATATGTGTGATTATCCGAGCATCCTATTCAATTCTGAATGGTTCAACGGGAAATGATAAGTTGTGATTGAATGTATAAAATGAGCTAAAGTGATCAGGTATGTAATAGCTTATTACTTATTTGAAATAAGGTAAGTTGGTTACTTGATATGTGTTGCAAATCATATATGATGTAAATGAAAAATTATATGTGTATATGAAAAGTACATTCGGCCAAAGGTTATGTATAGTGAAATCATAATGGTAATCTATGTACAAACATATAACAATGATTATATTACGCCTTATGAATATAAAATGTGAATATTTATGAAATGATTCATGAATATATGTATATAGGTTTATGTATATTCAGTTATATAATGGTACCATGGTTTTGAAATTTAATGTTACTTTGATAATAGATACATGTATATTTGGCCAAGGCAAAATTTGTATATGGAAGTATATGTTATATATGAAATTATGAGCTTGAAAATAAATGTGATCATATTAGCACAAATTAGTTTGGTTAAGTTGAGTTGATATTAACATTGAGTTATTTATTTGCTTATGACTTACTAGGCTATGATAGCTTACTGTGTGTGTTTATGTTTGCTTCTGTTTTATAGATTTTTGGAGACAAGTTACGAGCTCAGGGATCGTCAGCAAAGTCTATCACACTATCGACTGTTTTTTGTATTTTATAAGTTTGAACTTCAACTTATGGCATGTATAGGCTAGATTATATTTGGTTGATATGCTTTGTTAAGGTGTTATTATGTGATTTGGCATTAAAGAATATCCGGTTATATCCAAACATGGTTGGAGTTTATTTTAATATGCATATTATATAGTATGTTTTGTCTTTATGAATGGTTTATTGATTTGGTTTAGTAATGGAGTAAAATGATAATGATTTATATATATTTGAATGTGTGTTAGTTATTTTGATTCGGTTTGTAATGGTAATGTATGTGCATATATTGTGTTTGAATGGTTGGCTAATTAGGCACGATTGATGAATACAAATAATGAGTATGTTATATGATTGTTTTGATTAATATGCGTGATTTGAGGCACGGTAATAAAAGATCAAAATGTTAGGTTTTATATTGAGTTAAAGAGGTGCCATATTTGTGGTTCGGCAAGTGTGTTTAAATCATGTCATTATGTGTTTATTTATATGTTAATGTTATAATTGTGGTATTGAATATTTGTGGATTAAGTTAGGCTATGAAAATTTGATTAATGAATGTGGTTTTTGTGTCGGTGTCAAATGGCATATTACTTGAATATTTTGGTCAGTTGATTTGAGTAGTTTAATTGGTTAAGTTGATGATATATTCGGCATATGCTAAGTAGAATGTTATATATATGTATCAATGTTATGCAATTGTTGTAGTTAGGTAAACAAATGTTATAATGGTACATGTTATTTATATGAAATGAAATGATGTATGTTTGCATGTTTTAAAGTATGTCCATATAACATGTAAGATAATAAGTTATTTTATATTTAAATTATTCAAATGCCATAAATGTTAAGTATACATATATGATTGGTATATGAAATGAAATATACTTGGTTATGAGTTAAACATTCATTTTCCATGATTCCTTGGTTGTTTTAATTGAATATAAATTTGGAAATTGTATGAAGGATAGAATCGAAGCATGTTAGATTGGTTTTAAATTTTACTAGATGATTAATATTGAAATGAAAGTCTGTTCTAAATTGTATTTTGATCGGTAATGTCTCGTGACCCCATTCCAGCGACTAATACGGGTTAGGGATGTTACATTTACCTTTACCTTTTCCATAAAGATTCAGAGAGAATGAGTAGGATAAGCACTACCAACAGTTCCTGAACAATCTGAAGCAACTTCATGTCAATATTCCTTTAGTAGACGCTCTTACGAAAATTCTGAATTATGGGAAATTTATGAAGGAGCAAGAAGAAGAAGCTCAGTGATATTGAAACTATTGCACTCATAGAAGGCTATAGTGTTGTTTTGACTAATAAGTTTCCCCTCAAAATGAAGGATCCTGGGAACTTTACTATCCCATGTTCAATTGGCAACCATTATTTAGGCAAGGCTTTATGCGACTTGGGAGCTAGCATCAACCTAATGCCACTATCTACTCTTAGAAAGTTGGGAATTAGTCACATGAAACCTACTTTGGTAACATTGCGACTAGCAAACCGATCCATGGCTCAACTTGAAGGGCGAATCAAAGACAACTTAGTTCATGTGGATAAATTCATTTTTTCGGCTGATTTTATCATACTTGACTCCTAGGCAGACAATAAGGTTCCCATAATCTTGGGACCACCATTTTTAGTCATCGGACGAACTCTTATTGACCAGGTGACTTAATGATGAGCACGTTAGTTTCATTGTTTTCGAATCTATTCAATGCAAGAATAAAAAAGAATGTCATATTGTCGATGTGATAGATGATCTAATTGAGGAAGAATTTAAAGACCAAAGCACAATACGTTTTGAGGAGTTTGCAATGACATCTGATGATGAATTCTTAGATAATTGTGACAGCATGGTTGAAGTTAATAATATTGAACTCAGGCATGGATGGTAGATAGAATCCTTAGACTTAGCCAACAGAATAACTCCAATTTTCAATCCATCTATTGATGAAGCTCCTACTCTAGAATTGAAACCACTACTTAATCATCTTAAATACGTTTTTCTTAGTGCTAATAATACTCTTTTAGTTATTGTCTCCGCAACACCGGATGTAACTCAAGAAGAGAAATTGGTCCATATTCTTAAGTAGTATAAATGAGTTATTGCTTGGAGTATTGCAGATATTTGAGGCATTAGTCCATCTTTTTGTATGCGCAAGATCAAGTTGGAAAATGAAGGTAAGCAATCAGTTAAGCAACAATGGAGATTAAACAAGAAGATGATGGAAGTTATTAAGAAAGAACTTATAAAATGGCTTGATGCTAAAATTATTTACCCTATTTCTGATAGCAATTGGGTAAGTCCAGTTCAATGAGTTCTTAAATAGAGTGGCATCACTATGTTTAACAATGAAAAAGACGAATTACTTCCTACACGTATTCCTATTGGATGGCAAGTCTGTATGGATTATTGCTAACTTAATGCTACCCCAAGGAAGGACCACTTCCCCCTTCCTTTCATTGACCAAATGTTGGATAGGCTTGCTGGAAAAGCCTATTACTACTTCTTAGATGGTTATTTTATGTACAATCAAATTGCTATTGCACCAGAGGATCAGGGGAAAATAACTTTCACCTATCCCTTTGGTACTTTTGCTTTTCGCCGTATGCCTTTCGGTATTTGCAATGCACCAGCCACATTTTAAAGGTGCATGATGGTAATAATCTCGGATATGATTGAAGATTCTTTAAAGGTTTTTATGGATGATTTCTCACACTATGGGAACGTTTTTGATCATTACGCTGACAATTTGGATAAAGTATTGAAGCGATGTGAAGACACACATCTTGTTCTAAATTGGGAAAAATGCCATTTCATGGCAATTGAAGGCATTGTGTTAGGCGATCGCATCTCCAGTCAAGGCATTGAAGTAGACAAAGCTAAAGTGGAAATCATTGAGAAATTGCCTCCACCAAAAAATGTTAAAGGTATTTGCAGTTTTCTTGGGATACAGGGTTTACCCGAAGATTTATTAGAGATTTCTTGAAAATTGCAAAACCCTTATGCTTATTGCTGGAACAAAATTGAAAATTCTTCTTTGACAATGCATGATTGGATGCATTTATTCAATTAAAAAAGCAGCTAGTAAACACACCCATTATCGTTACACCAAATTATTCTAGAAAGACTCTTATAAAGGCTCAAATCAATTGTACCACTATTGAGAAAGAATTGTTAGCTGTAATCTTTACTTTTGACAAGTTTCATTCTTATCTTGTCGGCGCAAAGGTTACCATATTTATTGATCACTAGGTGTTGAGATATCTTTTTTTTTTGTAAAGAATGATGAAAAACTAAGACTGATACAATGGATCTTACTGTTGCAAGAATTTGAGATCGAGATAGGTTTAGAGAATCAAGTTGCAAACCATCTATCTCAATTGGAAATTGGCAGCGAAGATGGAAACATACTTCAAATTGTCAACGCATTCCCATATGAGAAGTTATTTGTTGTAGATGCAACCCCTTGGTATGCGGATTTGGTTAATTATCTAGTGTGTGGAAAACTCTCATCGAGAGTCACAGGCCATAAAAAAGAAATATTTCTTCGTGAAGTAGTGAAGTATCATTAGAACAAGCTGTATTTATTCAAGGTATGCAATGACAACATCATTCTACATTGTGTTTCAGAAGAGGAGATGCTTTCAATCCTAAAGCACTACCATGATGCTCCTTATGAAGGTCATTTTGGTGGCATGCAAACTACCGCTAAGGTTCTCCAATTAGGATTCTACTGGCCTTTATTATTCAAAGACACCCACAATTTTGTAAACCAATATGATAGGTGTTAGCGTAGTGGTTCTATATCCCGACGCAATCAAATGTTGTAGCAGCCAATTATGGAGGTTGAATTGTTCGATGTTTGGGGTATGGATTTTATGGGACCATTTCCAAGTTTATTTGGAAACCTTTATATATTAGTAGTTTTTGAATACGTCTCAAAGTGGGTTGAAGCTGCAAGCTGTTGCAGTCCCAAAGGATGATGCAAAGACAGTGCTTCATTTTTCTCACAAGCATATACTCACTCGCTTTAACACACCAAAGGCATTAATTACTGATCAGGGTACACACTTTCATTGAAACCAAGTGCCAGTCTGTGACAGCCCTAAAGTGATCCTAGTCGGAAAGCGGTTTCGGGACCGCTAAACCGAGTCACCAAATTGTTTGAACATGGTATTTATTGTCTAAAATGTGTAAATATGGATGTGTGAAAGTTTCAAACTTCGATTTAGTCGATTGCATGTGAATTCAGTTAGTAGGACTTATATGAGAAAATTTAGAAATGTGCTAGGCAAATGCAAAGTGGCCTAATAATGCATATTGTGAAAATAAGGGATTTGCATGTCAAATTTCCCTAAATATAAGCCTTGTGGCCGGCCATGACAAGAGTGATGGGCAAAGGAAACATGTTTCCAACATGTTGGGCTAGTGATGTATGTAGGAAACAATAAAATAGAAAGCTAGTATTAAAGAAATGGAAAAAAAAAAGAGAATGGTGAGTGTCCCCCCCCATTGCCGTGAGTTGAGGAAAAAGAAAGAAAAAAAAATTTGTTGTTCATCCTTTCTCATTTTTGTTACAATTGCCATGACTTGAGAAGAAGAAGAAGTGTTCATGTTTTCTTTCTTTTGCAATTGTCGTAACTAGAGGAAGAAGAGGAAGCAAGATTCGGCCAAGGTGGTCCTTTAGATCAAGGTATGTTCAATGATATTTTTGGAAGTTTACACAACCTTTGGGTGATGAGTCTAAATTCTATCTATCCCATGGTTGGATTTGGGGTTGTCGGAGAGTTAGGCTTTGACTAAAAAGCTTAAAAAAATTTTAGTTGATACCTTGATGCTATTAACATGTTAGTTATATGTATGTGTTAAATTGCTTGTTATGTTAGCATGAAAGTTGAAGTTGTTAAGTCATTTTGTTGGAGGTTCCGAATTTAAGACTAAGAAGAGAATGAGTATTCGGCTAACATAGTTGAAAGGGGATGTTGCCGATTTTTAGATTTAGATTATGGGAGTGGCTAAAATGGGCATTAAGATGTTGAACTTAAGAAATGTAGTCACATGTGGATTTATGTGATATTACAAATAGAGGTGAAGCTATGCTAGATTGGGAAAAAGTCGATCAAGTGTGCATGAGAAGAATTTAGGCGTTTAGATGATGTTATAGATGACATTGTACATGTATATATATATTTGGCCATTAAAGTGAGTATGTAGGTGATGTTGAATCAAATTTTTGGTGCATATTCGGTTATGTGTATATATATATATATACATAAGTATGCCCATTAGTGATGTTACCTTTAATTATGTGTATAGTCGACTAAATGGGTAATTAGTAAGAGTGGTTGCCGAATATACAGACATACATATGCATGTGTAATTGAATTGTAAATGTTTAGCAAGATGATTAAACTAGTTGATTTATTAATCAAGCTCAAGGAGTTAAAGGAGGAGAATCAAGCAAGGGAAAGAAGAAGGTCATAGAGTAGCCGACTTGGAACTATTTTACCCAACACAAGGTAAGTCACTAAGCATATATTTCGTATTGATTTAAATAGACATAACGTCTATGTAATTATGCCGAAAGGAATGATAAATTTATATACATGTATGTATGTGGTGATGAAAGTATTGAATGAAAAGAAAAGAGGTGAGATGTATTGAGTTGTTGATTTCGGCACTAAGTGTGCGGGTATAAACATTTATGATCATGAGATTGGCACTAAGTGTGCGGGTTTAAAATTTGTACAGCACTAAGTGTGCGAGTTTGATTATATAGCACTAAGTGTGCGAGCTGATTATATAGCACTAAGTGTGCGAGTTGATTATATAGCACTAAGTGTGCGGACTCACTATATGCTTTTGCATCACTATTGGCACTTGAGTGTGCGACATTATCGAGTTGATCACGGACAGCGGATCGGGTAAGTACCTTGAGCTCATGGCGAATAGGCACTATGTTCATGCTCGGGGTTGAGCTTGGTAAGCTTTAAATCTATGTGATGATTACAATTGTATGATTGTGGTGAAAATGAGTTGATGTATAAAAATGCCTCAAATATCCTATTGATTAGTATATGGAATGTGAATGTGTAACTTGGTATGAGATTGAATCGAAAGGGTCTAAGGAACTATGGTATAGTTCGGTATGGATGGAGAATTTAGCCTCGTTTCGTTGTTTCATTCTAGGATAATTTTGTTATTGGATGGTTGTGAAATGCTTATGACTTACTGAGTTATATACTCACTCGGTGTTTTCTTGTCACCCATTTTAGGTCTCTTGGACTCGTCTCTTTTTGTGTGCTCGGAACCGTCAACGAAGTCATCACACCGTGAGCAATCTTTTGGTATTGTCTTCTTAGTCGATCTAGGAGAACATTTGGCATGTATAAGCTCTTTGTTTTGTGAAATTTTGGGTTGTAAACTTTAAACCATGCGAATATGGCCTATGTGGTCGGTTGAGTGGGGTTTTAAAACTTATAGTCGCGAGTCCTAGAAATCTTAATTTTGATAAGGTGGTCACAATTTGTGTTATGTATGATGGATTATTAGTAAGGCCAAGGAAAAATTCATGAAATAGGCATAGTTTATTGCAGTAACTGTTGCGGACAGCAGCAGTGATGTGAGATCGAAAAATCACTAAAAATATTATACGTGGAATTAAATGCTAAAAAAATTATGTAATCGAATCTTGATGGGTCTATTTTCATATGGATGAAACGAAACGACCATATGAGCTGTATTTTAAGAGATATTCAAGTTTTCGCGAAACAGGGCCAGAATGGTTTCTGGATCCCCTGTTCCGACTTTGAAAATCCATTATTAATTAACCAGAGAGAATTAGAAGTCATGCCCTATATGTGCAGATTCTTTTGTGAGTCTAGTTTCTTTAGAAACAAACGACATAAGTGTTGGAGCCCTGTACAGGAAGATATCCAAGTCGTAACATGCAAAGGTCAGCGTAGTCGAACCCTGAAACAGGGGAGACTTTAACTAATAAAATGTACTAATTGGCTCAACCAAAAATTCTAGAAAAAAATGTGTAAATGGAATTGGGAGTCTAGTTTCAGGAAAAATTTACGGAACTGGTTTTCGAGTTCTGGAACTCGAGATATGATTTTTAAGGTGACAGTGACGCAGTTAGCTAGCCTGCCTGGAACAGCGAAACAAAAAAAAATATATATAAAGGGGGAAATAAGTGAAGTAAGCCTGGTAACACCTCGTGTTCAACTCCGGTGACGGTCACGGATTTGGGGTGTTACAATTTGATTGGTATCAGAGCTATGCTTTAGTCGGTTCTAGGACTACCATAGCGCGTGTGAGTCTAGCTATAAATGCCATAATGTTAGTGCTTAATAATGTGATGACTTCTGACGGTTAAAATTTTGTTTTGATTTGCAAATGGAACCCGGGGTAGAGAGACCCTTAGCGGATGACGTTGAAAGTGTAGCGGCTGCTCCTGCGCAAGGGACACCGCCTGTTGAGCCTCAGTCATCTGCGAATAATCAAGATGAAGGGGCGAAACAAGCCTTCTTCACCATGATGAATGAGTGGGTCGCGCAATATGCCCGAAACAATCCGGCTGTCCAACAATTCCCGAATCTGAATAATCCACCCCAAGAGCCCGTAATTCCATCATTTACTGATCGTGTGAGGCTGAGTAAGCCATCTGTAGACTTGATTAGGAAGTGCGGGGCTGAGGAGTTCAGGGCCATAGTTACTGATGATGCCGAAAGGGCCGAGTTCTGGCTTGTTAACACCATTCGGGTGTTTGATGAACTGTCATGCACACCCGATGAATGTCTAAAGTGTGCTATATCCTTGTTGCGGGACTCAGCCTACTATTGGTGGAGGACCTTGATTTCCATAGTCCCAAACGAACGAATTACTTGGGATTTCTTTCAAATGGAATTTCGAAAGAAGTATATTAGTCAACGGTTCATCGATCAAAAACGTAAGGAGTTCTTGGAACTCAAGCAAGGCCGTATGATGATGTCTGAATCTGAACATGAGTTCGTAAGACTTAGTCGGTATGCTCTGGAGTGTGTGGTGATGAGGTTGCTATGTGCAAAAGATTTGAAGAAGGATTGAATGAAGATTTAAAGCTGCTGGTGGGTATTTTGGAGATAAAAGAATTTGTAACACTAGTTGAACGAGCCTGCAAGGCGGAAGAACTTGGAAGGGAGAAGAAGAAGGTTGAATTTGAAGCTAAAGACTGTCGTAAGAGATCGACGGGTAGAGCTCCATTTTCAGCTATAAAGAAATTCAGGGAGGACACAAATAAGTCAAGGACGACTGCGGGGATTTCCGTTAGAGCACGACCATCGATGGACTCACGAGCTACTTCGGTTGCTAGTGTGGGCAATAATCGTCAAGAAAAGCCTAAATGCCCCCAGTGTGGAAGACGACACATAGGTGAATGTTGGGGTAAGCCCGCTAACAGAGCCTGTTACAGATACGGTTCAAAGGACCACTTCATTAGAGATTGCACGGAGCTAAATGAGAAGAATAAGATGCAAGGTGCAAGACCTAGTGGAATGATGGCTAGAGGTAGACCCCCGAGAATTTCAGGAGGTAGGGGCGGTAATCAGAGAGGGGCCTCTGATACGGTTGTACGATCCGAGACCCATGCTCCTGCTAGAGCATATGCCATCCGCGTACGAGAAGAGGCATCCTCCCCCGACGTTATCACTGGTACTTTCACTCTCTTTGATACTAGTGTGATTGCATTGATTGACCCTGGCTCTACTCATTCATATGTATGTGAAACCTTAGCATCCAAGAAGACTCTACTGTTGAGTCTCTCGAGTTCGTAATTCGAGTGTCAAACCCTTTCGGTCAATACGTACTCGTTGATAAAGTGTGCAAGAGATGCCCCCTAATAATTCGAGAATCCTGTTTTCCGGCTGATCTGATGCTTCTACCATTTGACGAATTTGATGTTATTCTTAGTATGGATTGGCTGACTGTACATGATGCAGTGGTGAACTGCAAAAGGAAAACCATTGATTTGAGGAGTGCAAGTAATGAGGTAGTCTGAGTCGAGTCTACTGATTTAAAAGGAGCGCCAGCGATAATATCTTCAATGACCGCTCGGAGATATGTGAAAAAGGGGTGTGAAACATACCTTGCGTATGTGTTTGAGAGCAAAGAGACGGAAAGGAAACTTGAATCGATACAGTGGTTTGTGAGTATTCAGATGTTTTTCCGAGGAGTTACTGGGATTGCCACCGGCTCGAGAAGTGGAATTCGGCATCGAAGTTGTACCTGGTACTACGCCAATCTCAATAGCCCCGTATCGTATGGCATTAACGGAATTAAAGGAATTGAAGGTTCAATTGCAAGAATTGACGGATAGAGGTTTCGCTCGACCGAGCTCTTCACCATGGGGCGCACCAGTGTTGTTTGTGAAGAAGAAGGATGGAACCATGAGATTGTGCATCGACTATCATCAGTTGAATAAAGTGACAATAAAGAATAAATACCCGTTGCCACGTATTGATGATTTGTTTGATCAATTAAAGGGAGCCTCAGTGTTTTCAAAGATAGATTTGAGATCGGGATACTATCAGTTGAGGGTTCGAGAATCGGACATACCCAAAACTGCTTTTAGAATGAGGTACGGTCACTACGAATTCTTAGTGATGCCGTTTGGGCTCACTAATGCCCCTGCGGTATTTATGGAATTAATGAATCGAATTTTCAGGCCATACTTGGATCGGTTCGTAGTTGTGTTTATCGATGACATTTTGGTCTATTCGAGAGATGAAATTGAACATGCTGAACACCTGAGGCTAGTGTTGCAAATTTTACGAGATAAGCAGTTATACGCAAAGTTCAGTAAATGTGAATTTTGGTTAAGAGAGGTTAGTTTTTTGGGGCACGTGGTGTCCGAATCGGGTGTCAGGGTGGACCCAAACAAAATTTCGGCCATAGTCGATTGGAAACCTGTAAGGAATGTTACCGAAGTTAGGAGCTTTTTGGGGCTTGCCGGATACTATCGACGATTTGTGAAAGGTTTTTCGATGATAGCTGCACCGATGACGAAACTACTCCAAAAAGATGTTAAGTTCGAGTGGTCAGAACACTGTCAAGAAAGTTTCGATCGACTAAAAACCTGTTTAACCGAGGCCCCAGTGCTAGTACAGCCGGAGTCCAGTAAAGAGTTTGTCATTTACAGTGACGCATCCTTGCTTGGGCTAGGTTGTGTGTTGATGCAAGAAGGTCGAGTTGTGGCTTACGCGTCGAGACAATTAAAGCCGCATGAGAGAAACTATCCGACCCATGACCTTGAATTAGCAGCCATAGTGTTTGCCTTAAAAATATGGCAACATTACTTGTTTGGAGAAAGGTGTCATATTTATTCGGACCACAAGAGTCTTAAATATTTGATGACTCAAAGAGATCTAAATCTGCGACAAAGACGTTGGCTTGAGTTGTTGAAAGACTATGAACTTGTCATTGATTATCACCCGGGAAAGGCCAACGTGGTGGCCGATGCTTTAAGTCGTAAAGCGCTGTTTGCTTTGAGAGTGATGGATGCTCACCTATCCGTTTCACCCGAGGAGGTGCTAGTAGTTGAATTAGAGGCCAAACCGTTATTGATTCATCAAATACTTGAATCTCAGAAGGTCGATGCTAAATTGGTCGCTAAACGAGCTAAATCTGTTCCGAATGAGGAATCGGAATTTCAGATTGACGACAATGATTGCTTGACGTTCAAGGGTCGATTATGTACTCTAAGGAATTCAGAACTTGTTCCGATGATTTTGAACGAGGCTCATAGTAGTCGAATGTCTGTCCACCCGGGTAGTACTAAAATGTACAATGACCTGAAACGCCAATTTTGGTGGCCCGGTATGAAACGAGACATCTCACAATTTGTTTCAAAGTGTTTCTTAAGGTCTCACCTTGGAAAAAGATACTCAAATTTGGCTGTAAGGGCAAACTGAGTCCAAGGTTCATCGGGCCATATGAGATTTCCGAACGAGTGGGTCCAGTTGTGTATCATTTGATTTTGCACCCTGAACTTGAAAAGATTCACGATGTCTTTCATGTTTCGATGCTTCGACGTTATAGATCTGATCCGTCGTACATAATTAGTCCATCAGAGGTTGAAATTCAATCCGACATGAGTTATGAGGAAGAGCCAATTCGTATCCTAGCTCGTGAGGTGAAAGAGTTACGAAACAATAAGGTTCCTTTGGTAAAGGTGTTATGGCTCAAACACGGGATAGAAGAAGCTACTTGGAAACCCGAGAACTCTATGAAAGAGCGATACCCAAACCTATTTACCGGTAAGATTTTCGGGGACGAAAATTTCTTAAGTGGGGGAGAGTTGTGACAGCCCTAAAGTGATCCTAGTCGGAAAGCGGTTTCGGGACCGCTAAACCGAGTCACCAAATTGTTTGAACATGGTATTTATTGTCTAAAATGTGTAAATATGGATGTGTGAAAGTTTCAAACTTCGATTTAGTCGATTGCATGTGAATTCAGTTAGTAGGACTTATATGAGAAAATTTAGAAATGTGCTAGGCAAATGCAAAGTGGCCTAATAATGCATGTTGTGAAAATAAGGGATTTGCATGTCAAATTTCCCTAAATATAAGCCTAGTGGCCGGCCATGACAAGAGTGATGGGCAAAGGAAACATGTTTCCAACATGTTGGGCTAGTGATGTATGTAGGAAACAATAAAATAGAAAGCTAGTATTAAAGAAATGGAAAAAAAAAGAGAATGGTGAGTGTCCCCCCCATTGCCGTGAGTTGAGGAAAAAGAAAGAAAAAAAATTTGTTGTTCATCCTTTCTCATTTTTGTTACAATTGCCATGACTTGAGAAGAAGAAGGAGTGTTCATGTTTTCTTTCTTTTGCAATTGTCGTAACTAGAGGAAGAAGAGGAAGCAAGATTCGGCCAAGGTGGTCCTTTAGATCAAGGTATGTTCAATGATATTTTTGGAAGTTTACACAACCTTTGGGTGATGAGTCTAAATTCTATCTATCCCATGGTTGGATTTGGGGTTGTCGGAGAGTTAGGCTTTGACTAAGAAGCTTAAAAAAATTTTAGTTGATACCTTGATGCTATTAACATGTTAGTTATATGTATGTGTTAAATTGCTTGTTATGTTAGCATGAAAGTTGAAGTTGTTAAGTCATTTTGTTGGAGGTTCGAATTTAAGACTAAGAAGAGAATGAGTATTCGGCTAACATAGTTGAAAGGGATGTTGCCGATTTTAGATTTAGATTATGGGAGTGGCTATAATTGGCATTAAGATGTTGAACTTAAGAAATGTAGTCACATGTGGATTTATGTGATATTACAAATAGAGGTGAAGCTATGCTAGATTGGGAAAAAGTCGATCAAGTGTGCATGAGAAGAATTTAGGCGTTTAGATGATGTTATAGATGACATTGTACATGTATATATATATTCGGCCATTAAAGTGAGTATGTAGGTGATGTTGAATCAAATTTTTGGTGCATATTCGGTTATGTGTATATATATATATATATATATATATATATACATAAGTATGCCCATTCGTGATGTTACCTTTAATTATGTGTATAATCGACTAAATGGGTAATTAGTAAGAGTGGTTGCCGAATATACAAACATACATATGCATGTGTAATTGAATTGTAAATGTTTAGCAAGATGATTAAACTAGTTGATTTATTAATCAAGCTCAAGGAGTTAAAGGAGGAGAATCAAGCAAGGGAAAGACGAAGGTCATCGAGTAGCCGACTTGGAACTATTTTACCCAACACAAGGTAAGTCACTAAGCATATATTTCGTATTGATTTAAATAGACATAATGTCTATGTAATTATGCCGAAAGGAATGATAAATTTATATACATGTATGTATGTGGTGATGAAAGTATTGAATGAAAAGAAAAGAGGTGAGATGTATTGAGTTGTTGATTTCGGCACTAAGTGTGCGGGTATAAACATTTATGATCATGAGATTGGCACTAAGTGTGCGGGTTTAAAATTTGTACAGCACTAAGTGTGCGAGTTTGATTATATAGCACTAAGTGTGCGAGCTGATTATATAGCACTAAGTGTGCGAGTTGATTATATAGCACTAAGTGTGCGGACTCACTATATGCTTTTGCATCACTATTGGCACTGAGTGTGCAACATTATCGAGTTGATCACGGACAGCGGATCGGGTAAGTACCTTGAGCTCATGGCGAATAGGCACTATGTTCATGCTCGGGGTTGAGCTTTGTAAGCTTTAAATCTATGTGATGATTACAATTGTATGATTGTGGTGAAAATGAGTTGATGTATAAAAATGCCTCAAATATCCTATTGATTAGTATATGGAATGTGAATGTGTAACTTGGTATGAGATTGAAACGAAAGGGTCTAAGGAACTATGGTATAGTTCGGTATGGATGGAGAATTTAGCCTCGTTTCGTTGTTTCATTCTAGGATAATTTTGTTATTGGATGGTTGTGAAATGCTTATGACTTACTGAGTTATATACTCACTCGGTGTTTTCTTGTCACCCATTTTAGGTCTCTTGGACTCGTCTCTTTTTGTGTGCTCGGAACCGTCAACGAAGTCATCACACCGGCGAGCAATCTTTTGGTATTGTCTTCTTAGTCGATCTAGGAGAACATTTGGCATGTATAAGCTCTTTGTTTTGTGAAATTTTGGGTTGTAAACTTTAAACCATGCGAATATGGCCTATGTGGTCGGTTGAGTGGGGTTTTAAAACTTATAGTCGCGAGTCCTAGAAATCTTAATTTTGATAAGGTGGTCACAATTTGTGTTATGTATGATGGATTATTAGTAAGGCCAAGGAAAAATTCATGAAATAGGCATAGTTTATTGCAGTAACTGTTGCGGACAGCAGCAGTGATGTAAGATCAAAAAATCACTAAAAATATTATACGTGGAATTAAATGCTAAAAAAATTATGTAATCGAAGCTTGATGGGTCTATTTTCATATGGATGAAACGAAAAGACCATATGAGCTGTATTTTAAGAGATATTCAAGTTTTCGCAACACAGGGCCAGAACGGTTTCTGGATCCCCTGTTCCGACTTTGAAAATTCATTATTAATTAACCAGAGAGAATTAGAAGTCATGCCCTATATGTGCAGATTCTTTTGTGAGTCTAGTTTCTTTAGAAATAAACAGCATAAGTGTTGGAGCCCTGTACAGGAAGATATCCAAGTCGTAACATGCAAAGGTCAGCGTAGTCAAACCCTGAAACAGGGGAGACTTTAACTAATAAACTGTACTAATTGACTCGACCAAAAATTCTAGAAAAAAATGTGTAAATGGAATTGGGAGTCTAGTTTCAGGAAAAATTTACGGAACTGGTTTTTGAGTTCTGGAACTCGAGATATGATTTTTAAGGTGACAGTGACGCAGTTAGCTAGCCTGCCTGGAACAGCAAAACAAAAAAATATATATATAAAGGGGGAAATAAGTGAAGTAAGCCTGGTAACACCTCGTGTTCAACTCTGGTGACGGTCACGGATTTAGGGTGTTACACAGTCGCACTGAAGAGATATGGAGTTAATCATAGAATGGCTACTACTTATCATCCGTAAACTAATGGATAAGCCGAAGTATTGAATCCAAAAATTAAAAACATTATTGAGAAAGTTGTGAACCCTTCGAGGAAAGATTGGTCTTCCAAACTGGATGACGCTTTATGGGCATTGCGGGCAACATGCAAAACTCCATTAGGGATTTCACTGTATCAATTGGTTTTTGGGAAAGCATGTCACTTGCCAGTTGAACTGGAGCACAAAGCAATGTGGGCAATTAAGCAAGTAAACATAGACTATGAAGCTGCTACAAAGAAAAGGTTGTTGGATATCACTGAACTAGAGGAGATTAGGCAAAATGCCTATGAAAACATTGCAATTTATAAGGAAAAGACCAAACGATGGCATGACAGAATTATTTTGCGGCAATAATTTATTGCGGGTTAACAAGTTTTATTATTCAATTTTAGACCTAAATTGCACCAATATAAATTGCGCTCACGTTGGTCTAGACCTTTTGAAGTTGTCAAAGTATTTCCTCATGGTACAGTCACAATCAGAAATTTACATGATGGACACCAGTTCAAAATGAATGGACAGCGGTTGAAACACTATTTTGGGAATATTAATCAAAAGCAGGCAAAGACCATTAAATTGGTCAAAAAATTTATTTTTTATTGAATTTATCATTATGTGATTTTATTTTGTTTTGTTTTATGTTTTTGTTCAAGTTTGTTTTACTTCTTCTTCTTCTTCTTCTTCTTTTTGCAGAAAAATTAGGTACCATTGTCGACGCAGATGGGCTTTATTGTCAACACAGTCCGTACTATTGTACTGTCACTTATGACTCATCAAGAATGAGGGCATATCAAAAATTTCAGATCCCACCATTTGATCAAAAGTGACCTAGCCGTCTGATCTGTCTGAGCAGACGCATTTCTCATTGGACATATTTATTCTCGCCAGCTTTATCTCCCTTCACAAAAGTCATGCCTTTCCATATTCTTCTTTCACTCGCTATAAACTCCCTCTCCACTATGCTGTAACACATACAAAGCAGCCATTTTTATTCACTTTCTCTTCCTGAAGCTCGTACCTTTACAAATTTAAACTGTCTCCACTCAAAAAAATATGGCAAGAACAAGAGGCTCAGCCAAGAAAGCCACCAAGTTTGTTGAAGAACACTCGTCCTCTACAACAGTAGTTCTTGAACCAGAATCCTCCATGCCGACAGAGAAAAATGAGCTGATGATCTTTTTAATGAAAGCGACCAAGGACAGGTTTCAAGAAAACATAAACTTCCACCCGGAACAGGGCATTCTCCTTTCGCAACACCAAGACTTGGGCAAGCAAGTCTACAAAACCATCTCTAAGCTGAATTGAAAGGTTATCTGAACTCATCCTGAAAGCTATTCTCCTTCATTGGTAAGTAAGTTTTATACTAACCTTTATGACCATGAATTAGAGTTCATCTTTTTTCGAGAAGGCTTAATCCCATGGGATACTAAAAAAATCAATGATTTGTGCAACACTAAAGTGGATGTAGATGAACACTCCAAGTTCATTGAGGATATCATAAATGAAAAAAGAGACATGCTGGTGAACTATTTATGTGTCGAATGAGCATTATGGACGGGTTCACATCAAAGGAATTATACGATACACCGACGCTTCCTAACATTGCAAAGCAAAATCTAGTTTCATTTTGTCAACTGCCGACTATAGGCCTCTACTAACAGCACCACAGTCACCCTCAATGGAGTGTGCCTACTATATTCAATTGTCAAGGGCAGAGAGATTGATATCGGTGCAATACACCACCAGGAAATTAATGACTGCACTGCAAGGCAAACTGGAATTTTGGTTTTCCCATCGTTGGTAATGCTATTGTGCCAGTAGAAAGGGGTCGTGCCCCATGATGATGATAAAGTCCTAGATAATAAGGGTTCGATCAATGAAGCCTCTATTAAAAGAATGACTAGTGGAAAAGATATGCTGACAATAAAGGAGGCAGAGACAAGCAAGACGTGGAAGGGCAAAATCAAGGCAGAAAGTAAGGGAACAAACCTGACTAGAGAGACATCATTGTTGCACAAAATGAAGGATATCGAGAAGTTTTCCAATTCCATCAACAATAAGCAATCAGACTTGTCGCTATAATAGAGGATATAGACAGATCGCAAAATGTGTTCTATGCTTATATTAAGGCCTGGAACAACTCTATTGTAGCCGCATTAAGTCAGTTAAGCCTGATCCCACTCCTAAAATTTCTAGTGTTCCCACCGATCATTCGAGATTATGAACTCTCATCTGAGGATGATAACTCGAGACAAATCAGTTGCATCCCCACCCACTGTGCATGTTTCTATTGATGAGAAAGAAGAGATATTAAGGGACATTGAGAAGTGCATGCAAAGGATTGATAGCCTGGCCGAGGGTGACTTCATTACTGGTTTAACGGAACCTGCTGTTGAGGAGGAAGTTGCTGTTGAAGAGGAGGAAGTCCTTGTTGTAAATGTGAATGAGAAAGGCAAGGAAGAAGATGTTGAGAAAGAATCTGCTCAGAACATTGTCACTATACTAGAGTTTGTGGGTGCAACTACTAATAATTTGGAACGAGATGGAGCTAGACTAGCAGAAGCTGTAGAGGAAGCAACTAATGATGTCGGGAAAAAGTCAGAACTTGAGGAGTGATCTGAGGACAGTGCAAAGCCCAAAGAAAAGAAGAGAAAGCGCTTCAAAGACAAAAAGTGCAAGAAGGAGGAGAAAAATAGGAGGTAGAAAAAACATCGTGCGACCACATTTGTGGCTGAGGAAAACTAAGTTAGTTTACTTTTAATTTTTTTAGCTGTAGTGTTCATACATTGCACGTAGTTGTAATTTTTATTTTGTTAGTGCACATTGTTGTTGCATTTATATTGTCATTGCATTTTAATTTTAATGTATTGAGGACAATACAAACTTTAAGTTTGGGGGAATGCATATGGGGTTTGGAAAAACACCCACATTTAAAAAAAATTAGTTTAATGAAGCATGCAAGGTTTATTTGTGGTTAATGCAAATGTGTTTAAATTTTTTTGTTACATTCGATGCTTCATTCTTGAATCATGTGAATTATCAATGAATGAGTTGGATAAATTTGATTGAATGTTGTATCTTTAATTCTTTGATGAATAATTTAGGTTGCATTAGTAATGGATGACTAGTAGCATTCCTTGAATCTCGAATGAATCGATCTTTTACAACTACTTATATATATAGTTATGAATAAGAGATACTCGAAAGTAGGTGTATTGTGAAATGTTAAAGAGGGAACAATCCAATGCAAGAGTTAGAAAAATGAATTTGGCTAAAGGTTGTCACTACATGAGTGTGTGTCGGTGCAATTACGTACTCCCTAGGGGTTTGTTGCTCTCATTGTTACTTCTCAAGAACAAGGAGACAGTAATGCAACGATATCCCTTATTCACAAAAAAAAGAAGACATATATTTATGATCTTCATAAATACTTAGTATTGTACAATAAATTATGTATTGGTGGATAGAATTTAGGATTTGAAGCATGATGTTGGTTTTGATGAAGTTGCAATCTTATTCGTTCATACTTATGTATTGTCGATGCAATATTCTATCATCTAAATGTGACTCATTCATTGGGATTTTAGGTGATTCAAGTTGTTAGAATGATCATTTGCCATAGTGAATTCTTGTGTAGCCTTGCTTCATAGTGAATTCTTGTGTAGCCTTGCTAATTTCTTTTCTACTTAAGGACAAGTAAAAACTCAAAGTTTGGGAGTGTGATAGTACTATAAAGAACATATGTGTTATCCTTACTTATTGGCTAATTTGTCCCCATTTAGTTATCTTTAGCACATATTTTAGCTTTTTCAGTTAAGTAAATTGTATTTTATAACTCAGTGCATCTTAGCCTATTTATCCTTAATTTTGTCATGTTTGTCTACCGATGTCGCTGCATGAGTATTTCCAATCTGCGCCCAAAATTGCCACTGCACGTGACAGCTATCTGGATAAGAACAAAAAAGTGTAAGCTGTCCAATCTGGTATAACCAACTTGTACATATAGAGGCAGCATGATCCTGATGAAAGGATACCTGTGATATTTGGAAGAATATAAAGATTCACGTGGAATGAAAATAAATGGAGGCTTTTTAGGGGGTATTATCTTATTCAACCTATATGTTGAAGCTTTTCAGCTATGGCAGCTTAAGTCTCCTACGAGTGAACTGATGTGAAAAGGATGCAGATCAGCTCCTAACGTGGAGCCCTGAGTGCGACATAAGAGAGGATGGAGAGATTCAAGTTGAGATTGTCTAGGAATAGTATTCTCCACTTGTTTCTTTTATATTTCTTTTCTAAACGATGGTGATTACTTTCTATTTCATGTTTGTATGGAAGTACACATGATTTCTTCATTAAATATTATTTTATTCAATCTTGTTTCTACTGTTTAATCTTTGGGTTTTAATGTTTTTAGCATGGAAGTATTATTACGGTTATTGACACTGAAAAGTGTAGCGATAGTTCAAGCTAACAAGCATGACAACGGAAGTTGCTTGAGGATTAGAGGAATTTAATCCACTTGTTCTTAATATTGTTCCATTGCCATTATTGAAAGGTATGGTTAATATGCGTGTTTAAGTATTAGATTAATTATAAAAGTTAAGCTTGGTAAGATATCCATTGCAATTTAATGTATCGAGAATCACCTATCCTTTTATACCTTGTGCGCACTTAGTATTCTGTTGAATATTCATGTTAGGGATCCTAGTTTATCATTATCATATTTTATCTTATTATTTTTAAGTTATTGTGTAATACCCCATACCCGTACCTGAGACCGGGATAGGATACGAGGCATTACCGAGATTTTCAGAATAATTTCAATTAATTTATATTATTTAATATTCATTTTCATGTTTCATGTAACATCCTTTTCATATATTCAATTCAAAATATCATATAAAATACGATACAATACTTAAATTGTCATATATACATGCTCATTCAGGATATACGAACCTACCTGACTAAATTGCAGAAATACCAAGATTTAGGGGCATATTGGTAATTTACCATTTTTCCAAATTTCACCCAATCTTAAATTGATAATTTCATTCAATTCATTAATTTAGATAATAAAACAATTCATTCCCTTCAATTTAGTCATTTTGACATTTTACAAAATTGCCCCTAAAGTTTTACTTTTATTCAATTTAGTCCATGAGCTTAAAACATGCAAATTAGCCATGCTAACTAAATATTCATATATATTTTCCTCCTCCTCCTCTCCATCCCACATCCTTAATGTATATAACACACTTGTAAGTAACATTATCTATAATTTTTATTATTTACTTTTATGGATATTCAAGCTGTTCATCTGTGTCATAGTCACTAAATTATTTATACCTGGAGCTATAAAACTTCAAATTAAGATCTGCTAACTTTTCCTGAAACTAGACTCATATATATTCTTACCATAAAATTTTATGAATTTTTAGTTTAGCCAATAAGTACATTTTATTCTTTAAAGTTACCCCTGTTCTGCTGTTTGACAGTTTCGACTCTTCTTCAGTAAAAATTAATTATCTCATAGTACAAAACTCAGATAATATTCTTGTTGATTTATCCTGAATATAGACTCATCAAAGATTCTAAACATATAACTTTAAGCCTCTAATTGTTTTTCTCCAATTTTTGGTGATTTTCCAAAGTCAGAACAGGAGAACCCGAATTCATTCTAACTTTATCTCATAAAATTCATTATATCTTATAATTTACAACTCAATTGCTTATACAGTTTCTTATATAAGAAACTAGACTCAATAAGATTTAATTCCATATTTTATTCATCCTCTAATTCAATTTCTACAATTTTTGGTGATTTTTCAAACTTAGACTACTGTTGTTTTCCAAAATAGTCTTAGTGCAAAATGTTGATTTTCTACTTTTAATTTCAATTTAATCCCAACTAAATTCACTTGCTTTTCTATCTTAATTCATACTTTACTTCTACTCAATTTTAACCAAACTTAGACATCATTATC
The DNA here is from genome assembly GCF_025698485.1 of Gossypium arboreum. Taxonomy (NCBI): domain Eukaryota; kingdom Viridiplantae; phylum Streptophyta; class Magnoliopsida; order Malvales; family Malvaceae; genus Gossypium; species Gossypium arboreum. The sequence goes on along the minus strand of NC_069078.1, from coordinate 13,733,713 downwards.
TAATTTTCATCATAAAACCATAATTTCAAAATTCTTTCAATTTAGTCCATAAAGCATAAAACTTATGAATCACTTTACAATTCAATCCTTATATCATTTCTAACTTGAATTTCTATCAATTTAGCCCTTAATTCATCATTTTATTTAACATGGATAATATCTAGAAATCTAATAACTTTCAAAATATCAACTTAATTTCATCAAAACTTTGTTCTGAAACTTCTAAAACATCAAAATTAAGTAAAAAGGGCTTGATTGACTTACCTATTAAAGCTTAAAGCTTCAAACCTTCAATTTTCCCTTTTCCCCCTTTCTTTCTTTTCTTTCTTTGTTTTTCTCCCCTGCTCTCTGTTTCGTTTCATTCTATTTCTTTTCTATCTTCCTTTTTTTATTCCATTTGTTTTATATATATAATATAATAACAATAAAATCTACTAAATAACCAATATTTATTTAACATTTGTATCCATTTATATCCTTACATTTGCCTTTCTTTAATCTATTTATTATATAAATATCTTTTACTTAATACTAATATATAATTTAATAATATACTTATATGATAAGTAAATATACATGTATTTTACAATTGTATGTATATTAATATTACACATGTCACCATATCCATATACACCATATATTTGTCTTTTCTTAATTTATTTCAAAATATAATAATATAATTAATTTAATTTGTAATATAATAAAATAATAACATTAATAATATATTTATAATTTAAACAACATAAAAATCAAAGATTTTTATGTTTTGCAGCCTCATTCTTTAGAATAGGCTTAATTGCCTATTTAGTCCCCCTTATCTTCTTTAATTCTGTAATTAAACTTTTACACTTCATTCAACTTAATCCTTTTTCCTAATCACTCTTAATTAAGTTAAATTCACTTAATTAAACTCTAATTAACCACTCATTTTACTTCGTAAATATTTTTAATAAATATTTACGAATCCATTTTTCATAAACAGATATCTGAAATTACACTTTTTCAGTATCGGTAAAATTCGGGTCATTACATATTGGTTCAACAACTAGTCTCACAATTTATCTTGTTTCTATCTATTTGTTGCACTGACATTTGATAGACAAAAGAAAACCATCTTTATGGGATCGTTATCCGACAGACTCATATCTTTTCATTATACTTGCATTGACAGTGTATGCTTGCACATTATTATTATGACGTTAAACGGCCAATCAATACCCATGGCATCTTGATATGGTTTGGAAACACTCATGGTGTAGCCTCTATTAAGATAAGACTAGACTAACAGATCATGATACATGAATATGTGTAAGACCATATGGTTGAGACTCATGGCAAGATATGTTTGTATAAATGTTCATGGTGTAGCCTTCGATAATATGTAAATCGGATTAACAGATTACGATACATGAAATTATGTATAATCTCATGAGGGAGAAACCCATGATACCTTCTATGAATGTCCACCAAGACATTAAACACGTGACTCTTTATTATGCCTTTATGGCGTATTCTATTTCATCATTACGGTGTACTCTACTAAGTCAGTTTGGTAAGATCCCCACAGAAGGATTAGTTCCTCATGGCTTTCATAAACAACATGGAATATATGGAAGAAGTAATCATAATGAATAAATTGAAGTAAATAGTTTAAGAAAAGCCTGATTGATATTGATATTAAATGTGAATCCATAAAAGTTGATATCCTTCACAATTAAGATCTCTTGAAATAAAAAAAAATACAAATAAACTAAACTTTAGAAAAATTAAGAAAGTAAGAAAACAAAACTAAATCTAAAGAAAGAATCTAAGCTAATGGAATGGTGTGTATAACATGTGCCAAATGAGTTTATTTATGGCCTTCAGGTGGCCGTCATCTTTAAACCTAGGTCAGCTGGCATTCCTGAGCTTTAAGTTCAATTCTACAGACCAAAATGCCCCTGCTTCATGTTTATTTTTTGTACCATAGTCTATGCTATGACACACCAGACTTGTGTCGCGAAAAAGGTAGCATTACACTCATCTTTGAGACGTCTTTAGGGGTATGTTGCAACACCCTTAGTCTGTGTTGCGACAGTGAAGGAAAACTTGAGTTTTCTCCATTTTGTTCCCTCTGTTGCAACATAGAGTCATACATGTTGCAACATAGTAACTAATATTCATTTAATACACCTTCTAATGATCTCTTGTACACTAACAAAGTGCGTTAGCTCGCCTTAAGGCCTCATTCGGCCCTTAAGGTCAATAAAAGACTCAGTTTGCATACTTTATTGAAATGTAAATAAAACTAAGTAAACTTTACTAAAAAATAACGAAAATGCTTGTATTTAAGCTCTTTAAATGTGAAAACTAGTTTAATCTGCTACACCAAATTACGGTAGATCACTTACTCCTACAAAGTGAAGTTTAAAATCATTCAACAATTAATACAAGTCTTTTAAAAGCAAAATAGAAAAAATCTTCAATTCTCCTCCGAATCATCAAGGGGATAAGAATGTCTTTGCTACATAAAGGCTTTCCTCTTTCCTTTTATATATGTTCGATGGGAGCTCCCACCATTGAAGGCGCATGGTGAGTTGGGCTTCATATGACCTGCCCTTTTGTGTATAAAATTGCGGTTGAAATGTCGCTTTGTATTCATCCTCCGTTCTGGGGCACTCTTGAGCAGCACCTTCCTTCTAAGGATTAGCCCCCTTATCCTAATGAGTCGAAGTTGGCCTAAACATGTCTGGGGGATAATTCGGAGCACATAACCCATTCATCCTTGTGAATTCTTGAAGTACTAGTCCTATTTCATCTGTGTCTCCGTGAGCCGTCTTGCTAACCTTTAATTGATCTTTCTGTTTAAGTGATGCTGGTACATCCATTTTCTTCTTCCTTCTTTGATTCTATTCAGAAATTTGCTTCTACTGAAGCTCAACATACTGGGTATATAATGTATCTTTGATGATACTCCTCGTAGGTTTCATAAATTGTTCGTTTTCGCTCATTCACTTTTTCATGGCTATATAGTGTCATCACGAGATGGAGGAAGAAAATTTTAGCTTTTTGGCTTTGTACACACCATTTCATTTCTTGAAAGATCCATCGGCCTACGTAAACCTATATACGCTACAAATTGCCATATGACAGAACTACTTGAAATACATTAACATTAGAGACATTTAGTGCGGGTGCAATTCTAGAGCCAATGAATTGCATCCACATTTTAACAACAGGAAACATAATAGCCTGATTACAATTTGTGGGAAGCTTAGTGTATGGACTGTTGTTCGAACAACACCTTCCTTGTGTTAAATATTTTATAACATTTTCCATGTCAATATTTTGAAATTTCTCTAGATTTGTATTATTAATAAAATCTTTCTCATAGAATGGGATGTTATATAATTCATAGATATCACTAAAGGAGATCAGAATGTCTTCCCTTTGTACTTCAACATCAGTTATTACCACATTATAGCCTTGCTTAAACACCTAATCTTTAAGTGACGTGTAAAATTCTTGGACCACAGATATGTTTGCATTATTTATGGAACTAACATAAAACTGCTCCCATTGATGGTAACTGACCAAAATCCAGATTTCTTTATAGTGAATCATTGAGGATTCGAACCCTCATTCCTGTATTAGTGGTCTCCCTTGTAACTTAAGAAAATATTTTTTTCCATTTTAGGTATTGTGAAATCCCGATGAGTCTAGAACATTCAATGTTTCTTGGACCATAGCTCGCTTGTTCTTTCCAAGAGGAATCCTTACTAATATTAATAAGCAAGATAATCAAGATATTCAATATAACAGTAAGAGAGGATTGAAAATACTTAAACTTAACTCTTGTGGAACTCAGTTGTTCTTTCTTTTAGTATTGTGGAGGACAACTCCCTCCAATGTGCTTCTTTGAATCTGGAATAAAGGATTGAGATTTAGGGTCTTTGAGAAGAAAAGAGGTTTTCGAGAGGTATAGGTTTTTGAGAGGTATTAGAGGTGTTTTGATATTACAATGAAGTTAGATTGTATTAGAATGGTATTTTTATGTTTAAAAAGGCTTTTTAGGGTTAAAAATTGGATATAATTGGGGTTATTCTGCCCGGTTGAGCAACCAGGTCAGGTTGATCCTGCAAAAATTTGTGACAATGTCATGACATAGGGGTTCTGTCACGACATCCCTAGCTAACTACTCATGTTGCGACACTAGGGTTCATTGTCGCGATGTAACCTGTAGTTTTGAAATTCTGAGAAAATATCTTCTGTGTCGTGACATCAAGTTGATTTTTGAACTTCTTTGTTACTACCCACAATGTTGCGACACAAAATTATCTGTGTCATGACATTGACCTTATTTCTTATATTTTCGAACTTTAGCATGCTTCAAACGCCTGTTAGACCCATCTTTGACTAACCTATAATACGTTAAAAACTTGGTTAGTAGAAAATGCAGTTAGTAAAAAATGAACCGATAGAAAGATTTTAGGTCTTGCTATCGAACTCATCCACTAGCTCAGTTAATATGCATCGAGTGCTCTTAGTAATTTGTTTTTATCTGTATTAGTCCAACATAATCATGCCATTCTATTCGTCCACAATTGTCTCTTTCTTTGAATTTACCTTTCCAATCTGCTCTAATGACCGACAACTCTTTTTGTAGGTCATAACTATTGGCAATTTGCAAAGCCATACACCCACACAGCTATTTTACTTGGTATTCAACATTCGTGCTTTGGAAGAAATTTAAGGATTGTGTTTCACAATTGTTGCCTATGATGTTTATGTCCTTTTCATTGATCAGGTATGGCTTTCTAGGAGTACTTTATAATGCAATCGGTAGAGGGATTGAGAAAAAATATTGTATTGCACTACTAAAGTTCTGGCTCTGCGGGCTTTTGAGTTCATTCATCGTCCTACAGATAATTCCTTTAGTTGGTTCTCAGAAGAATCGAACACTCCATAACGGTCGTAACTCAATGCTTACACACACTGATTGTTCAATTTGACTGAAATCTGCTATATGATCATAAGTTCTATCAATATATATTTGTCCCACCCTTTTAAATATCTAGAAAATTCTCGTATCTATAAACTTTTAGGGTTCTTGTTTTAAAACTAAGGATGTAAAAAGAAGGGTCAATTTAGGATTATCCTTCAGGACTGTTGATTTCTCTTCTTTCTATTCTTTAAACTTTTGAATTGACAGACATTCTTCTATCAACTTAATCCTAGATATCATTTTCTCTATTGGTGGGTTTATATTATATTGTTCTTTTAGTTCAGCTTTTCCAACATTACCCGAGATTTCTCAGACGATGAATTCCATGTCTATTTGATTTTTTTTTTCATTCCTTCACTACCTATATATCTTCTATTTCTGAAAGTGTGTCTGATTCATCTAAATGTTCTTTTGTTTGCTAAGATAGATATAGTTTGAGAGTTCTTCTTCACAAACGTCTATGATAACATTATCCTTTTTGCTCACTTGTAGATTTAGCGCCTCTTGGTACCTTTCTGATGGCATATCATCATGGTCACTATCATCTTGAGGTAAAACTAGGATTTATCCTCGAAGTTGACTAAACTCAAGCATTAGTAATCTTTGGTTCTCTCGGATCTCCTAATCTTTATAGACTCCTTAGTAAATATCTTTATCATAATCAAAGTCTTCATTGGACCATATATAATAAAAGTTATCCATGACTTTGTGCTGACTAATTATTTGGTTGATGGTGCCTAAGATTCCAAAAAAAATAAACAAATATTAGAAATGTTAATTAACAAAATAAATAGAAAGTCGTAAATATAACCTAAAAATTTCCTAATTATTCTTTTAAAATGCAAAAATTAAAATCAATCTAGTGATGTTGTCTTCCTGGCAACGGCGTTGAAACTTGACCACCTCCGGACGTACTAACATCCAAAGTGTGAATAAGGCAATAAAATATAGAAAGACAAGACGATATTCACAAGTATATGGGTCAAACTGTAATATAAATTTAGAACGAAGTAGGTGAGTACTCCGAGGATCGTACCCAAGGGAGGTAAGTGCCAAATCAATTCTAACCTAAACACTAAAATATCTAATTAATACTTTTAAATCAATTATAGTTTGAACAATATGAAATAAATGATTTTTGGCGTTTTTTTAATTGATTAAAAAATATAATCAATTATAGGGTTTTTTAATATCTAATTAATACTTTTAAATCAATTATAGTTAACAGATCATACCTCTACTCACTAATCCCCCATAGAGGGATTAGTTCCTGATGGCTTCTATAGACAATATATAATTGATATAAAGAGAAAGCATGCTAATTGAAACAACAAGATAGAGTAAATGAAAGAGCCTAATTGTATTGAAATTAAGCATGAATCTACAGAGTTTGAATGCTCCACAATTCAGATATCTTCAAATCAGCAAAAACAATTGAAATAAATTTAAAAACCCTAAGAAAGAAAGAAAGAAAGCTAAGCTAAATTTACAGGAGAGAATCTAGGATAAAGGAATGATGTCCAAAACAGGTGATAGATGAGCCTATTTACAACCTTCAGGTGGCTGTTGTCATTAACCCTAGATTAGTTGACATTCTCGAGCTTAAAGTTTTGATTGTGTAGACCAAAACATCCCTGCTTCATGCTTTGTTTCTACCACAGAGTCGATGTTGTGACACACCAACACTTGTGTCATGACATAGCAATTAGTATACTCTTCTGTAGCTATCTTTAGGGGTATGTCGTGACACCCTCAATCTATGTCGCGACATCGAAGGCAGTATTGAGTTTTCTCCATTCTACACTCTATGTTGCGACATCGAGTCATCTGTGTTGTGATATAATGACTAGCATTCATTTAGGGCACCTTCTAATGGTCTTCTACACATTCACAAAGTATGTTAGCTTACCCTTAAGCCTCATTCGACCCCTAAGGTCAATAAAGGACTCAATTTGCACATTTTATTGAATGTAAATAAAACTTTGAAAACTTAACAAAAACATAACAAAAATGCTTGTATTCAAGCTCCTTAAATGTAAAAACTAGTTTAATCTGCTGCATCGAATTACAGAAGATTAAAAAGACGTAAGAAATTGTCAATTCAAGTTTGTCTGAGTTAGGTAATGGTTGAATCTGAGTTATTTGGAATTTTCTATAACTGAGTTGTATAATGTCTTCTTTTGAAGTCATATGAAATCTGAGTTATCATTATCCTGAGAATCTAGGGTTCAGAAAGAAAGTGATATGGAACTATCTAAATAATTTGTGTAGTACACTATCAGTAAGAGTTTGAATGGTATCGAGCCAATGTATGATTTGATTAGTAGTTTGATGATATTTAGATCTATGTAAGCATTTGCCAATTGTGTATGTATCCATTAGTAATTAATACCTCTAAACAACTATTTTGGAGTAAGTTTGTGTGTTAAGAGATGATTTGGAATTAGGCTCTAAAGGTATATTCTTTTGAGAAGTACCTATGATTTATCAAATGTTTAGAAAGATCTTCAATTAAGCAGTTAAGAAATAATTGGTATGTTAAGAGTATGATTGTTAGCGTGGAAGTGTGTGCCAAAATTGTGATAGTATCTGCCCAAAATGGAAATAAGTGGTTCAGAAGGTAGTTGGCGCACTGATGTTCTTCCAATCTTATAAACTATCCACCAAGGTATTTTTATGATAAAACTCACCAAGTTCTTTTGTAGTTACAATGTTTATTGTTGTTTTAGGTGTATGGTAAGAGAATGCGCTAGGAGGGACAACACCAAGTGTACACTAGGATAGCGGCGAAGTGGATTATTATGAACATAGTAGGATAATGGCATAGTTTAGGGTTACATCCAAGGATTCTATCTTCAAAAAACTTTTAAACTGTAATGATCTGTAAAAAAGGCCTGTTGTAATATTTTATTTTATTTTATTTTAAATACTTTCCTTTGTTTTTATATATCCAGTTTCTTAGTTAAATTAATGAGAAAATTTTGTTTTTAGTAAGGAGTATTTGTCAACTGTTTTGGCAATTCTGTTAAGTATTTTGTATAGTAACACCAGAGATTTGGACCCAGCAAATTGGGTCTGGTTGAGGGTGTTACAAGACTTATTCTTCAACCTATTTCATTTCTTTCCTTCTTCATCTTCTTTCTTGGACACTTTGAGGAAACGGTGATTAAAGAAAGCTCTGCATGGAGTAATGATCGTGAGGTTTAAGTTGGAAAAATGGAAAATCCAGTAAGCTGGTAAGATTCTGAATGCTTCAATATACGTAAGATTTAGGAACTGAAGTTAATAGCTTCCAGAAACCATTTTAAGGATTTTGCATGTTTCTTGAAAATTGAGTTTTAAACTAGGATTACTAAACATAACCCATGAACTGGTTGTCTTGCTTAACTGCTAGAAGAATGGAAGCTCTAGCGTTTCAAAAGGTTAAGTTGATAAGACAATGAAGCGTCAGGTGAGTTTTTGCACTCTATCCTAAAATGTTAAATATGTTGAACGTTTGCATGGGTCTATAAGTATTTGCCATTTTAGTTCAGCATGCATGATCCCATGATGCTTTATGTATAAAATATGTGTATTGCATAAGGAACTAAGCAATAGGGGATAAATGATGGACTAATGATCGACTATTGATGTCACAACAATAATGTGCAAGCATACACTGTCGACGCAAGTATAGTAGATAGATGTGAGTCTGTCAAATATTGATCCCATAGGGATGGTTGTCTTTTATCAATTAATGCCGATGCAATAACTAGATAGAAACGAGATAAATTGTGAGAATATTTGTCGAAGCAATAACTCAAAAATAATAAGATAAAGTATGCTATGGATAAACTAGGATCCCCAACGTGAATCTTTAGCAGAATACTAAGTATTCGCAATGTATAAAAGATAGATGATTGTCGACACAATAAAACTCAATGTATGTCTTACCCAACGCCACTCCTTTATTTAATTTGGGACTTAACCATGCACATTAACCTCACCTTCCAATGAGGGCAATATAGCACTATTAACAACTAGTGGACTAAATTCCTTTAGCCCTTACTCAACTTCCGTTGTGAAGCTTATTAGCTCAAACTGTCACTGTACCTTCTAGTGTTAGTGACTGCAATAACACTTCCATGTTTAAAACATTCAAACCCCCAAGATTAAATAATAAAAAAGATTTAATATCATAACTTTCAAGAATTCATTGTACTTCCATACAATAGAAAATATAGATTAATCACAAGCATTTCCAAAGAAATAAGAAAAAATCGAGTGGAGAAGACTATTCCTAGTTAACTCGATTGAATCTCTCGATTTTCTCTTGTCTCACACTTAAAACTCCTCATCCAAAATGGATCTGCATCAATCTTCACGTTGGCTCACCTAAAGAAGGTTTAAGCTGCCATAGTCGGAAGCTTCAAAAATAGGGTAAGGAGAAATGGTGATCAAAAGAATTCTTCCCTCTATTCTTCTCACGTTAACCTTTTATGTTTTCCTCAACAGTACAGGTGTCCTTCCCTCAAGATTCTTCTATCCTTGTTCGTACAAGGTAGTTACACTGGATTGGAAAACTCACGTATTTTTGGTCTTTTTATCCAAACAGCTTTCAATTGCTGCAACAATTTTGGACACAATCTAGAATTAACTAATGCAGCGATATTAGTGCAGAATGATAGCAAAACACAATCTAGAATTAACTAATGCAGCGATATTAGTGCAGAATGATAGCAAAATTAAGGATAAAATAGGCTAGCATTCACTGGGTTATAAAATGCAATTTACTAAACTGAAAATGCTAAAATGTATGCTAACGATAACTAAATGGGAACAAATTAACCAATAAGTAGGGAGAAAACAAATGTTCTTTCTAGTACAATCAGTTAGACAAAGTTAGGAATGGGAAAAAGGGCTAAAGTTGTTAGATACTGTCATACAATGTTGTTGTGTGCACCCGTTATGAGCAAAGCTCCAAAACTTGCAGAAGGGACACTATGATGTTCGAGCATCAAGGTATAGGATGGAGAATGGAGGAATGGATGGAATACAATAGGAAAAGGGAACAAAATGTCATGGCTAGGCCATGGAACCGGTCAAAACTTATACACCTAGTATGAGTAAGACCATAGCTCGAAGAAGCTATGACATCATGATATAAATGAGTAAGACCATGGCTAAAAGACACTATGGCATCATGGCAAACAGGAGTTAGACCATAGCTGAAAGACGCTATGTCATTCTAGTAGTCCGCGGGGAAAATAAACACAAGGTTATATTGTGTAAGACCATAATTGAAGGATGCCATGGCATCATAGTTAGTCTGACAGGACACTAAACACAGGATGGTCTGACAAGACATTAAACACAAGATAGTCCGACGAGATGTTAAACAACATTAAACACAGGATAAATCTGTCAAGACATTAAACACGAGATAGTCAGTCAGGATAGCAAATGTAACAGCCCAATTTTAGCTAAATCAAAATAGTGGTTCCGGGGCCACAAATTTGAGATCTAAAAATTATTTTAGTATTATTTTTGGTGTTTATAGCATGTGAATATGTATGTGTCAAAATTTCGTGAAATAATTTTATCGTTTAATAGCTCAATTTCAGAAAAACGACTAAATCGCGTAAAATACAAAAGTTGTGTTCTACTTTTTAAAGTGCTTAATTGCCATGGCTTATTAAATGAAAGGTCCTTATTATGTAATTAGACCATTGATAGTGGAATTTGACATAAATGGACATCCATTATAAGTTTGATTAATGTTTTAATTAAGGGCATTTTAGTTATTGTGTAAATAAAGGTTAATTAAATAAACTAAAACCAAATTTAGAACATCTTTGTCTTCCTTAACTGAATAGAAAGAAAGAAAAGGGAGTTTGGAAGCATTTTAGGGTTCGGCAATTTGGTAGCTTGATTAAGATCAAGAACGAAAGAAATTGGATTTAGATCGGGGGAAGTCAAAAGTTATTAAATAGTCGATTCGGCCCCTCTATTCTGACTACGAGGTACTTTCATATGCAAATAAATGCCTTTAAATTGAATTATATGTGTTTACTTGTCATTAAAATGTTATAAATGCTAAACGAATAATTATGAGCATGAATCGACAGAGTTACGACATCTGAAAGTCCCGTACAAACCTTAGGAATCGTATAGGATATGAATGTCATGACATTAGGTTATCAAGATGTGAATACATGTAAGACCATGTCGGGGACATTAGCATTGTATTGAGATTATGTGTAAGACCATGTCTGGGACATTGGCTTTGATAATCAATTTCATGTAAGACCCTGATGTGATGTGAATCGTGATAAGTTTTATAATTTATGAATGTCTGTTCTCGAAAACTAACTATTATCACGACAAAGGCAAGCGCACCTTATCGAACAATAGCATAGATTATGGCAAGACCAGGATGTCGAACACAAAGAAACTAAAAGTACTAGTATTAACTTTTTTTTATTATCTAGCCTAAAAATAAAGGGGTTTGCTTTATCTAAACTAATTACTAAACTAAGAATGCATAGAAAGTAAGTTGGGGAAATAACTTTTGGGAAAACTGAATGATTAGGACAATACCTAAGGGAAAAATCCACCTAGACTTCACTTGTTACTGACACTAAATCGGACGATATATTCATTTGACTTGATCCATAGAAATTCCTAAGTTATATTATTATCTCTCTCAAGACTAACAACATCTAACCCTAGGTTGATTAATTGAAATCTCTTTCTAATTAAAACCTCTAGTGTTGCATTAACTCAATCTATGGATTCCCTTATTAGGTCTCACCCTAATCCAAAAAATTTATGTCACTCTATCCCTAGGCGTGCAATCAACTTCGCTTAATTATGTTAGATCTACTCTTAGACAGGGACTTTTGCTCCTCTGAATAAGCACATCAACACTTGAATCAATATCTTGGAATATTAAAGCAAGAATTAAGAACTCATAATTAAGAATAAGTCAAATACTTATCATACAATTCAGATAATAATAAAAAGATCCGTCTTAGGTTTCATTCCCCTTAGGTATTTAAGGGGTTTAGTTCATATTTGTGAAAGAAAACATCTCAAAAGAATAATGATAAAAAAACATAAAGAAAACCCAAGAACTCTTGAAGGGAATTAAAGGGAGATCTTCAGTCTTGAAGGTGAATCCAGCTTCTTTGATGGATCAATCAGCTTTCCTCCAGTAATTCCTTGCCTCCTACTCCGTGTGTCCCCTCTAATCCTTCTCTAGTGTGTTTAAATAGGCTTTAGAATGCCTAAAAGCCCTCAAGAGTGGCCTTTTCCGAATAGGACTAAACTTAGGCTCGATATGGACATGCCCATGTGATACGCCCGTGTTCGGTTGCTTCAAACCGTGTTTGAGTCTGTTGAATGGACACGAGCATGTGGTCTGCCCGTGTACAGAAGTCCAGGCTGTGTTGATTTCACATGTTGGTCCATTTTCTCCGTTTTCGGCCCGTTTCTCTCTTTTTTTATTCTCCTATGCTCATCTAAGTATAAAACATGAAATTAAAGGATTAGGAGCATCGAATTCACCAAATCTAAGGAGAAATCATCCATAAATGTGCTAAGCATGGGATAAAAATATGTATAAATTCTGGTTTATCAAATAACCCCACACTTAAGCGTTTGCTTGTCCTTAAGCAAAATCCTCAACTTACAATTAAGAATTCATTTTTCTTAACTTATAATTCCTATTAATTATAATAACTCAAAATAAACCATAACTAACCATACATTGACAAAAATAGGGATAAAATTAACTTAGGGGATTTCAACAATAATGGGTTATGGGTTAATATTGAGGGTAAATCAATTAATGGCTTCTTAGGCTCAAGGGGGTTCACTAAGGGTTAATTATGGAGGTAGGCTTTTTATGGAGTGTGTGGGTTATACCTACGTGCCTTTATCATCTCAACATATCAAATCAAAGGAGTGGTCTTGACATGCATAATCAAGCAAGTTCTAGAATAACAAATCAATATTAATGCACTCATAGAAAGAATAAAAGTGAGCATGAAAGAAATAATAGATGCTCTAAAGGTTCAGGATCTCAAAAAAATTATGGCTTTTTGATGTTAAACCTGTGAATTTCAACTCAAGATAATACCTAAACTTGGGGAAACAACCTAAAAAATTTTTATTATGAAAAAAAATCAATTTATCATGTTTGATTCTCTAATTCCTTAAAGTCTAACAATCAATGCATAAATGCCTATGTTTTAATTCAAGACATATCAATAAAAATCATAAATTAATCAAAATTCATTCTAATAATGATATGAGAAGATTATTTGAGAAAAAGACAAAATTCAGGAATTTTTCTGCTAATGATATAAATATGCCCCCCACACTTAAGATGTACATTCTCCTCAATGTACAAAGATATATAATAGTGATATAAAGATAATATTAGAAGAGAGAGGGAGAGAAGTGAAACTTCCTGAATGTTGAATGGAATTCTTGAATTGGAGGTGTAACACCCCTTACCCGTATCCGAGGTCGGGCTAAGGTACGAGACGTTACCAAACAAACATACAAACATTAAACTAAAATACGAGCCATAAAATTTTATTCATATTTCAAAGCGTTCATTCTCTTACACATAGTCCCTTATTTGAGTCTACGGAGCCCAAAACATACTTTAGAAAGGGTTTGGGACTAAACCGAAAACTTACGAAAATCTTGGAAATTTCATGCTTTAAGGCTCCACACGCCCATGTCCCAAAGTCGTGTTCCATACAATTTGAGACACATGGTCGTGTCTCTCTAATGTGGAATATACCTAGGCTATTTTCCAAGCTTTGGTCAACCTTGATCTCTTACACACTTATACAAAATCAAAAGCATATAACATGGTATTCATTTAATGATTAAACATCATCAATTAAACCACAAACATAGCATTTGTATATCATCATACATGTGTCTCTCATACTCATTTTACCTTGTTTATTATAGTACCACTTATACATTTATACCAAGATTATCATCTTCCAAATATCTTCAGCTTAATCATCAAGCATTCATATTTAAAGCTAGATCATATCTTCATAAAATACCACGATTCAGATGCGCAGAATAACATGTTTGCCTGAAACATTTCAATTCAATTCCATACCCAACAAGCATTACATTGAGACTAGTCATATATATATATATACATGTCATGATACATAACATTCTCTTTTTGTTTTCTTATAAACACATATCATTTATTTCATTATATCAATATTTCATATACCATAGTTTGCATGTATTCCACATATATTTATTTTCCTCCTCCTCCTCTCCATTCCACATCCTTAATGTATATAGCATTCTTGTAAGTACGATTTCACAATTTACTAATAAATGTTCACATCAAACTGTCCACACGAGTCATAGTCACTTAATTATTTATAATTCGAGCTACAGAGCTCCAAATTAAGATCCGTAAATTTCCCCTGAAACTAGACTCACATATCTTTCCACAATAAAAATTTCATAATTTTTGGTTTATCCAATTAGTACAGTTTATTCATTAAAATTTCCCTATTTCACTTTTCGACAGTTCTGACCTCTCTTCACTAAAAATAATTATCTCACAGACAGAACTCGGATAATGTTCTTGTTGATTTATCTTGAAAATAGACTCATTATGGATTTTAAAAATATAATTTTGAGCCTCTAATTAGTTTTCTCAAAATTTTTGTGATTTTCCAAAGTCAGAACAGGGGATCACGTAATCATTCTGAATCAGTCTCACAAAAACATGAATATCTCAAAATATAGAACACCTTTACTTTATATATTTCTTTTATATGAAAATAGACTCATTAAGCTTTAATTTTATATCTTATTCAGTCTCTTATTCAATTTATACTATTTTTGGTGATTTTTCAAAATCATGTCACTGCTACTGTCCAAAACAGTTTTATTGCTAATTCACTCTTTCACACTTTCTTTGTATTAACCTCATTTTAACATACATATCACAAATCATTTTCACCACATTTCATACATCACAAGTATAGGCCCATGATCGCAAGGTCACCATAAAATCATCCTCATGTATAACTTACTTGTTTATAACCTTACCACATCCTGGTCACTTAATGAACACATCATTCACATAACCAAGTTCCTGCACTTATTCATCACAAAACTCACAAAGCACTACATAGAGAGTCTCCCGTTGAACACTTCAGATCAATCCTCGATACTTGGTGGTTTCAGCACATAGCTCCACCCATCATATAGTTCAGCTCTCTTGTACACATGGTGAACACTTAGTACCACCCATGTGACCTAGCCAGTTTATCTCGTAGCTCTCTTGTCTACATGGTGTACACATAGTATCACCCATGCGACCTAGCTACATCATAATGTCTTGTAGCTCTCTTGTACACATGATGTGCACTCAGCACTATACATGTGACCTAGCTACATACCATCTGTATCATCTAATCTTTCCGAAGGTTCAACCGAGATTTCTCTTTCTTTTCCAACAATTTCACCAATCAAGTAATTATCCACAAACATATTTCCAATATTTTTATAAAATATCATAATACAAGTAATAGTGATGTATTACTTACATATAAACTTACATCTCATTTAATATCAACATAATAACATTAAATTACACATTGTCTTATTAAAAATCATATGAACTTACAATTTCCCATAATATCCATAATCATAGAAATCACATTTATGTATGATAATTCAATGCACTTCATGTACCATAGACATATTTTTAAATCAATTCATAAACTTGGCACCATAATCATTTAATTTAACATAATTCAATTAATTCACTAAATTTAACTTTCAAATATAAATTACAGCATTATTGTTGTATTATTATCATACCAACTTACATACTTTCAATACCTCGGAGATCATAGTAAATATATCAATTTTACATTGAAACATGCAAAAATTAATGCTTATTATACATATGAACTTACCTTGATATTAAAATGGCCATTTTACCAACTTTCCCAATTTTCGATTTTTCTCTCATTCTAGGTTCAAATCTCGTTTTTCGGGATCTAAAACATCATATTTTACTTATTTAATTAGTGTACTATTCAAAACAGTCCTTAATTCAAACTTTGGAAAAATTACAATTTTGCCCCTAAACTTTTGCATATTTACACTTTTTCCCCTAGGCTCGGGAATTAAACTTCATCCCTTATTCTTATGTTTTATGACATGATGATCACTTTTCCCTTCTATGGCAACATCAAATTCTCACTCTAACATATACTTATGACTATTAGGTATTTTTACGAATTAAGCCCTTTTGCTCGTTTTCACTTAAAACCGAATAGCACAAGTTGTCTAACATAATTTAAAACCTCATACTGTATCATAAAACACCAGAATACACAAATTTTACCTATGGGTATTTTTCCAAATATGAACCCTAGGTTGAATTATTGCTAGCATAAGCTAAATCAAGTTACCAGGACTCCAAAAACGTAAAGAACTTGAAAAACGGGGTTAGAACAAACTTACAATTGAGCTTGGGAAGCTTGAAAACCCTAGCCATGGAGTCTCCCTTGGTATACACGTCCATGGTGAAGAAGATGAGCAAAATTGGCTTTTAATTTTGTATTTTAATTCATTTTACCCCTAAATGACCAAAATACCCTTACTACTAAACTTTCCAAAAATTCCATCCATGTCCAATTTTTGTCCATAACTTAGAAATTGGTCAAATTGATATTTAAGACCTCCTAATTAATATTTCAAATCAAATTCATACTAGAAACTTCTAGAATGCAAGTTTTGCAACTTATTCAATTTAGTCCCTAACTTCGAATTAAGCACTTTATGCATAGAATTTCTTCACAAAATTTTCACACAATCATGCAATCATATCATAGACCTCAAAAGTATCATAAAATAATTATTTATATCTCAGATTTTGTGGTCCCGAAACTTGTGTTCCAACTAGACCTAATTTTGGGCTATTACAGGAGGTATGGAGAATAATCGGCCAAGGCAATGATAAGATTGGAGGAGGGTACTCCGGTGGTGGTAGAGGTTGGGTTCCACAATCACAGTGTCCAGCGAAAGAGTTATAGTGGTGGTCGGGCAGGACATGGCAGTCGTGAAGAACTTTTTCTAGTGGATTTTCAAGTTCCTAAGTGATGATGAGCTTTGGAACTCTTTATAACTGTGATAAAATCAAGAACTCTTTAGGAGATATAAAGAAGCATAATTACTCGTAATGAAATAGCCGAAACTATAAATTGTTCAATAAAAATTATAAAACCTAAAAATGAAATAGTATTAAAGGAAAATAAAATAAAAAGTACTTAAATAAGATAAATAAAGATAAAAGTGAAAATAAAAATAATAAATAAAAAGTCTTTAAACATCGTCATCGCCGAATGGTTCGCGAGGTGGTGGTGGCGATGAGATGTGAAGGTGCTGAAAAATATGATGTAGAGTAGCATCAATGTGATCAAAGCGCTGAAAACACTGCTGCTCAAGTTAAGTAAGGCCCTTAGAGATGTCAGAGTATGAAGCAGCCGCATGAACTGGGCGATAAATGGGCAGTGGCTGAGATGGTGGATCCTCGTGCTATGGAGGGACATCATCAATAATGTCCTCTGGGTCCTCCTTCTTGGTGAACTGGACCAGGCATTACTGGGAGGGTCAACTCCACATCGTCGCTTGATCATCCTCATATGTAGCATACTCGAGATGCCCTGTGGGGACATCTGACCAATGAGGGTTGAGGGAAGATACTTGCACTGCCGTGTTGAGGAGGCCAAAATACGGCTCCGGACGAGTCACATAAGGGCCGATGGATATGACTCCCTTTCTATACTGCTCTGTCTGATGGCGAATGGCGAGGGCAATGAATTAGGCAAGGTCGAAGACGTGCCCATTTGCCATACTCGATAAAAAATAGGCATCGTCAGTGTTGACGATGCCGGTGCTCTCTCGCCGCCCTGTCAGAGTGTGGGCCAAGATGGCGTGTAGGTATCGAAGGGATGGGGCAAGAGCCGATGGCTTGGAGCGACTAGGGTCGTAGGTGGCCAAAGCAGGAACGAGGGCCCTTCAACAGTTGGAGGGAGACAACTGGATGTGGCGATGGAGTGTGTCAAAATCATTTTTGTTCATGAACTCCTCCGTATAGAGCCCCAAAGCAACGCCGAACTCAGGTACGCTCAACTAGCGGACTAAACCACTGAGACGAAACTGGATCATTCCAGGATCATCGAACTGTGTCATAACGACTTGAAGGTGGAAGGTCAAGCAGAATTTGAGTGTGAACTTAGGGTATGTCGGCTCGATGATCTCGAAAAAGAGGCCCCATGGGTCAGTCGTCAGAAGTGCTTGGACCGGGTTAGCCAGTTGGATTTATTCAAGTGCTGCCCAATCAATACAGTGGCCTACACTTAGGGGTCGGGCCCGTAGTATCTGAAAAAGTTCCTCCTATGGTCTCGAGGGAAACTGGAGGAATGGATGTCTGATTTCCACAGTAGGATCCAACGATGATGCTACTCCTTTCCTCTTCTTCGAGACGAGGACGGCGGTTTTCTTGCCACGTGGATTTGACATGGTATCTGCAATGAAAGGTCAAAGTTATGAAAATAATCCCCAAGAATAGCATGGAAAAGGTATACAAGCACGTTAGAACTAGATGGAAATACTTCATAGGGGTTACTGACTAAATAGAAATATCAAATCTTTATTATAATTAGGAATACTAGAATAGTGTCAACTCAATACCTAGTGAATGCATATGAGAATAAGGAATATGGCATGAAATCTATGGAAACACAAGAAAGGATGAATATATCACAATGCATTTACTAAAATGGAAAAGAATAACAAGCATAAGCATGATTATAGTGAGAACTATGAATATTAATCAAAAATCAGCCAAATAAATAAAGAAATAGCATAAAATTAGTGAAAGAAATGAAGGTAATAGGGAGGAAAGAATAGAAAAATGCAATAGTTCTTGGTGGAGGAAAGAGTTAGTCATCTGAGGAGAGCTGTCAGCCGACCACGGGCATGGGAGTGAGGCATGTGAAGTGGTTACGGCGGCTAGGGTAGGGTTTTTAGGGAAGAGGGTGATGAATAGTGAGGGCTTTATAAGTGAGGGCTTTATATAGATATTGGGGCACACGGCCGTGGGGCATGCTTGTGTGCCCTAATTTTAGCCCGTGTGTATCGTGATTTTTAAATTTGGGTGTGTCTAAAATTTGACCTATGCCCGTGTTCTTTGGGCATGTTGATGCACATGTTCGTGTGGCACGGCCGTGTTCTGCTTCGTTCGCTTCTCCCACGCCCATGTATGTATGTCCACACCCATGTTGCTTTTTCAGTCTTGACCACGGGTAGTGACACGGGTGTGCCGCACGCCCGTGTTGTTTTCTCAGTTTCAACAATGGCCTCTAGAAACAGGCATGTTGTACGCCCATGTTGTTTTGACAGATTCACCCACAGCCATGTCGCACGGCCATGGCAACTTATCGACTCCCGTGTTGGGGAAAAATTTTTCCCTGTTTTCACATTGGCGTATCGTACGGCCGTGTTGCCTTTCGTGGCATGGGCACGGCCTAAGGCACGCCCGTGTGCCTAGCCATGTGGTTCTGGAAAACCTATGTTCAGTGACTCAGTTAGTGAATTAAATGTTAAAAACTAAAATTTAAAGAAGTCAACACCGTTAGTGATCGGGTTGCCTCCCGAGAAGCGCTTATTTATAGTTTAAGCTCGACTTACCTCTCTGTTGTGTGGTCATGGCGGTGCGAGGAGTTTACACTCCTCATCCCTGTTGTCAATTTTATCAAAATAAGGTTTTAGACGAGTACTATTTACCTTGAATGTACCGAATTTTGGATGAATTACCTCGACTGTGCTGTATGGGAAAATGCTAAGTATCATAAGAAGGATTTCTCCATTAGGTTCAGAGGTGGCAATCCGAGGGTTTGTTGCACCTAATAGTACTTTCTCTCCAACCTTTAGTTGATTTGGTGAAATATTGAGCTCGTCATAGCATGGTTTTGGTCTATCGTGTGCTCTCAATTTCTGTGTCTGCCATTCATCTAGTTCCTCGACTTGTAGCCCTTGTTCTTCATAGATGGGTTCTTTATCGTTACTCGAGCATGGCTCAGGTGTGTTCTTTGAATGTGTTTCCTTCAAAGAAGGTTTCACCACATGATCAGTATTAGTAGTACGATTTATACAATCACCCTTGATATTTTATATGTTACTTGAATTACGAGCTTGAAGAGTGATTGTTTCCTCACCCACACGAACTGTGAGTTCACCTGTACCAATATCAATTATAGTTTTAGCAGTTGCTAAAAAGGGTCTTCCTAAAATTAAAGGCACGTCACTATCCTCTTCTATGTCTAGAACAACAAAATCGATTGGGAATATAAATTTGTCCATTCTAACGAGTACATCTTCAATAATGCCCATAGGAAATCTAATTGATTTATTTGCTAACTGAATGCTCATCCTAGTTTGTTTGGGTTTCCCAACACCTAGTTGTTTAAACATTTTGTAGGGCATGACATTAATACTAGCCCCTAAATCAGCCAAAGCATTACTAACGTCTAATCTACCAATTAAACAAGGAATAAGAAAACTCCCTGGATCTTTCAATTTGTTGGCCAGCTTATTCTGCAGAATGGCTGAGCAAACTGCATTCATCTCCACATGCGACGCCTCATCCAACTTTTGCTTATTTGCTAAAAGCTCGCTTAAAAATTTAACTGTGTTTGGCATCTGCGAAATAGATTCGATAAACGGTAAGTTAATATGCAATTTCCTAAATAGTTTAAGGAGTGGTCTTTCCTTGTCGCATTGGGGTATGGGACCTGTGGTTTGTACTCTTTACTTGCCGGTTGTTGCTCACTGTGGACTACTTCACCTTTACTTTTACTTACCACAATTCCTTGCCTCGGCTATGGTTTAGGTTCGACTAACTCTTCCTTATCTTGAATGGTAATTGCATTGAGCTGTTCCCTTGGGTTAGATTCAGTGTTACTCGGCAGGCTACCTTCTGGTCATTCAGAAATCAATTTGGGGAGTTGGCCTATCTGAGTTTTGAGCCCTTGGATCGACGCTTGTTGATTCTTAAGTGTTGTTTTGGTATCTTGAAAGCGAGTTTCTGACACCGAAATAAACTTTGTTAGCATCTCCTCAAGGTTCAGCTTCTTTTCCTGTTGGTAAGGCAGTTGTTAAAAACTCGGAGGATGTTGTGGCATTTGATTCCCTTGACCACCCCACAAGAAGTTGGGATGGTTCCTCCAACCTGCATTATACGTGTTACTATATGGGTTATTTTGAGATCTAGAATTATTATTACCCATTTATTGAACTTGTTCCTCCTTGGTGTTAGGGTTGAAGGGTTGATATTCTGTGTATGCTCCTCCTCCTCCATTTGAATCGCACCTTATCACTGGATGTACCTGAGTAGAACCACACAAACCGTTAATCTTTTTATTTAAGAGTTCTACCTGGTTAGATAGCATAGTAACCACATCGAGGTTGAAAACACTAGCTGCTTTCGTTGGCTTTGTTCTCATGACTTGCCGCTAATAGTTATTCAGTGACATCTCTTCAATAAATGTGTAAGCCACTTTAGGTGTTTTGTTATTGATAGTCCCACCAGCAGCTGTGTCGATAAGTTGCCTTGTTGAGGGGTTCATGCTGTTGTAAAATGTTTGAACCTACAACCATAAAGGTAACCCATGGTGAGGGCACCTTCTCAATAGGTCCTTGTATCTCTCCCATGCATCATAGAGTGTCTCTAGATCCATCTGCACAAAAGAAGTGATATCATTCCTCAACTTAGCAGCTTTAGCAAGCGAAAAATATTTAAGTAAAAAATTTTCGGTCATTTGTTCCCAAGTAGTGATTGACCCTCGTGGTAACGAGTTCAACCACTATTTAGCCTTGTTCCTCCATAAAAAGGGAAACAACCAAAGGTGAATGGTATTATCAGAAACGCCACTGGTTTTCAAACTGTCGCAAAACTCCAAAAAATTTGCCAAGTGATTGTTTGGATCCTCATCCTACAAACCATCAAACTGAACAAACTGTTGTATCATTTTAATTGTGTTAGGTTTCAGTTCAAAATTATTTGCAACAATAGTAGGTCTAACTATACTTGACTCAGTTCCTGTTAAATTAGGTTTAGCATAATCATACATAGTGCGTGGAGCAGGATTCTGATTTACTAGATCAGCAGCAATCGTAGGAGGTAGCAGGTTTACATGATTTTCAGCCATCTCCTCAGTTGTGGTGGAAATATCATCCTCTTGCTCTTCCTTTTAGTATCTTAGGCTTCACCTTATTTCTCTTCAATTTTTACGAGCTATACGATTGATCTCACTCTCAAAAAGTAATGGTCCTGATGGGTTTCTTCTAGTCATACACTATAAAAACCTGCCAAAAGCGAATAAATAAAAAATTAGAAAAGACAATAAAAATTTAAATTGCAATAAAAGTAAAATGGCTAAAGTAATAAAAATCGAGTGTTCCTAATATCATAGTTCCCCGGCAACGGTGCCAAAAACTTGATGTGATGTGAATCGTGATAAGTTTATAATTTATGAATGTCCATTCTCGAAAACTAACTATTATCATGACAAAGGCAAGCACACCTTATCGAACAGTAGTATAGCTTATGGCAAGACCAGGATGTCGAACCCAAAGGAACTAAAGGTACTAGTATTAACTTTCATTTTATTATCTAGCCTAAAAATAAAGGGGTTTGCTTTATCTAAACTAATTACTAAACTAAGAATGCACAGAAGGTAAGTTGGGGAAATAACTTTTGGGAAAACTGAATGATTAAGACAATATCTAAGGGAAAAATCCACCTAGACTTCACTTGTTACTGACTCTGAATCGGACGATATATTCATTTGATTTGATTTGTAGAAATCCCTAAGTTATATTATTATCTCTCTCGAGACTAACAACATCTAACCCTAGGTTGATTAATTGAAATCTCTTTCTAATTAAAACCTCTAGTGCTGCATTAACTCAATCTATGGATTCCCTTATTAGGGTTCACCCTATTCCAGCAAAATTATGTCACCTTATCTTTAGGTGTGCAACCAACTCCGCTTAATTATGTTAGAGCTACTCTTAGACAGGGACTTTTGCTCCTCTGAATAAGCACATCAACACTTGAATCAATATCCTGGAATATTAAAGCAAGAATTAAGCACTCATAATTAAGAACAAGTCAAATATTTATCATACAATTAAGATAATAATAACAAGATCCGTCTTAGGTTTCAATCCCCTTAGGTATTTAGGGGGTTTAGTTCATATTTATGAAAGAAAACATCTCAAAATAATAATGATAACAAAACATAAAGAAAACCCAAGAACTCTTGAAGGTAATTGAAGGGAGATTTTCAGTCTTGAAGGTGAATCCAGCTTCTGAGATGGATCAATTAGCTTTCCTCCAGTAATTCCTTGCCTCCTACTCCATATGTCCCCTTTAATCCTCCTCTAGTGTGTTTAAATAGGCTTTAAAATGCCTAAAAGCCCTCAAGAGTGGCCTTTTTTGAATAGGACTAAACTTGGGCTCGACAGGGACATGCCCGTGTGACACGCCCATGTTTGATTGCTTCAAACCGTGTTTGAGTCTATTGAATGGACACAGGCGTGTGGTCTGCCCTTGTACGGAAGTCCAGGCCGTGTTGATTTCACATGTTGGTCCATTTTCTCTGTTTTCAACCCGTTTCTCACTCTTTTTACTCTCCTATGCTCACATAAGTATAAAAAATGAAATTAAAGGATTAGGAGCATCGAATTCACCAAATCTAAGGAGAAATCATGCATAAATGTTCTAAGCATGGGATAAAAATATATATAAATTTCAGTTTATCAGAACCTTTCCGGGACAGTGGCATCGATATGTAATAACATGTAAGACCATATCTGGGACATGGCATTGCACAAGCTTATGTGATTTCTGAGTATCCTTAATGATTTTGAACGGTTAAGCAGGAAAAGTCAAGTCGAAAAAGAATATGTGAATGAGCTAAGTGAATCAGGTATGTACAAAATTCATACGAGTATTGAAAAGGGGAAATATTTGATGAACTCGATTAAGACATTGAATATATGTTCAATGAGAAAGGTTTGTGAATTTGAATGTTATTAGCTATGTTAAGCATTTTTGAATTGATATGCAAATGTTCATGTGATGACTTTATTTGTATATGGCTTACTAAGCCTTTAAAGCTTACTTTGTGTGTTCTTTCCCTATTTTATAGATTATCGAAGCTAGCTCAGACATCAGGGATCATCGGGAACCATCATCACACTATCGACTACTTGTTGGTATTTTTGGATGCTTGTGAATATGGTATATGGCATGTATAGGCTAGTGAGTTGATGAAGTGTTTTAAGGTTTGATATAGCCATGAGATTTGCCTTGCTTTTGTTGGAAATGTTGGTGTGTATTTGGCCATATAAGTTGGAGTGAATTATGTGTTTGATAAGTGGTATATGTGAATTATAAATTACCTTGTGTTTTGGCATGTTCTCATGGTTGTTAATATGGTTAAATGGTTGCTCATTTGACTAGTTATAAATTGGTTTATTAATGATTGAAGAATGGTATATTTTGGTATGATTGATACATGATGAATTGATATGTTTGAGAAGCATGATTTAGTTTATGGAAAGGTGATAAAATGCATTTAGAAGTTATGTTCGTTGTGATGATTTTAACTTAATGATTTGGTATGTTTTGTAACAACCCCTACCCATATCTGTCGCTGGAATAGAGTACGAGGCATTACCGAGAAGCACGAAACACTTATAGATAATTTAAATACATTTTCATAACAACTTGTCTCGATTTCATACTATTTTGTATTTAAGCTTTATTCACTAAAGTCTTTGAAACATCATCTTTATGCAAATAACACACATGAGGTACATAATTCCGTAGTTATAAATGAACACTTTTATCAAACATATTCCATGTTTTTATATATATATCATAGTCTCAAATTTACATGTATCAATTACCATCACTTCCTCGTATTTCAGACAAATACGTGTAACAATTCATAAATATGCAATTCACTAACTCTTCCTGCCAATCACGATTTAAATTGCCAAATCACTTATTGAGCCCAATTTCAATGTACACTAAAATCTATCATATAAATTTGGATGTACGTATTCATCAATAAATTCCATGTACAGATATCATCATCTCTTATTTCCACATACATTTACTTTCCACATTCATGAATTCAAATAGCATATACAAGATATACTAATGTATTTCAGGTACGTTTTCATGATATTTCATTTCGAACTCAGATTATTTCATACTAGAAGTTTTCTCATTAACTCATTTGGAATACCAATTCATACGGATAATACACTCAAGGCGTAGAAATATATAATCACAAATGAACTCATTCATCAATCGGGTTTTATGCTCATGTCTCATCAACTCGTATTTCCTTATGTCACATAATTCCATGTAATACTTACCAAACTTTTTCAAATTAGTGAACATCTTATGGAATTGGTCTGCACCGGTATGCACTGAATTTCACTGACAATCACTGATGCCATAGCATAGCTATGGTCCTTTCACTAGAATGCCATAGCTCAGCTATGGTCTTACATTTTATACACATATCACACCGATGTCTTATCCCAGATATGGTCTTACATAGAAATCACTTGTCACTTGTAGCCGAAGCTATCACTATTCACTGATCAGGTAGCCGAAGCTACCATTTTTCACTAATCAAGTAGCCGATGATCAGGTAGCCGAAGCTACCACTTTTCATTGATCAGGTAGCCGAAGCTACCACTTTTTACTTGCCATTTGTCCTTGATCAGATAAGTGTAGCTGAAGCTATCACTTATCACTTTCATTTGTCCTTGATCAGATAAGTGTAGCCGAAGCTATCACTTATCACTTTCACTTATCCTTGATCAAGTAAGTGTAGCCGAAGCTATCACTTATCACTTTCATTTGTCCTTGATCAGATAAGTGTAGCCGAAGCTATCACTTATCACTTTCATTTGTCCTTGATCAGATAAGTGTAGCTGAAGCTATCACTTATCACTTGTTGCCATGGTCCAACCATGGTCTTTTCCTTCAATTCATCTTGTCACTGAATTGTAATGCTCAATTTGATCATTTATTCAATTTTCATGTTTTTACATTATTCGCGATTTTATCATCAATACATATAAAATAACACATCATGAAATTCATAAAATTAACAAATGGTCACTAAAATTTAGTTATACAAACTCACAAGTACGATTTTTTTGTATTATAACGATATTCATAATTTCATAATAAATATTCCAAATAAAACATTATATCATTTCTAATTCAACATTTATCAATTATAACCGGCATGTGATCAAGTCATTCATATATATATATTTACTTTTCCTCCTCCTCCTCTCCATCCACATCCTTAGTATAAATAACACACTTGTAAGTAACATCATCCATAATTTTCACTATTTACTTATGTGAATATTCAAGCTGTCCATCCGTGTCATAGTCACTAAATCATTTTTATCTTGAGCTACAGAACTCGAAATTAAGATCCATAAATTTTCCCAGAAACTAGACTCATATGTTTTCTTGCCATAAAAATTTCATAATTTTTGGTTGGGCCAATTAATACAGTTTATTCATTGAAGTCTCCCCTGTTCTGCTGTCTGACAGTTCCGACCCTTCTTCACTAAAAATTAATTATCTTCTCGTACAGAATTCGAATGATGTCCTCGTTTGTTTTTATTGAAAATAGACTCATTCAGGATTCTAAACATATAAATTTAAGCCCCTAATTGTTTTTATCCAATGTTTTATGATTTTTTAAAATTTAGAACAGGGGAACTCGAAATCATTCTGACCTTGTCTCACAAAATTTATCATATCTCATGATTTACAATTCCATTGCTTACATAATTTCTTCTATAAGAATCTAGACTCAATTAGCTTTAATTTCATATTTTATTCATCCTCTAATTCCATTTATAAAATTTTTGGTGATTTTTAAAAGTTAGACTACTGCTACTGTCCAAAACAGTTTTAGTGCAAAGTGTTAATTTCCATTTTTCCCCAAATTTCACAATTTATACAATTCAGTCCTTACTCAATTAACCCCTCAATTAAGATAATTTTCTCAATTAATACTTTTCCTAGACATTAGGAGTTATTTCATAACTATTGAAATTCAGAATTTTCACATGAAACTTTAACTTCAAACTCTTTTACAATTAGGTCCTAAACATTCACTTTCTATTCAATTCTTTCAATAAAATCAGCATATAAACAATTTAAAGCTCTAATTCCATGCCAAATCATCATATAGTTCCAGCACATATTCATAGCAACTTTCAATTTCTTTCATAGAATTAAAACTAATGAATTCAACAAGTGGACCTAGTTGTAAAAGTCACAAAACACAAAATTTCAAGAAATAATCAAGAATTTAACTTACTTGAAGTAAAAATATGAAAACCAGCTTGAAGGAACTCTTCCATGGTGTTTTTGCTGATGAGAATGCAGAAAATAAAGAGAAATCTAGATAATTCCACTTTAGTCCTAGCTTTATTAAGTAAATTTTGCAATTTTCCAATTTTGCCCTTAATTCTCCTTATTTTCTTGCTGATTTCATGCCTTGCCGTCCAGCCCAAAGAGACCTTGGGTCTATTTGCCTTTTAAACCCTCTTTCTTTTATCATTTAAGCTATTTAATCATTTCTCACAATTTTGCATTTGATACAATTTAGTCCTTTTGTTCAATTAACTATCGAACTTTAAAATTTCTTGTGAAACTTTAATACTAACTTATTAACGCTCCATAAATATTTATAAAAATATTTATGGCTCGATTAAAATTCCGAGGTCTTAATACCTCGTTTTCGATTCTAATTATTTTAATATTTATTTTTAGTACGCTATTCACTATTTTAAAATTTTTTTTTTCCTAACTTCACATTTAACTTAGACTCACTAAATTAATAATATTTCCTACTCATTTGTCGGATTTAGTAATCTCAAATCACTGTTTTGACACCACTAAAAATTAGGCTGTTACATGTTTTGAATATGGAATTGAGTAGTTGAAATGGTTGAGCATAGATGACATGATATGTGTATGAATTGGCATGTTTTGGCTGCATATATATGTGCTGTAATGGTACCAATTTGGTTACTTTGTGTGTATGAGAAAAGGGTGGCAAATTGGCTTTACAAATGGCTTATTTTTGTCCACACGGGCAGAGACAAGGGCGTGTGTCTCAGCTGTGTATGCCACATGGTCATGCTGCACATCCGTGTGTCCCATGGGTACCCTTTCGAATTAAGTCAGTATACCCTACAGGTCTAGCACGGCTAAATACATGGGCGTGTCTACTAGTCGTGTGTGGCACACGAGCTAGCATATGGGCGTGTGGCCAAGTCAGTAACCTCCCTAATTTTCCCATGGTCATGGCACACGGACGTGTCTCTGGCCGTGTGGTGCAAGTCAGTATGTATGCCCTATTTTCATACGGGCGTGTCTGGTAGCCGTGTGAGGCACACCGCCTGTTTACACGGGCGTGTGACCCTTAAATGTTTGAAAATTTTATTGGTTTAGTCCCGAACCACTTCTAAGCATGTTTTAAGGTCTCGTAGAGCCTTACAAGGGACATTGTCAATGTTTTGAATGGATTTTGGGTATGAATGTATAAATGTATGTGAATGAGGTGTGTTATTCGATAATACCTCGTAACCCTATTCTAAAGATAGATACGAGTTAGGGGTGTTACAGCAAATGTAAAGATTATAGGGGTAAGATCATAGCTTGGCTATAGAAGCATAAAGAGAGCCCGTCGAGACGAAAATCATGGGTGGAAAATCAAGATAGTAATTGCAGGAAATCCCACTATTAAGGGAAATAAGCTATAAGGAAAATGGAAGTATGGGCAAGCATTAGAAAGCCATAGGGTCAAAGGAATCCACCAATAACAAGGGAAAATATAAAGAGGGAAAAGACTACTAGAAGAGCAGTTGTAAAAGCTAGTAGAGAATAGGGGTGGTAACCCAACAAGAACAGTCATGGGATTTGAAGCATTAGTGATGCTTGGTATAAAGGTGAACGAAATTTGGTATAACCAAGGATCATATATAAGGATCTTAGATTAAAGAACGTCGTGGGCATTTTGAGAAACCCTAAAAGTTAGTGCCTTTTCATACATATGCCAGTTAGTTCATAAGGAAAAGAGGGGTGAGCTAGAACCCATTGATAAAAAAGGATATGTCAAATGAAAGGAATAACTATCAGGACTATTCCTTTTTAAGAGAAAACTATCGAGGAAATATCATCCAAATGGCTAGTTAGGCGGGGATGCCAGATGAGAAAGAAACCATGAACCGAGAGGGCCTCTAGTGGTAGTTGACTGATTTTGAAGGCCAAAGTGGTCCATAGTAGATGGGTATATTGTAATATCTTGATTTTGGGCCTAGTCGGAATAGTGGTTTTGTGACCACAAAATCCGAGATAGAAATAATTATTTTATGATTATTTTAAGGTCTATGATATGATTGCATGATTGTGTGAAAAGTTTGTGAAGAAATTTTATGCATAAAGTGCTTAAATTGAAATTAGGGACTAAATCGAATAATTTGCAAAACTTGCATTCTAGAAGTTTCTAGTATGAAATTATTTTGAAATATTAATTAGGAGGTCTTAAATAGAATTTTACCAATTTCTAAGTCTTGGACAAAAATTGGACATGGATGGAATTTTTGGAAAGTTTAGTAGTAAGGGCATTTTGGTCATTTAGGGGTAAAATGAATTAAAATACAAAATTAAAAGCCAATTTTGCTCATCTTCAACCCCATGGCCGAATATAGCAAGGAGAAACCATGGCTAGGGTTTTTCAAGCTTCCAAGCTCGATTGTAAGTCCGTTCTAGCCTCGTTTTTAATGATTTTTACGTTTTGGAGTCCGGTAGCTCGATTTAGCTTATGCTAGCAATAATTTAACCTAGGGTTTATATTTGGAAAAATACCCATAGGTGAAATTTGTGTATTTTGGTGTTTTATGATAGAATATGAGGTTTTAAATTATGTTAGACAACTTGTGCTACTCGGTTTTAAGTGAAAACGAGCAAAAGGGCATAATCGATAAAAATACCTAATAGTCATAAGTACATGTTAGAGTGAGAATTTGATGTTGCCATAGAAGGGAAAAATGATCAGCATGTCATAAAACATAAGAAAATAGGTTGAAGTTTAATTTACGAGCTTTGGGGAAAAAGTGTAAATATGCAAAAGTTTAGGGAAAAATTGTAATTTTTCCAAAATATGATTTTAGGTCAATTTGAATAATGTGAGTCCTAATTAGACTATATTTTAAATGATAGAGCAAGGAAAACTGAAATTGGGCTAAAATGGGGAAAATACCAAGTTGTGGACGAAATGGTAAAAGTAGCCATTTTCGCATACGAGGTAAGTTCATGTGTAAATGTAGTAACATAATTGTCATTTTAAGCAATTTAATGTTGTTTATATGATATGATGCCGATTATTATCATGAAATATTATGCTTTGTGGTTATTGTTGAATAATATGTAATTATGTGAATTACTTGATGAGTATGAACTATCACCGAAGTATCAATTTCGATATTCCGTGGAAGACGGCAAAGATGTGAGATCGAGGAAAAAAGCCCGTTTGAACCTTAGGAATAGATTAGGATACAAGTGACATGTCACTGGATATTTGGGCATCCGAACTCGTTGAGTTGAGTCCGAGTTCACTTATGGATGCGAGCGTCCGAACTCGTTGAGTTGAGTCCGAGTTCGTGAGATGTAACTAGGCATCCGAGCTCGTTGAGTTGAGTCCAAGTTCACTTATGGATGCAAACGCCCGAGCTCGTTGAGTTGAGTCCGAGTTCGCTTATGGGCGGGTTACATGGTAGCTTGGCTACATATGTGGCACTTATGTGCAAACTTTCCATGTATCCGAATTATATTCCGATGTGTTCAACGGGTAAAGTTCTACTGAAATGGAGGAATACTCAAGATGAAAGGGACATATTGGTAAGTGTTGTGAAATGGGTACTTTGAACAGGTATGTACTTAACCCTCGGGTTGAAAAATCGATATAACAACAATATGGTAAGATGATAAATGAAAATGTGATATGAATGTCTTGGTGATGATTATGCAAATGACGTTTTATGTTTGCTTATATAGTTATGTTACTTGCTATTTGCATGTGAACTTATTAAGCATTTATGCTTACTCCTTCCTTTTCATTCCTTGTAGTTTTGACAAGCCAACTCGGAAATCGGGAACGGTCGGAGGCTCGCTCACACTATCCGTATACCATCTTGGCATAATGGCTTGTATATTTTGAGTATGGCATGTATAGCATTGTAATCATTTTGTATATATGGTCTTATGATATGGTTATTGAGTGGTATGGAAATGCTTGGTAATGATTAGCCATTGGAATGGCTAATCATGATCATATTTGGTGTTATGTATGTCAAATTACTAGCTAATCCATGGAAACCATGAAATAGGTAAAATTTACCATAAAATAGATTAAGACAGCAGCAGTGACGTAAGTTTGAAAAATCATTAAAAATAGTAGAGTTATAATTAGATGATGAATAAAATATGGAATTAAACAATTATGAGTCTATTTTCATATGAATGGAACAAAACAGGTATATGAGTTATATTTTATGAGATGTTTAATTTTTTGTGAAATAGTGCTAGAGCGATTTCTGGATCCCCTATTCTGACTTTGGAAATTCACCATAAATTGTAAAAAGGTAATTATAAGTCATGCTTTATATGTACAGATTCCTTATCGAGTCTAGTTTTATTAGAAACAAACGGTATAGTCATTGAAGCTCTGTACAGGGAGATATCTGATTCATAATACACAGAGGTCAGAGTAGTGGAACCCTGAAACAGGGGAGACTTTAACTAATAAACTGTACTAATTGGCCCAACAAAAAATTCTAGAAAAAAATTACTAGATATATATATGAGTCTAGTTTCAGGAAAAATTTACGGAATTGGATTTTGATTTTTGGAACTCAAGATATGATTTTTAAAGCAACTGTGATGCAGTTAGACTGGTTGTCTGGAAATTTTAAAATAAATTGTATGAGCTGTTTAAGTAATGAATTAAGTCCGTTAACACCTCGTGTTCGACTCCGACAATGGTCTCGGGTATGGGGCGTTACATTTAGTGGTATCAGAGCTGGTTTAGTCGGTTCTCGGACTAACCTAGCATGTGTAAAAGTTTAGCTATACATGCCACTGATCTGTGATAGTGTGATGTTTTCCGACGCGTATGAGTACCGTCTTATTTAGACAGGGTACTCTCCAACCGAGCTGCGCCGACCATGTTCAATGTTATGTGAAGCTATTTGAGTAAAATTATGATTATGATAAGTCTCGGTTCAGAAAAGTATGAATAAAAGTTTATGATACATATGTGATAAATATTCATATTTGCTTAATGCTCATATGATGTAGTGTATGTGGCTTACTTGATAAGATGAACGGAATAAATAGAAAGTAGTAGAGGTATGAATAAAGGTCATAATATTATGATACGAATGAAAATGTCCTTGTCTTAATTGGATGTCGAATGTTGATGAATGTTAATGGTATATAATTTTTATGAGATAAAGGATTATAATGAAATGAACTTATCTATGTTAAATTGTTGGACTGAATTATATGATTGTAATGATATGTACATGATGATGCACGAAATGAAAGTTGTGATTGTGATGCAAATATCTATGTTTGTTTGGCCTTATATGATGTCATGAGCATGAATTAATTTAATTAAATGAATGGATAAGTAAAGCTATCTAGAAAACATAGAATGTATGCATAAGTATATTGTCTAAATGGGACAATAGGAAAATTTGTGTAAGCCAACATGAATGTTGCATTGCCTAAATGATTGACATGATTTTGATGATGTTGCTATGATGATGGAAGTTGTGTCATATGTGTATGTATAAGAAAGTCGAGTCAGAGGTCCTACAACCCCTTCCCCTTACCAAGTGGTACTTATAATGGAATTTCATGAGATTTGTATTGAATAAGTTTCGGTTGAGAACCCAAAGAGTTCGATGATAGAATAATTATAAGTATGATCGAGATTGAAAATGAGCTGATAAGTAAAGTCGAGCCAAGAAAGTATCGGATTGATATAAAGATTATTGGAATTATGCACCTTGTCCCGATTAGAGACGGAATTCTCTTTGGTAAATCGAATTACTCGTGCAAGGTCGAGATAAGTGTAAATCGAAATTTATTTGAATCGGCCTTCTTTAGTGAATGGTTTAATATGAAATTTGTGACGACGAACTAGTTGGGGAAATGATATTTGAAATGTGAACTATCCGAGTGTGATGATTATGACTAGACAGATTTAGCGATCTCTTTTGAGATGTTCTATGTGTTTACCCGTTCTCGTAAATATTTCTATGGCTATTGATCTTCGAAGAAATTCTTGTTATATGGGAATGTCTTCTAATTCGGTGTTGGATGAAAGCATTGGTAGTCTGATGGTTTATAATTTATATTGCTCTATTTCATCGGGTATTCTATTTCATTTTGTCTGATAAGAATTGATGAGAGAATACGTATGATATTATGATTCTGTTTCTTCTACTTGATGCTTCATCTGATATATATGTTTGGGAAGATATATTGATCTTGTTATACTTGATTTCAGTGGGATTAAATGATGTTTTCTTCTGGACTTTCTTTCTTTGAAGAATTATCGGGGTATTCCGTATTTTCTCTATGAGTTTGGTTTTTGATTCTCCGGCATAGTATCGTATCTTGGGTTTCTTTATCCTGGATCTCTTTACTCTGGATTTCTTTATTCCGGGTTTCTCTATCTTGGATTTCTTTATTCGGTTTTCTTGTTATCTTTGTTCTATAATTTGTCAATTATGACTCATGTTCAAAGTACGTTCTTCAGCTCGTGATAATTATGTCAAATATGACTATACTTCTAATTTGATCTTGGTAATGTGGTGATTTTAGTATCGAGATTTTTCTAATTTCTGTGTAAGGATTTGACATCAGTAAAGGCATAGGTGATAAAAGCGCGAGTTTCAGTTGGTATGGTGAATTATTTATTTGATAGATTTCATGTGACAATTATGTCAGGATTATTTTTCTCAAGTCTGATAATATAATTTCATTTTTGCACTGATAAAAGAGTAAATAGTCTGAGCGAGAAGTGTATATTTATTAGAAAGAGTTGGATATTAGTTAAAGTCACTACGAATGATAAGGTTTTCGTCTTGTGAAAGCTGAAAAGTTTATTACATGTTGACAAAGTTTGGATAGATGAGAATATTGGTAACCGAAGTGTCTGAACTAGACTAGTCTACATTGAGTAAAGACTTCCTGATTTTCAGTAATGTACTGTTGTATGAATTGTGATGTGTTTCAAGACAGTGAGGTAATGTGATAGTTTAGAGCAATCGATGTTACATAAAATCGGAGTTGTTAAAGGGGTTAAAGCCGAGCATTGGGATATATCAAAATTATCCTTGCCATTGTTGATATTGGGATGGAAATGAGAAGGATTATTCTTGAGGCCATATCAGAATTATTTCCATGGCGGAAAGAGGAAAATGTGATGTATCCTATTGTTAAATGTTTGGCAAGATCTATAAATCATATCTGTATTGAATGAAGTCCTACTCATCAGATTCATGGAATTTCAGGTCTCTTTGATTCTTGGATTTCTTGGAATTCCGGTCTCCATTAATCAAGTTAAGATCCAGGTTTTATGTCATGATATCATGGGAAACTGAGAACGGTTGAAAATTTAAGAACAGTTGAGAGTTGAGACTATAAGCTTTTAGATCATATGAGAAATTGAAGAGATGTATTGGAGGTACAGTCTAAGTGCAAGTTCTTCGACACCGAATATGAGATTAAAAGTGAAGACCACTTTTCTGGTAAGATTTTCGGGGACGAAAATCCCTAAAGGGGGGGATAGTTGTAATATCCTGATTTTGGGCCTAGTCGGAATAGTGGTTTCGTGACCACAAAATCCGAGATAGAAATAATTATTTTATGATTATTTTAAGGTCTATGATATGATTGCATGATTGTGTGAAAATTTTGTGAAGAAATTTTATGCATAAAGTGCTTAAATTGAAATTAGGGACTAAATCGAATAATTTGCAAAACTTGCATTCTAGAAGTTTCTAGTATGAAACTGTTTTGAAATATTAATTAGAAGGTCTTAAATAGAATTTTACCAATTTCTAAGTCTTGGACAAAATTGGACATGGATGGAATTTTTGGAAAGTTTAGTAGTAAGGGCATTTTGGTCATTTAGGGGTAAAATGAATTAAAATACAAAATTAAAAGCCAATTTTGCTCATCTTCAACCCCATGGCCGAATATAGCAAGGAGAAACCATGGCTAGGGTTTTTCAAGCTTCCAAGCTCGATTGTAAGTCCGTTCTAGCCTCGTTTTAATGATTTTTACGTTTTGGAGTCCGTAGCTCGATTTAGCTTATGCTAGCAATAATTTAACCTAGGGTTTATATTTGGAAAAATACCCATAGGTGAAATTTGTGTATTTTGGTGTTTTATGATAGAATATGAGGTTTTAAATTATGTTAGACAACTTGTGCTACTCGGTTTTAAGTGAAAACGAGCAAAAGGGCATAATCGATAAAAATACCTAATAGTCATAAGTACATGTTAGAGTGAGAATTTGATGTTGCCATAGAAGGGAAAAATGATCAGCATGTCATAAAACATAAGAAAATAGGTTGAAGTTTAATTTACGAGCTTTGGGGAAAAAGTGTAAATATGCAAAAGTTTAGGGGAAAAATTGTAATTTTTCCAAAATATGATTTTGGGTCAATTTGAATAATGTGAGTCCTAATTAGACTATATTTTAAATGATAGAGCAAGGAAAACTGAAATTCGGGCTAAAATGGGGAAAATACCAAGTTGTGGACGAAATGGTAAAAGTAGCCATTTTCGCATACGAGGTAAGTTCATGTGTAAATGTAGTAACATAATTGTCATTTTAAGCAATTTAATGTTGTTTATATGATATGATGCCGATTATTATCATGAAATATTATGCTTTGTGGTTATTGTTGAATAATATGTAATTATGTGAATTACTTGATGAGTATGAACTATCACCGAAGTATCAATTTCGATATTCCGTGGAAGACGGCAAAGATGTGAGATCGAGGAAAAAAGCCCGTTTGAACCTTAGGAATAGATTAGGATACAAGTGACATGTCCTTTGGGATATTTGGGCATCCGAACTCGTTGAGTTGAGTCCGAGTTCACTTATGGATGCGAGCGTCCGAACTCGTTGAGTTGAGTCCGAGTTCGTGAGATGTAACTAGGCATCCGAGATCGTTGAGTTGAGTCCAAGTTCACTTATGGATGCAAACGCCCGAGCTCGTTGAGTTGAGTCCGAGTTCGCTTATGGGCGGGTTACATGGTAGCTTGGCTACATATGTGGCACTTATGTGCAAACTTTCCATGTATCCGAATTATATTCGATGTGTTCAACGGGTAAAGTTCTCTTGAAATGGAGGAATACTCAAGATGAAAGGGACGATTGGTAAGTGTTGTGAAATGGGTACTTTGAACAGGTATGTACTTAACCCTCGGGTTGAAAAATCGATATAACAACAATATGGTAAGATGATAAATGAAAATGTGATATGAATGTCTTGGTGATGATTATGCAAATGACGTTTTATGTTTGCTTATATGGTTATGTTACTTGCTATTTGCATGTGAACTTATTAAGCATTTATGCTTACTCCCTCCTTTTCATTCCTTGTAGTTTTGACAAGCCAACTCGGAAATCGGGAACGGTCGGAGGCTCGCTCACACTATCCGTATACCATCTTGGCATAATGGCTTGTATATTTTGAGTATGGCATGTATAGCATTGTAATCATTTTGTATATATGGTCTTATGATATGGTTATTGAGTGGTATGGAAATGCTTGGTAATGATTAGCGATTGAAATGGCTAATCATGATCATATTTGGTGTTATGTATGTCAAATTACTAGCTAATCCATGGAAACCATGAAATAGGTAAAATTTACCATAAAATAGATTAAGACAGCAGCAGTGACGTAAGTTTGAAAAATCATTAAAAATAGTAGAGTTATAATTAGATGATGAATAAAATATGGAATTAAATAATTATGAGTCTATTTTCATATGAATGGAACAAAACAGGTATATGAGTTATATTTTATGAGATGTTTAATTTTTTGTTAAACAGGGCCAGAGCGATTTCTAGATCCCCTATTCTGACTTTGGAAATTCACTATAAATTGTACAAAGGTAATTAGAAGTCATGCTTTATATTTACAGATTCCTTATTGAGTCTAGTTTTATTAGAAACAAACGGAATAGTCATTGAAGCTCTGTACAGGGAGATATCTGATTTGTAATACACAGAGGTCAGAGTAGTCGAACCCTAAAATAGGGGAGACTTTAACTAATAAAATTTACTAATTGGCCCAACAAAAAATTCTAGAAACAAATTACTAGATATATATATGAGTCTAGTTTCAGGAAAAATTTACGGAATTGGATTTTGAGTTTCGAAACTCGAGATATAATTTTTAAAGCTACTATGATGCAGTTAGACAGCTTGTCTGGAAATTTTAAAATAAATTGTATGAGCTGTTTAAGTAATGAATTAAGTCCGTTAACACCTCGTGTTCGACTCCGGCAACGGTCTCGGGTATGGATCATTAAATATATCACAATTATGAACATGGTACCTCGGACAAGATGGATTACAAAGAAGTAATCCAACAACTATTTGTTGCAAGTGGGACTTCATCCGCCAGAACGACAAGAAATATTCTAGGTAATTCCAAAGGATGGGATGACAACGAACCCATCGAGACTAGGGTGATAGTAAGGGTCCCCAATGGACTATTTCAATTAGGAAAGATAGGTAAAGGAAATATACTCAATGGTCCTTAAGAGGTAGGCTGGAGGGCGACACTAATAGGGCATGATGGTGGGAAAAAGAAATTCACTTTAAGGATAAGTGGAAGAAAGAATTTAAGTAA
This sequence comes from Gossypium arboreum, assembly GCF_025698485.1. Classification (NCBI taxonomy): domain Eukaryota; kingdom Viridiplantae; phylum Streptophyta; class Magnoliopsida; order Malvales; family Malvaceae; genus Gossypium; species Gossypium arboreum. The sequence goes on along the minus strand of NC_069078.1, from coordinate 13,695,586 downwards.
AAGAAAGGATGGAGTCCGCAAAGATGTCGAGACATATAAAGAATCTATCAAGGTTGAACGAATGCTGAGAAAATGGTAGAATTGAAATCGTTCAATGGTCTATCTGCTAGTGGATAGGATCGGGAATAGAAAAAGTCCAATACGATGGTTTCAGAGAAATGTCCCAAACGAGCAAGGAATTGTTGTATTATTATTGTTATTATTTAATTGAACCCCAGCAAGGTGGAGTGCATTTTGTGTAATGAATAAACTCATTAAGTTCATCTAAACTTACAAGTGTTGTTTTGTGATTGCAGGATATACGAGATAAGGAACTCGAGGAAGTGCCGAGCCAGATCGGGTGGAATCAAGGATTCATTTTACTGGAGTCATGCATATAGGAAGGGGGCACCCTTAGGAACTTCACCCTTGAGGGTGAATATATTGTATTTATGTAGTTCCATTAGAGTGAAGTAGCGATAGCGAACTTTATTTAGAAATTTTGTCTCTGTTGTAAGTTTATCCAAAGTGGAGTAGTGTACTAGTATGTATATTAACCCTATTCACTGGTGACCCTCGTACTCAGATCCGGTGAATAGGTCAGGTTGACATGTTACAATTTAGTGGTATCAAAGCATGGTTTAGTCGGTCCTTTGGACCAATTAATTGGGAGAAGTACCCGTTCTGTGCATGAAAATTGATCTGGCTGAGCCCCACTAGTCCTTGTTTAGTTAAGTTAACATGTGATATGAGTCGATGCATTCACCCGAATTGGTGAATGGTGATGACTGTAGTAATGGATGATTTTGGAAAGGAATACAAGGAAAGTAAGAAGTAGTAGATACTTTAATTGGAAGGTACAAGTACAGGAAAAGTAAAGATCTTACTATTGAGATAGAACAAAGGTAAAATATTATAATCCACTGAATGAGTGTATATGCCTTCTGAGAGAATGTAAGAATGACTATGACTTTGAAACCAGACAAGGAAGACCCTTGTGATGGGCTGGTCTAGGAACACATGAAAAAGTTGTGAAGGAAGGGATGCATGGATGCCAGAATTGGTTACTGCCGAGGATTGGAGGACTTACCATTCTGCCACCATGTCTCTTCATCAGGATACAACATCCACCAGCCCCTTATTCACAAGCCTTCATCAGGAGGTGAGCGATGCTGACATGGCTTCCCCACGATGTTACAATAGGATTCATGATAAGTCGGGCCCTAAGAGAAACTAGGAAATTGAGAAAAAGAACTTCTCCAATTCTTGAGGCAATAAACTACCTTCTTCTAGGATGATCAAAGACAGAAATGTATAATCTCCTACACTAAAACATTTCATCCAATGGGAAACAAAGTAGTTATTAACATTGCCTATATGACCTTTCTTTTGACCCACATTAAGAACAAAAGTAAGGTGGGGAAAACAAACCTTCTGGGATAGCAGGTAAACCACCATGATATAACCGGTGGGCGTACCCCTGTAAGTCAGAAATTATTGCCTCGCATGTGCCTTCTATTAAGGATTTAGTTGGTGGACCAACATAGAAGGCAGGAAAATGGAAGGGTTGCTTTCGAGAATGCTAGAATGATGAGGGAACTATACCTCAAGAATGTATATGGACAATGAAAAGGAATAAATGAGGGTAAAAGGTAATAAGAAGATCTCAACAAGTCAAGAAAAGGTAGTCTTATGAATGCCCCTCTTGATATTTTGTTCTATTTATAGCCCAAAAGCATAAAGGAAGTTATGGAGATTTAATGGATGGTAAGTAATGGTTCAAAACTACTAATGTGTGAAGAACACCTGTTTGCATAGGAAAAAGAGAAACCTTTTAGAATTCCCAAGGCGGGAATATCAACCAGTCACTGCCCAAAGGAACAAACCATAAAATTGTTTAGTGACAAGTCTTTTTAAGAAAGGTTCATAAGCTTTCATCACTATTGGAGTAGAACTCTAAAATCCAAGCGTTAACCTCGATACCTCACAAAGGTAAAGGTGAAAACATTTAGTGGGCAAGAGTAGCTACCCTATGATAGGAAGAAACTGGCCCATTACATGGGCAAGATCAGTGTCCTAATGAGCTTAGGAATTTCGAGACTATCAACCAAAAGTAGGAATAAAGAGAGGTAGATAGGTAGTTATTACTACAGTGCATCCGCTAAAATTTGGACTTAAAAGAAGCTATGAACTAGAATAAGCCTAACGATGGAATGGTTAGGTACCCATCAATGAGTAGGTACCTATATTACATAGTGTATAGAACTACCTGCAAATTGGGCAGAGTAAGAATAATGTGAAGGTGCCAAAAAAGAACCAAGATGAAGGTTTTGGTAAGGAAGAAAGGTGACTAAGTATGCAGACCCCATGGGGGCGAGAATAAAAAGGGTATCTTTAAGTCTGCCTTGGTAATTGAGTGGAAAATGAAATTTCGAGGATGAAATTATTTTAGGGTGGGAGAATTGTCACATCTAGTTTCCTTTAAACCTAAACATTAGGAGCCTTTAGTGGTTAAATTCAAAGAGACTGTAAGCTAGCAGATCTAATCTCTCCTCCAAGATAGAATTCTTGGCAAAAAGATGCTTAAAGATGGTTCTCACAATCTGAAATATTGTTAAATTTTTTTCTAAAAATAACTCAAGAGAAATTCTTCAAGAGAAAACTCAAAGAATGTTTTATTAACTCAAAAGAAAAAATAAAAAAACATTGTCATTATTATTTAAATATTTGTTTATGTGTATTAAATAAACTATATAATAATAAAGTCCTAAGAATAAGATTATGATTCTTAAATATCCTTAATCAAGTATTATTGTGGGCTTAGACATCAATAATGCATTGAGACTAATATTTAGTTGATTGATGTCAAAGTGTTGTCATTGGCATAGGGGTGTCAAAGTAATGCACAATTACATGATAGAGAACAACATATTGGGCTGACTTACCATGAGAATATTTCTTGGGTTATTATGCAATAGTCACAACATTTCTCATAGTGATAATTATATGCATGATCTTTAGACTAGAGATCATCATTATTCCAACATCGTGAGTTGTATGCTTTGGCATAGTCAATGTAACCTCCCCAACCTGACCTAGACGTTATGGTCAAATCGTGAAGACCACATTAGCTACCGAAGTGACCAAGTAACCGTACGGACCATAAAATCCTAATTATCTCTCTTTAGAAAAACTAAGATTTGCACTTGAATTGATTTTTAAAACATTCATTTATTAAGCCATCTATTCTTAAGTCAGATGTTTATTGTTGTTAGTGATGTTTTTAGAAAAATTGTTATTTGTCACTTTGTTTTGGAAAATTTCGTTATCTTTCAATGAGAAGAAAAACACTATTAATGTTTGAACTTAGTTAGGTCAGTGGAACAACGGAAATGTGCAAGTGTACACAATCCCAACAAGTAATAAAGTGATAAGTAAATGTCGAGTTATCGTACCCACATGGACTATTTAAGAAAATTATTTATGAAATGAAATTCAAACACTATGCTGAGTAAAAATATTTTGATTTTGAGGAAGTCATTAAAAACTAAAATTTAACTAAGTAAAATAAAATAAAAGTTCCAATGCATTATTTCAAAAGATTGTTTTAACAAAGATGACATTAATTAAATTTCTTAACTTAATATTACGAAAACAATATTCATGTTGTTACGAATAAATTCACGGCAACTTGGTAATTTGTTAACTATAGCACATACAAACTTACTAAATTAACTAAACTCTTGAACATATCACAATATTCAAACAATTAATCAATTTAAATAAGCAAGTAAAAGATTAAGTGAGACAACAATATATTCCTACATTGAAACAGTTTAATCACAATAATCTTGCGAGTTATGTCAGGCTAATGTACTGTTTAATACTGTCGCTAATTTAACCCTCAGCTACCTTAGAAGATTAAACATGCACTGATTTAAATATTGTGTCAATTAATTATAATTCAATACGATTAATAATTAATCCATTAGTTACCTTACAATTATAATGCAAGTATAACATAATCATGATTTTCCTTGACCAAACAATTTACCAAGACCTATAACAACACAAACATGATTTTAATAATTTAAGTAGATGAAATGCAATCAACCTAACATGAATTAAATTTAAGCCATTTTAATTGAATTTAGAATAAAAACATAACAAATATTCAAAGACATGTTCATAACAACAACAACAAAAGTTACAAGATAGGAAACTAGAATCAAATCTGGTGTTTCTTCGAAGCCTGACTAGTTTGCTCCGCTCCTCCTTCTCTGCTCATTCTGTTGAATTGAGGCTTCTAAAAGAGCTTGAATGCTGCTACCCAAGGTGGTTGAAGGGATTTTTTCCAAGAGAGAAATCGGCAATGGAAATAGAAGAGAAAAATAGGAAACAAAAGGAGGTTTGAAGAGAGAAAGTGAGTGAAGGGAGAGACATGTGTAGAATGAAATGTGTGTTGAAATGAATAGGTAAAAGGTGTATTTATAGGTGGGAGTGGCTACTAAAAATAGAATAAAATCAGCAGCCATTAATTTCCCATATGGTCGAACACCACACATGCCCAAGTTGAAGATGTCAACTTGCTAAATTTAGCTAGGGGCAAATCTACAAAAGCATGATAAGTGGAAGGGTTTGAATGTGATTTCAAGGAGACTTCAAGGGCTGATTTGCAAAATAATCATCTAATTTGAGCTGATTGGGTCAACATGTTGGACTGTTTTGGGCAGCCCATTTGCTCAATTGGATCAGTCTTTCGGTTTAGCACAATTAGGCCTCTTTTCATAATATAATTAATAATAATTTTTTAACCCAAAATAAATTGGATATAATTAAAATTAATTATACTATATATTAATATTCATCATTTGGACCGTTATAAGCTGAAAAATTAATTCACCTCGATGCTTCAAAAATCGCTTCACGATTTTGAGCTTCTAGTAATGTCTGCCAAGCCAATTTTCACCCTTTGTGTAAATCTGTCGAAAATAAATAAATAATTATGAAAATTTATTATAAAATTAATTAAAATTCAATATGTTAATAATTAAGTACAATTTAATTATTTTATAATTATATTATATTTTTCGGCAAGAATTACACCGAAACTGCATGAATTTGAGTTAAAAAAGGCATGAAAAAGTCTATATATTTTTGTGTTTCCTGTCAAGTAACATAAATTTTTCAGTTATCACAAGTTTACAATCATCATGTTTGAAGGATGCAAGCATGAAGAAAAACCCAAACCACAGTCCAAAAATCAAATAAAAGTTATTAAAAGTTATTTTAATGAAAAGAATGGTCTGAAGTCTGTCGTACATCGATATCCCAAGTCCAACCCTAGTCTCGATCATTACCTAAGAAGTTAAAACTTGGGGGTGAGCTTAAAATAGCTCAGCGTGAGTCACAACAATCATAATCATATGATTAATCATATAATTAACAAATATCATTTTCACAACCATACAGTACATGGCATATTTCATCCAAAAATTGAACATGTCATGAGCATGATGCAATGCAAAAAGATTCTTAGCCATCCATCCGTTACACACCACAAGTTCCCCAAAACTTGTCTACCAAATACCAAACAATGTGAGCTGAGCTTAATGTGGATAAACCACCAGTACAACATTTTAGGTATACTACCAATCAATATGTAGACAAGCTACCAATATTAAGGTCAAGTCACCAATTACTGTAAATGAAGTTTATACTATCAATAATGTGATTAAATCACCAATCTCCTTGGTACTCCCAGTGCAGTGCACTGACAACAATAATGCGAGCTTAATATGCCGCCGGTACTCCACAGAACTCTTCCATCAACCACAATATCCCACCCTATGCATATGCTTTATGACATACAATCATTGAGAAAATTCATGCTTTCAGATTGGTTTCAGTATAATGGCATGTTTTACATGCTTACGATAACATAATCAAATCCATGTCATCCTTAACATGCTCATCTTTCATCAAAGTTGGTGTCATGCATACTTTTCATTTATCAATGATGTTGGAATTGAATCACGCTTTCAGTACATGTTCGGTTTTAGATTTGTAACAATCAATCATTCAATCCATCAGTTTTACTGGCATGTAATAGGCAATACAATACTTGTCATACCTAGTATGCAACATGAACAGTGCTATCATAGGTAAAGTATTATACATGCACCTTATTATCAAAAAAATGATAACATAATTTTAAACAAATTGCAACTATCATAAAACATTCACATGCTACTGGCACTCAATAAGACAGTCAAATGTAGCAATTATGCAAATAGATAATCCCGATAAGGGCTTAATCATTCAGCTAATAGTTTGTAAGTTACGAACCTTATTCGGCCACCCTTATTTCATTTATTTAGCAATTAATCCATGCCTGACCAGCAAGCATTAACATCAATTTTAAAACTAAAATATAATTTAACATCTATTTATACAATATTAGGACCCACACCTTAAAATTACAATTCCGCAGCACTAATCCGTGAAGTTTGCACTTCCTCCCTTAAAAATTAAATGTGCCTAAGACAAAATACAACATTTAATATATTAAAATACTTTTAAACCAACCTTAAAACACCCCTTAAGGTTTCGGCCAAATCAGTCTTACAATGACTAAATTTTATATCCAACATGGTTAGGGTACTTACACTGATTTGAAGCAAAAAGAGGGCACTAACGGAATCCAACTTCACTACTGGTCTGGGACGTTCAAATCAGCACCTAACATATAAATAATTACTGAAAATTAGTAACTTAAAATAAATTACAACCCTAAAACAACCAGCCCACACATCCCTACTAAACAAAAACAAAGCTACATGACTACTCGCAACCAACCGCACTTACACTTCCCTATTTACTAGATCGGAGCTGCCAAACGAATGGGATCAAATAATCCTATAACAAACAAGATCAGAGGCTGATTAGAGTGGATAAATATTGATATTAACCTTGCCGTAGAGGGGCAGAAAATAGAATAAAAAAACAACCCCTAATGGTGGTTCTAGGGACGACACACCACCACAACCGGCACAACAAGGGGCTGATTTTGTATGGCACCAAAAGAAAAATTATGTACCAACCCTAACTCGTATCCGTCACCAGAATACGGTTATCGAGCATTACCGTACAAACAGAACATTAAAATATTCATTTCATACACCATTGCAAACATAATCTAATTACATTCAATCACATACATAACATCCTTTAATCAAGCCCTCGAGGCCCTAAAAATACTTTAGAAACAATCTGGGACTAAATTGGAAACATTTGAAAAGTTTAAGAAAAAGTTAGAAAATTTGGATTGTAAAGGTCACATGGTTGTTTGGCTAGGCCGTGTGACTCGCACGGCTGAGACACACGTTCGTGTCTCAGGCTATGTAACAATTGAAATAAGGACACACAGTCGCGTCCCAACACGTGTCCTTACCCGTGTAACTCTCTGAGCTGGGTCACACGGCCAAGCCATACGCCCGTGTGCCAGGCCGTGTAACTCTCAAAATAGCCACACACGCCCGTGTGTCAGGCCGTGTGCTAGGTCGTGTAATAGCCTAACTTGCATGCGTTGTAACCTACAGGGGACACACGGCCTTGTTGCCTAGCCGTGTGTCACACACAGCTTAGTCACACGCCTGTGTCTCAAGTCATGTGGACATGAAATTGGCCAAATTCAAGTCATTACCAACACCAACTCATGCAACCACCTAAAAGCATTTTGAGAACATGATCAAGATATCAAAACATGACCAAAACCAACATGAAATGACCAACTCAATAGTCTACGATTATTCAATCAATATGCCATACAAGGCACCTCAAATGTAAACATACAAATTTACCTAAACATATACATATACTTGACCACTTTTAATTCATAAGCATCTAGTTCATTTCCATCTCAAAACATACCATATCTTGACCTATACCATTTCAACATAAACTTATCATTTGAGCCATACCAGTCATGCATCACAAGCACTAAAATGCCACAATTCAACAACATCAAAATGATACCGAAACAACCAACTTGTACATACCAAAATTCAAAATCTAAGTATCCAACTAAACATCAAACACAAGTCCACCAATACATGCCATTATAACCTTGGCCAAAACATCAAAAACTACTGATATATTCGTTGGATAGTGTGATAGATCTTCGACGAGTTTCCAAATTGATCGATCTTCTGATTATCTATAAAACATAAGAAAGAAAACTACATAAGCACATAATTCTTAGTAAGTTTGTAAAACATGAATATAGCTTACCATTTCAATACATAACATTAAGATTAAATACAACATAATCTAACCACAAGATTGGCACAAGCCTAAGCACCATCAACAACACATGTTAGTGCTTCAAATAGAATTCACTTGAATTAACATAAGGTAAGTCATTATACATGAACATACTTCATTTGAACTCATTATTTTCATGAACATAAGTATACTTCAATTAAAGATTACCATTTCAATCCATTTCATAAATGCATGATTTAGTTCATTTGAACACTCGTCCCTTTCCTTTTCATGCCCGTTGAACCATTTAGAATATCATCAGATACTCAGGAAAGCTCACACGAAATGTGCTAAACATATAACCATAACATTTCCTTTACATTGTTGCTCACACAAGCTGTGAACTGGGCCTGCTTACACGATCTATTACACCCCTTATCCGTATTCAAAGCCAGAACAGGATACAAGGCATTACATGACTCACATCACAAGCAAACATACAATTTCGAGTCATAAATTTTCATCCAATTTAAAACCATTTACATTCAAACATAAAGTCCCTAATATGAGCCTACGAGACCCAAAACATGCTTTGAAAGTGGTTCGAGACTAAATCGAGAACTTTACAATTTTTTACAAAACTTAGAAAATTTTTACTATAAACAGGGGACACACGCCCGTGTGGTTTGCGACACGCCCATGTGGGCAGGCTATGTGGTCACACACGCCCATGTCCCTAACTCGTGTAACTCTCTATTTTGTAATGCATGAACAAATTGAGGTTACTCGGCCAAGTCACATGCCCATGTGCTAGGCCGTGTGGATAATTAAATTTTCATAAAATAGATGCAGACTTCAAATGCCTGGAACACACACCCATGCCTGAGGCCATGTCCCTCACATGGCTGAGACACAAGCCCGTGTGCTCAATTCTAAACATTCTATTTCTCAAAATTCAAGTGTAGGGGACACACAACCAAAACACATGCCCATGGGACAGGCCGTGTGTGACACACGACCTAGACACACGCCTGTGTGTCTACCCATGTGGACAAAATAAAGGCCATTTACCAAGCTATTTGTCACCCTCATTTACACCTACACATGCACAAGTTCAAGGCATAATTCATAACATACTTAGACAACCAATGCATCCACAAATAAGGCCAATTCATGTCATTTCATTATCACACATAACATACTTACAACATCATATTCTACCACACCAAATCAAACCAAACTCACATCCACAATTACCCGCACATACTTTTATCATGCATAATTCTTTATAAATTTCATAGCATACCAATGAGCCAACCTCAACTATTCAACAACAATCCATTAAGCCATATCCAACCATTTATCAAGGATTTATAAACCACATCACACAAGAGATTGTTGCACATGCATGCATATATAGATATATGTATAAGCTTACAACCAATTCAACCAAAAAAAGCCAAGTTACATGGCCAAACACCACATCAAGCCTTTGACAATTACAAGCCATTACATTTGGCCAAATTCTTAATGACACATATAACAAATGACCAAGTCCCTCTACATGCCATGTAATCCAAATGATAAATTTCATCAATACCCAAAATGACAAGTTGATAGTGTGAGGTGAATCTCCAACGATCCTCAATCCAAGCTAACTTGACAGCACTATAACACATGGAAAATAAATGGAGTAAGCTTTATAGCTTAGTAAGCTTGTATGTAAGAAATAAGCAAACCTTACCATACATTTAACATTCAAATAATTTAATATAACACAATGGAATTTACCATAATACCATAATCATAATTCATTCCATCAGAAACTTATTTCGGATTCATCAATTCACGACCTAAACCTTCTCGTAATAGTTTCATATTCAATTCTCATCTTTGGCATACCCAATGAACCACTCGGAATAACAATTTCGGATACTAGGGAAAACTTGCACATAAACTGCCACATATGTAGCCATTGCTACCTCTAACTCATAATACATAATTGCTCGCTCTCAAGCCATCAACTAGCCTACTCATACAAGTTGTCAATCAAGATGTGGCTACACAATGCTACTCACACAAGCTGTCAAGTAACCGCAACATATGCCAGTATACTCAGCCACCGGTAGGACGTACAAGACCAGCACCAAGAATCACATAACATAAAACCCTAGTGACATGTCACTTGTATCCTAATCTATTTCTAAGGTTCGATTGGGATTTCTCGCTTATCAAGACGTCGTCATACGTGACCGTAGAATTAAATTCGTCCACAAAATCAATCATACAGTTCATGCAATATTAAATCATTTAAAGACAATTATATTAAAGCTTATTTAACATATGAACTTACCTCGGTTACAAACACGGCTATTAGTTCAATTTAGTCCACAACATTTTTCTTTCCTCGAACTAAACTCAAACTTCATTTTTCTTAATCTATAATATCAAATTTAACTTATTTAATCATCACATTATTCAATTCAATCCAAAAACACATTATGGAAAAAATTACATTTTGCCCCTAAACTTTTAACATTTTACATTTTAGTCCTTAGGCTCGTAAAGTGATTTTCATTCGATTTCGTCATTACCAATCCTAGCCGAACCTTTTTCATGCTCATGACAGCCAACATTTTCCATTTATTCACATTTTACCACACATTTTACTACCTTTTATAAATAGGTCCCTTTTTGACATTTTCATCAAAAATCACTTTGTAAATGTTGTTTAATTACAACAAACATGCATTTTCTACCATTAAACATCAAAATAAAAGCTTATTCAACATGGGTAAAATTTTATACTTTGATTTTCTTTCAAATTAGTCCTTAGAATAGCTAGATCAAGTTACAACATTCACAAAAAAATGTAAAAATCATTAAAAACGGGACAAAGACGGACTTACAATCGAGCTTGGAAGCTTGTCAAACCCTAGCTATGTCTTCTCTTGCAATTTTCAACTATGGGGGATTAAATTGAAGAAGATGGACACTTTTATTTGTTAATTTTGTCTTTATTTACTAGATTACCAAAATGCCCTTCACTTAAACTTTGAAATGTTTCCCTAACCATGTCCATTTTTTTCCATACTGTAGTATAATGGTCTAATTACCATTTAAGGTCCTCTAGTTTGAAATTTCATAACAATTTACTACCTTTAGCCTATAGAACTCAAATTTTGCACCTATTACAATTTAGTCCTTTTAGTCAAATTGAGCACTCAATCAATAAAATTTCTTAACGAAATTTTCACACAATCATTCTATCATATTGTAGACCTTAAAGGAATAATAAAATAAATATTTCTACTTCAAATTTGTGGTCTCAAAACCACTGTTCCAATTTTACCCAAAAACGGGTTGTTACAACTCTCCCCCTTTAGGGATTTTCGTCCCCGAAAATCTTACCAGAAAAGAGGTTTGGGTACTGTTTTCTCATAGCTTCCTCGGGTCCCACGTGGCCTCTTCGACCCCATGTCTTTGCCACAAGACTTTCACTAGGGCTATGCTTTTATTTCTCAACTACTTAACTTCCCGAGCTAACACTTTAATCAGTTCTTAACCATATGTCATATTGGGTCGAATCTCAACCTCTGTCGTTGAAATTATGTGCGAAGGATCTGGTCAATAATGGCGCAGCATCGATACATGAAACACATTATGGATCCTTTCTAACTCTATTGGTAAAACTAACTGATATGCCACCAGCCCTATTCTTTCAATAACCTCATACGGACGAATAAAACTAGGACTTAGTTTACCCTTGAGACCGAATCTAAGAATTTTCTTCCATGGAGACACTTTCAGAAATACTTTATCACTGACCTAAAATTCAATTTCCTTTTGTTTTAGATCCACGTACGATTTCTGTCAATCCGAAGCTACTTTCAAACAATCGCAAATTACTTTCACTTTCTCTTTGATATCTCTGACCAAATCAACCCCGTGAATTTGTTTCTCACTAAGCTCAGCTCAATACAACGGAGTTCAACATTTGCAGCCATACAATGCTTCATACGGTGCCATCTTAATACTCGATTAAAAACTGTTGTTATAAACAAATTCGACTAAAGGTAGATATTTCTCCTAACTACCTTCGAATTCTAAAACACAACAAGGAAGCATATCTTCAAGAATTTGAATCACTCTCTTAGATTGACCGTCAGTTTGCGGATGGAATGCGGTACTAAAATTCAACTTTATGCCCAAAGCCTCTTGCAATTTTTCCAAAATCAAGACGTAAACCTCGATCTCTATCCGAAATAATAGAAATAGGCACCCCGTGCAATCTAAAAATCTCAGCAATGTACAATTCAGCTAGCTTATCAAGTGAATAGTCGATATGTTTCGGAATAAAATGAGCTGATTTCTTTAGCCTATCAACAATGTCCCAGACAGCATCTTTCTTCTTCGGAGTCAGAGGTAGTCCAATTGCGAAATCCATCGTAATTCTATCCCATTTCCACTCAAGAATCATCACAGCCTAAAGTAAACTCGAAGGTACTTGATGTTTGGCCTTTACTTGTTGACAAATTAAACATCTCAATATGAATTCAAAAATATCTCATTTCATACCTGACCACCAATACAATTTCTTCAAATCATTATACATCTTTGTACTACCTAGATGAACAGATAGATAATCACTGTGTGCCTCGTAAAGAATTTTCTGAATAAGCTTGGTATTTCTCGGTACACAAATCTTACATTGGAACATCAAACAATCATCGGCCCCAATCTGATAGTCTGAATCACAAGTCGATTCGCACTGAACTCTTTTAGCTTGAAGTTCTTCATCACATTTCTGAGCTTCACAAATTTGCTGAAGAAATACCGGTCTAGCTTTTAACTCAGCTAGAATCGAACCATCATTAGATAAAATTAGCCGCACATTCATTACTCTAAAAGCAAACAAAGACTTCCTACTTAAAGCATCAGCGACTACATTCACCTTTCTTGAATGATAATCGATTACCAACTCATAATCTTTTAATAGCTCGAGCCATCTCCATTGTCGCAAATTCAAGTCCTTTTGAGTCATCAAGTACTTTAAGCTCTTGTGATCGGTAAAGATGTGGTACTTTTAACCGAATAAACGGTGTTGCCAAATTTTTAAAGCAAACACAATGGCAGCCAATTCCAAGTCATGCGTCGGATAGTTCTTCTGATGCGGTTTCAACTGTCTCGAGGCGTAAGCTATCACTTTGACCTATTGTATCAACACACAACCAATACCATTCAGTGATGTGTCTTTGTATATCACAAACTCTTTTTCTGACTCAGGTTGTACTAATACGAATGCCTCAGTCAACAACACTCTCAATTGTTCAAAACTCTTTTGACATTTCTCAGACCATTCAAACTTAACATCTTTCTGTAACAATCTTGGCATAGGTGTAGCAATCATCGAGAATCCCTTGACAAAACATCGATAATAATCAACTAAGCCCAAAAAGCTTCTAACCTCAGATACATTCCTCAGCAATTTCCAATCAATAACTGTTGAAATCTTACTTGGATCAACCCGTATACCTTCCACTGAAACAATATGTCCCAAAATTCTGACTTCTCGGAGCCAAAACTAAATTTTGATGAACTAAGCAAACAATTTCTTATCTCTCAAAGTCTATAATACAATTCTTAAATGTTCGGCATGCTTAGACTCATCTCGAGAATAAATCAAGATGTCATCAATAAACACGACTACAAACTTCTCAAAATATGGTCGGAAGATTCGATTCATCAAGTCCATGAAAACTGCAAGAGCATTTGTTAACCCAAACAGCATAACAAGGAATTCAGAACACCCATACCTTATTCTGAACACAATTTTTGGCACATCTGAATCTTTAACTCCCAACTGATAATAGTCGGATCTCAAATCTATCTTCGAGAACACTGTTGCCCCTTTCAACTGATTGAACAAATCATCAATCCTCGGTAAATGATACTTGTTCTTTATCGTAACCTTGTTAAGTTGACAATAATCAATACAAAGCCTCATGGATCCATCTTTCTTCTTAACGAATAACACTAGTGCACCCCAGGAAGAAAAACTCAGTCTCGCAAAACCCTTATATGTCAACTCTTGCAACTGAGACTTCAATTCCTTCAACTTGGTTGGAGCCATTCTATATAGAGCTATCGATATCAGTGAAGTTCCTGGTACCAATTCAATAGTAAACTTGTAAAATTCCAATTTAGGGTCTAGTCGAAACAGTGGTTTTGAGACTATAAATTTGACTAAGAAATTTTTTTATTATATTTTTATGGTCTACAATTTCACAGGATGATTTCGTGAAAATTTCGTTTGAAAATTTTGACGTTTGGGCACTCAATTTGGTCAAAAGGAGTAAATAGTAAAATGTGCAAAACTTGAGTTTTAGAAGCCAGAGGTGTCTAATTGCTATGAAATTTTAAATTGGAGGTCCTTATATGGTAATTAAACCATTGGTTAATTTTTTGGACAAAAATGGATATAAAATAGATGAAATAGAATATTTTTAAGTTAGGGGCACTTTGTTCATTTAGTAATTAAAATGAATTAAAAACAAAAACAAAAGCCAAATTTTGGTCATTTTCAACCCCTTGGTCGAAATTTTGAAGACCACCATCCAATCTCCATAGTAAGTTCGTTCTTTCCCTATTTTTAATGATTTTCACGTTTTTGAAATCCTCGTAACAAGATTTATCTATTTCTACCATTTATTTGAGCTAGGGTTGATGTTTAAAAATTTACCCATGTGCTACATGTGCGTATTTTGATGTTTAAGGGAGGAATATGAATGTTTGTTGTGTGTTAAATGACTTTTGCTAAGTAGTTTTCGGTGAAAATGCTAAAAAAGACTAATTTGTAAAAGTTATAAAATTTGTCATAAAAGTGTGATTTAGTGGAAATTGTGGGCTCTATAGTTATGAAAATGATTCGGTTAGGCTTAAAGTACAAAGAAATTGAATAAATTTCATTTTACGAGCCTAGGGACAAAAGGTAAATATGACAAAGTTTAGAGGCAAAAACATAATTTTTCCATAATATGATTTTTTGGTCACAATGAATAATGCGACTAATTAGTATGCTAAATGTGATATTATAGATCAAGGAAAACGAGATTCGGACTTAGATTTGGGGAAAACAATAATTTGATGGTTAAGTCCTTTTTTCACCATTTTTGGTATCGAGGTAAGTCCATGCGATAATAATAATGCAATGTTATACTTGAATGTTAATGTTTGATATTAAATGAATTGTAAGTTCACGCGTAAATAATGTGATGTGTTACATATTTTAATGCTTTAATGTTATATGAATTTACATGCTTATTTGCTATCATGAGTTATATGCCTTGATATTCCATGAGTACATGGTTGGTATTGATCGTGTGATTCGTAACAAGTAATAAATATTTATAATGAAGATCAAACCTAGACTAACTATTATCACGATGAAAAGGCAAGCGCACCTATCGAACAATAGTAAAGTAATGGCAAGACCGGGATATCGTACCCAAGGGAACCAAAAGTACTAGTAATGGCTGTCTTTTTATTATCTAGCCTAAGAATAATGGGATTTTGTTTTAATCAACTAATTATCTAAACTAAGAACACATAGAGAAAAGAATTCGGGAATTGCTTTTGGAAAATCGATTGACTTGAGACAATACCTAAGGAAAAATCCACCTAGACTTTACTTGTTATTCTGGCTCCGAATCGGACTATTTATTCATTCAACTTGTTCCATAGAGATCCCTAAGTTATGTTATTATCCCTGTTCAAGACTAATAACGTCTAATCCCTAGATTGAATAACCAGGACTTTTCTCTAATTAACACTCTAGGGTTGCATTAACTCGATCTACGGACCCCCTATTAGGTTTCACCCTAATCCAGTAAAATCTTGTCACCCTATTTCTAGCCGCACAATCAACTCCACTTAATTATGACAAAAGTACTCTTAGACAGGGTCTATTCCTCCTCTAAATAAGAGCATGTCTTGAATCAGTATCCTGGGATATCAAAACAAGAATTAAGAACACATAAGTAAGAACAAGTTAAATATTTATCATACGATTCAGAAAATAATAACAAGATTCGTCTTAGGTTTCATTCCTCTTAGGTATTTAAGGGTTTAGTTCATAACTAAATAGGAAAACATCTTAGAAGAATAAAGAATACAAAACATAAAAAAACCCAAAAATTCCTGAAGGGAAATTGAGGGGAGATCTTCAGTCTTGATGATGAATCCGACTTCTGAGATGGATCAATCGGCTTCCTTAGGGTAATTCCTTATCCCCCTTCTCCGTCTCTCTTTTCTCCTCTTCTAGGATGTATTTATAGGCTTTGGAATGCCTAGAAGCCCTCCAAAGTGGCCTTTTCTGAATTGGACTTAACTTGGGCTCGGCAAGGACACACCCATGTGACACGGCCGTGTGACGTGATTGCCAGGCCATGTTCGATCCGTTAAATTACACACGGCCATATGGGTCAATGGCCAGGCCGTGTGAATCGTGAAAGCCTTGGTCGACACCCTCGAAAGACACGGGCGTGTGAGCTGCCCGTGTGGCAAGGCTTAGGCCGTGTCATCTTCTCGATTTGGTCCGTTTTGTCCCCATTTTTCTCATTTTTGGATCCTTTCGCTCTCCTTTGCTCTCCTAAGTATAAAACATGAAATTAAAGCATTAGGAGCATCGAATTCACCAATTATAATAAGAAATCATCCATAAAATGCATTAAACATGGGGTAAAAATGTGTATAATTTACGGTTTATTAGGTATTATGGATATCGTAAACAACATTATGAGCAAGTTCGACACTGATGTGACAAGAAAGGAAACCCCGTTTGAACCTTAGGAATAGTCTAGGATACAAGTGACATGTCACTAGGAATTAAGGAATCCAAACTCATTGAGCGGTCTGAGTTCGTGATATATATGTGACATCTAAGCTCATTGAGTGGTCTGAGTTCATGATGTACGAGATACATGTAATTTGGTTTTGGGTACTGGTCTTGTGTGTCCTACCGGTGGATAGGTAGTCCTGAGTTGTTCGGATACCAGACAGCTTGTGTGAGCAGCCCGCGTAGTTACACCCTGACCGATAGCTTATGCTAGCAGGCCTGTGAGTAGCTCTATTACGAGCATTACATGATATGAGGTAGCTTTGGCTACGTATGTATATGTGGCACTTATGTGCAAGTTTTTTGTATATCCAATAGTATTCCAAGTGTTCAACGGTCATTCAAAGAATGATTTGATAATAGTCCCAAAAGGGTATGTCAAAGACAAGAATGAACATGTGAAAAATGTTGAAAGGGTACATGTATGTACGCTAAGCTTATGGTTATTGAGATTTTGAAATGTCGAGGCCTCGATGAGCTAAGATGCATGAATTATGATTATGAATTTTGTTGCAATATCATGCTAACTTACATTGTGTAATTGAACATGGAATCCGTGAAATGGTGAGTTCATGATTAGTTGAAATTGAACTTATGATAGTTATCATTATATTGCACTAAAACAGTTTTGGACAGCAGCAGTAGTTCAAATTTGACAATCCACCAAAAATTGTGGAAATCGAATTAGAGACTGAATAAAATATGAAATTAAAGCTTATTGAGTCTAGTCTTACATATAAGAAACTTTGTAAGAAAAGAATTTCATATTTTGAGATATTAGAATTTTCGTAAGACAAGGTCAGAATGATTTTGGATTCCCCTGTTCTGACTTTGGAAAATCACTAAAACTTATACAAAAATAATTATTGGTTATAATTTATATGACTAAATTATTAATGAGTCTATTTTCAAGAAAAATAGACAAGAACATCATCTAAATCCTGTATTAAGATATAATTGATTTTCAATAAAGAAAGGTCAAAACTGTCAAACAGCAGAACAGGGGTAACTTTGAAGAATAAACTGTACTAATTGGCTAATCCATAAATTCTGAAAATTTCATGGTAGAAAGATATGTGAGTCTAGTTTCAAATTATTTTAATGAACCTTAATTTGGTATTCTGTAGCTCAAGTTATAAGTAATTGAGTGGCCATGACTCAAGTGGACAGCTTGTCATGAATATAAGTAAAATGTGCAAATATGATTGTATTACCTTGAGATCATGTTGTGAGAATTGGTAGAAGCATGTTAATAAAATGCTTATTATTTTCATACAGACTTACTAAGCATTAAAATCTTACTCCTCTTCTTTTCACATCTCTTATAGGTTAATTTAGCTAGCTCAGGTTGGAGATCGCCGAAGATGCTATCACATTGTCAAGTTATCATGTTGGGTGTAAGTGAATGCAAACCCCTTTAAGTTTATGGCATGTATAGGGACTTGGTTATTTGCTGTATGAGTCATTCCAAATTGGTTAAATGTATTGGCTTGTGAAGGCTAAAGGTTGGATGTAATTTGTAGCCTTGCAAATTGGCTATATTGGCTAATTGGTTGTAAGCCCATATAATTATACATGTGCATATGGCATTGTTTTGTAATGTGATTTATATTTGCTTCATATATATATATAATGGATATGAATTTATTCATATGTTAATGCCTTTTGAGTGTGAACTTAGCATGAAATGATTTGGTAAGGCATGATGTTATAATACATGATAGATGATAGTGTGAAAATGATATGTTATTGCCTAATGGTAGTTTATTTATGCCATGAAATGTACTATTGTAGTTGTGTTTAAGTATGTGCAAATAAGGGTGACAAATGGCTTGGTAAATAGCCATTTTCTCGGCCACACGGACAGAGACACAGCCGTGTGTCTCAGCTGTGTGGAGGACACGGCCTAGCACACGGGCGAGTGACTTGGCCGTGTGACCCTTATTTGTTGATGACATCATAAACAGAGAGTTACACGGGCATAGGACACGGGCATGTGTGACTCTCCAAACATGGAAAATTTCTTAAGTGTTGTAAAATTTTCAAAAATCCTCGGTTTAGTTCTGAATCACCTCCAGTGTATATTTTGGGCCTCGTAGGCCCGTATAAGAGACAATGTACATGTATTTGATTCATTTTAAATTGAATGAAATTTTATGGCCCGATTTTATGAAATTGTGTATGTTTAAGTCCGATAATGTCTCGTATCCTATCCCAACCTCGAGTACGAGTAAGGGGTGTTACAAAACTCAACCTCTTTGATCGGTGGTAATCCAGCCAACTCTTCTGGAAGCACAACCAGGTATTCACAAACTACCGGCACAGATTCAATCTTCAATTCAAACTCTTTCGTATTCAGTATATACGCAAGATAAGCCTCACAACCTTTTCTTACATACCTCTAAGCCGACATTGATGAAATCACAATAGGCAGCTCACCTGACTCATCCAATTCAATTTTAAGAATTTCATTATTTTGACATTTCAATTTAATAATCTTTCATCTACAATTCACTACAACATCATGTAAAGTCAACCAATCCATGCCAAGAATTACATCGAACTCGTCAAAAGGTAGAAGCATTAAGTCAGGCGAAAAACAATGACCCCGAATCATTAAAGGACAACTCTTGCAAACTTTATCAACAAGAACATATTTGCCTAAGGGGTTCGACACCTTAATCACATACTCAGTAGACTTAATAGGCAAATTCTTACTAGATACCAAATTCATGCAAATATAAGAATGAGTAGATCCAGGATCAATCAATGCAACTACATTAGTATCAGAAAGAGAAAATGTACCAGTAATAACATCAGGAGATGACGCATCTTCACGAGCGCGAATAGTGTAGGTTCTAGTAGGTGCTCTAACCTCTGATCTCGCAGTTAACTTTTTCATCACACCTCTGCTACTGTTCCCACTTCTAATATTTATCGATGGCCACCCTCTAGTGGTAGTGTTACTCGTCCTTGCATTCTGAAAACTATCTTTCTCAGTCATTTCAGGGCAATCTCAAATGAAGTGATCTTGGGAGCCACATTTGAAACAAGGCCGGTTATTCATCCTACATTCATCGGGATGTCGTCTACCACAATGTCGACATTCGGGTCTATTTGACCTAGCATTACCAACACTCACTATTGACGTAGTTTAGGTTTTAGAACCTGAATATTGCTTCCCACGATCTCTGTTAGGATACCCAGCTGAAGCATTTGAACGAGTATACAAATACCTCACTTTTTCTTGAGTCTCTAGCCTCAAACTCAGCTTTTCTCTTTTCTTTGCTCAGCTCTTTAGCCTTGTAAGCTTGATCGACTGGCACGACAAATTCTTTCAACTCTAAAATCTCAACTAGCAGTCCAATATCTTTATTCAACCCATCTTTAAATCTGTTGCACATGATAGCCTTCGTGGAAACACATTCCCGAGCATACTTACTAAGCCTAACAAACTCTCGCTCATATTCAGTCACAGACATACGGCTATGTTTCGGCTCTAAAAACTCTTTGTGTTTTTGATCAATGAACCTTCGACTGATATATTTCTTTCTGAACTCTTCGTGGAAGAAACCCTAGGTAACTCTTTCTTCTGATACCACAGATACAAGAATATTCCACCACTGATATGCTGAGTCCCTCAGTAGTGATATTGAGCATTTCAAGCACTCATCCTGTGAGCAAGAAAGCTCATTAAATGCCCTGATAGAGTTCTCAAGCCAAAACTCTACCCTCTCGGGATCATCGTCAATATTAGCTCTAAATTCCTCAGCCTCTTATTTCCGAATCTTATCAACTAAAGGCTTGATCATTCTAATTAATTCCACACCTTGGCGAGCTATGGGAACCGGTTGGGGGTTAGGGGGGTAGAGGATATTGGGCAACCGGAATTGTTTGAGCAAACTCAGCAAACCACTTTCAGATGGTATTGTCCCTTCAGCGGGAGCCGGTGCATTACTTTCATCATCGTCAACTACCTCTCGATTGGGATCCATTTTCTAGATGAAAACACAATTTAAATAGTCAGGAGTCATCACACTATCACAATTTATATATGGCATGTATAGCTAGAATCTTACACGCACTAGGTTAGTCCGAGAATCGACTAAACCATCACTCTGATACCACTAAATGAAACACCCCTTATCTGTATTCAACGCTGGAATAGGATACGAGGCATTACCGGACTCATATCACAAGCAAACATACAATTCCAAGTCATAAATTTTCATCCAAATTAAAACAATTTACATTCAAACATAAAGTCCCTAATACAAGCCTACGAGGCCCAAAACATCCTTTGGAAGTGGTTTGGGACTAAACCGAGAAATTTAGAAATTTTTACAAAACTTAGAAAATTTTTACTGTAAACAGGGGTCACACGCCCATGTGGTTTGGGACACGCCCGTGTGGGCAAGCCGTGTGGTCACACACGCCCATGGTCCTAAGCCGTGTAACTCTCTATTCTACAATGCATGAAGAAATTGAGGTCATGGCCAACTCACACGCCCATGTGCTAGGTCATGTGGGTAATTAAATTTTCATAAGATAGATGCAGACTTCACACGCCCGGGACACACGCCAGTGCCTAAGGTCGTGTCCCTCACACTGCTAAGACACATGCCCGTG
This sequence comes from Gossypium arboreum, assembly GCF_025698485.1. Classification (NCBI taxonomy): domain Eukaryota; kingdom Viridiplantae; phylum Streptophyta; class Magnoliopsida; order Malvales; family Malvaceae; genus Gossypium; species Gossypium arboreum. The sequence goes on along the minus strand of NC_069078.1, from coordinate 13,673,817 downwards.
TCTCTGCCTGTGTGCTCAATTCTAAGCATTCTGTTTCTCAAACTTTAGGTGCAGGGGACACACAGCCAAAGCACATGCCCATGGGACAAGCCGTGTGTGGACAAAAAAAAGGTCATTTACCAGGCCATTTGTCACCCTCATTTACACCTACACATGTACAAGTTCAAGGCATAATTCATGACACACTTGGACAACCAATGCATCCACAAAGAAGGCCAATTCATGTCATTTCATTATCACACATAACATACTTACAACATCATATTCTACCAAACCAAATCAAACCAAACTCATATCCACAATTACCCAAACATACTTTTCTCATGCATAATTCTTCATAAATTTCATAGCATACTAATGAGCCAACCTTAACCATTCAACAACAATCCATTAAGCCACATCCAATCATTTATCAAGCATTTACAAACCACATCACGCAAGAGATTGTAGCTCATACATACATATATAGATATATGTATAAGTTTACAACCAATTCAACCAAAATAATCCAAGTTACATGGCCAAACACCACATCAAGCCTTTGACAATTACAACCCAATACATTTGGCCAAATTCTTAATGACACATATAACAAATTACCAAGTCCTTATACATGTCATATACTCAAAATTTTAAATTTCATCAATACCCAAAATGGCAATTTGATAGTGTGAGGCGATCTCTGACGATCCCCAATCCAAGCTAGCTTAGCGGCACTATAAAACATTGAAAATAAATGGAGTAAGCTATATAGCTTAGTAAGATCGTATGTAAGAAATAAGCAAACCTTACCATACATTTAACATTCAAATAATTTGATATAATACAATGTAATTTACCATAATATCTTAATCATAATTCATTCCATCACAAACTTATCTCAGATTCGTCAATTCATGAATTTAATGGCCGTAAGTTTTAAGCACATACCTGAACTGTCTTGTAATAGTTTCATATTCAATTCTCATCTTTGGCATACCCAATGAACCACTCAGAATAACAATTTTGGATACTCAAGAAAACTTGTACATACAATGCCACATATGTAGCAATTGCTACCTCTAACTCATAATACATAATTGCTCGCTCTCGAGCCATCAACGGGCTTGCTCACACAAGCTGTCAGTCAAGACATGGCTACACGGTGCTACTCAGCCAAGCTGACAAGTAACCGTAACATATGTTGGTATGCTCAGCCACCTGTAGGACTTACAGGACCAACATCTGGAATCACATAACATAAAACCCTAGTGACATGTCACTTGTATCTTAATCTATTCCTAAGGTTCGATTGGGATTTCTCGCTTATCAAGACGTCATCATACGTGACCATAGAATTAAATTCGTCCACAAAATCAATCATACAGGTCATGCAATATTAAAGCATTAAAAGATAATTATATTAAAGCTTATTTAACATATGAACTTACTTCGGTTACAGAAACGGCTATTAGTTCAATTTAGTCCACAACCTTGTTCTTTCTCCGATCTAAACTGGAACTTTGTTTTTCTTGATCTATAATATCAAATTTAACTTATTTAATCATCACATTATTCAATTCAATCCAAAAACACACTATGGAAAAATTACATTTTTCCCCTAAACTTTTGACATTTTACATTTTACATTTTAGTCCTAGGCTAGTAAAATGATTTTCATTCGATTTCTTCTTTACCCAAGCCTAGTCAAACCTTTCTCATGCTCATGACAGCCAACATTTTCCATTTATCCACATTTTACTACCTTTTACAAATAGGTTTCTTTTGGACATTTTCATCAAAAATCACTTTGTAAATGTTGTTTAACTAACAACAAACATGCATTTTCTACCATTAAACATCAAAATACAAGATTATTCAACATGGGTAAAATTTTAGACTTTAATTTTCTTTCAAATTAGTCCTTAGAATAGCTAGATCAAGTTACAACATTCGCAAAAACGTAAAAATCATTAAAAATGGGACAAAGACGGACTTACAATCGAGCTTGGAAGCTTGGCCAAACCCTAGCTATGTCTTCTATTGCAATTTTTGGCTATGGGGGATTAAATTGAAGAAGATGAACACTTTTATTTGTTAATTTTCTCTTTATTTACTAGGTTACCAAAATGCCCTTCACTTAAACTTTGAAATTTTTCCCTAACCATGTCCATTTTTTCCATACTATAGTATAATGGTCTAATTGCCATTTAAGGACCTCTAATTTAGAATTTCATAACAATTTACAACCTTTAGCCTATAGAACTCAAATTTTGCACCTATTGTAATTTAGTCCTTCTAGTCAAATTGAGCACTCAATCGATAAAATTTCTTAACGAAATTTTCATACAATTATTCTATCATGTTGTAGACCTTAAAGAAATAATAAAATAAGTATTTCTACTTCAAATTTGTTGTCTCAGAACCACTGTTCTGATTTGACCCAAAAATAGGCTGTTACACGAGCTGTGGGTCGGAATGTAAACTACACGATACTGCTCACACAAGCTGTGGAGTATCCGAAACAAATGTAGGATCTCAGCCATCAGTAGGACATTCAAGACCAGCACCCGAAACATGAAAACCCGAATGACATGTCATTTGTATTTTACGAATTGCTAAGGTTCAAACGGGGCTCGATAACTGTCATTACATTATTGGATATTCATCATTCAATTATATAACAATTAAGATAAGAATATATAATTGAAAATAGCATTAGAAGCGATACTTAATCATACAAACTTCCCTCAACAATTAGAGCGTAAAAACGAAGTTGATACATCCAAGGCTTTAGCTTTTCCCCGATCTAAATCCGTACGAGGTCTATCTTCATCTGAATAGGAAAATTCAATCCATTTAATACTTCTATTATTCAATTCAGCCCATATTTCGTATTTTTGAAAAATTACTATTTTACCCCTAACATTTTAACTTTTCAGAATTTAGTCCTTAAGCTCATGAATTGAAATTTAAACATTTTCATCTATCATTCAAGCTAATTGATTTCATTAAGGACCTATATCAACTCATACAAACCATCATTTCATGAATTTAATTTTAAATTTTACTACTTTTACAAATAAGTCCCTAAATGTCATTTTCATTAAAAATCATTTTACAAAACTTGATCATTTATCAACAAGGACTCATAATCAATCATTAAACATCAAAAACATTCAAAAATCATTCAATTCAGCCCATATTTCGTATTTTTGAAAAATTACTATTTTACCCCTAACATTTTAACTTTTCAAAATTTAGTCCTTAAGCTCATAAATTGAAATTTAAACATTTTCATCCATCATTCAAGCTAATTGATTTCATTAAGGACCTATATCAACTCATACAAACCATCATTTCATGAATTTAATTTTAAATTTTACTACTTTTACAAATAAGTCCCTAAATGTCATTTTCATTAAAAATCATTTTACAAAACTTGTTCATTTATCAACAAGGACTCATAATCAATCATTAAACATCAAAAACATTCAAAAATCATTCATGGCACAACCCTAAACCTTTAACAGTTTTACAAATTAATCCCCAAGCTAGCTACATTAAATTATAATGATCCCGAAAACATAAAAATCATTAAAAACTAACCTCAAAAATGATCACATGCAAGAATATTTCTAGTTGAATCCTCGAGGTTTTAAAATGGACGTTTTCTTCTTTATCTTCGGTGAAGAAAAGCCTTTAGGAAGATGAGACCTTATTTTACATTATTTTTGTCTTAAGTTAATTTATTAATTTACATATTTAACCTTTATTTAACAGTGAAATTTCATTAATACATGGCCATATACATCCACTAACCTTATGAATGGTCTAATTACCACATAAGCCCTTTCACTTTAAAATTCCATAGCTATTTGACACCTTTAACTAATAGAACTTCACTTTAGTACTGTTTATGATTTAGTCCTTCTTAATTAAACATGAAAATGTCAAAATTTCTTAACGAAATTTTTATACTACCTTACTAAAAATCCATAGATATTAAATAATAATAAAATAATATTTTACTTGTCATATTTGTGGTCCCAAAACCACTATTCTAATTTCACTGAAAATGGGCTATTACAAATTAAAGGTTGATTAGGGACAACAAAAAGAATGATTTTTAGGGCTGGAAACATCAATTTTTTGGCTGCAAAAATAGTAGCAAAATCAGCACGAAAAAGGAAAGGAAAAGAGGAGAAAAAAAGTACTTACCAAGACCACCATGAGTGGAGAAGAGGGGCAACAATGGACAACAAAAAGATTTGAAAAAAGTGGCAATAAGGGTTTTAAGGTAACAAAAAGGTTTTTTTTAAAGGTTAAAATAATCAACAAAGTGGCTGGAAAACAATAGCAAAATATTAGGCATAGTGTAGTACCTTAGTTCTAGCGAGCAAAAGTTTTGGCGTATAGTCATAAGGTAGTATGATTGGTGGAGTAGGCTTCACCCAAGTGCATGTTTTGGCGTAGAGTGGGCGTGTACAGTTATGTGGTTGTCATGTGATTATGTTAGTTGGATTAAGACCAGCGACTAAGTAAAATTGGTACCAAGAATATGAGTTCACGTCAGCGATAGTGCCCCCGTTAATTGTGGTACTGTACAAGATAAGTTACAAGGTAAGCTGGTTAGGAACCAAATGAATGTGAACTAGAATAGTCAAAAGATAAGGGAATACTCAATTAGGTTTCTCGGAAGTTTTAGACTTTTTGATAAGACAATTTAATAATAAGGTGACATTGGTCAAGTTCCAATAAGAACTTATTCAAGTTTGGGAAGTGGAAGTTCTCTTCTTATTTATTCTAAGACAGCGTTATTTGATGCTTAGGAATTGAAGGCATTTCTCTAAGCCAAAAAGTTGAGATCCCAGATTTTATTAGTGATTGCTCCATGTCAAGGTAGGTTTTATGACTTTGTATGCTGTGCTATGAAAGAGTAGGTTTGTAAGAGTGCGTGAATAGTAAGATAAAGAATTTATCCTTAGTATGAGGGTTATCTACATTTATGATGATGGTAAAGATTAAGAATGAGTTTTAATAGTGTTATTCTAATTTATAAGCAATGGTTGTTACAATTCCTTGCTGGATCTGGAGTTTAGGTTGTTGTTCATGGTTGTCAAGTGAGTCTTTGTACCGACTCTTGCATGTATACTATTTACATGAGATATACCTGTAGGAACCAATTGAACGATGAAACCAAAGTTAGAAAAGTATAGTACGATGATCACGCAACTATATGATTGAATGCATGTTATGGTATGGAATCTAAGAAGTAGGTTTGGTCATATATGTGTGTCCTAGATATATGCTATGGTATGCTCTGTTAAGAGTAAGTTGTGGAGTTAAAGATGAAAGTGAATTGTGTCAATGTATGAATGGTGTGTGAAGAGAGTCTGTTTCTGTCTCTGTGGTATTGTTAAAGGGGTCCGTTGAGACTTTAAAAATGAATTCTGAAAGGAAAAGTCCATGGCCATGGCACCCTTAAAGAGGAACTAAAGAAAGGTTATTACCCAATAGGGTTCTCTGTGTGTCCCAGGACGATGATGGGAAAACCTCACATAATGTGAGTTTAGGCAAATTCATATCATAAACACGTTTGGAAAGAAAACCCTTTGTGGCATAATATGAAAGAAAACCTTTTTGGGAGAGTATGAAAGGAATGCCTTTGTGGAAAACTTCATAAAGAACGCCTTCATGGCGCACTATTAAGAATCGCCCTTATGGTGAAAACCTAAAAGAACGATGTACTGTAACACCAGACTTAAACACAAGCAAACATACAAAACCGGGCCATAAAATTTTGTTCAAATAAAATTCATTCATGCAGATGAAAATTGTCCCTCATATGGGACTATGAATCCCAAAACATACATCGGGAGTAGTTCGGGACTAAACTCAGAACTTTAGAAAACTTTGGGAAAACTTAGAAAAATTTTCATGAAACAGGGTCACATGCCCATGTGGTCACACACGCCCATATGGCTTGGGACACGCCCATGTCCTCAGCCCATGTAACTCTATGTTTATGACGTCATCACACAATTAGGGTCACACAGCCAAGTCACACACCCATGTGCTTAAGCCATGTGACGAATTAAATTCCAAAAATTAAGTGCAAACTTTACACGGCCTAATCACACGCCCATGTCTTGAGGCCGTATCCTTCACACAGCCGTGTCTTTGCCCGTGTGTTTACTACTGGACATTCTATTTTACCTAATTAGGGTGCAAGGGACACACGGCCGGATCACACGCCCATGGGGACACACGGTCTAGACACACGCCCGTATGCCTATCCGTGTGGACAACTTTGAGGTTATTTTCCAAGCCTTTTGTCACCCTCAATAACAAATGCACACTTACACATCTCAATGACATCCTACATGGCATAAATGAGCACTTACACATTCATAAATATGGCTCATACATAACAACTTCTAATCAATTTATACTTGCTTAAGACTTCATATTTTATTTAGACCAAGTTTACCAAATCACATGCAATATGAAACATCAATTTAATTCCATTTCATACATTCATGCCTTAGTTGTTATTATGTCATTTACTCACATTTCCATAATCGAGCATCCATGATCATATCCACAATTCATCCATGCCAAATGAATTTAACCACAACATGATTGACCATAGCACATGTATGCATGTATAAATAGGATTACATCCCTATAATTAATATGGTTCATATCACATGGCCATATACAAAATGAATCATCAAATCATTATAAGCCAACACATTTGGCTACACAAATATGACATATAACAAAAAGACCAAGTCCCTATACATGCCATACTCAAAAAATACTTAAATTCACTACTCAAAAGATTATTTGATAATGTGAATCGAGCTCCGACGTCCTTCGATCCCCGAGCTAGCTTGGCGATACTATAAGGAAATGGAAAAGGAAAGGGGAGTAAGCATAAAGCTTAGTAAGTTTGCATGTAAATAATTAACAACATTAACCATGCAATATTATACACATAACACAATAACATTTATCACAATGTCATCAAGTATCATAAGTACATCTTAAGTCATGCCATTTACATAATGTACAATAAAACTCATGATCATAATTTATTCATTCACTTTTTCTGAGGTCTTATCGATTCATAATCTCAATGTTTATGAGCTTTATGTACGTACCTATATTCTTTCAACATGATCATACCTTGTCATCTCTTGGACATAATCGTTGGATTACCTGTTGAACCACTCGAAATACTAAAGGATACTCGGAAACTCTCATACACATTGTAGGTGATCGCGTGATTCGTAACAAGTAATAAATATTTATAATGAAGATCAAACCTGGACTAACTATTATCACGACCCCAAGAACAACGAAATCAACAGAAAATATGAACTTATCTACTTTCACGAGTACATCTTCAATAATACCCCTAGGGAATCTTATAGTTTTATCTTCCAATTGAATGCTCATCCTAGTTTGTTTAGGTTTCCCAAGACCTAGTTGCTTAAACATTTTGTAAGGCATTACGTTAATACTAGCCCCTAAATCAGCTAATGCATGACTTATATCTAAACTACCAATTAAACAAGGAATTGTAAAACTCTCTGGATCTTTCAATTTGTGGGGTAGCCTATTCTGTAGAATAGCTGAGCAGACTGCGTTTAGCTCTACATGCGACGCTTCATCCAACTTCCGCTTATTTACTAAAAGCTCTTTTAAAAATTTCATTGCATTTGGCATCTGCCACAAAGCTTCAATAAACGGTAAGCTAATATGTAATGTTTTCAAAAGTTTAACGAATTTACCGAATTTTTCGTCTGAGAGGTCTTTCCTTGTCGCATTAGGGTATGGCACACGAGGTTTATATTCGACAGTCACTAGTTTGTTTGTATTTTGACCTACCTCATCTCTCCCTTTGTTTACCACAGTTTCTTGCCTCGGTTCTGGTTCAGGCTCAACGAATCCTTCATCATCTTGAGTATTAATTGTGTTGAGTTGTTCCCTTGGGTTAGGTTCGGTATTACTTGGCAAACTACCTTGTGGTCGTTCGGAGATCAGTTTGGAGAGCTGGCTATCTGAGTTTTGAGTCCTTGGATCGATGCTTGTTGATTTTTAAGTGCTGTCTCGATATTTTGGAAATGGGTTTCGGACATTGATATGAATTTTAAGATCATCTCCTCAAGATTCGGTTTCTTCTCTTGTTGATAAGGTGGCTGTTGAAAACCCTGAGGATTTTGTGGCTTTTGATTCCCTTGACCACCCTAGGAGAAATTTAGATGGTTCCTCCAACCTGTATTATAAGTATTACTGTATGGGTTATTTTAAGATCTAGAGTTATTGTTACCCATATAGTTGACTTGTTCCTCTTCAGTTGTGGGATGGAAGGATTGATATTCTGTATGCACACCTCCTCTGCTTGAGTCACATCTCATTATTGGATGTGCCTACGTAGAACCAAGTAAACCATCAATCTTTTTATTGAGAAGTTTTACCAGATTTGACAACATAGTAACTGAGTCGACGTTATAAACGCTGGCTGTTTTTGTTGGCTTAGACCTCATGACTTGCCACTGATAGTTATTCAGTGACATTTCTTCAATGAATTCGTAAGCCTCTTCAGGTGTTTTGTTGTTGATGGCTCCGCTAGTAGCTGCGCCAACCATTTGCCGAGTCGAGGGATTCAGACCATTGTGGAATGTTTGTACTTGCAGCCAAAGCGGTAACCCATGGTGAGGGCACCTTCTCAGTAAGTCCTTGTATCTCTCCCATGCATCGTAAAGTATTTCAAAATCGATCTGCACAAAAGAAGAGATATCATTACGTAATTTAGCCGTTTTAGCTGGCGAAAAATATTTTAGTAAAAATTTCTCGGTCATTTGTTCCCAAGTAGTGATAGACCCTCGTGGTAACGAGTTCAACCACTGTTTAGCTTTGTTTCTCAGTGAAAAGGGAAATAAACGAAGACGAATGGCATCATCAAAAACGCCATTCATTTTAAATGTATCGCAAAATTCCAGAAAGTTTGCTAAGTGAGCGTTGCGATCTTAATCCTGCAAACCATCAAACTGAACAAACTGCTGTATCATTTGAATTGTGTTAGGTTTTAGTTCAAAAGTATTCACAGCTACAGCAGGTCTAACTATGCTAGATTCAGTTCCTGTTAAAGAAGGTTTAGCATAATTATACATCATGCGTGGAGCAGGATTTTGATTAGCCGCAATTGCAGGAGGTAGCTGATTGCCTTGGTTTTTAGCCATCTCTTCGGTTGGGGGTTGAGTATCGTCTTCTTGCTTATTCTCCATGTATCGTAAGTTACGCCTTATCTTTCTTTGATTTCTACGAACTGTACGATCGATTTCTTCGTCAAAAAGTAATGGTCCCGACAGTTTCTTCTAGTCATAAACTATAAAAACCTGCCCAAAGAAAGAATAAGTAATTTAATAAATAATAATAATAATAATAAAATAAAATAAAATTGCAAGAAAAATAGATGGCTAAAGTAATAAAAATTTAGTGTTCCTAATATTTTAGTTCCTCGACAACTGCGCCAAAAACTTGATCGCATGATTCGTAACAAGTAATACATATTTATAATGAAGATCAAACCTAGACTAACTATTATCACGACGAAAAGGCAAGCGCACCTATCGCACAATATTATAGTAATGGCAAGACCGGGATATCGTACCCAAGGGAACCAAAAGTACTAGTAATAACTATCTTTTTATTATTTAACCTAGAAATAGAGAGGGGTTGTTTATTAAACTAATCTAAACTAATTAACTAATTAAACTAAAGTAAAGAGAAAATTTGGAAAAAGTCTTGAAGAAAAGTAATTGACAAAGACGACACCCAAGGAGGAATCCACCTAGATTTCACTTGTTATATGACTCTGAACCAGACGATTTATTCACTTGACTTGATCTGTGAGACTCCCTAACCTATATTATTATCTCTTTCGAGACTAATAACGTCTAACCCTCAGTTGAATTAATCGAAATCTCTTTCTTAATTAAAACCCCTAGGGAAGCAGTAAATCGATCTATGGACTATTATATTAGGTTTCACCCTAATCCGATAAAATCTCGTAAGCCTTTTCTAGGCGTTGATCAACTCCGCTTAAATATGCCAAATCTACTCTTAGACAGGGACTTTTGCTCCTCTGCATAAGCATATCAAATCATGAATTAATACCCGGAATATTAACTCAAGTATTAAGAACATATAATTAAGAACAAATCAAGTATTTATCATACAGTTCAGATAATAATAACAAGATCCATCATAGGTTTCAACCCCTTTAGGTATCTAAGGGGTTTAGTTCATAATAAAATAAGAGCACATCTCAAAAATATGAAAATAACAAAACATAAAGAAAACTCTAAAACCCCTGAAGGAATTCTGAGAGAGATCTTCAGTCTTGGAGTAGCTCCGGCTTTTGGGATGGATCGTCTGGCTTCCTTCAAGTAATTCCCGGCGTGTGGTTCTGTACTCCAGAAAAGTTCTAAAGAGGGAGGCCCTTTTCTAAGTCATACTTAGGGTGTTTATATAGGATTTGGATTGGCTTTCTTCTTCCCTAAGTATCCTTTTTCGTGTAAAATACAACTCTTTGAAAAAGGGACACGCCCGTGTGCCACGTCCGTATGACGTGTTTGATCCATTAAATTGCACACGGCCGTGTGGGTCAATGGCCAGGCCGTGTGAATCATGAAAGCCTTGGTTGACAACCTCGAGAGACACGGGCGTGTGAGCAGCCCGTGTGGCAAGGCTTAGGCTATGTCATCTTCTCGATTTGGTCCTTTTTGTCCCTTTTTGGCTTATTTTTGGCTCCTTTTGACTCTTGGTGCTCTCCTGAGTACAAAACATGAAATAACCGGATTAAGAGCACCAAAATCCACAAATCTAGTGATAAACATCCATAAAAATGCTAAGTATTTAGGGTAAAAATATGTTTAATTTTGCGTTTATCAATAGGATACCAATGCCATATCCCAGATATGGTCTTACATGGGATCACATATTGATGCCAATGCCATGTCCCAGACATGCCATGTCCCAGACATGGTCTTACATGAGATCGTGGATCGATGCCAATAGCCCAACTATGGTCTTACACGAAATTACATATCGATGCCAAAGCCATGTCCCATACATGGTCTTACATGGGATCGCACATAACCCTAATGTCATGGCATTTGTATCCTAACCATTCCTAAGGTTCAACTGGGGTTTTAAGTTATCGAACTTCGTCGAATCGTCATCGAGTCATCATTAGTTAATTCCAAAAAAAATTATACAGTTCATGCAATATTAAATCATTAAATACATAAAAATGTATCGTTACATTATTTACACACGAACTTACCTCGGTACTCAAAATGTGGCTACTATTCGATTTAGTCCACAACCTTGTTCTTTCCTCAGTTTAGGTCTGGACTCTATTTTTCTTAATCTATAATAGAAAATTTCACTTATTTAATTTTCACATTGTTCAAAATAGTCCATAAATCATACTTTGAAAAAATTACAATTTTGCCCCTAAACTATCACATAATTACAAATTAGCCCTTAGGCTCGTAAAATGAAATGTGTTCATTTCTTTTGCTACCCAAGTCTAGCTGAGCTTATATCACACTTATATCAGCCCATATTTTCTTCTAAATTAGATTTTTAACCACCTATTTTACAACTTTTACAAAAAGGTCCTTTTTAGGTGTTTTCATGAAAAACTACTTAGTAAAAGATCTTTATCATGCATCAAACTTTCGTATTCCTCCATTAAACACCAAATGCATGTCACACATGGATAAGTTTTTGAACATGAACCCTAGCTCAAAATAATGGTAGAAATAGCTAGTTCATGCTTCAAGGATCTTAAAAACATAAAGAACATTAAAAATAAGGCCAGGGAGTACTTACAACCGAGCTTGAAAGTTGAAGAAAAACCCTAGCTATGGCTCTTCAAATTTTCGGCACACATATGAAGAAGATGAACACAATTTTGACTTATTTTTCCCTTTTTATTCTTTTATTAACCAAATGACAAAAATGCCCTTAAAGCCTTTCTTTCAAATTTTTCTTATTCATGCCCATTTTTGTCCATAAAAATAAAAATTGGAAAAATTACTATTTAAGGACCTCTAATTAATAATCCATGGCAATTGCATGCTTAAAGCATCTAGAACTCACATTTTGCAACTTTTGCAATTTAGTCCTAAATGTCAAATTGGACACTTTATCAATAGAATTTCTTCATGAAACTTTCACACAAGTATGCAATCATATCATAGACCTCATAAGAATCATAAAATAATATTTCTACTACGGATTTATGGTCTCAAAACCACTGTTCTAACTAGGCCCTAATTCAGGATGTTACGCGTACATGGCAAAATCTGAAAGTAGTTCCCTTGTGGCGTATCCTAGTAAGGCTCGCAATAATGTAACTTAAAAGAATGCTTCTTGTGGGAGATTTTGTATTAAGTTGCTTTGGCGTGTTCAGTATGGCTTGTAGATGTGCTTAGAAGATCAAAAAGGCACAGTGTCTCTATGGGCTATGATAAAATGTTCTACAATACCATGATTCAACTGTGAATAATAAAGAGATGAGATATAGAAGAGTTGTTGGGTAAACATAAAAGATACGTATTTTGAATAAGGATTTTTCTAATTGAACATCAAAAGGAATGTACATGTTGTCTGTATATGTTTTCAAACATGGATTGTGGAACGATAGGTTAAAGTTATGTATGCAAAAGTAACAGACTTTCAGTCATATGGACCTTTCTAAAGGAAACAGATAAAGACTTATGAATAGAGGTGATCATGGGCAGGGTCGAGCCCGGTTCGAGTTGGCCCAACTAAAAATTCAAGCCCGTTTACTAGGCCCGAGCCCTAAAATGGGCCTAAAATTTTGCCAAGCTCAACCAGAATAAAAATGCTAGAACCCAGGCCCGACTCGGCCCGCCTATATTCATTTTTATATTATTTTTATATAATTTTTAAATATATATAATACATCAAAAATACTAAAAGCATCAAAATAAATATTTCCCAACAAATTGAAAATAAATTTTAAAAACATATGTATTCTTAAATAACACTAAGATAGATGCCACTTAACAAGCAAATGCCTCTAAAATAATAACAATATTAACAATAAAATAAGTTTTATACTATAACCAAACAATAAAAACAAACTAGTAGAAACATAATAGTAAAATGGTAGCAAAATAGGGAGAAAACAACAAGAAGATAACATTAAAAAAATAGATATTTTTTGTCCTTTAGTGGATTCACCCCGGGCCTGGGGCCAAAAATGCCTTGCCCGAGGCCCGACCCATTTTTTAAACGAGCCTTATTTTTTATCCAATACCATTTTTCGGGCCTATATTTTTCCCAAACTCTCTCACATTTCAAACGGGACTTCGGGCCTAGTCGAGTGGCCCGACCAATGAACAGATCTACTTATGAAGGATTAGATTGCAAGAGGTAAGTGGCGTATCGACAATGTTGATAGGTAAGAAATGAGTTTTGAGCAAGGTACGATATCTGACGTGTAAATGGGGATATAAATTGAGGGAATATTCACCAGTGATTAAGTTAAAGGTTCAAAACGATAAATTTATCTAAATAAGTAACTAGTTGATAACTACAAAAATGACACAGGTAAATGATGTTTTTCTCACTAAGTTCCTACGAACTTATATGGGTGTGTGTTTTATTATAAGTGAATTGATATGAGTCTACGCCAGAAGGGACTATGTCAAGACTACGCCCAAAGAGTGGCATATTAGGCTATTATGCATACAGAGCAAGTTTGGCGGTGTGTTCAAAGACTAAAGTACTCTTTAGACTATCTTTTGGGGTACATTTTAGCTCTTTAATAACCCTGCACAAGCAAGATAACCACTGTTCAACCATAGTGGTGCCATTTCCTTTATCACCAAGGAACTCCTTGGCTCCTCTTTTCTGAACCTCTCTGACAAGATCAACCTTAGTTTGAGTCGTAGTAGGTATAGGCAGAACAGGTTAAGCCAAACAAACCACTGCAAGCTATGGTTGATGAGGTTACTATGGTTATTTTGGTTGAAGTTCTTGGTTTTTGCCCATAAATTGATCAAACAGTTGAGTCATCATCATGAAAAACACATTTCTAAATGCATTCTCTGTGTTACCCATGTTTTTGGTAGTAGTAGCTTGTTCTTAGGTAGGCACATGACTTGTTGTTTCCTCACCAAAAGCTTCTCTAGAACTATCAGACATTTTGTTATCTCACTAAAAAAGAAGATTTATCTAAGTACAAAGCATTAAGGACTAAGCCAGAGGCGTACTATGCATGATAAGGGTATGACACTACCTTCGATTTTTCCAAGAATCGGCTAAACCTTTGCTCTAATACCAAAACTTGTAACATTCCAAACTCGAACCTTAAGGAGGATCCAAGAATATTGTGTCACTACTTTAAAACCATTATCTTTAAAGTTATTTCTAGCACAAACGAATTAAACTATAGTGTAAGTTGTTATGAAATACAAACCAACTATTGTACAAGACTACATAAAATAGTACATTTTAAAAAGAAAACATAAATACTTCAATGTAATTTCATTAAAATCACATTTCATTAACATAAGTTCAAATACAATATTCATTCCTCAAAATTAAACATATTGAAATCACCCCCATGTGATGCATAATACAAAACACTAGAAATCTCACAACAGCAATTGTCCTCTGGCGTAGTCTTTAGAAATTCCTTTACTTCAGCAATAAGCTTGAGAAGGAAAAGTAACTATGTAAGTTCAAAGAACTTAATTTGTTCCTGAAGAAGGCATTACAATAGTTATCAAATTTTCAAACAAATTCTTTCAAACTCAAACACAGTTTCATAGTTCACTAGTTGGTGAGTACCGATCACAGACAAACTATATGTCAGTCTACTATTCCTTTAGCGTATACATTACATCCATACGACCATACAGACAACCTTCTTCATGTTAGACACGTACTCAAGTCCATAGTCAAAGTCATATTGTGCACTTCATTTATATTCCTTTGTCATGAAATGCCAATCTGGTTTGCAACATACTATTGCCCTACCAAAGGCTACACGACCATTTTCAGGTATCGCGATCTACCAGTTCAATGTTTATTCCATCGAAAACAATGCCATGAATTTGTTTCCATTTTTCAATCCATATTATCCTTGCCAAAAACAAAGGGCAGTGGCTTAAACATGAAGAATAGTTCCTATGCCTTAACACAAGCAGACCAAAACCAAACTAACAACTCCGAACAACCATTCTTCATATATAGACATTTCATCTTTATAGAGTATGAATACTTACCTTAAGAAAAATATAAACAAAGACAAAACACCTATAGAAGTAAAAAGGAACTCACCAAAAAGTGTCTAAACAACAGGACCTTTGCCATTATCACGGGATCCTTCAAAAGTGTCTTGTGCGATAATATAGATACTTAAACTTATCATATCGCTATACCATAAACTAAACATGCTTGCAAGAAGCATTATCATAAAACATAAAACCAATAAGTTTCCTTCCTTGCATACTACTCTGAAACCAATGGATGCAGTGTTTAAAATCAAGTAAATAATCAAGAAAATAACCTAAAGTTCATCGATAGTTACCAGGGTGCTAAAACAAACAAAGGAGTTGGTTGAATACAGCCAACCCAACTTTAAGCAAGTTTCTAGTCTTAAGTTTTCAGAGAGAGTGAGAGTAGAGAAAATTTAGAAGGAAAAATAGATGCAAAGAAGAAGTAAAGCTTGTCCAAGAAGTCACTACTAACTTTGTACAACTAAGCATGAAAGCAAGGTTTAGTGGAAAAGTCAAATTATCCCACTAACCCTCCCTCGATACCCATGACTAAGTACTCTCATAATAATTTTAGTCTTATCAACTACAGTAACTTAGTTTCATTCTAACTAGTCCTCACTAGATGAACTAAGTCGTCACACCAAAAATAATAAATAATTCTATCAATTAAGAACTTAACTTAAACGCCTAAACAACAGGCGTGGCGGATACTCTACAGGAGTGTTCACCAAACCACTAAGCTCGCCAAACATAAGATTCGTCAATTGGTGCATTTACAGAATCTTATACTTAGTCAAAACTAATACCTTACTCATTCAAAATTTACTTTCAATATCATATTTCAAAAAATAGTAATCGGATATTAGGACTTCGCCGGGCAAGATTTTACACGATGTATCAAATGATTTTCCTAGAAAAAATTAAAAAATAAAATGGATAATGAATTTTGGTATCTAGATGTGAATATATATTTAAAAGATAAAGCAAAGCTAACCAATTACCCTGAAGTTATATGGGGAGCCTTATTCCAATAGAGATCATTGAGAAACACTCGGTTTATGACAATAGGAGGGTCGTTAAACACATGCATATCTAGTGAGAGACTAGTCGACCATTTGGCCATCATATCTATTAGAATTAAATGACCCGAATCCTTATTTAAATAAAATATAGTGGTACAATAAAATAAAAGTAAAATCCATATAGAACTACACTTCTTTTATTTTATTTTAGAATAAGGTTTTTTAAACTTTATTAAACTCCATCTTTTTTATATTCATTAGAATAAGGTGTTTCAATCTTACTACACTCCTATTAGAATATGGCTTTACAAGCCTATAAATAGACATAGTCTATTCCTTTTGTATTTAATTCGAATTTGATATAGCGAATTTTCTTCTCCTCTGCCCGTGATTTTTTCCCGAAAGGGTTTCCACATAAAATCTGTGTAACACCCCTTACCCGTGTTTGACGCCGGAACAGGGTACGAGGTATTACCGGACTTAATCACTAATCATCGTATAAAAACCGATTCATAATTTCACTCTAATTTAAAACTATTTCAAACACATTCAAGCTGTCCCTTAAAAAGAGCTTACAAGGCCCATATCATGCTTTAATTCAACCACACACATAGGCAAGCATGCTCATTCATAAATTGCATCATTTAATTAATAACATAATCAAGACTATCTACATTAAATGACTTTATACAATAGAGAACTTCAAATAACATAGGTCAATATTTTAACCCAATTCCTAGCAACTTAATAACAATTAAACGAGTCTCCATACATGCCAAAGACTTAAAATACTTTAAAACCTTTATATACCGATCAATAGTTTGATAGTGTGATTTAACTTCTGGCGACCTCCAACTCGAGCTAACATTTGCGACACTATAGGAAAAAGGAAAGGAAGGGAGTAAGCATTATAGCTTAGTAAGCAAGTATGTAAATATTAATAAACAATGAATTATCATACTTTAAACAAAGTCACAATATGTTCCCGGAATATTACCATCACAAACACACATACTTTCACTATTACAATCATAAACAGGTTCAAAATAAGCTATCTAGCAGAGTACCAGGAACTAATTTATTTATTTCTGGAGCTACAGAACTCAAAATTACAAATAGTTAATTTTCCTTGAAACTAGATTCACATATATTCTTACCATAAAATTTTCAGAATTTTTGGTCGATCCAATTAGTACATTTTATTCATTGAAGTTACCCCTATTTCACTGCTCAACTTTTCTGACCACTCTTCACTACGAATAAATTTTCTCCTCGTACAGTATTCAAAGGATATTCTTGTTTATTTTATTTGAAACTAGACTCATTAAGGATTTCAATAATATAAATTATATCCCATAATTATTTTTTTACAATTTTTAATGATTTTTCCAAGTCAGAACAGGGGATCACATAGTCATTCTAAACCAGTCTCTCAAAAACTTAAATATCTCATAATATAGAATTCCTTTGTTTGGTCTGCTTCTATTATATGAAAGTAGACTCATTAAGCTCTAATTTGATATCTCATTCATTCTCTGATTCAAATTCTACTATTTTTGATAAATTTTTAGATTTACATCACTGCAACTATCTAGAACAGTTTTATTGTCAATTTTGATCTTTCACACTTCAATTGTATTCATCACTTTCCCATAACAATCTTTCCAATTTCCAATCACATATCGAGCATATTTCCCATAAGTTACATACGTATATACTTAAACTTATCATCACAAAGTCATACACTATTTCATTTAATCAATTTACCAGTTGAACGCTTCGAAATAATAACAGATACGCGATGGTATCGCACACAGCCCACCTTTAAAATCGAAGCTCTCTTGTACACATAGTGGCCTTCACTTAGCACCACTCATATGACCTAGCTCGATTGCACACATAATTTTGGCTCTCTTGTACACATGGTGAACACTTAGTACCACCCATGTGACCTAGCCAGTTTATCTCGTAGCTCTCTTGTCTACTTGGTGTCCTTCACCTGGAACCACGCATGCAACCTAGCTACATATATCCCGTAGCTCTCTTGTCTACATGGTGTACACATAGTATCACCCATGCGACCTAGCTACATCATAATGTCTCGTAGCTCTCTTGTACACATGATGTGCACTCAGCACCATACATGTGACCTAGCTACATACCATATGTATCATCCAATCTTTCCGAAGGTTCAACCGGGATTTCTCTCTCTTTCTAATACTTGATTCCATACTTCCAGTAGTCAATTATGATTCAAAACTCAGCTACAATACATAAAATATGCTGAAATACAAAAACATAATAAAGATAATGTATTATTTACATACAAACTTATATACTTTCTCATTTCCATGTCGAATTAATATTGAACATTTAAATCATCATAATTATACTTACTTTCAACACCTCGGCAGTCATAGTAAATATATCAATTTTACATTGAAACATGCATAAATTAATGCTTATTATACATATGAACTTACCTCGATACAAAAACAGTCATTTTACCAACTTTCCCGATTTTCGAATTTTCTCCCATTCTAGATTCAAATCTCGTTTTTTAGAATCTAAAACATCATATTTTACTTATTTAATTAATGTACTATTCAAAACAGTCCTTAAGTCAAACTTTAAAAAAATTACAATTTTACCCCTAAACTTTTGCATATTTACACTTTTGCCCCTAGGCTCGGGAATTAAACTTTATACTTATTCTCATGTTTTATGACATTTTGATCATTTTTCCCTTCTATGGCAACATCAAATTCTCACTCTAACACATAGTTATGAACAATAACAACTTTTACCGTTTAAGCCGTTTTACTCATTTTTGCTTAAAACTGCTTAGCAAAAGTTGTTTAACATAATTTCAACCTTCATATTCTACCATAAAACATCAAAATAAACACATTTCACCTATGGGTACTTTTCCAAATATGAACCCTAGCTTAAATTATTGCTAGAATAAACTTAATCAAGTTACCGGGATTCTAAAATTGTAAAAAACTTGAAAAACGGGGCTAGAATGGACTTACTATTGAGCTTGGAAAGCTTTAAAACCCTAGCCATGGCTTCCCCCATGCTAATTTCGGCCTCCATGAAAAAGATGAGTCAATTTTGGCTTTATTTTCCTTTTTTATTTCTTTTAATTACCAAATGACTAAAATGCCCTTAAGGCCTTTCTTTAAAATTTTGTCCTATTCATGCCCATTTTTGTCCAAACGAAATATAATGGTCTAATTACCATTTAAGGACCTCCTCTTTAAACCCCCATTTCAATCAAGTACCTATGAATTAGAACACATATTTTGCAACTTTTGCAATTTAGTCCTAAAAGTCCAATTAAGCACTTTATCAGTAAAATTACTTAACGATATTTTTACGCAATATTTTAATCAATAAATAAACCTTAAAACTAAATCAGAATAAATTTTTTGACTTCGAATTCTTGGTTCTAAAACCATCGTCCGTTTAGGCCCTAAATCGGGCTGTTACAGCAACTTCTGCAAGTAAGCCCTAATAGGCAAATTAAACATGCAATCTATAAAATTTCTTATCAATACTCTAACACATGCATCTAATCACTCAGTAAATCATAAAAATTAATCGAAATAAACTTTTCTATCTCAGATTTGTGGTTTCACAACCATTATTCCATTTAGGCCCTATTTCGAGATGTTACATTTCTCCCCCCTTTAGGGATTTTCGTCCCCGAAAATCTTACCGGTAAAATGATTCAATATCTTTTCTCAAAATTTCTTAAACATCTCCAAACAAATTTTCTTCAAAGCAATACTTTCAAAATCACCCCACTATCAAATTGAAATCCAATATAACTAAGTTTCAACTCAGTATGACCTCTATATTAATTGACAACTATTTCCAATTCTCACATTTGCTTTCACTTTTTTTTAACCAAAAACTCTGCATTCAACTATTAATACAGCTCAATCATTATTCTTCTGTGTAATTTTATCATTACTAAATCCACATTATCTCATTCACAATCAAAATTTATTTTTAAAAAAAAAATCCAGCAATCATATACTTTAAGCATCATACCTGGATGAGTTAATTAACTAAGTCTAATCTTTCTTTAACTGTAACATTTC
Organism: Gossypium arboreum; assembly: GCF_025698485.1. Taxonomy (NCBI): domain Eukaryota; kingdom Viridiplantae; phylum Streptophyta; class Magnoliopsida; order Malvales; family Malvaceae; genus Gossypium; species Gossypium arboreum. Next base: position 13,653,363 of record NC_069078.1, on the reverse strand, counting down.
AGAATTCAGAAAATCTTCATATTAACCTGACATCATTTCTGCAACTGAGTTCCTTTATTAAACCATTCTCAAATGCTATCACATTGTCAATTAATCTTATTGGAAGGGGGTGAGGCTGTAACACTTCTAACTTGCCTCTTATATATTCATGCATATAACTTAACACTCATCAATATATATATAATTTGCTTCAAATAACTCAACATGCATATTCATTTTACACAACCCTCCTATCATCTTATACAAACAAATACACTTATACATGCGTTCATAATTCTCAAATAGAATTACTCATACCATTCATTTAATTTCACAAGTTACACTCATAGCATCACACAATTGCCAATCAACATGTACACTTATCATAATATAAACTTTCCCTTCATCTCATCTTTCATATTCCAAGAGAAATTCTTATTCACGACTCATTCATTATCACATAAACATCATGAACTAGTATTCTTACCTTTTACGAGTCTCATTTCATCTTAATATTATCACAGTTATATAATTCACTTTAGACAGACTTACACACATATTCATATTTTAAAACAAATGCACTCAAACATACATTCCACAAATTTGAGTAAATCTATTTATCACATTCTCTTAGTCAAATAAGTTAGACACATAATATCATGTCAATGTCAAACGAACATGGATGAGTTTATAACGAGGTAAACTTTCATTTCTTTTCACTTTTCTATATTTCTCCACTTATGTCTATTTCATTTTACACTTGATCTCACACATATCATCACAAGTAACCAAGATCAATTTAAGTACACCAATATATCCACCAAATTATACGAACTTACTTAACACCTTTTTACACTGTCGATGGTAGCTCGGTTGGAAAACACTTCTGTCTCAACAGAACTATTTCATCAGGATCGGGAGCATCACACTATCACAGGTAGTACTATAGCATGTATAGATTAACTCTTACACATACTAGGTAAGTCTGAGAACCGACTAAAGCATAGCTCTGATACCACTAAATGTAACATCCCTTACCCGTGTTTGACGCTGGAACAGGGTACTAGGCATTACCGGACTTAATCACTACTCATCATATAAAAATCGATTCATAATTTCACTCTAATTTAAAACTTTTTCAAACACATTCAAGCTGTCCCTTAAAAAGAGCTTATAAGGCCCATATCATGCTTCAATTCAACCACACACATAGGCAAGCATGGACATTCATAAATTGCATCATTTAATTAATAACATAATCAAGACTATCTACATTAAATGACTTTATACAATAGAGACCTTCAAATAACATATGTCAGTATTTTAAGCCAATTCCTAGCAACTTAATAACAATTAAACGAGTTTCCCTACATGCCAAAGACTTAAAATACTTTAAATCCTTTATATACCGATCAATAGTTTGATAGTGTGATTTAACTTCCGGCGACCTCCAACTCAAGCTAACATTTGCGACACTATAGGAAAAAGGAAAGGAAGGGAGTAAGCATTATAGCTTAGTAAGTATGTAAATATTAATAAACAATACATTATCATACTTTAAACAAAGTCACAATATGTTCCCGGAATATTACCATCACAAACACACATACTTTCACTATTACAATCATAAACAGGTTCAAAATAAGCTGTCTAGCAGAGTACCAGAAACTAAATTATTTATTTCTGGAGCTACAGAACTCCAAATTACAAATTGTTAATTTTACTTGAAACTAGATTCACATATATTCTTACCATAAAATTTTCAGAATTTTTGGTCTAGCTAATTGGTACAGTTTATTCATTGAAGTTACCCCTATTTCACTGCTCAACTGTTGTGACCAGTCTTCACTACAAATAAATTTTCTCCTTGTACAGTATTCAAAAGATGTTCTCGTTTATTTAATTCAAAACTAGACTCATTAAGGATTTCAATAATATAAATTATATCCCCTAATTATTTTTTTACAATTTTTAATGATTTTTCCAATTCAAAATAGGGGATCACGTAGTCATTCTGAACCAGTCACTCAAAAACCTAAATATCTCATAATATAGAATTCCTTTTCTTGCTCTGTTTTTGTTATATGAAAATAGACTCATTAAGCTCTAATTTGATATCTCATTCAGTATCTGATTCAATTTCTACTATTTTTGGTAAATTTTTAGATTCATATCACTTCAACTATCTAGAACAGTTTTATTGTCAATTTTGATCTTTCACACTTCAATTGTATTCATCACTTTCCCATAACAATCTTTCCAATTTTCAATCACATATCGAGCATATTTCTCATAAGTTACATACGTATATACTTACACTTATCATCACAAAGTCATACACTATTTCATTTAATCAATTTACCAGTTGAACGCTTCGGAATAATAACAGATACGTGATGGTATCGCACACAGCCCACCTTTAAAATCGAAGCTCTCTTGTACACATAGTGGCCTTCACTTAGCACCACTCATGTGACCTAGCTCGATTGTACACATAATTTTGGCTCTCTTGTACACATGGTGAACATTTAGTACCACCCATGTGACCTAGCCAGTTTATCTCGTAGCTCTCTTGTCTACATGGTGTCCTTCACCTGGAACCACGCATGCAACCTAACTACATATATCCCGTAGCTCTCTTGTCTACATGGTGTACACATAGTATCACCCATGCGACCTAGCTACATCATAATGTCTCGTAGCTCTCTTGTACACATGATGTGCACTCAACACCATACATGTGACCTAGCTACATACCATCTGTATCATCCATTCTTTTCGAAGGTTCAACCTATGATAGCCCTAATTTGACCCTAGTCGGAAAGTGGTTTCAGGACCATAAAATCGAGTCATAAAAATAATTAACTGTTAAATTTTGTGTTTATTATATGTGTAAATGCATGTGTGAATGTTTCATACTTTGATCTGGTTATTTGTATGTGAAATTTATAAGATAGGACTCATGTGATAAAACTTGAAAGTGTGATAGGTAAATTTTAAAGTACCAAATAATGCATGAAATGATGACATGAGGGATTTGCATGTCAAATGGACCAATTTTGTTTAGTGGCCGGCCATAAATCATGGTTGATGTATAATATATGTTTTATTTTAGTATTATAATAAGTGATGGCTTTATTTTTGAAATAAATTAATTAGTAAAACAATAAAAGATGATTAAAAAATATAGATGTTCATCTTTCTTCTTGATTGCCGAATTTGGGAAAGAAAATATTGAAGAAGAAACCAAGGCAGTCGGCCATGGCTATCCCAATTTAAGGTATGCATTGTGATTTTTTATTTTAATTGATTATGAGATTAAATTGGTAAGTACATAGTTTATTTAACCCATGGTTTAAATTCATGAATCAATGAACAAATGTTCATTCGGCAAGTGCTAAATTGGTGTTATTTTGATAAGTCTTTGGGAAGATGTTAGTTAAAGTAGCTTAAATGATGGTTGAATGAGTAGAATTCATGGTTGAAAAGTACAAATTGAAATTTGCCGTATGAGTGTATATGCATTTTGGAAAGAAAAAAAATGTTGTTGTTTAGTTGAGTTTTCATTTGATATATATATTCATTCGGTCAAAAGGGGGAGGAATAAGATGAATTTAAAATGTTGTGGTTTAATTTTTTTTAGTTGGTTAAATGATTGTGGTCATTGCCGAATACAATTGTGTTAGGGGAAATAGGATTAAATATCGGCTTGATGAACTAAATAAATATATATATTCGACTATATAGATTTGATGTGTACCTAAAAATATAATAAGCCTTGAGAGATTGTGCTTGTGTATGTGACCTAAATGTTTAATGAATATTAGGCTAAAAGGAGTAAAAGGTTAAGTCATAAGAAAATTTGAGTGATATTCATATTTGGACATTAGGGTTATATGAACTTTGGTTATTTGAGTTATGTGTTATGTGAACTATTTATTTGATATACATAATTGGTCATTGTTTGGCAATAATGTAACCTATGTGTAATTTGCTACAATTGATCATGGGATGGAATTTGTATATGAAAGCTAAGTTTGAGTGGTTAGGGCCGAATGGGATATATAAGATATTAAAGCATGTTATAATTATATATTGGTGTATACGTGGTTGTAATTAATCCTCTACTTGAATTCGGTTAGATATGGTCATGGTATGAGTTTAGTAGGGTTGATATCTTAAAATTGAATGGAGTTTTAGTTAACCTCATGTGTCATGTGCGTTAAAATAGTTGATGATTTGGGTGTTATTATATACATTTATGCTAAGGATTTTTTAGCTATGTTTTATATCTATGAAATGATTATAATGGATAATTTAAGAGTAATTTCGGCTTGTTAAATATGTGGTACATGTATGACAAATTGTATAAACATGATGTATTGAAGTTACCCTATAAGATCGAAATGGGTAATTAAATTATTGGTGTGTATGTATTTTTATTCATTGTAACTTGGCATGTGAAATGGGTGTATGATAGTTAATATGTGTGCTTAAGGTGATGTGATAAAATAATTAGGTATATGGTTTGGTTTCATTATTGAGTATAGGGTTAAGTGCTTTAAAAGGCCTTTGATGTTCGAAATGATTAAACAAATTCATTTGTTTAAATTAAGCTCAAGAGCAAAGAGGAACTAGGCCAGATAAGGGAAAGGAGAAAGCGAACGAATAGCCTATCCGTAACTGTTCAAAAATATTCGAGGTAAGTTTTGAGTAATTACAGTTATTAGATATTTGATGTAATGAGATAAGCATGATAAATGAATTTCAATCTATTGTCTCTACTTGAATAAGGTTGTTTAATAAATAACTTGAGTATATGGAATGTAATCGAATGGATATTAGGAGTTAAGCTGAGGTAGTGAAATGGTTATGTGTTCTTGTATAAAAGTGTTGAATCGAAAGTTATATTGAAATTGTGTTTTCGTTGTGTGCTCATACTCGAATGAAGAAAGTGAAGTACAAATGTGATATGTTATATGAGCCGAATTATCATGTGGGTAAATATGCTTAGCTCTCGATATATTAAATATCCAGGTTAAATCCCGCAAGCTTCGTGCTGGTAATGTATATCCGGGTTAAATCCCGCAAGCTTCGTGCTGGTAATGTATATCCGGGTTAAATCCCGCAGGCTTAGTGCTAGTACTAAATCCGGGCTTAAAGTTCCGCAGGCTTTGAGCTAGTAACTGGATTCGGGTTTTGAAACCTAGCAGGCTTAACGCCGGCGATTCAAATGAGATTACAAATTCAAATGTTCAAAGTAAACTATTACCGAATATGTATGATACATGGTAATGACCAGGTACGTATTATCTACTGTTATGTGAGTTGATTACAAAGTGAGTCATTAGTATCAAACAACGATATAACTATGTGAATGATTGATATATCTATGAATAAGAGAAATGACCTATTCGATCGATGTCTGCCATTATATGAAAATATGTGAATTAAATTAGTTGTATGAGCCATAAAGTAAAGTGAAGCATGTGCTGAAAATTTCTTTGTGTATTTATATTCGGCCAATAGTCTTTATGTGTGGTATACTTGTGTATATTTGGCCTAGTGATTGTAATTAGAAAACGAATTTGGTAATATTCATTGTTCGATTTAAATGACAGGTTTTAATTGTTGAAATGCTTAAAACTTACTAAGCCTCGAAAGCTTACTCTGTTTCTTATCTCTCTGTTTTATAGATTGTTGATTTTGGCCACCGACTCAGGGATCGTCAGCAGTTCATCGTACTATCGATATTGTTGGTACAGTTATATTTTGGTCTCGATATGGCATGTATAGGTTGGACTGTTGATAAAATATGTTTTGTAATTGTAAATATTTTGGCCGTATGAAAATGGCATTTATAACTTATAAATCTGTATGTATTCAGTTCGATTTCTGCTTTTGTTGATAGATTATGTGATTGAAAAATTAAATGTTCAGCTTGGTAATACCTCATAGCCTAAACCGGCGATCGAACTCGGGCTAGGGGTGCTACATTTTATTGGCATCAGAGCTACGGTTTAGTTGATTCTAGGATTAAAGTAGCATTTATGAGTCTAGCTATACATGCCATATAGTATTAATACGATAGTATGATGAATTCTAACAGTTAAAAATGTGTTTTCGTATAGTAATGGATCTTGATCCCAATCGAGCGGTAGCTGATGATGTTGAGAGTGTAGCGCCTACTCCCGCGCATGGGACAACGCTGATGGACTCTCAACCTATTGCAAGCAATCAGAATGACGAGACTAGACAGGCTTTTTATAGTGTGATGGATGATTGGTTCAACCAATACATTCGAACTAATACGGCTGTTCCACAACGCCCACTCCCGAATAATACGCCCCCTGCACCTACAATACCTCCGGTAATTGATCAGACGAGGTTAAATAAGCCTCCGGTTGACAGAATCAGAAAGCACGGGGCTACTGAATTTAAAGCTACAGATAGTGATGATGCTGAGCAAGCTGAATTTTGGTTGGACAACACTATTCGGGTACTCGATGAACTATCCTGCAAACCCGATGAATGTCTGAAGTGTGTTATATCTTTGCTACGTGATTCTGCCTATTATTGGTGGAATACATTGGTTTCTGTTGTACCCAGAGAGCGGGTGACGTGGGAGTTCTTCCAAACTGAATTCCGAAAAAAGTATATCAGTCAGAGGTTCATCGATCAGAAACGAAAAGAATTTCTTGAGCTTAAAAAAAAACAAGGTTCTATGTCAGTTACTGATTATGAACGGAAGTTTGTCAGACTTAGTAGACATGCTTGGGAATGTGTATCGTCTGAGGCTATTATGTGTAAACATTTTGAAGATGGGCTGAATGAAGATATAAAAATGTTTGTTGGCATTCTTGAAATACGAGAGTTCGTAGTACTTGTCGAGCGAGCTTGCAAAGCCGAAGAACTTAGTAAAGAAAAAAGCAAAACTGATGTTGAAATTGGAGAATTTCGTAAAAGATCTTCAGGAAAGTCTTTTCAACAATCATCGAAGAAATTTTGAAATGATTCAGGCCGATCAAAGAATACTTCGGGTTTTTCCAGACGAGACCACGATCGACCCCCTGTGAGTACACGAGCCACTTCAGTTGCCAGTGTTAGAAATGATCGACGGGATAGGACCGAGTGCAAGTATTGTGGAAAATGGCATTCGGGGAGCTGTAGATTTCATGACCGCTCCTGTTATAAATGCGGATCAGCCGACCATTTCATTAAAGACTGCCCGAGATTATCCGAGCAAAATGTGAACCAGAGTGGGAAACCGAGTACTACAGCACGAGGTAGACCACCTAGGAATTCAGGGAATGCTAGTGGCAGTCAGAGAGGGTCTAGAGATGTTACAACCAGATCCGAGGCTCATGCTCCTGCTAGAGCTTATGCTATACGCGCATGCGAGGATGCTTCTTCGCCTGATGTTATTACCCGTACTTTCACTCTCTTTGATACTGATGTGATTGCTTTGATTGACCCTGGTTCTACTCATTCATATGTATGTGAGACTTTAGCATCCAGTAAGACTCTACCTGTTGAGTCTACTGAGTTCGTAATCCGAGTGTCAAATCCCTTGGGTCGATATGTGTTAGTCGACAAAGTGTGCAGGAAATGTCCCCTGATAATCTGAGGTTCCTGTTTTTCGGCCAATTTGATGCTTTTACCGTTTAATGAATTTGATGTTATTCTCGGTATGGATTGGTTGACCGTTCATGATGCAGTTGTAAATTGCAAAAGAAAGACTATTGATTTGAGATGTGCAAATGATGAGATAATCCGAGTTGAGTCTACTGATAAGAACGGGTTACCAGCAGTTATATCCTCGATGTTGGCTTAGAAATATGTCAAAAAGGGGTGTGAAGCGTATCTTGCGTACATACTTGATAGTAAAGAATCAGAAAAGAAGCTTGAATCAGTATCAATGGTTTGTGAATATCCAGATGTTTTTCCCGAGGAATTGCCAGGGTTACCACCTGTTAGAGAGGTAAAGTTTGGTATCGAACTTTTACCTGGGACGACACCAATTTCGATAGCTCCGTACCGTATGGCACCAACGGAATTGAAAGAATTGAAAACTTAGTTGCAAGAGTTGACGGATAGAGGGTTCGCTCGACCGAGTTTCTCACCTTGGGGTGCACCAGTATTGTTTGTGAAAAAGAAGGACGGAACCATGAGATTGTGCATCGACTATCGTCAGTTGAATAAAGTGACGATAAAGAATAAATATCCGTTACCGTGTATTGATGATTTGTTTGATCAGCTGAAGGGAGCTTCAGTGTTTTCAAAGATATATTTGAGATCGGGTTATTATCAGTTGCGAGTTCAAGACTCAGATATACCTAAAACTGCTTTTAGAACGAGATACTGTCACTACGAGTTCTTAGTCATGCCGTTTGGGCTCACTAATGCCCCTGCAGTATTTATGGATTTGATGAACCGAATTTTCAGGCATTATTTGGACCAGTTTGTAGTTGTGTTTATAGATGACATCTTGATTTATTCACGTGATGAAACTGAACACGCCGAGCACCTAAGATTAGTGTTGCAGAGTTTACGGGATAAGCAGTTATCTGCTAAGTTCAGTAAATGTGAGTTCTGGTTGAGAGAAGTTAACTTTTTGGGACATGTAGTATCCGCATCGGGTATTCGAGTTGATCCGAGCAAAATTTCAGCCATACTTAATTGGAAGCCCCCGAGAAATACTACTAAAGTTCGGAGCTTTTTAGGACTTGCTGGTTACTACAGACGGTTTGTAAAAGGTTTCTCGATGATAGCCACACCAATGACGAGCTGCTTCAGAAAGATATTAAGTTCGAATGGTCAGAAAAGTGCCAGAAAATTTTTGACCAACTAAAAACGCTTTTGATGGAAGCCCCAGTGTTAGTGCAGCCCGAATCCGATAAAGAGTTTGTCATTTACAGTGATGCGTCCTTACATGGGCTGGGTTGTGTTTTGATGCAAGAGGGTCGAGTTGTAGCTTACGCATCGAGGCAATTGAAGCCACATGAGAAAAATTATCCGACTCATGATCTCGAATTAGCTGCCATAGTTTTTGCTTTAAAAATATGGCGACATTACTTGTTCGGAGAAAGATGTCATGTATATTCGGATCATAAAAGCCTCAAATATTTAATGACTCAAAAAGATTTGAATCTGAGACAAAGACGTTGGCTTGAATTGTTGAAAGATTATGATCTTGTTATTGACTATCACCTTGGAAAGGCTAACGTGGTTGCCGATGCTTTGAGTCACAAATCACTGTTTGCTTTGTGAGCGATGAATGTTCACTTGTCCGTTTCATCCGATAATGTATTAGTAGCAAAATTAAAAGCCAAACCATTATTGATTCATCAAATATGTGAAACTCAGAAAGTTGATGATGAATTGGTGGCTAAACGAGCTGAATGTGTTTCGAATGTGAATTCAGAGTTTCAAATTGACGACAACAATTGTTTGAGGTTCAGAAGTCGATTGTGTATTCCAAGAAATTCAGAACTTATTTCGATGATTTTGAACGAAGCTCATAATAGCCGAATGTCGATCCATCCTGGTAGCACGAAAATGTACAACGATCTGAAACGTCAGTTTTGGTGGCCTGGTATGAAACGAGACATTTCTGACTTTGTTTCGAAGTGTTTGGTATGTCAACAAGTGAAAGCGGAACATCAAGTGCCTTCAGGATTACTTCATCCAATCATGATACCCGAATGGAAATAGGATCGAGTCACGATGGATTTTGTATCTAGGTTGCCATTGTCGTCAAGCAAGAAAGATGTGATCTGGGTTGTTGTTGATAGATTGACAAAGTCGGCTCATTTATTTCCGTACGTACAGATTATTCACTTGACAAACTAGCCGAGTTGTATGTTTCTCATATTGTGAGGTTACACGGGGTACCTTTTCTATTGTGTCGGATAGAGATCCGAGATTCACATCGCGATTCTGGAGGAAGTTGCAAGAAGCATTGGGTACCAAGTTGCATTTTAGCACCGCTTTTCATCCCCAGACTGATGGTCAATCCGAGCGGATCATTCAGATACTCGAGGATATGTTGAGATGTTGCATCCTTGAGTTTAGTGGTTCATGGGAACGATATTTGCCTTTCATTGAATTTGCTTACAACAATAGTTTTCAATCAAGCATTAAGATGGGACCTTACGAGGCTTTGTACGATCGTAAATGCCGTACACTGTTGTTTTGGACCGAGCTTAGTGAAAGTAAAATCTTCGGGGTTGATTTGGTTAAAGATGCTGAGCAGAAAGTAAAAGTAATCCGTGAAAGTCTGAAAGCAACTTTAAATTGTCAGAAATCGTATACAGATTTAAAGCGAAAAAACATTGAATATCAAGTCGGAGACAAAGTGTTTCTTAAAGTTTCACTTTGGAAAAAGGTGCTTAGATGGTCATAAGGGAAAATTGAGTCCTAGGTTCATCGGGCCGTATGAAATATTCGAACGAGTTGGGCCGATCGTATATAGATTGATTTTACCCCCTGAGCTTGAAAAGATTCACAACGTTTTTCATGTTTCGATGCTTCGACGTTATAGATCCGATCCATCACACATAATTAATCCATCAGGGGTCGAAATTCAAATTGATTTGAGTTACGAAGAAGAACCGGTTCGTATTTTGACTCGTGAAGTAAAAGAACTACGAAATAAGAAAATCTCATTAGTGAAGGTACTGTGGCTTAAGCATGGGGTTGAAGAAGCTACTTGGGAACTAGAAGACTCTATGAAGGATAGATATCCTAACTTATTCACCGGTAAGATTTTCGGGGACGAAAATTTCTTAAGTGGGGGAGAGTTGTGATAGCCCTAATTCGACCCTAGTCGAAAAGTGGTTTCGGGACCACAAAACCGAGTCATAAAAATAATTAACTATTAAATTCTGTGTTTATTATATGTGTAAATGCATGTGTGAAAGTTTCATGCTTTGATCTGGTCATTTGTATGTGAAATTTATAAGATAGGACTCATGTGATAAAACTTGAAAGTGTGATAGGTAAATTTTAAAGTACCAAATAATGCATGAAATGATGACATGAGGGATTTGCATGTCAAATGGACCAATTTTGTTTAGTGGCCGGCCATAAATCATGGTTGATGTATAATATATGTTTTATTTTAGTATTATAATAAGTGATGGCTTTATTTTTGAAATAAATTAATTAGTAAAACAATAAAAGATGATTAAAAAAAATAGATGTTCATCTTTCTTCTTGATTGCCGAATTTGGGAAAGAAAATATTGAAGAAGAAACCAAGGCATTCAGCCATGGCTATCCCAATTTAAGGTATGCATTGTGTGTAACACCCTAAACCCGGCCTGGATGTTATGACCGGATCTGATGCGCCACATTGGTGCGTTCAAAACACTTAGTTTGGAAAAGCTGAGTTGGTGTTGTAAAAGATACTTTTAAATGAAGGTTAAAGTGAATGGAAGCTGTGCACCAGGTAGGAAACCAGGAAAAAGAGGAGATGAGTCCGTCGGACTGCTTAAGTACCAAGCTCTCTTCGGATCCAATCCTAGACATGCACACCGCCATTGCCACACTCTAACATCTTGTATAATTTTGAGAAAACCGTTTGATTATGACCATCTTAAGAAAATGATTAAGGTTGCAAAACGTTTGCTTAAATTATTTATTTTCTTGGGAAAACATTTACTTTATGGAAACTTTGTGCGTCATCGTGATCTTTTAAAAACAAGTAGATTTTATAAAAGCGAACCCTAGTGCTAGCCGTTTAATAATCCCTAAAATAAAATTAATTAAAAATAGCGGCCTTATTACAACTTTAAGCATAATAAAATTAAAATAATCCAAATTAAAGGCTAAACTTATTTAAAATCGTCAATCAATCTTCATGGCCACTCTGAATCCCTTGACTCCAAGTCCACCAATTCTAGGGCTCACCGCAAGGATGGAAGAGGAAGGGGTGAGTTTGGGAAAACTCAGTGTATACGAAACCCATCCAAAGCCCAAATCAACTCGAGCCCATTGGGCCTAAGCCCTATTCAGATAACAAGACACAGTGGTCAAGCCCTTTTCGAATCACAAGAGCAAGGCCTTAGCCCTTTTAACATAACAATGTGGCCCATAGGCCCGTTCAAGAATATGAGTAACAACAGTAATAATGAATGCAAGCCCATCCGGGAGACTACTCAACCCACCAACCGCTACATCGCCTGCACCAACCCTACACACCATGTGGGGAATATCTCAACCCACCCACCCTACACACCATCATTATAAAGAACGGCGCTCAAATTCGGTCATTGAGGCAAAGCCTCCAAGACGTGGTTGAACCACTTTCAATATTTCCTCCATTAATACCCCAATCCCATGCAACAGATATTAATAAATGCATATCATGCAAAATACAGTAGTAATCAATCATGCAGTTCACCAATTTAAAACCCTAGAGGTATATCGGTAATTTTGCTCTTTAGGGTAATTTGGTAATTTTGCTCTTTAGGGTAATTTCGTGATCTACGCCATCGCACAAGCTAATTCAGTAATTTTTATCGGTTTTATGCAATTTGATTCCACCATCTACCTAATGAGCTAATTTGCCCATCTCTTACCCATATTGGTCCGTAAGCCCATTGGGCCCGATTTTGGCCCATCGAGCCCCTTTTTCCGAAATACGCTAAAACGTCAGCATGAACGTGCTTACCACCTTGCGGTGCAGATCTAACAATTACTCTATGACTTGAGAGCATTCGCATACCACATGACCATGAAATGCCGGAATTTGGCATTTTAAACTTTGCCGAATTGAACTAAAGAAGGGTGTTCTAGATTTTTTGTTTCATGACGATCTTCTTTGAGATCCCTTACGATGTCCTACAATTATTCATCACCATTTTAGCATACAAGTTATGCTTAACAAACTCAAAATCCACCCTACCTTATTCTACCAAAGAACCCTTATTGACCATAAGTTGCTTACCTTCACAGGTCCAATAATACGATTCAAGCTTATCCAAGTCGATACTCCAAGCCTCATTGCTCCTCCAAAGTTGTCTATATCACACGGTCCAAGTCGGTCACTTGCCCACAAGGGCAAAATAGTCATTAACACCCTAGGGGCAAATGGTAATTTTACCCCACAAGGGTATTTCAAGAATTTTACCCTACTGGGGTATTTTAGTAATTTTTCAAACCATGGGTATTTTGGTAATTTTATAAACAAAGGGTATTTTAGTAATTTTACAAACTAGGGGTATTTTGGTGATTTTATAAACCAAGGGTATTTTGGTAATTCTGTAAATTGAGGGTAAAACGGTAATTTTACAAATCGAGGGTAAAACGGTAATTCTATAAATCGAGGGTAAAACAGTAATTTTGTAAATCAAGGGTAAAACAATAATTACAGAACCGAGGGTAAAACGGAAATTCTGTAAATCGAGGGTAAAACGGTAATTTTACAAATCGAGGTAAAAGCGGTAATTCTATAAATCGAGGGTAAAACGGTAATTTTACAAATTGAGGGTAAAATAGTAATTCTATAAACTGAGGGTAAAACGGTAATTCAAATCGGAGTACTTTGGTAATTTTACAAGTCGAGGCATTTCAAGAATTGGTAAACTAAAGTATTCTAAACATGGATAACAATACAAATGGGCCTAAAGCCTATTCTCGGCCCAAATGGGCCCACACTCGTGTGGCCCTTTTAGCCCAAACCTAGCCACAGATATGCGATTCACCTAGCCTAGTCCAATATTTACTACACAATCAAACAACTTATCCAATTGGGCTGTAGGCCCATTGGGCCCATATGGCCCCTTTCGACCCATCGCGCCCAAGTAGCCATCCAACAACAAGAGTAGTGATAAATACACACGATAGGAGACTGGAGTTAATCCACGCCCGAGCACTCTTAGCCGACGCCCAACCCAAACGAGCACGCCATACAATGAAAGGGATCGACCAAGAAAGGTACATTTACTCTCCTCATGGTTCCTCTATTTAAAGCCGACTTTGTATCCACTCTTATATTAGCTTCCTGATGTGGGATCCCTCCAACATTAGAGTTTAAATTCAACACCAAGTCTTACCGCCCCCTGTTAGCAAAATAAATGCTCTTCGCTTGCCATGGGATTCGAACCTATGCCTCCCCTTAAATGCTCCACACGCTACTTGCCACTAAGCCACAAGGCTTTTTGTGTCATTTATTTAACACAATAATTTAAAAACCCTCATCCAAGCATCCAGGTTTTTTTTTTCACTTAATACCAAAATTTTTGCTAAAGCCCAAGTTTGAACCCAAGATTTCTCCAACACTTCTCAGTACACTTAACCACTAAAATAAGCCTTCATTAACAAAATTTACATGCACAACAAAATATTAAAAGCTGCCTTCAACCGCTCCCATGCTCAAGGCCCAAAACTTCTAGGCCCAAATTCAGGGTGTTACATTGTGATTTTTTATTTTAATTGATTATGAGATTAAATTGGTAAGTACATAGTTTATTTAACCCATGGTTTAAATTCATGAATCAATGAACAAATGTCCATTCGGCAAGTGCTAAATTGGTGTTATTTTGATAAGTCTTTGGGAAGATGTTAGTTATTTGTTAAGTAGCTTAAATGATGGTTGAATGAGTAGAATTCATGGTTGAAAAGTACAAATTGAAATTTGCCGTATGAGTGTATATGCATTTTGGAAAGAAAAAAAAATGTTGTTGTTTAGTTGAGTTTTCATTTGATATATATATTCATTCGGTCAAAAGGGGGAGGAATAAGATGAATTTAAAATGTTGTGGTTTAATTTTTTTTAGTTGGTTAAATGATTGTGGTCATTGCCGAATACAATTGTGTTAGGGGAAATAGGATTAAATATCGGTTTGATGACTAAATAAATATATATATATTCGACTGTATAGATTTGATGTGTACTTGAAAATATAATAAGCCTTGAGAGATTGTGCTTATGTATGTGAACTAAATGTTTAATGAATATTAGGCTAAAAGGAGTAAAAGGTTAAGTCATAAGAAAATTTGAGTGATATTCATATTTGGACATTAGGGTTATATGAACTTTGGTTATTTGAGTTATGTGTTATGTGAACTATTTATTTGATATACATAATCGGTCATTATTTGGCAATAGTATAACCTATGTGTAATTTGCTACAATTGATCATGAGATGGAATTTGTATATGAAAGCTAAGTTTGAGTGGTTAGGGCCGAATGCGATATATAAGATATTAAAGCATGTTATAATTATATATTGGTGTATACGTAGTTGTAATTAATCCTCTACTTGAATTCGGTTAGATATGGTCATGGTATGAGTTTAGTAGGGTTAATATCTTAAAATTGAATGGAGTTTTAGTTAACCTCATGTGTCATGTGCGTTAAAATAGTTAATGATTTGGGTGTCATTATATACATTTATGCTAAGGATTTTTCAGCTATGTTTTATATCTATGAAATGATTATAATGGATAATTTAAGAGTAATTTTGGCTTGTTAAATATGTGGTACGTGTATGACAAATTGTATAAACATGATGTATTGAAGTTACCCTATAAGATCGAAATGGGTAATTAAATTATTGGTGTGTATGTATTTTTATTCATTGTAACTTGGCATGTGAAATGGGTGTATGATAGTTAATATGTGTGCTTAAGGTGATGTGATAAAATAATTAGGTATATGGTTTGGTTTCATTATTGAGTATAAGGGTTAAGTGCTTTAAAAGGCCTTTGATGTTTGAAATGATTAAACAAATTCATTTGTTTAAATTAAGCTCAAGAGCAAAGAGGAACTAGACCAGATAAGGGAAAGGAGAAAGCGAGCGAATAGCCTATCAGCAACTGTTCAAAAATATCCGAGGTAAGTTTTGAGTAATTACAGTTATTAGATAATTGATGTAATGAGATAAGCATGATAAATGAATTTCAATCTATTGTCTCTACTTGAATAAGGTTGTTTAATAAATAACTTGAGTATATGGAATGTAATCGAATGGATATTAGGAGTTGTGAGGTAGTGAAATGGTTATGTGTTCTTGTATAAAAGTGTTGAATCGAAAGTTATATTGAAAGTGTGTTTTCGTTGTGTGCTCATACTCGAATGAAGAAAGTGAAGTACAAATGTGATATGTTATATGAGCCGAATTATCATGTGGGTAAATATGCTTAGCTCTCGATATATTAAATATCCAGGTTAAATCCTGCAGGCTTCGTGCTGGTAATGTATATCCAGGTTAAATCCATGAGCTTCGTCTTTGGTAACGTATATCCGGGTTAAATCCCATGAGCTTAGTCTTGGTACTATATCCGGCTTAAAGTTCCGAGCTTTGAGCTAGTAATGGATTCGGGTTTTGAAACCTAGCAGGCTTAACACCGGCGATTCAAATGAGATTACAAATTCAAATGTTCAAAGTAAACTATTATCGAATATGTATGATACATGGTAATGACCAGGTACGTATTATGTACTGTTATGTGAATTGATTGCAAAGTGAGTCATTAGTATCAAACAACGATATAGCTATGTGAATGATTAATATATCTATGAATAAGAGAAATGACCTATTCGATTGATGTCTGCCATTATGTGAAAATATGTGAATTAAATTAGTTGTATGAGCCATAAAGTAAAGTGAAGCATGTGCTGAAAATTTCTTTGTGTATTTATATTCGGCCAATAGTCTTTATGTGTGGTATACTTGTGTATATTTGGCCTAGTGATTGTAATTAGAATACAAATTTGGTAATATTCATTGTTCGATTTAAATGATAGGTTTTAATTGTTGAAATGCTTAAAACTTACTAAGCCTCGAAAGCTTACTCTGTTTCTTATCTTTCTGTTTTATAGATTGTTGATTTTGGCCACCGACTCGGGGATCGTTAGCAGTTCATCGTACTATCGATCTTGTTGGTACAGTTATATTTTGGTCTCGATATGGCATTATAGGTTGGATTGTTGATAAAATATGTTTTGTAATTGTAAATATTTTGGCCGTATGAAAATGGCATTTATAACTTATAAATCTGTATGTATTCAGTTCGATTTCTGCTTTTGTTGATAGATTATGTGATTGAAAAATTAAATGTTCAGCTTGGTAATACCTCATAGCCTAAACCGACGATCGAACTCGGGCTAGGGGTGCTACACAACCGGGATTTCTCTCTCTTTCTAATTCTTGATTTCATACTTCGAATAGTCAATTATGATTCAAAAATCAGCTACAATACATAAAATATGCTGAAATACAAAAACATAATAAAGATAATGTATTATTTACATACAAACTTACATACTTTCTCATTTCCATGTCGAATTAATATTGAACATTTAAATCATCATAATTATACTTACTTTCAACACCTCAAAAATCATAGTAAATATATCAATTTTACATTGAAACATGCATAAATTAATGCTTATTATACATATGAACTTACCTCGATACTAAAACAGTCATTTTACCAACTTTCCCGATTTTTTATTTTTCTCCCATTCTAGATTCAAATCTCGTTTTCTGGGATCTAAAACATCATATTTTACTTATTTAATTAATGTACTATTCAAAACAGTCCTTAACTCAAACTTTGGAAAAATTACAATTTTGCCCCTAAACTTTTGCATATTTACACTTTTGCCCCTAGGCTCGAGAATTAAACTTCATCCCTTATTCTTATGTTTTATGGCATGCTGATCATTTTCCTTCTATGGCAACATCAAATTCTCACTCTAACACATAGTTATGAACAATAACAACTTTTACCGATTAATAGTTTTACTCATTTTTGCTTAAAACCGCTTAGCAAAAGTTGTTTAACATAATTTCAGCCTTCATATTCTACCATAAAACATCAAAATAAACACATTTCACCTATGGATACTTTTCCAAATATGAACCCTAGCTTAAATTATTGCTAGAATAAGCTTAATCAAGTTAAAGGATTCCAAAATCGAAAGAACTTGAAAAGCGGGCTAGAACGGACTTACTATTGAGCTTGGAAAGCTTTAAAACCCTAGCCATGGCTTCCCCCATGCTAATTTCGGCCTCCATGAAAAAGATGAGTCAATTTTGGCTTTATTTTCCTTTTTTATTTCTTTTAATTACCAAATGACTAAAATGCCCTTAAGGCCTTTCTTTAAAATTTTGTCCTATTCATGCCCATTTTGTCCAAACAAAATATAATGGTCTAATTACCATTTAAGGACCTCCTCTTTAAACCCCCATTTCAATCAAGTACCTATGAATTAGAACACATATTTTGCAACTTTTGCAATTTAGTCCTAAAAGTCCAATTAAGCACTTTATCAGTAAAATTACTTAACGATATTTTTACACAATATTTTAATCAATAAATAAACCTTAAAACTTAATCGAATAAATTTTTGACTTTGAATTCGTGGTTCTAAAACCATCGTTCATTTAGGCCTTAAATCGGTCACATAAAGAACTCTCGCAAATAAGCCCTAATAGGCAAATTAAACATGCAATCTATAAAATTTCTTATCAATACTCTAACACATGCATCTAATCACTCGATAAATCATAAAAATTAATCGAAATAAACTTTTCTATCTTAAATTTGTGGTTTCATAACCACTATTCCATTTAGGCTCTATTTCGAGATGTTACAATCTGTGTGTTCTTTATTTTTATTTCTCTTTTCTTTACAATATTTTGTCATTACCGACATTCTATTTTTTACAAATTGGTATCAGAGCTTCTGGGTTGTTCATCTCCATTACGGTGATGGCATCTTTAAAGTATGAAATTTCGCTGTTGGATCGCAACACCAGATTTGCGTTGTGGTAGATAAACATGCTAGCAGTTCTTGCACAAGTGGACTTAGAGGAAGCCCTGCTAGGGGTAGATAAGATGCCTTCGACATTGATGGAGGAAGAGAAGAAGCGCAATGTAACACCCCTTACCCGTATCATGCACCGGGAAAGGGTGTGAGGCATTACCGGACGTAAACACAAGCATTCGTACAAAACCAAGACATGGATTTCAGTTCAAATTTAAAAATTTTCATTCACACGCATATCGTCCCTTATATGGGTCCTCTAGGCCCAAAACATACATTGGGTGTGGTTCGGGACTAAACCGAGAACTTACAAAAGTTTCATATCACTTACAAAATTTTCCTCGAAAGAGGAGTCATACGCTCGTGTAGGTAGGCCACATGGTCACACACGCCCGTGTGGCTTGGGACACACTCGTGTCCTCAGCCCGTGTAACTCTCTGTTTATGATGTCATCAACACAAATAAGTTCAAACGGCCAAGTCACACGCCCGTGTGCTTAGGCCGTGTGGAGAATTAAATTCCAAAATCAAGTGCAGACTTCACACGACTTGGGCACACGCCCATGTCCTGAGGTTGTGCCCTTCACACGGCAGAGACACACACCCGTGTCTTTTCTTGTGTGTTTACTACAGGGCATTTTGTTTTGCATTAATTAGGGTGCAAGAGACACACGACCAAAGCACATGCCCATAGGGCAGACCGTGTGTCACACACGACCTAGACACACACCCATGTGTCTACCCGTATGGATAACTTTGAGGCTATTTTTCTAAGCCTTTTGTCACCCTTAATGTTACAAGCACACTTACACATCTCAATGACATCCTACATGGCATAAATGAGTGGTCACACCTTCACAAACTAAGCTCATGCATAAAAACTTCTTATCAATTAGTACTTGTTAAGACTCCATATTTTATTTGAACTAAGCTCACTAAATCACATGCAACATACAAGATCAATTTACTTCCATTTTACACATTTATGCATTAGTTGTTATTATGTCATTTACTCACAATCCATCATCAAACATCAATGATCGTATCCAGAATTCATACATGCCAAAATGAATTTAACCACATTATGAATGACCTTAGCATAAACATGCATATATGAATAGGATTGCATCCCTATAATTAATATGAACCATATCTTATGGCCATATACAAAATGAATCATCAAATCATTATAAGCCAACACATTTGGCTAACCTAATATGACATATAACAAAAAGACCAAGTCCCTATACATGCCATACTCAAAATGTTGAGACTAACTATACCCAAATTTTCCAATTGATAGTGTGATCGAGTCTCCGACGTCCTTTGATCCCTGAGCTAGCTTGGCGACACTATAAGAAAATGGAAAAGAGAAGGGAGTAAGCATATAGCTTAATAAGTTCACATGCAAATAAATAGCAACATAATCACTAACATATATACATAGATACCATTGATATAACATAACTTACATATGTGTCATCATAAATTCATAGGCATAACTTAAATTTATAGGCATAACTTACACATTTTCAACCTTACCAGAAGATCATCACATGCGGGGTTCATTCATAAGAGTTTTTCATACATACATGTACTGACTCGTAATACATTCTCATATTTCCTCATCAATGACTTACTAGTCGAACAAATCACTAATTTACCAGTTGAACACTTGGAATACTATCGAATACACGGAAGACTTGCACATAGTGCTCCGAACGTAGCTGCATTCTACCTCAAATCACAACCACATATTGCTCGCTCTTGAGCTAATCACGGGCCTGCTCACACAAGCTGATAGGTACTAGCAACACATGCTGGGCTACCCAACCACCGGTAGAACGTACAAGACTAGCACCCAGATTCACTTAAGCACATATCACATATTTTATGAGCTCAACACATATATTTCCTCATGACATGTCACATTGTATCCTAAATTATTCCTAATGTTCAAACGAGATTTTCCTGATATCACATATTCGTCAAACTCATTCATAATATCATGCTAATAGACTATAACATCATTCATACACTTGTCATAATAATTAAACATAGAGACTCATACATTAATAAAATATTAAAACATGATATATCATTGCATTATTTACACATGAACTTACCTCGGTGCAAAATATGAACAACTAATTCGATTTAGACCAAAACCTTGTTCTTTCCCCGGTCTAGGTCCAGACTTGTTTTTCTTGATCTATAATAGAAAATTCAGCTTATTTAATCATCACATTCTTCAAATCAGTCCAAAAACTATATTAGGAAAAATTATAGTTTTTCCCCTAAACTTTCACATATTTAAAAATTAGTCCCTAGGCTCGTAAAATGAAATGTGTTCATTTTCTTTGTTATCCAAGCCTAGTCGAACTTATAACATACTCATAGAAGCCCACATATCTCATTAAATCATACATCTTACTTCCCATTTTACAAACTTTACAAAAGTCCTTTTTAGCCATTTTCACTAGGAATCACTCGGTAAAAGATGTTTATCACACATCAAACATTCATATTCCTCCATTAAACATCAAAACACAAGCATGCATACATGGATCAAATTTCAAACATGAACCCTACTCAAATATATGGCTAGAAATAAGTAAATCGGGTTACAAGGACTTCAAAAATGTAAAGAGCATTAAAAATGGGGCTAGGATGTTCTTACAATCAAGCTTGAAATATGACAAAACCCTAGCTATGGAGAGCTTGAGAATTTCAGTCAAGGGTTGGAGAAGATGGACAAATTTTGGCTTTATTTTCCATTTTTATTCTTTTATTAACCAAATGACAAAAATGCCCTTAAAGCCTTTCTTTCAAATTTTTCCTATTCATGCCCATTTTTTTCCATAAAAATAGAAATTGGGAAAATGCTATTTAAGGACCTCTAATTAATAATCCATGGTAATTTCATGCTTAAGGCTTCTAGAACTCACATTTTTCAACTTTTGCAATTTAGTCCTAAATGTCAAATTGGACACTTTATCAATGAAATTTCTTCATGAATTTTTCACACAAGCATACAATCATATCATAGACCTCCTAATAATCATAAAATAATTATTTTTATTTTGAATTTGTGGTCTCAAAACCACTGTTCTGACTAGGCCCTAATTCGGAATGTTACACGCACGGATCGAAAGGTGTTAACACAGTTACATATGCATTTGTCTAACAAAATTTTGTTGGACGTGATGAAGGAGAAGACTGCCGCTAGATTATGGAAGAGGCTAGAACAAATATGTATGTCGAAAACTCTAACCAGCAAGCTCTATATGAAACAGCGTCTTTATGCTCATCGTTTGGAGGAAAGTGCATCTATGCACAAACACTTATAAAGAAATTCTCTCAAACTTGGAGGCCATGGAGATTCAGTACGATAAGGAAGATCTAGGGTTGATTTTACTTTGTTCGTTGCCCCCGTCTTATTCAACCTTTAGAGACACGATTTTATATAGTTGGGAGTCTCTCACAGTTGATGAGATTTATGATTCTTTGACCTCATATGATAAGATGAAGCATCTTGTGGTTAAAACTGACTCTCAGGGTGAGGGTCTCATTGTTCGTGGGAGACAAGATTGAAATGCTGATGATGATTTTGGAAGGACACAGGAACAGAATCCCCGCGACAAATCTAAGGGTAGATCAAAGTCTTCAAATAGAGGTAAAACTTATAACTTCTGTAAAAAGAAAGGGCACATTAAATCTGAGTGCTATAACCTACAGAATAAGATCAACAGAGAGGCTACGAATCAAAAGGGAAAACAACCAGAAAATTCTGGTGAAGCTGATATTGTGGAAGACTACAGTGATAGTGAACTTCTAGTCGCTTTTGTCAACAATTCTAAAGTGAGCGATGAGTGGATCTTTGATTCGAGCTGCACCTTCCATATGAGTCCCAATCAGGATTGGTTTACAACTTACGAAACAGTGTCTGAATGTGTTATTTTGATAGGAAATAATGCTTCGTGTAAAATAACAGGTATTTGAACAATTAAAGTTAAGATGTTTGACGGAGTTATCAGAACACTTAGTAACTGTGACATATTCCAGAGTTGAAGAGAAATTTAATTTCATTGATTCAAAATGGTACAGATACATAGCTAAAAGTAGGGTTTTGAATATTTCCAAAGGTTCCCTTGTTGTGATGAAAAGGTAGAGAAAGACTGTCAAGTTATATGTTTTGTAGGGTTCTATTGTTACTGGTGGTGCAGCTATCGCTTCCTATTCCTTGTCAGATGATGATATTACTAAACTTTGGCATATGCGACTAGGGCATATGAGTGAGAATGGCATGGCAGAATTGAGCAAAAGAGGACTTCTTAATGGGCAAGGAATTTGTAAACTAAAGTTCTGTGAGCACTGCATTTTTGGGAAGCAAAAGAGAGTTCGATTCACCAGAGGAATCCATAACACGAAGGGAAAATTGGAGTATATTCATTCTGATCTACGAGGACTATCTAGAGTGCCTTCGAAAGGTGGAGCTAATTATATGCTGACTTTTATTGATGATTTTTCCAGAAAATTTTGGGCGTTCTTCCTAAAGCAAAAAAATGACGTGTTTTCCGTATTCAGGTTTTAGAAAACTATGATTGAAAAATAGACGGGAAAATAAATAAAATACTGCTTAGAGTTTTGTTCTGATAAGTTTAATAAACTGTGCAAGTCAAAAGGAATCGTGAGACTCTTGACAGTTCATCATACTCCACAGTAAAACGGCGTTGCAAAACGAATGAATAGAATGATCATGGAAAAGGTTCAATGTATGTTGTCAAATGTCAAATTACCAAAGTCGTTTTGGTTCGAAGTAGCCTCTATTGCATGTTTTTTGATCAACCGATCTCTATCCGTTGCCATTGAGAAAAAGACTCCACAAAAGGTATGGTCTGGTAATCCTACTAATTATTCTGATTTAAAGATCTTTGGGTGTCCTACGTATGCTCATTCTGATAATGGAAAATTGGAATTGAGATCCATTAAATGTGTTTTTCTTGGTTATAAAGCCAGTGTAAAAGGGTATAAGTTATGGTATCCTGAAAATAGAAAAGTTGTAATTAGCAGAGATGTTGTTTTTGATGAAACTGGTATGATACCTAACTTATCTCTTAAAGACTCTTCCAATAAAAAAATCAAAAGCAGGTGGAGCATCAGTTTAATATAGAATTGACAAGAGAGTCGACTCCTCAAGTCAGTACAAAAATTGAGAATGGAGTTGCTTATTTACCACAATACTCTATCGCCAAAAACAGAACTAGAATAGAAATTAAACCTCCAAAGAAGTATGCCGAGGCTGATCTAGTTTCTTATGCTTTAAATGTGGCTGAAGATATAGATGTGAACCAAGAGCCATCTAGTTATTCTAAGGTGGTTAGCTGTGAAGACTCAGAAAAATGGATGTTTACTATGCAAGAGTAGATGGAATCGCTTCACAAAAATAGAACATGGGATCTTGTGAAACTTTCAAAAGGTAAAAAGGTTGTTCGTTGTAAATGGGTGTTTAAAAAGAAATAAGAGACACTAGGAGTTGAAGAACTCAGATATAAAGTAAGGGTTATTGCAAAGGGTTACAGTCAAATTCCAAGAGTGGACTTCACAGATGTGTTCTCCCCAGTTGTGAAGCATAGTTCGATTCGAGCTTTGCTTGGTATTGTGGCCATGCATGATTTAGAACTTGAGTAGTTAGATGTAAAAACTAAATTTTTGCATGAAGAACTTGAAGAGGATATTTACATGCAACAACCAGAGGGTTTTATAGTCTCAGAAAAAGAGGACTATGTTTGCTTATTGAAAAAGTCCCTTTATGGTTTGAAATAGTCACCAAGATAGTGGTACAAGAGGTTTGATTCCTTTATGACTTCTCATGATTTCAAAAGAAGTAGTTTTGACAGTTGTGTTTACTTTAAGAAAAATAGTGATGGTTCTTTTGTGTATTTACTTCTTTATGTTGATGACATGTTAATAGTAGCAAAAGATAAATGAGAGATAAGAAAGGTCAAAGCCTAACTAAATGAATAATTTAAGATGAAAGATTCGGGACCAGTAAAGAAGATACTTGGTATGAAGATTCTTAGAAATAGAAAAGTAAGTAAATTGTACCTAAGTCAGAAGGGGTACATTGAGAAAGTTCTTTGCAGGCTCAATATGCAGAGTGCTAAGCCTGTTAGTATTCCTTTAGCAGCCCATTTCAAACTTTCATCGATTTTGTCTCCATTATTAGATAATGAGATTGAGTACATGTCACATGTTCCATACTCTAGAGCAGTGGGATCTCTCATGTATGCTATGGTTTGTTCACGTCCAAATTTATCATATGCAGTCAGTGCAGTTAGCAGATACATGGCGAATCCCGGTAAAAAACATTGGAAAGCAGTTCAATGGATTTTAAGATACTTACGAGGTACTACTGATGTTTGCTTACAGTTTGGAAGAACTAGATATAGAGTCATTGGGTATATTGATGCTGATTTTATTGGAGACCTTGAAAGAAGAAAATCTCTCACAGGTTATGTCTTTACAATCGGAAGTTGTACAATCAGTTGGAAAGCCACTTTACAAACTACAGTCACTTTGTCTACCACTGAAGCTGAGAACATGGCAATTACTGAAGCTTGTAAAGAAGCTATTTGGTTGAAGGGACTCTTTAATGAACTCAATGAAGACCTTCAAATCAGTACAGTATTTTGTGACAGTTAGAGTGCAATCTTCCTTATAAAAGATCAAATGTCTCATGAGAGAACAAAACACATTGATGTTCGGTATCATTTTGTTTGTGATATTATGCTCGTAGTGATATTGTTATGAGAAAAATTAGCACTCATGAAAATCCTACAGATATGATAAGTCTAAGCAATTGCTCAGACTTGGTTGGTGTTCATTGTTGAAGTTAAACCCTTAAGGGGTTTTATGGAAGAGGTGGAGAACTTGCTCGTTGAGAGTTCGCGATGAAGAACTTATTCATTAAGAATTCGTGTCAAGGTCGAGATTGTTAGAATTAAGTGACCCGAATCCTTATTTAAATAAAATACAATGGTAAAAAAAAAGTAAAAGTAAAATCCATATAGAACTACACTTCTTTTATTTTATTTTATTTTAGAATAAGATTTTTTAAACCTTATTAAACTCCATCTATTTTATATCGATTAGAATAAGGTGTTTCAATCTTACTACACTCCTATTAGAATATGGCTTTACAAGCCTATGAATAGACATTGTCTATTCCTCTTGTATTTAATTCGAATTCAACATAGTGAATTTTTTTCTCTTCTGCCCGTGGTTTTTTCCCGAAAGTGTTTCCACGTAAAATCTGTGTGTTCTTTATTTTTATTTCTCTTTTCTTTGCGATATATTGTCATTACCGACATTCTATTTTTTACAGTATCAGCAACATGATTTCGTTCATGAAACACATACAATAGCCTAACTTTCCATTCTTCTTAGCCAGTATCGTAGCAACCTAAACAATGGGCTCATACCGTCTACATCTACCTATAAACCATGCTGATGATATGAATATATTATTTACAAAATATAAATTAAATTTGAATAATAAATATTTAAATTTTGATTTTATTATTTACAAAAGTAAAACAAATTCAAATAAAAATGCAAGCATTAGTGCATTCATTACAAATAATTATTAAAATATCTATAATTTAAATATCATTTGAATTTACAATATTCAAATATAAAAAATAACAAATCAAATACTCATGAGCATCTAAGTCCGCACTATTCCATTCTTATAACTAATTCCTACTGCCCATTTGGAAGGTGCCAGTGCTACGTTAAGTCCACCAACTCCGTTGACTTTCTTCCAGTATTTTTTTTCACTTGTTTCCCACTATTTTTTTTCTTCTTCTAACTTCTTTTAATAAAATATTGAAAATTATAACACATAAGTATATGCAAAGAAATCACATATTTAAAATATAAGCGTATATTTAAAATAAATTATAATAAATGATGAAATTTAAGGTTTGAAATTAAAATAATTAACACACATGTAATATGTACGAATTAAATAAAAATAATTTAAATTATGAGTAAAAGGAAATTTAAATATGTAAGTACATCTAATTAAAAATATTAAACACATTCCAATTGTTTAACATGATATGGTCATTTTCTTGAGTTAATATCGAGTTGACTTGTGACACTAATTCAATTAATGATATTATCAATATATAGAAATAATGTGGGTGAAACAATTTATGTAATTAATTTGAAATGTATAAAAATATTAAAAGAATTTCGGTTGAAGTGGTAAAAAAAATTATAGATGTTGGTGGCATATAGGGATGGAAATGGGGTGGGGCGTATTTTTGTCTGCCTTGAGTCCGACCTGAAACTTGAGGTATTCTCTCCAACCCTAACTCTTAAATAAAATTATGGCCGATCCAAAATTTAATAGGAGATCCAATTCCGACCCGATCTAAATTTAATTTAATTTTTTATTTTTTATTTTAAAGAAAATAAAATTATTTTTAGTTTAGAATTAAAACATAATATATATATATTGAAAGCAAAAAATTAATATATATATATATATTAAAAATTTTGTAAATATCTTGGGTTGGAGGTGGATTTACCTCAAACCCAACCACAACCTAATCCGACTTTGTTTTTATAACTCGACCCTAACGGATCAAAGTTAGTTCGAAATCAGTCAAATTCGAAATTTTTACCATCCCTAGTGGCATAGGTTCAAATCTCAACATTTGTAATATTTTTATTAATTTTTAAATATAAAAATAAAAGTACCCTCATAAGAATATAACTTTTCAAGATATATATGATTATTTTAATAATTTTCTTAACTAAATTAATATCGAATTAACTTGTAATATTGATTCAATAACACTTAGATAATTGTATAGATAAACCATTTTTTACTTATTTCTCATAAACAATTTTGTACTCAACAATACATTGATTAATGTAATAAATGGTGTATTAAAAAGTTTGTACTAAGAACTTAAAGCTTAAGTTTATTAAAAGATTAATGTAATAAATGTTGTATTAAAAAGTTTGTACTAAGAACTTAAAGCTTAAGTTTATTAAAAGATTAATGTAATAAACGTTGTATTAAAGAGTTTCTACAAACAACTTAAAAGCTTAAGTTTATTAAAACAAAAAGAAAAAGTTTAAGGCTCGTTTGTTT
Organism: Gossypium arboreum; assembly: GCF_025698485.1. Taxonomy (NCBI): domain Eukaryota; kingdom Viridiplantae; phylum Streptophyta; class Magnoliopsida; order Malvales; family Malvaceae; genus Gossypium; species Gossypium arboreum. The sequence goes on along the minus strand of NC_069078.1, from coordinate 13,625,431 downwards.
CATTGAAAATGATTTCGAAAAATAAATTTTGGAGAAGTTAATATTTTCTAGTGTTTAGATGAATTTGTATAAAATATTTTTGTTTTGGACAAATTTTTAAAATATTTTATAAATGTTGTTTTCAATGAAACAAACATACATTTGAGATTTTATTATCTTTTCATTGTTTAATTGAGTTTATTTCATAAAGCTTATTTATATTTTAATTAATCATGTTTTAGTTTTAATTAATCTTAATTTACTTAATTAAGCTTAATTGTTAATTTCATACATTAAGGAATATAAATTTATATTTAATTAAGTTGAAAGTGGTAAATATTTATTTTGAATATTATTTGGATGAGCAAGTTGAAAACGATTTAATTTGATAAAATTTGAAGTAAGGACCAAATTGTAAAATTTGTAATTTTTTTAATTCTAAGGGTTTGAGTAGTGAAATCTGAAATGTTGATGTAGTAACTAAATTATATGATTATGAAATATGAAAATTTGGAAAGTTGAGTATAAAATAGAAAAGTTGAAACTATAAGGGTTAAATTGTAAAGATTTCAAAACTTGAGTTTTAGGACTAATTTACATTATTTGGGAATTTACAATTTTGATAAATAGAATATGAAAGTTTAATTGTTCAAAAATCAAGGACTAATTTTTTGAAATTTGACAATTTTAGTTGTAAGGACTAGATTATAAAATTTGGAAATTTTGAAAAAGGATTTTTTGCAAAACTATACAAAATGAGGTTTAGGGTTGAACTGTAGAATAAGAAAATCTATTTTTGAGGAATAAAATTGTAGACTAGTAAAAATTTGGATTTTAGGGACTAAATCATAAAAAATATAAAATTAGAATATAAGGGATTGTTTTCTTTGACAATGAAGAGAGCTTTCCCTCTGTTGCTCTGAAAGCTTCCCCTTTTTGGTTTCTTTGACAATGAAGACAGTGAATAGAGCCTTATCAGTTTGGAAAATGTCTTATAGAAAAAAAAATTGATTAGACATTTTCCTTAAAAAAGCCTTGATTTTACCCTCTTTTTGGAGAATGATTTATTTTAGTAATTCATTTTCCACCAAACAAACACCGTAAAATAATGAAAATGTTTTACATAAAATATTTTACATTCAAATAAATGGACCCAAGTTGATTTTGATTATTGATGATTTGGGTTGAATTTTAATAATTTCTTTTATATAAAATATGATATTAACCTAAATCTATATTATTATTTATTAAGCTTTAGTTGAGTTAGTGTCACTCTCAACCGAATCACCAACACAGTTAAAAAATTACATAAATATTCTTCTGTAATTAAGAAAAGTAATATTATTCGAGAGTATTTTAGTTTTGCTATAAAATAAAAGATAGAGAATAAAGAACAAAGAGAATGGGAGAGCAAAGAGAGGGCGCATTTTATTGATCAATCAGGATATTTACAAAGTTTCTCCAAAGTCTCTAGTTATAGGTATAAGAAGTATAAATGAAGTAGAGATCTATTTCTAATAACTGTTAGAATTTAAAGTACATCAAAACTTATCTTGATCCTGACGGACATCTACTTAATAATATATTCATAATACTCCCCCTTGGATATTCATTAGTAGATAATGTGTCTCGTTAAAATCTTACGAAGATAAAAACCTTGAGAAAAATTTCTAGTGAAGGAAAAAGAGTACACATATTTATAATACACATAATATGCTACCTTACTAAAAAACTTACCAGGAAACCCAATGGGAAAAAACCTCGGTTAAGGAAAAAAAAGTACAGCAAGTATTTACTCCCCATCATGAAAATATCACATAATATCTCATATTCTATGTATTCAATCTTGAATACTAGCTTTTCAAATGCCCATTTAAATGTATTTTCTAAGCATTTATATCAACATTCTTTCGAAAGTCATGAGTGAGGGAAAAATTTGGGGGAAATATATTTTGATCTCTTCATGAGTTTCAACAATAATCATAACAAATTTTAATCATGATCCCTCTATAAAAATACAAATAGGTATTTTGGATCATTTTATAATCCTCTTTCAACTACTATTGACTAAGTCAAAATTACCACATATGTTCAATTATTTCAATTCATATAAATGAACAATTTCTCGATAATTTCAATATGCTTCTGGCTTTCTAAATCCTTCAAGGATTTTAATATAAACTTTAATATATAGTGATTCATAAAAGGTTGTAACAACAACTATTAGACGCAAGTTAAATTTTTAATGAACTATTAGTTTAATAACATATCTAAAGGTTATTACATCCATCACAAAAGAATATTATATTTTTCATAATTAATGTCAAAACTTAACAAAAACTTCATATTTTATTCCATTTTGTAAAACTACTTCATTTGCACCCTCACTGGCTTTATACATTTAGATATTTGGACTACTAGTCCAAAAACTCCACAAATTTAATTGTACGTAAGTTGTGTCTTTCTATTTTGACCAATTTATTCCATATCTATATTTCTCAATAGATTTATTCAAAATCCTCCTTTTATTTCATTATTCCAACAATAATATTGCATGTAAAATCATTATTGACCACTTTTATTATCGGTTCAACATTTTCTCAAATTCACATAACTTATCAATATCTCTTATTTTTCACCATTTTAATCTGCAGTTTCAGGTACCTAAATCTCTTCTAAAGTTTTACTTATAAGTTATGTCTTAGGTCTCTTCTAAAGCACCCGCCTTAACTATATGACCATCTAGATTTATTATTTTCTTTTATAAAAATTTTCATATTTGAAACTTCTAGTTCAAATTACTCTCCCCCCGAACTCATTACAAGTTATTATTTCTCTCACCCTAATGCCGAGAAAACTATCAAATCAAAATAGTAATCACAAATCATGTCATAATTGAATCTGCAATACATTTAAAACATATAATAAAACAAGGAGACTTATAATTAATATATATTCTCAACTTTCTTTGAGTATTCACTCATCTTTGTTCTGGTGAAGCAATTGGAACATATACGCACATACAAAAATTCAAAGATAAGAAATATTTAGCCCTTTACCAAAAATCAATAATAATGGGAGCATTTATAACTTATTGGCTTGATGCGTGCAACACGTAAATCAACATAATCTCATGTTGAAATAGGAAGTTTAGTTATCATAAGTAATGGTTTAGACATTAACCAGAAGCGTTCAATCAATAATTGCTCTAAACCATTATGCACATAAATAACAAACTTTTACAAAAGTTTTTCAAACTCAGTCAATAAAAGATTGAGATATAAACTCATTAGTATTAACAAGATGAATTGTCTTTATTTCATGATATGAAATTTATTATTTAAACAAGCAATCTTGCAAATGATAGGTTGCAAGTTGGTAACACATATGTGATTATTTTGTAGGTGCATCTACCAAAATCATATAATATCAAAACCATCCACATGGTGGATGAATAGGCCCATATTCATTTCAGAAATACAAGACATTAAGTCTCAACTTTAGCTAGTGAGTTTTTAACAATCAATTTTCATTGAGAACAAGCAACAAATGAGAATTTTTTTAAATTAAAGAATCTTCTGGTTCTTTAATGAATGTCCATATAAATTCTCAATTAATTTTCACATCATATATGATCCAGGAGTGTCTAAATGGTCACACCAAGTAATAAATGTATTTGTATCTGTAAACTTTTGGTTTACTTTAATATGTGTTTCGATTGTACTAAATTGTAACAAATTGATTCTTTTACTATCATTCCTTTTACTTTGTATCAAATATAAATACTATTATGGCATTTACTACTAGAAATGTCTAAATTAATGTGACGTCTATAATGCCACTAAGTCAATAAAATATAATTTCTAAATAATTATATACAATATTCGCTTCAGGGAATATATCAAAATCTTCAAATGCAAGGCATTTGGTCTAGTGGTATGATTATTGTTTCGGGTGTGAGAGTTTCCAAGTTTGATTCAAAATACTTTTAAAACCCTTTTAACATGAGTTTTACATAATCAATTAACTATTAAGAATAATTGCCTAAGTCATGTATAGAAACAAGCCTATATTAAATATATCAATAAAAGTCACATCTCAAACATAAAATCTCAAACATAAAAATATGACATAATGAAAAATTAGTAATTTTTTCATAACCATCATTATAAACATGCATGAAATTTAATTCAAAATTCAACAATTCATGCTCATAGAACTTTTCATTTACAATTGCTCGTGTCATTTTCTAAATAATTAACAAATGGAATAATATAAACCATACAATTGCTACTTTTAGCAATTCTTTGAACTAAATCAAATCTTATAACCATAAAATTTATTATTTTATTAACACAAATTTGCATACTAGATATTTTTAATCAAATATATTATTTAATTATAAAACCTATTATAATGACATAAATAAATTAGTTAATATTCATTTTCATGAACAATTGAGATGCTTAAAACAATATGTAACCCATGTAATCAAAACTTAAAAGAAACCATCTCAAATATTTAAATCATATATCAAGTTGATTTAATATTTAAAGATGTACCCCATTTTTTTTTCTACGTTGAGAGTTGACAATTTTATTAAGAAGTAAGAAAATTAAACTCCAGTAGTAGATTTTGAATCCAATCAAAATTTATTAATACCAAACTTTGAGAGGGGATCTTATTTCCAGGTGTACAACAGGTACATAACCAATGACTTTTCATACATAAGTTTTCTCTCTTGCAAGTTCTTATTAGTAATATTTTCCACGTAATTTTAATTGAAAACTTACTGTAGAGTTATACTCATAGCTCAAAAAAGAACTTGCAACTTCAAATGCATCCAACCATAACGAGCTTTAGATATAATTATCATATTCTATTACTCATAAGTAGATTTTTCATAGTCAAATATTTTGCTTTCAATCCCTTAATGGAGATGAGATAAAAAACAGATCACAAAAATAGTCACAAGTAATTCAATTTAATAACAAGAGTAATCAATAACTCAATCCTCCTTTTTTTTTCATCCTTTCAAAATAGATATTTATAACAATAGTGATTCATATGAAATATTATCTTTTCTTCATTCACAATCTCAATATGATATCCATTATAATAAATATCTTTTAAAACTAATCCATTAACCAGCACAAATTTTGCGCTTTTTTAGATATTGATATATTAGCTCTTCTGAAGCTTTCAACTAATTTTGTACTATCACATATTGGAATAATATTTGTTTGTTTCAGTGCCAAATAAAATAAATTTTTTTTATCTATAATGATAGAATTCTTTACTACATTCTCATGTCTTTCCTCAAAGAATATTAACAGAAACAAAATATTTGGGCATATATGTGGCCAATAATCTTTCATATTATATTGATAACACTTTATCCTTTGAAGAGTTATCTTGAGAACGCTCATTGTTCTCTTATTTATTACTATGTTCTCACTTTTAGTGGTCCATGATTATATCTTTTATTTTCTTTATGTTTGTATCCACTTTGGGGAATGCAACAAATCTAATAGGACAAACATCTAAACACCTCCATTGATTCTTTATTTCATAATCACTATCGCAAACATACGTAGATTTCAAATCATAATCTGTCTATTCATGTTTGTTATGATTAGTCTCCAATTATAATAAACATAATATAATAAATAAATCATAGTAAAATATACTGAAGACCTTTAACACCATCATCGTCACATTGGCTATTATCACAAGCACTATTACAAGAACAATTTAAATTGTGCTCTATAAATCCAAAATCTATACTGAGATCAAATTTTTTTTTCACCATCCAAAGCAATGGACTGTAGTGTCCATCTTGATGTTGAGCCTCTTAGTGTATACTCAAACCTTTCATTCGGAGTAATACTCTTTTACCAACTTTAATAAGAAGTAAAACAAGTTAATTAAAATAATCTCAAATTAATTTAATTTAATTTAAAATTAATTTAGATATAAAACACAAATAGATAAAAACTTTTTGCAAAGAGTTGCAAACAGCAATGGGTGAAAGGCATGAAGTAATGGAGAATAAAGGAAGTCAGCACTCAATTTGAATACCAATTGACAACAATAAATAGCCATTTGAAGAAGCAAATGAGCCAATGAAACAGAAAAATAAGAGCAATTTTAGTTGTTGGAGGTTGAATTTTGGTATTATATGAGGCTTAATGGTTCGCAAAGTTGCCGCTAATTTAATCCACAACTAAGATAATTAAAAGAGAATTGTGCTAATAACGTGTTATAAAATAAAAAATAGAAAATAAAGAACAAAAAAAATGGGAGAGCAAAGATGTAACTACTCGTTTTTAGTCAAATCAGAACAGTGGTTTTGGAACCACAAATTCGAAGTCAAAATATTTATGTTATTATTATTTTAATTTTTACAGTATGATAGCATGTATATGTGAAAATTTCGTGAAAAAATTTTATCGTTTAAATGGTTAATTTGAGAAAAAAGACTAAATCGCATAGAGTGCAAAAGTAGTGTTCTATTAGTTAAAGGTATTAAATAGCTATAGAACCTTAAAGTAAAGGTTCTTATGTTGTAATTAGACCATCTCTAGTGTAAGTGGACTTTTATGGACATATTATCATGAATTTTAATGGTTTTTAATTAAGGGTAAATAGGTAATTAGTATATTAAAGATAAAATAAATAAAACAAAACAAAAGAATTATTTTGTATCATCATCCTTAGCCGATTTTTAACTTGAGGAGAAGCCATTTTAGGGCTTGAATTTCGGCAAGCTTGTTTTCTTCAATTAAGGTCAAAAAAAGAGGAATTCAGACTTAATCGAGGAAAAGCAAAGTAATTGAATAGTCAGTCTGTTCTGTTATTTCCATACACGAGGTAAGTTCGTATATTTGAACTTAAATGTGTATTTATTCAATGAATGGATGGTATTGAGATTGTATTTATCCTATGGTTAAATGTGTAGAACTTAATTGAAATGTACTGTTTCAGTAGATGAATTGTTGAATAAGACCATAGTTGGGCTATGGGAAATTGGATAATAAGACCATAACTTAATTGAAATGTACTGTTATGGCATGTGAATGTAAGACCACGACAGGGCCTTGGCAACATATGTGTAAGACTATATTTGGACTATGGCATCGGAAAATTGAAGTATTTGTATCATAAACATTTATAAGCTCGAAGTGATTTGGTAAGAGAGTAGGTGATAAATAGATATGTATCGATACAAGTATGTACTGAAAACTATTCAGATAACGAGTTAGAAGAAGTTGAGGACTTATGAGTTCGATATGGTTAAACTTTACGTTAGCTCATTGATTGATGTTTTAAATGTTAATTATGTTATCCATTTTGAAGTGCTAATGATTGTTGAGATTATTTCATATTTACATACGAACTTACTAAGCTTTATAGCTTACTTTATTTAATTTTTGATGTTTTATAGTTCTACAAAGCTAGCTCGGATCTGGGGATCGTCAAGGACTTCATAGCACTATCGAACATCTATTTTGATACTTTTGAAGTGTGTATATATGGTTTATGGCATGTATAGGATTGAGTCATTTTGGTATGTGATGAAAATGTATTTTGGCCACTTGAGCTGGCTTGTGATGATGAATTTAATGATGTTTATAAATGTGCAAATGGTTTTGTTTTGAGTTTGGTAATTGGCTTATATTGTGTGTTTGAAGTTGGATTTATGATGCTTAATGATATTAGGTAATTTGAATGGTAAAGGATTGATATTTGGGAAGCTTTATGCTTGTGAATTGGTACATGATAATGCATGATTGGAAGGGTATAATTAATTGAATTGTATATGTGAATTTAGGTATGAAATTAGATGGCAAATTGTAGTATATTGGTGATTAGTATTGATGGTAAAGAAATGGTATGATTTGAACATTGGTTGGTGGTATTTTGATGCATATTAGTGTCTCGAAATGGTACCATTTGATCTTGAATAGGTATATGCAAAATAGGTGGCAAAATGGCTTGGTAAATAGCCTATTTTTGTCCACACAGGCAGAGACACGGGTGTGTCTCAACCGTGTGTCCCCTGGTGTGAATTTGAAAACAAGTTAGTATGCTCCACACGGTCTCACATATGGGCGTGTGACTTGTCCGTGTGGTATAACTCAGTATACCCTACAGGTCTGACACAGCCTGGCATACGGACATGTATGGCCATTTTTAAGGCACACGGGCTAGACGCACAGGCGTGTGTGTTGGCCGTGTAACCCAAGTCAATGAGTTACACGGGGTCAGACACAGGCTAGGACACGGCTATGTGCTCCCATTTTGAATGCCCACATGACTTGTGACACGGGCGTGTCTAGTGGCCGTGTGAGACACATGGCCTGGTCGCACAGGCGTGTGTCCCCTATTTTGAGAAAAAATTTTAAAGTTTCGTGAAAGTTCCTGGAGTTACCAATTTAGTCCCGAATCACTCCCAAAGCATGTTTAGGGCCTCGTAGGCTCGTATAAGGGACAAATTGATTGAGGTTGAATGATGAATGCTTGAATTGAGAAAATGTATGCTAAATGGATGTTTTATTGTTTTGTAAGTCCGGTAATGCTCCGTAATCCTATTCTGGCATTAAATACGGGTGAGGGGTGTTATATTTATTGGTATCAGAGCTACAGTTTAGTCGATTCTAAGACTAACGTAGCATGTGTGAGAGTCTAGCTATACATGCCATATATATATAACTTATGATAGTGTGATGGATCCTGACATTATAAACTATGTTTTCGTATAGTATGAATACCGAACAAACTATAGTAGATGATGTTGAGAGTAATGCGGCAGCTTCGACTCAAGGGACAGCGCCTTCTAAATCTAGACCCGTATTGAGTAGTCACGGAGGGGAGGCTAAAGAAGCCTTCTTTCAAATGATGATCTAGTGGTTCACTCAATACATTCGTATGAACCTAGCTGCTCAACAACCTCCACCCCTGCCAATTCCTCAACCAATCCCCGTAGTTCCTCAAGTTATTGATCCAATATGATTGAACAAGCCACCAGTCAATAGAATTCGTAAGCATGGGGCTGAAAAGTTCAGGGCTAATGTTAATGATGATCCTGAGAGAGTCGAGTTTTGGCTTGAAAATATGATCTGAATGTTTGATGAACTTTCCTGCACACTGACCGAATATTTAAAGTGTGTTATATCCCTTTTGAGAGACACTACATACCAGTGGTGTAATACATTAATATCTATGGTATCAAGAGAGAGAGTCACCGGGGATTTCTTTCAGACCGAGTCCCAAAAAAAGTACATAAGTCAACAATTTATGGATCAAAAGCATAAAGAGTTTTTAGAACTGAAATAAGGCCGCATGACTATAACCGAATATGAAAGAGAATTTGTACGGTTGAATAAGTATGCTCGAGAGTATGTTTCTACTAAAGAGATTATGTGCAAGCGATTTGTTGACGGGTTGAACGAAGATATTAAACTTCTAGTTGGGATATTAGATTTAAAAGAATTTGTTGTGTTGTTGAACACGCTTGCAAAGCTGAAAAACTGGAAAAAGAAAAGAAAAAGGCTGATTCTGAAGCAAGAGATTCAAGAAAGAGATTGGTGAATAAACCCTATCACTCTTCATCAAAGAAATCTCGGGATTCGTATAGTCGATCAAATGCATTAGTGGAGTATTCTAACAGAGATCGTGGGAAACAATTTACGAGTTCAAAAACTCTAGTTACATCAATGGCAAGTGTGGGTAATACTAGACCGAATAAACCTGAATGTGGATGATGTGGGAAACGACATTTTGGATAGTGTAGAATGAATGATAAAGCCTGTTTTATATGTGGTTCACATGAACACTTCATTTAAGATTGTCTTGAGTTAAATGAGAAAGATAAATCTCAGAGTGCAAGATAAAGCAACACGACTACGAGAGGAAAACCATTCCGTAATATTTGAAATGTGGGTGGTGGTAGTGGTGCAACACGAGATGCTGCTGTGAGATCATAGGCTAGAGCACCTACCAGAACTTATGCTATTCGCACTCATGAAGAAGCGTCATCTCCAGATGTTATTACTAGTACATTCTCTCTTTATGACACTGATGTAGTTGCATTAATAGATCCGGGATCAACTCATTCATACATATGTGTGAACTTAGTGTCTAGTAAGAATTTACTTGTTGATTCTACTAAGTTTGTTATAAAAGTGTCTAACCCCTTAGGCAAAAATGTCCTGGTTGACAAAGTTTGCAAGAATTGTCCGTTAATAACTTGGGGTTATTGTTTTATGGCTGATTTGATATTGTTACCGTTTGATGAGTTTGATGTTAGTCTGGGTATGGACTGGTTGACGTTGCATGATGCAGTGGTAAATTTTAGATGAAAGACCATTGAGTTGAAATGTCAAAATAATGAAATTCTCTTAATCGAATCAAACGATTTGAAGGGTTTATCAGCTGTAATTTCGTTGATGTTAGCTTAGAAATATGTGAAAAAGGGGTGTAATGCATATCTTGCATACGTACTTGATATAAAAGTGTCAGGAACAAAGATTGAATTAGTACCAGTTGTTTGCGAGTTTCCAAATGTGTTTCCAGAAGAGTTACCGGGTTTGCCATCGATTAGAGAGGTTAAATTTGCTATTGATTTAGTACCGAGAACTTCACCAATATCGTAGCTCCGTGCAGAATGGCTCCGACAGAGTTAAAAGAGTTGAAATCTCAGTTGTAAGAATTAACTGATAGAGGATTCGCAAGACCGAGTTTCTCACCCAGGGGTGCACTAGTGTTGTTTGTAAAGAAAAAGGATGGTTCCATGAGAATGTGTATAGACTATCTACAGCTCAACAAAGTGACAATCAAGAATAAATATCCATTACAGATAATTGATGATTTGTTTGATCAGTTAAAAGTAGCTACAGTGTTTTCTAAGATTGATTTAAAATCTGGCTATTATCAGTTGCGAGTTAAAGATGCTGATGTGCCAAATACAGCATTTAGAACAAGGTACAGACATTATGAATTTCTTGTTATGCCTTTTGGATTGACTAATGCTCCTGCCATTTTTATGGATTTGATGAATTGGATTTTCAGACCGTATTTAGACAGATTCGTTGTTGTTTTTATTAACGATATTTTGATTTATTCACAAGATGAGTCTGAGCATGCTGAGCATTTGAAAATAGTGTTACAGACACTAAGAGATAAACAATTGTTTTCAAAGTTCAATAAATGTGAGTTTTGGCTCTGAGAGATTAGATTTTTGGGGCATATCATTTCAACCGAAGGTATTAGAGTTGACGCGAACAAGATTTCTACAATTATAGATTGGAAACCTCCGAGAAATGTATCTAAAGTCCAAAGTTTTCTGAGACTAGCTAGCTATTATCGATGTTTTGTGAAAGGATTTTCTATGATTGCAACACCTCTGACTCGATTACTTAAAAAAGATATAAAATTTGAATGGTCTGAAAAGTGTCAACAAAGTTTCAAACAGTTGAAAGCATTATTGATAGAGGCACCAGTGTTAGTACAGCCTGAATCGGGTAAAGAATTTGTAATTTTCAGTGATGCGTCGTTGAATGGTTTGGCTTGTGTATTGATGCAAGAAGGAAAAGTAATAGCTTATGCTTCTAGATAGTTGAAGTTGTGTGAAAAGAATTATCCAACACACGATTTAGAGTTAGTTGCGATTGTGTTCGCATTAAAGATTTGGCAACATCACTTGTTTGGTCAGAAATGCCACATCTATACAGATCACAAGAGTTTAAAATATTTAATGACTCAGAAAGACTTGAATTTGCGACAAATAAGATTTGAATTTGCGACAAATAAAGATTGCTTGAATTACTGAAAGACTATGAGCTAGTAATTGACTATCATCCCGGGAAAGCAAACGTAGTTGCTTATCTGTTCATCTTGGGAGTACCAAAATGTACAATGATTTGAAGAAATTGTATTGGTGGTCGCGTATAAAATAAGACATTTGTGAATTTGTATCAAAATGTTTAATTTGTCAGCAAGTGAAAGCCAAGCATCAAGTGCCTTCGGATTTGCTTCAACCTGTGATAATACCGGAGTGGAAATGGGATAGAGTGACTATGGATTACGTATCGAGATTACCCCTATCTCTGAAGAAGAAAGATGTAATTTGGGTTGTCGTGGATCGACTGAAGAAATCCACACATTTCATTCTGGTACATACTGATTTTTCACTTGATAAATTGGCTGAATTATACATTTCTAAGATTGTTAGCTTACACAGAGTGCCAATTTCGATTATTTCGGATAGGGATCCGGGGTTTATGTCGCGATTTTGGAAGAAATTGCAAGAAGCTCTGGGTATGAAATTGAATTTCAATACAGCTTTTCATCCGCAAACCGACGGTCAGTTGAAACAGGTAATACAAATTCTCCAAGATATGCGCAAATGTTGTACTTTAGAGTTGGAAGGCAACTAGGAGAAATATTTGCAGCTGGTTGAATTTGCGTATAATAACAGTTTTCAATCGAGCATAAAGATGGCACTGTATGAAGCTTTGTATGGTCACAAATGTCAAACTCCATTGTATTGGTATGAACTTGGCGAGAAACAGATTCACAGGGTTGATTTGATTAGAGAAATCGAAGAGAAAGTGAAAGTAATTTGCGACTATTTGAAAGCAGCTTCTGATCGACAAAAATTGTATGCGGATTTAAAACAAAAAGATATTGAATTTCAAATCGGTGAAAAAGTGTTTCTAAAAGTATCTCCATGGAAGAAAATACTTCATTTAGGTCGTAAAGGCAAGTTAAGTCCGCGATTTATCGGGCTGTATGAGATTATTGAACAAATAGAGCCAGTATGTAACACCCCTAACCCGTATTCGTTGCCAGAATAGGGTTACGAGGCATTACCGATCAATTACAGCATACATCTTACATTTCTTACATAAAAATCCATTAACACATAAACATCCATCAAACATAATCACATTGTCTCTTATAAGGTTCTACGAGACCTTAAATCATGCTTGGAAGAGGTTCGGGACTAAACCGATAATATTTGCAAACTTTGTGAAACTTATAAAATTTTCAAACATTCATGGGTCACACGCCCGTGTTAGACCGTGTGAAAACAGGGCATACATACTGACTTGCACCACATGGCCGAGGACACGCCCGTGTGCCATGGCTGTGGGAAATCTGGAAGGGTTACTGAATTGGGTCACACGGCCGACCACACACATATGTGTCAGCCCGTCTGTCATACACGGCCAGTAGACACGCCCGTAGGTCTAGGCCGTGCCAAACCTGTAGGGTATACTGACTTAATTAGGACTACCCCAGGGGACACACGGCTATGTAACATGACCGTGTATCGTACACGGCTGAGACAAACGCCCGTGTCTCTGCCCGTGTGAACAAAAATAGGCTAATTGCAAAGCCAACTTGCCACCCTTTTCTCATGCACACCTAGCAATCAAAATGGCACCATTTCAAATACATTTATAGGAAGCCAAAATATCCATTTCAATACACATTATAAGCCATTTCAAAATTAAGCATTCATATACTCAAATCAATACCATTTCTACATTCAAACACATACCAACTAACATGATTCTTTCATCATTACTCACCTATTCAATCATATACCAAAGTACATATCATACTTATCAATACAACCTATTTCAATATGTATTTTTACTACCATCAATCACACACAAAGCTTGACTCATAATTCATCTATTAGCCATTCATTTATTAAGTCCAAATTCATGTTTTTCATAAGTAAATACTTATCATATACCAATTGACCAAAGGATCATCTTGAACCATCACCAATCATACCAAATTATGCCATTACACAATGCAAATTACACATAAAACATAAGTCATTAATAAGCCATATAAATGGCCAAATACATCACCAAAACCTTTATCAAAAAGACTCAAGCCTATACATGTCATATTACCAAGTCACAAGTATATAAATACCAAAATCAAAAAACCGGATAGTGTGATGCGATCTCCGTCAACTTCCAACCCGAGCGAACGTTTGAATCACTATAAAACATAGAAAAATAACTCAAGTAAGCTATAAAGCTTAGTAAGCTCGTATGGTAATAAACTCATATTATTAAATAACTGCATTTAAAACCATTATTCAAATCATGATATAATTCATATGATTGCACCATTCTATCTTGAATTCATACATATAGTTAATCAAGATTTTCATGAGTTTATTCATTCAAAACACATATGGTTTGAATACTTCTTATCAATTCATTCATATCTTCATATGCATAAGCAATTATATATAAAAACTTTATTCAATTCAACTTCCATCACCTTTTCTTTAGCCAAGTGAATTATGTGAAATATCATCAAATAACGGTATTTCGCACACTATATACCATATGTATATTTAGTTAAAACAACTATAACTCATATCTCACATATCATTCAATTCATACCTCATTATAGCCAAATAAACACATTTTTGCATGAAACATACTTATACACAAATCTTTCTCATTTCATATACATGATACACTAAAAACTTGCCAAATTACCTTCATTTGATTCTTATATAGGTTTTGTATGTACCTATATCACTTAATTCAATTGTACTTTTATTCTCGTCTTGACTTTGCCCGTTGAACCATTGGAATTGTTAAGGATACTCAGAAATCACATTAGCTCGTACAATGTCATATCCCGGATATGGTCTTACATGTTATCACATATCAGTGCCACTATCCCAGACAGAGTCTTATACGAAATCATATAATGATGCCAATGTCCCAGACATGATCTTACACGTAATCACAATACAATGCCAATGACCCAGACATGGTCTTACATGTAATCACACCTCCGTAAATCCTAATGTCATGACATTTGTATCCTATACTATTCCTAAGGTTCATACGAGACTTTCGGATATCATAACTTCATCGATTCTTGCTCTTATTCATGACCATTCATCATTCAATTCAATTCAATAATAATTAAGCATTTATAACACAATTTAAATATGTTTATTAGCATACGAACTTACCTCATTCGTTGTAACGACGAATTAGGTCGACTAATCCGATACTTTGTTTTCCCCCGTTCTAGATCCGAATCTCATTTTTCTCAATCTATATAATAACAAAATTTTACTTATTTAGTCATTAATTCATTCAATTTAACACAATTTACACATTTTGGTAAAATTACAGTTTTTCCCTATTATTTTACATTTTTGCAATTTAGTCCTTATCACATAAAAATACAAATTCATACAATTCAATACCAGCCCATGCTAGTCGAATTTTCCTTATGTTCATATCAGCCCATTTTTTTCATTAATTCACACATTTACCCATGGATTTTACAAATTTCTCAATTAAATCCGTAATTGACATTTTTGTCAAAAATCACTTTATAAAACTTGTTAATCTAGCTTCAAACTTTAATAATCTATCATAAAACACTTAAAAAACCAAGCATTCAACAATGGCATCATTCAAAATCTATAACAGTTTCAAAATCGGAGGTACAGGCTAGCTAGATTACAAAGCAACGATATCAAAAACACAAAAATCATTAAAAACGGGACAAAAATCACTTACCAATTTAACTCCAAAGTGACCAAACCCTAAATGTATAAAAATCGCTTCCTCTTGTTGAGTATTCAGTTGATGATGAAGGAATAAAAAGATGATATGAAATTTTATCACATTTAATTAAGCTTTATTAACTAAATTACAAAATTAACCATATTCATAAACATTATAATCATCAAATTAATGGCCATAATAGTCCACTCATATAAAAAATTTTCAAATTTCCATGCAAGTGCTCCACATTTCCTTTTTATAGCTATTTGGTTCATTTAACTAGTAAAACTCATATTTTACGCCTTATGTGATTTAGTCCTTTTTACCTAATTAAGCATTTAAATAGTAAAATTTCTTTATGAAACTTTCACACAATAATTCTATCATGTTGTAAACCTTAATAAAATAATAAAATAAATATTTTGAATTTGGATTTGTGGTCTCGAAACCACTATTCTGATTTGACCCAAAAACAAGCTGTTACATAGTAGCATATTGACTAGCCTTACCATTGGAGTTAGAAAAGATTTATAACGTATTCCATGTTTCGATGTTGCACCAATATAGATCTGATCCATCACGTGTGATTTCTTCGTCTGAGATTGAAATTCAACCTGATATGACGTACAATGAAGAACCGGTCAGAATTCTAGCTCAATAGGTTAAAGAATTGAGAAATAAACGCATAGTTTTAGTGAATGTTTTGTGGCAACATCACGGTGTCGAAGATGCTACGTAGGAGCCTGAGGAAGCTATAAGAAAATAGTACCCTAGCCTTTTCATTGGTAAGATTTTCGGGGATGAAAATTCCTAAAGTAGGAGAGTTGTAACAGCCCATTTTTAGTCAAATCAGAATAGTGGTTTCAAAACCACAAATCCAAAGTCAAAATATTAATGTTATTATTATTGTAATGTTTGCATAATGATAGCATGTATGTGTGAAAATTTTGTAAAGAAATTTTATCATTTAAATGGTCAATTTGAGAAAAAGGGTATAATTAATTGAATTGTATATGTGAATTTAGATATGAAATTAGATGGCAAATTGTAGCATATTATTGGTGATTGGTATTGATGGTAAAGAAATTGTATGATTTAAACATTGGTTGGTGGTATTTTGATGCATATTAGTGTCTTGAAATGGTACCATTTGATCTTGAATAGGTATGTGCAAAATTGGTGGCAAAATGGCTTGGTAAATAGCCTATTTTTGTCCACACGGCCGTGTGTCCCCTGGTGTTGAATTTGAAAACAAGTCAGTATGCTCCACACGGTCTCACACACGGGCGTGTAACTTGGCCGTGTGGTGTAACTCAGTATACCCTACAGGTTTGACACAGCCCGGCATACGAGCGTGTATGGCCATTTTTAGGGCACATAGGCTAGCCACACGGGCGTGTATGTTGGCCATGTGACCCAAGTCAATGAGTTACACGAGGTCGGACAGGGGCTAGGACACGGCCATGTGCTCCCATTTCGAATGTCCACACGGCCTGTGACACAGGCGTGTCAAGTGGCTGTGTGAGACACATGGCCTGGTCACACGGGCATGTGTCCCCTGTTTTGAGAAAAATTTTCAAAGTTTTGTGAAAGTTTCTGAAGTTACCTGTTTAGTCCCGAATCACTCCCAAAGTATGTTTAGGGCCTTGTAGGCTTGTATAAGGGACAAATTGATTGAGATTGAATGATGAATGCTTGAATTGAGAAAATATATGCTAAATGGATGTTTAATTATTTTATAAGTCCGGTAATACTTCGTAACCTTATTCCGGCGTTGAATATGGGTGAGGGGTGTTACAAAAGAGAACATATTTTATTGATAAATCTAGATATTTATAGGCATAAGAAATATAAATGAAGTAGAGATCTACTTCTAATGACTATTAGAATTTAAAGTATATAAAAACTTATTTTGATTTTAATGGACATCCACTTAATAAGTATTCATAACAAGTTTTTATTTTAACAAAAAATAATTAAAATATGCATATGCTGATATTTGAACTTGCACTGAATGAATTACTAAAATATTAAATTTAGCACTCAACTAATACTTTATTTTAATGCATTTTATGCATTTTTCTTTTAATATACACAATTTATATTTATACTTACTATTATTAAGCCCCTGATCGAGTTGGTGTGTATTTTAGTTTTTTTTCATTCCAGCAAAAACCAATCAAAATATGCATATAGTGGGATTTGAAACTACACAAATTAGATTTATAAAACTTTAAATTTACCATTCAACCGAACCTTCATATTAATATATTTAATATATATTTTTAATATAAACATTTTATTATCTACATCATTTGTATAATTAGTTTCAAACCATACATCTAAACAAGAATATGTGTTTTAAATTTGTGGTTTCACACATATACACATTTGATAGAATTTCTAATATTTATTAAGTCCCGAGTTGGTGTCACCTCAATTGGGTTATTAACTTAGTCAAGAAATTACAAAATGTCATTTCATTATTAAAAATATTATATTATTTTAGGGTATTTTAATCTTTTCATTTTAACAAAAATCAATTAAAACATGCATATAATAAGATTTAAACCCACATCAATTGTATTATTAAAACTTTAAATTTAACATTCAACCAAAGTTTCATTTTGACGCATTTTATACAATTTTGTTTTAATATACACAATTTATTATACTCATCAATTGTATATATTAATAATGTTGTTTATTGAGTTGGTATTACAAATCAACTAGATATTAATTCAAAATTGATGAAAAATTATGATAAATAATTGTAGTGCATTTAGTATTATTTATTTGATGTATTTATGTGTTTAAATTTTGTTTTACTCATAATTTAATCTAATTTTTTATTTTAATATCGTATATATGTCATGTATTATCATGATTAATTAGTTTTAAACTATATGTTTCATTGTTGATTTGTATGTTACATTTAAACAGATATATCTATTTTAAATTTGTGATTTTATGCACATATGCATGTGATAGAAAATGAAATCTATTGTAAAATGTGTTTGAATGAAAATATGTAGAAATTTTTAAAATAATAATAACTTATTTTCAATGTTTTGTAAAATGAAAGTTGAAAATAAGAGTTGTTAATTTATGAATTAACTTTGGTTTAAAGTTATATAAAGTAAATTCCATTTTTCCAACTGTTTTTAAATATGTGTATTTTTAAAAAATTTAAAAATAAAATACTTCAGAAATCGAAACTACTCTTTAGGTAATTGATTGTTCTTTTTCCTTACGAATAGTTTAGTTTGTCGTGTGGCATTGATTTTTGTCGAGAACGACAACCACTCGGTGTCGTTTAAGGTTGATTTTAACTGTCTTGTGAACTCAGGCGGCTCCTTCTTCCTATGTTAGATGTACACAGTTGTTCAATTCAGATTTTTATCCTGTTTTGCTTTTATCAATTCAATAGTTAAAAAGAATCGTTCCATTTTTTAATTAAATTAATACAAATCTAAAAAACTATTTTTTTATAGCATTTCTTTGCCACCATCTCCCCTGTTTATATATGTTACCTATAAAAATTTAGAATTTTTCAACGTCTTGACTTCTTACAATCTCTTCACCCTCATGAAATCCAGATCTTTTAGAAACTACCCATTTCAAATCAGGCCTTGAAAATTCAACTTCCAATGGCCAATTTCTTAGCTATTCTAATGCTAGTTAGCTTTTGGGTTAGTTTCATTTCGGGTCAAAACCCGGGTCTTGAAGCTCCCTATAGGATCCACACTTTGTTCTCGGTGGAATGCCAGAACTACTTCGATTGGCAAACCGTCGGATTCATGCACAGCTTCAAGAAGGCCCAGCAACCCGGACCAGTGACCCGGTTACTGAGCTGTACGGAGGAAGAGAAGAAGAATTATAAAGGGATGGATTTGGCTCCAACTCTAGAAGTTCCCTCTATGAGTAGACATCCTAAAACTGGTGATTGGTAAAGTTTCTCCCTCTCTTTTAGCTCTTTTTTGGGTTTGAAGTTCTTTAATGGTTCCTTTGGTTCTTCATTGTCTAATTTCAATTTCCTTGATCTAAAACTATCATGATTCAAATAAGTATGCTGTTCTGATTAAAGTATTGCTCTTGGAATTGATCAAGTTTGTGAATTGTTGTTGTTGTCAACCTAAATAAAGTTGAAGGATTAAAAATCAAAATACCAAATTTCTTTACCTTATGAAAGAATGTTCATTAAAGTTCTTTTTCATATGTTTAATGGTTCAAGAATGATGAACATCTTGCATTGTTTCATGCTTACTTCCCACTCCTTCAGGCATAGAGTCCACTGTTGTGTCCTTTCTGATTAAACTCTCTCATTGTAGCTTTCATCGTGTTATCGTTTTTTGACAATTTTATCTGAGTTCTGATACAACTGAGATCATAGGAGTCTGGAAGAACTTCATGGATGACACTTATTTTGATTATGTAGGTATCCTGCAATTAACAAACCTGCTGGAATTGTCCACTGGCTAAAACATAGTAAAGATGCGCAGAGCACCGACTGGGTAGTGATTTTGGATGCGGACATGATCCTCCGAGGTCCGATTATACCTTGGGAACTTGGGGCAGAGAAAGGCCACCCTGTTGCCGCTTATTATGGGTATGGAACTTTCATTATTTTTTTGAAGTATGCCAAAACTTTGGACTATTTTTACATGTAGTTATGATAATGCTTCAACATTCTGTCATCGATACTTTTTCTGGTTTCACAATTATCATATGCCCAAAGGCTGATATTGAGAAAGAAAATTATATTTCTATGCATTGTTGCAAACTGTAGATGCATTGTGCATATTGTCTACGATCATTTTCAAATTTTGCACTTAGATATTCATAATTTTTTTGGTACTCCAGGTACTTGATTGGATGTGACAATATTTTGGCTAAAATGCATACAAAGCACCCAGAACTTTGTGACAAGGTTGGTGGGCTCTTAGCCATGCACATAGATGATCTTCGAGTTTTAGCACCTTTGTGGCTTTCAAAGACGGAAGAAGTACGAGAAGACAGAGCTCACTGGGGGACTAATATAACCGGTGACATCTATGGGACAGGCTGGATTAGCGAGATGTATGGCTATTCGTTTGGGGCAGCAGAAGTATGTTATTTTTTTTACTACCACAAAGAGTATAAAAGAAAACTTTACTTCAGCCTTTCTGTGTGCGATATTTTTATGTCCATCTTTTAATTCTGGTTATGTTCTTTTCTTTTCAGGCTGGACTTAGGCACAAGATTAATGACAACTTGATGATCTACCCGGGCTATACTCCACAACCTGGTGTTGAGCCTATTCTTCTACATTATGGCTTGCCATTTAGTGTGGGAAACTGGTCTTTCAGTAAATTAGAACACCATGAAGATGGAATTGTTTATGAGTGTGGGCGACTCTTTCCCGAGCCTCCTTATCCTAGAGAAGTAAGTTAAGATCTAAACCTTGCACTAAGAAATGCCTTTGTAAAATGCTCATTTATTTGCATGTGATGCATTTTTCTCTTACCAAAAAGGAAAAAGAAAATAACCTGTGACATGAGATTGGTTCCATTCATGAACTAAACATCATGCTTATTACTTTTTTTTTCCAGAACATTATGATTATTACTAATGCTGCTTGCATATATCATCTGTTCGTAATTACGAATTACATGTAACACTTGACTTAGTATATCCTTTCCTTACGCAGATTAAATTGATGGAACCTGATCCGAATAAAAGGCGTGCCTTGTTCTTGAATATTGAGTGTATTAATACCATGAATGAGGGCCTTCTGTTACAACATACCAGAAATGGATGCCCGAAGCCAAAGTGGTCAAAATATCTAAGCTTTTTGAAAAGCAAAACTTTTGCCAAACTAACTCAACCGAAGCTTCTTACTCCTCCTAGGATGCAAACTGAGGTGGCCAAGGAGGTGAAGGAAATCAATGAATCTATAAGACCATACCCGAAAATCCATACATTATTTTCGACCGAATGTACTACTTATTTTGATTGGCAAACTGTAGGGCTCATGCACAGTTTCCACCTCAGTGGCCAGCCCGGAAATATAACACGTCTTCTCAGCTGTACAGATGAGGACTTAAAGCAATACAAAGGCCATGACCTGGCACCCACTCATTATGTCCCTTCAATGAGCCGCCACCCGCTAACAGGCGACTGGTAATTCTCAAGTTATTGTTATTTACTTTTGCTCCAGATAAAAGAACTCTTAGGCAACATAAAGCAAGAGATTAACAAAACGTTTATATGCCCAAGCCTTGTGAACTAGAAGGCAGACCACAAACTCTTATCGTTGCTTGATTCATTTCAGGTATCCGGCAATTAATAAACCAGCTGCTGTTGTTCATTGGCTCAACCATGTAAACGTTGATGCTGAGTACATAGTTATCCTTGATGCCGACATGATCTTAAGAGGCCCAATTACACCATGGGAGTTCAAAGCAGCACGTGGCCGACCAGTTTCAACCCCGTATGAGTAAGTCAAGGAGAACAAGGATTAATGCCATTCAAATTCTTTTTACATAACTCAAGCTGCAGCTTATCTCCCTCACTCTTCTCTTATTTAATGACCTTATTTTATTGCTGTGCTTGATAGATACCTTATTGGTTGTGACAATGAGCTTGCTAAACTTCATACTCGCCATCCTGAGGCTTGTGACAAAGTTGGTGGTGTCATTATCGTGCATATTGATGACCTCCGGGAATTTGCACTGCTATGGTTGCTTAAAACCGAGGAGGTCCGAGCTGACAAAGCTCATTATGCAACAAACATCACTGGAGATATATATGAATCTGGTTGGATCAGTGAAATGTACGGTTACTCGTTTGGTGCAGCAGAGGTAATGTTTTCCATCTACTTTTTAGAAACTAGATTGTAACTCTTTTATGTCCTACAAATTCCTTGTTGCGAGATTATGTGGTAAAGGCAATAGCATTTTTTGAGGGATTGATTTGCTGTTTGAGTTTATTATTAATGGTATTCTCACTAAATGAAGTTCATTTTTTTGTATGTTCCTCTTATATCATGCAGTTGAAATTACGGCATCTCATAAGCAATGAGATATTAATATATCCCGGATATGTTCCCAAACCTGATGTCAAGTACAGAGTTTTCCACTACGGCTTGGAATTTAAAGTTGGGAACTGGAGCTTTGATAAAGCGAAGTGGAGAGAGGTTGACATGGTCAACAAATGCTGGGCTACATTTCCCGACCCTCCAGATCCTTCAACCCTTGAACAAACCGACGAGAATGAACTTCAACGAGACCTGCTTAGCATAGAATGTGCAAGAACACTAAATGAAGCACTGCGTTTGCATCACAAGAGGAGAAACTGCCCCGAGCCTACTGTCTTATCAAATCCAGCATTGGATACAACTAAGGATATTGCAAATTCAAGGAAAGTTGGTAGGTTTTCCAAGACTGATGATATAGAAAGCAATCCCGTGCCCAGAAATCATTCTCAGGAGTCATCTGAACCTAAAGTTAGAGATGGGCTATTCAGTACTTTAAGGTTCTGGATCATTCTCCTATGGGTGTTTTCTGGATTGGGTTTTATTTTAGTCATGTTAGCGATGTGTTCAGGATATACAAGCAAGGGGTCATCAAAAGGGAAAAGTAACAAAAGCAGGAGAAGATCTTATACGGGGTTTTTAAAAACCAATGGTCGTGATCGGCAAGGTCGCAAGTCAGACGCATCATTGTAACATCACAAGTTGCTTCTAAAGACAAAAAATACATATTCCGATAACAAGTGGAGCAAGCCTGAGCATGATAAAGAGTTCCAAGACAAATATGGTGAAGTGAATGCCATTGATGTAGTTGGAGATTAGAAAAATACTAGGTTTCTCTCGTTTTCTAACTGGCAGATGGGATCATTGGTTGACATTGTAGTTCTTTTCGTTGCATATACTTCGGTTTTGAAGCTCCAACCAAGAAAGACATGTTTTGACAAGCTATTTTATTCAAATTTTTGGTTTCTCGAATTGTGAAACATAACTCTTTTATCTTATGAAATGAGATCACAAGCTTTTGCATATCAAAATACAGCTCTTTCATTACATTACTAATTGCTTGTCAGATACAGCAACCAAGCTCTAAACTCTGGCCTCTCTTGTCCACCTCT
Organism: Gossypium arboreum; assembly: GCF_025698485.1. NCBI lineage: Eukaryota > Viridiplantae > Streptophyta > Magnoliopsida > Malvales > Malvaceae > Gossypium > Gossypium arboreum. The sequence continues at coordinate 13,601,750 of NC_069078.1, read as the reverse complement.
TTAAGATGTATTGGCTTGGGAGCGACCTAATATTACTATAATCTAGCACTTTTAATGCATGACTGCATAACACTCCTATAAACTCGAATTGCATACAACTACAACAAACGGTGTTGTTAGACAAGTTATAACTTACTGTGTACTCTCTAGGTTGGCCGTATATGCTGACTTTATACTCGAGCAGCGAACCATTCTCAATGCATTGATTGACAACAATATTCAGACATGTTTCGTATTCTTGCTGCAACAATTCGAATATCCTTGGTGTGTAAGCATCTCTTGCATACTTCAAGAGAATCACATCCCCCATTAGTTTCGGCATGTTTTGGGACATATCATAATTAGCTTCCAACTCTTTGTGGTGGCAATCATTCACCATTTTCCCAAGTTGCTTGAGGAATGAAAGCACATCAGAATCAGACTTTAAGTATTTCTTTAGATTAAGTATAAAACTTCCACGCAGTTGCACGGATTTTATGTCGGCGCAAAAGATGTGCCGTTTGTATGCAATGGCCCATTGCTCCCTGGTTTTGAAAATCTTGTTCAACCATTCATTATCCCAAAGACCATGTAGATCCATCATATGGTTCCATGAAGCAATGAAGTCTTATTCTTCCTCATGATCGAAAAAGCAACTGAGTAAGTCATTCACGAAAGGCGGAGAACCTATAAACATATGACTCAGTTGCTTGAGTGCCCTTTGGTACACATGCCAAACGCATACTCGTTGGTTTATGTCCGGTAATATGGAACTAATTGCTTCAGAGACTATTTCATCTTGATCAGTGAGGATTGTTTTTGGCTTCTTACCAGACATTGCCTCCAAAAACTTTTGGAACAGCCACTTGAAAGAATCAACAGTTTCATTATATAAAAGTGCAGCACCAAAAATCACCATTTGCCTATGATGGTTCACCCCAACGAACGGTGAAAATAGACGACAATCTTCATTTATCCTGTAGGTTGTATCAAAGCAAAGTACATCACCAAAGTCACTGTAGTCCATTACCATCTTTGCATCAGTCCAAAAAATATTAGCTATTTGATTGTCAGCATCGAGTTGGATGGCATAGGAAAAGGATGGATTTTTCACTTTCTTACCCTGAAAATATTGTTGTATCTTTTCAGCTTCTCCATCTCTCATTTCTCGAGTACGTTTGGAAATCAATTTACTTCTTCGATCTACTGGATCATATTCATGGTCGACACAATCCTCAATCGAGTTACATGATACTTCATATGCTGACTTTAGTTGTATCTTACGACCCTCAATTGCATTGCCTTCGGCAATTTGGGCTGCAACCAACCGCTTTTGTGATCGTAACATTCTAATCCAACATGATGCAACAAGCTCGTGATTGTGTTTTTCTTCGAAATTAGTGACACGGTAGCTACCATCAGACTGATGAGAAATGACTAGTTGCGCCAAACAACCAATTCTTGTTTCTTTTCGAGGTCTCTTTATATTCAAATCCCTTTTATCTTTCTGGCGAAACCCTTCTCTGAAGCAAGTAAACCGCCTTGACACCACAGCACCATCTATCTTACTCCTATTCACATAATCTTTTCGAACACTGAAACCAACTTGTCCTGCATATGAATTGTAAAACTCATATGCATGATCCTCTGATTCGAACCCCATTCCAAGCTTAGGCACGCCGTCCACTCCTGAACTACTAGCTAAGTCAGCTTCAACTGCTTCAGCAAAGGCTAACCTCTTCTGTGATGGTAACAGATGAGCTCTTGACGGGTTCACAAACTCATGGTTGTGCTTGTTTTCAAAATTAGTGACACGAAACTTTCCATAAGGTTGCCATGCAATAGTCATATGAGCCAAGCAACCAGTTCTCGTCTCTTTGCGGGGCTTCCTCGTATTCATGGTATGCTTGCTAGGTCTATAACCTTGTCTGTAACAGGTGAATCTTCGGGATACAACAGCACCAGTTACTCGACTTTTGTTCACGAAATCTTTTCTAATACTAAACCCTTCCATTACAGCATATCTACTATAACACTTGTATGCATGTTCTTCTGATTCAAACTCCATTCCAACTGCTGGAACCATAAATAAATCTTCGCCATCTTTTACATGAACTCCGGGAACTAACACGTCAATAGATACAGAATCCAGACTCTGAGACTCTTGTTCACTATCAACATTCATCTCATACTTGTTGACTAAGGGAATTTCAGGGGGTGCCTGGCATTCGTCCCCATTAATTTCCACCACACTCTTCTCGACCAAAGAAGCACTTCCACTCCAACTATCATTCTCGCTTTCAGTAGCTTCTCGACTCTTTTCAGGAGAGGAGGTTTCAGAGCTTTTACATCCTTCACCCATATCAACATCTGCTCGATTTGATTCGTGAAGCTCGTTTTGAAATTCTGAATTCTTTCCATGTGTTAGTATGTCATGGCCACCCCTATCCATTGACATTCAGCTAATGAGGGGAATAAAAAAGAGTGGAATTAAGAACATGTAGCAGCAAATGGATACATATAGCATCAAAAAACAAGAAGTTATATTAAAACCAGCTCTTCTATTATCAATTTAACATAAATTTACACACATTCAATATTAATTTCACATAACCCAATTTCAATAAACCGCTCCCCAATAACTTGAAACTTAACAAAATCAATTATCCTACAAAATTAAATATCAAAAGCTATATCCACATGCATGCTTACATGCATATATCATACCAGGAACGTATATAAATATAGATACATAAATACATGTAAAAGAAAAAGTGATACATATACAATTAACTTTTTTTTTATGAATGAAGTTTAACAAACCAATGAGCAAATTGCAGTCTAAATTACTCAAAGCTCTTAGCAAGAATCCATAAACCAGAAACTAAAAGAGCGAAAAAGAAGTCCAAATATTAAAAAATTACTAAATTACATTCAAAATGCATCAATAAAATCAAACTTTAATCATCAATACTTGCTTGGGTATATTCTTTTATTTCAAAAGAATCCCAACTGAATACAGAAGAAGAGAGTAACAGGAAATTACAGTGACAAGAGAAGGTGCAAAACAGAGTGATACTCAATCAAGAGATCAACGGCTGAGATTCGCTGATGATTAGAAGAAATGGCGGGAGAGATTATGAAGTTAAAAAAGAGAGCTTTGTACAGATTGAGTGAGGAATTGGAAGAATTGTAGAGATTAGGTTTTTTTTTTTTTTTTCTTTGCTACTTCTTTCGGGCTGTTCGGTTACTGGAATAATAGTAGGCAAAAGAAAAGTAAATACTGCAGGAGAGAAAGAAGATTTAATCGATCCACATGGCAACACTGTTGAGATGCCTGCCTTTAATTCGCTATTTAAAATGACTTTAGAAGTAGATTTGTTCAGGACTAAGTTGGAATTATGAAATCGTCATTATTGAGAGGTTTTATTTTAATATCATTTTTTCGAATAAAATTGTAAAACATATTATAACACATATAATTATAAAACAAAATGTTAAGAGTAATTTATTTTCTCTAGTGATTAATTTTTATTTTAAAAGAAAATGTTTTTGGAGAAATTAAATTTGAATTATTTATATACATTAACAATGTTTGTTTTACTATTCATATTCAAGATTTATTATTATCTCTTCTAATAATATGATTTCTAATAGTTAATTTTGTATTCTTTTCATGAGAGTGTAATATGTTTTATTATTACATCTAACATTTTGTGGAAAGATACTATTGTATCCAACACTTATCGACAATTTTTAAAAAAATTACAAGAATAATTTAAAAACTCTAATTTTTTTATTTTTAAGCAAAAATATTTAATATACTGTCAATAGAATTTTTAAACTTTACATTATTAGGGGTTGAAAATGTATTATAGGAATATAATAAATTATTAAAATTTTATTTGTGAAATTTGAAAATTTTATCATTAATGAATGAGGTCTTGGATTAGTTAACATAAGTGGAGGTATTGGGTTCTAAGTACCTAAGTTCGAGACTTATCATACACAATTATATGTGTGGATCTTCACAGGGGCGGAGCTAGAATATTTTGATTGTGATGTTAAATTTTGAAAACTTAAAATGTTTAAAAATTCATAAAAATTAATACATAACAAGATTAAATGTAAGAATATTACAAACCTATTTAAATAGTAACTAAATAAATCAAATGCATAATGATTTATTTGTCCTCCAACTTTACAAAAAAATCATTTGTCTCCCATTTAATTTTTGGTCTTTTTGAGACCTTAAACTTGTATTTTTTTATCAAATTACCCCAAAATGAATAAAAAAGTCAATGTTTTTAAACTTTTTTGACGTGGCATACACATGGTTTACATGTCAGTATTCAATTAATTTTAAAAATTAAAATATTTAAAAGTATAAAAATTTTAAAATAATATATTTTAAAATTTTAAAAAAATTAATTAATTACTAATGTATCATTCACGTGGAATACGCATGTATGCACGTTAACGAAGTTAACAAATATTAACTTTTTCATCCATTTTATGGTAATTTGACAAAACACAATTTTAAGCGTTAAAAATACAAAAATTAAATGAAGTGCTAAAATAAATTTTTGTAAGTTAGAGGACAATTATACCTAAATCTAATTCCTAAATACAAAACATTTTTATAAAACGAATTTTATTATTAATATTAGATTAATAGTGATTTATAAAAGCTAAAATATAAAAAAAATTATCATCAGCAGTTACAGGATAAATTGTAATTCCTTTCACATCAATAAAAGTTACGAAGTACTTTTTAGTGTCATAAAAATACAATATATAAAATACGATATGAACACAAACACAAAATGCACAAAATTACACAAGTAACAATAATTTTTAAACAAAATATTAATTTTAATCTATATTCAAGAAATACGAGATTAAGCAGACAATTAATCTTAATTTTTTAAAAGATTTGTATTAATATTATCTAAAAAATATAAATTAATTAAAATATTTATACTGTATTTGTTAATTTTAGGAAAAGAAGAGCATAAAGGGATGAAGTTGGTATAATAATTTTTATATATTGTTGTGTGAAAAGTTGAATGTTGATTAGAATCAATATTCCAAAGAGATAAGATTAAATAAGTAATATATTTAGATTGGAAATACAACTCAAATGGTTTGAGAAGTAACACACATTTAGTATTAAATTATCACCCAACCCACAATCCAAATTCAACCAAATTTACAAACATTCAAACCCAAACATAATTAATAAAAGAAATAGAAATTGATCATCAATCATCCCCAACTAAACACCAACCTCCTTCTTCCAAATCTTGATCCAAAACAAATCTCACATCATCATCATCAACATGAACACCATCATTCTTCACATCATCATCATCATCCTTATTATGGTCAACAATAATATTTTCTTCAGCCTCACCTTTACAGTGTTCCATTTCTCCCAAGGGTTCTTGAGAATTCACCTTGAACCCATCATCAACTACACATTCATCATCATCAGCATCATCATCATAGTGATTAGACAAATGGTCCAAAATCCTTGAAGCTGAAAACTCAGAATCTTTCAAACCATGCCTCCCATCAACAACTCTCCAAGTGATCAATCTATAGCTAGTGACCATCTCCCTTGACCTCAACTTATGACTGCCCTTACTCTTATCTTTGGACTTACAAGCAGGATGCATGTGACACCCTAAGCACCGTGGTCTACCGCATCGTCCCGTAAACTTGGAATGATTAGTCGGCTTCAGCGGCACCTTGGTGAATAATCCGGCGGTTGGGGGCGAATCGAATTGTTGAACAAAACGAGATTCAGGGTTGGGGTTCCATGGAGAGGGGAGGATCCGGTAGGTCCTAACCATACCATGCTGACGGCCTTCCCTCTTCATTTTTGGCTAAAAGGAAAGATAATTGATGGGGGATAAGATAAGAAGAAAGGCTTGGATTTTGACCCTTTTTTTATGTTTCTTTTATAATAGGGACATGCTTTGGCAGCAAGCAGCTTTTTCCTTTATTTTTTTTTTCTTCGTACGTGTGGAGCAAGCTTAAAACAACAATGTTAAGTAACAGCTCACTTTAGGGAATAAGACAGGTATGTTTGAAAAGTTAATGAAAGTTTAATTATATTCTCTTAAAATTATAAAATTTGTAATTTTTAAACATATTTGATTGATATAGTGTAATTATATCATAATTTTTATGTCATATTTGGTAGTATAAATTATAATAACACAATTATATAATATATATATTTTAAAATATATTAATAAATATAAAATTATTATTATGATAAAATAATTTCTAAACAAGTAATAAAAATTAAAATCAAATCATCATATGTATTAAATTAGTTTGAAAAATAGTTGATAGCACAATTACTAATAAAATAGTAAAAAAAAATCATATGTAATTTTATCTAATTGTTATAGTGCATGCTTGTTGGATTATTCACTCTTTAATATTTAACATATGCTTTTTATCATTTGTTGGTCTTTGCCCGAGTTTATAATTATTTGAATTTAAATCTATATCATTAATATTATCAAGATCTCCTTCTTCCATGTACTTTACAAAGTATGGATCATCTCAATTCCACCTATGATTGAAGTCATGAAATATTTAATATGTCAATAAGATCCAACTTTTATTATGCTATACTAATGTGAAGTTGTTAATATAAAATGATTTTTAGAACAACAAATGTATTCTCAATTACATTTTGAAGCATTGAATGTTTAAAATTAAAGAGTTCATAAGTTATCTATAGTGCTTGTGTCTAGCACTATTCTCTCATATTGTATCTTTTATAATATTTAATTTCACAATCTAAATAATCTATAGCTTCAATTATAAAATTTTGATTTAGAGAATAACTTAAGTTAAATCTTTTTATAATATGTAAATTAAATAATAATAATAATATAAAATTCATAATACATAACCTTCATAAAAAAAGTTTTGTACATTAACCAACACCTTCGTAACATTTCTTATAAATAATATATAATATTATCATAACTTTAAAAAATTATAAATAAGAACCCTATAACATTTTTTTATGAATAAATATATTCTTATGTCGATATTTGGCCATAACAATTTATAAACAAATATATTATAGCACTTTTATAAAATGTAAAATGTATATAATAATTTTTCTCAATAACTTTGAAAAATTTTATGATTTAAATAATATAATTTTTATTATAATTTTATAAAAAAACACATTATTTTTATAATATCAATTTTTAATATTTATAATATTTTTCCTTATAACCACTAATATGTGCTAATACTTATAATATAATTTTATAACATTTATAAAAATATTTTTTAAAATTAATTTTGAGTTTAATTTCCTACATAATTACCCCTACGAAGTAATCTAATTACGCCCAATTTGATGGAGCCACCAATTATACTGATTATCTAACCATGTCACTTTGTGTAATCCAATTTCTAAGTGACTTTCTAAACACTACTTAAATATTGAGGTATAATTTAAGAGCCAATTCACTAATAAAGCCCTATGATTTATTACATTCTTTATTCCATTCGACCCAATCAAACTGCTGTTATATAGATTCCATTACATTACACCTCTATTTCATTTCCACAAAATAACATTCAATTACAAATCTAACCAAACATGTCATGAGGAGCTGCTGCATAAAAAGCCAAATATACCAAAGTCCACTACTTTAATCCTTTCAAGTTAGCATGGAACCATGGAAGCCTAATGGAGACTAAGGAATAGAGTCAACCGTGACAGTTCCATTAGAAGAGATTCTCTGGATGGTGAAAATAACAGATGCTTCCATACTTGCAGATCCCAGATTTTTCATAGTTCCAACATATTCTTCTATCCTGCACAGCAGTATACTATGATAGGTAAACAAATTATCCAAAAGGATGCACCAATGTGATTGATTTTGCTGATTTTTCAAAGCAGTTATCAACCCGGAATAATTCATTCCCATTGCTCAAAAAAATTCTCTCTTTCTATATGAATGGAAAATGATGGGAACTTACAGGTCTTAGAGGCAAGCCTGCATTGCTGAGGATAGGCTTTGGAAGCCGAGTCTTGGGATGATGAAACTTGCAGGCGGATTTATACTTGCAAGATCCAGTTTTCATAAAGTAAGGACATTCAGGTTCCCCAGGTCGTTCAGGGAATTCATGAACTTGTATTTGCTCTTGATGAAGTTCGGAGATATCCAGAGTCTTAATTTCTTTGTCTATTGAAGGAGCTAAATACGGATCACTTGTTTTTTCCTGCATATTAATGGTCAAAGTAACAAAAGACCTTCTATAAGAAAACTAACACAAACAAAGTTTCATGATAACAGCAGAACTCATTAATAGAATCGACCAACAATGGCTGGCTAATGCCAAGCACGAGTTGTGCACAGTGCAAACTGAAGAAACTTAAAACTTCATAAATCAAGTAAATGGCATAGGCTCCACGGTTCCCAATTCATGGCACGTAGCCGATTCTAACATTTATACTATTTATAGAAGCCTTAACTATCATATTCCATCCATTTTCAGTATAAAGTTCTTATGATTCGTATCATATTTTCCTGGGAAGTTCGAAAACCAAAATTTCTTGAAAGAAAGCTAGATAAAACAGCAATGGATAAAAACACATTGGTTGACTAAAGTGAGAGACAGGCTACCTGATGTCCACTCCATTCAGAATTTGCATGCACCCCGTGAGCATACGCTGAATTCTGATTCAAGCATTTAAGATGCTCATTTGACATCATATTCAAAGACAACGAAGGGGCAGTTGGTTCAGTTGATGGCAAAGCATCAGATCCACCATTATAATTCCCTGGAGAATGGTCTCCAGAACCAGAAGGGTCCAAGCGGAAAGTGCTGGATCCTTCAGCAGCAGTAGGGTCCGGATGGTTAAACCTACAGCTAGATCCATACGCACAAGAACCATTACGCATATAGTACGGACACTCTTTCTCCAGCTGAAAGGAACATAGAATTAGCTCATATTGTGCACCGGGAGAAGGTAGATATGTTCAAAAACCAAGTGAGAGAACAAAATATAGCACCCCAAATCATAAAATCCTTACCATTCGAATTGGCAGGCCCAGAAAGTTAAGTTCAGGTGGAGGTAACTCGGACTTTTCGAGATATCTGGACTTCTCTTTGGAGTGACTATATCTACAAGCTTTTCCATACTTGCATCCTCCTGGACTTAGGTAATACTGCCGAAATAACAATAGAAAAATCAAGATTCTTAATAACAAGTTTGAAACCATTGCCGTGCGTACTAATAATGCTCAAACCTTGCATTCAATCTGCCCTGTCTGTTCCGCGAAGCCATCCTTTTCACTCTTTTCATTAATATCCTTCAAGTGACACCCACAAATGGCAAGAAGCCAATGAAGTTCAGGGATAATCAATAAGGTAGCAAGCTACAACCTAAAATAGTATTGAAAATGTTCATAAAGGATGTACCACTTGAAATGGAAGAGCTAAGGAATTGACTTCTAAGGGAGCTAATACATAATCTTCATTAGAGTGCCTATATCTGCAAGCATTTCCATACTTGCACCCTCCAGTGGCTCGGTAATACTACACACATCAAAACACAGAGTAAACATAACAACACAGAGGAACTCAAATACTTCCTTCGTGACATGTGTATAATAATAATGCTTGGTTGAATAATACATGGCTGATGCCACCATCAAATACACTATTATCCTTACATGCGTTATGGTAAATAAAGAATTGCAACATAAAATTTCCAGGTTCCCCCAACCTTGCATTCAATTTGCCTTTTCTGATCAGTCGCCAATCCCAGATGATTCTCCTTATCCTTCAACAACCATAAAAAAACACACAAAAAAAAATGAAAGTTTTTTTTTAAAAAATCAATCATTTACATTAAAAAATGGTAAAATAGAAAAAAAGAAAAAACTTAAACCTTAATAGTTCTAGGAATTGGATGGTTAAACTTGCAACAAGAACCAAACTTGCAATTGCCAGATTTAAGATAAAAGCTACAATTTTCAGCATAAGGCCTTAAAGGGTACTGATAATTCTTCCCATTTTGCCACTCCACTTGAAGATTTTCATTGCTATTGTTGTTGTTGTCTCCATAGCCATTCCAGTCATTCTCTTCCAAGGTCACACTTCTAAGGTCCCTAACAATACTTTCTTCTTGTTTTTCCCTTCCAGGGTAAAGATTAGACAAAAGGGTGTTCGAATTAAACCCTGAAAGAGACTCTGGTTGAGTTTCGTTTGGGGTTTCCCGCAGTACTGGTGAGTGTTCTTCATAACTTCCCATCTTTTTCTTTGATTTTTTCACTCAAAGTTCAGCACGCAGCCAGTTTTTTTTTTTCTTTTATCAACCCTAGCTCACGTGCAGAACATATAGCCCGTGCTTTACGGGAATATATTTATTTGTCACTAGTAAAAAGTAAACTGCATATCAAAGTTAACTTATATTTTGTTATATAAATTAAAATATATTTATTATGTTTATTTTATTGATTTGCTGGATTTTTTATTTTAAAAATAAAATAATTGGCATTATTATATTATTAACAAAGATGTTAGTTTAAAAAAAAAATGCAAATGTTAAAACTTGCACATTCCTTTTAAAAGTAGTATTGTTTCATCAACCAATTGGTTTAATGCTTTTGCCAAACAAAAAGCAATGTATAATTATCACACCAATTAAGGACTTGAATTCTCAAGAATTTTGCAACTTAAAAGCAGTGAAGCAGTCAAGTCCAAGTAATTTAGTGAATTACATTCATGCATGGTTACTTTTGCTTGTTAACCAAACATTTGGAAACATTAACAACTCGAAATGAATGAACAAAGGCGGCCGGCCGTTGCATTTATGTCCAAAATCTGACAACTATGGACAAATATCAACATCCTAGTCCTACACCATTCGATTTCTACATCTCTGGCAAGAACTGATTGTGATTCTTGATCGACATCCTATTCCTACATCATTCGATTTCTGCATCTCTGGCAAGAACTGATTGTGATTCTTGATCAGACATGTTTTGGCTTGAACTCCGCTTGAAAGATCTGCTGCTAAAAAACCGCAGAACGGTGTTCTTCGATTGATGAGACCTATTACTAGATCTGCTGCTGTTGCTGCTGCCACTGTCCTTTGAGAGATCCTCGGATAGTTTGTTAACAAATTCCTCAAAGTGTCGCCTGAAAGTTGGATACCTCGACACTGATTTAGTAATACCTTGTAACCTTCATTACAAAGTATAAGTGATGAAGTCAGATTATGAAGCATACGGCAGTGTCGAGAAAGAAAAATATATATTAGTTGCATTCTCACCGTCGGGCTAATGCATCAAGTTCAGCTCGTTTACGCTCTGATTCTGGTGGAGACCCAATATTTTTCAACCGTGCTGCATCACCACACAGCAACACTAATTTGCCTAAGTAATCCTTTTCCTCCGGGGAAAGATTCTCTGCTCTGATTTGCTCTTTCAGTATCAAAAAGGGGTTAAGAAACCAATCAAAGAATGAATCTTTTGGTCGGTTCGTGGCCGTTATTTCTGTATTGTCACCTACATAAAAGCAATTCATCAGATGGTGTTGAAGCCATTTGAAAGCTCTTAAGTCATAATCTTTCACAAGTAACTCTTTTTTGGAGGGCTCAATAAGGAAACAAATTTACTTACTCAGTAATATGCCCAGTCTATTCGCATCCACAGAGCGCAAGAGTGCCTGAAGAAAGCAATAAGCCGGTAAGCCGATGCTGACCACTCTACTTCCTTTGATAGACTTGGCATCATCGATGTCCTTAGAAGTTATCAGCCCTTCAGACACCATTTTCTCACCATGGACATGGCACTCCTTAAATAAGCCCTCGAGTAGCTGCATTAATCATAAGAGAACTTATTTTAGCACCCGACTACAATCAAATACGAAATGCTTGTTCTATTCCAAAGGGAAAGAAACCACAAGCAAACAAGTCACCTGGAGTGGGTTCAAATCAAGCCTTGCATTTGTAAGTGAATCAATGCGAGCAGGAGGACGGAAGGAGTCAGATTTAGAGAAGGATTCATTTCTATGCCTACGATACCGAGGCCTGTTTATACAAAAAAAAAAAAAAAAACTCATAAAAAGTTTGCTAAGGCATATAATATCATAAGAACAAATCATTAGAATGCTGAATGAAACCTGGGAAGGCAAGATCCTTCAGGCATGTCAAGGACATCAGTGCTGTATTCATCATATATGGACAACGAAGCAACGATATAACAAAGCCCATACCAAAACGAGGACTCCTGGAAATCAAATCACAAAAAAGCAAGTTATATGTTGAATGTAAATAAGGACAAAGAAAATACCGGTCTAACATCATGCTGCAGGTTGAGGTTCCATTACTCTAAAACACTTGGTTGCATTCAATAAAGTACAAAGGTCGGAGAAGAAAATGGATCGCAATAAATTTGAAATTAAGTAGAACCGTGGTTAATACAACAACAACATTGCCAGTTGTTTATAAGATCTCGTAATGAAAATGTCAACCAATTAAGTGGGACAAAGCATATGAACTTATATAGCTAAATGCTGCATTTATGAAGTTCCACATCCATATTTGAATGAAAATCAACGGACAACAATATTACATTGGAAGACTAAGAAAAGGAACTAAAATTACATAGAAGATATAAACCTGGTAAACAATCACCGCAGCATAGGCACCAAGGAAGATGCTAGACACAATTGAGCCCAACACTGCTCCAATGACAGCGAGTGGCCAAAGTAAGATGGCAAGGCCTGCAAATGGTACACATATTGTCTCCAAGAAAGGGCCTTCTCGACCTACAAGGTCATGAAATAATCGATGCCACCCTTTAACGAGCATGTAAGGACTTTTGCATAAGGCAATAAGTGAGATCATTGGAAAATCAACCAGAAAACCAAGCACTGCAGCTATAAGAGCCGGAAGCAGACAAAGGAATCTGCAATGAAGTTCATAGAAACCTCAGTTGAATCAAAAAGGGATTTATATTCTGAAAAAAATGAAAACCCCACAAAGCTTAAGTGCCTACCGTGTAGGAACCTAAATGGGCAAGCATACCAGTACAACACTCTTCATTCATGGCATAGCTCACCAAATTTCTTCTACAGTCTAAACTTCAAACCAACTAGCTCGTGGACAGTGTTTCGTCATGTATACTTTAAGCCAATTGAAAGCATTTAGCAACACAATATTGCTGATCTCTAAGCAAATAAAAGAACAGATATAAACTATCATAACATTGCCATATTCTTTGTAAGCTACCTAAATAATGAAATAAAGACACTAGCCAGATGCAGCTATCGATCTTGTCTATGATCCTAAGATTATAATTATAGTACGCATAAAAAGTTTAAAAGGAACAAGTCAATTGGGAATAGAATGATGCATGGATTTAAACTTATACGTCAAAAAGCTCGAGACTAAGTTCTAAAATTGACATACAGGTTGGCTAAGGGTTTGATAATCCGTAATGCTCTTTGGTAATAAAGGATTTCTGTATCAAGTAAATGATGCTCTTGGCAATGACAGCAACATGACTTAATATGGGCAACGAGAACTTTACAGCTAACCTTATCTCATAGTATTGTCCATTTTTCTGTCGTAGTTCTTCCATAAACGAGTAGTAGGAATGGACACAAACATCTTTGAAATCCTTGACAACAGTAAAGCTGCCCTTGATAGTGCTCCAAGTACCATCCTAAAAAACAGGCCAATATATAAGTCTCCTTCTCATTGTACAGGAGAAGCTAATATATGTAAAAAAAGAAATAACAATGTGGACTTTTAAGACATACGTAAAAACAGTGGATAAACACATTGGTCTTTCCTTCGCCCACAGCGTCAAAAGTGGCAAACATTGGTGAAAGAAAGCCGTATAATATTCCCCCTAAGATACTTCCAACAATGCCAACAACCACCCACAATATCAAGACAACCGGTAGGAATATGCAGATAGCGAGCTTCAGAAATGGCCCTAATAGTTTAGTGCTGACATTTAACGAAATTAAGAGAATAAGAAACCGAATACAACGACAATGAGGCAAAGCAAAATGGAGAAGTCAAGGATCAAGAAAATCACCTCACAATGCTATAATAAGTGAAGTAACAATGATAGGGCAGAAGGCCTAATATGACGGACGAGTTTCCAATCGTCATGATAAGGCATATCGGAGAGCAGAAAATGATTCCTGAAGATAACAGTGCAATCAAAGGCTTGAATTAGTTAGCTCAGTACCGAGGTTCAACGTTCTTAATCGGTTTCTACAAACATGACCAGATGATATAAGCACTGGCATTGCATCCAATCACTAAACCGCAGCACTATCAGGCAGGGGAAGTTCCAATTACCAAATTTCCATTTAAGTTTACAAAGGAAAAAACCCTATTAAAAACTTGAAAATTGGAAATCCAATTAAAACCCCAAAAGCTATACATTAACAGCATAATTGTGCAACTAAATAACAATCAAATGGAAAATATATCCTTAAAACACCAATTTAGGGAACATAAAAGCAAGAAAATCAATTTAAGAACACTTGACCTTTAATTGTGCCTAAAAGAAGCAAGCCAATGAAGTAAGGAAGAAAGCATATAAAGTTCCACAAAGTAGCTAAAAATCCCTTGGGAGGCTCCATGTTTCGCCTAATATTTTACCTTCCAGATCTTCATAAAACTCACTACAATCCCATCCTAGAACTCAACCCCAGAATTTTCCCTGGAAAATACCACTAAAATCCAAACTTTTATCATATCCCAGATCCAAAAAAGATAATAGAAAAAAAAAAGAAAGCAAATAGAAAAACAAAAACCCAGTTCACCTAATACTAATTTGCTTCAAAACCCAACATTAAAAACCATTAAAGAAATTCTTAGACCCTGGTTTAATAAGCTTTGAACTTTGAAGGAACTTTGAATGTATAGAAAATATTGGGGCCGGGGGGTGGGGGAATATATCACATGGGATTTGCGGTTTTTGAGCAAATATGGAAGTTAATAAACCGTTTTTTATTTTCTTCAAAGACCCCAAGTTTTGAGAGGGAATCGTGGTTTGTGGATAAATCAGTTACTATCCAGAGCTTGGAATAAGCAAAGAATTCTTTAGTTTTCTATGGTCTTCTTTATTCTTTTCACTTTTCTTTTCGCTATCTTTATGTTTTGGCCTCAACTGGAAGTTAAGCAATCTTGGGATACTGTGCCAAATTCAACGAAAAAAACACAATATATTTAGGAAAAAAGTTTATTAGGAAAAAGGGGGATGCTATTCATCTAAGGTTAATGATTACACCATTAATTCAACCAGCATATATTTTTACAAGAAAAATTAACTCAAAACTACCTTTGCCGTCTTATAAATGTAATTAACGTTAAAAACCTGCAATACAACTCTGGCTTTAGTCATAATCATATGTTCAATTTGGTGAAAAGGACGGAAGTTAAAATTTAAAAGCAAACGTGAATGTATCGGTGAAGCACACGCTTTATTAATGTGATGACACGTTGCAAAGTAATTCTAATGCGTTTGGAAGTGATTAAAGGCGCGTGGGTTTTAAGGTTGATCAAATTGGTCCACGATTTGTCGATATCTTTGCTGTCTGAAAAATCTTCGAAAATGTTGAGAACAATAACGGAAAATTATGTGTTTGCTTTATTACCAAACTTTTTATTTTTATTTTTATTTTTATGCTTTTGGTTTTTTAATTATGGACCACCTATATTTATTTTTTTTATATGGCTTGAGTATGATTTCTTTTTGTTTGCACATTATTTTTATTTAAGAGGAGGAAAATTCTAAGAATAATGTGATTAGGATAATTTGAATTTAAATTATATTTGTAGTTATGAACATCTTGACAATCACGTCAACATAAAGGATTAACATAATAATTTTTCCTTCATAATATTTTATTTACTTTCTTATATTTATAATAAATTAATATTCATGTTATATTTAAAAGGATATTTATTTAATTATAGATAAAAATAACTATTTAAACATGAAATTTATCGTAAGAGTTAGTATTTAGTATATCAATAATATATTAATTATAGAAGAAAAGGATATTTTTATTTATAAGTAATCTTAAATGTCATGTGTTTTTTAAATATTTTATTATATTTTTATAAAATATTTATCAACTCTTTATTTGACTTGTAAAATCTAAAACTCTATTAATAACATATCAAATATTTTTTTCTTTTATTAAAAATACGCAATATAGTAAAATTATTGGATATGAAAATAATGAAGGAAGATTCGATTGTGCACTTTGAAGTTTGAACCGAAAGCTTCAAAAGAGTATCAATGAAGACTTCATATATTTTCATTTCATCAATGAAACTTCCTAATCCCAATGAGGTTGGAAGTTTGAAGCATGAATAAGTAAGGTATATAGTTTAGTTTTTCAAGCAACCTCAAATAAAATATTTTATATTAAAAACTTTATAATAATTAAAATATCTATCACTTACGGTAATAATTAATCTATTTCTTATTATTGACAATAATAATTAATCTATTTATTATAGATTTTTTAAAGAGATAAATGATAAACTATAAAATATACTTTATTCTTATGAGTAAATATAAAACTTTTAATCACGAGATTAAAAATAAAATGAATTATTAAGGAACGAGGTAAGATATTGAATTATATCGGATTCATAATATGAAAGAAAGTTTATACAAATATATATATATATATATATATATATATATATATATTGTAATATTCATGTGATTTTTGGGTAGTCGCATGAAAATTGATCTTTTGGCATGGGATCTCAAGTAACACGTGGATTTCTTGCATGAAAATGGTCCTTTTCTTGAGACAAAGGAGCTAAGACATTTGGGCGCCATGCAAATTAGTTTATTGTGTCTTGTAATTGAAATATGAAAATAGGTGTAATGTGTGGTGTCATATGCCATATAACTAGGTTTATGGCACACTCGCAAAAGTTAAAAAAAATTATTAAAAGATGTTGCTATTGTAATTATGAAATTAAAAGGTATAGTATGTTTTTTATTTAAAATCCATGGTGGATAAAATTTTATTAATTTATGAAATATAAAAATTACAAGTATTGGATATAATAATTAGATAATTTATATTTTTAATAAGAGAATCCAAGTTCCAATTTTAAAAATAACATTGTTCGGATGGACAATCATAAACTTTAAACATAGATCATAAAACGGACAAGAAAAATACCATTAAATAAATAAAAGATTAAAATAAAAACACCCTCGTAGTGATGTTACTTAATTTGTATATAGAAGGATATTTTAATTAAGTTAGTACTAAATTGACTCGTGACACTAACTCAGTTAAAGACTTAAACATAAACTAGACTTATGGCACGCTCACGATCTGAGTGGAAATAATTTATGTAACAAATATACTTATTAAAATTCATATAAAAACCAAATGATTCTTTAGTTAAAATAATAAAATTAAAGGATTGATACTTTGTGTTCTAAGTTGAAATCTTATCATAGAATTATTTATTTAAAATATAAAAGACAAATATCTATTAATATTTATTATTTTGTATATTAAAGGGTGTTTTAGTAAATTTTTAACCGATTGAGTTGATATTTTAATAATTTCTCTAATTGAAATGATGTTTGATTGACTTGTAACACCAATTTTATAAGACAGTTAAATTGTATATAATTATAAATCATTTTGTTGTAGTTTGTATATATTGATAGGGATTGTGATGTAATGTTTGATTCATCATTCATGTACTCATTTTATGTATGCTCAGATTAACCATCATTAAAATTGTTTATTGAGTTTTCTAATAATAAGGCAACAATCCCATTTAATATAAACAGTGATTCATCGTTAGTTGAGATATTTATTAAAATGGAATGCATCTTTCAAATAAAGTAAATCTTTAAAATGAAATTCAATATTTTGTGTTAATGGAAGAATATTCAAAGATATTTTCACTTTTAAATAAAAAGTGATTTTCTCTAAATAAAAAATTTCATTTCTTTAGATTATTATTAAATTTCTTTTGTAAATTAAGATAGCACACGATTAATAAGGTATTATCTTTTAGCATCACAAGGATGTTAAAATTTTCTTCACTCCTAATCTCAAAATTTTTCTAGTCTTTAATTAAAATTATCTTTTTCAAAAACGAAATTTAAAATTTTCTCTTTAAAAATCAGATTTTATAGGTGGTTGATCACATAGTAAAAATAATTCTTGCAAAAAACCAAAATTTCCTAATTTTTTAAGAATTCGTCCATCTATTTCTTTTTATTTTTAACTAAAATATTTATTATTTAAATTAAGTTTAAGGGTTTGAAAAACTCATCAAACTTTTCTGAAGAAATCAATTAAACTTCAACCTTTTGGTGTTTTCAATCACGTGTTATGTCACTGTTATGGCATTTTTGAAAAAATTATTAAATTTTTATTAAAAATAAAAATGATATATGTATTAAAATTATTTAGCAATTATAAATTGTATTTAAAGTTTATTAAAAATATTTTCCCTTGATTTTGTTTTTGCTTTCAACTCTTCTGTGTTTCTAAAGAAAAGCCTAAATTCGGTCATCGGTCATTTGAGAGTGTTATATATGTTGAAGGCAAGTGCCTCTTTCTCGAACATAGATGTGAAATCTATGACTTTGATAGGAATGTTGTGACCCCTTTGTTGAGAGCAAGATGGCATCTTGTCAGTTACCTATTCTTTAAAGCCTGCTATGACATGCCCATGATCCTAATCCGACAACAGAGCTGGGTTAGAGGTATTACATTAGATGTTCGTTGGAAGAGAATTTGTATCGTTAAAACCTTACTAAAATAAAAACTTTGTGAGAAAAAATTCCTAGTGCATGAAAAATAGTACACATATCTATAATACGCATAACATGCTGTCTCATTAAAAACCTTATAAGAAAACCCAATGGGACAAAACATCAGTTAAGGGAAAAAGAGTACAACATGTATTTACTCCCCTTCATGACAACATCATCTCATATTTTAAGTACCCCAATATTGAATACTAACATTTCAAATTATCACTTAAATAGATTTGATATTCTTCTGAAAGTCATAAGTGAAGAAGAATTTTGGGGAAATATATTTTGATCTCTTTAAGAGTTTTAACAATTAGAATAGGGAGTGCAAGGGGACTTCACACTAAATGAAGGAGTACTTTGTTTTCGTGGAAGACTTTGCCTGCCCTGTGACGAAGAGCTTCGACATGCGATCCTTAGTGAAGCTCACAGTAGTTCTTACGTAATGCACCTAGGAAGTAACAAGATGTACCATGACCTCCGTGAAATGTATTGGTGGCCTGGTTTGAAGCGAGCTGTCACAAATTTTGTGGCTAAGTGCCTAGTCTGTCAGAAAGTGAAAGCAGAGCATCAATTCCCCTCAGGCTTGCTACAACCACTCAAAATTCCAGAATGGAAGTGGGAAATAATCACAATGGACTTTGTGACATGCTTATCTTTGACCTCAAAAAAGAAAGATGCTATATGGGTGATTGTGGATTACCTTACGAAGAGTTTGCACTTTCTAACCATTTGCACAAATTACACTTTGTAAAAACTAACAGAGCTATACATCGAAGAGATAGTTACCTCTGATCAAGATAGTCAATTCACTTTTAGATTTTGGAAAAGTTTGTAAGAAGCCTTAGGTTCAAAACTAAACTTCAGTACTACTTATCATCCACAAACAGATGACCAATCAGAAAGGGTAATACAAGTACTAGAAGACATACTACGAAGTTGTGTATTGGAGCTCATAGAAAGTTGAGAGCAATACATGCCTTTGCCAAAGTTCGTGTATAACAATAATTATCAGACAAGCATCTAAATGGCACCCTTCGAAGCGCTGTATAAAAGAAGATGTAGAACCTATTTGTGTTGGGCAAAGTTAGATGAAAAGCGAATGGTTGGACCAAAACTAGTTCGCGAAATAGAGGATAAGGTCAAAATGATATGTAAAAAGCTGAAGGCTGCATCAGATAGACAAAAATCCTATGCTGACCTAAAATGACGAGACATTGAGTACCAACTAGGAGAATGCATGTTCTTAAAGGTCTTGCAATGAAAGAAAGTCTTAAGGTTCGGGTGAAAAGGAAAATTGAGTCTGTGATTCATTGGTCCTTATGAAGTAATTGAAAGGATTGATCTAATGGCCTATTGTCTTAAGTTGCTACCTGAACTTGAGTGAATCCATGATGTTTTTCATGTGTCCATGCTAAGGAAATATTGTGTGGACCCATCCTATATTGTATCAATAAGCGAGGTATGAGTGCGACTTGATTTAACATAGGATGAAAATCCAGTGCCAATTATGGCTCGCAAGGAGAAAGTCCTATGAAATAAGAAATTCTTTTAGTCAAGGTATGGCGAAAACCACAATACCAGTGAAGCCACTTGGGAAAGAGAGGAAGCAATGGGGAATCAGTATCCCTATCTATTCCGACATAGGTAGTTTCGAGGATGAAATTTCTTAAAAGGGAAGATCTGTAACACCCCAAGATAGGGCCTAAGAGTTAGGAGCCTAGCGAGCATGAGTTCTCAAAAATGTTAGGCGAAATAGATATTCGCCAGTATGTTTGGCGAACATGTATCCACTAGAAGATTTGGCGAACAAAGGTCGCTAGTAGGTCTAGCGAATTGCAAATATTGGTTTAGGCCTAGCAAGATGAGATCACCAATATGATTAGCGAATAGGGGTTCGCTAGTAGGTCTGATGAATAGGGGTGTGCCAACAGGTTGGAAAATTGGAGTCACCAATTTCAGCCACATGTGAATTAGGAAGATAACATGTATTACACCACTAATCATGCACTTAACTATTTCCTACCTCTATTACAACTAGAGTATCCTAAGAGCATTAGGAAACTTAGTGCTTATAAATTAAGCTCATTGCTATTAGAAAGTTCATATTCTATTATTCCTTAAAAATTTTCATCAATTATTCTACTACCAAGTTTCAAGAACCCAAAATTTAAGCCCTCAAGACCTAAGACTTTGTTCTTCTATCGATAATTAGAAGAGTTTGCAACGAAAGTAGATAAGTTCACTTATATTTATGTGTGTAGTTTGAAGGTGTTGTTTGTAAATTATGTATATCTATTACAAACCCAACATAACCATCTATAAGTAAAAACAAGGGAAAAGAGAAGTTTGCCTAGGTTTGCAACAAATTGGTGAGTGTTTAGGGATTACCACTTATATGTGCGAACCAATATGTTAATCAGAAGCTTAGGGTTTTTACCTAAGTTTCAAGAGTAAGCCTTCTCTAAAACTCTATTTCTATGTTTATGTTTCAAATGTGTTTTTATGAACAGTGACATGCGAGCTCTATACAACCAGCTCTATATGATTTTATGTTTTGCGTGCTCCTTGTGATTTGTGAGATCTATGCTAAGTAAATGTTTTGACAAGATAACCTTCTAAATCTATTGGATATAACAACATGCCATAGGACTATGAGTACTCACCTTTATGTTTTATGTTTGGGCATTGAGGCCTTGAGGCAAGTTGGAAAGATAAGGGAATGTTGAGCTAAGCTCCATTCAATGGGACATGTTGGTGTGTTAGAGAGTACTTAGCCTTATAATACACTTATGGAACATGTTATGGACTCATTGATTCAATATGAGGCGTTATAAGGAGATTCACTTATCCAAAATGAACAAAAACGTGAATAAGATTGTGTTTTTGAATTACTATGTTTTACTAAGCTATCTCTCTATAAATGTAGGCGAACTAGACTTTGCACAAGTATTGCGAACTCTGTTCACAATTCAGTAACCGAGCCTATGTTTTGTCAACTTATGTTTTGTACTGTAATGTTGTTGTTATTTCTTGTATATTCACTGAGTTCACAAGAACTCACACACTCATTCCCATACATTACAGATAACTATATTCCAAGGTAAGTCGCGGTGATGCGAGTGATCCTGGGAGCATAAACTCTAGAAAGGTAGAACAAGCAAACTTTGGATTAAAGGCAATGTGAGTTTTTGTTTGGGCTTAGAGATATCTTTTGATGACTTCGTTGCTTGTCTTAGGACCTAATTGTTTTCTTAATGTTTTCTTATGTTTGTCTTTATATTTTATTTGCGAACCAATATTATTTTATAAACACATCTATATTTCAAGTATAAGATTTTAATCCAAGTTTGATTGATTTTTTCCTGAGTGATGAGTTCATAACTAAGCACTAATTTCTAAACCTTGAGTTCGCCAAAGGCAATAGCATGAATGTTTAAAACTGATAAATTTATAGAGTTTGCCAAGGTTGTTGTGAAGTGATAGGGGTTAGATTTGCTAGAATACGAACCCTATCGATTGGCAAATTGTTATCTGCGAACACATAATGCCTTTGAGTTTCAAAAACCTTGTGATTCAAGTTCGCAAAACCTTAGTTCCCATAGGTAGCTCGCAAGGCCTACCCTGCTTACATAACTTACCTCTTAAGAGACTTTGAATGTGTGAGCTATGCAGGGTGCAAACCCCTATGTTAGATAGACGAATTGCGGTGCTTCACGAAGTGCATTAATTAGAATTTGCATGTTATAATTCCTTTTTCTATAATCTTATCTACTTCTAGGAAAGGAAAAAGTTGTTAAGTTAATTTTTGCGAAGTAATTTTGCATAATTCTGCCATTGCGAACCCTAAAGCTTGCGGAGTAAGTTTGCGAGTTTGGGTTGTCTTAGATTGTCCATACTTTACTTGCACATATATATGTAAACCATTAACTTATTATTATGAGAAACCCCATAAATATACGAACTCTACTTGTATGCGAGCTGTTTTTAATTTTGATGATGAATACCTCTATGACATTTCACTGCAAACTAGACATATTACATGCTTTAAATTGTGGTGTGTTGGAGGATAGGTTGGGTGTTAATGAAGAATCACTTAGGTGGCTAATGTCGCGTTCCGTAGCTCAGTTATGGTGACCGGACTAGGTATGGGGTGTTACAAAGAGTTTCACCAACCTACTAATGGTTGTAAAGTCCTTTTTTGATTGTATATGGATGTTCTTAGAGTTAAGTCAACTGATTTTTCAAACTTGAAAATTGACAGCTTCGGTGAATGAAATTTAATAAATTTCACCCTATCCGTGCATGTGTGCATGTATTAATTAATATTGGCTTGTTTTTCTACCTATAAGGATAATATTCATTATTACATTGTCAGCGAGACATATTTTCTTTCTCAAAGAAAATTAATAGATTTTGAACAAAATATTTGGCTATACGACAAGTATGTGATCAATGATATTTCATATCAAATTGATAACATAAATTATATCTACATTTTAAAAGGTTATCTTGAGAACTCTTATTGTTCTTTTATTTATTAATATGTTTCCACTTCTAACGGTTACATTATGTTACTTATCACGTCAATAATTTTATCCTTAATTTATTTTTTTGGCTTGCATTCACTTTAGGGAATGCAACAAATTTAAAATGACGATTTTTTAAATATCCTAATAAAAGAGAACTAATATCACAAAAGTTTATTGTGATAATTCAATCATATGTAAAACAAATAATAATCACAATCATACCTTAATTAAAAATATTTCAAAGCTCTTTACCAATTTAAATTTTGCTCGATAAGCCCAAGATTAAGAACCAAAATCAATGTTGAGATCAAATCTTAGGGAATAAATTTGATCTTTAATCCTTGATTGAATAAATCTTATTAGAGTTTATAATTATTTCGATACAAAATGCTTAAAAAATTTGAAGTAGTTGAGCGGCTTAAAACATTGCCAAAAACTCATAAAGCGCAAGTTCACTTTTCTTGTCTGCTTTTTCTTTCCTTTTTTTTTTTCTCTATGCGATGATGGTTTTATAACCTTCTTGACACAAAACAATAATAATCATTAGGGTAGTTGAGTGGTTGAAGTTAATTGATGTATTCAAACTGTTTGGTGTTTAATTAACTAGTGACGTCAAACTCAATTAATTTTGTATAAATCAATTCTTTAACTCACTCATTTGTGTCCAGACATATAATAATAATATAAAATAAATTTTAATTAGTAATTATTTTAAAATAATAATAATATTCAGATTGTTTGGTGTATAATTAATTCGTGACGTCAAACTCAATTAATTTTGTATAGATCAATTCTTTAACACACCCATCTATGTCTAGAAATATAATAATAATATAAAAAATTTAATTAATAATTATTTTAAAATAATAATAACCATTACTATTATAAATTTTTGACTAAATTTAATGTCACAAGTTATTGAATGTACTAAAAGATATTTCTCTCTATAAAAAACTCATTTAAATTGTATTACAATTAAGGATGATCATGAAGTTTAATTATTATATGTTATATTGTTATAAAAACTATCCATTTTCTAAAAAAAAATTCTCAAACTTTTAAAACTATAAATTATTTTTCATTTTAAAAAATATTTTTTCACCTAGTGCGACATTTATTCATAAAGTAATAAAACATAATCTAATTATTTATATAAAATAATTTAAAATGTACACAATTAATGATAAAAAAGGATAAATTACAAATTTAATCACTTATGTATGGTTTAAAATACGTTTTGGTTGCCAAACTTTAAAATTTTATTATATGATATTAATATTAATGATTTGTAACATTCGATCATTGAAATGTTCGTTAACAATTGTTAATAATATTTTTATTATTTTTTCCTTTCCTTCCTTTCTCGCCATTTTTTCTTTCTTTTCCTTTTCTTCTTCTTCTTATATCGCTCTCTCAATCTCCATTTCTCTCCTTCTCAAAGCCTTTTTTAACATCTTTCTAGATGTATCTTCAGGTTATAAATGATCTAAAAAGATATTGACGAAGGCTCTAAGAAGACTATGAGAGGAATAAGGAGATGAAGAAGGAAGAAGGAGAAAAGAATGAAAGAAAGTTGATGTGAAAGGGAGGGAAACGGGAAAAAATAAATAATGTTAATGATTACATAAGTTTATTGTTACACCATTAATGATTCAGTAAATAAAATATAGCAAATCAATACCGTTAGTGATTATATTATAACTTTTAATTATGATTATCAAAATATAATTTAAACAATATATAAATAATTAAATATTAGCTTACTTTGAAACATGAGATTCTTTTGATTTATTAAAATTAGAAAAGATTAAATATTCCTTCCTTTATTTTATAGTGAATTTGATTTAAATTTTAAGTAAATTGATGTAACTCATTTTGTTGGCAGTAGAAAATGCTATTGTGGATGTTATTTCCTGTCATTTCATTTTTGGTTTGTAAGTTAGTTTAATGGTATTTCCGATGCCTTCTATATTAAGAAAAACTTTATATGATACGATGCATGTGCAAATTTGATCTTAATCAAGGTTCGGTTGTTGTAAAAATAGTTTAGTAAATTTTTTATGCACCAAAATAAATGTTTAGAATTTGAAATATTGGACCAAATCAATTGAACCTTGTACAAAGGTATTAAAATTATTTAGTCAAATCAATCGGTTAGATTTAATCTATGATTTCGGTTTGGGTTTTGTTTTGTGTTTATGAAATGGAGTATAATAAATATGAATAAATTAATTCTTTAAATTATATATAATTTATTTTATTTTTGGACGAAATTTATTTTAATTAGATGTAGGTTATAAAATAATTTATAATATATAAAAAATACGAGTTTGATAAAAATATTATATATTTTTCACTATATTATTAAATTCACATTTAAAATGATTATAATGTTCAATTTAAGATTATTAGTTTAAAATTGAAATAAAATAGAAGTTGTGATAATTACACAATTAAAATAATTAGAATTGAAATTACAATTATCTATAATCTATAATATATACATAAAAGCATGAGTTTAAAAAACTTTTGAACCGACAATAATACCTTTTATTTTCTATCATATTACTAATTAACTCTAAAAATAATTATAATTTAATTTAGAATCATTAATTAAAAAGTTGTGCTAATTTTGAAATAGAGTTATTACTTGGATAGAACTCTAAGCATAAAAATAGGAAAAATTTTATGATAACTGTAATTATAATTTCATTTATAATTATTAGTTAAAAATTGATGTTAAAAATTTGTGTTAATTTTAACTTTTTTGAACAATTTTATTATAGGTTCGATCATTTTTCCTTTTTTTTACAGAATGCCTAGAATTACTCATATCCCCTCCCAAACTCATAAATAAGAGGATAATGCATTTCAACGTATTCGAACTCATATCCTCCTGCATTGGCAACAATGCCAATGCCAATTAAGTTAAGACTCAATTGTCTAATTTTTTTTTTTTAAAAATTGTGTTTATTAATGTAAAATAAAATTAATACTTGAATAGAACACTAATCATATTAATTTTGACTTAATGAATATTAAAGTTATATAACAATTAAAATTTAAGTTTAGCTTTAAATAACATTCAATAATTAAGCATATTCAATCAAGTAGCATCTAAGAAAAATTCAGTAAAAATTAGAGAATTCTAGCATTAATAAGTTAGAGTTATAAAAATAATGAAGAATTAAAGTCATGGTTCTTCGAAGAGGTAATATCGAATCATATTCAAATAGCAATGACGACAAAAAGTGATTGAACAATAATGGTGTAACATCCCAAAAACCAGGTTAGAAGAAATGCGGTTTTGAAACCAAGAGTGGTCATCCCTCGATTATGAGTTTAGATCTTGGAAATTTTAATAAGTAAATTGATTTAGTTCAGTGGTCAAGTGTTCTAGATATGTATGTGAGGTTCTGGGTTTAAATCTTATTTTTGGAAATTTTGTTATTTTGCTTAAACCCTTACCCTTAAACGTTTGGCTTATAAGTTAAATTCAGTCAATTGATGTTAATAATGAGCTTAATGGTTCAATGGTTAAGCTTTTGTATAATCTTTGGTCTTGTGTTTGAATCCTAATGGAAACAATAGGGAATGTTTTATTTTTTAATTTCGTTAAAAGGTAGTTAGTTTCTGTTGGTAATTTAAAACCTTCCAGAAACCTCCTGCGCTTTTATTTTCATTTTGTTCTTTCTTTTTTTGGGACGTTTCTGTCATTTTGTTTGCATTCTTCAGTTTCTGCATTTTGGTTCCTTATTTTCAAGTGACCCTTTTTTTCGTTATGTTATGTTACACGGATTCTGTACGGGATTTGACTTCTCCTTCTAGTTAATTCGCTGGCCGGTAAGTTCGATTTAAAGTTTTGGTGTCGAAAGTTCTTCGACATAACTTTGATTTTGGAATGTTAGTTTTTAGCGATTTGATTGTGAATTAATTATTTTATTGGGCAATTTCTTATCGTTTAGGAACGGGAATTCATCCTTATTGCTTTGCATCGAGTCTGTATCAGGTGGGTGTCAAAACCCCTCCTTTTCTACGTTTATCTTCGCCAGAATCGGGAACTATTGACTGCACACAGGTGTGTATGCTAGTCGTGTAAGCCACACAGCCATGTGGGAGGCCGTGGTGGACCGTATAACTTATTGACTTCGAATTTATGGACACACGGGCAAACCACACAGACGTGTGTCAGACCGTGTGTGGGTAATAGGATGCATGAATTACGCGGGTAAGACACACGGGCATGTGTCCAGGCTGTTTAACTCACTGAGTTCATATTAGTGTCACACGGGTTAGACACATAAACGTATGTCCAGGCCATGTAACTCACTGTTTGTGAATTAGGACCATATGGGCAAGTGACACGGGCATGTGTTAGGCCATGTGGGACACACAGGTAAGCACATAGGTGTGTGCTAGACTGTGTGGAGTCACACAGGCCAGTTCTCCAGACCATGTGTGTAACGCCCCTTACCCGAGACCGTCGCTGGAGTCGAGCACAAGGCACTACTAAACTTATTTGAGCACTTGACCAAATTCAGATAATTTATATCATACTTTTCAGACAAGCTGTCCAACTGCGTCATAGTTGCTAAAAAAATCATATCTCGAGTTATAAAACTCGAAATCCAAATCCATAAATTTTCCCCGAATTTAGACTCATATATCTACTTACCAATTTTTTTATATAATTTTTGGTTGGTCCAATCAATACAGTTTATTAGTTAAATTCTCCCCTATTTCAGGGTTTGGCTACTTTGACCCCTGTGCACTACAAACCAAATTTCTCTCTGTACAGAATTCGAATGATCATGCCGTTTGTTTCTCTTAAAAATAGACCCAATTAGGAATCCATACATATACAGTATGACTCATTATTATTTTTTTGAAAATTTTAATGATTTTTACAAATTAGAACAAGGGAACTCGAAGTCATTCAGACTCTGTCTCACAACAATTTAAATATCTCATAACATAAAATCCAATTGCATGCACCGTTTCCTCTATATGAAACTAGACTCATTAGGCTTTAATCTCATTTTTTTTCCAGCCCTTAACTCAATTTCCACAATTTATGGTGAATTTTCAAAGTCAAACTACTGCTACTTACCAAAACTGTTTTAGTACAAATATTGTTAACTAGTTCATAACATCTTTACTTCAATTCATTCAAACTCTATACATGCCATATAAATCTTTAAACATAAAACAAAAACTACCAGAATTGATCTGAATAGTGTGCCCTGTTGTGTTGATCCGATCTACCCACTTCACTTCAAGTCAATCTACATAAAAATATTAAACACACACAAGTAAGCTTATTGAAGCTTAGTAAGCTCATAGGCATATAAACACAAATCATATCAAATATCGTACACAATCATATGTCTATTAGTTTAACTATTTCATCCTCCAAATCACAATTTCATTAATAACTCATTGGAATAATTTCCATATGGCTACTCACAATTTAACTCCCTTAGGCCCATTTCTCATTTACTTCATTGTCAAATTAGGGAACAATAAGGAATTGAGTGCTTCATTATCACATTGCCATAGTAAACTATGGACTTTCATATTGTTACGCATCACACATCAAGCCATAGCCTTGCCATGGTCTTACACGGTTCACATATCATACCGAAGCCATATCCCAGACATGGTCTTATACGGAATCACATTATCACATTATACCGATGCCATAGCCCAGCTATGGTCTTATATGGAGTCACGTTATCACATTGCACCGATGCCATAGCCCAGCTATGGTCTTATACGGGCACACTTATCACATATTTTTCGTCAATTCATCAGGGTCACAGAATAGAAGCACTCAAATCCATTGTTCCTACTAATTTGTACTTTTAGTTACACATTATTCATTAGTTAATGCAAATTGATAGTATTCATCAACAATAAAATACTTTAACAATCATAAGATTTTCATATCAAAACATTGAACTTTGCCATATGAACTTACCTGGACTAATTTGCAAAAGTCGTAGAAAATTCAGGGACTATTCTTGAATTTTCTCCTTTCCACGATTCAGTTCGTTTTCTTGATCTATAATTATAAAATCATTCCTTCATTAGCATCCATTTCAATTCTATTTCACTTCACAATTTATGCTGTTCAAATTTTGAAATTGCACTTTTACCCCAAAATTTACAGTTTTCACAATTTAGTCCCTGCTCAATTCACCCATCAATTGAACTAATTTTTCTCAATTAATACTTTATTTTTATCATTATAAACTATTTCAAAACCTTTTATATTCTTAATTTCAACAAAAACCTTCAATTCACAACTTTTTCACAATTAGGTCCTAAATATCATTTCCTATCAAAATCACTTAATAAAACCACCTTAATATGAAATTAGAACTTAAATTTCATAACAATTCATCATAAAATTCCTTATCCATCCAGGGTAACTTCCAATTTCACCCATAAAATCAAAAACTAATGAATTCTACAAGTGGACCTAATTGTAAAAGTCATAAAAACATAAAATTATCAAGAAAAAGTAATAATTAAACTCACATGATGTAAAAATATGAAAACCAGCTTTCTCCAGACCTTCTATGGTGTTTTGGCTGAGAAAATATGAAGAAATGTCTAGATTTTTCAATTACATCATTATTTAACTATTAACTTTTATGCTATTTCCAATTTTGCCCTTGTTCACATTGCTTTCTTGCTTATTTCATACCCAAACCGTCCAGCCATTAACCTTTGGGTCTAATTGCTCTTTAAATCTATCTTTTAAATACTTAAGCTATTTACTCACAATTTAACAAATTTTGCGCTATTTTCAATTTAGTCCTTTTTAATTAATTAGCCATCCAAACGTTAAAATTTTCTAACGAAACTTTAATACTAACTCAATGACACTCCATAAATATTTATAAAAATATTTATAGCTCGATTTTCAACTTTGAGGTCTCGATACCTCATTTTTGACCCGTTTGACCTAATAAATTCTTTTAATTCACTAATTTCACTATTTCAAAAATTCTTCTAAATTCTTACTTGACTCATAAATATTAAATTACTATCTTGTTCAATCTTATTTGTCGAATTTAGTGATCTCAAATCACCATTTCCGACACCACTGAAAATTAGGCCGTTACAGTGTGAAACCACACGGGCGTGTGAAGCAATATTTAGAGTTTCTTTAGGGCCACAAGCGTCATTCGAAACGAACGCAAGCCTACTATAGGGTCCATACGATCTGAATTAGGCTATATAACTTGATATATGATAATCTGATGATGAACAACTTGTAATCTGTACGTATGTATGCTATGTTTGAATCTAACTGAATAAGATCTGTCATAATGTAATGTGCTACTATCTGATGTGTGCGAATTATCCAGGTACAATCTGTATTTTGTTAAGTTTGCTGGAACGCCTCCGTATTATTCTGTTATGGAGATTATGCGATATCTGAATATGTTAGATTGATTGTTACTGATTCTAATTTATAACTGTGCACGTGTCTTCATGAAAAATCTGATATGATCTGTTATAATTTGATAAGTCTATTTTACAAAACATAGATTCTCATGTTTACTGATTCTGTTATTGAAAGATAGTATGTCTTACATGCTCATTGCTCTAATTATGCATATGCATGCCATGACTTAATGTATGGGACTTGGGTTGATGTTAAAGGAGGAAGGTTTTGTACTAGCAGTTAATTATCTGCGTATTTAGTGGCTTGACCACATATATTTGATTGACAGTTTAATTGCATATTAATAAGCCATCATTGCCGGGCAACCCGGGATGGCTGGTCATCGTTGCCGGGCAACTCAAGATGACTTTGTTGGTGTGTTTTGGATGGATGAGTTCAGGGGAGAACTCTATTTTGGTGTGTAGCGGAGTTTGGGTAGGTTGTTTATGATAAAGCTACATTCTAATCTGTTTGAAAATACTGCATCTGCATAAATATCCATGCTCTGTTCTGCTCTGTTTCGTTCTACTCTGCTCCGTTCAGTTTTGTCCAATTCTGCTTTGCTCTATACCATTTTGTTTTGTTCTATTTAGTTTATTTTATTCTACTCTATTCTGTTTTGCTTTGTTCTGTTGTACTACCTTTGATCAAATCTTTGTGATACTCTAGATCTGTCCGTACTGGTTATACAACTGCTCTTAAGTTCTTTGCGTTACTACGATTTATATATTATGTTCTGCTCTTAATAACTCACCCTTTGTCTTACTTTTATCTGTTTAGGAAAACATCTTATTTAGGATTGGACGGCATACGAGAGCTTGGATTGTTTCGCACTAAAATAACTGCAATTTGATCTTTTGGGATTGTAAATTGTCTTTGGGTTTGCCTTGCTTTTCTTTTGATAATCTCATCCGTTTCTGTTAATTTCTAACACGAAATTACAAAACTACCTAAATCGACAAAATTGAATTTTCTAGTTTTCAAAGTTAAAACTTCGAAAAGAAATCAGTTTTCAATCGTTGGTGTAACTCGCCCAAGTTTGGCTTAAACTTCTAGGTCGGATTCAGGGTGTTACAAATGGTATCAAAGAGTGATTGAATATTACATTAATTGATGATGAGGTAATATGATATTATGATATTATTTTTTAATTTTTCTATAAGTTTATATTAAGTGAAGTAAGCGCTCTTAAAATATATATTTTTTAATCTATTTGTTATTTGTTTGGAGGAGGTTAAAAATGTTTTGTGGGCTTATTTTAAAAACAAAGTCAAACTTCAACAATTATTTTTAATTACTATTATTAAATACGAATTTAATTTAAATATCTTTATTCTTTATCATGAACTATTATTATAATTGCTATACGTTGTTTTACTTTTTTTTTTTTAGTTTACTTTCTTACATAGTTATAAATTTTTATATTATTTAAAACTAAAAGAATTATTATTATTAATGATAAGTAACAATAATTAAAAATATGTTATTTAAAAACTAATTAAAAGTTAAACACATAAATTTACATGTAATGCATGTAACTTTAGAAACTAGTATATATAAAAGAACTAATTTAGAAAAACTTTTAAACTGATGAGAATACATTTTATTTTCCATCTTATTACTAAATTCATATTTAAAAATAATTATAGTATTTAATTTAATATTATTAGTTAAAATGTTGAAATAAAATAGAAGTTTTGATACTTGTATATTTAAAATAATTATAATTTAATAGAAGTTGTGATAATTACAATTAAAATAATTAGAATTTAAGTTACAATTACTAATTTTAAAAATTGTGCTAATTTTAAAATAGAGCTATTACTTGAATAGAACTCTAAGCATAGAAGGTAAAGGAAAAAAATTGTGATAATTTTATATTTTTAAAAAGTTGTGTTAATTTTATTGATGTAAAATATAGTTATTATTTGAATAGAATTCTAATCATATTAATTATCACTTAATTAATATTAGAGTTAATTAGGTTAATTAGTTGTTATTTGGAATAATGTTACTTTATATTAATTAAATAAAAGTAAAACTATAATGTATGTTGAAGATGTTAAAAACACTTTAATTACTATTTGAAAATTTTCTATTATAATATTGAATTAATAAATTAATATATTTTAATTAAATTCAAAAATTGACATAAGAAATAATATCTTCTACTAATTATTGCAATAAAAATATAATATTTTAAAACTAATTAAATATTAAACACGTAAAATCACATACAACGTATGTGACATTAAAACTAGTATATATATAAAACATGAGTTTAAAAAAAACATTTTAACTGACGAGAGTACCTTTATTTTTAAATATATTACTAAATTGACATTAAAGATAATTTATTAGTATTATTTTATTATAGCAAAAGTAATATTAATTAATATAATAATATATTAACTTGAAATTAATTAATTTGGTCATATCTTTTAAAAGTTTTACATAAAAATAACATAATATATTATTAATTAATAAAATTATAAAATTATAAAATCATTAAATATAATTGGATAAATTAAAATTAGTTTTTATATATAAATAAGATTTATTTTAAATATGATAATAATTATCAAGCTAAAATCATTTTTTATAATTAATTAAAAATTAAATCTATAAATATGATTTTATTATTAATAAAATTAATATAAAAAGGTATGATGTAATCACGTCATTGTTTTAGTTTAGGGAGAGAGTATAAGTGTGGCAATCCAAGTTGAGATTGTTGAAGATATATGAAAATTGTAGGCATAGGATATGATTTGATATATTCCCAAGTCGGAAAAAGTAAAGTTGAAGTGGACTTGTACATATCACATTTTATTCCTTGGAATTATCTCATAACGCCACTTTCCGTTCCATTTTCATCTTTTTAAAGTCATTTCCCTTTGACATTCTATCAAATTGTATCTTAATTCATTGGTTAAAAGTCGAAAACATGGATTCTATGTCATGATAGGCATAACAATTAACTTTTTCTACATCTCTTCATCCGTTTTACAATTTTAAAATAATTTTATTATTAAATAAAATTTGATAATTTTAAAATTCAATCTGTTATAATGATAGAGAATAATTAGGAAATCTATGTTACTTGAATTTAAGAATATCTATACTATAATTTAAATATGTGATTGATTCGATATCACGAGTTAAGTTGACATCAACATTATTTGTATATCTAATATTTACGTATATTTTGTGAGAAAATATAATATCGTATGTAGTATTAATATGTTAGTTATAATAATAATGCAATACAATGCAGTAGCAGTAACACAATAGAATACCTATAATTGGACAGAGTTAAAAATTAGAAGAAGAATTTTGTTGAGGCCTCTATGAATAGTTTCCTTAAGACAGATTGGACCTCTCATCGGTGCTTTGAGTAACGTTTGACGTCTGTCTCCTAGGATACAACAACAAACGATCACAGTAGTAACACAACAACAGTGATTAATCAAACATAGTCTTGCCTTTTTCTATCACCAAGGGGAATAGATTTAAAAGGAATTTTTTATATTGATGGTTTTTGATGATGTGTTTTAGAAGTCTCCTAACTTGGCTTTATATAGAGGTGAGGAAATGAATGAAGAGATTTAGACCAATTCATGAAGAGTTTTGTTGAAAAGTTAATAGATATAAATGAACAAACACAATGGATGAAAATATGCAATATTAAACCAAAAGCAATGAATCTATTCACCAAGAGATACAATTGTTCATCAAACGACATAACTATTGTTTAATTTGAGCATCGACTTATCATTCACCACTCAACAATTTTGAGTATATTATATAGAATATAAATTCATAATTTATTATTCAAACTTTCAATTCTATCAATAAAAATAATATGCCTCAAAGTTCCAAAATATCAATTATTTTCCAACAATCCCCAACATGAATGAAATTGATGGATCAACGAGACTCAAAGACTTACAGAGGTGACAGATTCTACGTTCGATATTTGCATAGGATAGGTAGGCATCAACCCTTGAACCTTCCTTTGTAAAAGTATATTTACTTTACTAGCTGACCAGTAGACATGACGTTCTTGACCTATTCTACCGTTTGTGTAAATAATGATATACCTCACATAAATACCTCTCTGGTAAGATTTTGGTTCACATGGATATGTTCATATGGTCGTGAACATCCTTCTGGTTCTGCAAGAGCTTAGAGAACTATGCCCCAATAGTCTCTTGAAACGGCCCCACTTCACTCTCACATAGATGACTTATGTTGTTCGTTTCATCGAAACACACAATGGTCTTTAAAAGGATTGCTTAACCTTTTCCATATTTTAATCATTGTTTCATCATAGGAATGGACTTTGGATAAGAACCCCCACAGTGACCTCACAAGGTTTATACCAATAGGTTGTCCCATTGAACCTAGATCTTGGGATCTCTAATCAACTAGGTTGGATTTTCCTTCACATAGCGCCATAAATATTCATAAGCTTTAATCATATCCCTTTCGATGTTTTATCAGCTTGATCTCGGTTTAACCCTTTGGTTAGCGGATATGCAGTCTTATCTTTTGATCTTACAAAATCAATAGAGATAACTCCAATTGAGATCAATTGTCTAACGATATTGTGTCAACAACGCATGTGTCTCGACTTACCATTGTACATTACATTCTGTGCTCTACAAATTGTTGCTTGGTTATCATAATATATGTATATTATGGGCATAAGCTTTGGCCATTCAGGAATATCCTTTAAAAAGTTTCGTAGCCATTCTGTTTCTTCTTCAGATTTGTCTAAAGCTACAAACTCATATTCCATTGTGGATCTAATTATAACCGTTTACCTTGAGGATTTCTATGACACAACTCCTCCTCCCAATGTGAAAATATAACCACTTGTGCCTTGATATCTTGAATATCAGATATCCAACTAGCATCAGAGAATCCTTCTAACACAGCAGGATCTTTGGAATAATGTAATCCGTAGTTCCGAGTATATCTGAGATATCTCAGTACTCTTACAATTGCTTTCTAGTGATTCCCCTTGGATTTCTTGTGAATCTGCTTAAACTACTTACAGTGAAAGCAATATCAGGTCTAGTGTAACCCATAAGGTATATTAGACTGCCTATGACTCTTGCATGTTCCACTTGGTCAACACTTTCACCTTTATTTTTGGACAGATGTTGACTTATATCTATCTGAGTTTTGGCTACACCAAAATCATCCTTGCCAAATTTTTCAATAATCTTGTCTATGTTGTGTGATTGAGTCAATATGAGGCCTTCAGATGAGCTTTTGATTTGGATGCCCAAAATCATGTCAGTAAATATCATATCTTTCATTTCAAATATTGAATTTAACAAGTTTTTGGTACGTTTTACCATTTCATTATTACTTTCAACAATAAGTATGTCGTCAACATATAAATATAGAATTACATATCCATCAACAATGGTTTTGACATACACACATTTGTCACACTCATTAATTTTAAATCCATTTGATATCATGACACTGTCAAACTTTTCATGCCACTACTTTGGTGCTTGTTTAAGTCTATACAAATACTTCACCAATCTATAAACATTTCTTTCTTACCCTAGAGTTATATGACCCTCAAGTTATTCCATGTAAATCTCCTCATCAAGATATCCATTTAAAAAAGTTGTCTTAACATCCATTTGATGAACTTCTAGATTCCGCAAATCATCAATAGCAAGTATCATCCTTATAGTAGTTATTCCTGATACAAGAGAAAATGTCTCAAAGTAATCAGGCCCTTCCTTTAGTCTATAACTTTTTATAACCAATCTAGCCTTTTACTTATCAATTGTTCCATCTGCTTTCGTTTTTTATTTTAGAATCCATTTAGAATTTAGTGGTTTGATTCCTTAAGGTAGATCCACTAAGTGTAACACCCCTAACTCGTATTCGTCGTCGAAATAGAGTTATAGAGCATTACCAGAGACTTTTAACTTAAAATATTCGATCATAATCATTTATAAAACACATTATATTCCATTCAAACACATTCATAATGTCCCTTTTTCAAGCCTTCGAAGCCTTAGAAACACTTTAGAAACGATTCGAGACTGAATTGAAAACATTTAGAACTTCATGGAAAAATATAGAAAAATTCATACTACAGGGGTCACATGGCCATGTGACTCACACGATAGAGATATATGTCTGTGTCTCATGCTGTGTGGGCATTTGAAGTAAGAACACACGGCCGTGTCCCAGTAAGAACACACGGCCATGTCCCAGCCCGTGTCTGTTCCCGTTTAACTCTCTGACTTGGGTCACACAGCCAAGTCATACTCCCGTGTGCAAGGCCATGTCACTCTCGAAATGCAACTTTTAAAAACCTATAGGGGACACACGACCGTGTCGCATGGCTGTGTGTCACACACCCCCATGTCTTAGGCCGTGTGAACGAAAAATAGGCCATTTTCAAGTCATTTTCTCACTCAAAACTTGGTCACTTACACAAGCCAAATGCACCTATTTTCATGCATCCAAATTGTACCTAACACATGCATATTCAAGCTAGATCATCATAGTATTTAATCATACAACCAATATGCTTAAAAGACACTTCAATCACAACAATCAAACTTGATTATACATTTGTTAAGTTTAGCTATAAATCAACCAACCATTGGAACAAATTCTATACCAACATTTATCACAATGTTCACGTACCAATCATACTCAAATATACCAATTTGACTATTCAAAAACTATCATCATTAAACCCTATTAAACCTGGCTATATGTCAAACACATCCAAATTTACAAAAATAGCCATTTATTAACTCAATGTTCACTATCAATTTCCAGACCTCAATGATCACATTCAAGTATATCAAAACAACATTTCATAGTATGCATTTTATATATCATTCCAACTTCCAACCTTTAAGCACCCATATGCCAAAATATCAACCATTATAAGACCACATATACATGCCAACATAAAAACTAATGCATCATCCAAAATACCATAGTTACAAGCCAAATATCATAGCTATACCATCAAGCACAAAACACCTATACATGTGCATATTTAACCATTTTTCGATTAACTTGTTCCTATATCAAACATATCAAAATGACCTTACCATTGGGACTATTTCTCACATGCATCAAAACCATTTAAATGTCACCATTCTAACCAATTCCAAATGGTTCCAATAACCAACATAAATATATACCAAATTATGTCCAAATGGTCATAATTCAAAAAAACAGACTTGACTAAATTTCATATCAAAACATGCCCTAAATGATCACTTTGCAGACATGCCAACTCTTACCACTTTGGCCATAATCGATTTGATCTTATAATCACTAATCTTTAAACATCAAAGTGCCAAAAACACACCAATCATCAAGGCATCAAATATCATAAGTTTCACAAATTCAAAGCAACATTACATATCGATATCATTGAATAAACATTAGAGATACGTCCACTTATATATGCCATTATAATCACGACCAAAATATCAAAATCTACCGATAAAATTGATAGATAGTGTGATAGATCTCTGACTAACTTCCAACTTGATTGAGCTTATGATAATTTGTAAAGTAAAAAAAAAAAAAGAAAAAGATAACCATGTAAGCAATGAATGCTTAGTAAGCTCGTATAAACCATAAGCATAATATTACATTTCAATAATGAAATTTATAGGTTAAAAGTAAACCTATACTAATGCCTCAAGATTTATCAAATCATAATCAACAACTCACAAATGAGAAAGTTCCTTAATGTCGCATATTTATTGACCATTCATAACATGATAGGATTTCATGAGACATAATATGTAATCATCAACCTTTTTATAAGGTTATATATCTTTCTATTTACGTACTTTCCAATCCGTCTCAAATTCTTATAATAATCTTAGACAACATTATTAATTCCCAACTCAGTGTATTTATCCATGTTATAAGTATATTCATTAATTGTATACATAAAATTTCTCACATATAAATACATCATCATACATTCCAATTACGTACTTACCATTTCATTCCCTTTTCTTACCCGTTTCGTATGCATAATAAAAGCATAATCATAACATCAATCATATCCACAAGCTTGGCATAAGCCTAAACACATCAGTAAAACATGTTAGTTCATTTAATGATTCATATGAATTTGATATGGATAACCATTATACTAGAGTATGATTCAATTGGATTTATCATCTATCTCATGACATATCATGTTTTTCCATGTATCACCATTTCAATGAGTTTCATGCATACATATTTTAATTCATATTGAACACTTACTATTTCATTTGCATAACACATATGACATAAACATAGCATTAACCATAGTCACAAGTTTGAGGCTCAATCTCTAGCATATAGGTTAGAAAATCTGATCTAAAGGACTTTTCCACCATTGCCCTTTTACTTCTTCTTGGCTCTACCTCGACTTCAACCTCTTGTTTAAAGTCTTGACTATTAATAGTCTATGAAGTTCATTTTTTTGAACTACTTTCCTAGTCTTACAAGGGAATATATTTTCAAAAATGAGGCATTTTTAGATTCTAATATTGTATTCTTGTAAATTTCAGGATTCTTTGATTCATTCACAAGAAACCAATATGCATTGTTCTGGTGTATATAACCAATGAAATTACAATCCATCATTTTAGGACCTATTTTCATTTGCTCCGGTAAAGGAACCATTACCTTTGCAAGAAACTTCTACACTTTCAAGTAGTTGTAGGAAGGTTTCCTGCCCTTCCATAACTCACATGGTATATTGTTCTTTTTCTTACGGGACACTTTATTTAAAAGGTAATTCACTGATAAAACAGCTTCCCCCCACATGTTCTGTGACAACCTAGAACTTTTTAGCATTGCATTCATCATTTCCTTTAGGGCTCGATTTTTCCACTCTGCTACTGCTTTGGATCGAGGAGAGTATGGTGGTGTCACTTTATGAATAATACCATGTTGTGCACAAAATTTACAAAATGGTTCAACATATTCACCACTACAGTCACTTCTCACCCTTTTAATTCTTTTATTAAATTAGATTTCAACTTCCTGCTTATAGAGAATAAATTTCTCTGTAGCTTTATCTTTACTTTTAAGAAAATAAATATAGCAATATTTTGTGCTATCATAAATGAAAGTAATAAAATATTATTCTCTCCTCTAGTTTGAATAAACTTTTAAGTTACAAATATCACTATGTATTAGATTAAGTGGTTAAGTATTTCTTTCAGCAGATTGAAATGAAGACCTTGTTAGTTTTGTCTCAACACATGATTCACATTTATGATTATAATTAATGTAAAATAAATGTGCTCTAAGTTAATTAATATATGTAAAGTATCATAATTAACATGTTCGAACTGACCATGCCATAAATCAAATGACTCAAGCATATAAACATAGGAAGAAGCATCGTTCTTATTCATAGTATTAGCTTTTATAGAGATAGGATTGAGTTTCCACATATCATTTAATACATATCCCTTTCCCACAAACGTTCCCTCTTTTGACAAAACTAAATTTTGGGACTCAAATACCATTTTAAAGCCATGCATACTTAGGAGGGTTCTAGAGACAATGTTCTTGTGTATGTGAGGCACATACAACACATTTTGAAGTATAAGTTGTCTTAAAAATCACAGTGCCTTTCCCCTTAATCTTGGAAGTTGCAGCATTGCCCATATAGAAATTCTCCCTTTTTTCACAAGGAACTAACTCAACAAAGGAGTCATTGTCACAACAAATATGGCGTGTGACACCAATTGTAACAGCTCATTTTTCAATGGTGTCAGAAATAATAGTTTCGAGACTATAAATCCAACGAGTAAGTTCGTATAATTAGTATTTAAATTGTACAAGCTAATAATAATTTTTATATTGAATTTCGATTTGATAATTTTAAACAATTGAATTAATAATTAATATAAGTGGTTTGGTTTAAAAGTGAAGTGGTTATTGAAAACGAGGTATTAGGACCTCGTTTCCATTTATTAAATATTTACAGAGTCGTATTATAGGTGAATTGAAGTTTGGATCAATAATTTTGACGATTTATTGCTTAATTTAGGCAAAAGCACTAAATTGTAAAAGAGGTAAAAGTAGATTGCTATAGATTTAAAATAAAAATGGACTAAAATGGTAATTAGACCATGGCCAAAAAGTCCAAGCAGTGATGGATATGATTAATCCACTAGTTTTTGTGCTATTTTCTATTTTAGTCCTAATTAGTTTAGGATTAAATTGTAATTAAGTTTATTTAATTGGAATTTAATTTAATTGAAGGACCAATTGTGCAATTAAACCTTTTTAGATGGTAATTATACCATATTTTATATTGATGGACAAATATGGACATGTTTTATCTATTTTATAGGTATATTGTAAAAGGTTAAATTTGTAAATTAAGAAAAATAAAAGTTAAAATTAAAATAATGTTAAAGTTAAAGTTATCATCTTCTTTTTTCTTTCTTTCAAAATCTGTATAGCCATGGGAGAAGAAGAAAGAAACCTTCGGCCAACTAGGGGTCTTCAATTTAGGAGGTAAACCTCGCTCATTTTTAGTAATTTTTATGTTTTTGAGCCCGTATTAGCTTAATCTAGCTAACCTGGGGATTAATTTGTAAAACTATAAAATGTTATGGATTGTGCCGTTGATGAATTTGAGATGTTCTTGAAATTTTATGGTAGAATATTAAGCTCGGTTACTAGATAGGACTATTTTGTAAAGTATTTTTTGGTAATTTTAATGTTTAAGGACTAAAATATGAAATTAGTAAAAGTACAAGGACTTAATATGAAATAATAGAAAATATGGGTTGTAATAGGGTTCCATGGCTAAACTTGAAATTGAATAAAAATGATTAAATTGCATGTTTTGGGCTTAAGGACTAAATTGTATAAAAGTAAAATGTTGGGGGTAATTTTGTAAAAATGTAAAAAGGACTTAATTGCATAAAATGATTTAATTTTTCTGTTAGAATTAGTGAATTTAATGAAATTTTTATTTTAGATCCTAAACGAGTGGAAAATCGAGAAAAAAAGAAAAATTATCAAATAGCCCTGAACTTTGTCATTGCTGTAGTTTAGTTTGGTAAGTTCATATGGTTTAACTTTAGTACATTTTTAAATGTATTATATGAACCTAATTTCATAATGTTGGATTATGTTGATGTGTGTAATTGAAAATGGAAACAATGAATTGACACAACGTCGATCGTTGACTGAGCTACTCTGGACCATTACTACTAATCAGTCCTGTAAGTTTGTTCGGTTTAATTCTAATGCATTTAAGTGTATATTGGATGAATTATTTTTTTTTGGATTGAACATTATAATGTTGTTAAGTATATGAGTAATGAAGTAATGGATCGTTATAACATTAAGCACTAATGAGATATTCCGAGCCTATGAATGTTTGGTTGATGAACTAATGCTTGTATATGGAATATGAGATAGTGAATTATTCATATATCGATTTGTGTTGGAATACTCTAAATCGATGAACGAAGGTTAAAGTATGGTTAACATGCCAATAGGTTATGTTGTACGCGGTACGGGATTGATAGAGACAGTAGAGATTATTACAGTAGACTCTCTATTTGCTAGATATGTCTAGGTCTTGTATTTGTTGCAGACTAACGATATATATTACAGTGTTATTTGATGTGCTGGATGGATTAGCTCATACGAGCATTTGGTGTGCTAGATGGATTAGCTCATATGAGCATTTGGTGTGCTGGATGGTTGATTGTGTACTCATATCCATTTATCATTCATCTGGCTATGTTTTAATGATCTCTGAATGTTATTGAAATGTGAAATTAATTTGCACCAATGTTTTGAGCATTATTCACCTGTTGCGAGCTGTGATTGATAGGAACTTGATTAAGAACCTTATCGCCAGGAACTCTGTTAAGGACTTTATTGTCGAAAATATTGTTTATAAATTTTATTAAATGAATTATTGTGCATAATATAGTAAGCTTTACTGTTCAATCAACAAACTTACTAAGCTTTAAAAAAGCTTACTCATATGTTTGTCTTGTTTAATTGTAGAAACATTTTGTGGATTAGGAGATCGGATCAGCACGAAGAAATCACACTATCTGGGGAATTAGCGGTAACCCTTGAATCTATCTTGGCTTATATGGCATGTAATAGGAAATTCGATTATGTTCTGTAATGTTTATCAGTACATATATTGTGTTTGATGGTGCCTTTTGATGTTATGGTATGATAGTTTAAATGTGGTGTGTATGTTTAATTCCATGTTATAGTATAAGTGAACAATCATGAAAATTTAAGTGTGACTTGAATTAGGTATGATATAAGTAAATTGAAGATAAGTTAAATATGAGTATGTTGAGACTTGTGTGATGAAACTAAAGTAATGAAATGTTGGGTAATTGAGATGATGTGTCATTATTGACCCATTGGTTAGGTCTTAAATGGATTGAATTAACATGTTTTGGATGTTCTTGTATGTGTTTGAAGCGTTGTGATCACATGTTATGTATTGGTTTAGGTACCTATGTAATTGGGTGAAATTTGAGCTTGAAGTAGGACATTTTTGGGCTCACATAGCTTGGAACATGGGCTGTCACATAGCCGTGTGAAGCACACGAGTAGCCCACATGGGCGTGTGTCTGGAGTGTGTTTAAAAACAGTTTAGGTGATGTTTTCACATGGGCAGACACACAGCCTGTAGCACGGCCGTGTGATCTAAATCAGAGAGTTACACGGTCCATGCACACGGGCGTGTGAGGTGGCACACGGGCATGTAGGATAACCATATGGCTGTGTGACCCTTGACTTGAAAATTTTTGAATTTTTCCTAAAGGTTCTGATTTGTTCCAATTTGGTCCTTAATTGTCCGTAACTTATTTTTAGGGTTTCAAAAGCTCGATTTAATGCTGTAATAGAATGTTTTTATTTCATTATGAACGTCATATGTATTTATAAAACTAAATTAATAATTGAATACTATTTGTTATGAAATGTTTTGACTTGTACGGTAATACTCCGTAACCTTATTTCGATAATGGAAATGGGTTTTGGGTGTTACACCAGTATCAAGCTACCATTCTCTTGGATTTGAATCAACTAAGTTGACTTTAGAAATCATAGCGTAGATGTCAAGATCAAATACTTCCTTAAATATTTTCCACAGTATTAGCTTCGTTTGTTCTGGCCCTCTTTTAAAGTCTATAATCGGATGAATTGTGTTACATCTTATTGCAATTAAAGCATTTTCCTAAGAATTTTGGCTTCTTGAAGACACCTCTTTTTTGTCTTAGTTTAGACCTAGTCTAAGAATGTTTTCTTTTCTTGGAGTCTTTCTTGACTTCCACTACGTTTGCCTTGGGAAAGTTAGGATTGGTTGTTTTGTTTAGTCTTTTAGCTGCACCTTGATTGTCTTCTTCAATTCAAAGTCTAACAATTAAATCTTCCACTGTCATTTCCTTTCTCTTAGGCTTACGATAGTTCTTGAAGTCATTCCAAGCAGGTGGCAGTTTTTCAATAATGGCTGCCACCTAAAAGGATTCACTTATAACCATCCCTTCTATGAGAATACCATGAATGATCAATTGGAATTACTTCACTTGATTTACAACAGCTTTAGAATCAACCATTACAAAGTTTAAGAACTTGGCAACTAAAAATTTATTAGCATTAGTATGTTTAGTTTTGTATTTATGGTCCAGCAATTCTTATAATTCCTTAGTTGTTTTCTTGATACTTATACTTCATAAAGTTTATTAGATAAACCATTCAAAATGTAGTTACGACATAGGAAATCAAAGGTGTTCCATGCTTTGGCAATGTTGAAAGTGGTAACAACATCTTTCTCATCCTCTCTAAAAATAGGAGGATCAT
This sequence comes from Gossypium arboreum, assembly GCF_025698485.1. Lineage (NCBI taxonomy): Eukaryota > Viridiplantae > Streptophyta > Magnoliopsida > Malvales > Malvaceae > Gossypium > Gossypium arboreum. The sequence continues at coordinate 13,557,042 of NC_069078.1, read as the reverse complement.
CCTTCAGAAATTTTGCCATATTCAACATGGTCAAATAGAACAACATTTTCTGTTGCCATGTTTTAAAATTCTCTCTAGTGAATTTCGCAGGCTTTTTATTGTGACTCATAGTCACAGGTAACATTTGGCTCGCAGCTTGAGCCTGAGCAGCGACAATCGCCTCAGCCTTTGAATTGGATGAGTTGTTTGACGTATGAGACATTATTCTATATTCAGAATGAAGAACCAGAATCTGTAAATAAATTAAAATTTAAAACAAAAGTATATACCAACTTAAATAAGTTATGATGGTAATTGTATGCCTTAGATTAAAACTACAACAAATAATTTGTCTTAAGAATGTAAAAACATATAATATCGTATGTAGTATTAATATGTCAGTAACAATAATAAAATAATACAATGTAGTAGCAGTAACACAACGGAATACCTGTAATCAGACAAAGTTGAAAACTAGAAGAAGAATTTTGTTGAGGCCTGTATGAACAGTTTCCTTAAGACAGATTTGACCTCTCCTCGATACTTTGAGTAATGTTAGACATTTGTCTTCCAAGATACAACAACAAACTATTACAGTGGTAGCACAACAACAGTGATCAATCAAACACAATCTTACCATTTTCTATTACCAAGAGGAATGAATTGAGAATAAATTTTTTATATTAATGGTTTTTGATGATATGTTTTGGAAGTCTCCTAACTTGCCTTTATATAGAGGAGAGGACATGAATGAAGAGATTTAAATCGATTCATGAAGAGTTTTGTTGAAAAGTTAATAGATATAAGTGAGCAGACACAATGAATGAAAAGATGCAATATTAAACCAAAAACAATGAATCTGTTCACCAAGAGATACAATTGTTTAAAATATACAATTGTTCATCAAGCGATAGAACTAATGTTTAATTTGAGCATCAATTAATCATTCATCACTAAACAATTTTGAGCATATCATATAGAATATAAATTCATAATTTATTATTCTAACTTTCAATTTTATTAATAAAATAATATGCCTCAAAGTTCCAAAATATCCATTATTTTCCAACATATTTAAGCACTTTCTTGACGATTCACTAACTCGGTTATAAAATTACGAAATATCCAATTCTTTTAAATTATAATTAACATTTTTAATGTTATAAAATAAAGAAAGAAGAAATTAAATGAATAAGAAAATATGAGAAAAAAGAACAAGATGTATTTTATTCATCAATAGGATATTTATAATACTTTTCTAAAGTTTATATTTATAGGCATAAGAAGTATAAATTATATAAATTTCAAATTCCAATGTACATTAGAGTCGTAAAGTATATTAAACTTCTTATCCTAATGGACATCCACTTTATAATAATAAAATATTTATAACACTCCTTTTGGATGTCCATTAATAAATAATGTGTCTCGTTAAATCTTATTAAGATAAAAACTCTATTGAAAAAAAATCTTAGTGAAGAAATGTAACAGCCTAATTTTCAGTGGTGTCGGGAATAGAGATTTGAGATCACTAAATCTGAAGAGTGAGTCGAAAATTTAATAAATTAATACCTATAAATCAAATGTGAATATAGAAGTATTTTTGAATTAGTGAAGTTGGTGATTTAAAAGAATTAATTAGGTAAATTGGGTCGAGAATGAGGTATCGAGACCTCAACTTCATAAACCGAGCCATAAATATTTTTAGAAATATTTATGGAGTGTTAGTGAGGTAGTATTAAAATTTCGTCAGAAAATTTTGACGTTTGGGTGATTAATTAAATAAAAAAGACTAAATTGAAAAAGGTGTAAAAGTTGCTAAAAGCATTAAATAACTCAATTGTCAAATGAGGAAAGACCTAAAGTGTAAATAAGTCCAAAGGAGATATTTTGGGCGGCAATAGCTAAGAAAAAAAATCAGGAAAAGGGTGAAAAAAGGGAAAAATTGGAAAATTATCAAAATTAACTAAATAAAAATGGGACCAAATTGGAATATCTAGAATTCTCTTCATTTTTTCTTCATTCTCATCAGCCAAAACGCCATAGGAGGGGTTCTATAAGCTGGTATTCCATAATTTTTGCACAAAGTGAGTTAATCCTTGCCTTTTTCTTATAATTTTTGTGTTTTTAAGACTTTTACAACTAGGTCCTACTATTAAATTCATTAGTTTTTGATTTCATGGATGAAATTGAAAGTCATCATGGTTTAGTGTTGTAATTTTATTATGACATAGCATGAAATTGAAGCTTTAATTTGTTTATGAGATGATTTTATTAGGTAATTTCAATAGAAATTGATTTTTAGGATCTAATTGTGAAAATGTTTGGAATTAAAGTCTAGTGCTGAAATTCTGATTCCCAAAGGTTATAAAGTAATTTAAAGTGATAGAATAAAGTGTTAATTGAGAAAAATCAGCTCAATTGAGAGGCTAATTGAGTAGGGACGAAATTATTATTTATTAAAAGCTTAGGGAAAAAATGATAATAAACATCTTGCACTAAAACAGTTTTAGACAGCAGCAGTAAGCTAAATTTGAAAAATCACCATAATTTTTAGAAATCGAATTAGAAGATGAAAAAAAGATAGAATTAAATCTTATTGAGTCTAGTTTCTCATAGAAGAAACGGTGTAAGCAATAGAATTGTAAATCATGGGATATAATAAATTTTGTAAGACAAGGTCAGAATGAATTCGGGTTCCCCTATTCTGATTTTGAAAAATCATAAAAAATTTAATAAAAATAATTAGGGGCTTAAATTTATATTTTTAGAATCCTGAATGAGTCTATTTTCAAGAGAAACAAACGAAAACATCATTAAATCCTGTACGAGGAGATAATTAATTTTTAGTGAAGAAGAGTCGGAACTGTCAGACAGCAGAATAGGGGTGACTTTAAAGAATAAACTGTACCCATTGGTTAAACCAAAAATTATGAAAATTTTATGGAAAGAAGATACATGAGCCTAGTTTTAGGAAAAATTAGCGGATCTTAATTTGGAGTTCTTTATCTTAAGATAAAAATAATTTAGTGACTATGACACGGATGGATAGCTTGAATATTCACATAAGTAAATAGTGAAAATTATGGATAATGTTATTTACAAGTATATTATTTATACTAAGGATGTGGATGGAGAGGAGGAGGAGGAAAATATACATATATATATGAATGACTTGTGTATAAATTGATCACATGCCCGATTATAATCGATAAATATTGAATTAGAAATGATATAATATTTTATTTGGAATATTTATTATGAAATTATGATTATCGCTATAATACGTAAATCGAACTTGTGAGTTTATATAACTAAATTTTAGTGATCATTTGTTAATATTATTAAATTTCAATATTATTTTATGAATGGTGATTAATATTTATGTATGTTAATTGTTGAAAATAAGTAAATTATGTACAAAACTTATGAAATTGAACTGAGTATTTGGAGGAACTAACGCAGGAAATGAGTACGATCTTTCAGTGAAAAAGATGAATTGACTTAAATTACCCAAGTAAATCGAGATTCAGCATTTGTTGCGAATTCTCGTGTTTGCTTTCCTTTTAGCTCTTACGAGCTTTCGTTAACTCATATGAGTTTCATTAACCCTTTTGGGGTTTCAGCCAAACTCGATGGGCTTCGATTAGCGTTCGGGCTTCCATTTAACACTTGTGTGCTTCAGTTAGCCTTCGGGCTTCCGTTTAGCACTTATGTACTTCAGCTAGACTTCGGGCTTCAGATCACGATGTACTCAAATCCATAAGCCGTTCCTTGAATGGACAAGTTGGTAAGTCGTAAATGTAACGTGTGGAAAAAGAAATGTAAGTAATGTTATTATTATTATTATTGAGCTCAATTATGTGATTTCGTCATTCAGAGATTGTGTTTGACAGGATATGTTAGTAAATTATGAGTATGTGAATCAAAGTGACAGAATTTAAACACCTAATAAGGTTGAGCTCATTCACATGAATTTGTCATTTGAAATTGTGATTGACAGGAAGAAACAGTGAATTGCATGCTTATGAATGGTTATACATAATTATCTGAAAAACAAGAAAAATGACGGTTATTGATTTATGGAGACATGAGACATTGATATATGAATGTGGAATATGTTTGATAAATGTGTTCATTCATAATTATGGAATTATGTACCTCATGTGTGCTATTTGCATAAAGATTATATTTCAAATACTTTGGTGAATAAAGGTTAAATATGAAATAGTATGAAATCGAGACAAGTTGTTATGAAAATATATTTAAATTATCTGTAAGTGTTTCGTACTCCTAGATAATGCCTCATACTCTATTCCGGCGACAGATACGAGTAGGGGGTGTTACAAGAAAAAAAGAATAAATATATCTATGTTACGCATGGCATGCTGTCACATTAAAAACCTTACTACAAAAACCTAATGGGAAAATCCTTGACTAGGAGAAAAAGAGTACAACGCGCATTTATGTTGGAAAAATCAGTTTAGAAAACAATGCCTCTAAGCACAAAAGAAGTTTGAAATTTTTCTTTGAAAACGAGCCGTTGTGTTATTTATAGAAATAAACTTAACTAAAATTATACTCGTGTTTTGTACGAGGAGGTGTAAAGTCGATCTCGACTTTCTACCGAATGGTTTTCTCCAATATTTTCGAACCACAAATTTATCAAACCAATCGCATGGAATGAAAAAAATTATTAACTTTCATTAGGAAAGTTAATTCTCTCTATAATCGAAGCGTGCAAATTTTTTCTAAAAAAAATAGATTTATAAATGTTCACTATTTTTTTGTCAAAATAATGTATATGAAATGTGTAAATAGTTCAAAACATAGTTTCTATTTATAGAAAATTAATACAAGAATTCTATTAGAATAAAACTAAATTAAATAATATTTTGATATAAAATACAACTGCTGCTCTAAATAGAATGCTAAGGGGTAGCAGCACACTCTTATGTACATAAAAATTGATATTAAAACTTATGATTCTAAATAGACAAATGAACAAGGGAATATATGACTTGCATAATGTACTAATGGCCATAACTGGAACTCACATGTGAATATGTTAGAAAGCTAAGGCCAAAAAGGAAATAAAGTTTGGATTAAACAATATTGGTACCCGTAATAAGAGTTTCGAACATGAATTTGAGAATGACTAATAGATTATTAATAGGTAAACTGAGCCTTTAAAATTTGGTAATAAGGATTAAATTTGTTTGCAACCTTAAAATTCGATGAGTACATTATGTAATAGACATGACTAAAGTGTTCTTCAACATTAATAATAGGATAGGATAAGTAGGGTTATATTTGAGTATTTATCACGTATTAATTATTTTAAATGAATAGATTTTAAATTTCGAGAATATAATATTTTTAACTTGGGAGCATCACATTGTCATTTGAGTTTAAGATTGTAGTTCCTTAATGTAGTTTTAATTAACTTTGAATCTTGGCATGTAAATTGGAATAGAATTTGTAAGGTTATTTGTAAATTTCAAACTCATTTAACAACTCTTTATAAGCTTTTGTTTCGTTGTTCACTTGGAACGCATTTAAGGCTTGTATTTAAAGTCTTTATGAGTTTAGGAATCGTGTTATAATGATTTGATAGTTTATGGATATGACATAGATGAGTATGGGCATGATTTTAAGTACTTTTAGCTTAATTTTTAGTTTCAAGGGCCCAGAGTCCAGTACCCTAACAATAAGTATTGGATCGTAACAAGTTAGTAGCTAAAATACTACAGTTCTAGGCTTGGGTACTGATACCTAGCCTTTGGACAAGCCCCTTTGCACTGTTTTAGTCGTTTTGAGCTCTCCGATTGCCTGTGGAAAGTTTTTAGACGATTCGAAGATTATTTTAAGGCATTCAAAATGATTTGTATCATATTTTATGATTTTATTTAAATTGTTCTTAATTTTACGTTATAATAAATTTCCCATTTTCCTCAATCTGGATGACCTCATTTTAACCCAAAGAACATCGTACACTTGTTTTATGATTGGGAAAAGTTCCTATTGATATTTGATGGCCCAAATCGGTTTTTAACCATATTGAATTTTTCAAAACTTGGTTAATTTGTTTCAAGGAATACTAATATACTGTGAAACAAATATAAAAGAAAATTATTGATTTAAGTTTGAAAGTGCAGCTCCCACGTGTACTTTATGTCAAGACGGGTGAGAGGTTTTATAAATGAAGAGTGAATTATGTATTTTGTTATCGACCGAGGTATTTATAATGTTTCTCTAAAGTCTATTTATAGACATAAGTATAAATAATATAAAATTCTATTTCTAATAAACATTAGAATCCTAAAATACATCAAATTTCTTATCCTAATGTACATCACTCATATTACTATTTATTAATTAAAATTTGACAATTATAATTAAAGTACTACATTTTCAAAGAAAATTTAAAACTATTTATCTTTACAAATATGTTTTCAAATTTTTTCCAAGAAAATTTTAAAATTTAAAACTATATAAACAAGTATTTGAAAGATTATAAAAATAATTATATTGTGTGTTAATTTTAAGCGGTTCTATATATTATTTAAACAAAATTATGTTTCAAAAATTTAAGCTAATATTTATTTAAAATTCTATTTTTAAAATTATAAAATAATTAAATATATTTTAATTGATATACATAATCAATCAATCGTGAATCATATGAACATGCAAATTAGTATTTATCTATAACCATATATAAAACTAGTATACATAGATTTATTGTAGATGTAAGGACTTGGGCTTTTGACACCTGGCCTCTTCTTTTCTTTGGGTTATGGGTTGTGGGAGGTTAGGGTGGGGAAAGAAACAGGAGAGAAAGAAGAGAAAGAAAGAAAAAGAAAATTGAAGAGAAAAATTTGTGTTATTTTCAAATATGTTTAAAATATTATAAATTTATTATTTTAAATATATATTATGCATTAATAATTTATATTTTTGTCCTAATCATTCCATTCATATTTTTATTTTATTTTATATATTACTTTGTAATTATTTATCTTATATTATATTTATATCATGCATTAATTATTTAATTTTGAGTTTAGTATACCATCATGATTCAATTTGAAGAAAAAATATATGTTTGTGTTCATGATCTATAATGATTTGATTTTTAATTATTTAAGTAATTTATCTTAGTAATAAATTATTTTAATTTTAAAACTAAAATTTTGTTTAAATGGATTAGTGCATGCATTCAACATCATGTCATGTTTTAACTCTATCACAATAATTTTGTAGACAGATTTTGAATTTTTAAATTAATATAATGGTTTAATTATGGTTTAACTCCCTAAGATGGTAAAATTAAGTTTAATCTTTTAATTTTTTAAAAATAATATATTAATATAATAATAAAATTATACTTTTAACTCCTTAAAAATATAATTTAATTTTCCCCTAAAATAAATTCTTGGCTGTCACTGTTGGTTACATTGAACCTTTGTCAATCCCAAATTATGTCATATTTTGCATAAGGCTTAACTACAAAGTTAGCACTCAAACTATACAACTTTTCTTACTTAACTAGTTAAAGTTTTTTTTTTTTTTTTGTTTTTTTTTTAGTCAAGAAGGGTATTTTAACCATTAATTTCGTCTCATTCTATCTAAAAACATATCACACCTAATAAAAATATGATACACATCACACTCTTAAATTAAAATGAGACAAAACAAATAATTTAGGTGCACTATTGACCAAAAAGAAGTTTAGATTCCTACGATAATTTGAGGCTCAATTTTACATTTAAACCTTTGCATAATGTATTAATTTTAAATTATATACATAAAATACTAAAATATAAAAATATTTAAACAAGACATATTTATATATTTCCTTAAAAAGCCTTATTTAATAAAATTAAATTAATTTTTGTAATTAATTATTTAAATCCCAATTTAGTGGGAGTATAAAATCTACTTTAGGTTTTATTTAGTAGAGTAGAAAAAATTTGAAAAGATCGAAAACTTGAAAAGGCAAAAAATAGAAAGATGAAAATATAAATTTTCTCTTCATGGGTGTACTTGATAGAAAAGATAGAAAATTATTCATTAATAGAGTTAAAAAATGAAAGGAAAAAATTAAAATATTTGAAAAACACATAATTTTGAATTGACATATATCTCTCTCTCATTTCATCATTCCGGTATAGAAGAATTAGTTTTTATGTATTAAAATGAAAAATAATCAACTCTCCTACTTTTTTTTCTTACCAAATAAATTCAAAATTTATTAATTTTTTTACTTTTTAACCCCTTTTTCCATCCTTCCGCTTTTCTACTCAACCAAATACATTTTAAAAGGATTATAATTCTGATCAAAATCCAAATATGGTTCGAATAAGGTCGTCGGCTAAGATAAGACTTTAAAAAGATGAAAGCTCTTGCAGTTAGAGGTTAATTTGATTCTCTTGGTGTTGTCTCTTGAACTCTTTCTTCATTGGCGCAAGATGAGATGGGAAGAGACCAACCAGCATAGAATTCGGGTTAGGTATAGGCGAAAAAAGCCTAGGCTTTGTCTCATTAATGGGCTCTCAAAAGGGACAATTAGAAAAGCATTTAGCCCAAGTCTTATCATGCAAATCCACTGTAAAGGTACCCAAAGAAATGGAGCCCATAGCATTTCCATAGGGTAATTTGCAGTTCAGACTACTTAATTTAACATCAAATTTCATATATACTTTTTAATTTTATTGTTGGTTGAAATTCTATTATTGAAAAATGCGATCGTATGTATATATTAACTTCTATTATTATATAGTATGCATGCGTATTTTTCTTTAATATTCTTTCCTCGTATCAAAAATTCGAATTTATGTTGTTTGTTTGAATGCATAATGTGTTTTTTCATACACTTAGCATTTGTTGATATAATATATATGTATGCATGCTAAGGTAACTTTAGCTTTAAAATTATTTAATGAAGTTAGCATAAATGATTTAATTTGTTAATTATACAAGTTCAAGATATAGTTTGATGAAGTTAAAATCTTACTATATATTTATATAAAACTTTATATGTTAAAAGTTGATAACCTATAAATTGCCCTTTATACATACATACATACATACATACATACATACATACATATTATATTAATCTTTTGTAGTTTCAACTTTCAAGGGAAAATTTTATACACTCTTAATCTTATTATTGATACATAGTATTTATGTACAGATATCACATGAAATTTTTGGAAAAATCTTTTAAGTTTATTCTAAATAAAAGATGGAATATTTGTTCATCAATATGTGATCTTTGTTTTTCTTTATTTAAAAAAAAAAACTGAATTCTTAGTTGGATTTATGAAAGAAAAATATTCTCTTCTGAATTTACTAAACATCTTAGCTAGCTGAGCTCTATATTCCATATAGAGAAGGTTCTCACGTCTCAGGGTCATTAATTATTGTATATAATTCCTGGTTTTTCTGGCTATAAGGAAGAAATATATTATACTCTCTCTCTCTATATATGTATAGGATTTAAAAAATCTCTCTCTAAAAAGAACAAAAGCGTCAATAATTAATGAAGAAGACAATGGACCATATATATTTCAAATATTATTCTACTTGGGATTAAGAAGAAGAAAACAAGAATGAAATGATATCTATTCATGCATGCATGTTTCTAGGATTTATAAAGACAATGCAACTCTGTGATTGATTTGAAAGATTGAAATCAGTTTCCATGCGCATAAAATCTCAGGCTTGGGAATGCCAACAAGAAGCATATCTTATGGGAGGTGTGAGAGTATCTTCCTTGTGCTTCCTTTTCCCTTTCTATGGGCATGCCTTCCTATCTTCACAAGTTTCTAGCTAAAGGTAACCCGTTCTTTACTATTATATTATCTCTTGGGGATAATAGTATATATATATATATATGAAATGTAATTATTTATAAAGTAAATTATACTAGTAGTCACTCAACTATTAATTAGTATTTTCTTTGATAATTAAATTATAAAAGTTATAAAATAATCACTCAACTATTTAATTTTTTTTATCACCAGCTAGCTAACGAAAAAAATAATCCAAAAATCCATAATAGTTAGGTTATTAAAAAGACAAAATTGAATAATTGAGTAATTATTTTGTAACTTTTCATAGTTGAGTGATTAAAAATATTAATAGTTGTGTGCTCATTTTGTAACTTTTCATAATTTAATGACAAATTTTTTTACTAACAATTAGAGGATAAATTTTTACTAATAATTAGAGGACTATTAATATAATTATTATATTAAAAAAGAGAAAATTAAAAGTAGGAAAATGGGTTGACACTAATAAATATTAATATTCAAACTCAAGTGCATATCATGGTAAAAATAATGGCATGAAAATTCACCCAAAAAAAAATAATGGCATGAAACAATTAAACAATCTTTACCATAAATATAATCATAAATGTCAAATGTTTGTAGCAATCAACAATTTTAGATCTAGAAATACCATTCTACGAATTGTCACAAATTTTTCTATAATCAATTATTACATTCATATAACACTCTATTTTATAATTATAATAAAACATATTTTAATCCGACCCAAAAAATTTCTCCTTATACACATTTTTAAAGACCCTCTTGATGGCATCAGCTCTCTAGACAATCTTGCTTTTTATTTTTTCTTTTTCACCAGAGAGTCTTCCTCCTCCCTACTCTAATCATCTATACTAAAGAAAAAAAAAAGGATGAACTGACTAACGGAACAACCAACTAAATCTTGTACCAACACACTCAACAACAACAAATTAAATGGTTGCACTTGAATATAGATTCTATTATTATATAATTAAATCACCAAGTTTAATAAATATGACCAAGTATAGACGTATCCATTTACCTAAGCGAACTTAAATTTACTTTATTTTGAACATATTTTGATTTAATCTTCTATTGTTAAAACTTTTTTTTCCTTTTGTTATTAAGTTTTAATGAATTTTAGGAATTTTTGGGTATAATAATAAGATTCATGCATGGAAAATATGAGGAATATATGTCTTTGAAATAGAGGGTCCATCACACATGCACATTCAGGTTTTAGCCCCTGTATTCGGTCGTTGGTCGTGGCTAACCACCACCTATGTTATTATGTGTCTATGTCTCTTTCTTGCTATACATGTGGGGGGTGTTGTTGATACTTAATCATTTGTAAAATAATTGATTGGACCTTCAATTTTACAAAAAATAAAAAAATAAAAAATTCAGATTTGATATAATAATTGTTAATCACTACAATAATCAAAGTATTGTGGTGCATTCATCAAATATTCTTTTATAAGCTTTGAGTTCCATTATTTCAAATTTGGGAGACACTAAAAAAAAATTTATCAAGTTTTAAGGAATCTTGTGTCAAAAATGGGATGTTTATCCCTTGATTTAATGAGAGTTGAGACTTTTAAGTGTGAGAGAAAGGAGAGAATCACCATATCCCCCACATGGCTTATTTTTTTTTTAACATTTAGTTATATATAGATGATGTGATATCATCATGCCTTAAAAAATCTAATTTAAGGTCAAATTTGAAAAATTGTTAAATTTAAGGATTAAATTGATAAAATTTATCAAATTTAAGAATTAAATATTACTTTATCCTTTTATAGTATTACATCTCAAATATTTGTTTTTTTTTTTGAGTGTGAAATTTAAGTTAATTCATTTATTGAGAAAATAGCATTTAACAAATATTTTTATTTAACGTGTCCATTGCCTTTGAGCTATAGCCAATAACTAACACCAATAAAAAAATTATGTATAAAAAAGTTTTGACTTCAATATTATTTTAATAAAACTTTCTCTTATTTTAAGTCAAATATTGTTGTTCTTTTTACCAAAAATAATTGCTAGTCCCTAACAATTCATACAGAAAGTACCCCAAAGACATGTCAAAAGACAAGACAAGACCCACCAAACTAACCTAACTAAACCATTAAAAACATGTCACAAAGTCAAGGCAAACATTTTCGTATCCTTCCATCAGATTCTTGAGGTCTTCCACTGATACTACTGATATTAACATGTTTAGATTCATATTTATTGCTATTTTTAAAATATTTGGTATATCTATATAAAATATTTATAAATATTAAATATTTCAAATATAAAATGTTCATAAATTGTATAAAATATTTTAATAAATTTTATAAATACAATTCATTATTAAATAAACTCAAAATAAATAAATAAAATTATTTTATAAACTAAACAATAAATTATCTCATACTATGCATATAACGATCTATACTTCAACCATTTCAAAATAAATAATAAAACTTATTGTTTTTATTGGGGAAAGTTCATATTAAATTTATTTGGATAAGACTGGGAGGTTAAGATAAATTGAGCTTAAACCATTGTTTGTATCATGAGATTTAGTATTGGAATTCTTCTCTGGATAATGTCTCATAGATTTAGTTTAAGCTTAAATTACATTAACAACTTTCTCTATTCTATTTTCCCATTATCTCTACATTTATCTATTTGTGTGACAAAAGATGTGCCTATTTTGTTAGAATTGTTAAACAAAGTCTGATATATAACTTATGTAACACCCCACACTTGGTGTGGACGTTATAGCTGAATCCTGAAGAATTATATTAACTTATTTGAAAACTCAAAATTGAATTTGAAATCATGTGGCAAATCAGTGTTAACTTTGATATATCGTTTTCCAATTTTAGGGAAAAAAACCTTGTTAAAATCGTTACTTTACTACAAGAAATCATTTAAGAGATCATCTCATTATGCAACGAAATTTACTAAATTATAAGGTTTTGAAAACTAGGGTTTAATTTGTAACAAATCAATTTGCAGATGGAATTATAATACTACTTAGTCCTGAAAAACAAATAAAAACAAAATGAAAAGTCCACAACAAATTACAGTCTCTAAGTCCGAAAAGTCCAAATTAAAACATGAAGTTCATTTAAATCGTTCATTGTATAAATCCAAACCTGAGTTCTCGCACGCTGTTCAGTCCTAGGTTTACTGATTACTTGAGAGGATAAAACAAAAGGGTGAGCTTACAAGCCCAAGGTATAACTCAACACACGGCCTAACATACACCCGTATGGCCCACATGGTCAAAATGACCCAGCTCATGTGGTCCACACAGCTTGGCACACAACCGTGTGGCTCACATAGTATGTCTGTAACACCTTAACCTGTATCCATTGCTGGAACAAGGTTTCGGGGCATTAATAGGATTTACATATCATTTAACAAAAATTTCAATTAAATACTTACCGATTCAATGCATCATATAAATAAACATATTACCGTTCAATCAATTGTTTGGCACTTGTCAAAGTATCAACAACAACATTATTAATACACTTGTACATATTTCATATAATTTCAACATTGATATACCTATTTTCTTGACATATCACACTTGAGTTTAATAATAGTCTCAACTTACATAATTTCCTTGTATCAACATATCAAAGATAATCATTTATGTACATGTCACGAAACATATTATTCTCTTACCGTTTCTTCATAAGCATATATCGTTCATTTCATTATATCAATATTTCATGCACCATCATTTCCTTATATCCTATGTATATTTATTTCAGTAATAGTTCATATTAAACTTAAACATAAATTAAATTCCATGTACCCATACTTATTTCATTTATCTATCTTCTTAATTATTTCATACAACTATTTTGTACATATATTTTCATATGACCAATTCCTGTAAACATTTCACACAACCATTTTATATAGCCAATTCATATAACCATTTGTCATCCGGTACGTATTACCTGAATATTAGTTGTTAACAGATGTCTTGGTGTCTCTCATCCACGATCTTATTTATCTTCGACATGATGCCATAGTGTCTTTCAACTATGGTCTTACTCATTTTCTGTCATGTTGTCATGGTATCTTTCAACCATGGACTTATTCATTTCATGTCACGTTGCCATGGTATCTTTCAACCATAGTCTTACACATTTCATATCATGTTGCCATACTATCTTTCAACCATGGTCTTACACATTTCGTATCATGTTGCCATGGTATCTTTCAACCATGGTTTTACACATTTCGTATCATGTTGCCATGGTATCTTTCAACCATGGTCTTACACATTTCATTTCAGAAAGCACACTCCCGTGAACCTCATCCTTATAGCGGGATTACCAGTCCAGGCTAAATCCCCTGTAATATAAACTCATAGAGTATTGTCGAGATTACCAGTCCAGGCTAAATCCCCTGCAATGACAATTACTCTAATGAGCTTGGACCTGAATTACCAGTCTAGGCTAAATTCAAACCCTAATTCGGATTACCCGTCCAAGCTAAATCCATTTTACATATATTCTTCGGGAGGGTTATATCAGGATAGGATCACCCGTCTGGGCTAGATCCTTTTTACCGTCAATTCCTTTACAGAGATCCGTCGAATTTTCCTTTCATTCAATCGGGATTTCTTCCCCTTTTTATCAAATAGATTAATGTTTCATCAATTTTCATACAAGGGATATTTAAATCATATTCACATTAATAACAAGTATTTAAGTATATAATCCAAGTTAGACAAACTTACCTGGCGAAATTTCAGAAATATCAAGATTCAGGGGCATTTTGGTAAATTTTTTATTTTCCCCCATTTTCACCCAATCTTGATCCAAATTAATAATTTCATTCAATATATTAATTTAATCAATAAAACAACTCATTCCCTGCATTTTGGTCATTTTTGGCATTTTTACTAAATTGCCCCTACAGTTCCTCTTTTATTCAATTTAGTCCCTGAGTCTAAAACATACAAATTATCCATTTTAAATGTAATACTATTAAGGGTGGCAACAAACAGCAGTATGTATGTTACCCGGATGAAATACTTCTCTCAATTTTTCATCCTGGTTGCAACTCCCAAGTCCTTGAATCTCAAACCTACTTCATACTTCATCCAGAATTATTTCTTTGTTGCTCTAGCTTCAACAAGAGCTTCATATTTCATCCGGATAACTTGGTTCTGTTTTTCTTCCTATGTGAAAAAGCCAAAAAAACCCTTGCTAACTGAAAATTCATATATTTATTTCCCTCCTTCTCCTTTGCATTCCGCATCCTTAATTTATATAACATGCTACAAGTAACATTATCAATAATTTCACTATTTACTTATATGTATATTCAAAATTGTCCATTTGCGTCATAGTCACTAAATTATTTATATCTTGAGCTACAAAACTCGAAATTGAGATCCGCTAATTTTTTTTATGAAACTAGACTCACATATCTTCTTACCATAAAATTTTTAATTTAACCAATAAGTACAGTTTATTCTTTAAAGTCACCCCTGTTCTGCTGTCTGATAGTTCTGACCCTTCTTAACTAAAAGTTAATTATATCCTCATACAGGATTCAAATGATGTTCTCATTTATTTCTTTTGAAAAATACTCATTCAGAATTCTATGCATATAAATTTAAGCCCCTAATTATTTTTCTCCAATTTTTGATGATTTTCCAAAGTCAGAATAGGGGAACGCAAAATCATTCTGACCTTGTCTAACTAAATTTGTTATATATCACCATTTACAATTTCATTGCTTACACCGTTTCTTCTATGAAAAACTAGACTCAATAAAATTCAATTTCATATTTTATTCAACTTCTAATTCGATTTCCACAATTTTTGGTGATTTTTCAAAGTTAGGCCACTGCTGCAGTCCAAAACTATTTTAGTGTAAGATATTAATTACCATGTTTATAACACCCTTATTTTCTTTCTCTACACCATTTTTCATCACTTTCTCTTGTTTTCTCTTCACTAACATATCAAGAACATAGGACCATATGTAAGGAAACTCTACATTAACACCAATCACATGCTTTTTCAATAATATCAAACTTAAAAATATATTGAAATCATAATGTTCTTACCTTATTCTATTAATTTCAATCTTCATCTTGATTTTCTCTTTCCTTCAGCTTCCATTTCTTGAATCCAACTTGATATTCTAACTTTCCATAGTCTCCTTAACATTTTTCTCTCCTAGTAGCTATGGAAATTCTTTTGATTTTTGGGTGAAATTGGTGAATTTTTGGTAGAAGGACCAAATTGTAAAGAAAGTAAAACTTTCTTTCTTTCTCTCTTTCTCTCACATTAGTGCATGGGAAAGATGATGATAATTCTTCATCTTTCCTTCCTTTTATAGTAAATAATTAATAATAATAAAATAATAAAATATCTCATTAAAATAATATTTGTATAATTAAATAATTATAAAATATCATCAACATCATCATTATTTTCTAGATTTCTCTCTCTTGACCATTTTGCCCTTTATTATCTTTTAAAATTCCATCATTGAGCCATAATTTAATTTGGTAAAATTATAATTTAGTCCCTCATAGTTCTTCACTTATTCAATTTGGTCCTAATTCATCCATTTTCCTTAGTTTCTAGACCATTCCACCCTTAAAATATTTACACTATTGGTACTTCAAATTTTTCATATTTACACTTTAACCCCTTAAATTTTGAGTATTTACTCTTGTGCAACAAAACTTTTCTCACTTTTACAATTTAGTCATTTCTTGAATTACTATATCATAATATACTTCCCAATATTGACATAACTCAAAATTTCCCTTTTTGTCACTTTATTTCCTTATTTTACTATATCAAGGATAGTATCTTACTGTAAAAATTTTCGGGGTATTACAATGTCACACGGCCTAATGTCACGGGGTTAGACCTTTCGTCTCGCAATCCGTGCAGCCTTAGGCGATTCGCTCGTCCAAACTCGCCTAAGTCAGCCTTTACTCAAATGAGGATTCCTTAAGAACTCCTCTAAGGCACCAATTTGTATAGCGGAAGCGTTTGTGCCAAAAGAAGCTACAAGTAAGCAAAAGAAAGCCAAAGAAAGAGTGCACACAAGGTATTTGAGTAAATGTCCAAGAATTCTATTACTCTTAAGAATTCAACATACAATGGATGGTTTACAAATAAGGGGGAGGCTCTCTATTTATAGTTGAGCTCCCCAGAACCGACAGTCAAGATACATTTATATTGACGGACGAGATTAACGATATCCCATGATTTAAAGGATTTATAAGATATGCCTTATCAAATCTAATCTAATCTTTACAAGATATGATTCTCTCTATCTTTTAAGATTAGTTACCCAAAATAGCCTAAGTTGCCATATCTTCGCTATCTGGCCATCCAGGCTTCAATCTGATAGGCTTCTCCAACAATTCTTGGAATCGGGCCAGTTCTTATGGGCTAAATGATCCCCATCTAATCGATCGACCTCTATGGGGCGCATCTTGTGCCATGGTCACGGGCTTGGAACTTTGGCCCGTGACATTCTCCCCCACCCATTCTCACAACGCCCTCATTGCGACTTCCGAATGGCACTGACTTGATTCGTCTCGGAACTCTCGCATTGCCTTGGCTTCTTCCTGACTTGTCTTCCAATCGAGTTTTCCCTTTCTTCGGAACCTTTGCCTCGACTTCCGTCGCCTCTTTACTTGAACCGTTTCACTCGTGGGTACATCTCGTTGGCAAGAAGTCTCCACTTTAACTTGCCCTAATTCTGAGTTGGTCCCATTAGAATCCCCCCGACTCTCACATCTTGGCTTCGTTTCACCCATAGTCCCTCAGTTTTCTTGCTTACGAAATTTGAAAGGGCCCCTACGATCTTGCCAAGCCAACAAGTCAGAAATCAAAACATTATCAGTGTGTTTGCAATGTACCTTACTCGTGGTATTTACTCGTCTCGACTGCTCTTGCATTACTTCTTTCTGCTTGAAGTTTGATGCACAATCCACCTTCCCCAAAGATGGCGTCTCCACAGTCGACTCCACAGGTCTCATATCAGACTCACGCTCCACTAAATTTTTTGAAGGGGCTTTTGTAACCTTCCGTCCTATCGAGTTAATGCTTCTCCTATATGAAACATCTTCGATTAGTTAGATTGACGACAACACCTTGGTCCCAACCTTCATATCCTGATGAACTGGCACAACAATATTTGATGACGGACCAGTGACAATATGGATTTCATTGGCCCATGGAAACAAAACCGTCTGAATCCTGTCAAGGAAGTTTAAACCAAGCACATAATCGTAACCATCTAATTGGATTACCTTAAAGTCTTCCTTGCCTTTCCATTCGCCGATTTATAGCTCCACATTATGAGCTACTCCCATAGTTAGGGCCTTCTCCGAATTTACTGTCTTGATCTTCTTATTCGATTTCCTAATCGACAGACCAAGCTTCTTGGTAGCCTTTTCTGATATGAACAACTTCGAAGCTCCCGTATCAATAAGAGCACTTCGCTTCTGACCTACAATGTTGATGTCCACAAACATCAACCCCTCTCTATTATTCTTTTTGCTAGGAATAAGCACCATCGAACCGACACTCGCTGTCTTCCCCCTCAACAGGCTTCGTCTCTTTTTTCGACTCATCTTTCTTTTGGATAGCCAACATCATCGATCTCTTCAGACATTTTCGCATCATGTGTGGTCTTTGACAAAGAAAGCATTTTATCCTCTTCCCCTTGTCCTTTGGGTTGTTGGATCCCCGCTTTGCATTTCGTGGTTTCTCATTGCCACCTGTGCTATTGGTATTGTGGCCATTGTCGATATGTCCCTCTTAATCTTCCTTATGGTTTCTCTCACCATCGCCCTTTCTCTTGGGCTGAGATGATTTGAACTTGTCTTTCATTGGACCAAGTTCAACAAAGGACTCTGCTTCGGCCATGGCTACAGTAAGTTCGGTGATCCCTTGCCTACGCAACTCATATTTTGCCCATGGCTTTAACCCATCCTCGAACCAATAGAACGCTTCTTTCTCGCTTAAGTCGGAGATTTGAAGCATCAACTCACTAAATGCCCGAACATACTCCCGAATAGTGCCTTGTTACGTGAGACGGTGCAACTTAGCCCGAGCCTCCTTCTTGACATATTGTGGGTAAAACTGCTTCTTCAACTCTCTTTGGAACTCCTCCTAAGTCCCAATTGCGTTCCCTCCACGTTTCTCATCCGTGGACCTACGATGCCACCACAAGAGAGCCACATCAGTAAAATAGATTGAAGCAGTGTTTACCTTAATTGCATCATCCTTGATGCCCATCGCTCGGAAGTATTGCTCTATTTCCCACAAGAAGTTGTCCACTTCTCTTGCGGACCTTGCACCTTTGAACTTCTCTGGTTTGGGAACATCCATTGCTTGTTGCTTCGACTTTGAAGACGACATCCCATTACTCAATGCAGCTTTGTAAATCGTGAGCTCCCCCTTAAGCTCTTTGATCTCTTTCTTCATGGCTAACATCATTTCCTCGAGATTCTCATCCCTCTCAACCAGCTTTTCTGTAGTGGAGTTAACTAACTCATTCAGCTTTTCTGCATTGGCACCGAGAGAATCCAACGTAAAATCTCTAAGTTGCTCATCCATTGAGTCAAACCCATCTGTGCATCCCACGACCAACTCAAGCGTCTCCTTCATGTTCCCTACGGACTCCTTGAGATTAACAACTCGATCTTCCAACGCTGACAGCATGTCCCTCGAGCGACTTGCTTTTCTGACCATCTCACGGGTCTGCATTGGCTCATTTTGATCAACAACTTCTTTCGACATCCCAACAGTGCCTTCAAACCAATAGCTCGGATACCACTTGTCACGGGGCCAGACCTTTCGTCTCACAATCCGTGTGGCCTTAGGCGATTCACTAGTCCAAACTCGCCTAAGTCAGCCTTTACTCGAATGAGGATTCCTTAAGAATTCCTCCAAGGCACCAATTTGTATAGCGGAAGCGTTTATACCAAAAGAAGCTACAAGTAAGCAAAAGAAAGCTAAAGAAAGAGTGCACACAAGGTGTTTGAGTAAATGCCTAAGAATTCTATTACTCTTAAGAATTCAACATACAATTGATGGTTTAAAAATGAGGGGGAGGCTCTCTATTTATAGTTGAGCTCCCCCAGAACCGACGGTCAAGATACATTTACATTGACGGATGAGATTAACGATATCCTATGATTTAAGGGATTTACAAGATATGCCTTATCAAAGCTAATCTAATCTTTACAAGATATGATTCTCTCTATCTTTTAAGATTAGTTACCCAAAATAGCCTAAGTTACCATATCTTTGCTATCGGGCCATCCAAGCTTCAATCTGACAGGCTTCTCCAACAATTCTTAGAATTGGGCCAGTTCTTGTGGGCTAAATGATCCCCATCTAATCGATCGACCTTCATGGGGCGCATCTTGTGCCATGGTCATGGGCTTGGAACTTTGGCCCGTGACACTAGCACATGGTCGTGTGACACCAATAGTGGGCTCTTCAGCGTCGTGCCATTCGTTATTTTTTGGGGTTTCTATTACACACCTGGTCGTTTCTCGATGCAAAACCAACAATCGTAATTCCAGTACCTAAAATCGACATTCAGCTAAATTTATATGCAACCAAATCTGAGATACGACCCTTCCATTCCTAAAATTTAAGCTTAAACAAATAGGCACTCGACCTTAATACCAAATCGAAAACAACAGTATAAAACGGTGCCTAGTTTGCCGGAGAGATGTCGTACGCACCGCCTTCTTCTCCTATTAGAAAACCAAAACGATCAATAACAAAGATTACAAAATACTATACCCTTAATTGACATGCGGAAACAAACTAATTAATTTTACCAACAAATAACCCACTTGCAAGACTTACCTGTCAAAAAAAACAATAACAAAGAAATGACAATAGAATAACAAAGATTGAAATTACAATTTTTGAGGCCAACAAATGAGAAAAGGAAGAACAACCCAACCAGAATATAAAAAAAATGGAAAAGAGGGATAGTAGAAAGTGTGAAGGATTTTAGGAGAATTTTTTAGAAAATTAAAAAAGAGAATTTAAAAAAAAAAACTACCTATATCTCCACTAACTTTGATTAGTTATCTTATCAGATTTTTCCATAGAGTTGAAATTGCACCCAAATTTCACCATATGGGCGGCACAGATAGGGGAATTAGCAAAAATTCTTTTTGCTAATATGCACAAAGATTCGAACACAGGACCAAAGGATAAGCTGAAGATTTACCACCCAACTAATAGACTCATTCTATCACTAGTTGAATGAAAATAATATATAACCCTAATATCTAAAGTTAAGGCTTGGGAAAAAATTAATAAAATTTTAAAGGAAAATGATTAGAATTCAGAACCACATACACACTACTCATAACACTTAACCACTGAACCAGAATAATTTTACTTGACAAGTTTTAATAATTCAAAATCTACAATTTTAAGGCATTACAACTCTCCCTTCCTTAGAGAAATTTCGACTTAAAAATTTACCTGACTCAAACAGATGTGGGTATTGTTGTCAAATCAAATCCTATGTTTCCCAGGTGGCTTCCTTTGTACCATGATTTCGTCACAAGACCTTAACTAATGGAATAGTCTTCTTCCTCAAGATCTTAACCTCTCAATTTAGAACATGCGCTGGCTCATTCTCAAAAGTCAAATATGGTCTTACCTCAATCTTCTCAATAAGCACAATGTAATATAGATCAGACCAATACCGTTTTAACATAGAGACGTGAAACACATCATGATACAGTCTAACTCTGGAGGTAACTCTAACTAATAAGCAACCAACCCCACTCGTTTCAAAATCCAATAAGCCCCAATAAACCTAGGGCTCAACTTGCCCTTATGACCAAACCTGAAGACCTTCTTCCACAGAGACACCTTAAGGAAAATCTAATCTCCCACAATAAACTTTATATTTTTCCTCTTAAGATCTACATAAGACTTCTGTCTGTCAGAAGCTGCCTTAAGATGATCCCGAGTCAATCTGACCTTATCCTCAGTCTTAAAAACCATGTCCGAACCCATAATCCTTTTCACCCAACTCAGTCTAACACAACAGAGTGAGGCACTTACGTCTACAAAGAGCCTTATATGGTGCTATCTAAATACTCGACTGAAAGATATTATTATAAGTAAATTCAGTTAGTGGCAGAAACTCCTCCAAATTACCACGAAAGTCAATAACACAACTCCGTAACATATCCTCCAATACCTAAATCACCTTATCGGATTATCCATTAGTCTGTGAATGAAACACAGTATTGAAGTCTAATTGAGTACCCAAAGCCTCATAAAGTTTCCAAAACTAAGAAATAAATTGAGGGTCTTGATTTGAGATAATCAACACCGAAATTCCATGAAGTCTTACAATATCAAAAATGTATAGTTTCACTAGCTTCTATAGAGAATAGCTAGTTCAAACCAGAAGGACATGAGTAGACTTGGTCAATCGATCCATAATGACCAAAATAGAATCCTTCTTAATGGGTGCCACGGGCAACCCACTAACGAAGTCCATAGTTTCCCGTTCCTATTTCCACAGCGGAATCTTAACGGGTTGAAGCAAACCAAAAAGAAGTTGGTGTTCAGCCTTAACTTGCTCGTATGTTAAACAATATGACATAAAGTTAGTTACCTCAGCCACCAATACTGTAACACCCCAAACCCGTGACCGTCACCAGATTTGACCACGAGGTGTTACCGGGCTTACTTTACTTATTCCTCTCTTGGAATTTTTTTTTTGTTTTCCTTTTTCTGTTCCAGGCAGGCTAGTTAACTGCGTCACTGTCACCTTAAAAATCATATCTCGAGTTCCAGAACTCGAAAATGAGTTCCGTCAATTTTCCCTGAAACTAGACTGATATATCCATCCATGGATTTATTTATAGAATTTTTAGTCAGGCCAATTGATACAGTTTATTAGTTAAAGTCACCCCTATTTCAGGGTTCGACTACACTGACCTTTGCGCATTACGACCTGGATATCATCTCGTACAGAGCTCTAATACTCATGACGTTTGTTTCTAATGAAACTAGACTCAAAGGGGAATCTATGAATATAAGGCATGACTTCTAATTGTTTCTGGATAATTTATGGTAAATTTTCCAAGTCGGAGCAGGGGATCCAGAAACCGTTCTGGCCCTGTTTCGCGAAAACCTGAATATCTCTTAAAATACAGCTCATACGGTCATTTCGTTTCGTCCATATGAAAATAGATTCATCAAGGTTCAATTTAATAATTTATTCACTACTTAATTCTACTTCTACTATTTTTAGTGATTTTTCCATCTCACCTCACTGCTGCTGGCAGCATCTGGTACTAAAGCAAACAATGACTATTTCATAATACATAATACAAACTATGGCCACCTTATCAAAATTAAGGTTTCTAAGGCTCGTGCCTATAGGTTTTAGATTCACACTCAACCGACCACATAGGCCATCTTCGCATGGCTTAAAGTTTACAACCCGAGATTCAACAAAACAAAATAGCCTATACATGCCAAATGTTCTCCTAGTTCAACTACGAAGACAATACCAAAAGATTTCCAGCCGGTGTGATGACTTCAACGACGGTTCCGAAAGCACATAAACGATACGAGTCCAAGAGACCTAAAATGGGTGACAAGAAAACACCGAGTGAGTTTATAACTCAGTAAGTCATAAGCATTCGACAACCATCCATTAATAAAATTATCACAACATGAAACAATAAACGAGGCTAGGTACTCCATCCATATCGAAACTATACCATAATTCCTCGGACCTTTCGGTTCAATCTCATACCAAGTCATACATCCACATTTCATATTCTATACAATACGATATTTAAGGCATTTTTTTACACACCAACTCATTTTCACCACAATCATACAATTGCAATCATCACATAGATTTAAAGCTTACCAAGCTCAACCCCGAGCATGAACATATTGCCCATTCGTCATGAGCTCAAGGTACTTACCCGATCCGCTGTCCGGGATTAACTCGATAACGTCGCACACTCAGTGCCAATTGTAATGCAAGAGCATATAGTGAATCCGCACACTTAGTGCTGTATACATTCAGCTCGCACACTTAGTGCTATATAATCAAACTTGCACACTTAGTGCTGTACAATTTTAAACCCGCACACTTAGTGCCACTCTTGTCACCATATCCATTTATACCCGCACACTTAGTGCCGAGACCAATACCTTATGCATTTTGCTGCCTTTATACATTCAACAATGGCATCATTCCATGCACATACATTTCCATTTACACGTCAACTCATTTAAACACAATTGCATATATATTATGATCATTTAAATCAACACCAAATATATGCTTAATGACTTACCTCGGATGTTGTCGAACGTCTTCAACGGCTATTCAATTACTTTTTCTTTCCCCTTGTCCAACTTTGACCCTCTAAGCTCTTGGGCTAATTCAAACAAATTTATCTTATTAAAGTCCCATCATGCTAGCTTATGGCCGAATAGCCATATCAAATAAGCAATTTACCTTAACTCGTAACCCACATAGCCAAGTTACACATATAACCCTTATGACCGAATATGAATATCACCGAAATCTCTATGACTTAACCTTCAGCCTTCATAGCCGAATATATATAGCTTATCAAATAGACATTTATTCACCTTCCCTTAACACATATTAATCAATTAGTCCATGCATTATCCCTTGACACACTCGGTCATTAAAGCAATAACCTATTAACATCCAAGCATATTATACTAAAATTTCTTCTAAGGCCGAATTCATGTACCATCCTTAATACTCATACAAAGATTTTATTTTAAATAATTTACACACACCATTTACCTAACATCAATTTACTAAACACTTTAACAATTTCTTCTTTGACTATACACACATTCTAAGCAACTACTCATACACACACAAGTTTCGATTTTTCCCTATCATCCAAACCATCTACATGAACACTTAACTAACTTAAACTTCACCCATCCACAAATACTCATCACAACACAAAGACAACAATCATTTTCCTCAATTTCTTCCATGGCCGATTACCCAATATCATCACACAATCAAGATTTTGACATGGGCTAAGTAGGAAACTTAGTATCTAGCTTAAAGTATGTTAACATTTCAAGAACTAACATGAAATCACTTACCTTAATTCAAGCTCAAGGGTGACCGAATAGCTATCTCCGTTCTCTCTTCAAGTTTCGCCAAGCTAAGGAGGAGATGAACAAAACAAATATGTTGTTTTTCTTTTGTTTCTCCCATCCATTTCTATTTTACCAAATTTTTATCTCATAATTTAGGCCATTACCACTATTATATTGTTATAAAATACATATTTTACTCATCACATTTACCATGGCCGGCCACTACCTCTAAGGTGGGGGAATTTGACATGCAAACCCATTTCTATTACACTACTATTTATTTAGTTACTACAATTTAACCTATAGCATTCTCAAAAATTTTCACATAAGTCCTAATCGATAAATTTCACCTTCAAATGACGAAATTAAGGCGCGAAATTTTCACATATTCATATTCACATAATCTAGACAATAAATATCACATTCAAATGCTTCGGTGACTCGGTTTAGCGGTCCCGAGACCACTTCCCGACTAGGGTCAATTTAGGGCTGTCACAACTCTGCCCCACTTAAGAAATTTTCGTCCCCGAAAATCTTACCGGTAAATAGGTTTGGGTATCGCTCTTTCATAGAGTTCTCGGGTTCCCAAGTAGCTTCTTCTATCCCGTGTTTGAGCCATAATACTTTCACTAGCGGAACCCGCTTGTTTCGCAACTCTTTCACTTCACGTGCTAGGATACGAATCGGTTCTTCCTCATAGCTTATATTGGCTTGAATTTCAACCTCTGATGGACTAATTACGTGTGATGGATCAGATCTATAACGTCGAAGCATTGAAACATGAAAGACGTCGTGAATCTTTCCGAGTCCAGGGGGCAAAATCAATCCATACGCAACTGGACCGACTCGTTCGGATACTTCATATGGCCCGATGAACCTCGGACTCAATTTGCCTTTACGGCCAAATCTGAGTATCTTTTTCCAAGGCAAAACTTTAAGAAACACTTTATCTCCCACCTGATACTCAATGTCTTTTCATTTCAGATCCGCGTACGACTTTTGGCGATCCGAAGTAGCCTTCAAACTTTCACGAATTACTCGAACTTTTTGCTCGGCATCCTTAACCAAATTAACCCTGAAGATTTTTCCTTCACTAAGTTCAGTCCAGAATAGTGGGGTACGACATTTACGTCCTTATAAAGCCTCGTAAGGCGCCATCTTAATACTTGATTGAAAGCTATTGTTGTAAGCGAATTCAACCAGGTAAATACCGTTCCCATGAACCACTAAACTCAAGGATGCAACATCTCAACATGTCCTCGAGTATTTGAATTATCCGTTCGGATTGACCATCGGTTTGGGGGTGAAAAGCAGTGCTAAAATGCAGCTTGGTACCCAAAGCCTCTTGCAATTTCTTCTAAAATCGCGATGTAAATCTTGGGTTTCTATCCGACACGATAGAAATAGGCACCCCATGCAATCGAATAATTTGGGAGACGTATAACTCTGCCAATTTATCAAGCGAAAAATCTATACGGACAGGAATAAAATGAGCAGACTTGGCCAGTCTATCAACAATGACCCAGATCGCATCCTTCTTACTCGCTGACAATGGCAGTCCGGATACAAAGTCCATGGTGACTCGATCCCATTTCCACTCGGGTATCGTGATCGGCTGAAGTAATCCCGATGGCACTTGATGTTCCGCTTTCACTTGTTGACATATCAGACACCTTGAAACAAATTCAGAAACGTCTCGTTTCATACTGGGCCACCAAAATTGGCGTTTCAGGTCATTGTACATTTTCGTACTCCCCGGGTGGATTTCCATTCGACTACTATGAGCCTCGCTCAAAATCATCGAAATAAGTTCCGAATTCCTTGGAATACATAATCGACCCTTGAACGTCAAGCAATCATTGTCGTCAATCTGAAATTCCGATTCTTCATTCGAAACACATTCGGCTCGCTTAGCGACCAATTCAGCGTCGACCTTCTGAGACTCAAGTATTTGATGAATCAACAACGGTTTGGCCTCTAATTCGACTACTAGCACCTTCTCGGGTGAAATGGATAGGTGAGCATCCATCGCTCTCAAAGCAAACAGTGCTTTACGACTTAAAGCATCGGCCACCACGTTGGCCTTTCCCGGGTGATAATCAATGATGAGTTCATAGTCTTTCAACAACTCAAGCCAACGTCTTTGTCGCAGGTTTAAATCTCTCTGAGTCATCAAATATTTTAGACTCTTGTGGTCCGAATAAATGTGACACCTTTCTCCAAACAAGTAATGCCGCCATATCTTCAAGGTGAACACTATGGCTGCTAGTTTAAGGTCATGAGTTGGATAGTTTCTCTCATGCGGCTTTAGTTGTCTCGACGCGTAAGGCACAACTCGACCTTTTTGCATCAACACACAACCCAACCCAAGCAAGGATGCGTCACTGTATATGACAAACTCTTTACTGGACTCCGGCTGTACTAGTACCGGGGCCTCGGTTAAACAGGTTTTTAGTCGATCAAAACTTTCTTGTGACGTTCGACCACTCGAACTTAACATCTTTTGAAGTAGTTTTGTCATCGGTGCAACTATCATCGAAAAACCTTTCACAAATCGTCGATAGTATCCGCAAGCCCCAAAAGCTCCTAACCTCGGTAACATTCCTTGAGGTTTCCAATCGACTATGGTCGAAATTTTGTTCGGGTCCACCGACACCGTCGCGGACACCACGTGCCCCAAAAAGCTAACCTCATTCAACCAAAATTCACATTCTTGAACTTTGCGTATAATCGCTTATCTCGTAAGATTTGCAACACTAGCCTCGGTGTTCAAAGATGTTCGGTTTCATCTCTCGAATAGACCAAAATGTCATCGATAAATACAACTACGAACCGATCCAAGTATGGCCTGAAAATTCTATTCATTAAATCCATAAATACCGTAGGGCATTAGTGAGCCCAAACGGCATCACCAAGAATTCAGTAGTGACCGTACCTCGCTCTAAAAGCGGTTTGGGTATGCCCGATTCTCGGACCCTCAACCGATAGTACCCGACCTCAAATCTATCTTTGAAAACACTGAGGCTCCCTTTAATTGATCAAACAAATCGTCAATTCATGGCAACGGATATTTATTCTCTATCGTCACTTTATTCAACTGACGATAGTCGATGCACAATCTCATAGTTCCATCCTTCTTCTTTACAAACAATACTGGTGCGCCCCATGGAGAAAAACTCGGTCGAGCGAAACCTCTATCCGTCAATTCTTGCAATTAAACCTTCAATTCCTTTAATTCCGTTAATGTCATACGATACGGGGCTATTGAAATCGGCGTAGTACCGTGTACAACTTCGATGCCAAATTCCACTTCTCGAACCGGTGGCAATCCCGGTAACTCCTCAGGAAAAACATCTGAATACTCACAAACCACTGGTACCGATTCGAGTTTCCTTTCCGTCTCTTTACTTTCAAACACATACGCAAGGTATGTTTCACACCCCTTTTTCACATACCTCCGAGCGGTCATAGAAGATATTATCACTGGCACTCCTTTTAAATCAGTAGACTCGACTCGGACTACCTCGTTATTTACACTCCTCAAATCAATGGTCTTCCTTTTGTAGTCCACCATCGCATCATGTACGGTCACCAATTCATACCAAGAATAACATCGAATTCATCAAATGGTAGAAGCATCGGATCGGTAGGAAAAGCAGATTCTCGAATTATTAGGGGCATCTCTTGCACACTTTATCAACGAGCACGATTGACCCAAAGGGTTTGACACCGATTACGAACTCAAGAGACTCAACAGTAGAGTCTTCTTGGATGCTAAGGTTTCACATACATACGAATGAGTAGAGCGGGGTCAATCAATGCAATCACACTAGTATCAAAGAGAGTAAAAGTACCGGTGATAACGTCGGGGAGGATGCCTCCTCTCGTCTGCGCGGATGGCATATGCTCTAGCAGGAGCACGGGTCTCGGATCGGACAGCTGTATTAGAGGTTCCTCTCTGATTACCACTCCTACCTCCAGAAATTCTCGGGGCCTACCTCCCGCCGTCGTTCCACTAGGTCTTGCACCTTGCGTCTTATTCCTCTCATCTAGCTCCGTGCAATCTCTAATGAAGTGGTCCCTCGAACCGCATCCATAACAGGCCCTATTAACAGACTTACCCCAACATTCACCTAGGTGTCGTCTTCCACATTGGGGGCATTCAGGTTTCTCTTGACGATTATTGCCCACACTAGCTATCGAAGTAGCTCGGGAGTCCGTCGATGGTCGGGCTCTGATGGAAATTCCCGCAGTCGCCCTCGACTTATTAGTGTCCTCCCTGAACTTCTTTACCGAGAACGGAGCTTTACTCACGATCTTTTACGATAATCTCTTGCTTCAAATTCAGCCTTCTTCTTCTCCTTTCCAAGTTCTTCCGCCTTGCAGGCTCGTTCGACTAGTGTTACGAACTCCTCTATCTCCAAGATACCCACTAGTAGCTTTAACTCTTCATTCAATCCTTCTTCAAATCTTTTGCACATAGCAACCTCATCAGCCACACACTCGGGCATACTGATCGAGTCTTACGAACTCATGTTCAGATTCAGATCTTGTCATACGGCCTTGCTTGAGTTCCAAGAATTCCTTACGCTTCTGATCGATGAACCGTTGACTAATATATTTCTTCCGAAATTCCGTTTGAAAGAAATCCCAAGTAACTTGTTCCTTTAGGACTATGGAAATCAAGGTCCTCCACCAATAGTAGGTGAGTCTCAGAACAAAGATATAGCACACTTAAGACATTCATCGGTGTGCATGACAGTTCATCAAACACTCTAATGGTGTTATCAAGCGAACTCGGCCCTTTCGGCATCATCGGTAACTATGGCCTTAAACTCCTCGGCCCCACGCTTCCTAATCAAGTCCACGGTGGTTTACTCACTTCACAGGATCGATGAATCGATGGCATTACGGGCTCTTGGGGTGGATTATTTAAATTGGAATGGTTGGACACCGGGTTGGTTCGGGCGTATTGCGCGACCCACTCATTCATCATGGTGAAGAAGGCTTGTTTCGCCCTTCATTTTGATTATTCGCGGATGACCGAGGCTCAACAGGCGGTGTCCCTTGCGCAGGAGCAGCCGCTACACTTTCAACGTCATCCGCCAAGGGTCTCTCTACCCCGGGTTCCATTGCTAAATCAAACAAAATTTCAACCGTCAGAAGTCATCACATTATTAAGCACTAACAATTTGGCATGTATAGCTAGACTCACACGCGCTATGGTAGTCCTAGAACCGACTAAACCATAGCTCTGATACCAATTAAATGTAACACCCCAAACCCGTGACCGTCACCGGATTTGACCACGAGGTGTTACCGGGCTTACTTTACTTATTCCTCTCTTGGAATTTTTTTTTTGTTTTCCTTTTTCTGTTCCAGGCAGGCTAGTTAACTGCGTCACTGTCACCTTAAAAATCATATCTCGAGTTCCAAAACTCGAAAATGAGTTTCGTCAATTTTTCCTGAAACTAGACTCATATATCCATCCATGGATTTATTTATAGAATTTTTGGTTAGGCCAATTGGTACAGTTTATTAGTTAAAGTCACCCCTGTTTCAGGGTTCGACTACACTGACCTTTGTGCATTACGACCTGGATATCATCTCGTACAGAGCTCTAATGCTCATGCCGTTTGTTTCTAATGAAACTAGACTCAAAGGGGAATCTATGCATATAAGGCATGACTTCTAATTGTTTCTGGATAATTTATGGTAAATTTTCCAAGTCGGAGCAGGGGATCCAGAAACCGTTCTGGCCCTGTTTCGCAAAAACCTGAATATCTCTTAAAATACAGCTCATACGGTCGTTTCGTTTCGTCCATATGAAAATAGATTCATCAAGGTTAAATTTCATAATTTATTCACTACTTAATTCTACTTCTACTATTTTTAGTGATTTTTCCATCTCACCTCACTGCTGCTGGCAGCATCTGGTACTAAAGCAAACAATGACTATTTCATAATACATAATACAAACTATGGCCACCTTATCAAAATTAAGGTTTCTAAGGCTCGTGCCTATAGGTTTTAGATTCACACTCAACCGACCACATAGGCCATCTTCGCATGGCTTAAAGTTTACAACCCGAGATTCAACAAAACAAAATAGCCTATACATGCCAAATGTTCTCCTAGTTCAACTACGAAGACAATACCAAAAGATTTCCAGCCGGTGTGATGACTTCAACGACGGTTCCGAGCACGCAAACGATACGAGTCCAAGAGACCTAAAATGGGTGACAAGAAAACACCGAGTGAGTTTATAACTCAGTAAGTCATAAGCATTCGACAACCATCCATTAATAAAATTATCACAACATGAAACAATAAACGAGGCTAGGTACTCCATCCATATCGAAACTATACCATAATTCCTCGGACCTTTCGGTTCAATCTCATACCAAGTCATACATCCACATTTCATATTCTATACAATACGATATTTGAGGCATTTTTTACACACCAACTCATTTTCACCACAATCATACAATTGCAATCATCACATAGATTTAAAGCTTACCAAGCTCAACCCCGAGCATGAACATATTGCCCATTCGTCATGAGCTCAAGGTACTTACCCGATCCGCTGTCCGAGATTAACTCGATAATGTCGCACACTCAGTGCCAATTGTAATGCAAGAGCATATAGTGAATCCGCACACTTAGTGCTGTATACATTCAGCTCGCACATTTAGTGCTATATAATCAAACCCGCACACTTAGTGCTGTACAATTTTAAACCCGCACACTTAGTGCCACTCTTGTCACCATGTCCATTTATACCCGCACACTTAGTGCCGAGACCAATACCTTATGCATTTTGCTGCCTTTATACATTCAACAATGGCATCATTCCATGCACATACATTTCCATTTACACGTCAACTCATTTAAACACAATTGCATATATATTATGATCATTTAAATCAACACCAAATATATGCTTAATGACTTACCTTGGATGTTGTCGAACGTCTTCAACGGCTATTCAATTACTTTTTCTTTCCCCTTGTCCAACTTTGACCCTCTAAGCTCTTGGGCTAATTCAAACAAATTTATCTTATTAAAGTCCCATCATGCTAGCTTATGGCTGAATAGCCATATCAAATAAACAATTTACCTTAACTCGTAACCCACATAGCCAAGTTACACATATAACCCTTATGACCGAATATGAATATCACCGAAATCTCTATGACTTAACCTTCAGCCTTCATAGCGAATATATATAGCTTATCAAATAGACATTTATTCACCTTCCTTAACACATATTAATCAATTAGTCCATGCATTATCCTTGACACACTCGGTCATTAAAGCAATAACCTATTAACATCCAAGCATATTATACTAAAATTTCTTCTAAGGCCAATTCATGTACCATCCTTAATACTCATACAAAGATTTTATTTTAAATAATTTACACACACCATTTACCTAACATCAAGTAACTAAACACTTTAACAATTTCTTCTTTGACTATACACACATAAGCAACTACTCATACACACACAAGCCGATTTTTCCCTATCATCCAAACCATCTACATGAACACTTAACTAACTCAAACTTCACCCATCCACAAATACTCATCACAACACAAAGACAACAATCATTTTCCTCAATTTCTTCCATGGCCGATTACCCAATATCATCACACAATCAGGATTTTGACATGGGCTAAGTAGGAAACTTAGTATCTAGCTTAAAGTATGTTAACATTTCAAGAACTAACATGAAATCACTTACCTTAATTCAAGCTCAAGGGTGACCGAATAGCTATCTCCTTTCTCTCTTCAAGTTTCGCCAAGCTAAGGAGGAGATGAACAAAACAAATATGTTGTTTTTCTTTTGTTTCTCCCATCCATTTCTATTTTACCAAATTTTTATCTCATAATTTAGGCCATTACCATTATTATATTGTTATAAAATACATATTTTACTCATCACATTTACCATGGCCGGCCACTACCTCTAAGGTGGGGGAATTTGACATGCAAACCCATTTCTATTACACTACTATTTATTTAGTCACTACAATTTAACCTATAGCATTCTCAAAAATTTTCACATAAGTCCTAATCGATAAATTTCACCTTCAAATGACGAAATTAAGGCGCGAAATTTTCACATATTCATATTCACATAATCTAGACAATAAATATCACATTCAAATGCTTCGGTGACTCGGTTTAGCGGTCCCGAGACCACTTCCCGACTAGGGTCAATTTAGGGCTGTCACAAATACAATTCTCAGAGATTATGGTACATCTTATTGCCACCGAGATGCATAGCATAAAGGTTACTATGTGCTTCCCACCTTGTTATGGCTTGTGTATATGTGTATTTTTGGTAATGGGTACATGGTGAGTTGGGTGAGAAAAATGGCTTGTAAAATGACCTATTTTCATCTACATGAGTAGAGAAACGGGCGTGTGTCTCAGTCGTGTGTGCACACAGCCAAGCGACACGACCATTTGTCCCCTGTAACTTTCGAAGGGTTGTAAGTCAGGCAGTTACATGGCATAGCACACGGCTTAGCACATGGACATGTAGGGTTATTTCGAATGGTGCACGGCCTGGCACACGAGCTTGTGGCTTGGCTATATAACCTAAGTCAATGAGTTACATGGGTACGGACACGGGCTAGGAATGGCAATGTGAGTCACACGGCCTAGCCACACGACTGTGTGACTCCTGCAGTGTTAAAAATTTTCATTGTTTTCTAAAAAATTCTCTGAGTTTCTGATTTAGTCCCGACTTGTTTCTAATCTGTTTTTGGGTTCGAGGGCTTGTCTACGAGATGATATGAATGTTTTGAATTGATTTTAATGTGTTTGTTGATATGATTTTAAAAGTTGGAAATTTATGTCTGTTTGATTTGAAAACTCCGGTAATGCTCTCAACCCTGTTCTGGAGACGGATATGGGTTAGGGGTGTTACAATTTATGCCTAAACAAATAGGTACTCGGCTTAACACCAAATCGATCACTTACCCTTGAGAAAACAACAGCCTAAAATGGTGCCTAGGTCACCAGAGAGACATCGTAAGCACCATCTTCTTCTCTTATCGAAAAGCGAAAATGATCAATAACGAAGATTACAAAATACTATACCCCTAATTGACATGC
The DNA here is from genome assembly GCF_025698485.1 of Gossypium arboreum. Classification (NCBI taxonomy): domain Eukaryota; kingdom Viridiplantae; phylum Streptophyta; class Magnoliopsida; order Malvales; family Malvaceae; genus Gossypium; species Gossypium arboreum. The sequence continues at coordinate 13,522,920 of NC_069078.1, read as the reverse complement.
TAAAATGAACTAATTATTATTACCACTGAATAACCCACTTGCAAGACTTACCCGTAAAAAAAAACAATAACAAAGAAACAACAATAGAATAACAAAGACTGGAAGTATATTTTTGGAGGCTAACAAAAGAGAAAAGGAAGAACAACCCAACCAGAATATGGAAAATATGGAAAAGAGGGACGGTTGAAAGTGTGAGGGATTTTAGGAGAATTTTTGAGAAAATTTTCAAAAAAGGAATTAAAAAAACTACCCATATCTCTACTAATTCTGATTAGTTATCTTATCATATTTTTCCTTAGAGTTCAAATTCTACCCAACCTCCACTACATGGGCGGCATAGGCACTCACAACACTTAACCACTGAACCAGAATAAATTACTTGACAAGTTTTAACAATTCAAAGACTAAAATTTTGGGGCGCTACAACTTAATAAACCAAGATTTGTCATCTCAAATAATTAAGAACAAAATTAGATGCTGAAATGAGCTTGGACCTTTTGATTTCAATTCTTATGGTTTTGATGTTCCGATTTAACACATAAGTATATTAGAGCAATTAAATCTCTCTTTTCTAAAGATGGGATGTCAAGAAAGTTATATATGTGAAATTTAGGGATTATAACCCTAATATATAACTTTTCGACCTTAACATGAATTTCTAATCAGCCCATCATAAATTAAAAATTAGTTCCTAGAATATCTAAACGTATTTAACCGATACTTTATTTAATAACTGAATATTAATAATAAATTTTAACCATATTAGATCACTTTTAATTTGGGCTAACCTTTTGTAATAATAAATAATTAATGATAAAAATAAATAATTTTCTTATTATATATATTTGACGTCTATATTATCCAACACTACACTTATCATACCTCACTACCAGACTTTAAATTTCTTTGGAGTTAACACATCTCATTCCATACTTCTCAAACAGTCTATGCATATTTTTTTAATGTTGTAGTTTTTAACTTTGTGCTTATCATTATCATTTTAATTATTATATATAGTAGCAAAAAACATTGGTCCGCAAGAATCAAGTTTGGGAGGAGCCCTAAATCAACTAAGAACTTATGTTTCATGGTTTTGAGAGTCTAAGAAGTAATCGACATGCTTGAAAGATTTTTAGTCAAAGAGGGTCCAACGTCCTAATACTTGAGCTTTATTATTAAGTTGTGTAGATGAATATGTATGTGCTTCTATGGTTGTGTGTTCTGTTTGTTCACTTGAGATCTGAGGTTCGAGTTGCTTAAATTTTGGAATTTTGTTAATTTCTTTATTTGAACCTTGGCTTAGGATTCCTTGCTTAAGTTTAATTCTATGCCTTTCTATGTTAAGAATGAGCTTGTTGGTTCACTGGTTAATAATTTGTCTATTCTTTGATTTCATGTTCAAGTCTCTACGTATGCACCATTCCGTAAAAACTGATATGAATTTAAATGCCCCTTCCTTCTAATGTGTGTAGACGCTTCTTTTTCATTCTTTTATTTGTTTTGTGTTCTTCTCGAAATTATCTTTTTGTTTGTCTATCCTACGAAATTGCTATGTTGGATTGCGATATTATTTGCTTCGGTGCGCTTTAAGGTAAATTGGGTCGACTGTTTTGTTATATTGTGTTGTGCGAATTAGGGAAAAATTGTCAAAATTCCAAGTTGTTAATTTTGTTGTTTGTTGTGTTCTGATGCACTAGGGGGAACTCAAGAGACGCCTAACGCTTCTCATTTTACTTAGAGACCGAGTGTATATTGGGAATTCGCGGTAAGTTGACTTCCATTCGTTTTATGTACTGAGTTGAAGGTTTCTGCAAAAAATCGATTGTTTTCAATTGCGTATTTACGAATGTTTTATTGAATTGGATGTTTGGAACTTGTTTTAGGCTTGGAATTTGTATTGTGGTGCTTCTATAGTGTCGTGTAACAAGTGGGTATCAAAACCCCGTTTTTTCTTATAATTTTCTTCGTCAGATATGGGATGTCAACGACACACATGACCGTGTGGTGGACCGTGTGAGCCTAGATACCAAAATTCTGTTAGTGTTGTAGTTGATGTGTGAGGCTAGAGTAAGTCATCCATAGGATGGGTATAAATCAAACTAAATTGTATGAGCTAGTTTATCATGAATATTAGTTGATTCTGAATATCGGTATAAATTAGATATTAATGATATCGACATTTTGTTATATTAGAAATGTGTGATTGTATTTGCAACTGCATTACATATACATGTATGTTATTTGTTCTACAACTGCATGGGGTGGAAGTTATGTATTGAAGGAAGTCTTCTGTATTGAATTGGTGCTTAAACCATCCATAATTATGTCTGAACTGGTAGTGAGACCGTAAACACTACAACGTGTCATATCGACACTATGAGGTGTGTAGGGAGGGATATGTATTATATACCTATTGGTGTGCAGGGTGGATGGAGATTGTGTGTAGTGGTTAGAATAGGGAATTGCATCTGTATTTGTGCCCCTATGACATCTATATTTTCCATCGTATTTGTGTTATACGTGTGTCTGTAACTAATCTGCTACGTATTAGGATTGTTTGTGTTCGAATCTGTTTTAAGTTATTATTTGACTGATGAGACCGACTTGTTATATGAACACTCAATAACATTTGAGCTTTTATACATAAGCTAGTCTATTTATGTTAAATTCTACATTGCGGCACACTAACTATTTGAATGTATAACAAGGAACTTATAGGACTAAGCGGGCACTGAACGTAGGACTCAGTCATCTATCAGACTTATTATATATATGTGTGTGTACGTGTGTGAACCTATGTCTTTGATTTCATATTTTAAGCTTCTAAGATGTAACTATGTTTCGGATAATGAATGTTTTCAAAACTTAAGAATGGTTGAAAGGCTTGCTTTAAGTATGACTATGTTTTGGTAAGTTAATGTGGTGTTCTAAACTTGGTCTTCCCGTTTAGGCTGCGTTTAGGGTGTTAAAGAAGGAGACAACAATTGACTTGAAGTAGTTTTGGTGATAGAGTTTTGATATGTTGTTAATATCTTTTCTATCTAGCTTATCACATGATAGGAAAATAGGTTGAATTGAATAAGAGTATCTATACATATTTGTCTCATATATGAATGTCAATAATAAACCTTAACCATATTGGATCACTTTTAATTTGAGTTAACTTTTATGATAGTAAATAATAACATATAACTTAATTTGGAATGAATTTACTCATTCTATTCTTAACTTGGTGGTGAAATTCATGTTTTATCTAGACCTTTGATTTGCTGGTTTTGTGTTTTGGCAAGACAGAGGTTTTGTCTTAGTTTAAATTTATCTTTATGTTTAATAGAAAGGTTGATAGATAATAATATATTGTTGACACTAATACAAAAGAGTAAAAGCAAAGAAACATGATATATTTATGATTAGTTATTGAATAACCAAGTTTTGGTTTAACATATAGTTTGTGAGTGAAGTTTTTTCATAGTCGGCAAAATTTAATATATTGCTTTAAAGAAGTAATTATTTCCAAAATAGGTTAATTTAGCTAAACAATTTTCACATAATTAAGTTATTTCATGAGGGGAAATTTCTCATCTTTTGGTTCTTGAATGACAACAATATCCATAAGTCTTAACACTAAAGTGAGAGGAAGATGTCATAAAACCGTTATAGTTTCCCACAATTGTTTCTACAAATTGGACAAGGAAAGAATGCATGATGTATCATACACCATTTCTTTTCTACGTCAGTAAAAAGCTAACAAATTATGATTTTTGAGTTTATTCATATTCGATTTTCATAATTTGTAATTACAGTATATGAATTTTCAATTTTATCATGTGTATATTGTAAATGTGTTCTGTCTAGTTCATTTTATTCTACGTTATAATTGTTTGAGCATATATTTGTAATAGTGATTCTCATTTTTATTATATATTTAATTTGAAAATTTAATCTTCTATTATTATTAATGCTATATTTTAATTCATATCATAACACTATTTAAAAAAGTTATTAATAAGCTAATATGAAAAAATTTAAAATAAATAAAATAGCTTAAATTATGAGGTTGAGCAAGAATTTTTTAAATGAATAATTTGTGGAAAATAATAATGTCTAATTGTAAATTTTATCCCTATACTTTACGAAAAGTGAGAAGTTAGTCCAATTAGATACCACTGCTAGACTTTCATGTTAAACCGATGGCTTGAAAATCAACAATTCAGTAATTTATATGTAAAGAATCAATAAAATAAATACTTCAATAATTTATATATAAAGAATTAGTAAAATAGATAGTTCAACAATTTATATGCAACAAATAGAAAAATTAGTAGTTTAAGTTCATATGTTTATGAACAACTAGATTAACTTGTTAATTTTTTAAAGTATAATGATCAAATTATGATAAATTAGAGGAATTGACTTCTTAATATTTGTAAAGTAGAATGATGAAAATTAGAATTTATATCAAAGTAGATATTTTGATAACCATGATAAAATTATATTTTGACCTCTAAAAATTTATAATTCAATTTCAACCCGTAATTTTTTAATTTCCTCTAAATGACATTGAAAAATCATGTTTGGTGTTTAAAAAATCCTTATAAAAATAAAAATAAATTATACCAAATTGAAATATAACAAATACATATCCAAATTAAATATAGTACAGAGACAAAAATCATAATAAAATATCAAAATGGTTGCGAATAAGTTTAATCCCAACTGAATAGATCATAAAAATAATAAGTTCCCTAAAGTCATCCAAGGAAAAAAAAGAACTTCCATCCAATCCATCAATTTTATGAGCAAAAATTGTCAGCCGACACTGTTTATGATTGAGTGGCTTTGGCCCGCCAATCAAGCAAGCATGTCCATGGCAACCACGCCCCATGTGCTTTAGCCTCCCATAAAAGCAGCAAACGAAACCCACGTCCATATTATAACTCTCGCCATTTGTCTTCTTCTCATTTATCTTTCATTTTTGGCCAATGCATTTTAGCCTTAGGTGGCTTTCTTTTTTCTTTTTTTTTAATTCACTTCTTTTCTTCCCCTCAACCTATGCTTTCCCACTATTATATAATACCTGCTTCATCTTTTGTTGGAGAGACATTGATACCTAGTGATTAGCTTGGGGAAAAAAGAGGCAAAAACACAAATGATGAAGTTGAAGTCAAAGAGGTTTTGCAGAGGCAGCTTTAAGTTTGGCAATGGTGGAAATAGTGTAAAAGGTGGTGAAAAAAGATGCGGAAACAATGATAATACTATTATAAGTGAAATCAAATGGGAACTTAGGCCTGGTGGGATGCTTGTTCAAAAGAGAGAAACCAGTTTTTCAAGTGTTGGAGAAGGGATGATCACTGTTAGAGTCTCAACTGTTTCTGAATGCCATGATGTTTCCATTGAATCAACTTCCACATTTGGTAAGCCCTTCTTATATACCTTCAACATATACCTCTTTTATTTTTCTTTTTCTTTTTTTAAATCCTGAATTAAGATTTTGAATTTTTAGTCCTTAAAAAAATTTTGGGAAAATTTCCCAGGGGAATTGAAGATGATTTTGTCATTGATAACAAGCTTGGAGCCAAGAGAGCAAAGGCTATTATTCAAAGGGAAAGAAAGGGAAGATGATGAATATTTACACATGGTTGGGGTCAAAGACAAAGATAAAGTGCTTTTGCTTGAAGATCCAGCAATTAAGGAAATGAAGAAGCTTCATAGATTGGCAGGAACCCAACAAATTGGCACTCCATATTGCACCATAAGTGTATGACTCTGATTAAAAAACAACCAAAATATTTCTACTCACTAACCGCCAAGAAAGTGCTGAATTTATGGGTGAAAGTATCTTTTTCAATGTTTCACTTTGATTAGATTAGGGACTTGGGTTGTATTAAAAAGCTACATATAATTCAATAGGAAAGTGAGATGCATTGCCACATAGTTTTCCATAGTTTAATTTGGTTATAGCTAACAACCAAGTAGCTATACCTCGGCATTTAAGGTTTGGTATTCAAGTTCTGAAAATGGCATCCTTTTCCTATTTTGTAATGATTTTATTATAAAAATATGTTATTTCTAATTTTATGTAATATTTTTACTCATATTTCTCTTACTCTCCATAGTTATTTTAAGTTCAATTCGATTATTATCAAATAAAATCTAAACTATCAAGCAAGTTAAATTTTGAATTTGATTTAAACAACTTGAAATTTTTTTTAATTATCATCAAAACTCCAATTTAAACTCAAGCATAAATAATCAAATCAGTATGTAAATACTAGGTACACAAGCCTAATCTGTGCTCCAGAAATTCGATTTTTATATTGAATTGATATTAAACTGCTGTAAATTTTGAATTCAACTCAATTACAAGCATCCCGTGAATTGTATAAAAAAATCATCAAATTTAAGGAGAAGAAGACTTAAAGTGAGAAAATTTGAAGGAAGAATAGGTGGCAGTTGATTGGGAAACAGTTTATCTAAGGCAAAAGTTAGATCCTAAAAAATAATTTCAATTAAAGGGGAAACATTTTATATTCAAAAGTCATTCCTAGATTATATACTTGCACGCCTAAACACATATGGTCCCATGACAGGTTTTGCACATTCCTTGTGTTTAAAAGCAAATATGCTACTTTGAGAAGACTTTCAATTCTATAATCTATAACTAGCCAACACAATTATTCCTTACATTAATTTGTTTCAACTCAAAACAGAATTCCGCAGGTTGACTCTTTTTAATTTTGAACATTCATTTAAAATTAATTGTTAATTGAGTATTAATTCGATTGGTATTATAACAACCTATTTTTAGAGAAATCGGAACAGTGGTTTCGGGACCACAAATTCGATTCCAGAAATAAAATTTATTTTAATATTATTTTATGGTCTATAATATGATAATAATGTTGTGTGAAAATTTCGCAAAGAAATTTTATCGATTATGTGCTTAATTGTGAAAAGGATCAAATCGCATAAAATGAAAAAGTTAAATTCTAGTATCTATAAGGATCAACTAGCTATGGAATTCAAAACTTGAGGTCCTTATATGGAATTAGACCATTAATGAAAAGTTAGTAGATATTTTTGGATGATTCATCCATGGAAAATTAGGAAAAGGCTAAGGACTAAATTGGAAAGTGATAAAATCAAAAGATGATAAATAATTAAATAGAAATAAAAATCATTTTATATCATATTCTTCCTCAATATTCCATGGAAACCCTAGGAAAGAGAAAGCAACTTTCTTGGCCAAATTAGGTAAGTATTCAAGCCTCGTTTCTTGTACTATTTATATTTTTGAAACCGAGATAGCTTAATCTATCTATTTGGGGGATCAATTTGAAAAGTTATCAAAGTATAGAAATTATGTCATGGATGAATATGCTGAAAATTTGAAATTTTTGGTAGAATATGAAAGGTTGTTGATAGATAAACAACTTTTACAAAGTGATTTTTGATGAAAACATGATTTAGGGACTAAAATGTAAAGTTGTGAAAATTGAAGAAAAATTCTGAATTTTATAGAATACATGTGCTGTAAATTTTATATTGAATTTTTGGTAAGGCTTGAAATAAGGAGTAAATTGCATAAATTTCATTTTCCGAGCCTAGGGACGAAATCGTCATTAATTAAAGCTTAGGGGCAAAATGGTAATTTTTCCTAAGATGTGAGTTGGACTGAATTGAGTTTAAATTGTATTAAATTGGTGTTAAATTCACTTGTGTAGATCTGGGTAGACTAAATTTGGAGTTAGAACGAGGAAAAGAGAAAAATATCGGATTAGTAGATTTTATGCATACGAACATTTGTCAAGGTAAGTTTGTGTAACTAAATTGTGTATATTTATATGCTTGAATTTAATTTTTTGTTTTTGAATTGTATAAATATCATATATATATGACATTAAAACATATCGACAATGCACGATAAATGATAAATGATAAAAATGTTACTTTTATGCTTAAAATGAATGTGAAATGTGTTTATTTGAATTATATGAATGTTATAGATGTATAAAATAATTACATGCTTGTTAATGCATGAAAAAAGTTAAACCCCGTTTGAATAAATGAAAATCGATGGATAAGTGTGATTTCCCTTATTGAATGAGGTCCTGCATTTGTTGCTAACAGGATTTAACTCAGACGAGTAATCCTATTGACCTCATTACAGAAAGGATTTAGCCTGAACTGGTAATCCTGATATAAGTCCTCTCGAGCATATGTTATAGACTGGATTTAGCCCGGTCAGGTAATTCAAATCAAACTCTTTAGAGCATATGTCATAAAAAGGATTTAGCCTGGACTGGTAATCCTGACTAAGCTCTATTGAGTAAATATATATTAGAGACAGGACTTAGCCTGGATTGGTAATCCTGTTGTTTACATGTGTGGCTTGAGAGTGTACTCTCCGATATAGTACCTTATGGGTACCAGATGAATTGACGGATCCTGATTTGTACACCTCGAGTGTACTACCTGTGTATCCATCGACATTTCGAATAACTTCAACGGGTAACAATCGAGACATGAGAAGATATGAATAAGATATGAGTTATTACACGTATCTGCCTGAAATACATAAAATGATAAAACATGATAATTGATATATGGAAACATGAGATGATGATATTTGTACATGGAATTTATTTGATGAGTATGTTCATCCTTGATTATAGATTTGTAAACCTTGAGTGTACTACTCGTGTGACATTGATATTTCAAATTAGAGGAGTAAAGTTCTGACATGGAATAATCTGAACTCGAGATGAATTGTTATGAGAATATACTTGTAATATGAAGATATGATTCATACGTGTTATATGGATACGTGATATGGAAAGTATATATATTCGAAAATCTGATTATGTTGAGCCCATATATATTTCTTGATGTTATTATGGAAAATATGACTAACAAGGGAAATGATGATAAATGTAGGGCTTAAGATCAAATTGATTGAATGTGCCTTACATGTTTATCTTGCAATACAATGAATGGTAAGTTAAGTACAATGTTATACAAACTTACTAAGCATTATATGTTTACTTAGTTTTATTTCCCTATTTTATAGTAAATCGGAAGCTTGTTGAATTGGAAGCTTGGCGAAGATAACTTACACTATCCATCAGCTCATTTGGGTATATATGGTAAAACAATTGTGGTTATAATGGCATGTATAGTTAATTGGCCATATTAGCATGTAAATGTAAATGGTTGTTGTAATCTAGCTATTGGAATGGCTAGTGATGATTGTGTATTGATATATATATATATATATACATATTAAGATTATTTCATGGTGATTACATAAGTGTTTATTATTGATTGATTGAGACAGGTTAAACGAGTATGCTTAATAAGGTAAGATTAAAAGCATGAAAGCATGTAACGACATACCATGTTAAATGGTAGAATTAGCCTAATTAAAATGTTTGGATTGGTTGGTTTATGAATGCAAGTCTTGGTGTAGGTTTATGGCAAGGTTTTGGGTGAGAAATTAAGCTAAAAATGGCTTTATTTTGTCCACACGGGTAGACACACGGGCGTGTGTCTTGACTATGTGTGACACACGGCTTAGTACATAGGTGTGTGGTTTGACCATATGTCCCTTGCACCTTAAATTTGAGAAACAGAATGCTTAGAATTGAGCACACAGGCAGAGACACGGGCGTATGTCTTAGCCGTGTGTGTTACACAGCCTAGAACACGGGCCGGTGGTCGGCTGTGTGCCATAAATCAGAGAGTTACACGGGTTCGAATACGGCCTGCAACACGGGCGTGTCCTAAGGTCACATGGGCATGTTCCTTGGACCACACGGGCGGGTCCCTTGGACCACACGGGCGTGTAAGCCCTGCATCTTGGAAAATTTTAGAAATTTCGTGAAAAATTATCTAAGTTCCCGATTAAGTCTTGATTCGATTATAATACTTGATGGTCCATTTAAGGGACGTTATGAATAATCTAAGTAAATGAATAGAATTTGACTTAAATTATCTGTAAACATTCTAAAAAACTCTGGTAATGCTCCGTAATCCTATTCCGGTGATGGATACGGGTTAGGGGTGTTATAAGTATGGTTATTGTTGTCAATGTAGGAAGACGTGGATTCGAGTGCATTAAAGCGCATTATCCTCCTATTTATGGGTTGAGGATGGGCTATAATGAGATTAATAAAAATAAAATTGAACTCATCAATTTAATCCTAGACCCATTTAATTATACAAGTTAAATTAAAAAATTAGAGAGTTGGTAAAAAAATTGAAAACTCATAAAATTAGATTTTTATTATTAATTTTGAAAATCTTTACAATAAAAATATCAAATTTTTTTGTTAATGTTTTTCGAATCAGATCAGTAGTTGAACTGATCTATTAATTCTCAGTTCGATCACTCCAAGCCGTTCAAAAGAAATAAATTATTTAAAATTAAAAAATAATTACTAAAGATTTATAAAAATCAATTCAACAGATTCATACCGGTTCACACATCAATCGATTTTATACCTCTGATTGAATTGTGCCCCGATCAATTCCCAATCCAACTGGTTAGTTTGATGTAGTTTAAACAATACTACTTTTTCTTCATTTTTATCTTATATTTTTTTATAAATATTTTGTTGTTGTTATGGTAATTGAGGCACTTTACATGTGGATAAATAGATATATAAAGGATAATTAGTATGCTTTTATGAAATTCATGTATTTATATGGTACATGGTATGTACGTTACATTGGACATATTTTGTCAAATCTTGTAAGTTTAAATTCATACCCCATGAGATCTTTGAAAGAAATGATATGACATGAATACTTTGATTCATCTTAATGCTACAATGATATGTGATATTATTAAAGTAGAAAATTAAGGGTGAGTTTAGATGGACGGTGTTTTTATTTACAGTTAGCGTAAGAATAGCGGTGACAATAAGATTATATATTGTAGTATAAGACAAAAAATAAACTAAATGCACCGCACTGCATTGCCCATCCAAGCCCAATATAAATCTCTTTGAAATAATTTAAAGGAATAATATAAACACAAAAATCATTAATTTTTCCAAAAGCTTGTTATAATTTAATACATTTAAGATGGTAAGACTTCACATTAAAAAAAAATGATAAAACTTCAAATTTTAACTGAAAATATATTAACCTTATTTACAATATGAATTTATATTGTCAATTTTATTCGACTAATTTAATACCCTTCCTGAAGTGAATGTAGCATTTTTCAAGTTCATAAAAAATCATAATGATAAAAGTGGTCATGATTAAAAAAATATTGAATTGGTGATTTTATGTTTAGAATTAACAAAAATATTTTCTATTGGAATGATAGTAATGGTCATTGGTCTCAAATATGTATCATTCCTAAACCATTTAAATTATCTTTACATGACACTAAAATATTATTTGTCTCCACTTACTGATTCTTTAATGGTAACCAATCTTTTTGAACATTTGATTATGATGTTTCGAATCCCTTTCGTAGACCATTGTGAAAAAAATGATTTCTTTCATTAAATTTAAAATATATTTATATTTATGTTATCACATATTATATTTATATGACTAAATATGTCATGCATATTTTATGTTTATTATCTATTTATATTTCTTAAAATGATATATTTTGCAAAAAAAAAAAACCTTTGATATATGAAGGGTGACATCATACTATTCAAATAGTTCTTCATGATAGAAAATATTTCTTACAGTTAAGGTAACACCACAAAATTTTTTATTTGGCATGTGGTGCCATGTCGAGTGTCGGATAAGTAAATTTATAAGAAAATTTGAGAAAAAAAAAGTCAAAAAAAGGATTATTATGAGAATAAAGTTGATTTTGGATTTGGGAATTAATGCAAAGAATTTCAAAAAAATGAAAATATGGGAAAAAAAAAGAGACCAAATTATAAAATTTGAAAAGTTTAAAGACTAAAGTGCAAATTTGACCAAAATGGAAACAAATGAACTATTATTGATTATTTGGAACGGAAACATATGGAATTATATGTTAGTGTGGTAAAAATCACTTTTGGACTAAACTGGAAGAAATTCAAAAGTATAGAGACAAAATTGTAGATTTTCCAATTCTATTGGGAGAAGCGAAAGGATGTAATTTTCAATATCTATGTATTTATATTAAATATTATAAGTGAATTATGAGATTTGAGATTGATAATTACCTATTATTAGGAAGAAATTGTATAAAAAGTTAAAAATGGGCAAAATGGTTATTTTGTTGTAAATGGTAATTTGGTCGTTTCTCAAGTATTTTATGATGGAAATACTATTTGGGTAAGAATCTTCATGCAATAGTCCACATGGACTATCTTTCAAGCAAGAGTCTACATAGACTATCTCTCAAGCAAGAGGCCACATAGACTATCTCTCAAGTAAGAGTCTGCATGGACTATCTGTCAAGCAAGAATCTTCAGGAACTAACCGATGAATATGAATTCTCAAGTCTAAGTTGTCAAGGTATATTTCCGTGAATCTAATTCCACCAAGAATGAGTTCGCATGCACAAATCTGTATATATGAATCCCCATGTATGAAATCAATACATATGCACAAGCGGAATCATCCCAAAAGATATACTAGTGCATGAACAATGAAAGTGAAGAACCGAGTCAATGTGTAGAAAAGGGCGAATTTGCAAGTTGTACCGACATGAATGATGTTAAGTGTGCACCTAAAAGACTTGCAATCTGCCCTCGTGCAAGTGATGTCAAACATGAGACCCGACCATTGAAGTCATATCATATGATAATCTCTTAATCGGGTCTGTTATATTAAAAGCTCACCAAGTTCATTTGAACTTACCTAGCTTCTTGTTATGCTTTTCAAGTAAAGAAAGCTATACGAGACATTGGAGAGGGATTAAGCTAGAATCTTTCAAGTCTGTGTGAGGTTGTTCCTCTCATCTGTAACATGCATATAATGGGGGAGACCTGTAGGTTGAGCCTCAGGATTAGAAATTTTTGTAACGAAGTTTGAACAACATTGTAGTTTTACAACATAGGTTGATTGTTTCAATTTAATGGAGTTATTATTGTTAATCATCATTAGTTCACTTGTTAAAGTCTCAAACTAGAAATTAGTATTATTGTAGCATCTCTAGTTTGCCTAGTTTATTTGCCGTACAATTGGGATGCTACTATAACAGTCCGTTTTTCAGTATTGTTAGAAACAGTGGTTTCAGGATCACAAATTCAATGAGTAAGTTCGTATAATTAGTAGTTAAATTATACGAGTCAATAATAATTTTTATATTAAATTTTGATTTGATGAATTTAACTAATTGAATTAAAAGTTAGTATAAGTGGTTCGATTCAAAAGTCAAGTGGTTATTGAAAACGAGTTATTAGGACCTCATTTTCATAATTTAGGTTCGTAAATATTTTTATTAAATATTTACAAAGTCGTATTATAGGTGAATTGAAGTTTGGTTTGATAGTTTTGATGATTGATTGCTTAATTAAGGTAAAAGGATTAAATGGTAAAAGAGGTAAAAGTTAATCTCTATAGATTTAAAATGCTAAAAGGACCAAAATGGTAATTAAACCATGGTAAAAAAGTCCAAGCGGTGGTGACATGATTAAATCAAATAACTTTTGGGGTATTTGTTCATTTAGTCCTAATTAGTTTAGGGTTAAATTGAAATTAAGTTTGTTTAGTTGGAATTTAATATAATTGAAGGAATAATTGTGCAATTAAACCCTTCTTGAATGGTAAATATACCATAAGTGATGATTTTGGACGGTGATGGGCTTGAAATTGTTAAAATTGAATGGAAATTAATAGGGTAAAATGATAATCGGATAATTAAACATAATGTAAATAAAATAAAAGCTAAATAAACTATCATCTTTTAGATTTTCTTCTTGCAAAAACAATATAGCCATGGGAGAAGGGAGAAGAAACTTTCAGCCAACTAGGGTTCTTCGATTTAGGGGATCCTAAATGAGTGGAAAACCAAGGAAAATATAAAATTACCAAATAGCCCCTGTTCTTTGTCCTTGCTGTAGTTTAGTTTAGTAAGTTCATACAATTTAATTTTTGTACATTTTAAGTGTCTTATATGAACCTAATTGCATAAATGTCGAATTATATTGATGTGTGTAATTGAAAATGGAAATAATGAATTGACACAACGTCGATCACTGACTGAGCTACTCTGGATTGTTACTGCAACATATTATAATAATGAAATAGTTTCATTAAAATGCATTATTCTAATACATATAAATGCATATTAAATGAATTAAATTGTTTTGATTTGAACATTATAATAATGTTATGTATGTGAGTAATGAAATAGTGGATCGTTGTAGCATTGAACACTAACGAGATATTCTGAGTTGATGAATGTTTGGTTGTTGAACTAATGCCTGTATACAAAATATGAGATAGCGAGCTATTCATATATTGTTTTGTGTTAGAATACTCTGAACCGATGAACGTAGGATAGAGTACGGTTGGCATGCCAATAGGTTATGTTGTGCGCAGTATGGGTTTGATAGGTTATGTCATAATATCTCGTAACCTTAATCCAGCAACGAAAATGGGTTAGAGGTGTTACAATTAAACTTTTACAATTTAGCCAAAAACATGATTAAGAGGTTTCTAAACTTGTATTATCGGGATTTTAAGTAAAAACATGATTTCAAAGTGTTTTTAAATTACTTTTGACATGATTAATAGGTTTCTAAACTTGTTTTGAAGTTTCGATAAAGATTTTTTGAGTTTTATTGAATTTTCGTAAAAATATCCAAAAACATATCGAAAAAGTCGATACCATCAATTGATTAGTTTTGTGTAATTTAAAGGTTGGAATTAGTTGTTGATGAATAATTAGATGAATGAAACTCATTTTAGGTTAAAAGATTAAGTGTAGATCGAGATATTTGGATTTCAAGTTGGTTATGTTAAAGGTTTCGGCTACGTGAGAACATAGCTTAGGCTTATGTTTTTGATTGCTTGTGGTGAGTCCTTAGCTGATTTTTGAATGTATTGTTGTGCGAATTATTATGTTGAAGCTTTATATTTGTTAGGACATTTTATGAGTAGAGATAAAGACAAGGAAAAGTTAGTTTGATCTTTCGACTTTTCAGTGAAAATGTATGGGTGTGTGTTTGGAATAATTGTTACGTTATTTGGAAATTTAGTACTAGCCTAAACCCCTACTCTAAATTTCGAGTGTAAGCTTTCTCATACTTATGTTTATCTTGTGAATTAAGTACTTATGTGAATGTGAACATGCGAATGGGGATGAGATGCTATAACATGTAATATGTGGTTATGATAACTGTTGTGAAAGTGCAAATGTGTACATGCTATGTATATGTTAAATGATAGTGACAATGTTTTGCTAAAAATGCAAAGATGTAGTGATAGTGCATGAATAATCGGTAAGTGATATGTGTTTCTTTTGGATATTTTAGCCTTGTGATTTTGAAACCGTTGAATATAGTTGGCATGTCATAGGATTGTGAGTACTCACCTATATGTAAATGATTTTGGGCATTGAGGCCTGACACATGTTGGAGGGATAAAGGAATGCGAGCTAAGCTCCATTCAATGGGACATGTGAGGGGAAGTAAGGAGAGTGTTAGCTTTATGGTTCACTTTAGGGACATGTTTGACCCTATGAGTCTATGTGGTGTGTTGGAGATCTGTGTATCTGATGAGTGATGATAGAGTTCACTTTTATACTTCATAGCTCAAGTGTCAAATTATCTTAAATTATGAATATGTGTGTGTTGTGATATGTGTTTATATGACTTGTGACCATTATGCAATTTATCTATAAACATGATTTTGAGTATTGTGATATATGCTTAAACGTTATGTGATTATATGAGTATTATGATATATGCTTGAATGTTACGTGATTATATGTGTAATATGATATATATGCTTAAAAGTGAATATGATTACCATGTAAATAACTAGTAATAATGCATGAGTAAGTATACTATGATACTAGAGTTGGAACTATTGAGGTTGTGTTATATGGTTGTTTCATTGATGCTTGATGAATTGTTTGTATGGTAGTTGTTCTAGGCATTCACTAAGCTTGTTAAGCTCACCCACTCCCTTCTTAAACCATTACAGATTAGTAGTGTGCCGGTGTGAGTAGTGTGGTTCCGAGGGGTGATCCAAGCAAGCCCTTTTTCCATTATTTCATAGGTGTTATTGTAATTTGTTTTCATTTTGTGAATAAGGCAATGCGATAGACTTTAAATGGTAATTGTCATAATGTTTTGGAAGTTCCATAGCTTAATTGCTTTTAAGATTTTGACAATTGAATCGTATTATATCGATTATCATTTGAACTTATACTCGATGTTTGAAGCTGTGATTATAGTGGTTTTGGCGTTTATTTGATATGGTAAAAGATGCATGTTGAATATATTCGTGTTAAAATGGTTTATAGGCTTAAATATGCTAAATTTTTACTATCTAGAGTAAAGGTATCGATATTCGGGTTTCAAAAATGATACATCTGTGATTTTCAAATGCATAGGAAGTTAGAATTGTAAATTGGTATTGATACCTTATCACGAGTATCGATACTCGGGGTGATTTTATCGGTACTTTTTCAATTTTACAAATATTTTTCAAGTTTTGATTTTTGGACGAGAAATAGAATACTGATTTGGTACCAATTTTACAAATGGTATCGATATCGTACTAGGAAAATATCGACACCCTTATCCTAGTATCAATACTTACGTGATTGTCTTGAAAATTTTGCTAAGTGGTCCTAATGCTTGTTCAATTATTGCTATAAGTTTATTTAAAGTATGTTTACCATGTTCTAATGGTGATTGATATATGTTTGACTAAAAAATTATAAGATCACTGATAAAGAGAATGATTTATGAATAATGTGATAATTTACTATAAGTATGACATGAGACGATGGTGTGACATCCTGATATTTAGGCTTGGCGACTAAGCCGAGTATAGGGTGTTACAAAAATCCTATCACATATGTATGCGTGTGAAAACCACAAATATAGAACACAAATGTGTATTTAAAAATAATATAAGTAATAATGCATGCATAATTAAAATTAAAATATATCAAAATATCAAAATAAAGTTTAAGCTAAGTGGTAAATTAAAGGTTTTACCGATCTAATTGGTTTGAGTTTAAAACCCATTATATGAATATTTTCATTTGTTTTTTTTAATGAAAAAGACTAAAATGCCTTCAAATAATATAACTTATTTTAATAACGAAATGACATTTCCTTAATTTAACAACTGAGTTGATGACCCATTGAGGGTGACACAAACTCAAGAAAACACTTAAATAATAGTAAGTATAGATATACAATTGATAGAAGTAATAAAGTGTGCATAATTAAAATTAAAATGTATAAAAAATCAAAATAAAGTTTTTGTTGAGTGATAAATTAAAGGTTTTATTAATGTAATTTGTTTGAGTTTAAATAACATCATATGCATATTTTTATTGGTTTTTAAATGAAAATACTAATGTACCCTAAAAGATTATAACTTATTTTAATTATAAAATAGCATTTTCATAATTTAACAACTGAATTAGTGACTTGGTTAAGGGTGTCACCAACTCAATAAAACACTTAAAATAATAGTATAGATTAATAGTATAACTAGTTGATAAAGAATTATACTTACTAAAAACATATTAGTTTATATATTTCTTTTTCTTTTATATACAACAATTTTATAACAATTTTATATTATTAATTTCCAATTTTAAATTATTTAAGATGATTAGACTTAGTTCAACCAAAAACAAAATTTTGAACTTTTCTAATTTTTTATTCAATTTTTTACCATGATTTTGGGTTGATTTAGACATGATCATGAGTCAAATTGAGTCAAGTTTAAGTTAGATCAATGAAAAATTTTAAGTCCAGGCTCTGTCTAGAAAATGGATCTAATTTTTTTCCGAGTCTGACATAAATTAAAAATGCTAAAACAAGCTTGACTTGACTCGTCTATATTAATTTTTTAGATTATTATTTTTATATAAAACAAGTTTAAAAAATATAATACATAAAATACACTAAGAACATTAAAATAAATATTTCTCAACAAAATAGAAAATGAATTAACCAAAATCTTTATACTTAAATAATACTAATACTCCTTCCAAAAAATAATAGTACTATATTTACAACTTAGCAAGTAAATATTTCTAAAATAGTAATAAAATTAACAATAAAATAAAATTTATACAATATCTAAATAGTAACAAAAAATGATAACAAATTAGCAACGAAATGGCAACAAAATATCATCGAAATAACAACAAAACAATTGATTCAACCTGAGTCAAAAAATCCTACTTAAGACCTAACTTATTTAAGAAAACAAGTTTTATTTTTCGTTCAAACTCACTTTTCAAATCTATATTTTTACTCAAGTCTTCTAACTTTTCGAATGAGATTTTTGTGTATGTCCCATTATCTTCAAGTTATCTTATATGTATTTTATTTCAAAGGTTTTTTCTCTGTGATTTACTGAGAATTTTGGCTTGAGTTAAGTTCTAAGAACAAGGCGTTCTCAAAAGAAACCAGTAAACATTTTATTCATAACTTTACATGCATGTATTACATGCCAGAAGCATACACATTACATGAAAATGCAGCAACAACAACACACATGAAACACACCAAAGAAAACACTGAAACAAACATGAAAATTTTCTCAAATCTCTTCCACTCAACACTTGATCTCCTCAATCTCAATCATTTTCTTCTCTGGTTTCTTCACTTCTTGTTTGGGGACAGTCACCACAAGCACACCATCCTCCATTGATGCCTTAACTCCATCGGTCTTCACATTCTCCGGCAACCAAAAACTCCTCCGGAACTCGCCTCTGCAACGCTCAACTCTATGCCACTTAACATTTTTATCATCTTTATCCTCCTTCCTTTCTCCATATATTTTGAGCACCCTTTCATCATCAATCTCAACGTTCACTTCCTTTTTGTTGAGCCCCGGAAGATCAGATATGAACACATGGGCCTCTGGGGTTTCTTTCCAATCTGTTGGGGTGTTAAGGACTGGACATTTGTTGACCATTGAAAGGAAAGGGTCGTAAATTTCATCGCCAAATAATTGGGAGATGAGAGCCATCTTTCTTCTGGATTCTATGAAATGGGAATACAGTAATGATGAATATAATGTACAAATGGAACTTATCATATTTAAAGGATGAATAAGCTGTCTCTTGAACTTTCTTGATTTTTACTATGAAACTAATAGTTTCATATGTTCTTCTACGATCTTCTGTCGTTATAATTTCTTGCATTTTAATCACTAAAGAAGTTAGGTTGTCGACAAGTATTATTTTAACATTATCTAATACAAGTTCCAGAAGTTTATGGATAAATTAATTGCGTAAGCATCTGTCATTGTTCCGAGAGATGTTCCAGAAAATGGAAATGAAGCAGGCCCAAGCCCTAATGGATGTCAGTTTCTGACCTTGAAAAGCCTGTAATGTCCTCTTTGGGCCCATGGTTTTGTTGCTTGGGCCAAATTGCTCGTAATTAAAGAAAATTTATAACTGACATACATTCAAATTAACTCTTTTGAAAAAGTGGCGAGTGATTTTTTAATTAATTATTTAATTTTATTAATGTATTTTTTATTTAACTTCTTTTTAGATTAATTAATTATATTAAATTCAGTCAAAAATTTTAAATGATAATTACCTTTTGAGTAAAAAATTTCTAAAAGTGGGTATGGGTTGAATGTCATTTGTTTTTAGAATATAATAAAAAAGTGAGTATTTAGTACACTGACAGTGTACTATTTTTATTACATAAATAATATTAAAAATTATCATGACTCTCTTTTTAAATATTTATTTTTAATATTTTATTATACCTCTATAGTGGTCAAATTTCAAGTCGAATCTCTCTACTAGAATCGCACTTGAAATTTAATCTTTATTTTAATTTGACATATTTTGTATTCTATTTTTTTAATAACATTAGTTGATTTATATTGTTTTTATCCACAACAATTTTAGTTAAAATGTTGAGGTTGAATTTTTATTTTTTGAAAAGTACACACTTTTAACTTATCATATAGAGATAACTTTTTGTGGGTTAAAACTATATTTTCTAAGAAAAATTATGTATCTTGAATAAAATCGGTTCCCTAGGCTTTTCTCCATGATACATATACAACTATTTTATTTTTTCTTTTAATATAAAATAATAGTCAAAGTATATTTTATTCTTTTATTGTACTCATATTTGAGATTTAATATTTATGTTTTAATTTGACATAATTTGGTTCTCTACTTTTGCAGTGATATCACCAGTCCAAATAGTTAAACATATAATTTTTTTAAAAAAGTAACTTCCTAACAATTAAAAGGAAAATCTATTTTAGCATGATTATTGGAAAAGTTTTAGGCTCCGTTTGTTTACCTGTAAAAGCTTTTTTGTAAAAGCTTTTCAGCCTTTTCCAATGTTTGTTTGGCTGAAAATAATTTTCCACGGTAAAACATTATACAAAACACGGGAAAAGGAGGTCTTTTTTGGGGAAAATGTCTTACCCTTTTTATTTCAGTAAGATATTTTCCGAAGTTTTTCCTCTTCACATCCCAGCATCAGAACTTGCTAAACGCTCTCTCCTTCTCCTTCCCTTCCCTTCATTGCGTCCCCGGCCTAGGATTCATCTTTGTATCAAAAACAGCTAGCAGTAGTTTTGTTGACAAAAAGAAAAAGGCCCTAGCCATTTCTAGTCTTTTCAAAAATGAAACTCTCAACAATTTGGTGATTTTTCTCTTCAATTTTTTCGTCTACTTCCCTTCAGCGATTTGCCATTTCAAGTGAAATTAGTCGATTTAAGTTCAAAACTCAATTGTCAAAATAGGCTGTGAGACAATTAACTATGGGAAATAATAAGAAATTTAGAACCGTTTTAGAATTATATGGCTTGTTTGCTTGCTTCTTAGCAAAATGTATTAACATTTTTGTTTTCATATATTCTTTTTTCCCTCTGGTTGTTCCCCGATAATAATTGAAAAGAAAGCTTTTCGAATTGATGTGAGATTAAAGTAGGTAGTTTTAATTAAGTCCTAGACTTCAATAGATCTATTAAGTCGGCAATTCGGTTTGTTTGTATTTTTTTAAATGAATTTTATTCTTTGTGGAATTGATTAGATGGGATCCTGATCAGGTTCAATTTGTGATGGAGTTAATGATTTTGTGTAACACCCCGAAAATTTATACAGTAAGATATTACTCTTAATATAGTAAAATAAGGAAATAAAGTGACAAGAAAAGGAAAATTGAGTTATGTCAGTGGGAAGTATATTATGACATATTGATTCAAGAAAGGACTAAATTGTAGAAGTGAGAAAAGTTTTGTGGCCTAAAAGTAAATACTCAAAATTTGAGGGATTAAAGTGTAAATATAAAAATTTGAAGGGCTAATAGTGAAAATATTTTAAGGGTGGAAGGATCTAGAAACCAAGGAAAATTTGATGAATTAGGACCAAATTGAATAGGTGAAGAATTATGGGGACTAACTTGTAATTTACCAAAATTAAGTGATGACTCAATAATGGAATTTTAAAAGATCACAAAGGGCAAAATGGTCAATTGGAAGAGAGGGAAATTTAGAAAGTAATGATGATGTTGGAGATATTTTAGATTAATTAATTAATTAAATATTAGTTATTAATATTTTAATTTGATTTTTTATATATGATATTTTATTATTTTATTATTATTTTATTAGTATATATAAAGAAAGAAATATGAGGAAATTCTCACCCATTTTCCATGCAATCACGTTAGGAAGAAGAAAGGAGAAGAAAGAAACTTTTTATTCTTTACAATTTAGTCCTTCTATAAAAAATTCACTATTTTCACCTAAAAATCAAAAGAATTTCCATAGCTACCAAGGGAGAAAAATGTTAAGGAGACTATGGGGAGTTAAAATATCAAATTGGATTCAAGGAATAGAAGCTGGAGGAGAGAGAAAATAAATTAAAGATTGGAATCAATAGAACAAGGTAAGTACATCAATATTTCAATATATTTTTAAGTTTGTTATTATTGAGAAAACATGGAAATAATGTTATAGTAGAGTCTTCTTATATAAGGTTCTATGATCTTGATGAGTTAGTGAAGGGAAATAGGAGAAAGTGATGGGAAATATTGTAGAGAAAGGGAATAAGGGTGTTATAAACATGGTAAATAATATCTTGCACTAAAACAGTTTTGAACAGCAGCAGTAGGCTAACTTTGAAAAATCACAAAAAAATTTGGAATTTGAATTAGAGATTGAATAAAATATGAAATTAAAGCTTATTGAGTCTAGTTTCTTATAGAAGAAACAGTGTAAGCAATACAATTTTAAATCATGAAATATGATAAATTTTGTGAGACAAGGTCAGAATGATTTCGGGTTCCCCTATTCTGAATTTGGAAAATCATAAAAAGTTGGATAAAAATAATTAGGGGCTTAAATTTATATGTTTAGAATTATAATTGAGTATATTTTCAAGAGAAACAAATGAGAACATCATTTGAATCCTGTAAGAGGAGATAATTAATTTTTAGTAAAGAAGGGTCAGAACTGTCAGACAGCAGAATAAAAGTGGCTTTAAAGAATAAACTGTACTTATTGACTAAGCCAAAAATTCTGAAAATTTTATGGTAAGAATATATGTAAGTCTAGTTTTAGGGAAAATTATCTGATCTTAATTTTGAGGTCTGTAGCTAAAGATATAAATAATTTAGTGACTATGACGCAAATGAACAGTTTTGAATATACATATAAGTGAATAGTGAAAGTATTGATAATGTTACTTGTAGCATGTTATATAAATTACAGATGAGGAATGGAGAGGAGGAGGAGGAGAATATGTATGAATATTCAGATAGCATGACTAATTTGTATGTTTTAGGCTCAGAGACTAAATTGAATAAAAGTAAAATTTTAGGGGCAATTTTGTAAGGATATCAAAAATGACCAATTTGAAGGAAATGAATTGAATTATTGTCTAAATTAATAAATTGAATGGAATTATCAATTTAGATCAAGATCGGATGAAAATCGGGGAAAATAAAAAATTACCAAAATGCCCCTAAATCAGGTTATTTTTGCAATTTTGTCAGGTAAATTTGTGTATCATAATTGAGCATGAAAATATGTTAAATTGTATGTTATATTGGATTGAATGTGAAATACTAGTACATTCATATAATATGAAACAATATGAATACAAAATGAATTATTACCATATATGCTTGAAGTATATATATAATAATTTGTACATGTTATATGGACACATGGTGTGGAAAGTATGTGCATATAGAATTTGATTTATGTTAAGTTTGATATGAATTATTATCGGAATAAATATACGTGAAATATATGGAAATTATGGTACATGAAATTTTAATATAATGAAATAAATGATTTTAAACGGTAAGAGAATGATATATTTCATGACATGCACATATATGATTATCTTTGATTTATTGATACAAGGAAATTATGTAGGTGGAGACAATTATTAAACTCAAGTGTGACGTGTTGAGAAAATAAGTATATCAATGTTGAGTTTATATAAAATATGCGTAAGTATACTAATAATGTTGATTGATGCTAAGACAAGTGCCAAGCTATTGATTGAATAATAATATATTTATCTATAGGATACATTGAATCGGTAAGTATTTAACAGAAATTTTTGCTAAATGATATGTAAATCCGAGTAATGCTCCGAAACCTTGTTCTGGCGACGGATACGAGTTAGGGGTGTTACATTTTGTGTTTGAATTGGGCTTTTTGATGTGTTTGATTTTATGGGTATTTGATTTTGAACCACTTTTCTTTATTAGATTGTTTGTTTTATATTACAACGCTGGAATAGATGTTAGCAAAGATAGGTGATTTGTGGTCACCCTTAATTTTGTAATATGGATGAAATGGCTAATTCTTTGTTTGGTAGGATTACTTATTTTTATCCTCTGCTTTGCATTTATTGATTCATGATGAATAGTGTTGTATGTGTTACTTGATTGTATTTTGTTGATCTCCCATGTATGAGAAATAGACATAGAGGAGTTAATTCTTTATGTGCTCCTCCATGCACAAAAAAAATAAGGAAGGGGAAACATGTAATGGCCTAAATTCAAGGTTATCGGAACAATGGTTTCGTAACCATAGATCCGATTTAAAGAGAAATTTATTTCAATATTTTTGCTTGAAAATTGATATGATAGGAAAATCGTATGAAAATATTGATAGAAAATTTTTACCGATTTAGTGATTACATAGAAAAAGAAATTATTGAAGAAATTGGGTAAAAAACAAGGTATCGAGACCTCTATCTCGTAAAACCGAGTCAAAAATAATTTTATAAATATTTATGAAATGTTATTAATGTGGTATTAAAATTTCGTTAGGAAATTTTAATGTTTGGGTAGTCAATTAAATGAAAAGAACTAAATTGTAATAGGTGTAAAAGTTGCTAGAATGATTAAATAGCTTAATAGTCTAATGAGAAAGGATTTAAAAGGCAATTAGACCCAAAAGTTATTTGGGCTGGACGGCAAGGGTATGAAATCAGCAGAAAAATTGATAAATTAAGGGTAAAATTAGAATATTGCAAAATTAACTAAATAAAGGTAGGACTAAATAGGAAATATCTAGATTTCTCTTCATTTCTCTTCAATTCCAGTAGCTAAAAATGCCATAGGAGGGTTCTCTAAGCTGGTATTTCATAATTTTTGCACCAATTGAGTTAATACTTGCCTTTTTCTTGTAATTTTTGTGTGTCTAAGACTTTTACAACTAGGTCCTACTATTAAATTCATTAGTTTTTGATTTCATGGATGAAATTGAAAGTCACCATGGTTGAGTGCTGTAAGTTTATGATGAAATAGAATGAAATTAAAGCTTTAATTTGTTTATGAGATGATTTTATTAGGTAATTTCAATAGAAATTGATTTTTAGGACCTAATTGTGAAAATGCTTAGAATTAAAGTCTATTGCTGAAATTCTGATTCCTAAAGGTTGTAAACTAGTTTAAGGTGATAGAATAAAATATTAATTGAGAAAAATCATCTCAATTTAGAGGCTAATTGAGTAGGGACGAAATTATCATTTATTAAAAGCTTAGGGGAAAAATGGTAATAAACAGCTTGCACAAAAACAGTTTGGACAGCAGCAGTAGACTAACTTTGAAAAATCACCATAAATTGTATAAATCGAATTAGAAGATGAAAAAAATATTTCATTAAAGCTTATTGAGTCTAGTTTCTCATAGAAGAAATAGTATAAGCAATGGATTTGTAAATTTTGAGATATAATGAATTTTGTGAGACAAGGTCAGAATGAATTTGGGTTCCCCTGTTCTGACTTTTAAAAATCATAAAAAATTGAAGAAAAACAATTATGGGATTAAATTTATATGTATAGAATACTTAATGAGTCTATTTTTAAGAGAAACAAACGAGAACATCATTTGAATTTTGTATGAAGAGATAATTAATTTTTAGTGAAGAAGGGTCAGAACTGTCGACAGCAGAACAGGGGTGACTTTAAAGAATAAACTGTACTTATTGGATAAACCAAAAATTCTTAAAATTTTATGGTAAAAATATATATGAGTATAGTTTCAGGAAAAATTAACGGATCTTAATTTTGAGTTCCGTAGCTCAAGTTATAAATAATTTAGTGACTATGACTCAAGTAGACAGCTTTGAATGAACTATAAATAATAGTTGAATTATAGAGAATGTTGCATATGAACATGAAATGTATTAAATTGATAATTAAATTTATTTATTTAGATCCGAAAGATTCAAATACGAAGCTAGATCGAGGAAAGGAAAAAGTTCGGGATTAGTAGATTTTTATTGTTTACAAACAAGTATCAAGGTAAGTTCATGTAACTTGAATTATATTCTTAAATGCTTGAGATTGTATGTTATTTATGTGAAAATGATTTGAATGTTCATTGTATGAAAATTTATGAAACATTGATATATTTGATAAAATGGGAAGAAATCCCGGTTGAATGAAAGGAAAATTCGATCGATCTCTGAAAAGAAATTGACGGTAAAAAGGATCTAGCCCGGACGGGTGATCCTATCTTGATATAGCCCTCCCGAAGAATATGTGTAAAATGGATTTAGCCCAGACGGGTAATCCGAATTAGGGTCTGAATTTAGCTTTGGACTGGTAATTCAGATCCAAGCTCATTAGAGTAATTGTTGTTGCAGGGGATTTAGCCTGGACTGGTAATCCCGACAATACTCTATGAGTTTATATTGCAGGGGATTTAGCTTGGACTGGTAATCCCGTTGCAAGGTTGAGGTTCGCGGGAGTGTGCTCTCTGAAATGGATATGTGCGCATATGAATATGAATTGACGGACCCGGAAATGTACACTAAAAGTGTATCTCTGAAAATCCATCGAAAATTCCAAGAAATTCAACGGGATAAATATGGAAAAATAACAAGGAAATGGAAATCATGGTCATGGTATATATTATTGATACATGAAAATTATTGTACTAACTTGAATGTTGAGTTTGTGCATGTTAGGGTAATAATGCATTGAATGGATATATGAATGTTTATTATATTGTATTGAAAATATTAGGTAAGTATAATTCTTGTTACATGAGCTTACTAAGCACAAAGTGCTTACACCGTTTCCTTTTTCCCTGTTTTGTAGTGTTAAGAGCTCGGAGGTCGGATTTGGTCGGAGACACATCACACTGTCAACCTCAGGATTTCGGTATATAAAGAAACTTTATTTTGGAAATCAATGGCATGTATAAGCTAACAAAGTAAATATTAACGTGAAATGAATGTAAAGTTAGCCATTAGTATGGTTAACAAACCTGGTTTTAGATATGTGATGACGTTATCTTATAAATATGCATGAATTTATCTTGAAAATATGTTGACTTGATTTGGTTGATGTGGATTGGTCTCGATTTAATATTGCAGGGAAGGTTAGATATTTATAAAGGGGCTATATTGAATATAAAAAAAAATTTAATTCGTAAACTCCGGTAATGCCTCGTACCTTATTCTGGCAATGAATACGGGTAAGGGTATTACAAAACACTTAGGGAATGCTTTTAAATCTATTAGGATAAAAGAAAATTCAAGTAGGTTAAAAGGTTAAGATCATGGTTTGATTTTATAAGACAGATAATGATTTCACTTTGAGTTTGAGGTCTCCGGCTTTATCAGATTCCAACTCCAATATTTGGTCTTCAGTCAGCAAAATCAGGAAATGGTTAAAAGGTTAGTCTTGTTGTTTGCTTTTAGAATGATCGAGTGTATGGAAAGAATGACATGAATGGGATTTTTTTGTCTCTTTTGCTGTTGCCTAGATATGGTGTGTATTGATGTGAAGAGAATATCATGTTGCAGTGTGTAGACAGATTGAAGCATTTATTTGCTTCAGTACTGCAAGATGTAATAATGATTTGTACAAGCAATCAAGAGGTCTTGTTGATCCTAAACTTCTTGCAAGAGTGACCTTTGTATGTTATCATTTTTTATTTTCTTTTTAAATATTCTTCTATATTTCTTATGTGATAAATTTAATGTTTTTACTTGATTTAACATTTGTTCAGTCTTTGTCTATGTTATTTTAGTTCTAGAGTCATTCTACTGATTTTTTTTTTTGCTAATCTTCATGTAGTTAGTGTAAATGAAATAGAAGCACTTTATGAGCTTTTCAAGAAGATAAGCAATGCTGTTATAGATGATGGGTTGATGAACAAGGTCTTTGATTTTTTTCATAGTTCCCATTTTGTTATATAATTGATATCTTTTGTTATGTTTGTCAAGTTTTTTGGCTTGATGATCACTCCTTGTCTTGAGTTGGTTCTTTCACTCTCATCTTTGTAATATTTAAGTTTTATTTTTATTACTATTTGACTGGAGGAGTTCCAATTAGAGTTATTCAAAACAAACAAAAATGAGAGTTTATTTGCTGACCAAGTATTTTTATCTAATGTTAATTAATAATGTCTCCATCCTTGAAAGAATAATTCTTGTTAGCATAATATTGCTTGAGTTGCTGTCAATATATTTTTGATTTCATTGCAGATATTTGACTTGTTTGATAGAAAGTATAATGGAATTATAGGTTTCGAAGAGTTTGCTCGTGCTCTCTCTATCTTCCATCCAAATGCGCCCATTGACAATAAGAATGATTGTATGTGTTAAATATTTTAGTTATCTGTATACTTCGTCTCTTTGTTTACCTTTCTTGTTGTAAGTCATAATCATCTTAACATAGTAGTTGGATGTAAATGATTGGTATGGAAATGGAATTATGAACTTTTGTGCATAGATGATGTGTCTAAACTATGTATTCTTGTGTATACATATTCTTATGTAATCTATTTTCTTAAACTAGGAATTTCTTTTTGTATTTGATTTTTTCTCTTTGAATCCTTTTCTTTGGCACTAGTTTATAATATTTAATTTGATGTATTTATTTATAAATAAATCATTGCATAAAATATAAACTTAATGGATATAAAATAAACTCAATTAAATAATGAGAAGACAATAATTTCAATATATGTTTGTTTCATTTAAAATAGTTTTTATAAAATATTTTCAGAAAATCTACCAAATAATAGAAAATACTAGCTTTTCTAGAAAAGTAAGTCATTTTCTATAAATCATTTTCTGAAACCATTTTCATCAAACAAATGGACCCTTATTCTTTAAAAAAAATCTTCATCATCATGTTAATCAAAATAATTAAGGGTGTCAATTACATGAACTAAATTAATTATGTCAAATTAAAGCATATATACTAAATTTCAAATGTACAAAAAATACATATATTTAAAGTATATTTTAATATTCAAATTTTTACTCTATAATTTGATAAAACAAACAACTACCCCCAATACGAAGCATGGGCAAGCCATACTGATTAACATAATTGTTACATAATAATACTTGATTCTCAAAGAGAAATAGAGAATCACCTTTATCTTATAAAAGAAAGAAAAAGAGAATCACCTTTAAAGAAAAGTAAGCGAAACAGAATCATTTTAAATTTTACGACGGTTTAGCCCTTCACCTTTTGAATTAGGGTTTAATAATTTTAAGGTTGAATTTTTTTATGGCATAATGATATATTTGGTTCTCTATTTTTATTAAAAAAAAGTTATTTTAGCGATTTATTTAATTTTTTTGCCTCTTTTAGACCTTAAACTTACATTATTTATCAAATCACCCCAAAATATATGAAAAAGTTAATGTCTATCAACTTTATTGATGTGACATATATGTGAATGCCACATTAGCAATTAATTAATTTTTAATATTTAATATTCAAAAAATTATTAAATAAATTATTAACATTACTAAAATGTATAAAAATTAAAATAATATTTTTAAATTCTAAAAATTAATTAATTGCTGACACACGTGGCATACAAGTGGATGCCACCACATCTGTAAACAAACTGTAACTTTCTCATCCATTTTGGGATGATTTGACAAACAATGTAAGTTTAAGGGCTAAAAGATGAAGAAAAATCAAATGACAGACTAAAGTAATTTTTTTTTGTAAAATTGAAGGACCAAATAAATTATTATTCTTTTTTATATAATATAAATTTAGCAAGAATACAATTGTAACAGAATTGATAATTATTAGATTAAAAAGAACATATCAAGCCTGTCTACTGAGAATGATGTACTAAGGGTTTGTTTGATTGAAAATATGTAACACCCTAAACTCAACCTAGACGTTATGGCAAGATCCGGAAGTGTCACATGAAATGGGTTGAAAAACTATTGTCGTTAAGTTAAAACATTTCCAGTTCATTAGCCTTTATCACTATTATTAATTTCAGAGCTTTCTTTCTTTTAATCATTTAGAGATAAAACGTATTAGTAGCGGAAGCTTGTAAAATCGTTGTGCCCAGAAAATCCGTTCAAGATTCTAGAAAACCCTTGCTTTTGGCAAACCATCACAGTTATAAATAAGTAAGAACCAAAAACCCAAAACCAACGTCAAACAGTTTTAAAGAGTCCAAAGTCCCAGAAAATACAACCTCAATGCCAAAACTTAATAACCATAAAACAAAACAAAACCCTAAGAATGGGTAGTCACCGTCGAGTCTTCTGCTGCACCGATCTAACTAAGGTTGTGAGTTACCTGTATAGACAAACAGAGAAGGGGTGAGTTTACGTAAACTCAGTGTGTAACCTAGTAAAGTTAAGCATGTACAAATACAGAATATCACAAATCAGTCAAATTCATATTTGTTCCTAGGCCCATGTCAGATACAGATACAGTTACAGATATGCAAATCAGATATCAGAATCATACCCCCATCCTCTATACACTATCTCTGACCATCCCTACACACCATGTGAGGTTTAAAACACCTACCAAGCCCTACGTACCACACTGTACCGATGCGGCACATATTAGATATAACGCAGCCGTGCTACCAGATATTAGGCATAATCTGCCTTTCAGAACACTTCCTCTAATATATATCATGCCACCCTAATCATAGTAACAGAACATGCATACAGAATTAATAGATAAATCATGCTTAACATGCTTTCATAAACAGACAACAGATAAACAAACATAGGCATGCTCATAACTATATTTCAATCTAACTGATCATTTGGTTATACGGTTAAATAACATTTACCGACCCTACGGTAGGCCTACAGTCAATTAGAACGACCCGTGCGATCCTACGAAAAATTTCAGTACAATGGGCCTACACACCCTTGTCGCCCACACGTCCAGATTGGCCTTGCCCGTGTGGATCACACTGCCTGGCCCAGTTATCACACACCCGTATGGGCTCACACGCCAAGTCTGGCCTAGCCCTTGTGGCTCACACAGCCTTTTCTTGTGCACGGCCTGGCCTTCGTTGATCATACGGTCGTGTCATCGCACACGACCTACCACATGGCCATGTGGCATAGACAGATTGCAAGTTCGACTTTCGTCAAATCCTATTTTTCTATGTTTTGGGAACACATTTGGTATTGATTTTGACTCAAAACCACTCCCGAGCCTTCCAAGACCTAAGAACAGTATACCAACATCGATTTAGCGACTATAAATACTAATTTGCAAACTACAATACGACCAAACTCTCGACTTATCGATGTCAAAGAAACACTGTCAACACCGATCCACTAATGAAATGAAAAGTCATAATTTGTCGACTTCACCTACACCATAATAACAACAACGTTTCAACCTCCTGTAACAAAAAATGATAGGAAGAGTCGCAAAAGTAACCCACTTACAGATAACGCCAAAACTAGACATAGAAATAACTATTGATTAGGAAACTACAAAGACCAAAAGAAGGAACCAAAAATTTGAAAGTGACAACAAAAGGAGAAGTGAGAAGAAAACGTTAGAGAGAAAAATAAATTGGCGTCAGAAATTTTAGGGATTTTTTTTGAAAGAGAGAGAAAATAAATTAAAACCCCAAAAAGAAAGATATCATCAACAAATCCCTTAATTATCTCCACTAACCCCCTACTCAGAATTTCAACTGCACTGAAACACTTGCACAAAGTCGAGAAAAATGAATACCCATACTTGCGAAGGATTTGAACAAGGACCTCCACACAACACACAGACTCCCTTACCATTTGAACCAGTAGGCTCATTCTGATATGATTCTACAAACAATTTACTATAAACCCACTGAGCAAGTATAAGGCTTAAGTTAGAAAAATACCAAAATTTACCAAAGGTAAGGCTTGAACTTGTGACCTCTCACACATTCCTAGAAGACTTAACCACTGAAGTAGATACATATTTGTGTCAAAATTAACCAAAAATAGAAATAAAAATATTGGGGCATTACAACTCTACCCCCTTAAAAGAAATTTCGACCTCAAAATTTACTTGATCAGAACATATGAGGATATTGTTGACACATCGAGTCCTTATGTTCCCACATAGCCTCCTCAGTGCTATGATTCTGCTACAACACCTTCACTAATGGAATGAACTTCCTCCTTAGAACCTTAACATTGCGATCCAGAATTTGAACCGGTTCCTCCTCAAAGGTCAAGTTCGGCCTAACCTCGATCTCCTCAACTGAGAAGACATGAGATGGATCAGAACAGTATCATTTCAACATTGAGATTGAAATACGTCATGAATACGGTCTAGTTCAGAGGGTAATTCCAACTGATAGGCAACTGGTCCCACACGTTTCAATATCCAGCATGGTCCAATAAACCTAAGGCTCAGCTAACCTTTATGACCGAACCTGAGAACCTTCTTCCACGGAGAGACCTTAAGGAAAGCAAAGTCCCCCACAGAATACTCAATCTCACGCCTTTTCAAATCTGCATACATTTTCTGTCTGTTAGAAGTAGCTTTCAGACGAGCCCAAATCAGTCTAACCTTGTCCTCCATCTTAGAAACCAACTCAGGACCCAAAACTCGACGTTCACCCAAGTCAGTCCAACATAGCGGAGTGCGACACTTATAACCATACAAAGCTTCGTAAGGTGCCATCTGAATACTAGCTTGGAAACTGTTATTATAGGCGAACTCAGCCAGTGGTAAATAATCCTCCCAATTACCTCAGAAATCAATCACACAGCTCCGAAGCATATCCTCCAGTATCTGAATCACCCTATCAGACTAACCATCTGTTTGAGGATGGAACGCAGTACTGAAGTCCAATCTTGAACCCAGAGCTTCATGTAACTTCTTTCAGAACCGAGATGTAAAACGAGGATCTCTGACAAAAATAATCGACACTAGAACCCCATGCAGTCTAACTATCTCAGAAATATACAACTTCGCTAACTTTTGCAGAGAATAGTCAGTTCGAACTAGAATAAAGTGAGGAGACTTGGTCAATCGATCTACGATGTCCCAAACAGAATCCTTCTTAGTGAGTGTCAAGGGTAACCTACTAACGAAATCCATAGTCACATATTCCCATTTCCATAAGGGAACCTTAATTGGCTACAGCAAACCCGAAGGTAACTGATGCTCAGCCTTAACCTGCTGACACATCAAACATCAAGAAACGAAGTCTGTAACCTCACCGTTTCAACCTCGACTACCAGTACAATTATCGGAGATCGCGGTACATCTTATTATTGCTAGGATGCATAGCGTAAGGACTACTACGTGCTTCCCTCAGAATCGAATGTCTCAGATCTGAATCATTTGACACACAAATTCGGCCTCCAAAACACAAAACACCATCACTATTCAATCCAAAACCTATAGTAGTACCACTCTCAACCTGAAGGAACCGCACACCCAAAGTCTCATATATTAACTGTTTATTTCGAATCTGCTCAATCCAAATTGGCTTAACCTGTAAGTCGGCTAACAGACTCCTATCATCAAACAGACTAAGGCGAGCAAACATCGCCCTCAAATCAGTCATTGCCCTATGACTTAGAGCATCAGCCACCACATTGGCTTTACCCGGATGATACTATATCGTGCAGTCATAGTCCTTAAGCAGCTTAATCCAACGACGCTATCTAAGATTTAACTCCTTCTGAGTAAGGAGATACTTGAGACTCTTATGATCGGTATAGACGATACACCTCTCACCATACAGATAGTGTCTCCAGATTTTCAATGCAAAGACTACTGCAGCCAACTTGAGATCATGCGTCGAATAATTTGCCACATATGTCTTAAGTTGACGGGATGCATAGACCACAACTTCCCCTCTTGCATCAACACACATCCCAAACCAACATGTGATGCATCACTGAATACCATAAACTCCTTATCGGATTCAAGCTATATTAGAACAGGAGCCTGAGTCAAAATAGTCTTGAGCTTCTTGAAGCTCAATTGTTACGTACCTGTCCAAAAAAAAAAGAACCCCTTTACTCAGCAGTTTAGTCAATGGAGCAGTGATTTAGGAGAAGCCTCTACAAAATGCCGATAATAACCCTCCAGACCTATAAAACTGCAAATTTTAGACATATTCTTGGGCTGTTTCCAATCCAACATAGCCTCAATCTTTCTAGGATTGACTCAGATCCCTTCAGCAGAAACTACGTGCCTCAAAAACTCACTTCACCTAGCCAGAACTCACACTTGTTGAATTTAGGGTAGAGCTACTTCTCATGCAAAATCTAGAGCATTATTCTAAGATGCTCATCATGCTCATCATGCTCATCCTCAGTTTAGAGCATACCAGAATGTCGTCGATGAAGACCACGATGAACTGATCCAGATAGGGCTGAAATTCTTGATTCATTAGATCCATAAATGTGGCTGAAGCATTAGTCAGACCAAAAGGCATTACTAGAAACTCGTAGTGTCCATAACGAGTCCTAAATACAGTCTTATGCACATCCACCTCCTTAACCCTCAACTGATGATATCCTGAATGGAGGTCGATCTTAGAAAACACAGAAGCCCCTCAGAAATGATCAAATAAGTTGTCGATCCTCGAAAGTGGATACTTATTCTTAATGTTCAGCTTGTTCAACTGCTGATAATATATGCATATACTCATGGTCTCACCCTTCTTCTTAACAAACAGTACTGGTGCTCCCCATAAAGACACACTAGGACAGATGTAATAGGCCCAATTTGCCCAGGCCTACACCAAAACCAAAACTAAAACCAAAAATAAAATAAAATAATAAAAATAATGTCCCTTTTACAAAAATTGAGATCCAATACCCATTACAAGCCCAAACCTAAATTAAACCTAACCCAATTAACCCAAACAACCCAAAATACCCCAAGCCCAATGCACCAATGAAATTTTCAGCAGAAACCCTAAGGTTCCTTTCCCTTATACAGAATCGGTTTCCAGTGACTTCAAAGACCTTCGCCTCCGTGCGTGCCCCACGTGCGCCATCAGCCAGCTGGCTCCATACCTGCAACAAATGAAAATCACAAATAACAGCAACAGAATAACAGCAATCGGATAAAGGAGAAAAAGGGAAAATTTGTAAATTTTATATTTTATTTTTGGCTATAACAAGCCATTGCAAACACTGATTTTAGGGATTACGAAATACTAAAATAC
Source organism: Gossypium arboreum (assembly GCF_025698485.1). Taxonomy (NCBI): domain Eukaryota; kingdom Viridiplantae; phylum Streptophyta; class Magnoliopsida; order Malvales; family Malvaceae; genus Gossypium; species Gossypium arboreum. The sequence goes on along the minus strand of NC_069078.1, from coordinate 13,487,851 downwards.
AAAAAAGCCACTAAAATTGAAAGGTGATTTCTGATTCAAAGGTTCTTTAGTTTTTTTTTATTTTCAACTCAGTTCATTTTGTTTTTCATTAGAGTTTTAAAGGATTTGAAAAATACAAAAAAGCGAGTGATTTACCTTATGGAAATACTGGGGATTCCATCTGTTTGGTTGAAATCAGAGTTGAGAGGGAATTTCATGGCTGAGATTATCGTCCTTCGAAGCCCGAATCTGTTGGCCACAGTCGATAGGGGCAGATCGGCGCTTAGGAGAGAAGACTTGGATTAGGTGGAGGGGAAATCAAAAAAGAGGGATGCCAGGGTTTGGTTCAGCCGAATCAGGCTTGATTTTAGCCTTTATAAAGGAGCAAAAATGGCGTCGTTTTAAGCCTTTTTCAATGGCTCGAAAACGGTGTCGTATAAGCCATGCCTGATCTGACCCGATCCGGTTACCCAGGAGAATCCGCGCATTCTGTTTAAAGGGAACATTTGCGCAATTGATCCTTCCCTTTCGCATGGTCATTCAATTAGGCCTTATTTGTTTTTATTTTTTTAATTTGTCCCTGAGATTTTCGCATCATTGCATTTTAGCCCGCGCCTAAACACTGCTTTTTTATTTCCAGCTTTAGTCCCTGCACATCTGTACGCATTGCGCGTTGGTCCTTATTTTGATTTCAAAGGTTTATTTTATTTATAAATTATCCTTTCATTTTAGTTTTATTTTAATTGAGTTTTTTTAAAGATCCATTTCACATTCATTTTTAATTCTTGTTTTCATTATTTTTTTAAATATCCATTTCACATTCATTTTTAATTCTTGTTTAATTTTTTTATATTTTGAGTTACTTTGATAATTATATTTTGTTTTTAAAGTCATTATTGTAAAACTTTTATATCATATCATTTTAATATTTCGTATAATATTTTATATAAAATATTCTTATACATTATTATTATATATATATAATTCATGATAAAGCTAATCTTATTCTATGTATATTACTAATCTTATGTTATTTTATACATGTAATTTCTTTTAAATCTATTCACATATTATATATTTTTGTTATTCAAAGGAAAATCCTACGTATCTTATGTATTATTTAAATTATTATTATACATATATATTGGTACATATGTTTGATTTATATAAATTATTAAATCCACGTTATTTTATACATCTAGTTTTTTCTTTGTATATATAATTATGTTTTCAAAATCTATTACATATATAATTTATGATAAAATTCATTTAATCTTATATGCATTATTAATTTCATGCTATTTTTACAAATAATTGCTTCTAAATCCATTTATATATATGTTTTGTAAACCTATTATGTGTATTTCTTAAGATTATATTTTATTATGTATTTTTGCTGACCTTTCATATTTTGTATATTATTTAAATTCTCCTTTATTGTATGTATTTTAACAAATGTTTTTAGCACTTTGTATATTATTTGATTTAAAATCTTCATTATATAACACTTATTTTAATGGTTATGTATATATCCCTAGTTTTATTACAAATTATTTTAAATTCATCAATTCATCAATTTATATATTATATATTATGTGTTCATCAGTTTGTCATTATTTTGAAATTGTCTTATACCATATTGGTTTTAATTTCCATTTTGTTTTGTATATTTCGTATTGGTTGTGTTAAATTAGGTTATATATTATTGTTGTATATTATTTTTGTATTGTTATATCAATTGTTCTCTATCCATGCTTGGAAAGTTGGTTACATTTTTCTTAGATTTGTTATATTTAATTGTTTGATTTGATTGGCTAAATAGGTTTATATTATCTTTAGTCACCACGTTTGTACTTTATGCATGTATATTATCCCATGTTTTTATTTCTTTTAGTTTACAAATGCTGCATTATAATTTTTAGCTTTTTTAAAATCAATTATCCCATTTTATTACAAGTAAAATTAAGGTTTTTTGAGCTAGTTTACAATGGTTTACTTAAAAATTTTCAAATAAGGCAATGTTCAATATTTGGAAATTCGAAGAATCATGCCCTACTCTATTGGGTTCCAATTCTTCGTTGGACTAAATAATTGGACATCCTTTTGTAATTTTTTAACGTATAAGCTTTCGGAGGTCAAAAATCAATCGTGTTTTTAAATGTATGAGGAATCGTGTCCAATCATGCTGGATGTGATGCTATATACCTTTGAAACGAGAGAATTTTGATGACCAACTTGAACCACTCAAATGTTTTAAAAGGAACCATATTTTCAAAATTTTTTCTAAAATTTTGGACATAAAGACAACACTTAATCAACCTGGTACCAATTTTTGGGCGTAGTGAGTGTGCTAACCCTTCCTCATACCTAACCGGCTCCCGAACCCATTTTTAAATTTACGTAGACCAAAATTGTTTAAATGGAATAAAATATTTTATTAGGTGATCCAATCACACCTAAACAAAAATATTGGTGGCGACTCCACACTTTATTTTAAAAGTTGATCCCCATTTTATTCAAATAAAAAAATGGTTTAGACAACGGATGAAGCCACAGTCCAGAAGTTCTTACATTTAAGCCTTAAGCTCAGTAAGCTCTTTTGCTGCCATATGGTGGGGAGCGATGGACACTGGAGCTGTACTCAGAAGAAGCTCAATCCCAAATTCCACTTCCCGATTCGGTGGTAATCCTGGTAACTTCTTAGGACAGATGTCTAGAAAATCCTTTATTGTTCTGATGTTCCCAACAGAAGAGTCCCCAAAACCAGAAATACTCACATAGGACAAGTACGCCTCACACCCTTTCTGGACCAATTTCTTAGCCACCAGCACGAAGATCACGTTAGAAAAATAGTCTCGACGCTCACCAATCATCAGCACCTCCACATCATCCTTAGTCCTCAAAATAACCCTATTAGATGCGCAGTCCAAATTGACTCGGTACTCCACCAACCAGTCTATACCCAGAATCAGGTCGAACTCCCCAAATGAAAGCTCCACCAAATTAGCCAGAAATATCTCCCCTTGCACATCTAACGGAACATCCTTATACAGTTTACTAGCCTGAACAGACTGTCTAACCAGACTTATCACAGTAACCTCACTAGAAGTACTCTCAACCGATAACCCTAGATTTTTGGAAATAGAACAGGCTATATAAGAATGTGTAGATCCTATGTCTATCATAGCAAAGTAAGGTACATCAAATATAAGGAATGTACTAGTGATGATGTCAGGAGCATCTCTGTCCTCTCGGTGATGTGCAGTATAAACCAAAGTAGGCTGCTTCACCTCGGTCTGACCAGCACCTCTGCCCGGTGCTCTTTGTCCACGGCCTAAACCATTACTACCCTTAACCTGTGCACGGCCTCTAGGTGGCTGCTGAACTGCTCTCTAAGCTTGCATCTGATCCACACGCTATGGACACTCTCTAATACAGTGCTCAAGAGACCCACACCTCAAACACGCCCCAGTCCTCCTCCAGTACTCACCCGGATGGCATCACCCACAATCTCCACAAGGCAATATCCCAACTAAAGTAGCAAGAGCCCCCACTCTCACTGGCCCATCAGACCTGGCCTTTTTCTTAGGCCTCTACACAGAACTCGAAGGTTCTTAATCCCTCTTGTTCTCACCTCTCTCCCTGTCTCTGTTCTGGCACTTCGCACGCTTAACATCCTCCACGATCCTCGCCTTCTCTACCAGGACAGAAAACTCACGTTCCCTCTACGGAGGAATCAAAACCCTTAGATTATCTCTTAGGCCATTCTCAACCTAACACACTTCTCATACTCAGACGCCACCATACCTCGAGCATAGCGGCTTAGCCTCAGAAATTTGGTCTCATACTCGGCCACAGATCAATCACCTTGTGTGAGATTTAAGAACTCACGCCTACGGGCATCGACGTAACTAGCCGCCATATATTTGCTTTGGAATGTGGTCTTAAAAAATTCCCAAGTTAGACAATCAGGCTGAGTGCCCTCCATAATAGTTAACCACCACTGGTATACTTCGTCAAGAAGCAAGGAGACTGTACCCTTCAATTTCTGCTTAGGAGTGCAGTCTAAGTCATCCATAATCCTCTCAGTGGCCTCCAACCAATACTCAGCCACATTAGGGGCGACTCCTGTGACACCTCTAAATAACTCAGCTCTATTGGACCGGAGTCGCTCAGTTACCGACCCTCGGCCCCAAATCCAGAACTGGGTCCAGCGACCCTCTCCAATATCCTCAACATGGCTTGGGACAATGCGCCGTCCTAAACCGAACGTCTCTGAGACCTAGTCTCAGTAGCAGGTGACACAAGTGTTTCACTAGTGTCCAAATTTGGCATGCTGCCTAGAGATGAGGACTCAGCTAGAGCCTTCCTATGGCCTCAGAGTACCACGTCCACGGATACCTCTTGCGCTCATTGTAATTTCAGAGTTTATCTACATTAAGAAATTTATGCATCAGTTTCAATTTTTTATTAGCAAATATTTTATGTAATAATATCAGAAGTTTGGTAACGTTTTCATAAGTTTCAGTCTCTATTTGTTTCACTACAGTTTTAGAGAGTACCAAATGTAGTGTTTTTAAAATAACTATATACAGTATTTCAGAATAATCTATCTAAGTTTTAGTATACTTGCAGGATCGGCGCTAGAGACTCGGTGTACCACACACACTTAACTAGAGTGCTTAAAATAATTTGAAAACCAATTCTTTAAAACCAATTATTGGAACCCAAAATCCACAGTCGAGTTTTGCAACCTGACTCTGATACCACTAAATGCAACACCCCAACTCGACCTAGAAGTTATGGCCGAATCTGGAAGTGTCACATGAAATGGGTTGAAAAATTATTGTCGTTAAGTTAAAACCTTTCCAGTTTATTAGCCTTTATCGCTATTATTAATTTCAGACTTTTCTTTCTTTTAATCATTTAGAGATAAAACATATTAGTAGCGGAAGCTTGTAAAATTTTTGTGGCCAGAAAATCCGTTTAAGATTCTAGAAAACCCTTGCTTTTGGTAAACCATTACAGTTATAAATAAGAAAAAACCAAAAACCCAAAACCAACGTCAAACAGTTTTAAAGAGTCCAAAGTCCCAAAAAATACAACCTCAATGCCAAAACTTAATAACCATAAAACAAAACAAAACCATAAGAATGGGTGGTCATCGTCGAGTCCTCCACTGTACCTATCCGCCTAAGGTTGTGGGTTACCTGTATAGACAAACAGAAAAGGGGCAAGTTTACGTAAACTCAGTGTATAACCCAGCAAAGTTAAGCATGTACACATACAGAATATCACAAATCAGTCAGATTCATATACGGGCCTAAACCCATGTCAAATACAGATACAGTTACAGATATGCCAATCAGATATCAGAATCCTACCCCCATCGTCTATACACCATCTCCGATCATCCCTACACACCACGTGAGGTTTAAAATACCCACCCAGCCTTAAACACCACGTTGTGCTGATGCGGCACATATCAGATATAATGCAGCCATGCTGCCAGATATTAGGTATAATCTACATTTCAAAACACTTCCTCTAATATACATCATCCCACCCCAATCATAGTAACATAACATGCATACAGAATTAATAGATAAGTCATGCTTAACATGCTTTCATAAACAGACAATAGATAAACAAACTTAGGCATGCGCATAATCATATTTCAGTCTAACAGATCATTTGGTTATAAGGTTAAATAGCATTTACTGACCCTACGGTAGGCCCACAGTCGATTAGAACGACTCGTGCGACCTTACAGGCCCACACGCCCAGATTGGCCTTGCCCATGTGGATCACACGATCTGGCCCAGTTATCACACGCCCATGTAGCCCACACACCCAACTAACCTTGCCCGTATGGCTTACACGGCCATACTCTGGCCATCATACTGCCATGTCATCGCACACGGCCTACTACATGGCCATGTGACATAGACAGATTGCAAGTTTGACTTTCGTCAAATCTCATTTTTCTGTGTTTCGGGTACACATTTGGTATCAATTTTGACACAAAACCACTCCCGAGCCTTCCAAAACCTAAGAACAGTATACCAACATCGATTTAGAGACTACAAATACCAATTTGCAAACCACAGTACGACCAAACTCTCGACTTATCGACGTCAAAGAAACATCATCAACATCGATCCACTAATGAAACGAAAAGTCACAATTTGTCGACTTCACCTACACCATAATAACATCAATGTTTCAACCTTCTGTAACAAAAAATGATAGGAAGAATCGTAAAAGTAACCCACTTACAGTTAACGCCAAAACTAAACGTAGAAACAACTATTGATCAGGAAACTACAGAGACTAAAAGAAGGAACCGAAAATTTGAAAGTGACAACAAAAGGAGAAGTGAGAAGAAAACGTCGGAGAGAAAAATAAACTGACGTCAGAAATTTTGGGGATTTTTTTAAAGAGAGAAAATAAATTAAAATGCCAAAAAGAAAGATATCATCCATAAATCCCTTAATTATCTTCACTAACCCCCTACTCAGAATTCCAACTACACTGAAACACTTGCACAAAGCTGAGCAAAATGAATACCCACGCTTGCGCAGGGATTCGAACACAAGACCTCCACACAACATACAGACTCCCTTACCATTCGAACCAGCAGGCTCATTCTAATATGATTCTACAAATAATTTAATATAAGCCCACTAAGCAAGTATAATGCTTAAGTCAGAAAAATACCAAAATTTACCAAAGGTAAGGCTTGAACTTGGGACCTCTCACACATACCCAACACTTAACCACTGAAGTAGATACACATTTGTGTCAAAATTAACCAAAAAAAGAAATAGAAATATTGGGGCGTTACAAAATAACTTTTCAAAAATTATTTTTAGAAAATGTAATGATTTTAAAAATAAAAACTTAATGCTTTTGATGTTTGAATGGTTTTACATAAAATTGTAACATTCCTAAAACCCTAAATCATGAATAGTGCTAATTCAAGAATATATGAGTTAGAATTTCTAAAGCAAAAAGAAAAAAAAGGAATTGTCAGTTTTAGCAGAGCGGGTAGTTGGCTACTGAAGGGAGTTAAATATATTTGTGTGTTGAGAGAAATAAATCTGGAGTGTTGACTGTAATACCCTATACCCAACCCGATCGCCAGGTCCAGGTACCGAATGTCACAATAATCCAAATATAAATTTTTTTTATCTAATTTTACTACGTACTAAGACAACCCAACTTTTGCATCAACTAAATACAGCTAAGACTCATTTTATCCAAAATAAATTCTTACAATTTTGTTTCCTTAAATAAACATGACAATTATTTACAAGATTTAAATTAATGATCAAATTACAGGCGTAATTATTTTAGACCCGTAGGCGAGGCCTTTAAGGGTGCCCCTTTGTATACATGAGTCAACTATCACGCCTAACTCTTAACTCTGGCGAAGATTAGCTTGGTCCCTCCATCTGATTTCCAAGTTTTTATCTATTTTGCATTCCAGCAGTAATTTCTATAAGTTCAAAGGAACTTAGTGAGACCTATTCATTCAACTTTATAAAAGACTATTTAAATTCTAAAAAAAGACATTTTTTGCATAAAGTTAAACTCCTTCGATTTCATAGGGGAAATCTGTGAACTTAGTTGGTGTAGCCTAACTACCACTACTCTAAGCCGAATGTTGGCAGTATAAATCTTCATCTGATTATGTCCACGTTCTATCTAAATATATTCTTTTCAAGGTCTTACCCTAGTTATTCCTTGTTTTCGCTTTCATTGCACCCTTCCTAATATGCTACAATATTGTCCCCTATTCTCCATTGCTGACCAGCGATAACTATTTGTGGTTATTCAATTGGTTACCTTGAATGTGGATCCCTAACACAATCCTCTTTTCTTTGGTAAACTCGTGCCCCCTAGTAACCCTGTAGTACTTATTCTTTTAGTTCATTTTTTAAGATACTTCAGTGGACAGGTAGTTCACAACAAACTACCTCTTACTCAGGTATCTTTTTATAGTTCCCATCCCTAGTATACCTACAAGATCTTTCCAAAGCTTCAAGGTTCTGGTAGACTTTCGACTATTACTATTTTCTAGAAGTCTTTATTAATCATTCAACCTTGAGCTGACATTTCTTCCCATGAATACTCTTGGCGTCTACTTATTCCTTCAGCTACCCTTTTGTCAATTTCTTATTTAAGATTGTATTTTATAATAGCCTATTTTGTATCTGCTTAAACAATATGGAATCCATGACTTCTCTAGCGGACTCTTCTTGGCAGACATCACATTTACCATCTTGTCTAAAGACTTCTTCCCTCATTTTATGCATAACTAAATTAATGCGCTTCTTAGGCTCCATTCATGATTGTCTTTGGCAAACCCCTTAGTTGTCTCATTAGCCTGCTTCCTTAGACACACCAAGTCCATTTTGTCTTTTGACTGGTCGCGCAAGTCACAACATAACTTCTTCTTTATACTATGGCGGGTCTCTCGATTCACTAATTTGTGGAATTCACATACTGCCATAATTGAGCTATGGTCTTCCACACGTAACCCCGTGTTTACTGTCTCGGCAGACTACCCCATGTTTACTGTTCTGGTGGACTACTTATATTGCCATAACCGAGCTAAGGTTTTACATATGTAATCCCATGTTTAATGTCTTGATGGATTATCCCGTGTTTACTGTCCCAATGGACTACCCATGTCGCCATAGTCGAGCTAATGTCTTACACATGTAACCCCATGTTTAATGTCCTGGCAGACTACTTTGGTTTCCATAGTCGAGCCATGTTTTATACCTTGAACCTCTTTTGAGGTGTCACATCGTAGGTACTATATACCGTTGTCACGGTATCACTTCATAGAGCCTGCAGACCGCCATCACTATGTTGCTCTATGGAACCTATAAACCATCATCATGGTGTCGCCTTGACGGACCAGTCGATAACTATCATCACATTTTTATTTTAGTGAACCAGTTGATATCATTTCATGACGCAACCAAACTCCCTTGAATTCCCTTAATAATCCACCCATTCCTCCAATCCATCACGTATTCCTACCTTTGACTGCCCCGTCATGGTATTTTCCTTCGTACCCCACTTATCGTATATATATTACAAGAATTTCTCATAAAACACTTATATTAATTTCATTAACATGTGGTTCTTCGCCCATTAATATTTCAATTCATAACTAAATAAGCATTTAATATATATGCATTCAAGCATACTCTGTCACCATGTTCATACACTACAACGGTTTCAAAAAACATAGAACAAACATAGACACGTATCAATCATTAGTTCAATATCTTCAATCACCTAGAGATGGAGCATAGAAACTTACCTTGTTTCTTTAATCCTCATTAACTTAGCTTATCCAAACGTCAGAGTCTTTTTCATATTGGCAGCTAAGCATGACAACCATTTATCCATTAAATCGATGTTATTTGATCTTAAAACCTAGAACCAAATTTATAGAAACTTGGTAAGCAGCCCTTACTCTCATTTCTTGAAATCCATAAGTACAGAAGGTTAAGAAAGCTTCCCTATCACTTGATTTTCTATATTTCCAAACTCCAATTCCCATAACTTCTGCTCCATGCAGAGCCCTTCTAAGTTCTTTTATTCTTTGGAGCAACCGAATAAGACAAATAAAGTAAAAAGAAATTTACAGATTAAATTAAAGATAATTTTTCTTCCTTGCCAGAATGTCCACTTTCACCTATATATATATATATATATATATATATATATATATATATATATATATATATCTTATATATGGTCTCCCAAACTCTCTTAACCAATCATCAAAAATCATCATGTCTCCCACTATGAAACCAACTGGTTCCAATCTAACCAAATGACTCAACTATTTACTTGACAGTTACAAAGTTTTCCCAAAATTCCTGGTAGAGTCCCATTAATTCTCTACTTTGTTCAATTAAGTCCCAAAATTGCTCAAAATTCGAGTCTTTAAAAATATCAGGGTGTGACATTGACTAAATCATAAGAGTACAAAAAGTTTTGGAATAAAAGTGTGAAAATTAAAAGTATTAAAGCACTTAATTGAGTTGAAAGGAAAATGAGGGAGTAAAAGTGTAATTATATCAAAAGTGTATCATGAATCAAAGATGAAATTATAGAGAAAATTTAAGGGCAAAATAGTCATTCCATAAATAAATAATTGAGAAAAATCTCATAATTGTTGGTGAAATTTGAGCCATTAGATGCTTTTTAAATTGAGAATAAATTATGACCATTAAAAAAATAAAATGATGATTGATAAAATTTTATATAATATTTTAATATTTTAATGATAAAATAGTTAGATATATTTTATAGAATTATGTAGAATTTTCATCATTTCTCCTCTATGCTCACGCCACCCTCCTTTCTTCATCTATTCAACTTTTCATTTTATTCTAAATAGGTACTTTTTGCCATTTTTAACTACCCCAAACTTGATTTCTTCAATTTCTTTCATAGATTTTTAGTGAAATCGATAAAGCAATATTATAGCAAGCTTAGTTTGTTGTAGAGACAACTAGTGCACAAATTGGAGGAGAGAGAAAGATGAAGTTAAGGTTAGGTGTAGAAGAGAAGGTGAGGATGATAAGGTTTGTTAATGAATTTCATGTTTATTTGTTTACAAAATGCAAAGAAATAATATTTGAGTATTGTTTTTATATTAAAACTTGTGTATTTGTAACATGAAAATGAAGAGAAAGAGAAGAGGAGCGATCAACAAGGTCTTGATAAAGGGAAAGAAGTAGCAAAAAAATGAAGGAGGAAGAAAGCTCATCCAAGCATTTGGTTGTAAGTACCTCAAGAATTTTACTTTAATTAGACCTAAGTGCAAATTATAATAAAATTGTCATATTAATGATTATACGATTAATTTATGTATAAATAAGTTAATATTTATTATGAAATTGATTAAAGAGTAGTGATTCTATGAATTGAATTTCATTTACAAGTGAATAGGTTAAGTGTAATGATGTTGAGGTAAAAGAGACTAAATTCTAAAGAGTTTAAAAGTCATTATGTAAGTTAAGAAGTTCAAGTTAAGATGTTCAAATGAAGTGTTATATGAAAGTGAATTGAATGCAAATTGAAATTATAGTGATTAGCAAATTGTACACTAATAATGACTAAATTAAAAAGAATGTAAAGTTTTATGTGATACTAATCAATAAATGACTTTAATGCTAATAACATTTTAAAGATCCATGTAGACAAGATGTGAACTAGTTGGATATAATTGGCATGCCATTAGAAAATCTTGAGTGTGTTAGTGTAGTGGCACTTCAGTGGAAATTAATGATAATGCACTTTGGTGCATTTCGGTGACTGCACTTGGGTGCATTTTAGTGATAAGCACATTCGTGCTAGTGATTTCAGTGTTATTTTCGCATATCCTGCTTGTTCAGTTAGTCTACTATGGACTAATTGAAAAGTGATGAATGAAATCGATAGTGAACCGATAAGTGAATTATGCTAAGAATAAATGTTAAAATATACATTTAGTGTTCATTTATCTTAATTCGTTTTATTATATTTAATGTATTGACATGTAAAATTCAATTATAATAAAGGTAAGTTAAATTTTTTAATGTACTTACTAAGTTACAATGTCACCAAACACATTGTTTTCTAACGCGTGTTTAAAAGTTCATTTTGAAGCTCTTGATCGAAATTTCAACCTCAATACATCTCATCACATCACAAGGCTTGGAAGAGAGTATGAAATCGAACTTTTGGATTTAGTTTATAGCATGTGTATAGGTATTTTAAGGTCTATGTATAACAAAACTAGTGAATACGCTTAATGTAGCGTAAATATTTTGATATCCTTGTAGATTTAGTTGAATTATGCTTTGAGTATATGATGAATTACATGGTATTTTGAGTGTTTTATGGCTTTAAATGATTGGTATGTGTCCGAAAATGATTGGTATGTGTTTGGAGATGTTTGGTATTGAATTTGGCTATTACAAGGGCAATGTCGCAACAACGTCAATGTTATTGTCATGACAACGACGGGCCTGCCTCTTTTCTTCCAATGGTGAGGGCATTGACGCGACAAAACTTTTCTCCTTGTTGTAATAAGAGCATTGTCGTGACAAATTTTTTACAAAGATTCGAAATGAAAATTTCCTAGTCGGATTAGTGGCCCTTTATCACAACAAGACTCCTTGTTGTTACGAAAAGGACTCTCAGTGACCCACCTTCTTGTCGCGACAAAGACTCTTCTTGTACATGCTATTTGAGTTTCTCTTAATACCTTCATTCGTTTTGATCTCTAATTACGATAAAATTGTAAGGGTGCTTGGGAATGATTCAAAATACCTTGAATAAGCGTATATAAGTTGAAATGAAGTGTATAAAGTAAAATTGAAATTGAAGTGACTCAATTGCTCAAATGTGGCATCCGTTGCTCGAATTACCTGTAAAACCTTGGTGAGGGGTATTATAAAAGTATTTTCTTGAAATCTCTTTTTAAAAGTTGTTTTTAGTAAAACAATTACAACATATATTATATTTGTTCCAAATTAATATGGAAGCATTCTCCATTGGCAACAAGAATTTATTTTATAATAAGATAATATTTAAAATAACTAATAACTTATATAGATTTAATAATAAGCGATGCCTAATTAAAATTTATACTAAATAATTTTATTTAAATATTCATATTTATACTATAAAATATTTATTACTAAATATTTATAAATTATAATAAATATTTATTATTAAATATTAACATAAAATATATTTCAATAAAATATTAAGAATATTATTTAAAATTTAAAATTATTAAAATAAATTTATTATACGAAATAATTTTATTAAAATAATAAAATTATATTAAATATATTAATAATTTATTATATTATTAAATTTAAATGTGTTTAATAATATTAAATATTATAATATTTGAAATCAATATGTCATTATTTTGAAATATTTTAAAAATTAAATAAAATTTTAATATTAATATAATAATATTTGCCTGCTTCAATTTTTTTTGTAAGCATGTTTTATATAAAAATAAAATTATTCATAATAGGCTCTTTTTAGGGAAATAGCTTATGCTCTTCAAAAGGGGAAGTCAATTCCCATAAAAAAAACTGTTTATTTTCTATTGACCGGTAAGTCATTTTTCATTACCCAAATTATTTTTAATGAAATGAACTGTAATGACCCAAAATTCACGGGCATCGAAAAAGTGAGTTATCGGGTCTCCGTCTTAATAAACCGAATTAGTAAATAATTATTAGGAATATTTATGAGTCTAGTAGTGTGCCTAATTAAGTTTTAATTCGGTGAATTTTGCTTAATTTAGAGTAATTAGGAAAAAGGATTAAATTGAATTAAGGGTAAAAGTTTATTATAGATTAATAAAAGAAAGGGGATGACAATGGCAAATAAATCATTCTTAATGGTTGAGGCGGCAAGTATATTTAATTATTATTAGTTAGAGTATTATTATAACTAAGCCAAATGTGTGATAATAATGATATACATGTGTAATTAAAAATAAGCATAAATTTGTAAATTATAGATTTAATTTGCTTATTAATCAAGCATAAGATATTTATCATTTATTATTTATTATTAGTAAATTAAAATATATTTAGTAGATAAACAATTAAATTATGAGATTTTTGTATAATAAACAAATTGAATAATGACAATTGTAATAAAAATATTGGTACATTTGTAATAAATAGATATATGTACACTTGTTATAAAATAATTTATTTACTTAATATTAAAGTAATAGATAATTAGATTAAATTATATTATTATTAATTAAACAATTAAATTATAAGATTTTTGTGTGAAAAATAAAATAAATGATGACAATTGTACGGTATTGATGGTGTACATTTGTGTATATATAATTAAATACTTAATAGATATTTAGAATAAATATATTATAATATATGTTAAGTAAATAAATAAAATAAAGTGTATATATATAAGGTATAAAATAATAAAAAAAAGAAAGAAAGGAGAAAGAGCAGAGAGCATTTGAAACAGGGGAAACGAAAGAAAGAAAGAAAAGAATAAGAAAAAACTAAGGATTTGAGGTTTGAAGTTTAAATTGCTAGCAAAGAAACCGAGGCATCGGCACCGAAAGGAAAAGAAAAAGTTGTCGAGGGGTAATTGAACAAATCCGGGTTTGTATTACTATAATTCAAGTTATTTATTATTAAGTATTAATTTTAAATTTATTTATTTTATAGTAAGTAAATATTGAGGTAAGTAGTTTTATTAAATTGAATTTAGAAAATTGAATTGAATGAGAAATACGTGTTAGAATTACTATAATTCAATTTAATTATTATTAATTGTTGAATTTTAAGTTAATATGCATGGTAAGTATTAGTATTGAATTGTATGAAATTAAATTGAATTGTGATTATATGTGAATAATTGAAATGCATATTGAATTGGGAAAGTGATATTGAATTGAGAAAATGAATCGAATACCCTATTAACTAGTCGGGCTGAGTCGGATATAGTTGGCATGCCATAGGATTGGAAGAGTTCAGGGATACTTCGACCTCGAGCCGATGAGACACTAGGTGTTACTATTTACTTCAGATAGATTCGATGAGGTACTGTGTACCACTTTACTTTGGCTAGGCCGATGAGACACTGGGTGTCAACTTTGCTTCGAACTATCCGATGAGGCACTAGGTGCCAAACTGGTGTGTTTGGTTGGATCCATGTATCTGCCAAAGTCCGAGTCTGTTAATACGGGTAATTAAAAGAAAAGTTAAGTTGAATAAAAGGAAATGGGTTGAGCCATTGAAGGAAATGTAAAAATGGAACATGAATTGAAAATGTGATTTGAATGTGAGTATGAGAATGGAAAGCATGAAGCAATGGTTCATGAATTAGATAATGGCTCAACATGAATGTATATGATTTCAATTGACGAATAGCTCAATTAAATTGTATGAATATATTGAGAATGTCAAATTTATGTTTGAATTGGTTTAGTAAATATTATAGTTATATAATTAAATTTATATGATTATTATGTTTATAATTTGAATTATGGTAATACCACTAACTATGACATACTCAACGTACGGTTGTTTCCGTGCATAGGTTAATAGAAGTCCAGTGTCCCGAGCTAGCATTCAAACGATCCCGACTCCAGCAAAAAGATTTTGATGATGTTTTCTTCCCTTAAGTGAAAGTGGCATATACATAGGGATTTTAATGGTTATTTTGGTATGTTATATAATTTTTGTTGTAAAGAAAGGTATTTGGTATTTTGATGATTAAATTAGTGAAATGGTAGAACTTGTTATAGCATTGATATTGAATTGAAATGGTTTGAATAGTTTTAAGAGCTAATTAAAAATGATAGTAGGGTTTTCATTATTTAAGTTGTTAAGTCAATATGTCAAGTATGATTCAAGTATATTTGAGTATATAAATGCATTGATTGAAATACTGGAATTGGTTTGGTTGCAATTTGAAATTTGCAGGGAAGGTTAAATATTTATAAAGGATTATATTGAATTTTTTAAAAAAAAATAATAATAATATAAAAAAATGAATGAAGTCAATTAGCTAAAATTTATATGAATTTATGATTATATTATAATATGTTTGTTATTTATTTAAGAATTATTTGTAAATTGTCTGATGTGTCCGGTAATGCCTCATAACCTTGTTTCGATGACGGTTTAGGGTTAAGGGTTGTTACACGAACACATGAAAATGCTTTCAGCATTTCCCGTAAGTCATTTTTCGTGAAATAAATACACACTATGTATTATTCTCTATATATTTTAAAAACGATTGGTAAGTAATTACGAAAGATAAAAAAGTAAATATAGATTTAGTATAGTTTTTTTTTAAAAGATAGGATTTACAATAAAACCTTGATAAATGAATATTCGATAAATTAATAATCTTGGTTAAATAATAATTTTTTGGGTCCCGACTTTGGCCAAGGGATAAAATAATAACCTCATAAATGCATAAGAAAATAATTTTAGAAAAATCTTTAAGGGCCCAATGAAAATATAAAATAATAATTCATTAAATATACTAAAATTTTATATACAATACATAAAAATAAAGTGGTTTCTAGACAATTCTTATTTTTTCAATTTGATTCTTAGCTAAAATATGCATCTATAGTTAACCATTTCTTCTTTGCATATGAATCAAATACAATTTTATCTTAAATTTTTAGAAGGGAATAAACCAAATCTGGTATATTCTTCTCGTATTGTATTAAATAATTCTTCAAGGTATCCACTGCTAGAAAAGACTCTTTTGGAGAAACATGTGGTAAAACACTATTGTTTTTTGGATCATGCTCGTCATCAGCACATCCATTACTCCTTGAATAATTCTTTCATCCGTAAGTGACTCCATCAAAGATTCATTTTCACTTGGATAATTCAAAATCTGCTCAACACTTATGGCATTTCTATAGTGTAAATTAGAAATTACTTCTTTTAATTTATGAATGCCTTCAACATTACCAATTTCTTGTTCGAGAGGCATATCCTCCTCTGATCGAATTTTGCAATGTCGGAAACAATTTGCAATAGTTGTAGGTTTCACATCAATATTCCAAGCAACATTAATAAAATGGATTGCATCCAACACATTAATCTTTTCAGTATTTATTTATCCTTTCTCGTAACCTTCCAAGATGCTAGAATAAAAGCTACGCTGATAATAAATTTTAACTGCTTTAATAATTCCAGCACCATATGGTTGAATTTTTTATGTTGAATTTGGAGGCAAAAATAATAATTCAACGTTTCCCAAGCCTTTAAATAACCTTAGGATGGGTTGGGCAATTGTCTACTATAAGCAACACCTTTCTGCCAGTCACTCTAGCATCAAACCAGCGAACAAAATCTTGAAAAAGTAATCCAATCATCCATGTTTTTTTGTTGGCTCAATAATGACAGTTAAGATTGTCAATATTCACATGTTTAAAGTATCTAGGATCAGCAAACTTACCAATAACCCAAAGAGGCACTTTATTTAAACCATCCCAATTGCAACAAACCACAACAATAAGCCTTTCCTTACCCTTTTTTTGTCCTTCTAATTGTTTTGTAGCCAGTGAATGATCTGCTTGCAAACGATAAAATAAGTCTGTTTCATCCATATTATAGATATCCTTCTGCCGAAACCCTTTTTTATTTAGAAAACAATGGGGATCGACTTTTAAAACCGAGTGCGGATTCGCCACCAATCTCTGGATTTAGGTGTGATTGGACCACCTATTAAAACGCTTTATTCAATGAAAACTAAATTTGGTTTAGGTAAAATATAAAAAAAAACGGGTTCGGGAGTCGGTTATGCATGAGGAAGGGTTAGCACCCTCATTACACCCAAAAACTGGTACCAAATTGATTTGATGCTGTCCTTAAAAAGTTTTAAAAGAAAAGATTTTCCGAAGTATATAAAAAAATGTTTGAATAGCTCAAATTAGTGGTCAAAAATCTCTCGTTCCAAAGATATGCGGTTTCATACCCAGTACGATTGGATATGATCCCTTATACCTTTAAGATGCGATCGATTTTCGACTTTTGAAAAAAATTAGAAATTATAAAAGGGGTTATCCAAATATTTGGTTCACCGGAAAAGTCATACCCAGTACGATTGAGCACGATTTTCCAAATTCCCCAAACACTAGATATTGCCTTATTTCAGAATTTTTGAATAACAAAAACTTAGAAATTTGCTTAAAAACATGTTTATTCATTTTAAAATTGATGAAATATTTAATGCATTGTAAAAAATAATAAATATGAAATAATATACTCAAAATACAATAAACCTTGCTTAGTACATCTAACAATCATTCTAGGTATAATGTAACAAAAAATTCTTTAAGCATGGATAATGAATAATTAATATAAAAATAATACACATGATCATAACATAAAATAAAATGATGTACAAAAATATGTATGAAACAAAATGGAGCATTAATGATCATATATATATATATATATAAGTTGATACATTTATGTAAAACTTGGGATATATATTTATTGAAATAGTTATTATAAATTTCAAAGTTCAAATCAAATTATATACAAAATATTTAAAACACAAATCTATTCAAAATTGATAATTCACAAGATAACATAAATAATATATGAAATATGAAGGAATAACAATACATGATATAAAGTAATGTACAAAATAGATTTATGAAACTTGTATATACAAGTAAAAATTGGGTATAATTATTTGTAAAATGAAATTAATATTGTATGAAACAAATGAAGTAAATATATAAGTTATATAAGTAGTAAAATATATATAAAAAACATAAGGATAATATGAGATACAATAAATTATATGATTTAAAATAGGGTTCCTAAAAATATTATACACATAAATAATTTTAAAAGAGGATATATACACATAGAAAAATATTTATATAAAGTTATATGAAAATAATAACATGTACCATAGTAAAATAATTTAATATGTACCATATACATGTAAAGAAATGTTAGAAATAATTGTATGTCAAAATATCATTTAATTAAAATATGAATTATAATATTAACCTAGTTTTATCATAAATTATATACGTAATAAATAAAAAATGCAATTAATTACATGTTTATTAAAATCTATATGTATAAGAATATCAAAGCTTTAATAATAGATGCAAATTAAATATAAGTACGAAACATGTGTTTAATAATAATGTAAATGACACATAAACAAATGCATTTTTAAAAACATCAAAAAAAATTACAAAATAACATGAAATCAATGATATATATAAACTAGAATAAAAAAATAAACATCAACTAATAAAATGATTGAAATAAAGAGAAAATAAGATTAAAATAACCCTTTTTAAAGCAGAATTCAATTATCAAAACCATATGAAATATCTTAACCAATAACCAATCATATAAAAAATATATATGCAGTAAAATGAGAATAATACTTAATTGAAACAAAATTAAAACAGGAGAAACAATTTACAAATAAAATAATTACAAAATAGAATCAATGTGCCATGCGCACAAACATGTGAAGACTAGCATTGAAAATATCCCATGCTCACAATGCAACAATAAACCACGGATCCAATTGAAACCATATACAAACTAACGGGCCAATTTTAAAACATAAAATAGGCGAATCAGGCGAAAATTGAGGACTGCGCGCAAAGGGGAGGGATCCGTCGCGCAATTTCCCCATTCACCCCAACCATGCGCATACCCGACCTACCAAAACAGGTTGACGTGTGGGTCTTTGCGCTTTGAAACGGTGCCGCATAGTTACCTGGTCATTTAAGACCTATCATCTTCTGTTTCATTCCTCAAACACAATCCCCACTTAGATCAAAAGAAATTCTAGCCTTTAAAATCAATTTTTTTAGGGTTTTCTTCACTTGACTACGAAACCACCATGGTTTTAGGTGATTACAGTAAGCGAGACATGCCCAATCTTACCGTTAAAGGAGCTCGACCAGATCTAAAAGGATTCGATAAGTATTTTCCCTTTTTTCTTCTTTATTTGAATGGAGCTTTCAAATCTCATGTTATTTTTTAAAGAAAAAAAATGAAGACAGATTTGTAAAATGAATAGATTTCCACTATTATGTGACCTCTCGCCCATATTCGCATGGCAGATTTAGGGCTTTCGTCGGCCTTAAGTTGCATAAAAAATGAGCAAACAAATAAGAAAATAAAGAGAAAAGAAAAAATGAAAAAAAATCAGAAGAGAAAAAAAATGAAATCACCTCTATTGATCTTAAATCGCTTTTCTCTCTTCTCTATACGTGTGTACAGATATTGTATGCGTATAATATATTCTGTGTGTGTGTAAAAAATCAAGGTACAAATAATGGCTTTTATAGCCCAAATTTACAGAATAAATGAAAAATAAAAATACATTTTCCCTCTGTCATTTGGCTGTACATTCTGTTGCTGCTTCCTCTCGTACATTCTTTTGCAGGTATGGAGCAATGGCCGTACAGAGAAACGGGGAGAAGCACGCTTGAACGAAACCGTGCGAGGAATCCGCTCGTGAAACCCAACTCCCTGGCACTGTTCTGGCACGTTCCAGAAGCTTCTGGTGCTTGGCTGCTGGAATACTTTTCCTTTTTGGGCTTTTTTGGGTTTGGGCTAGATTTAGGGCCTGGGTTTATAGAATTGGGTTTTAAAATTTGTTGGGTCATAAGTTATTTTGGTACATGCATTTTGAAAATTGTAAAGGGACTTTACTGGACTATTTAGTCTTTGGATTTTATTTATTTATTCGGGTTTATTATTTGCAAATAAATTAAATGGGCCCGGGCAAAATTGGTTGACTACAGCTGCCCCTCTTTGCTCATTGACGTGTAACGGGAGTAGAGCAAAGACTTCAAAAGAACCGATTTTGCTCGGTCTTGTTAAATTTCAGCTTTTTGCTGCTTCTTTTTTCCAAATACCTTTAGGAAGATGAGATTAAATCTGCTCTATTGCCGATACATGGAGATAAAATTCCATTTTCAATATGCTCCACTGCCATTTCGGGGAGATAAGATCCTCAACCCTCAGTCTACTTCCTTGCTACTTCAGGAAGACTCATTCTTCAACCTGCTCCCTTACTACCTCAGAGAGATGAGGCTGGAGGTAAAATCTGCTCCATTGCCAATACATGGATATAAGATTCACCATTTGTGAATATCTACTCCGCTACGACTTCAGGGAGATAAAATCTTCAATTCTCAGTCTGCTTCCTTGCTACCTCAGGAAGATAAGACTCATTCTTCAACCTGCTCTCCTGCTACTTCAGAGAGATAAGGCTTGGTAGTAAAATCTACTCCATTGCCGATACATAGAGATAAGATTCACTATCTGTGAAGATCTGCTCTGCTGCAACTTCAGGGAGATAAAATCTTCAATTCTCAGTCTGCTTCCTTACTACCTCAGGAAGATAAGACTCATTATTCAACTTGTTCTCTTGCTACCTCAGAGAGACAAGGCTTGGTGGTAAAATCTGCTCCATTGCTGATACATGGAGATAAGATTCACCATTTGTGAAAATCTGCTCATCTGCAACTTCAGGGAGATAAAATCTTCAATTCTCAGTCTGCTTCCTTGCTACCTCAGGAAGATAAGACTCATTCTTCAACCTGCTCTCTTGCCACCTCAGAGAGACAAGGCTTGGTGGTAAAATCTGCTCCATTGCTGATACATGGAGATAAGATTCACCATTTACGAAAATCTGCTCCGCTGCAACTTCAGGGAGATAAAATCTTCAATTCTCAGTCTGCTTCCTTGCTACCTTAAGAAGATAAGACTCATTCTTCAACCTGCTCTCTTGCCACCTTAGAGAGACAAGGCTTGGTGGTAAAATCTGCTCCATTACTGATACATAGAGATAAGATTCACCATCTACGAAGATCTGCTCTGCTACAACTTCAGGAAGATAAAATCTTCAATTCTCAGTCTGCTTCCTTGCTACCTCAGGAAAATAAGACTCATTCTTCAACCTGCTCTCTTGCTACCTCAGAGAGATAAGGTTTGATGGTAAAATCTACTCCATTTCTGATACATGAAGATAAGATTCACCATCTACAAGGATCTACTCCACTGCAACTTCAGGGAGATAAGATCTTCAATCTTTACCAATGTTGCTACATTGCCCTCCGGGGGACCTATCCTGTAGACTCCATTTTATATGCACATGCTTATGCCAAATAATTAGGATGCTATGATCGAAATGAATCAAATGCTCCTAACTAAATGTGATGCTTATGTCAAATAATTAGGGTGCTATGATCAAAATGAATCAAATACTCCTAACTAAATGATACATGCAGAAATGAAAATGATTCCATTTTAACAATTTAGGGCATCGTCACCCATTGCTCATTAATATGCTGTTACTGACGCCTTTGCTAAACCGTCATCCTAACAGAGTATCCCAAAGAAACAAGATATCCCTTTTAGCGAGCTTACCCCACTGTAATTCCAACGTCCCTTCTACTATTCTTTTTGAGACAAAACATTGCCACTCAAAGTTGAATTTTCCTCTTGGTCAATTTGCTACCTCATTCTTCAAGTGTTATAGCCAAATATGCATTTTTTTTGTTCTTTGTATGAATACAAAATGTCATTTCTTTTTCCTCTAAAAAATACTATAATTATTTGGACAGAGACCTCAAAAAGGCGATTTATCCAAATATTTCCTTGAACTTGAGCGTATTCTAAAAATTGTCTCACTTCAGATTCTTGCATTATCTAGAAACTCTTAGAGTAATATGCAAAACTTCTATTGTGAAAACATCACTGGATTAGATAAATTTCTTCCATCCATTTCGGCCAGTATTAATGCACCACCAGAGAAAGCTTTCTTCACCACATAGGGCCCCTCCCAATTCGGCATCCATTACCTCTGAAATCTTTTTGTATGGGAAGAATCTTCTTCAAAACCAAATCTCCCTCATGAAACTCTCTTGGGCGAACCTTTTTGTCATAAGCCCATATCATTCTTTTTTGATACATCTGTCCATGTTGAATAGCTTTTAACCTCTTTTCCTCAATCAAATTCAACTGATCATATCGAGACTGTATCCATTTTGCTTCATCTAACTTCAATTCTGACAAAACTCGAAGAGAAGGTATCTCCACTTCAATGGGCAGAACTGCTTCCCTTCCATAGACCAATGAGAACGGTGTTGCCCCAGCAAAAGTTCTGATAGATGTTCGATAAGCATAAAGAGCAAATGGCAACTTTTCATGCCAATCTTTGTAAGTTTCGGTCATTTTCCCCATAATCTTCTTGATATTTTTGTTAGCTGCTTCCACTGCCCCATTCATCTTTGGACGATATGGTGACGAGTTATGATGTCTGATTTTAAACTGACTATAGACCTCTGCTATTGTACTATTGTTCAGATTCAGTGCATTATCGGATATGATTTTCTCAGGCATTCCGTATTGACATATAATTTCCTTTTTTAAGAATCTACTGACTGCCAATTTAGTTACGTTGGCGTACGAAGCAGCTTCCACCCACTTGGTAAAATAATCAATGACCACAAAAATGAAACGATGCCCATTTGAAGCCTTAGGTGAAATTGGCCCTATGACATCCATGCCTCACATGGAAAATGGCCATGGAGAAGTCATAACATGCAAGGACGAGGGAGGTACATGAATCTTATCACCATAAATTTGACATTTGTGACATTTATTAGCATAATTGATGCAGTCCTGCAGTCCCCTTCCATGGTGGACTAATAATACCCAAACCTCATAATTTGTCTGGCCATTGTAAACCCATTGGCGTGTGTTCCACAAACACCTTCGTGCACTTCTTCCAAGATTTTCTTGGTGTAACACCCCAAACCCGTGACCGTCACCGGATTTGACCACGTGGTGTTACCGGGCTTACTTCCCTTATTTCTCTCTCTGACATATTTGATTTCTGTTCCAGGCAGGCTAGTTAACTGCGTCACTGTCACCTTAAAAGTCATATCTCGAGTTCCAGAACTCGAAAATCAGTTCCGTCAATTTTCCCTGAAACTAGACTCATAATACCATCTAACATTTTTTTTCTAGAATTTTTGGTCGAGCCAATTAGTACAGTTTATTAGTTAAAGTCACCCCTGTTTCAGAGTTCGACTACACTGACCTTTGAGCATTACGACCTGGATATCATCTCGTACAGAGCTCCAATGCTCATGTCGTTTGTTTCTAATGAAACTAGACTCAAAGGGGAATCTATGCATGTAAGGCATGACTCCTAATTGTTTCTGGATAATTTATGGTAAATTTTCAAAGTCGAAACAGAGGATCCAGAAACCGTTCTGGTCCTGTCTCACGAAATCTCGAATATCTCTTAAAATACGGCTCATATGGTCGTTTTGTTTCGTCCATATGAAAATAGATTCATCAAGGTTCAATTTCATAATTTATTAACTATTTAATTCTACTTCTACTATTTTTAGTGATTTTTCCATCTCACCTCACTACTGCTGGCAGCATCTGTTACTAAAGCAAACAATGACTATTTCATAATTCTTCCATGGCCAACTATTTCATCATACATAATACAACTATGGCCACCTTATCAAAATTAAGGTTTCTAAGGCTCGTGACTATAGGTTTTAGGATCACACTCAACCGACCACATAGGCCATTTTCGCATGGCTTAAAGTTTACAACCCACAATTCAACAAAACAAAATAGCCTATACATGCCAAATGTTCTCCTAGTTTAACTACGAAGACACTACCAAAAGATTTCCAGCCGATGTGATGACTTCAACGACGGTTCCGAGCACGCAAACGATACGAGTCCAAGAGACCTAAAATGGGTGACAAGAAAACACCGAGTGAGTTTATAACTCAGTAAGTCATAAGCATTCATCAACCATCCATTAATAAAATTATCACAACATGAAACGATAAACGACGCTAGGTACTCCATCCATATCAAAACTATACCATAATTCCTCGGACCTTTCGGTTCAATCTCATACCAAGTCATACATCCACATTTCATATTCTGTACAATAAGATATTTGAGGCATTTTCACACACCAACTCATTTTCACTATAATCATACAATTGCAATCATCACATAGATTTAAAGCTTACCAAGCTCAACCCCGAGCATGAACATATTGCCTATTCGTCATGAGCTCAAGGTACTTACTCGATCCGCTGTCCGGGATTAACTCGATAATGTCGCACACTCAGTGCCAATTGTAATGCAAGGGCATATAGTGAATCCGCACACTTAGTGCTATATACATTCAGCTCGCACACTTAGTGCTATATAATCAAACTCGCACACTTAGTGCTGTACAATTTTAAACCCGCACACTTAGTACCAATCTTGTCACCGTGTCCATTTATACCCGCACACTTAGTGCCGAGACCAATACCTTATGCATTTTGCTACCTTTATACATTCAACAATGGCATCATTCCATACACATACATTTCCATTTACACATCAACTCATTTAAACACATTTGCATATATATTATGATCATTTAAATCAACACCAAATATATGCTTAATGACTTACCTCGTGTTGGGTAAAATAGTTCCAAGTCGGCTACTCGATGACCTTCGTCTTTCCCTTGCTTGATTCTCCTTCTTTAACTCCTTGAGCTTAATCAATAAATCAACTAGTTTAACCATCTTGCTAAACATTCATAATTCAACTACACATGCATATGTATGCTTGTATATTCGGCAACCATTCTTACTAATCACCTATTTGGTCGATTATACACCTAACTGAATATGCACCAAAAACTTGATTCAACATCACCTACATACTCACTTTAATGGCTGAATATATATATATATATACAATGTCAACTAACATCTTTTAATCACCTAATTTCATCTCATGAACATTTAATCAGATTTTCCCAATCTAGCATATATTTTTACATCCATTTGTAACATCATGTACAAACACATAGACACATATATCAAAACACAAATTTTTTTACCTATCATGCAACAAGCATAAATCGCACTTATGAGCATGCCATGGCCGAATACATCCCACACCATCCCCTTTCAATTTTTGGTCATGGTTAAACAAAGAAAACTCCATGTCTTACTCAAGAATGCTAAAAGAAATTTCAAAAGTAGTCAATCCATCATTACATGCATCATCAACAAGCTTCACATTTAGCATGCAATGGCTTTAACACAATATCAACCTTGGCCAAATACCATTTCCATGGCATAACAAGGATTTGAACCATGGGCTAACATGAACATCAAGTTAGCAACTAAAACATGCATGAATCTCATGACACAACCTCAAACATACCTTAATCTTGACACAAGTATGACCAAATCTCCTTCTAGTTCTCTTCTAAACCAAGCATGAAGCAAAAACCTTCCTTTTCCCTTAGTATTTTCGCCAAGAATTGAGAATGGATGAACAAATTTTTCTCCTTTCTTTTTCCTCTACTCACGGCAACAAAGGGGGGCATCCATGCTCATTTTTTTTTCATTTCTTTATTTTTTTCTACATAATCCACTAACTAAACATGTTGGAAACATGTTCCCTTGCCCATAATCTTGTCATGGCCGGCCACTCTTCCCTTTTTTTGGGCAAATTGACATGCAAAACCACTCTTTTGTATGCATGTACTATTAGACCATTGTAAGATTAGCCTATCACCTTTCAACAATGTTTCATATAAGTCCATTTTAATAAATTCACATAGAAATGATCAAATTAATGCATGAAACTTTCACACATGCATTTACTAACATCATAAACATAGAATATAACTTTTAATTACTTATAAGACTCGGTTTAGTGGTCCCAAAACCACTTTCCGACTAGGGTCAAATTAGGGATGTCACACTTGGACTCCACGGCATCCACGCATCTCAAAAGTACCTGATCTTTCCTTCTTTTGTATAAGATCTCTCCATCTAAAACATAATCACAAGCGAGCCTTCTCAATGTTCTTTTGTCATTATCCGTGGCTTGATCCGGATACTTACGATTTCTCACATACCGCAATATATCCTAATACCAAGGATGATCATCTCTTTCTTCTTCCTCTATATTATAACAATAAGACGGGGCTTCATAAATACTCATCCGAATGGGCTTCATATCATCCTGTTTGCTTACTTTGATTATGGAAGCCAAAGTAGTCAAAGCATCTGCCATTTGGTTTTTATTACGCGAGAGATAATTAAAAGTAATATCATCAAACTCTTCAACTAACCCCAAAACCAGCCTTCTATAATTGATTAGCTTAGCGTCTCTTGTCTCCCATTTACCTCGAAGTTGATAAATCACCAATGCAGAATCACCATATACTTCTAATGATTTGATCTTGCGTTCTATAGCTGCTCTCAGCCCCATGATACATGCTTCATATTCTACCATATTATTCGTACAATCAAAATCCAATTTAAATGTGAATGGATAATGATCTCCATCTGGGGATACTAGAACTGCCCCAACTCCATTACCCACAGCATTTGAGGCTCCGTCAAAATTCAATTTCCAACAGTTACCTTTTGTGTTGTCCTCTTTAGCAGCCGCCACATACACTATCTCTTCATTAGGGAAATCAAAATTCAAAGGTTCATAATCTTCTAAAGCTTGGCTGGCCAGAAAATTTGCTATTGCACTCCCCTTTACAGCTTTTTGACTCATGTAAATTATGTCAAATTCAGAAAGCAAAATTTTCCACCTAGCCATCCTTCCATTCAAGGCATTTGATTCCATCATATACTTTAAAGGATCCAATTTTGAGATTAGCCAGGTTGTATGATACAGCATATATTGCCTCAATCTTCGTGCTGTCCAAACCAAAGCACAACACAATTTTTCAATTGGCGAATATCTCAACTCACATTCAGTGAATTTCTTACTGAGGTAATATATTGCCTTTTCCTTTCTTCCTGATTCGTCATGTTGACCAAGCACACATCCCATTGAATTACCAAACATGGTCAAATACAATATCAATGGCCTGTCTGAACTTGGGGGTGATAACAATAGAGGACTTGACAAATATTCTTTAACTTTATCAAAATCCTTTTGACATTAATCATCCCATTCCTCTGGGTTATGCTTTTTAAAAAGACGGAATATAGGGTCTCACTTCTCCATTAATTGAGAAATAAACCGCGCAATGTAATTTAATCTTCCGAGGAAACACCGAACTTCTTTTTGGGTACGTGGTGGAGACAACTCTTGTATAGCCCGGACCTTGTCTGAATCAACCTCAATTCCCTTCTCACTAACCACAAAGCCCAATAGCTTTCCGGATCTAGCCCCAAAAGTACACTTCGTGGGATTAAGCATTAACTGAAACTTTCTCAATCTCATGAACAACTTTCTTAATACTTCAATATGTTCCCTTTCAGTTCGAGATTTGGCTATCATATCGTCAACATACACTTCAATTTCTTTGTGCATCATATCATGGAATAAAGTTACCATAGCTCTCTGATATGTCGCTCCACCATTCTTCAATCCAAATGGCATTACCTTGTAACAGAACGTGCCCCACAAGGTTATAAAAGTAGTCTTTCCCATGTCCTCAGGATGCATCTTGATCTGATTATACCCCGAGAAACCATCCATGAAGGAAAACAATGAGTAACCAGCCGTATTATCCACTAGTGTATCAATGTGAGGCAAAGGGAAGTTGTCCTTTGGGCTCACTTTATTTAGATCTCTATAGTCCACACACATTCGCACCTTGTCATCTTTCTTGGGAATAGGCACAACATTGGCTACCCATTCTGAGTACTTGATCACCTGAAGGAATCCTGCATCAAACTACTTTTTGACTTCCTCATTGATCTTTAAGACGATATCTGGCCTCATTCGTTGAAGCTTCTGCTATACTGGCTTGCAATCTTCTCTTATGGGAAGACAATGCACCACAATGTCAAGACTTAAATAGGGCATATCCCGGTATGACCATGTAAAAACATCTTTGAATTCCTGAAGTAACCCAACAAGGTCTCGCTTTGTTTCTTCAGTTATGCATGTTCCAATTTTTACAACTTTCCCCTCATCCAAAGTCACCATGTCTACGGTTTCTTTGTGAGGCAAAATTTGCTTTTCCTCTTATTCTACCATCCTTAACAAATCTGGAGATAAATCACAATCTCTGTCATTTTCAAAGTCTTGAGATCCCTCTAAACACATGTCTCGCTCAAATAGTGATTCTGAGTCAGTAATAGCGTCGCTCATGACATTGATATCTAGGGACCTATTAAATGTATAGAAATATACAAAGAATGAATGAATTTGGTAATTATTGCTTTGTATGATATGTTTATGAACAAGAGAATAGTTGAAGAAATAATTAAGATAATTATTTAGATAGAAAGAATTAACACAATTGCTTATGAAACGAACAACATTTACTCAAAATGATAGCAAAAAATGTACTTCATAGAAGTAATGATGTTTGAACATGAGCCTATTTCACAAAGAAATCTTTATTGTTTCTAGGCTTAAAACAACAAGTTTGTTTCGAACATTACTCTAAGTAAGCTCTAAAAACTACATGAAGATCTTCTGCAGTCCAATTGTTTAGTACACTCCCGGGCTCATATGGACGAATATTTGACGAAATCCCCTCTTCAATTGTCTCCTCAGATATGGCGTTGATGTACATATCTCCCAATGCTTCTTCCATGCTTTCTTTCTCCAACATCCCCCGTTCAGGATAAATAATACCCCCTAACACAAAAGTCTTGGAGATATGAGGAATTATCATGGGTTCCCATTTGATTTCCCCACCACTCACTCGTGCTCTTCTTCTTTCTTGTCTTCTTTCTAGTTCCTTTTTCCTTTGTCTTGCATCTGGCTTGAACCCCAAACCAAAACGATCCTGTTTGTCTTTCAGCATTGGAACTACAATTCCTCCTTGAAGGCATCTTCCAAGTCCTTTTCCTGGTACAGCTCCCCGGCCTACCATCAACTGTAAACCCATCATAGTAGTTTTGGACATTTTGGGTTTCAGAATTCTACTTCCCTCAGTGATGAATGTTGCATTTACAAACTCCAAAGACTTAAAAGAACACTCAATAACTTCCTCATCTGTTTCTACATACGGCGCATCACTACTCACGGTCACGATAATATCTTATTCAGCATTTATTGTTACCAACCGCCCCTCTGACACCAGCTTCAGCTTTTGATGTAATGATTAAGGTACTGCCCCTGCTGGGTGTATTCAAGGTCTTTCCAACAAGTAGTTGTAAGAGGGCTTAATATCCATTACTAGAAAATCTACCTCATACGTGGTTGGGCCAATTAACAAAGGTACCTCAATTCTCCCCATGACTCTCCTCTCTGTGCCATCAAATGCTCGTACTATGTTCTGACATCCTTTCATATGAGAACTATCCACAGGTAACTTGTTCAGTGTGGACAAAGGTAACATATTCAATGCTGAATCGTTATCTACCAATACCCCTGTCAGCGTGTATCCTTTACATCTGGTAGTTATATGCAAAGCTTTGGTAGATCCCTTCCCTCCTAGCAGAATCTCATCATCATTGAAAAAGATAAAGTTGTCTGCACTTATGTTGTTAACCAACCAATCCAGCTTACTGACAGAAATATCGTTGGTTACATATGTCTCATTTAGCACCTTCATCAATGCACTCAGATGCACCTCTGAACTCAGGAGTAGAGCCAATATAGATATGCGGGCCGGCTGTTTACGCAACTACTCCACCAGACTGTACTCGCTATGTTTCAGAAATTTCAAGAATTCCTTAGCTTCTTCTTCTTTCACTGGTTCATTAACAGGCACATCAAGCTCAACTGCTTTTCCTTTCTTTTGCTCAACGAGCACCTCTCTTTCTTTCACCCGTTCTGTTCGGGTATCATATCGCCTTCCACTGCATGTATGAGAACCTATATTTTGATCCTCCTTTAACGGGCTAACTGCACCTTCTTTTCCCGGGATTGTCATATTATATTCATAATTCTAGGGCACCTATTTACTATCATTGTAAGAAAAAACTGCTGGCTTCTGAATTATAACCTTTGGCGCCATTTGAACTCCTGCTTCATTCTTAGGACGCGAGATAATAACCACAGGATAATTGGTTCTTGGTCTTGATGTGGACTCTGAAGCACATATATACTCTTCCTCATTGTCCTTCTCATAAAACTCCATTTCCTTATTGTCCATCAGACCCTGAATAACAGCTCTAAATTTTTCACATTCCTGAATTCTGTGTCTCTCTTCATGATGGTAATCACAATAATTTTTCATCCCATTATCATTTCCTTCTGTGCTTGAAGTAACTAATCCCCTTCTTGCCATCTCCTTCCAAACTCCCCTCAAAGGGGTTTTTACTTCCAAAACATTCCTCTTGGTCCTTTTTCCAAATCATCCATCTATTGCATTTGCCCCTCCATCTGTATGATTAGGCAGTGGATTTTTAGTGCTGGGCACATTATCAAATTTCACAATACCCATCTGGATAAATCTCTTAACTAGCTTCTTAAAAGTGGTGCAATTTTCTATCGAATGACCCACAATTCCTGTGTGATACTCACGTTGGGCATTAGCATCGTACCATTTAGGGAACGGAGGCTGTATTGGCTTTAAGTAAAAAGGTGCCACCACATGTGCATCGAACAAACTTTGATATAATTCTTTGTATGTCATAGGAATTGGTGTAAATTGAATCTTCTCATTATTCTGCCTGGTCCCTGACTCTTGCCGTGATGAACCCTGACCGATAGTTGTCGCTTTTGGTTGACTCACAGTAATAGACTTCAAATATCCCATGTTCGCATTGTTCACCTCATTCTCTTTCTTCCGTGGCACAGACCTTTTAGCACTTTCTCCCACGTCTATCCTTCCATTTTTTATGGCATTTTCAATCATTTCTCCTGTCATGACCACATCCGCAAAGCTTCTCGTGGCACTTCCTAGCATATGAGTTATAAACGGGGCCTTTAAGGTGTTAATAAAGAGCATCGTAGTTTCTTTCTCCATGAGCGGTGGCTAAACTTGAATGGCCATTTCCCTCCACCTCTGCACATACTGCTTAAAACTTTCGTTTGGCTTCTTCTCCATATTCTGCAGAGTAATTCTTTCTGGAATTATATCTGTCACGTGGCTGTATTGCTTCATGAATGCCTATGCTAAATCTCTCCATGAACTAATTCTGTTTCGATTCAAATGATTGTACCATTTAGCAGCTACTCCCACCAAGCTATCTTGGAAGCAATGAATCAGCAATTGATCATTATGAACATACCTGTCATCCTTCTACAAAACATAGTGATATGAGCTTCAGGAAAGCTTGTTCCATTGTATTTCTCAAATTCTGGCATCCTGAACTTGTATGGTAGTACTAAGTCTAGGACCAAACTCAGATCCTTTGCATCAATCCCAGGGTGTCTATCACCACCCTCTATTGCTCTGACCTTTTCCTCCAGCCATTTGCACCGTTCTTCTAACTGCCTTTGCGATTCTGCCTTTGCTCTTTCCTCTTTTGCAACTTCATCCAAATCAGGGACCATTGGATTATGTGAATTATTACCAGGATTCTAACTTGAACCAGCTTGAAAATTCATTGGAACCAAAACCCCGGCTTGAAACTGCTGAGGCCTGATTGTAACAGATGGCTTTTGCAAATTAATCTCTGGTTGTGTCTGCATATGTGCAGGAGTGAAGCCAGGAGGATATTGGGGGTCTTCATTACTTTCTCCCATATTATCCATTGGACCTTTTCCCTTATCCATTCTTCCCATCAGCAATTGGGACAACTGACTCATCATCTCTCTTTGAGATTCCATCATCTGTTCCTTCATCTCTTGCTGAATTGTAACACCCCATACCCGTATCCGTCGCCGGAATGGGGTACGAGGTATTAACAAATTATAGTATATACTATTAAATAAAACCCAACCAAAAATATGGCGTGCAATTTGATCATGAATCATTATAACATATGCCATTAACAATACAAACCAATTTCAAAGGCTTCGTACAAAACGATTAGTTTGATACTATAATTAGTATTTTAAACCTAGACAATTATGACACGTAACAAAATAACTAAGTCTGCTATACATGCCATATTTCAAAATGTTGAGTTCAAATACCAAGAGTATTGATAGTGCAAGGATCTTCAACGATCTCTAACTCCCGTGCTAATGGATGACACTATAAGACAAAGGAGAGAAAAGAAAGTAATCTTATAGCTTAGTAAGTAAGTATATAAATAAAAATAAGGAATCTAATATGTTTACAACATAACTCAATTATATCATATTTTTAATTTTACTATTTACTCCGATTTGATCAAGTTGTCCCTCCTGCATCATGATTACTAAATAAATCATAACTCGAGTTACAAAACTCGAAATTCAAATCCGTAAAATTTCCCTGAATCTAGACTCATAAAAATTCTTACTAATTATTTTCTAGAATTTTTGGTTCAGCCAATTAATACAATTTATTAGTTAAAGTTTCCCCTGTTACACAGCTCAACTGATCTGACCTCTGTTCACTACGAATTGAATTTCTCTCAATACACAATTCAAATAACCATGAAACCTATTTCATTTAAACCTAGAATCAATAAGGAATTTAGGAATATAAACTATATTTCTTAATTTTGTTTGTACAATTTTTAATGATTTTTCAAAGTTGCAATAGGGGATCACATAGTCATCCTGAGCAAGTCACACACAATTATAAATATCTCAAAATATAGAATTCCTTTGCTTGCTCTGTTTCTTTTATATGAAAATAGACTCATTAAGGTTTAATTTAACATCTAATTCAACCTTTAATTAATTTTCCTTCTATTTTTGGTGATTTTTAAAAATCACGTCACTGCTACTGTCCAAAACAGTTTTAATGCTAATTTCACTCTTTCACACATTCTTTGTACTAACCTCATTTTAACTTATATATATATATATATATATATCAATTAATTTTCACCACATTTCATACATCACAAGTATAGGCCCATGACTACAATGTCACCACAAAGCCATCCCGTTGAACAATTCAGATTAATCCTCGATACTTGATGGTTTCAAAGACACATTTCACCATCATATTTTATTTAATTCGGCTCTCTTGTACACATGGTGAACACTTAGTATCACTCATGCGACCTAGCCGATTTGTCTCGTAGCTCTCTTGTCTACATGGTGTCCTTCACTTGGAATCACGCATGCGACCTAGCTACATTTATCTCTCACATAGCTCTCTTATCTACATGGGATACATCTCGTATCACACATGTGACCTAGCTACTACATAGTGTCTCGTAGCTTTCTTGTACACATGATGTGCACTCAGCACCATACATGTGACCTAGCTACGCTCCCTCTGTTTTATTCGATCTTTCCGAATGTTCAACTGGGAGCTCTCTCTCTATTACTTATTTCCATTCTTCCATAGTCAATTTATACTTCAACATCAGCTAGTATATATATATATATAATAGGCTGAAATATAAGAATGTAAATGAAATTAATGTATTATTTACATACAAACTTACCTCGGTGCAAAATATGGGAATTTTGCAATTTAGTCCAAAACTTTCTCCTTCCCCCATTCAAGGCAAAATTACGATTTTGCCCCAAGGCTCGGAAATTTAATTTCAGCCCTTATTCTTATGTTTAATGACCTACTAATCATTTTTCTCTTCTATGGAAACATCAAATTCTCACTCTAACACATAGTTATGAACAATAGGTATTTTTATCGATTATGCCGTTTTGCTCGTTTTCGTTAAAAATCGCTTAGAAAAGATCGTTCTCCTAACTTCAAACATTCATATTCTACCATCAAACAACACAATACATGCCTATCATTCATGGGTAAATTTTTAAACATAAACCCTAACTCGAAATAATGGTAGAAATAAGTAAACCGAGCTACGAGGATTTCAAAAATGTGAAGAACATTAAAAACGGGGCTTGAAAGTTGAAGAAACCCTAGCTATGGAGGAGAGCAAATTTTGGCAGCAACTAGTGAAGATGATGACCAATTTTTTGTTATTTTCCCATTTTATTTCATTTAATATACAAATGACCAAAATGCCCTTACTACTAAACTTTCCAAAAATTCCCTCCATGTCCAACTTTTGTCCATAACTTAGGAATGGGTAAAATTTCTATTTAAGACCTCCTAGTTAATATCCCAAAGCAATTTCATACTAAAAACTTCTAAAACACGAGTTTTACAATTTATTCGGTTTAGTCCCTAATCTCAACTTAAGCGCTCAATGCATAGAATTTCATCACGAAATTTTCACGAAATCATGAAATCATATGATAAACCCCAAAATAATTATAAAACAATTATTTCTATCTCGAATTTGTGGTCACAAAACCACTATTCTGATTAGGCCGTAATTCGGGTTGTCACAATTCTCCCCCCTTTAGAGATTTTCGTCCCCTAAAATTTTACCGGTAAAGAGGTTCGGGTACTGTTTCCTCATAGCTTCTTCAGGTTCCTACGTAGCCTCTTCTATCCCATGTCTATGCCACAATACTTTCACTAAGGCTAT
This sequence comes from Gossypium arboreum, assembly GCF_025698485.1. Lineage (NCBI taxonomy): Eukaryota > Viridiplantae > Streptophyta > Magnoliopsida > Malvales > Malvaceae > Gossypium > Gossypium arboreum. Next base: position 13,452,810 of record NC_069078.1, on the reverse strand, counting down.
ACTTTTATTTTTTAACTGTTTAATTTCCTGAGCCAAAATCTTTATTGGTTCCTCCTCATAGGTCATATCCAGTCGAATCTCAATTTCTGTTGGAGAAATCACATGTGAAGGATCAGAACCATAACGTCACAACATTGATACATGAAACACGTTATGAATTCTTTCTAACTCTGCCGGTAAGGCCAACTGATATGCCACTGGTCCAATCCTCTCAGTAATCTCGTACGGCCCAATAAAATGCGGACTCAACTTGCCTTTTCGGCTAAATCTCAAAATCTTTTTCCATGGTGACACCTTCAAGAACACTTTATCACGCACCTGAAATTCAATCTCTTTTCTTTTTAAATCTGCATATGACTTTTGTTGATCTGAAGCAGCTTTCAAGTAATCCCAAATTACTTTTATTTTCTCTTCGGTTTCTTTAACTAGATCAATTCCGTGAATCTGTTTCTCACTAAGTTTGGTCCAATATAAAGGAGTCCGACACTTGCGACCATACAAGGCTTCGTACGGTGCCATTTGTATACTTGACTGATAACTATTATTGTAGGCAAATTCAATCAAAGATAGATATTTCTCCCAACTACCTCCAAATTCTATGTAATACCCCTACCCGTATTCATTGCCGGAATAGGGTACGAGGCATTACTTGAGTTTACGAATTAATTTTTTTTTTTTTATATTCAATATAGCCCTTTTATAAATATCTAACCTTCCCTGTAATATTAAATCGAGACCAATCCACATCAACCAAATCAATTCAACATATTTTTATGAAAGATTCATGCATTTATATAAAATAACGTCATCACATATCTATAACCAGGTTTGTTAACCATACTAATGGCTAGCTTTACATTCATTTCACGTTAACATTTACTTTGTTAGCTTATACATGCCATTGATTTCCAAAATAAAGTTTCTTTATATACCGAAATCCCGAGGTTGATAAAGGTGATGTGTCTCCCACCAAATCGACCTCCGAGCTCTTAACACTACAAAACAGGGAAAAGGAAACGGGTAAGCACTTTGTGCTTAGTAAGCTCATGTAACAAGAATTATACTTACCTAATATTTTCAATACAATATAATAAACATTCATATATCCATTCAATGCATTATTACCCTAACATGCACAAACTCAACATTCAAGTTAGTACAATAATTTCCATGTATCAATAATATATATATATACCATGATTGATGTACTCATCAATACCATGATTTTCATTCCTTATTATTTTTCATATTTATCCCGTTGAATTTATCGAATTTCAATGGATTTTCAGAGGTACACTTTTAGTGTACAATTCCGGTCCGTCAATTCATATTCATGTGCGCACATTTCCATTTCGAGAGCACACTTCATGAACCTCAACCTTGCAATGGATTACCATTCGAGCTAAATCCTCGCAATATAAACTCATAGAGTATTGTTTGGATTACCAGTCCAAAGCTAAATCCGCAACGACAATTACTCTAATGATCTTGGATCTGAATTACTAGTCCAAAGCTAAATTCAGACCCTAATTCGGATTACCCGTCCGGCTAAATCCATTTTACACATATTCTTCGGAGGGCTATATCAGATAGGATCACCCGTCCTGCTAGATCCTTTTACCGTCAATTCCTTTTCGAGATCCATCGAATTTTCCTTTCATTCAAACGGATTTCTTCTCATTTTATCAAATATATCAATGTTTCATTAATTTTCATACAATGAACACTCAAATCATATTCACATCAAAAACATACAATCTCAAGCATTTCAGAATATAATTCAAGTTACACGAACTTACCTTGATACTTGATTGTAAACAGTAAAAATCTATTAATCCCGAACTTTTTCCTTTCCTCGATCTAGCTTTGTATTTGAATCTTCTGGATCTAAATAAATAAATTTAATTATCAATTTAATACATTTCATGTTCATATGCAACATTCTCTATAATTCAACTATTATTTATAGTTCATTCAAAGCTGTCTACTTGAGTCATAGTCACTAAATTATTTATAACTTGAGATACGGAATTCGAAATTAAGATCCGTTAATTTTACCTGAAACTAGACTCATATATATTTTTACCATAAAATTTTCAGAATTTTTGGTTTAGCCAATCAGTACAGTTTATTCTTCAAAGTCATCCCTGTTCTGTTGTCTAACAGTTCTGACCCTTCTTCACTAAAAATAAATTATCTCTTTATACAGAATTCAAATGATGTTCTTGTTTGTTTATATTAAAAATAGACTCATTCAGAATTCTAGACATATAAATTTAAGTCCCTAATTATTTTTATTCAATTTTTTATAATTTCTCAAAGTCAGAACAGGGGAACCCGAATTCATTCTGACCTTGTCTCACAAAATTTATTATATCTCAAAATTTACAAATCCATTGCTTACAATATTTCTTCTATGAGAAACTAGACTCAATAAGATTTAATTACATATTTTGTTCATCTTCTAATTCGATTCCTACAATTTTTGGTGATTTTTCAAAGTTAGTCTACTGCTGCTGTCCAAACTGTTTTAGTGCAAGCTGTTTATTACCATTTTTCCCCTAAGCTTTTAATAAATGATAATTTTGTCCCTACTCAATTAGCCTCTCAATTGAGCTGATTTTTCTCAATTAACATTTTATTCTATCACCTTAAACTAGTTTACAACCTTTAGGAATCAGAATTTCAGCAATAGACTTTAATTCCAAACATTTTCACAATTAGGTCCCAAAATCAATTTCCATTGAAATTGCCTAATAAAATCATCTCATAAACAAATTAAAGCTTTAATTTCATTCTATTTCATCATAAACTTACAGAACTCAACCATGGTGACTTTAAATTTCATCCATGAAATAAAAACTAATGAATTTAATAGTAGGATCTAGTTGTAAAAGTCTTAGAAACACAAAATTACAAGAAAAAGGCAAGGATTAACTCACTTGGTGCAAAAATTATGAAATACCAGCTTAGAGAACCCTCCTATGGCGTTTTTAGCTGCTGGAATTGAAGAGAAATGAAGAGAAATCTAGATATTTCCTATTTAGTCCTAGTTTTATTTAGTTAATTTTGCAATATTCCAATTTTACCCTTAATTTATCAATTTTTCTGCTGATTGCATACCCTCGCCGGCCAGCCCAAATAACTTTTGGGTCTAATTACCTTTTAAATCCTTTCTCATTAGACTAATAAGCTATTTAATCACTCTAGCAACTTTTATACCTATTACAATTCAGTCCTTTTCATTTAATTGACTACCCAAACATTAAAATTTCCTAACGAAATTTTAATACCACATTAATAACATTTCATAAATATTTATAAAATTATTTTTGACTCGGTTTTACGAGATAGAGGTCCCGATACCTTATTTTACCCAATTTCTTCAATAATTTCTTTTTCGAACTAATCACTAAATCGATAAAATTTTCCTATCAATATTTTCATACGATTTTCCTATCATATAAATTTTCAAGCAAAAATATTAAAATAAATTTTTCTTTAAATCGGATCTATGGTTACGAAACCATTGTTCCGATAACCTTGAATTTAGGCCATTACATTCTAAGACACAACATCTAAGCATATCCTCGAGTACCTGGATTACTCTTTCCGACTGACCATCTGTTTGTAGATGAAATGCGGTACTAAAGTTCAATTTTGTACCCAAAGCTTCTTGTAACTTTTTCCAAAATCTTGAGGTAAATCTCGGATCTCTATCGATATTATAGACATAGGTACTCGTGCAACCTCACAATTTCAAAGAATATATAATTCACTAATTTATCAAGTGAGTAATCGGTAATCATTGGTATAAAGTGGGTTGACTTTGTTAATCTATCAACCACTACCCTGACAAAGATCCTTCTTTTTAGGAGTCAAAGGCAAACCGTTACAAAATCCATGGTAATCTTGTCCCATTTCCACTCGTGCACCATTACCGGTTGAAGTAGTCCTGAAGGCACTTGATGTTCACTTTTACTTGTTGATGATCAAACACTTGGTTACAAATTCGAAATGTCCCTTTTCATACCGCCACCAATACAACTTCTTTAAATCATTATACATTTTGTGCTACCTGTGGTGAATCGATAAATGACCACCGTGCGCCTCAAGTAATATTTTCTCAATCAATTCATCGCTTTTTGGTACACATATCCCGTCTCAAACATCAAATACCGTCGGTCCAACTCGAAAATCGAGTCGTAACCTAATTCGCATTGAGTTCACTTGATTCACAACTCACTATCGTTTTTGAGCATCACAAATCACCGGAGAAATAACGGTTTAGCCTCATCTCGCTAAGATTGACCCATCATCGACAATGCTAACCCCGTATTCATGGCTCTCAAAGTAAAAAGAAATTTCGCTCAAGGCGCCAAGAATTACATTTGCTTTTCCGGATGATAATCAATCACTAGCTCATAATCCTTTAATAATTCAAGCCATCTCCGCTGTCGCAGATTCAAATCCTTTTGATTCATCAAATACTTCAAACTTTTGTGATCAATAAAAATTCGACATTTTTCACCATGCAAATAATGTCGCCAAATCTTCAAGGCAAAGGCAATAGCGCCAATTCCAAATCATGTGTAGGATAGTTCTTCTCATGCGGTTTTAACTGTCTCAAGCATAAGCTACCACTTTACCCTCTTGCATCAACACACATCCAAGGCCCATCAATGATGCATCACTATAAATTACGAACTCCTTTCCCGGCTCGGGCAGTACTAAAATTGGTGCTTCATCAATCGTGCTTTCAACTTTTCAAAACTCACGACATTTATCACCCATTCAAACTTAACATTCTTTTGCAACAACTTAGTCATAGGAGAGGCAATCATCGAAAATCCCTCAACAAAACGTCTATAATACCTGGCCAAGCCTAAAATGCTTCTAACCTTGGATACATTCTTTAGTGGTTTCCAATCAACGATCGCGGAAATATTGCTTGGATCCACCCGAATACCATCACCTGAGACTATATGTCCCAAAAATCCGACTTCACGAAGCTAGAATTAACTTTTACTAAACTTAGTAAACAGTTTCTTTTCTCTCAAGATCTGCAATATGGTTCTCAAGTGTTCGGCATGTTCAGACTCATCCCGAGAATAAATTAGAATGTCATCTATAAACACTACTACAAACTTATCCAAATATGGCTGAAAGATCCAGTTCATCGAGTCCATAAATATAGCTGGAGCATTTGTTAAGCCGAAAGGCATCACAAGAAACTCATAATTCCATACCTTGTCCTAAAAGCAGTTTTCGGCACATCGGACTCCTTAACTCTCAACTGGTAGTAACCAGACCTCAAATCGATCTTTGAAAACACTGTGGCCCCCTTTAACTGATCGAATAAATCATCAATCCTCGGCAATGGGTATTTGTTCTTTATAGTCACCTTATTAAGCTGACGACAATCAATGCAAAGTCTCATTGAACCATCCTTCTTCTTTACGAACAATACAGGAGCACCCCAGGGAGAGAAACTCGGTCTCACAAATCCCTTATCTGTTAACTCTTGCAACTGAGCCTTCAATTCTTTTAATTCAGTCGGAGCTATTCTATATGGAGCAATCGAGATCGATGCAGTACCCGACAACAAATCAATGGCAAACTCTATCTCTCTGTTCGGAGGCAACCCAGGCAATTCCTCTAGAAATACATCTGGAAACTCACAGACTATCGGTACTGATTCAAACTTCAGTTAAGGCAATTTAGTATTCATTACATAAGCTAGATAAGCTTCACACCCTTTCCTCATGTATTTCTGTGCAGACATGTGCGAAATCACCATAGGCAATTTATTTGATTCATCTGTTTCAACCCACAGAATTTCTCCATTTTTCACATTTCAACTCTAGTGTTTTTTGTTTACAATCTACCTTGGCACCATACAATGTCAACCAGTCTATTCCCAAAATAACGTCAAACTCATCAAATGGTAACAGCATCAGATTAGCCGGAAAACAGTGACCTTGAATCATTAATGGGCAATTCTTGCAAACCTTGTCAACTAGCACATATTGGCCTAAGGGGTTCGACACTTTAATCGTAAAGTCAGTAAACTCAACAGGCAACTTTTTGTTAGATACTAAATTCATGCAAATATAGGAATGAGTGGACCCGGGATCAATCAATGCAATAACAATAGTATTATAGAGAGAAAATGTACCAGTAATGACATCGGAGATGATGCATCTTCTCGCACGATAGCATAAGCTCTAGCAGCTCTCTAGCTTTCGATCTTGTCATTGAATCTTTCATCGCAGCTTTTACCGCTAGTCCCACTTCCAATATTTCTCGGTGGTCTACCTCTCGCTAGCGGTGGTATTTCATCTAGCACTCAAATCTTTCTTCTTTAACTTTCTCCTGACAGTCTCTAATAAAATGCTCATGAGAATCAAGACCAAACAAGCTCGCTTCGCTTCCCCAACACTCACCATAATGTTGCTCGCCACATTGTCGACACTCGGGCTTTCTAGGTCGCACATTACCCACACTTGCCATCAAGTAGCTTGAGCTTTAGATCCCGAATATGCTCTACCACGATCTCTGTGTGAATCCCCAGTTGAAACTATCATTCGAGGGTTTGTCTCTTTATACCTCTTTGATTGAGATTGAAATGACTTGCTTATCAGCCTTTTCCTGGCATCTCGAGCCTCAATAGCAGCTTTTCTTCTTTCTTTGTTCAATTCTTCGGCTTTAAGAGCTCGGTCAACCAATACTACAAATTCTTTCAACTCCAAAATTCCCACAAGCACTTTAATGTCCTCATTTAGCCCATCCTCAAACCTTCTGCACATAATGGCCTCGGTGGACACACATTCCTGGGCATACTTGTTGAGTCTTACAAATTCGGGTTCATACTCTGCCACAGACATCTTGCCCTGCTTCAATTCAAGGAACTCCTTCCGTTTTTTATCAATAAATCGTTGACTTATGTATTTGTTTCTGAATTCTTCCTGGAAGAAATCCCAAGTAACTCTTTCTTTTGGCACCATTGCTACCAAAGTCTTCCACCAGTGGTAGGCCGAATCTCTCAAAAGTGATACAGCACACTTTAAGCACTCCTCGGGTGTACATGAGAGCTCATCAAATACACGGGTAGAATTTTCAAGCCAGAACTCCACTTTCTCAGGATCATCATCGATCTTTGCTCTAAACTCTTCGGCCCCTTGTTTTCGAATCTTGTCAACCGGAGGCTTGTTCGTTCTTACCAAATCTATGCCTTGAGCAGCTACAGGAACCGTCTGAGGTATGGGAGGGGGTGGAGGAGGTTGAGCATTTGGATTTGCTCGAATAAAATCAATATACCAATTGTTCATCATTTGGAGAAAGGCATCCCGAGCCTCATCTCCCTGTCTTAATGTCTTAGGTCTACTTTCCACAGGCGTGGTCCCTTGGGCGGGAGCCGGCACATTACTAGCAACATCATTAGCCGTAATTCCTTCAGGATCCATTACTATATTAAAACAAAACACAGTTTAGAATAATCAGGAGTCACCGCACTATCACAATATTTTTATGGCATGTATAGCTGATCTTTTACACACACTTTATTAGTCTGAGAACCGACTAAACCATGGCTCTGATACCACTAAATGTAACACCCCTTACCCGTATCCGTCGCTGGAACAGGGCACGAGGTATTAACAAATTATAGTATATACTATTAAATAAAACCCAACAAAAAATATGGCGTGCAATTTGATCATGAATCATTATAACATATGCCATTAACAATACAAACCAATTTCAAAGGCTTCGTACAAAATGATTAGTTTGATACTATAATTAGTATTTTAAACCTAGACAATTATGACACGTAACAAAATAACTAAGTCTGCTATACATGTCATATTTCAAAATGTTGAGTTCAAATACCAAGAGTATTGATAGTGCGGGCGGATCTTCAACGATCTCTAACTCCTGTGCTAGCTGGATGACACTATAAGACAAAGGAGAGCAAAGAAAGTAAGCTTATAGCTTAGTAAGTAAGTATATAAATAACAAATAAGGAATCTAATATGTTTACAACATAACTCAATTATATCATATTTTTAATTTTACTATTTACTCCGATTTGATCAAGTTTTCCCTCCTGCGTCATGATCACTAAATAAATCATAACTCGAGTTACAAAACTCGAAATTCAAATCTGTAAAATTTTTCTAAATCTAGACTCATAAAAATTATTACTAATTTTTTTCTAAAATTTTTGGTTCAGCCAATTATTACATTTTATTAGTTAAAGTTTCCCCTATTACACAGCTCAACTGATCTGACCTCTTTTCACTACGAATTGAATTTCTCTCAGTACACAATTCAAATAACCATGAAACCTATTTCATTTAAAATTAGACTCAATAAGGAATTTAGAAATATAAACTATATTTCTTAATTTGTTTTTTACAATTTTTAATTATTTTTCAAAGTTGGAACAGGGGATCACATAGTCATCCTGAGTAAGTCACACACAATTGTAAATATCTCAAAATATAGAATTCCTTTGCTTGCTCTATTTATTTTATATAAAAATAGACTCATTAATCTTTAATTTAACATCTCATTCAACCTCTAATTAAATTTCCTTCTATATTTTGTGATTTTTAAAAATCAAGTCACTACTACTGTCCAAAACAGTTTTAATGCTAATTTCACTCTTTCACACATTCTTTGTACTAACCTCATTTTAACTTATATATATATATATATATATATATATATATATCACAATTCATTTTCACCACATTTAATAAATCACAAATATAGGCCCATGAGTACAATGCCACCACAAAGCCATCCCGTTGAATAATTCGGATTAATCCTCGATACTTGATGGTTTCAGCACACAGCCCCACCATCATATTTTATTTAATTTGGCTCTCTTGTACACATGGTGAACACTTAGTATCACTCATGCGACCTAGCTGATTTGTCTTGTAGCTCTCTTGTCTACATGGTGTCCTTCACTTGGAATCACGCATGCGACCTAGTTACATTTATCTCTCACGTAGCTCTCTTGTCTACATGGGATACATCTCGTATCACACATGTGACCTAGCTACTACATAGTATCTCGTAGCTTTCTTGTACACATGATGTGCACTCAGCACCATACATGTGACCTAGCTACGCTCCCTCTATTTTATTCGATCTTTTCGAATGTTCAACCGGGATCTCTCTATTACTTATTTCCATTCTTCCATAGTCGATTTATACTTCAACATCAGCTAGTATATATATATATATATAATAGGCTGAAATATAAGAATGTAAATGAAATTAATGTATTATTTACATACAAACTTACCTCGGTGCAAAATATGGGAATTTTGCAATTTAGTCCAAAACTTTCTCCTTCCCCCGTTCGAGGTCGATTCCACGCTTTTCTTGATTTATAACAACATATTTAGCTCATTTAACACTCGAACTATTTATTTTAATCCAAAAATCACATTATACAAAAATTACATTTTTGCCCCCTAACTTTTACAAAATTACAATTTTTCCCTAAGGCTCAGAAATTTAATTTCAGCCCTTATTATTATGTTTAATGACCTACTGATCATTTTTCTCTTCTATGGCAACATCAAATTCTCACTCTAACACATAGTTATGAACAATAGGTATTTTTATCGATTATGCCGTTTTGCTTGTTTTCGTTAAAAATCGCTTAGAAAAGATCATTCTCCTAACTTCAAACATTCATATTCTACCATCAAACAACACAATACATGCCTATAATTCATGGGTAAATTTTTAAACATAAACCCTAACTCGAAATAATGGTAGAAATAAGTAAACCGAGCTACGAGGATTTCAAAAATGTGAAGAACCTTAAAAACGGGGCTTGAAATCACTTACTATGAAGCTTGAAAGTTGAAGAAACCCTAGCTATGGAGGAGAGAAAATTTCGGCAGCAACTAGTGAAGATGATGACCAATTTTGTGTTATTTTTCCCATTTTATTTTATTTAATATACAAATGACCAAAATGCCCTTACTACTAAACTTTCCAAAAATTCACTCCATGTCCAACTTTTGTCCATAACTTAGGAATGGGTAAAATTTCTATTTAAGACCTCCTAGTTAATATCCCAAAGCAATTTCATAATAAAAACTTCTAAAACACGAGTTTTACAATTTATTCGGTTTAGTCCCTAATCTCAACTTAAGCGCTCAATGCATAGAATTTCATCACGAAATTTTCATGAAATCATGAAATCATATCATAAACCCCAAAATAATTATAAAACAATTATTTCTATCTCAGATTTGTGGTCACAAAACCACTATTCTGATTAGGCCCTAATTCGGGTTGTCACATGAATCTTAACCAGTTGTTCTTGCATTTGTGACTGCATTTGCTCTTGCATATCCTTTTGCATCTGTTCTAACTTTTCCAGTCTTTTGTCCATTGACTTAGTCTTTTTCCTCGTACCGTAGGGATGCGTATTTGGTGTGTTTTGGTTGGTTTCCAGATTACTGAAATAATTTTTTAATTAATTAGAATCTTATTATGATTTTTAATGCATATGATGTAATGTAATGCAAATGCATGAATGCAAAGGAGGCACCAATTCTGATTCAATTCCTTTTAGAAAATTTCACTAGAAAATAAAACTCTTTACATAAAACTGAGTTACAAATACGGCTTTGCCCTAACACTCTGGGCCTTAATTTTCCTAAGCAATGAAGCTAATTCTTGTCCCCTATCTGACTCCAGCTCATACTTCACACTTAATACGTCCACCTGTACTGCCAAGGGCTGCAAGTAGTCAGCTACTTCTCGAATTTGCATTACAACTTCTCCCATGATGTAATCCCTGCTTCTAACTTGGTCTTGAGATTGATGAAGTTGATTCTTCCATTGCTCCTCATTTGCCTCCAAGAACTCAATCCTCATTTCACAACTCTGCAATGCGGTTTCTAACTTTTCTATTTTCCCTTTCTTCTCCTCGATCTTACTTAAGCTTGCTTTCAATTCAGTCACAGAATTACGATTCCGGTATAAACATAGAGATCTCTTAAGTTCCGCCACTCTGGCTCTTAGTTCATCCTTCTCATTCTTACTCTCTGATAGACTTCTTTCCAAAGCTTCGTTCCGAGCTTGAGCCTCCTGGAACCTCTTTTCCCATTGATCTGCCTTAGCCCTTTCTTCTCAAACCTCTTGACGCCATTGTTCCGAAGTCTTTCCTAGCCTAGCAGTCCTCATTGATAAGCGCAGTTTCTTGTAATCTATTTTCAAACTTTCCAAATCTTCCTCAACTTTACCCTTCCTTTTTTGTAGCTTTTCTGCCTCTGACTTTTGAATCTCCACTTCTAACTTCAAGTGCATCTTTTCTTTTTTCAACTGCTCAATCTTCTTCCCGAACTCAGAACTCTTCTTCTCAAAATCCTGCTTTATAATTTCCAACTCCGACGGGGCAACTTGTAACTGTTCCTCCATTGGTCGAGCGCTTTCCAAACTTGGTCTTGGAATATTGTCATTGACTCTTTTCCTAAACCATCCATTATATTCGGGTGTTACTATAGAACCAACAGTCAGTCTTTTCATCCAGTGCATTTGCCTCCAAGCATCAGACAATTCTCGAACCTTCTTCCTATAGTGGTCTCCTTTATATAGAAGTTCACAGTGGGCCAACCCGTGCGTCGTAGGTATAAACTGCCTCGACTTATACTGCCTTAGTACAAGTAAAGGAGTATATCCAGTAGCTCCCCAAATTCCTAATAATGGCACCTAATTATAACTTCCACATCGATACAAGACTTCGTCAGGAACCATTCAGAAAGCCCTCCACTCTATATCATCTTTCTTGAGATTTTGGAGAATTTCCATCCATTTCTCTTCCGAAATATCATCTCTCATTTGCATTGCTATCTCTTCTTTTAACGGGGAGTAACCTTCAGAGAAAATCCGGTATGATACCTTATCTATTTTCCAAAAATGCCCGTGAAACCATACCATTAACAACTGTGCACAGCCAATAAATCGACCTTCCCCTGCCTTCCGGCACATGCTCAAAGATCTAAACGTCTCGGCCAGTATTGCAAGTACAGGTGTGACTCCTTTCCCGAGACGATCAAACAGATCAGTGACTGCCTCATTAACATGTCTTAAAGCCCTAGGAAAAATCACCAATCTATAGATGCTTAAGGCAAAAATTTCAACCCTTTTCTTCTCATCTGGGTACGTCAAAATCAAATCTCTCAGATTTTCCCAAGGAATACACTTGCTATCCCCCTTCTGTTGAATTCGAACAGTGACCCAAGATTCATTCATCCCTGAAATATTCACCAACCTCTTCGCAAAAGTTGGACTATTAGTAAGCTTAGCATAAATCTTCCTGGCTTGAGCCTTTGGACTCTTAAAAAAAGTAGTGTATTCTTCTAAAGTAGGAACCAAATCTACTTCTCCAAATGTGAAACAATTATAAGCAGCATTCCAAAATTGAGTCATACCTCGGAACAAACGTTTATCCACCTTAACATCGAGCAAGTACAGTATATCACCATAACTCTGGTAGAACAACTGTTTAGTGCCTTCATCCCAACTAGTCCATATATCCTTCAACTCCTCCAGCTCATTCTGTGTTACAATGATGTGAGTAAAGTTCTGCAACTCTGATGTATATCCTTCTGTCAGGCTATCCCCTTTCTCGGTTTGCAACTTCTCTGACCATGCACGGACGGCCGCATTATCCTCAACTTTACTAATAAATTCACGGACGGCCGCATTATCCTCAACTTTACTAATAAATTCATTCTCCATGTTAAACTTTCTAACTTAGCAATCGAATACGAACCAACACCTTCTTTAGTATGCAATGTCATGCAAAACACAACCAAAACAAAGCACAGGTTAGTATCAAATACGAGTAATAAAATACAAGCATAACAACAAAGATAATCATAACACACAAATAGGTAATGACTAAGGTTCGACGTGGTTCTAGAGTAAAGGTACCTGAACCAGCAGATTCCTCAATCCTCACCCATTATAGGCTCATATAGATCGAGTTCGGTTCAGGGGAATACATTTCCCTATGACCATGCGGAGATGAAAATCTCACAGAATCATAGGTACAGATGTATCCCGAAAGCAATCCACTAGCCCATACGAAGGTGAAAACCTCATGAAAGCATAGTTTCTTACTCTCACTTAATAGGTATAACCACAACGGTCATGCAATGTAATGCCATATTTATTAGACAGGACTCGAAACACAACCATCACACAGGCAAATGCAATTAAAAGAATCATACTAAAACAAATTTTCAATTAAAAAGACAGCAAACAATCAACTTTATAGCCTGGCTCTCTTTGTTCAGTCCCCAGTAGAGTCGCCAAGCTGTCGAAACCCTTTTTTATTTAGAAAAAAAATGGGGATCGACTTTTAAAACCGAGTGCGGAGTCGCCACCAATCTCTGGATTTAGGTGTGATTGGACCACCTATTAAAACGCTTTATTCAATGAAAACTAAATTTGGTTTAGGTAAAATATAAAAAAAAATGGGTTTGGGAGTCGGTTACGCATGAGGAAGGGTTAGCACCCTCATTACGCCCAAAAACTGGTACCAAATTGATTTGATGCTGTCCTTAAAAAGTTTTAAAAGAAAAGATTTTTTGAAGTATATAAAAAAATGTTTGAATAGCTCAAATTAGTGGTCAAAAATCTCTCGTTCCAAAGATATGCGGTTTCATACCCTGTACGATTGGATACGATCCCTTATACCTTTAAGATGCGATCGATTTTCGACTTTTGAAAAAAATTAAAAATTATAAAAGGGGTTATCCAAATATTTGGTTCACCGGAAAAGTCATACCCAGTACGATTGAGCACGATTTTCCAAATTTCCCAAACACTAGATATTGCCTTATTTCAAAATTTTGAATAACAAAAACTTAGAAATTTGCTTAAAAACATGTTTATTCATTTTAAAATTGATGAAATATTTAATGCATTGTAAAAAATAATAAATATGAAATAATATACTCAAAATACAATAAACCTTGCTTAGTACATCTAACAATCATTCTAGGTATAATGTAACAAAAAATTCTTTAAGCATGGATAATGAATAATTAATATAAAAATAATACACATGATCATAACATAAAATAAAATGATGTACAAAAATATGTATGAAACAAAATGGAGAATTAATGATCATATAATATATATAAGTTGATACATTTATGTAAAACTTGGGGTATATATTTATTGAAATAGTTATTATAAATTTCAAAGTTCAAATCAAATTATATACAAAATATTTAAAACACAAATCTATTCAAAATTGATAATTCACAAGATAACTTAAATAATATATAAAATATGAAAGAATAACAATACATGATATAAAGTAATGTACAAAATAGATTTATGAAACTTGTATATACAAGTAAAAATTGGGTATAATTATTTGTAAAAATGAAATTAATATTGTATGAAAAAATGAAGTAAATATATAAGTTATATAAGTAGTAAAATATATATAAAAAACATAAGGATAATATGAGATACAATAAATTATATGATTTAAAATAGGGTTCCTAAAAATATTATACACATAAATAATTTTAAAAGAGGATATATACACATAGAAAAATATTTATATAAAGTTATATGAAAATAATAACATGTACCATAGTAAAAATAATTTAATATGTACCATATACATGTAAAGAAATGTTAGAAATAATTGTATGTCAAAATATCATTTAATTAAAATATGAATTATAATATTAACCTAGTTTTATCATAAATTATATACATAATAAATAAAAAATGCAATTAATTACATGTTTATTAAAATCTATATGTATAAGAATATCAAAGCTTTAATAATAGATGCAAATTAAATATAAGTACTGAAACATGTGTTTAATAATAATGTAAATGACACATAAACAAATGCATTTTTAAAAACATCAAAAAAATTACAAAATAACATGAAATCAATGATATATATAAACTAGAATAAAAAATAAACATCAACTAATAAAATGATTGAAATAAAGAGAAAATAAGATTAAAATAACCCTTTTTAAAGCGTAATTCAATTATCAAAACCATATGAAATATCTTAACCAATAACCAATCATATAAAAATATATATGCAGTAAAATGAGAATAATACTTAATTGAAACAAAATTAAAACAGAGAAACAATTTACAAATAAAATAATTACAAAATAGAATCAATGTGCCATGCGCACAAACATGTGAAGACTAGCATTGAAAATATCCCATGCTCACAATGCAACAATAAACCACGGATCCAATTGAAACCATATACAAACTAACGGGCCAATTTTAAAACATAAAATAGGCGAATCAGGCGAAAATTGAGGACTGCGCGCAAAGGGGAGGGATCCGTCGCGCAATTTCCCCATTCACCCCAACCATGCGCATACCCGGCCTACCAAAACAGGTTGACGTGTGGGTCTTTGCGCTTTGAAACGGTGCCGCATAGTTACCTGGTCATTTAAGACCTATCATCTTCTGTTTCATTCCTCAAACACAATCCCCACTTAGATCAAAAGAAATTCTAGCCTTTAAAATCAATTTTTTTAGGTTTTCTTCACTTGACTACCAAACCACCATGCTTTTAGGTGATTACAGTAAGCGAGACATGCCCAATCTTACCGTTAAAGGAGCTCGACCAGATCTAAAAGGATTCGATAAGTATTTTCCCTTTTTTCTTCTTTATTTGAATGGAGCTTTCAAATCTCATGTTATTTTTTAAAGAAAAAAAATGAAAACAGATTTGTAAAATGAATAGATTTCCACTATTATGTGACCTCTCGCCCATATTCGCATGGCAGATTTAGGGCTTTCGTCGGCCTTAAGTTGCATAACAAATGAGCAAACAAATAAGAAAATAAAGAGAAAAGAAAAAACGAAAAAAATCGGAAGAGAAAAAAAATGAAATCACCTCTATTGATCTTAAATCGCTTTTTTCTCTTCTCTATACGGGTGTACAGATATTGTATGCGTATAATATATTCTCTGTGTGTGTAAAAAATCAAGGTACAAATAATGGCTTTTATAGCCCAAATGTACAGAATAAATGAAAAATAAAAATACATTTTCCCTCTGTCATTTGGCTGTACATTCTGTTGCTGCTTCCTCTCGTACATTCTTTTGCAGGTATGGAGCAATGGCCGTACAGAGAAACGGGGAGAAGCACGCTTGAACGAAACCGTGCGAGGAATCCGCTCGTGAAACCCAACTCCACGGCACTGTTTCGCACGTTCGAAGCTTCGTGCTTGGTCATTGGAATACTTTTCCTTTTTGGGCTTTTTCGGGTTTGGGCTAGATTTAGGGCCTGGGTTTATAGAATTGGGTTTTAAAATTTGTTGGGTCATAAGTTATTTTGGTACATGCATTTTGAAAATTGTAAAGGGACTTTACTGGACTATTTAGTCTTTGGATTTTATTTATTTATTCGGGTTTATTATTTGCAAATAAATTAAATGGGCCCGGGCAAAATTGGTTGACTACACCTTCCAATAAAAAATTTCTAATTTAGCTTTTATTTGAGGTAAAGCATCTTCAATATTCTCCATAACAACTGAACCACTTTCACCAAATCTTCTATAAGACTTAATCCCATGTCTTACCGTAAACCATTCTAGCCAACCAATTGAGAAGTTAAATTCGGAATTTGCATCACTATATATTTTCTGTAGAAACTCTTTTGCTTTAATTTGAATCATTTCTCTATTCATGTCTACTTTCTCTTGATATTGGAGAAACCACTCATACAATACCTTCTCTAATTCAGAATATTTGGCTGATTTGTGCTTTTTAACATTGCTATTCGTTATTTCTTTTGACAAATATTCAGATGACCTTTTAACAATATTTGATATTGTTGATTGGCTAATAGAGAGATCAAATGTTTGTTGAACCCACTATTGCAAACCTTTTTTACTTGAAGAGGGATGCTCATTTTTGTACTCACATAATGCTTTTCTCATCTTATCTGTCAATGTAGATTTTTTACACCTTTCAAATGGGAAGCCATGGAGGAAAAGATTATATGAATTACAATAATTTAATATGTACATGTGTTTATTTATAATAAATTTTTAATCTATCAAATGAATATATACGTATTGAATTTTGAAATAATTAACTCTTTTTTTCTTTTTGGTTACATGAACCAATTAATTAACTCTTTTTTTTTTCTTTTTGTTACATGAACCATTTAACTTTGATTCATTGCACCTACATGCATATTGGATTTTGATAAACAAAAAAAATCACATGCATAAGGTATGAAATATTCTCTAAATTAATAAATATTAATTTGTCGATAAACTAATAACCTCAATAAAATAATAATTTTTTGGGGTCCCAAGGGTATTATTTTATAGAGGTTTTACTATAGTATAACTTTAAGAGTATGCTTAGTTGGGTGGAAAAGTGGAGGGATGGAAGAAGAGAATGAAAAAGTGAAAAGTAAAATAAATTTTGAGTGTATTTGGTAGGGAATAAAAGTGAGAGGAAAGAAAAAAGAAATGAGAGATTGGACCATTTTCCATCCTGATACATAAACATCAATCATTCCAAATTGAAATGATGAGGGGAAAGAAAATGAGAGGGAGTGCATCTTAGTTCAAAATTATGCATCATTCAAATGTTTTATTTTATTTTCTTTCATTTCATTTTATTTTTCAACTCTACAAGCAATGGACATTTTCTTTCTATTTTTTTCTTTATCTTTTTTTTCTACCAATCACACTTACAGAAAAAAATATATATTTTCCATATTTTTATTTTTCTACATATTAAATTTTGCATCTTTCCATTTTTCTTTCTACTCTACTAAACAAAGCCTTAATGGTTTGCTGATTTTTTTAAAGGAAGGGTGGTGTTTTTATAGCAGCGGGTGGTTAGTTTTTTTAATATAAATTATATATATTACATTTAAAGGGCGTTTGAGATATTGTTAGTCATTAACCGGTCCTAACTCAGTTGAATAATTGCAATAATTTTTTTTCATATAAGATAATAAACATTACTATAAGGGTATTTTTGTCATTGCATATAAATTAGGTGAAATCTAAAAATGTATTTTATGGTATTCAAATGCAAAACATTATAACAATTAATGGGTTAACCGTATGATTTCAACTAATGCTTTTTTTTAATATCAAGTTTTATAAATATATTTGTTACATAAATTTATTTTCACTCACATTATAGGTGTGTCATAATCTAATATATACATATATAATAACTTTATAGGAGGTAATTTTTTTAAAATAAATATTTAAGGTTTCTTAAAATATTATATAAAAATATTAAAGGACATAAATATCTCTATAGTAATATTATTTAATAGTTTCAAAGTTCGGCTTTTTTGTACTCTTTTAATCAAATTGACTTCAAGTTGTCAATATTAACTAGATTTTGTTGCACCAAAAATTTTATGCGATAGATGAGAGAAGATGACAAGTCATAGAAACATACATGTTTCTTTTTTTTTTTTGGTTATTACCTTATGTAAGTGGTTTTTTTAAGCACTAGGTTAGTGGGCCACAAATATAATGTGAGTTTAACATTACCCTTTAGTGACAATGAGACATCCTCAAATATACTCCCAAATCATTGACTCGTAGGAAACCCATTTCTCTGCTAATGATCTTGGCATCTTCCCTGCTCACGTTCGAAGAGAAAACATATTGGTTTCTTGAGCATTAATCCTGTGACTTGAAAAATAGTAAAATTGGTCTAGGATCATACTCACAAACCCAGTTTGCTTTGCATCTGCTTCACAAAATAGAACTAGATCATCAGTGAAGATTAGGTGGGAAATTGGCGGGCCATACTTGATAATCTGATTGATTTCCATAGATTACTTTCAACGGCTTCATGAACAAGATGTCCCCAAGCTTTCCATTCCAATGACAAATAAATATGGAGAAAAAGGATCGTCTTGTTGAGTACCCCTTGTTGGACAAAAGTTCTCGTTGAAAGAACTATTCCAAAGAATCTGCACCGAGGGGGAAGAGATATAGTTCATAATCACCTGAATTAGCTCAGATGGCAACCCAACATCCACTAACGAATCTTCCATAAAGCCCCAACGAATTCGATCATAAACCTTCTCTAAATTCACTTTAACCGTCATCTACTCCGTTCTGCATTTCCAATTCTCATGAAATGAATAATCTCGAGCGATAACAATATTCATATGTAATACACCGTTCGGACACAAATCTAACTTAATTTGAACCAAATGAATTGCGCATAATGCTCATAAGTCTATTGACAATAACTTTGGTCAAGATCTTTTATGGCATTGTACAAACACTAAGAGGCCGATCTTGTATGGCACCGTGGTCAGCATAATCATTGTTTAATCGTGATTTTGATCCATTTTTTTGAGGAAAAGAAAATAGTTTAGGGTATTGAAATAAAAAAAATGGTAGCAAATGTTACAAAACCCAGACTTTGCGTAGGTTTAAACTTATTGTGATTTTAGTGATCCACAATTGAAATCATTTTACATGAGCATGTATAATTTTAATCAAGGCAGAATTTGGAAAATAATGTTAGCTGTTTAGCTCCAAATGATCGTAGCCTTCATATTTACAAGTTTCAGATATAAACTATTGTTCACATTCAATCCCTCACTGATTGTAATATGATAAAGGGTCATTTGAACAACCCAGGGCCACAGTTGTTCCATCTCCTGAGTATACTCTTTCCACTTCTCAATCTCTCTTCACAAATCGACCCTACAAAACGCGAAACACGGTAAAAATATACAAGTTTCAATTAGACTTATCCAAAAATCCAACTATTCATCAAAAATAAAAAAAACCCATGCATACATGTATGTATGTACCTTCAACCTGGGGCGCTTTTCAGCATTGAGTTTTCTAACTTCATAACGAATACGCTTAGAGAAAAGCCTATTTTGCCTCTTCTCTTTGTATCTCAACACACTTGCTTCTCTGTGCCCTTTTCTCCATTCCTCTTTCTCCTCTATTTCTTCCTTTATCTTCAAATCACTTGCCATTTCTGGTACCTTCCACACATTGGATGCACTTCCCATACCATCCATTACCACCTGCTCAATCAACATAGGTATACCTCTATGTTAATTCCTAATTTATTATTCAAAACTCACGAGACCCAAGTCCCATTAACATAGTTATAGTATAATACATGACAGGTTGATTAAGTACACACGATCATATTGGAAAAAAAAAATTTAAGGTTAAATCACTTTTTAAGACTTGAACTTAGTAATTTTTCACATTGGGGTTTGAATTTATTTTTCAAGTTAGACCCTTAATTGTCCCCATATTGGGACTTGAACATTTTTTTTTTCAAGTTAGTCCTTGAAAATCCTAGAATTCATACTTTAGTTTGAGAATAATTGTCAAGTTCAAGTTAATAATTGTTAAATTCAGGCCCCATGGTGAAAACAATTACCTAATTTAAACTCTAATATAAAAATAATTTTCAAATTTAGGGTCGAACTTAGATAAAAAAAGTTACTTCCTAAAACAGATGTGAGGAAAACAGATGTGAACAAGTTTAGAGATTAACTTAGATAAAAAGTTAAAACTCAATGTAAAAATAATTACCTAATTTAAACTCTAATGTAAAAATAATTTTTAAATTTAGGGTTTAATTTAGAAATCATGCCCAATATAAAAGAAATTTCCAAAATTAAATAATTTTCCCTTAATTTTATTTTAAATTTTCATTTCAACACATTCGGTGAAAAAAAACAAAGGGTTAAAACAAAAAGGTGTTAGCAATCCAAAAACATTGGACCGCATTTAATTAATGAGAGAAATCTTATTATTTTTAGTGAGTAGGTATATTTCCGAAGGCTTGCTATCCTAAAAGGGTAAAAGATGACGCACAACTTAATTTAAATTTTAAAATATTGTCACGGAAAACTATATAATATTTTTAATATCAACCAACCAACCAACGAACAAAATGTGACAAAGCTGGGCCGAAAATGAAAAATCCAGCTGGCTTAAAAGGTATACTAGGGCCCATCAAGAGAAAAGCAAAAAGTGCAAAACATAATTTTCAAAAGCTACATTGAGCCTATTATCACCTCATATAGAAACAAAGCTAGCATGGGCTCAACTTCCCCCCCCATATGCCACTTTCTTTCACATTTTTATCAATTAACATAAAAAAAATATAAGATTATTTCCTCCATCACCTAATTTATAACTGATGTTCAATTATTATTTATCTATGTATGCAATACTCTTCCAATTTATTACCATACACCATTATTGATTTATTTTGACTTGTACATAATTTTTTTAATACATATAGTTAGCGTATTAAATTCAAACTCATAAAAAATTTCTGCATAAAAAACATTTTTAAGTTAAATAAAAAATCATCCTGAATAATTTATTTTATAAAAAGAAATCTAAATAAACCCAAAATTAAATATTTTTATTAACTTAAAACTCTTAACTTTTAACATTAGAAAAGTTAAAACAAAAAGAAATGATTGATTAGGGGCTAAGATCTTACATTGGGAGAAGGTTGATGCAAGTGAGGGACAATTTGAGGGGACTCTCCTTCAATGTAAAGGGGGCCCTTATCAGACCAAGCATTCATTATCTCCTCATAGTCAAGCTTCAAAGCCAACAACTTTTTCATCTTCTTCTTACTCCACCATGCACCGCCATCATAACCACCGTCTCCTCCGCCGCCGCTACTCACTTCTTCCATCTCTTTCTTCTCCACAACCTCAGAATAAACCACCCACTTCTCCTCACTCTCATCTCTCTCTTTCTTCCCTTTCATAGCCGCCCGTACAAGCGACAACCTCGTTCGATCTTCACAGTTATACCCCCTATACGTAAAAGAAGGCGACAAAGGACTCTCTTCCGACGTCACCGTAGTCGCCGTCGTCGTGGTCGTCGCCGTCGCCGTTTCATTCTTATAATTATCACTACCTTCGCTGTCTAAAAGACCGTTAAGTGTAACAGCATGATCACCATCTCCCTCTGTCGTGTCGAAAAGCAAAGAAACATTATCGTACTGTGTATCACGATCTTCAACTAAATTTTCAGGGTGAAGTGGGAAAAGATTAAGCTGTTTATCTGCAATTTCTTTGTTGTTGTTCTCGTTGTTGTTGGTTAATGGCATTTGGGGTAAGTTTTCTTCAAGGTGAAGAAGGCTAAGGTACTTTGGTCTCCTAGTTTTAGTTCGGGTTTTCCGAGAATGTTTCAGAGAAAAACTACGAGACTTTGGTTTTCTTTTGCTTCGTCTAGTACTGTTGTTATTGTTGCACATATTTCTGTTTGGATGGAGGGAAAATGGAAAGAAAAAAAAAAGAGAGAAGAGACCTTTAAAGAGGGAAAGGAAACAGAGCGGGATCTACAATATGGAAGGGAAAGAGGCTTAAGTGTCAGAAAATTACAGGGGAAAAGTGACGGTGATTGGGTTGATTGGGGGTGGCACTTTATGTACACGTGGAAGAAGATGATTGGAAGGAGATTAGATTGTATTGTTATCTGGATTTCGCCGCTATAGATAGGGTTGGGGTTTTAGGGATACCAATTGGCCAACACAGGAAAATGTTTGATTTTTGCTTAATAAAGAAAGATAAGATTATATTTCAATTAGGCTAAAATTCAGGTACCAAGCACTTTTACTCCAAAATTCTCTTACACCTTCCTTGACATTTATTTATTAAGCAAATTTTAAATAAAAATAATTATATTCATATTATTTATTTATATATTTTATTTAGTTTATTTTTTAATTACAAAATAATAAATATTAATTAAATATTAAAATGATATAAAATTAAATATATTTAATTTATTTCATAAAAAATTATATCTGACTTCAATTAAAAAGATATGTAACTTTGATATCGATTCGTGAAATTATTTTATATAAAATTAATTAATTGCAATAATGAAAAGAATAATTAAAATATAAAAGTAAAAAAATATCAAAGTTAATGTTATAATTAAATAATCAAAATTTAATATGTATTTACATAAGAAATTATTAAACAAGAAACAAAAAGTGAAAAAGATGACGAAATTAAAATATATTTATTATTGCTGACTCAAGTAGTTGTATAGTTATTAATAAGTGTTATAAGACATGAGTTCAAATATTACATGAATAAATGTTGAGATGTCTTTGGTGGGTGGCTATGTCCATCTATATGGTCCTCTTTATCACACTCGACGAGCTGCTTTCACTTTATGAATTTACCACTTCTTGAAGCACTTGGCTTTTATTAGAGTTGGGGGGTAAAACTCCCATTGCAGATAATATTGACCAGTTGAGGGGTTTGTCAGCTTTTGACGAACAACACTTCACAAACTTTTCTCGACAAAGTTGGTCTACCTCAAAAAGGCCTTAGCTTAATCACAAAGTTAATGCTCCTGGAACTTTAAGATATAAATCATGTGTGAGTTCTCAAACAATATTCATTTTAATTTATGTGCTACTATAAGTGAACTTTGTGTATATTTATTAAGGTATAGATCTGGATGTATTCTAATTATCGATCATGCCTTATAAGATTAATTCTGGTTATAATTATCCATATGTATTTTTAATAATTGTAATTGTGACAGTATGTGTAACAATTTTATTAGATAATGTTTATTAATTAAATATTTTAATATTATTAATATAAATTTTAAATATTGTTATAATAAATTTAAATAAAAATATTTTATTATTTAATTTGAAATAGAGTTGATGAAGTCCAAACCAAAAACATCTTACCTAAAAATCGTGCGGAGTGAGTCAGGCCGTCTTGTATTGTAGTTTAAAACTTAAGTCCTCCTTTAGAGGGATGGGGAAACATATTGTATATAATAATTGTGAAAGTAATTTAATAATTATAAGTGAAATTAATCATAGAAACTAAAGCTTTCGTGTGAAGTTCAAAAACCAGAAAAGAAAAAAATTATTACTTTTCAGTAAGTGTATGATAGTGAAGCAAAAACCAATCACCAAAGGTTGGACTAATGAAACAGGAATGCAATAAGGGCATGGAGGGGGTGACTTAATGGCAAAAAATTAGGTGGAAGTCAACAGTGAAAAACCCAGTAGCCAATCAGGAAAGAAAGGCATGAGAAAGTGCAAAGTTGAGGGTCCCCTTATTGAGAACCTTTTTAGCTTTTTGCTTACACCTTTTTGGCAGCCTCCGTGACATCCAGGTTGAACACCTCTACAAAGCTCCAATTTGGGGTTCGTCAATAATCTTTGGAAAACTCTTTCCTTACTTTTTCTATTTTATTTGAGTTTGTCAACATTCGTCAGATATCTACTTTGCTTCTTTCTTTAGGACTTTGGCAGTTAAGGATTGAGATATGTAAGTATCACATTGTTTGTTTGGTTTAAGAAATTTGATTAGTATAAATTAAATTTTGGTTTGATTTGAGTATGTTGTATTGAGTTTTGTTTACTTTCAATTTTGTAAAAATAGCAACCTTTTAAAATGAATTTTTTTTGGCAAGAAGCTTAAAAAAGTTGAAACGTATGTTGTGTAGTGGTCACTACGGCTTAGCACTACTAAAAACTGTACAAACAAAAATAAAGGACACCAAAGAGTTGTTTATGCAGTTTGGTTTCCCTTTGTATACAGAGCCTTGCTCACCACTATTTTTAATCACAAATACATTGAGTGATTCATATTCCATCACTCTCCAAGTATAGATGTAACACCCCTAACCCGTAACCGTCATCGGACTAGGGTTACGAGGCATTACTAGACAGACAGAACATTCCAGACCAATTCAGAATCACAGATATCACATAACATTAATACATAGGCAATCATCTACAATCCATCTCTTATGAAGGTCTACGAGACCTAAAACATATTTTTAGAGACAGTCGAAACTAAACCGAACACATTAATAAATTTCAAAACTCGAAAAATTTTTCAATTCTATTGAGGTCACACGTCCGTGTGACCAGGCCGTGTGCCTTACACGAGCACCAGACATGCCCATGTGAACCAGCCGTGCCAAAACAAGGCATACATACTGACTTTCACCCACGGCCAACAGACATGCCCGTGTGCTATGGCCGTGTGATACTTAGCTAGCTACTGACTTAAGCCCACGGCCATATGACACGCCCGTTTTCCCTGATCGTATGGCACAATGCAGGATTGGTTTAAGCCAACTTGCCACCCTTTTTGGGTCATTCCTACAAGCAATATTAAACAATATTTATACCAAAATTTCAACCAATTCCATTCTCATAACATGCTTCAATATAACTAAATCATCATCATTTAACAACCTATTCAAATCTATACCAAAACACATTAAAAATCTTATTACAACAACATGCCAAAACGCTCATTTCATAGCTCAATTATGGCACATTCTAACTCATGCTTAAACTTACCATTTCTTTAATTTGGCATATTTCAGAATGATCATCACATATAAGGCCATATAACCATTACAATCATACACAATTTGGCATCACAAACCATTTACCAAAACTAAGCACAAACGTACCATTTGTTAGCCAACTCTCATGGCATAACATATATACATATCAAAGTTTAATACATAGACATTCTAGCCTATAAATGCCATACTTAAAATATTTACACTTTCAAAAGTACCAAAATGAGTTCGATAGTGTGGTGACAATCCTCAACTATCCCCAAGCCTTCAGTAGCTACGATAACTGTAAAATAGACATAAATCACACAGAGTAAACTACAAAGAGCTTAGTAAGCCAAATACAATTGGTTTAACTATTAAATCATATAAAGTACAAATCAACAACAATAATTCATAACCATTTCATAGAATAGTTCATGAGCCTAACCATGCTTATTTGCTTGTATACATGTCATATTTCATTTCCATGATTTCATACATACTTCACATTCATTATTTCACAGAAACAGAGTCTTTCATATTCAGAAATTTAGTAAGATACAAACGTACCCGTATAGATTATACATTTCATATATTCATTCCCATATCTTGTATTCTATCATCAGGCAGTTCAGAAACGATACAGACACTCATGAACGGGTACAATGCCGACGTCCCAGACTTGGTCTTACCTGTAATTCAGTATCGATGCCTCTGTCCCAGACAGGGTCTTACACGAAATCAGATACGATGCCTATGTCCCAGACATGGTCTTACACATAAATCTCAAATCGAGGCCTGTGTCCCAGACACGGTGTTACACGATATCTCAGATCAATGTCAACGTTCTTTTAGAAACATATAGAGCTTTTTAGATACTAGTATAATATCAGAGTTTTCTCGAAATTTATTCATCAGGCTCTCAAGGCCATCCAATATAGATTAAAATTTGTATGCTCAGAATTTAGTCAATTTAACAAGTAATTGTAATTTGACTTACCTCGTAAGAATTTCGGACGGAAACGAGTCGACTATTCAACTATTTTGGACTTCCCTCTATCTAAGTCCGATTTTATTTGTTCTTGATCTATTACAATTCAAATTCAACCATTCAATCATTCATTTCATTCAAAATAATCCATGAATACATATTTAGGGCACTTTGCATTTTAACCTATACATTTTCACACTTTGACAATTTAGTCTATTTTTCATAAAATCACAAATATGCAAAATTCACCAAGGCTATAGCTTGGCCGAATATACATAGCTTCCATACAAGCCCAAATAACATATTTAATTCACAATTTAGTCCTTCAAAACCTCATTTTCACAAATTAGCCCAAATAGCTCTATTCCATAAAAAATTCAAGAACAAAACATGATAATCTTACATATATCTTTCATAATCCATATAAAAACATTACAAAGCTCATATAATCATCAATGGCACATTTCATAATCTTCAACAGAAACAGAAATTCAAACATGGGTTTTGAAGAATACGAAGCAACGATCACAGAAACGTAGAAATTATCAAAAACAGACGAAAATTCATACCTTAATCAATAATTAAGCTAGCCGAAACCTAAAATGGTTTTCTTCTCTTTATTTTCTTTGATTTTCGGTTCTCATATGTGTTTTATGAACACATGCATGAAATTTGTTTTCTTTAATTCATGGTAAAGCATGAATTACTATTATATACCTCATTAATAAACATATCAATTTCATAAAACAAGGTCATTTATGACCACTCATAAAGTCAATGGAGTAATTGCCACATAAGGCCATAATAATCCAAAGCCATGCCAATTAAACACATTGAATAAATGACATGCAAATTTATCATTTACGCAATTAAATCCTTTTTCATAATTAAGCACAGAAACAGACAAATTAAATCACAGAAACTTCACAGATATAAATTCACATATCACAGACACAGAAAATAATATTAAAATATTTTTTTAGAATCGGTTGCATGGTCTCGAAACCACTGTTCTGACTAGGGTCAAAACTGGACTGTTACAATAGAGATATCACATTTGTACCTAAAGATTAGAACACTCACTTCCAAATTCTTCCTCTGAGAACTTGGGAAGTAAACACTCCGTGTTTACAATTTAGCTTGCACTTACTCTCAAAAACAATTCCTCAAATGAACATATTGAAGTGCTCTCCATAAACTCTCATACATAACCTAGGCAAGTCTTATAGCATATATTTGTTTTGGCTTGCTAACATAAAGTCTAAGTGAATATAACGTAACTCTTTGAAAATAGCTATTACAACATAAACATTAAAAGCACAATCAATCAAAGATATGTTCTCCAAAATTAGCAACACAACCTCGATTGGATCTTCATATTCCAATGACTTAATTTATTCACTCAATCCAATCTAATCCAATTTTCAATGGCGAATGATTGGTTTCTATAATTGGACTATAGTATCTTCAATATAATAGCACAATAGCAAATTCAAAGATTTCTTCATTAAATTGTCAACTCAAATAAGGTAAGTAATTTAACTGCCTTAGTGTCAGCCTACAGTAGGCACTGCTAAGTGCCACTTAGCCTCAAACAACACATCTTGCCTCAACAATCTCTTCCTTTGGCAATTTATTTAACAAAATCAAATGATATATGAAGCTAATCATCGTACTTGTAACACCTCTTACCCGAGTCCGAGGTCGGGACTGGGCATGAGGTATTACCATACTTAACCACATGCATACAATCATTTTCGAGTCATCAAAACTTGATCAAATTTAAAAATTTTTCTAACCTTGTTTAAACTCCTTAATGTGGGCCTAGGAGGCCTCAACCTCTCATTGGAAACCATTCGAAATCATTTCGAGTCCTTAAACTGACTTAATAAAAATGACTCTTGAAATAGGGCACACGCCCTTGTAGAAGGGTAACACACCCGTGTGTTCATTATAACATGGTCGTGCTGATGGCCCGTGTGACACACACAACCTAAACCTCTAGGGACCCGTGCCCCATGTCCGTGTAAATTAAATTCTAAATTCGAACCTATAGGGGTTTTCACATGGCCTGACATACACCCGTGTCCATGGCTCGTGTCCCTCATACGGCCATGACACTCCTGTGTCCTATCCTGTGTCTAAAAATCTTGACATTCTATTTCTGACATCAGCAATCCTTAAGGGTCACATGGCCAAGGAACACGCTCGTATGCTAGACCGTGTCCTTCACACGGCTGAGACACACGGTCGTGTCTCTGCCCGTGTGTTTACTACCATGCATATTGACTTGAAATTTCTACGTGCAGGGGACACACGGCCGGACAACACGCCCACGACCTAGACACACACCCATGCCTCTACCTGTATGGACAACATAAGGCTACTTACCAAGCCCTTTGCCACCCTAAAACACAAAAAAACAACATCCATCATGCTTAAGATCATCATAATATGATTCCCCAATCCAACAACCACATCTAAGGCCTTTACACATTTTATATTCACTAAAAAAACCAACAAATTACCCATTCATGAAATAACCTCTTGTATTCATATAACAACTTTCAACTTTAGCCATTTCCGTGGCCTTATACAAAATGAATCAAAATGCTAAAATAAGCCAACACATTTGGTCGATTAACAATGACACAAAATTCTAAAGTCGGGATCTTATACATGGCATAATCAAAATAAATAAATTTAACTATACCAAATGCTTTGATTGATAGTGTGATCGATGCCTCCTACGTCCGTTGATCCACGAGCTAATTAGGCGACACTATAAGAAAATGGAAAGAAATAGGTTAATCATAAAGCTTAATAAGTTGCATGAAAATAAATATAATGACAACTTTACCAATCTTCATCATACTTATGATACAAAAAAATAGGTATAAGCACAACTTACTTATCACTATCAAATACCATTCACATAGCATACACTAAGCTCACATCTCATACATTTCAAATAGGTACCTGTACCACTCACAACATGGTTATACTTTTCTCGTTTAACTTAAACTGTAATTCTCACCGTTAAACCATTTGAAATACTATCGGATATTTACTAAGCCTCAAACACAGGGTATAGTGCCAATGCCATGTCCCAGACATGGTCTACATTTTGTAGCCGATGCATGTCCCAGACATGTCTTACACTGGCTTACATCTCGAGGCTGATGCATGTCCCAAACATGTCTTACACTAGCTCTCGTCTTAATGCCGATGCCATGTCCCAGACATGGTCTTACACTGGCTTTCATAATGTGGCTGATGCATGTTCCAGACATGTCTTACACTAGCACACAAATGATCCGAGTGTCATGGCATGAATAACCAATTTATTTCCTAAGAATCAATGAGAGTTCTACAATCTTAGTATTCATCATACATAATTATTTCCAAAAATAAAGGATTTATTCCATATCAAATTAAACACATATAATAACAATGTAGTTGTATTATTTACATACAACTTACCTCGGTTTACAAAATGTAGACTACTTGTTCGGCATAGTCCACTTGCTTTGCTTTTCCCTGATCTAGGCTCGAATTTTAAAATTCTTGATCTATAATGATAAAAATTCACAAATTTAATCATTTTAATGATCTAGGTACTCAACAGTTTATAATTGGCCAAAATAGTCGTTTTGCCCCTATACTTTTGCAAAATGGCCATTTTACCCTTAGTTCTAAAAATCAATTTTTATCGAATTTCTTCATATCTTAAGCCTAGTCGAACCCTTTTTACTATTATAGTAACCCAAAATTCCCATTATTTCTCACATTTACCATCTAATTTTTTCAACTTATGCAAAATGGTCCCTAGTTAGGGCTTCCATGAAAATTTCTTCACAAAAGTTATTTATTTCACAACCATAACTCATATTCTTCCATAAAATTTTAGAGATCAACATGTCTACTATCATGGCAAAACGCTAGACTTTCAACCATTTTGTAAAATAGTCCCCTTGTTAGAAAACTCATGCTACAAGGACCTCAAAAGTACAAAAATATTCAAAAAAATCCCCCAAAATCACTTACTTGCAAAGGTTTTAAGTTGCTAAAATTTTGAAGCTCCAAGAACTCTATAATGGCTGATATTTTCGGTGGTGAAAAGAGGGAATTGAGAAAGATGATAGCTATCTTTAGGTTTATTATTATTTTATCATCTTTTGTCACCTAACATTTGACCATCCCTTAATTTAAGGCTCCATGTCCAGCCACTAATATAATATTAGTCTATTTTCTCAATAAATACCTCTTATTTAATGTTCCAATAGGACTTTTTCACTTTATGCGATTGAGTCCTTTTTCGCAATTAGCTCACAAACGCTAAAATTACTTCACCAAAATTTTCATGCACTAATATAAACATGCAATAACTTTAAAATAATAATAAAATACTTTCTATGACTTCAAATTGGTGGTCTCAAAACCACTATTTTGACTAAGCCCAAAATCTGGCTGTTACAATTTTTCCCCTTGGGGATTTTTGTCCCTGAAAATCTTACTGGCGAATAAGTTCGGGTATTGGTCTCTCATGGTCTCCTTGGGTTCCCATGTGGATTTCTTGACTCCATGCGTATGCCACAAAACTTTCATGAGTGTTATACTTTTATTCCTCAATTGTTTGACCTCCTGATCCAAAATTTTAACCGGCTCCTTACCATAAGTCATGTCTAAGCTAATCTTAATCTCTGTTGGCGCGATCACTTGTGAAGGATCCGATCTATATCGACGCAACATGGACACATGAAATACGTTGTGAATCTTTTCTAATTCTGAGGGCAAGGCTAATCGGTATGCTACCGGTCCAATTCTCTCAGTGACCTTATAAGGTCTAATAAATCGTGGACTTAATTTCCCTTTCCTTCCGAATCGGAGAACCTTCTTCCACGGGGATACTTTCAAAAATACTTTATCCTCGACTTGAAACTCGATCTCTTTCCATTTCAAATCCACGTAGGATTTCTGTTTATCCAAAGCGGTCTTCAGATAGTCGTGAATCACCTTAACTTTTTTCGGTCTCTTTAACTAAGTCACCCCCGTGTATCTGATTCTCTCTCAGCTCTGTCTAATACAAGGGTGTTCGACACTTACGCCCATACAAAGCCTCATAAGGCGCCATTTTCAAACTTGGCTGATAATTGTTGTTATAAGTTAATTCAACTAGCGACAAATACTTTTCCCAGCTACCTTGGCACTCGAGAACACAACATCGCAACATATCTTCTAAGATCTGAATGACTCCCTCTGACTAACCGTCAGTTTGCGGGTGAAATGCTGTACTAAAATTCAGTTTCGTTCCTAATGCCTCTTGCAATTTCTTCCAAAACCTCGAGGTAAACCTCGGATCCCTCTCCGAGATAATTGATAATGGCACCCCGTAAAGTCTCACAATCTTCAAAACATACAAATCAACCAATTTCTCAAGGGAGTAGTCGGTACGCACCAGTATAAAATATGCCGACTTGGTAAGTCTGTCAACAACGACTCAAATAGAATCCTTCTTCTTTGGTGTCAAAAGTAGCCCTGACACAAAATCCATGGTTACTTGGTCCCATTTCCACTTGGGAACTATCATAGGTTGAAGTAAACCCAAAGGTACTTGGTGTTCAGCCTTCACTTGCTGACAAACTAGACACCTAGAAACAAATTCAAAAATGTCTCTTTTCATCCTCGACCACTAGTACATTTTCTTCAAGTCGTTATATATTTTCACACTACTCGGATGGATAGACAAACAACTACTATGTGCCTCTTGTAAAATCCTCTAAATAAGCTCACTGTCCTTGGGTACACAAATTCTGTTTTGGAACATCATACAATCGTCAGTACTATTACTAAACTCTGATTCATTTCCCGTTTCACACTGAGCCATCTTAGCTTGCAATTCCTTATCACCTTTTTGAGCTTCACAAATATCTTGCAAGAACATCGGTCTAGCTCTCACTGCTAGTACCGAACCATCATTAGACATGGCCAACTGAGCATTCATAGCCCTCAGGGCAAACAATGACTTTCTACTCAAAGCGTTGGCAACTACATTCGCCTTCCCTGAGTGATAGTCTATTATCAACTCATAGTCTTTTATCAACTCCAACCATCCCCTTTTTCGTAAATTTAGCTCTTTTTGAGTCATCAAATACTTTAGAATTTTATGGTCAGTGAATATCCAACATCTCTCACCATACAAATGGTGTCTCCAAATCTTTAATGCGAATACTATCGCTGCTAGCTCCAAATTGTGGGTCGGGTAATTTCTTTCTGCGGCTTAAGTTGTCTCGAGGCATATACAATCACTTTGCCTTCTTGCATGAGCATGCACCCCAATCCATTTAAGGAAGCGTCGCTATATACCACGAAATCTTTCCCTGATTCTGGTTGTACTAAAACTGGGGCCTCGGTCAACAAAGCCTTTAATTTCTCAAAACCATGCTGTCACTTCTCTGTCTATTCGAACTTGACATCCTTTTGTAACAATCTTATCATCGGAGTAGCTATCATAGAGAATCCATTCACAAATCTTCTGTAGTACCCAGCTAAACACAAAAATCTTCGAATCTCTGTCACATTCCTCGACAGTTTCCACTCAACAATAGCCGAGATCTTATTCGGGTCAACTCTAATTCCATCTACCGACATGATGTGTCCTAGGAATTTGACCTCTTTAAGCCAAAATTCACTCTTACTAAACTTGGCATACAACTACTTATCTCTCAAGGTTTGTAAAACGTTCTCTGATGGTCTGTATGTTCATTCTCATCATGCGAGTAAATTAGTATATCATCGATAAAGACAACTACGAACTTATCCAAATACGACAAAAAAATGTGGTTCATCAAATCCATAAACACCACAGGGGCATTCGCTAAACCGAAAGGCATAATAAGAAACTCATAGTGCCCATACCTCGTTCTAAACGTGATTTTTGGTACATCTTGCTCAAACCCTTAGCTGATAGTAGCCCGACCTTAAGTCTATCTTAGAAAACACGCTGGCTCCTCTCAACTGATCAAACAGATCATCAATCCTTGGTAAGGGATACTTGTTCTTCACAGTTACCTTGTTGAGCTATTGATAGTCTATGCGCAATCTCATCGACCCGTCTTTCTTTTTCACAAAAAGTACCAGAGCACCCCATGGTAAATAACTCGGTCTTGCGAAACCTTTATCCGTTAACTCTTGTAACTGAGCCTTCAACTCCTTTAACTCCATTAGAGCCATTCTATACGGAGCAATCGAGGTAAGTGTTGTACCAGGGACCAACTTGATGCGAAACTCAATTTCTCTGGTTGGAGGTAATCCGGCAACTCTTCCGGAAACACATCCATATACTCACATACCACTGGTACTGTCTCAATTTTCACTTCTGAATCTTTGGTGTTCAACACAAATGCTAGGTAGGACTCATACCCTTTTCTCAAATATTTCTCGGTAGTCAAAGACGAAATCAGTACTGGTGAGTTATCTGGTTCACCTGATTCAACTCGAAGAATATCCCCATTCTTACATTTCATTTCAATGAACTTGCTACCATAATTCACTATCACATTATGAGCAATTAACCAATCCATGCCAAGAATTAGGTCAAGTTCATCAAACAGTAGTAGCATGAGGTTAGCGGAAAACAATAACCTCTAATCATCAAAGGACAATCTCTACACACTTTATCAACTATCACATACCTGCCTAACGGGTTTGACACTTTTATCACAAATTCAGTGGACTCAACAGACATATTCATACTGGGTACTAATTTCATGCATACATAGGAATGAGTAGACCCCAGATCAATCAAAGTAATAATATAGATATCGTGAAGAGAAAAAAATACCCGTAATCACATTTGGTTAAGATGCCTTTTCGCGAGTGCGAATGGCATAAGTCCTTGCAGGCACATGGGCCTTGGACCTCACAGCTGAATCTCTAAGGGCACCTCTACTCCTAGCCCCATTGCTCAGATTCTTCTGTGGTCTACCCCTCGTAGGAGCACTACTCGCCCTCACGTCTTGCTTTTTCTCATTCTCATTTAATTCAAGGCAATCTCGGATGAAGTGGTCCAAAGATCCATATTTGAAGCAACCTCTTTCATTCACTCGACATTCACTGAAATGACGTCTACGACATTATGAACACTCCAGCCTATTTGGCCGAGCACTACCAACACTCATGACAGAAGTGGTTTGGGCTTTAGACGCCGTATGTTGCTTATTCTTGCTCTTGTTCGAGAACCCCACTGATGCGTTTGATCAGGTAGGAAACTCTCTCAGTCTCTTAGATGGGGTCTGTTGTGATTTCCCTATTTGTCTTTTCCTTGAGTCTTGGGACCTAATGTCGGCTCTTCTCTTCTCTTTGGCCAATTCCTCAACCTTACATGCTCTCTCCACGAGCACCACAAATTCCCTTATCTTCAAGATGCCAACTAATAAACGAATGTCTTTGCTCAAACCATCTTCAAACCTCTTGCACATAATGGCTTCTGTAGATACGCACTCCCATGCGTATTAGCTGAGTCTCACAAACTCACGTTCATACTCAGTCACCGTCCTACGGCCCTACTTTAGTTCTAAAAACTCTTTTCTTTTCTGGTCTATAAACCTTTAACTAATGTACTTCTTCCAGAACTCCTCCTGGAAGAACTCTCATGTAATCCTTTCCCTTGGTACAACCGATACAAGGGTGTTCCACCATTGATCGGCTGAGTCTCGTAGGAGTGACACTGCGCACTTCATGCACTCCTCAGGTGTGCACGATAACTCATCAAATACCCTAATGGTATTTTCTAACCAAAATTCTACTCTCTCTGGGTTATCATCAATCTTAGCCTGAAATTCCTCAGCCTATTGCTTTCGTATCTTATCTACTGAGGGTTTCTCCCTTCTAACCAAATCCACTCATTACGGAGCTACAGTGGCATACTAAGGAATCGGAGGAGGTGGGGGAGGTGGAGTGCTCGGATTCGCACGAAAAAAATCTGTGTACCAAGCGTCCATCATGTGAAGGTAAGCCTCTTTAGCCCCACCGCCCTGACTCAGTGTCACGGGCTCATTATCTACTAGTGCAGTCTCTTCAGCATGAGCCGGTGCGTTACTATTCACGTCGTCTACCGTAGCTATGTCAGGATACACTTACTATATGAAAAACATAATTTATAATTTTTAGGAGTCGTCACACTATCAATATACAATTATGGCATGTATAGCTAAACTCGTACTCATGCTAGGTTAGTCCTAGAATCAACTAAACCATCGCTCTGATACCACTAAATATAACACCTCTTACCCAAGTTCGAGGCCGGGAATGGGCACGAGGCATTACCATACTTAACCACATACATACAATCATTTCCGAGTCACTAGGACTTGATCAAATTTAAAACTTTTTCTAGCCTTGTTTAAGCTCCTTAATGTAGGCATACGAGGCCTCAAACTCTCAATGGAAACCATTTGGAATCATCCCAGGTCCTTAAATCGACTTAATAAAAATGACTCTTGAAACAGAGCACACGTTCGTGTGGAAGGGCAACACACCCGTGTGTTCATTATAACACGACCGTGCTGATGGCCCGTGTGACACACACAGCCTAAGCCTCTAGGGACACGCTCGTGTCCCACGCTCGTGTGAATTAAATTCTAAATTTGAGCCTACAGGGGTATTCACACGGCCTGACACACGCCCGTGTCCATAGCCCGTGTCCCTCATACGGCCATGACACGCACGTGTCCTATCCTGTGTCTAAAAATCTTGACATTCTGTTTCTGACGTTAGCAATCCTTAGGGGTCACACGGCCAAGGCACACGCCCGTGTGCTAGACCGTGTCCTTTACACGGCTGATACACACGGTCATGTCTCTACCCGTGTCTTTACTACCATGCATACTGACTTGAAAGTTTTATGTGCAGGGGACACACGGCTGGACAACACGCTCATGGGGCTGGCCGTGTGTCACAGACGGCTTAGACACACACCTGTGTGTCTACCCGTGTGGACAACATAGGCCTATTTACCAAGCCCTTTGCCACCCTGAAACACAAAATAACAACATCCATCATGCTAAAGATCATCATAATATGATTCCCCAATCCAACAACCACATATAAGGCCTTTACACATTTCATATTCACTAAAACAACCAACAAATTACCCATTCCTGAAATAACCTCTTGTATTCATATAACAACTTTCAACTTTAGCCATTTCAATGGCCTTATACAAAACGAATCAAAATGCTAAAATAAGCCAACACATTTGGCCGATTAACAATGACACAAAATTCTAAAGTCGGGATCCTATACACGCCATTATCAAAATAAATAAATCTAACTATACCAAGAGTTTCGATTGATAGTGTGATTGATGCCTCCGATGTCTGTTGATCCACGAGCTAATTAGGCGGTACTATAAGAAAATAAAAAGAAATAGGGTAAGCATAAAGCTTAGTAAGTTGCATGAAAATAAATATAATGACAACTTTACCGATCTTTATCATACTCATGATACAAAAAATTAGGTATAAGCATAACTTACTCATCACTATCCAATACCATTCACATATCATACACTAAACTCACATCTCATACATTTTAAATAGGTACTTGTACCACTCACAACATGGTTATACTTTTCTCGTTTAACTTAAACTGTAACTCTCACCGTTGAACCATTTGAAATACTATCAGATATTCACTAAGCCTCAAACACAGGGTATAGTGCCAATGCTATAACACCCCTATCCAGTAGCCGTCGCCGGAATAGGTAAAGGGTATTACCAGACAGATAGAACATAACAGATCAATACAGAATCACAAATATCACATAGTATTAATGCATAATCAAATAAATAATTCATCCCTTATGGAGGTCTCCAAGACTTAAGGCATACTTTTAGATAAGGTCGGGACTAAATCAAACACAATCAGAAATTTCAGAACTTAGAAAAAAATTTTCAATTCTGATGAGGTCACACATCCGTGTGACCAGGCCGTGTACCTTACACGGGCACCAGGCACGCTCAAGTAATGCAGTCGTGCCATAACAGAGTATATAAACTGACTTTTACACACGGCCAACAGACCCGGCCGTGTGATACTTAGCTGGCTACTGACTTAAGCCCATGACCATATGACACACCCATGTGTCTCAACCGTGTGATCTTAAGAGGTTACTGCTTTGCATACACGGCCACAAGGCACGCCCGTGCTGTAACACCCTTATCCTGTAACCGTCACCGGAATAGGACGAGACGTTACCAGAAATTAGGAATCAAATCAGAATAGTAAAATTTTAAACCCTTTCTTAAATAAAAGATCATTTATTTATATAACTAATAGACACAAACAAAGATCGAATTTAAAACTTAAAAAAGTAAATTTCCATAAGATGCCATATTCGCATGGCTTATATACAATAGTCAAAATATCATTCTACTTATAGTCTATCCTATACATGCCATAAGCTAAGTCCAAATTACATGATTACTACAATAGTAGATAGTGTGACGAAGTGCTGATAATCCCCGAGCTAATAGTAAGAGTCAACGATCTACAAAAATAAACAGAGAAACATAACATTCAAAGTAAGCTTTCATAAGCTTAGTAAGTCTTAAGCAATTTAAACAGTTGAACTTAAAAACAAACCAAATGTTCGAAATCACATAACACTTTCTGAGTACAATACTATTTGGCCGATTATGTACAAACACATATCATTTTACTCCGTTTATACTCAAACTCATATAAACATAGTATTTACAAGCTTCCGGATTAACTTTAATTCTTTCAAATTTCACTAGTGTATCATTTCTTACCCACACTTACTTTCAACATTCATAGTTAAATGGCATATCGAAAACTATCTTGTAACTTTGCATAATAACTGAATGCACACATATACAAATATACATATGAATTTACAACATCTTTTCATATGCTTCTCATTACACATTCTTAATTCCCGTCAGATCAATCTCACATATAATATATATATATATATCACATACCAGAATCACTTAATGTGTAATACGAGTTCAATTTATCATCTTAGCATAGGATCTCGTAGTCATGTACTTTATCAAACTCACTAACACTTGGCCTACGAGGTATAAAACTCGAACATAACACCAACACGAAGCCTACGGGACTTTAAACTCAGATATAATACCAGCACTAGGCCTGCGGGATTTAACCCGGATATAATACCAAAGACGAAGCTTCGTGGGATTTAACCGGATATAATTCCAAAGATATAGCTCTGCGGGTCTTTAAGCCGGATACACATCAAATATCATGCATATTTAATCATATATTAACACATCTCATTCAACATATCATATTAGTAGTCATTTGCTACATTCGGATATAAGCTTCATATGAACACTATCATTTACATTTTGATTCACACCAATCATCAAATTCATTTAATTCACATGTACTTAATTAGGTTGTTCGTACCTGAATAATTTACTTTGCGGAACGAATCCACATATCGTATTAGCCCATAGTCTTATAGCACCACACTTTTAACAGTTTACCTCATCGAAGTTCACATTTAATCACTTTAGAGCCAAGCCATATTCGGCCACCACAAAGGACTAATAATAATAATTTTATACACATCATGGTTTCCTTTAGATATTTAATAATCACAAATCGTGATATCTCTACCAGCACATATACGGCATAGTTTATTCATTGTAACACTCATTTAGTACATCAAATTTCCAAATCCAATTCAACTTAAGCATAATAGTCATAATCGGCTTATAGCCTTAAATCATTACATATTCGGCACATTAACCAAATAAAATTTACATTCTCCTTGCCATATTAATTTAACCCTTAGGCATATAAAAGGGAATCAAGCTTAAACACTTAAGAACTTACCTTGAAGGTTGCCGAACGATTACAACGGCTATTCAATTACTTTCTCTTTTCCCTTATCCGAATTTGCCTCTCTATGCTCTTGAGCTTCAATTCAAAGATTTTAAACTAGTCATTATTCGACTATTCAAGCATCACTTTCAAAATATAATATATATATATATATATATAAACATTCGACTTTCACACCTACTGATCGTAGTAAGCTTAGAAGAAATCAATAAGCAACTCATTAACAATTTTTTTTTGTCAATGTTTAACACATAATCATAATTCCACTGCAAGCTGTCTTCCTGAGCAATAGTCACTAAATCATTTATAAATGGAGCTACGAAACTCCAAATCAAGTTTCGTTAATTTTATCTGAAAATAGACTCATATATATTTTATCCATAAAATTTTAAGAATTTTTAGTTTTGCCAATAAATACCAGATTTTTCTTAAAGTTTCCCTTGTTTCACTGTTTGACTAATCTGACCGCTCTTCACTATGAATCAAATTTCTCATTGTACAGAATTAAAAATATGTTCTAGTTTATTTCATTTGAAACTAGACTCATTAAGGAGTCTAAGCATATAAATTTCATATTAGGACCATTTTTGTACAATTTATAATGATTTTATAAATACAAAACAGAGGATCTAGAAGTCATTCTGACCCTATCCCACATCACTTCAAATATCTCATTATCGGAAATTATTTTGTTTACACGGTTTCTTTTATAAGAAACTAGACTCATTAAGATTTAATTACATAATTTATTATGCTTCTAACTCATCTCCCACAATTTATGGTGATTTTCCAAAATCACATTACTGCTGCTGTCCCAAGCAGATTTATTACCAAATCACTCTTTCACACATACCTTGCATGCATGTTATTTAAACATGCATATCACAAATCCATCATCACATACCTATAATTTCACTTAAGCATAAACTCCATTTCATCATTTTAAAGCACAAACATTACTCAACATTATCCAAGTTCACACACAACATGTTAGCCAATTTTCCCCCTTAGCATCTAAAGCACATGCATGCTCATTTGCTTGGCTCAACTTCACCTATCTTTCATTATTCATCAAAAGAACATGAAACAACAACCATTTCCCTCATTTCAATTCATGACCGAATGCTCACAACACAACCAAAAATAAAAAATATGCTTCATGAGTTAAGTATAATCAAGAAGAACCCATGAACATCAAAATAGAAGCAAAGTACCAAGAACTTACCTTCAATTTTCCTCCTCCTAGTGACCGAATATTCAAGGGTTTCCTCCCCTATTTGCTCTCTCAATTTTCGGCTATGAAGAACCAAGAATGAACAAAAACCTTCCTTTACTTCCCTTTTGTTATTCTTACTATTCTTTATTCCTAAACATTTTATGACACAAAATGGCATATATTAATTTGTTCCATACCTATGCCATAACTTCAATAAAAAAAATTTGCACATGTTGTTCATCATAACCATCATCCATTATAACTATTATAATGCTAAAATACATATATTATCTAATACCCATCACCTTGGCCGGCCATTACACATAAAATGGGAGGTTTGACATGCAAATCCTCCTATTTTGCACTACTATTTATTTGGTCACTACAAATTAGCCTATAGCATTTTCAGAAATTTTCACATAAGTCCTATTTCATAATTTCACTCACAAATGACAAAATCAAAGCATGAAATTTTCACACATGCACTTTCACATGTAATAATCACATAATATAACATTTAATTATTTTTGTGACTCAATTTTGTGGTCCCGAAACCACTTCCCGACTAGGGTCAAATTAGGGCTGTCACACGTGCTCCTTGAACATGTAGCACAATGCAGGCTTGGTTTAAGCCAACATGCCACCCCTTTTTGGGTGATTCCTACAGGCAATATTAAACCACATTTATACCAAAATTTTCAGCCAATCCCATGCTCAAAACATGCTTCATTATAACTAAATCATCATCATTCAATAACCTATTCAAATTCATACCAAAACACATTAAAATCTTATTTCAACAACATGCCATAATGCACATTTCATAGCTCACTTATGCCACCTTCTAACTCATACTTAAACTTACCATTTCCTCAACTTGGCATATTTCAAAATGACCACCACATACAAGACCATATACCCATTACAAGCATACACAATTTGGCATCACAAACCATTTACCAAAACTAAGCATAAACATACCATTTGCTAGCCAACTCTCATGGCGTAACATATATACATATCAAAGCTTAAATATATAGACATTCTAGCCTATACATGCCATACTTAAAAATATTTACACTTTCAAAAGTACCAAAATGAGTTCGATAGTATGGTGACAATCCTCGACTATCCCCGAGCCTTCAGTAGCTACGATAACTGTAAAACAGACAGAAATCACACAGAGTAAGCTACAAAGAGCTTAGTAAGCCAAATACAACTAGTGTAACTATTAAAGCATATAAAGTAAAAGTCAATAGCAAGAATTCATAGCCATTTCACAGAGTGATTCGTGAGCCTAACTATGCTCATTTGCTTGTATACATGTCATGTTTCATCTCCATGATTTTGTACATACTTCACATTCATTATTTCACAAAAATAGAGTCTTTCATATTCAGAAATTTAGTACAATACAAATGTACCTATATAAATTATACATTTCATATATTCATTCCCATATCTCGTACTCTATCATCAGATGGTTCAGAAACGATACAGATGTAACGCCCCCATGCCCGAAACCGTCACCGGAGTCAAGCTTGAGGTGTTACTAAACTTATCTTACCTCTTAAACAACTCTAAACCACTTATCTTAATTTTCGGAATAAACTATTTTTCTGAGTCATGGTTGCTTAAAAATTCATTTCTCAAGTTTCAAAACTCGAAATTAAGATCCATAAATTTTTCCTGAAACTAGACTCATATATATATCTACTAATTTTTTTCTAGAATTTTTGACTTAGCCAATTAGTACAGTTTATTAGTTAAAGTTACCCCTGTTTCAGAATTCAACTGCACTAACCTCTACTTACTACGAACCACTTTTCTCACTGTCAAAAATTCATATGACTATACCGTTTGTTTCTATTAAAACTAGATTCAACAAGGATTATAACCATATAAAGTAAACCACCTAATTATTTTTGTAAAATTTATGGTGAATTTCCAAAGTTGGAATAGGGGATCCAGAAATCGCTCTGGCCCTATTTCACTAAAACTCAGATATCTTATAAAATACAAAACCTTTACCTGTTTTGCTTATTCCATATGAAAATAGACACAATGAGCTTTAATTTCATATATTATTCACCATCAAACCATGTCTCTACAATTTTTTTTTGTGATTTTTCAAAGTCACGTTATTTCTGATACTTGAATCTGCTTTTAAGTTACTTTCACATTTTCATAGTTTTCATGTGATAGTTACTACTTAATCATACATACTATTAAACATGTATATCATCAGCCATTCTATTAGCTAATCACTAGCAAGTATTTACACATCATTCATTGATCATATCATATCAAAAGAAACCAAGTTCCTATACATACCATACACAAAACGAAACGTCTAACTATACCAATGTGATTTCTTCGATAGTGTGATCGGGACTCCGGCGTTTCCTTTGATCCCCGAGTGGCTTGATAAAAAACTATAAGAAAAATAAAATAAAGAGAGTAAGCACTAGGCTTAGTAAGCTTACAAGCAAATAAATTACAACATTCAACCTAATGAATAATTA
This sequence comes from Gossypium arboreum, assembly GCF_025698485.1. Lineage (NCBI taxonomy): Eukaryota > Viridiplantae > Streptophyta > Magnoliopsida > Malvales > Malvaceae > Gossypium > Gossypium arboreum. Next base: position 13,409,775 of record NC_069078.1, on the reverse strand, counting down.
TACATAATGTCACCTAGCCTCATAAACTTTCTTTACTTCTCATTTTCTACCTTCTTCTTTACTCACTTACCTTCTTTCTTACCTGACATTTCACTATTCATAAATATAATCTACTTTCCCTTCTGCTGATAATTCACTGTAATTTAACATGTACAATGACCCGTTGAATCACTCGGAATACTAAGGATACTAGGGTCGTTCCTGTCTATCAATATCCTGCCAATGCCATGTCTTCGACATGGACTTACATGAATTATTCCTGTCTCCAATGCCATATATATATATATCTAATATGGGCTTACATGGCTCATTCCTGTCTCCAAAGCCATATATCTGATATGGACTTACATGGCTCATTTCTGTCCTATCCTGTCCTGTCAACCCCAATATCCTAACATTCCTAAGGTTCAAACGGGGCTTCCTAATGCTTTTTCTCTGTCACTTCGCCTTTAATTCGACTTTAAATATTCTCAAAAAATAAGTATATAAAAGCTGGAAATTGACAATAATAATGTAAAATAAAATAATATTGCATTTATTTACTGTAAACTTACCTCGATACAAAATGTGACTAAACTTTACAATTTAGTCCTTTACTTTTTCTTTTCCCCGATCTACTCCTGAATTTCACTCTTCTTGATCTATAATAGCAAATTTAACTTATTTAATATTCACATTTATCAAAACAGTCCTTTACTCAAACTTTGGAAAAATTACATTTTTGCCCCTAAACTTTTGCATATTTATACTTTTGCCCCAAATCTCATAAATTAAACTTCAGCCTATTTTCTTATCTTTTATGACATACTGATCGTTTTTCCTTTCTATAGCAAAATCAAATTCTCACTCTAACATATACTTATGACTATTAGGTATTTTTACCGATTAAGCCCTTTTACTCGTTTTTACCTAAAACCGAGTAGCACAAGTTGTCTAACATAATCTAAGATCTCATATTCTATCATAAAACATCAAAATAAACACTTTTCACCTATTGGTATTTTTCCAAATATGAACTCTAACTTAAATTATTGCTAGCATAAGCTTTATCGAGCTACCGGGACTCCGAAAATATAAAGAACATTAAAAACGGGGCTTGGAATCACTTACTATGGAGCTTGAAAGCTTGAAACAAACCCTAGCTATGGAGAACCCTTGAAATTTCATGCTAATGAAGAAGATGATGAATTTTGTGTTATTTTTCCCTTTTTATTTCATTTAATATCTAAATGACCAAAATGTCCTTATTAAACTTTCAAAAATTCCATCCATGTCCTATTTTGTCCATGAACTTAGAAATTGGTCAAATTGTTATTTAAACCCTCCTAATTAATATTCCAAAGCAATTTCATACTAAAAACTTCTAGAATGCAAGTTTTGCAAATTATTCGATTTAGTCCCTAATCTCAACTTAAGCACTTTATGCATAGAATTTCATCACGAAATTTTCACACAATCATGCAATCATATCATGAACCTCAAAATAATAATAAAATAAATTTTTCTACCTCAAATTTATGGTTTCGCAACCACTGTTCCGTTTAGGCCCTATTTTGGGATGTTACAACAAATACTCATAAACGGGTACAATGCCGACGTCCCAGACGTGGTCTTACATGTAATTCAGTATCGATGCCTCTGTCCCAGACAGGGTCTTACACGAGATCAGATACGATGCCGATGTCCCAGACATGGTCTTACATGTAAATCTCAAATCGAGGCCTATGTCCCAGACACGGTGTTACACGATATCTCAGATCGATGTCAATGTTCCTTTAGAAACATACAGAGCTTTTTAGATACTAGCATATTATCAAAATTTACTTATAATTCATTCATCAGGCTCTCACAGCCGTCCAATATGAATTATAACTAGTATATACAACATTCAATCAATTTAACACGTAATTGTATTTTGACTTACCTCATATGAATTTTAGACTGAAACGAGTCGACTATTCGACTATTTTGGACTTCCCTCGATCTAAGTCTGATTTGCTTTGTTCTTGATCTAGTACAATTCAAATTCAACCATTCAGTCATTCATTTCATTCAATTCAATCCATATACACACATTTAGGGCACTTTGCATTTTAGCCCTTACATTTTCACACTTTGACAATTTAGTCTTATTTGCATAAAATCACAAATATGAAAAATCTCTTTGCAACAAGGGTTAGCCAAATTTTCATGGCTTCTATATAAGCCCACACATCATGTTTATTTCACATTTTTGTCCCCAAAGAATCATTTTCACAATTTAGCCGAAATAGCTCAATTTCATCAATAATTCCAAGACAAAACTTATAAATCATCTACCAAGCCTTCATAATTCATCCAAAAACATCACAAAACTCATGATATCAATAATGGAATTTCATGAAATCATTAACAGAAACATAAATTCAGACATGGGCTCGGTAGAACACGAAGCAGCGATCACAGAAACGTAAAAATTATCAAAAATTGAGCTTAAAACTTACCCAAATCGAGCCCCAAAGTGCCGAAAATTCAAAAACTCAAAACCCTTATTTTTTTCTTGAGTTTTGGCTAAAAAATATGATAACAAGGCCACCTTTTGTTTTGTTTTTATTTATTTAAGCTTTAATACATAATTTACTATAATAACGTTTATTATAAAACATCAAATTCACCTAACACATGTCCAATATTGTCCACTTACTCTATCAATGGTATAATTACCATGCAAGGACCCTTATTTTAAAAGCCAAGGCCAATTAACCCCATTAACAAATAGCATGCAACTTTTTTATTTTATGCGTTAAGTCTTTTTGTAAAATCGAACACCAAAATGATAAAATTTTCACATGAAAATTTTACACATATTGATTAACATATTATAAACACGGAAAATATTAGTAAAATATTTTTCTGACTCAGATTTGTGGTCCTGAAACCACTGTTCCGACTAGGGTCTAAATCGGGATGTTACAAATGCCATGTCCCATTCATGGTCTTAAACTGGCTCATCCATCAAGTAGATGCCATGTCCCAGACATGGTCTTACACTGACTCTCACATATCTGTGCCGATGCCATGTCCCAAACATGGTCTTACACTGACACATTTTGTAGCCGATGCATGTCCCAAACATGTCTTACACTGCCTTGCATCTCGAGGCCGATGCATGTCCCAAACATGTCTTACACTAGCTCTCGTCTCAATGCCGATGCCATGTCCCAGACATGGTCTTACATTGACTCTCATAATGTGGCCGATGCATGTCCCAGACATGTCTTACACTAGCACACAAATGACCCAAGTGTCATGGCATGAATAACCTATTTATTTCCTAAGGTTCAACGGGAGTTCTACTATCTCAATATTCATCATACATAATTATTTCCAAAAATAAAGGATTTATGCCATATCAAATTAAACACATTAATAACAATGTAGTTGTATTATTTACATACAACTTACCTCAGTATACAAAATGTAGACTACTCGTTCGGCTTAGTCCACTTACTTTGCTTTTCCCCGGTCTAGGCTTGAATTTTGCAATTCTTGATCTATAATGATAAAAATTCACAAAATTAATCATTTTAATGATCTAGGTACTCAAAAATTTATAAGACCATTTTGCCCCTATACTTTTACAAAATGACCATTTTACCCCTAGTTCCAAAAATCAATTTTTATCGAAGTTCTTCATATCTTAAGCCTAGTCAAACCCTTTTTACTATTATAGTAACCCAAAATTCCCATTATTTCTCACATTTACCATCTAATTTTTTCAACTTATGCAAAATGGTCCCTAGTTAGGGCTTCCATGAAAATTTCTTCACAAAAGTTATTTATTTCACAACCATAATTCATATTCTTCCATAAAATTTTAGAAATAAACATGTCTAATATCATGGAAAAACCCTAGAATTTCAACCATTTTGCAAAATAGTCCCCTTGTTAGAAAGCTCATGCTACAAGGACCTTAAAGGTACAAAAATATTGAAGAAAAGCCCCCAAAATCACTTACTTGCAAAGGTTTTAAGTTGCTGGAATTTTGAAGCTCCAAGAACTCTATAATGGCTGATATTTTCGGTGGTGAAGAGAGGGAATTGAGAAAGATGATAGCTATCTTTAGGTTTATTATTATTTTATCATTTTTTGTCACCTAACATTTGACCATCCCTTAATTTATGGCTTCATGTCCAGCCACTACTATAATATTGGTCTATTTGCTCAATAAAGACCTCTAATATAATGTTCCATGACTATTTGACACTTTTAGCTGTTAAATAAGATTTATTGCACTTTATACGATTTAGTCTTTTTTTGCAATTAAGCTCACAAACGCTAAAATTACTTCACCAAAATTTTCATGCACTAATATAAACATGCTATAACTCTAAAATAATAATAAAATACTTTCTTCAACTTTAGATTGGTGGTCCCAAAACCACTATTCTGACTAAGCCCAAAATCAGGCTGTTATAGTACTCAGCAGTAGCTCCCCTTTGCACTAGCTATATTCCACTAAACTTAACTTAGAGTATAATATAGTAATATTAACTATCAATGTTATGTCTATAATTTGCACCAATAATCAAAATACTAAATTATATCTAAGTAAACAGTATATAAGGCATAGTGCAACTGTGTAAGCAAAATAACATTGTAACAGCCCATTTTCAGTGAAATCGGAATAGTGGTTTTGGGACCACAAATCTAAGCTAGAAATAAAATTTATTTGAATATTATTTCATGAATTGCATTATGATAAAAATGACATATAAAAATTTCATTGAGAAAATTTTACCGATTTCATGTTTAATTGTGGAAAGGACCAAATTGCATAAAATGAAAAAGTTGAGTACTAGTAGCTATAAGTATCAAATAGCTATGGAATTCAAAACTTGAGAACCTTATATGGTAATTAGACCATTAAGAAAAGTTAGTAGATATTTTTGGATGAATCATCCATGGAAAATTAGAAAAAGAAAAGAACTAAATTGGAAAGATAAAATAATAAAAAATGATATTTTAATTAAATAGAAAAATATCATCATTTTATATCATCTTCCCCAAATTAAGACATGGAAACCCTAGGAAAAAAAAGTGTTCAAGCAAGATTAATTGGCTCAATTGGGTAAGCATTCTTATCCCGTTTTTAGTAATTTTTATATTTTCGAGATTGGAATAACTTAATCTATCTATTTTGGGGATTAATTTGCAAAGATATCAAAGTAGAGAAATTTTACCATGGATGAATATGTTGAAATTTTGAAATTTATGGTAGAAAATGAAAGGTTGTTGATAGAAAAACAACTTTTACAAAGAGAATTTTGATGAAATCATGATTTAAGGACTAAATTGAAACATGGTATGTGCTTATATGAATTATATAAATGTTATAAATGTATGAAATAATCACGTGCCCGTTAATGTTCAGAAAATTATAAGTTTCGTTTGAATAATGAAATTTGATAGTTACAGCATTTCCTCATATTGATTATGGTCCTGCATATGTTGCAGACATAATATAGCTCAGACGAGCAATTCTGTTAAAAGCCTTCTCGAGCATTCCTATTATATAGTTCCTCGAGCATCTTGATCGGTAGTGATCCTGCATGTGTTGCGCACTATCGTAGCTCTTTGTGAGCGTCCTGATATAGACTCTTATGAGCTTTTTGACATACCTCGCTTGAACTTTCTGTTAAATGGCTATCCGGTGCTCCCTGATTATAACTCTTCGGAGTTACCTGTTAAACTTTGTGAACTTCTTAATTAAAACTCTTATGAGTTTCCTATTTAGTTTAGATAAGTTTCCTGATACATGGCTCACATGAGCATCCTATTACTTGGCTCGAGAGAGTGCTTCCTGATTATGTGCCCCAATGGGTACCCCTGAACACGACTTGACGGATTATTGTTTTGTACACCTTGAGTGTACTTGTAATAGCTCGGTTTGACCTAAATCAAAACAGTGGTTTTGAAACCAAAAATTCAATGTCATAAAATTATTTTAATATTATTTGTGGTGTTTACAGCATGTGAATATATATGTGTGAAAATTTCGTGAGCTAATTTTATCGTTTAATAGCTCAATTTGAGAAAAAGAACTTAATCGCGTAAAATTAAAATGTAGCATGCTATAAGTTAAAAGTGCTAAATTGCAATGGCTTATTAAACGAGAGGTCCTTATGTTTAAATTAGACCATTAATAGCTTGAGTGGACCATTATGGACATGTATTAATTAGTTGTCATGTTTTATAATTAGGGTTGAAATGGTAAAATGGTTATTAAGGTTAATATTAATAAAACAAAATGAAATAAGCTCCATTATCATCATCCATAATCGATTTTTGAAGAAAAAGGAAGCTTTTATATTCAACTAGGGTTCGGCAATATAGATCTTAGATTAAGGTATGTGTTTTAATTGGTTTTTGATGATTTCTATGTTTTTGTGATAGTTGCTTTGAGTACTAGCTAGCCTGTGCCCTAATTTTTGAGGTTTTTGGTGATTTTGAAAAATGCCATTGATGAATCTATGAGTTTTGTGATGTTTAATAATGAATTATGAGAGATTAGTGATTTATATCTATGTTTTGTAAAGTGATTTTTAGTGAAAATGTCAAAAATGGATTAAATTGTGAAATTTGTAAATTGAAGGATTGAAATGTAAATAAATGAAAAATATGGGCTGCTAGGAAGCTATAGAGAACTCAGCTAAGCATGGGCCATATTGAATTTTGTGAATTTTGTGTATTTATGAAATAGGGACTAAATTGTAAGAAATGTGAAAGTTTAGGGCCAAAGTGTAAATTAGCTTAAATATGTGTTTTTGGATGAAATTGAAAGAATAGTAGATTAAATTATTTAATTTTGAATACATATAGATCAAGAAAAGAGGAATCCAGAATTAGATCGGGGGAAAGGCAAGATAATTGAGTAATTGACTTATTTCGTCGTTTTCATACCTGAGGTAAGTTTGTATGTGGTAATTTCATTATAAATGCATGTTAAATACTTTGATATTGCATAAACTATGACTATGAGATTTCAGATAATGTTTGAATTGTGATTACGACTCTACGGAGGTGTTCGAAGATGAAATCAACAAGTAAAACTTCCTGGTTTAACCTTAAATATAGATAGAATGATAATAAAATGTCATTAGGTTAATGTATTGACTTCGGGCCATGATATAAACACTTTGGGTGTGAATAATACCTTGATTTGGCTACGGGCTATGGTATAGGTATTCATAGAGGAGTTACCTTGATTTAGCTATGGGCTATGGTATAGGTACTTATAGATTGACATCCTTGAGAATTCTACTTTTATTTCAAATGGTTCAACAGGTAAAAGAATGACGTGGTTAAGATAAAGATTAGTATGATGTGATACAGGTACGTACGAAACCTACTTGAGTATTATATTGACAAAAATTCAAGAAAATGGTATTTAATCATGTATTGAGACATGATAAAGGTTTGTGAAAATGCGATATTGATTTGGTAATGTGTAAATGCTTGTGTTATATTTGTATGATGAATTGAGTTACTCATTTACGAGCTTACTAAGCTATGAAGCTTACTGTGTGTTATTTGTTTATGTTTTATAGATAATCAAAGCTAGCTCGGACTCTTGGATCATCAGGAGCATTGTCACACTATCGATCAATTTAGTGGTACTTTTGAAGCTTGTATATATGGTATATGTCATGTATAGGCTAGTGTCATTTTGGTATGTTTTGAGCTATGCAATTAGCCATGTGATTTGGCTTGTTAATGATAATGTCAATTTGTTTTTAGCCATTTAAGTTGGCTTGAATTATGTGTTAGATGAATAATATATGATGTATAAATTGCCTTATATTTTGATATGGTTATATGTTTGCTTAAGTACCTAGTTGCCATTTGGTAAGTTAATGCTTTAAAGATGATATGTTGTGGATGGATTTTGAGGCATAAAGTAAATGACAAATTGTTAAATAAATGCATTTAGAAACTATGTAGTTTTGATGATTTTGGCATAATAACTTGGTATGTTTTGATTATGGAATTGAGTAGTTGTAATGGTTGGGACTAGATGGCATGATATGCTTGTGAATTGGTATGTTTTGGCTGTTTATATATGTGCTAAAATGATACCATTTTGATGGCTAGGTGAGCATGAGAAAAGGGTGGCAAATTAGCTTTGCAAATAGCCTACTTTTGTCCACACGGGCAGAGACAAGGGCGTGTGTGAACACGGTCATGCTACACGGCTATGTGTCCCCTGGCGTAGCCCTACGAATTAAGCCAGTATACCCTACAGGTTTGTCACAGCCTAGACACATGGGCGTGTCTACTGGTCATGTGTGTCTCACGGACTCACACACAGGCGTGTGACTAACCGTGTGACATAAGTCAGTATACCCCCCGAAATGGCACATGGCCTAGCACACGGGCGTTTGTGGCCATTTCGAAGGGTACACGGGCTAGACACACGAGCGTGTGGTCAGCCGTGTGACCCAAGTTAGTATGTATGCCCTGTTTTCACATGGCCTGTGACACGGGCGTGTCTGGTAGCCGTGTGAGGCACACGGCCTGTTCACACGGGCGTATGACGCCTGAATGCAAGATAAATTTCTAAGTTTCAGAAAATTTTTGTATGTGATTGGTTTAGTTCCGAACTTCTTCTAAGCATGTTTTAAGGCCTAGTAAAGCCTTATAAGGGACAATATGAATGTATTAGATTGATAATTATGTGAATTAGAATTATGTATGAGAAATGTATAATATATGTTGTGCTTTGTTCGGTAATGCCTCGTAGCCCAATTTTGGTGACAAATACGGGTTATGGGTGTTACAGTACTACCTGAGAATCCATCGAAATTTTAATGATTCAACAGATAAGACTCCCGAAATGAGAAACTATAAGTTAAATGAAATATATTTTGAATGTTTCTGAAATACCTGGAAATTTGCAGCGTGATGAGCTCATCTCTGTTTGCTTGAAATTTTATGTTATTTACATGACTAACATGTTGGATGAGTGCATGTGGCTAGGAAGTTGGCCAAAATGATTTGGATGCATGATTTTTATGTTTACTATAAATGAAAAAAGATGGTAAGTTAAATTATTGTTATACAAACTTACTAAGCATTAAATGCTTACTGGGTTTACTTTCCCCTGTTATATAGTGCTCTGAAGCTCGTAAAGGTTGGAGATCAGTCGGAGCATCATCACACTATCCTTTAGCTCGTTTTGCTATAAATAGGAAACTTACTTTGGTATAATGGCATGTATAGGCTAATGGTGACAAGAAAGGGTATGTAAATGTTTTGGTTGTAATTAGCCATTGGAATGGCTAGTGATAACATATTTAATATAATTATGCATGAAGTTTTATCATGTTTGGTATGTGAATATGCTTGGATTAGTAACTTAGATATATTCACACTTGGGTAAATATATGATTAGAAAAAGGGTAAGATGAATACTTGAAAATGTGAGCAACATGACATGGATAAAACTTGAATATTAGTTTGATTTATATGCCTTGAATTGGTTGTTGAATATATTGAAGTGTTATATAGGTGCAAGGTAAAAAGGGTGAGAAATAAGGCTTGGAAATTGGTCTTATTTTGTCCACACGGGTAGACACACGGGCATGTGTCTTAACCGTGTGTGACACACGACCATACGCACAGGCGTGTGGTTTGGCTGTGTGTCCCTTGCATCTTAAAAATTGAGAAACAGAATGCTCAAAATTTGTCACACAGGTAGAGACACGGGCATGTGTTTTAGCTGTGTGAAACACACGGCCCAGCATATAGGCGTGTGTCTTGGCCGTGTGAATCCTATACCTATTTTTGAAATTTAAATTGTCCACACGGCCTAGCACATGGGCGTGTGGCTGGTCATGTGACCTAAGTCAGTAGCTACCCTAATTTAAACATGAGCTGGGACACAGGCGTATCATACGGGCGTGTGTCCCCTACAATTAAGAAAAATTTTGAGATTTTGCGAATTTTTTTTATGATTCCAGTTTAGTCCCGACTCGATTCTAATATGTATTTTGGGCCTCGAGGACCCATATGAGGGACATTATGATTGATTGTGATTGACTTTTGGAAATGAATAGTAAATGATTGTGATTGATTTTTGGAAATGAATAGTAAATGACATGAGTTAACTGTAATTGAACTGTAAACTCTAGTAATGCTTCATAACCTTGTTCCGACGATGGATATGAGTTAGGGGTGTTACATTTATTGGTATTAGAACGACGATTTAGTTGATTCTTGGGCTAACGTAGAAGTACGAGTTTAGCTGTAACAACCTAATTTTGGTTAAATCGGAACAGTGGTCTCGGGACCACTAATCCGAGCCAAAAAATATAATTTATTTTTCCATTTTATTATATGATCCGTATTATATTAGAAATTTCATGTGAAAATTTTAATAAGAAAATTTTACTGATTATGTGCTTAATTACGAGAATGACTAAATCGTATAAAATGCTAAAGTAGAATTCTAGTAGCTATAAGGATTAAATAGCTATGGAATTCAAAACTTAAGGTCCTTATATGGTAATTAGACCATTAATAAAAAGTATGTAGATATTTTTGGGTGATTCATCCATGAAAAATGAGAAAAAGGCTAAGGACTAAATTGGAATTCAATTCAATTAATTAATTAAAATGATGATAAAAGAAAATATCATCATATTTTTCTCATATTCTTCCCCAAAATAAACATGGAATCCCTAGGAGATAGAAAAGAAACTTTCATGGCCAAATTAGGTAAGTTTCCTTGGCCCGTTTTTAGTAATTTTGATATTTTTGAAACCGAGATAATCTAATCTATCTATTTGGGGGACTAATTTGAAAAGTTATCAAGGTATAAAAATTGGGGCAAGGATGTATATGCTGGAAATTTGAAATTTATGGTAGAAAATGAAAGATTGATGATAGATAAACAACTTTTACAAGGTGATTTTTCATGAAAACTTGATTTAGGGAATAAAATGAAAAATGGTGAAAATTCGTGGAAAATGCTAAAATTTGTGAAATGTATGTGCTGTAAAAGTTATATGTATATTTTGACTAGGCTTGGGTAGAGGGTCGGATTTCATGAATATCATTTTCCGAGCATAGGGACAAAATGGTAATTTATGGAAAAGTTAAGGGCAAAATGGTAATTTTGCCTAAAATGTAAATTGAATCCAAATAAATATGAGATATGTGAAATTGATGTAAAATTTACTCGTATAGATCCGGATAGACCAAATTCGGAGTTGGAATGAGGAAAAAGAGGAAAATGTCGGGTTAGTTGATATTTATACACGATCCTTTGTCGAGGTAAGTTCGTGTAACTAAATTATGTTTATTTACATGCTTGTTTTGATTGTGATTATGTAAACTGTGTAAATGTTTTATATATGTGAAAGGATTACATTTCCAATTAAGCCCGATAAATAAAAACGTTCAAATTAATTGATAATGCCCGATAGATGTTAAAAAGGGTAAACGATGGAAATGTTACTTTTATGCTCAGAATGGATGTGGAATATTATCGTATGAATTATATGGATGTTAAAGATGTATGAAATGATCACATACCGAAAAATGCATGGAAATGTTAAATCCCGTTTGAATAAGTGAAAATCGATGGATAAATGTAATTGTTTGAAATAAATGAGGTCCTGCATTTGTTGCAGAATGGATTTAGCTCGGACGAGTAATCCTAATGACTTCATTACTAAAAGGATTTAACCCGGACATGTAATCCTGATATAAGTCCCCTCGAGCATATGTTATGGATTGGATTGAGCTCGGACGGGTAATCAAGATCAAGCTCTTTAGACCATATGACATAAAAAGGATTTAGCCTGGACTGGTAATCCTATTGTATACATGTGTAGCTCGAGAGAGTACTCTCTGAAAATTTTACCTTAAGGGTACTATTGGACATGAATTGTAAGATTCTGATCTGTACACCTTGGGTGTACTACTTATGTATCCATCGATATTTCAAATAAATTCAATGGGTAAAGTTCTGACAAGGGAAAAGATGAATTTAAAACAAATTGACATGGAATGATACATGTGATAAGGAAATATGGCATGAAAAGAATATTACATGAATGTTCATCCTTAATCATAGACCTGTATACCTTGAATGTACTACTACTTGTGTGACCTTAATACTCGAATAAAATGAGTAAAGTCCTGATATAAAATGATCTGAACTCGAAATAAACTACTATGAAGCTATACTTGTAATAATAAGTGATGGTTTATACATGTTAAATGAATACATGTTATGAAAAGCATATGTGCATGGGAACTTGATTGTTGTTGAGCCCATACATGTCTTGATGTCACAATGGACTATATGATGAACAAGGGCAATGAGGATGTGTGTAGGGCTTGAGATCAAAGCGGTTGAATATGCCTTACTTAGTTACCTCCAATAGCATGAATGGTAAGTTGAGTACCATGTTATATGAACTTACCAAGCATTTTATGCTTACTCTATTTTATTTTCCCTTATTTTAGAGCAAATTAAAAGCTCGTTGGATTGGAAGCTTGGCGGAGATCACTCACACTATCCATTGGCCTACATTGGTATATATATGGTAAATCAATTATGGTTGTAATGACATGTATAAGTTATGTCAGCCATGTTGGCATAAAAATTCAAATGATTATTTTAATCTAGCCATTGGAATGGCTAATGATGATTATGTTTTGGTAAATGTATATATGTATTTAAGTTCATGTTATGGTGATAACATAGGTACTATATATTGTTTAATTAAGAAACGAGAAACAAGTATGCTTATTAAAGAGTAAGACTGTAAACATGAATGCTTGTGATGATATATCATGTTGAATGATAGAGTTTGCTTATCTTGAATACTTGAAATGGTTGGTATTTTTATGTGTTATTCAAGTGCAGGTCATGGGTGAAATTTTGGGTGAGAAATAAAGCTATAAATGGCTTTATTTTGTCTACACGGGCAGACCTACAGGTGTGTGTCTAGACTGTGTGTGACACATGGCCTGGTAACACGGGCACGTGGTTAGGCCGTGTGTCCCCTGCACCTTAATTTTGAGAAACAGAATCCTCAAAATTGAGGACACGGGCAGAGACATGAGCGTGTGTCACAGTCGTGTGTGCCCTATGGCCTAGTACATGGGCGCGTGGCATGGCTGTGTGTACAAGTTAGAGAGTTACACGAGGTCGAACACGACTTCTAACATGATCATGCCCTAGGGTTACACGGGCGTGTCCCTTGGACCACATAGGCGTGTGAGCCCTGCACCTTGGAAAAAATTTAAAAAGTTGCAAAAAATTCTCAGAGGTCTCGATTAAGTACCAACTTGATTCTAATGTTTGTATTAGGCCTCGGGGGCCCAATTAAGGGATGTTATTAATGATCTTGGTAAATGAATAGTAACTTGCATGAATTATCTGGGTAATGTTCTGAAAAATTTTGGTAATGCTCCACAACCCTATTCTGGCGACGGGTATGGGTTAGGGGTGTTACATTAGCTATACATGCCATTATATAATTTGTGACAGTGTGATATCTCTTGACTATTTTAAATGTGTTTTTCATATAATAATGTCATCCGAGCAAGCTAGAGCTAAATTTGAGGATGCTGAGAGCACTGCTCAAGCTTCTGTACAAAGAGTTGCATCTACTAGTAATAGAAGGCCAGTATCTTAGGGCCGAGGTGATGAGGCAGAAGAAGCCTTCTTCCAAATTATGAATGAGTGGTTCATAGAATTCATACGAATAAATCCTGCTGTACAATAACCTCCCCCTCTTGCTCCTCTACCGGTTCTTGACATGCCACAAGGTGCTGAACTTGTTAGAACTGGTAAGCCTCCGGTAGATAAAATTCAGAAATATAGGGTAGAAGAATTTAAGGCTACTGTCGAAGATGATTTGAAAAGGGCTGAATTTTGGTTGGAAAATATTATCAGGGTTTTAGATGAACTATCATGTACACTAGCTGAGTGTCTAAAATGTGTCGTATCATTGTTAAAAGATTCAACTTATCAGTGGTGGAATACTATAACTTCTGTTGTACCGAGAGAAAATGTTGCATGGGAATTCTTCCAGACTGAATTTAGAAAGAAGTACATTAGTTAGAGATTTTTGGATCAGAAAAAGAAAGAATTTTTAGAGCATAAACAGGGAAACATGATAGTATCTGAGTGTGACTGAGAATTTGTTAGATTAACCAAGTATGCCAGAGAATAGGTTCTGACTGAGGCTGATATGTGTAAACGTTTTGAAGAAGGGTTAAATGAAGACATCAAGCTATTGATAGGAATTCTTGAATTAAGGAAATTTGCAATATTGGCTGATCGAGCACAAAAAGCTGAGGAATTATGCAAAGAGAAGAGACACGCAGAGTGAGAAGCTCGAATTTTTAGTAAGAGATTTATGGGGAAGTCACAAGTATCTGCTTCAAAGAAATCAAAGAAATACCATGATCATTCTACTACATTTACAGGGTATTCTGGAAAAGAATGTAATTAGAGATCTTCGTCTCCATCTATAACGAGTGTTAGAAGTGTTGTTAACCCTAAACCTAGATGTAAAGATTACAACAAATTTTATTTTGGGGGGTGCCATATAAGAAGCGGAGCCTTGTAACACCCCAAACCTGGCCTAGACGTTATGGCTGAATCTGTGATGTCGCATTGGAGTGTTTTTCCATTACACAAATTGCGTGAAAATTTGTTCTACATAAAACTTCTTTAGGTTCTTAACAAGGTTTAGGATGTCTGGTTCATTGTGAAAACTCAAGTTGTCTTATCAAATTATTCATTACTTTAGTTTTTTATTAAACTTTAAAATAGTGTTTGTTGCGGAAGCTTTCAAAATGTAATGCGTAACTGTGGTGTTTTCAGAAAAACATTTGCTTTTATTTTCTTGAAAATCTGAAAGCTACTACTACTAGGTTAAAATTCAAGTAACTAAATCCCCAATTTAAAATAAAATAAAATTAAATAGGCCTTATTACATAATAAAAACCCAAAATAAAATCTTAATCATAATATTAAAAGAAACCTTATCGAGTGGCCACCTTTGAGTACTCCGTCGCCTCAATCCGTCTACGCCTGGGGTTTTCCTGCACAGTAACAAATGGGTGAGTCTACGAAAACTCAGTGTGTGAAATCCCATATTAGCAAATAGTTAGAGTAAGCGCAATTAGGGCCTAAGCCCATTCAGTTTCAGTTAGGGGCCTTAGCCCCCCTTTCAAAAGCAGTAGCAGTCTGGGCCTAAGCCCATTTCAGTACAGTATGAAAACAAATAATCCTACCCAATCTATCTGCTACACACCATCTCCGTACCAGCCCTACACACCACGTGGGGATAAAATCGATCCACCCAGCCCTACACACCAAGTCGTACTGGTTGCGGCACTAAAATAGTATTTGCAACAGAGCTGCCAGTAATAGGCTTATAGCTTTTCAGTATACTTCCTCCAAAACCATATATCCCACCCCATGCAATGCAATATAACATAAATGTACATATAGTAAAAATGGCATGCTTAAACAGTCATACAACAGATAGGGGTAAAACAGTCATCTTACCAAAATAAGGGCCTCGGTATACTTATTAGTCCAACAGTAGGTCCACAGTCGTCTTGGGCGACCCATGCAACCTTAACAGTCAATCAGTGATAATGGGCCTATAGCCCTTATTGCAGGCCTATGTGGGCCCACACGCCTGTGTAGCATCAAACAGTCCAGAAATGGCCTTGGCCATGCAAACTACACAGCCTGACCCAATATTCTCCAAACGTTCATGTGGTTTACCCATGTGGTCCCACGAGCTCGTGGGGCCCACACGTCCTATTTTGGCCCTGTCCAAAGCAACCCAAACCTACAAAATCGCTCGTGGTGGTCTCTTCGTACAAATGCTCGTGCTTATGCGTTTAGATGACCACACGAGCGAACTCACATCTGTGTAGAATCAATGGTAATAGCTTCCAGCTTTTTCCGTTTTACAAATGAAGTAGTGTGATAACACACCTGAAGCATTTGAAGTGAACCTTGCTCCGAATACTCTTGTACCTGAACCAAATCAACATAACACCTATTCAGTTACTTGACTTCTATCTTTGAACAACTAATGAAGTCCCAAATCAAACGTATTTTCCTTACCAAAGCAAACCACAATCACCCCCTTGGCTTTTCAGAGACGTGCCAAAACAACCTCAATTGCCACTTACAGAAACCACAACCCCTTTTTGTTAATACACCCAAATATGAAATATAATACAGTTTCCACTACATTTTCATACCGCCAATATCTCCTTTTGTAAAGGAACCTAAGAATCTTTACAACAACTCTATACCACTTACCACAATGATAGTACTGGAACATTCTCCGAATCAAAAAAGAGAATTAATCTGAAAGAGTAAATAGAAGAAGGAGGGGTAATCGGTACTAAGAAAGAGATAAAACAATAATGTTCAGAAAGAGGAGTTTGAAAGGGAAACAACAAAAGTAAGATAGGGATTCCCTACAAATATTCGGGAAATAAAAAACAATTGAGGAAGAGTAGAAAAACTGAGCTCCCGAGCCCAAAAGATCAGTGAGCACTCGCCACCACTGAAAGCAAAAGAAAGAGATGAGATGGGTGTTCGTCTAGGTAGCCACGTCAAAAAGAAAAGAATCAGAGAAACAGAAAAAGGGAAAATAGTGTTTGGCAAAGTTAAAAGGAAAGTGAAGCAGAAATAATTCGACAAGGGGAACTGAATGGAGAGAAAAGAATTGCCTAATCGGCACAAGCAGGGAACAATAAAAGAAAAACTCCAAAAACAACCTAGCAGCCGAAATGAGAAGAGAGTAAAACCAGATAATTTTGGCAATCAATACCTAAGACTGGATTGGTATCAATGAGTTCCCACATTCGGCACACTACTCACACACCCCTCAACTTCCCTTAATTTTCTCCCAAAATCACTCTACAAATCCCACAATCGACCAATTCAAACCCCTTTCAAACTCCCCTAACATTTGGGCACACACACCACTCTCCCTCAAACACTCCAACCAGCTACTAAATCAGAGTCCCACCACCATTGAATCACTTACACGGCACAACAGTAAAATAAACACGCCCCTTACCACTAGACTAGCATGCTCACTTTGTCATGCTTTTAACAAGTTCCGCATATAGCCATACTGACCAAGGGTAGGCATTTAACCTTAAAAAGAAAACATTTTCTCAAGCCAAGGCTTGAACCCATGACTTCTAGACACTCCTAGAGTACTAAACCACTAAAACAGTAATACTTTCACTCCACAACACATGAAAAATAATTTTAATAGGGTTCTCAAGATTTGGGGCATTATAAGCCTGCTATAAATGTGGTTCTCTTGACCACTATCTTAAAGATTGTCCAAAAAGGATTGAGAAAGATACTGATCAGACTTTGAAGCCGAGTAATCTCGTCTCCAGAGGTAGACCACCTGACACCCTGGCAATGTTAGTGGTAGCCGAAGTTCCACGAAAGATTCAATAGTTAAATCTGAAGTAAGAGCACCAGAAAGGACATATGCTATACGTGCACGAGAGGATGCCTTTGCGCCAAATGTCATTACTGGTACATTTTCTCTTCTTGATACTAATATTACTGATTTGATTGATCCTGGTTCAAAACATTCATACATATGTACAAATTTAGTTTCTGTTAAAAATTTACCTGTTGAGTTCACTGAACTTGTGGTTAAAGTTTCAAACCCTTTGGGCCAGTATGTTATGGTGGATTAAGTTTGTAAAAACTGTCCACTGATGGTAAAAGGGTTATTGTTTCTTGGCTGAACTAGTGTTATTGCCCTTTGATGAATTTGATATAATTTTGGGAATGGACTGGCTCACTCAACATGATGTGGTGGTAAATTGTAAACAAAAATACATTGTATTAAAATGTCAGAATGGTGAATTACTCTATGTTGAATATGATAAACTAGATGGATTATTTAATGTAATCTCAGCTATATTAGCACAGAAATATGTCAGAAAAAGGTATGATGCTTATCTTGCATATTTGTTGGATACTAAAGTGTCAGAATCGAAGATTAAATCAGTACCAATTGTTTGTGAGTTTCCTAATGTGTTTCTAGAAGAATTACTTGGTTTACCATAGATTGAGAGGTAAAATTTTCTATAAATCTTGTTCCGGGAACAACATAGATATTTATAGCACCCTATAGAATAGCTCCTACTGAATTGAAAGAGTTGAAAGCAAAGTTGCAAAAACTTACTAACAGAGAATTTGCTCGACCTAGGTTTTCACCTAGGGGTGCACTGATTTTGTTTGTAAAGAAGAAAGATGGATCTCTGAGGTTATGCATTGATTACAGGCAGCTCAATAAGGTTATAATAAAGAACATGTAACACCCCTTACCCGTATTCAACGCTGGAACAGGGTACAAGGCATTACCAAACTTACAATACAAGCAGACGTACAATTTCGAGTCATAAATTTGCGTCCAAATTAAAACCATTTGCAATTAATCATAAAGTCCTTAATACGAGCCTACAAGGCCCAAAACATGCATTGGAAATAGTCTGGGACTAAATCGAGAACTGTAGAATTTTTTACAAAACTTAGAAAACTTTTGCCCTAAACAGGGGTCACACGCCCATGTAGTTTGGGACACGCCCGTGTGGGCTGGCCGTGTGGCTACACACGCCCGTATCTCGATCCCGTGTAACTTTCTGACTTGTAACCCATGAACAAGTTGAGGTCACACGGCCAAGTCACACGGCTGAGACATACGCCCGTGTCTCAACCCGTGTGCTCAATTCTGAGAATTCTATTTCTCAAAATTAAGGTGAAGGGGACACACGGCCAAAATACATACCCGTGGGACAGAGACACATGCTCGTGTGTCACACACGGCCTAGACGCATGCTCGTGTGTCTACCCGTATGGATAAAATAAATGCTATTTACCAAGTCATTTGCCACCCTTATTAGCACAAACACTTATACTAATTCAATAGCACAAATCTATGGCAACCAAAGATCCACAATCAAGGCTAATGCATGTCAATATAATACCATCATCTAACATGCACATGACATTTAACAGGATAAATCAAACATACGACTTTCACATTTCCAAAACACCACTAAGACTAATACCAACTTGTATGCACTTATCAATATGATATAGCATATAAATAAACCAACCCATCCAGTTCACAACAAGGCATTGAACCACAATCAACAAGTATCAAACCATTATAAACCACATCACTAAAAGTATTAGCACATACATGCATACAAATAGACTTACAACCATGTTAACCAAGATGAACCAATTTACATGGCCAATTTCCACAACAAGCCTTTGACATTAACAAGCCAATTCATTTGGCTAAAATCATAATGACACATATAATAAAATAAGCAAGTCCCTATACATGCCATACTTTCAAAATACTAAGATCATCAATACCCAAAATGAAAGTTTGATAGTGTGATTCAAATCTCCAACGATCTCCTATCCGAGCTAGCTTGGCGACACTATAAAAACATGGAAAATAAACAGAGTAAGCTATATAGCTTAGTAAGCTCTTATGCAAGAAATAAACAACCTTACCGTGTATATAACATTCAAGTAATATAACATAATTAAATGTAAATTTACCATAATATCATAATTCATTCCATCACAAAACTTACCTTATTTTTATCATTTCAAGAATTTAATAAGCATGAGCTTTACGCACATTCCTGAACCATCTCGAAATGAACTTACACATATTCTCATCTTTGACATACCCGTGAACCACTCGGAATAAAAATGTCGGATACTCGGGAAATTTGCACATTAAGTGCCATATGTGTAGCCAAAGTTACCCAAGTCTCATATCACATAGTTGCTCGCTCTCGAGTTATCAATGGGCCTACTCACACAAGCTGTCAGTCAAAACGTAGCTACACGGCGCTGGTCACACAAGTTGTCAAGCATCCACAACATATGCTGGTATACTCAGCTACCGGTAGGACGCACAAGACCAGCACCTGGATCACATAATCACATAACACATAATGACCCTAGTGACATGTCATTTGCATATTACCATATTCCTAAGGTTCAAACGGGATTTCTTGCTTGTTGATTTATCGTCAAACTCATTTGTAGAGTTATACTCATTCACATAATCAACATGCAATTCATGCAATATTAAAGCATTTAAGTACAATTATTCTAAAGCTTATTTTTAACATACGAACTTACCTTGGTACAAAATTACTAATAGTTCGATTTAGTCTACAACTTTGTTCTTTCCCCGGTCTAGGTCAAAACCTCATCTTTCTTGATCTATAATACCACATTTAACTCATTCGATTATCAAATTATTCAATCTAATCCCAAAAACAACTTATGGTAAAATTTACATTTTTGCCTTTAACTTTTCAACTTTTTACATTTTAGTCCCTAGGTTCGTAAAATGATTTTCATTCGATTTCTTCATTACCCAAGCCTAACCGAATATTATTAGTACTCATATCAGCCCACATTTTTCATTTATTACCATTTTTACACAGATTTTACAACTTTTACAAATAGGTCACTATTTGACATTTTCATCAAAAATCACTTGGTAAATGTTGTTTATCTAGAACCAAACATACATTTTCTACCATTAATATTCAAAATACACAAATATTCAACATGGGTAAAATTTTAGACTTTGATTAGCTAAATCAAGTTACAACATTCACAAAAACGTAAAAATCATTAAAAATGGGACAAAGACGGACTTACAATTGATCTTGGAAGTTGGCCAAACCCTAGCTATGTCTCCTTTAGTGATTTTCGGCCATGGGGGACTAAATTGGAAAAGATGACATCTTTTTATTAGTTATTTTTGTCTTTATTTACCAAATGACCAAAATGCCTTTAACTTAAAACTTTGAAATTTTATCTAACCATGTTCATTTTTGTCCAACTTAGAGTATAATGGTCTAATTATCATTTAAGGACCTCCAATTTAAAATTTCATAGCAATTAGACACCTTTAACTTCTAGAACATATATTTCGCACCTATTGCAATTTAGTCGTATTAGTTAAATTGGATACTCTATCGATAAAATTTCTTAACGAAATTTTCACACAATCATTCAATCATACTGTAAACCTTAAAGAAATAATAAAAATAAATATTTCTACTTCAAATTTGTGGTCTCGAAACCACTGTTCATATTTGACCCTAAAACGGGCTATTACAACTAGTATCCATTGCCTTGAATTGATGACCTGTTTGATCAGATGAAATGTGCTACTATGTTCTCTAAAATAGATCTCCATTCTGGATACTATCAGTTGCAAGTTAAAGACTCAGATGTACTGAAGACAACTTTCAAAACTAGGTATGGACACTATGAGTTCCTTGTGTTGCCGTTTGGTTTGACGAATGCTCCTGCAATATTTATGGATTTGATGAATAGAATTTTCAGACCGTATTTAGACAGATTTATGGTGGTGTTTATTGATGATATTCTGGTATACTCCTGAGTTGAAAATGAACATGCTGATCATCTAAGAATTGTGTTGTAAACTCTGCGTGAGAAACAATTATAGGCCAAATTTAGTAAATGTGAATTTTGTCTTTGGGAAGTCGATTTCCTTGGACATATAGTATCTGCTGAAGGCACCGGAGTGGACCCAAATAAAATTTCAGCTATTATTAACTGGAAACTACCAAAAAATGTGTTAGAAGTCAAAAGTTTTCTGGGACTAGCAGGATATTATCGAAGGTTTGTTAAAGGGTTCTCAATGATAGCTTTTCCAATGACTCTTCTGTTACAAAAAGATGTGAAATTTGAGTGGTTTGATAAATCTCAACAGAGCTTAGACAGATTAAAAGCTTTGTTGAATGAAGCACCTGTGTTAGTTCAACCTGAATCGAGTAAGGAATTTGCAATTTACAGTGATGTGTTATTGAATGGTTTAGGCTGTGTATTGATGCAAGAAGGTAAGGTAATAGCCTATGCTTCAAGACAGCTAAAACCGCATGAAAAGAATTACTCGATACATGATTTAAAACTGGTAGTCACTGTTTTTGCACTAAAAATCTAGAGACATTACTTGTTTGGTGAAAAGTGGCACATGTTCACCGATCATAAAAGTTTGAAGTATTTGATGTCACAAGAAAATTTGAATCTAAGATAGTGTAGATGGCTTGAATTGTTAAAAGATTATGATTTGGTTATTGATTACCATCCATGAGAAACCAATGTGGTTACAGATGCTTTGAGCAGGAAATCCTTATTTGCTTTTATTTACTTTACGAGTGATGAATACCCAGTTGTCTTTACCTGGTGATGGTTCAATTATAGTTGAATTAAAAGCTAGACCAATATTCTTGTAACAAATCTGTGAAGCTCAAAAGGGTTTATTATTCAGAATTAAAAGCTGAATTCTAATTTAGAATTTCAAGTCAGGTCTGATGGTTGTTTATTATTCAGAGGCAGGATATGTGTACCGAGAAATTCAGAACTGGTAAAAAAGATTTTACATGAAGCTTATAATGGTACTATGTCAGTTCATCAGGGCAATAATAAAATGTATAATGATTTGAAAAAGATGTACTAGTGGGTGGGAATGAAATGAGATATTTCTAAACTTGTATCTAAATGTTTGATATGTCAACAAGTCAAAGCTGAACATTATGTGCCTTCGGGATTACTAGAACTAGTTACGATATTGGAGTGGAAATGGGAAAGATTACTATGGATTTTGTATCGGGATTACTCTTATCTCCGAAAAAGAAAGATACCATCTGAGTAATCATTGACAGTTTAACAAAGTCTGCACACTTTATTCCGGTACGTATGGATTTCTTTGTTGATAGATTGGCTGAATTAAATGTTTCAATGATTGCCAGACTACATGGAGTGCTGATTTCCATTATTTCAGACAGATATCCCCGGTTTACATCTCGATTTTGGAGCAAATCGCAAGAAGCTCTGGGTACACAATTACATTTCAGTACTTCATTTCATCCTCAGATTGATAGGGAATCAGAACGTGTAATACAGATTTTAGAGGATATGCTCCGGTGTTGTGTTTTGGAATTTGAAGGTAACTGGGAAAAATACTTACCTTTTGTTGAATTTGAATATAATAATAGTTATCAGTCGAGTATTAAAATGGCACCGTACGTGGCTCTGTATGGTCGTAAATGTAGAATCCATTGTACTTGTAACATCCCAATTTAGGGTCTAGTCAAAATAGTAGTTTTGAACCACAAATCTGAAGTAGAAATAATTATTTTATGATTATTTGATGGTCCATGATATGATTGTATGTGTAACACCCCTAACCCATATCCGTCACCGGATTAGGGTTATGAGGCATTACCAAACATATTACAATTCATACAATTATGCGTTATAAATTACAGTCTGACATTTTAATCATACCAATGGTATAATCAATTCATATATCAAAACGTAATAGTTATATCATTCATCACATAGTATAAAAAAATATAATTCAAAGTACATCAGCATAACTAATACAAATACCGAACATATGACACATCAATGTCTTTAATGTTGAATATTAGACCTATTCTTAAGTAAGCCATGCGTTTGCATAGGTTATACATTAATGGAAATAAATTTCATTATTAACCTTTTTATTCCTACATGTAGCACTATTCTATTAGTTTATATGAATTTCATATTTTGTTCATTAATAAAATTTAATGAATCCATTCGAACATATATGTATATGTATAAGTAAAGGCATCTAAGCATTTTCGAATAGAGTTTAATAGCAATTCATACTTGTGGTTAATATATATAAGAGATGTAACATGTTGCATATAGGTCAAGTGTAACACCCCTAACACATATCCGTCACCAGACTAAGGTTACGAGGCATTATTGAACAAAAACAAAATTCCAAATGTTCACATATTCAAACAAATTATATTTATATATATAAAGCATATTGACAATTAAATATTAAACATACATTAATAATCATATTACATTTACAAATCATACTTCAAATTTAACCAAATCCATACCATTCAATTAATCACATTTTCATTAGCAAATATATATATATATATATACACGCATATACTTTCATTATAAACCAAACCATTATGGCTAGCATCATTCGAATACACAAACATGTACATGTAAAATATATATATATATAATTAACATCTTGCTAAAATTCATATAATTCCCATAGTGCATTATTACACAAATCACTACTCATTTGGTAAATATCTTTATCTCACTTACAATCTATATTAAACAACTAATCACTTTAAATATACACATACACTTTACATGTAAACCGAACTAAGCTCTTTTCATAACAACAAAACATACCCTATATCATGTATAACAAAATATACTCTAAACGAGCTTATCATGTGAACTTATGTTTATAATTAACTGAACATGTACTATAATCGAATTATCAATCACAACCAAGTTCAATAAACCATTTTCAAGCTATTTCCGAAACATATATCACCAATAACATATACTTTTCATTCATTTCACATAACATTAGAATCAAAACGGAATAAACCATTACTAAACATAACCACATCCAACTTTGAAGTTAAGCCATATTCGCATGGCTAACTTTATACATATCCAAAATTTAACAAATCTCTTATTAGCCTATACATGTCATAAGTTTGAAAATAGACTTTTAAGAGTATCGAAAGTTGACGATAGTGTGGATGACTTCGATAACGATCCCCGAGCTCAAAACTTACAACCAAAATCTATAAAACAGAGTAACAAAACACACACAGAGTAAGCTAGCTTAGCTTCGTAAGCCTTAAGCAAATTAAGCAACTCACTGAATAATCAAAACAATCAAACTAACCAAATTATATCAATAATGGTATACTTTAACATATTAAGATACCTTGGTCGAATGATCAAAATGAATTATATAATGCCACATAAATATTTCCTATATAGCCGATTATACAAGATCAATTATATCATCACATAGAAACTTACATATAGGGCTGAATACACAAGATTCATTATATCATCACATGTGGCCGAATATAAAAGTTAAATAAAATATCACATGTAACCTATACTTCAAATTCAAAAGAACATCACATATGACCGAATATGCACATTCAAGATAATTTCACATATAAACAAATATACAAGTTCAATATAAGCTCACATGTAATCAAATGCTAAAATTCAATGTAACCTCACATATAGCCGAATATACCAGTTCAATATAAGCTTAGAAGTACTTACCTATGTGGCCGAACATATACAATGTAATTTAACTCAATTTCACTCATTCAATATCCACAATAACTTGAACTCTTATAATCATAGACTTGAAAACAAATCACCACTATAAGACCTGCTAGGCATAAGCCTGAATCACACACCGGCACAAGGCTTGCTAGACCCAAGGTCTAATATTTATTCACCAGTAATAAGCCTGCTAGGCACAAAGCCTAATCAATGTCACCAGCACAAGGCTTGCTAGGCTCAAAGCTTGAATATCCCAATTATAGAATCATTCCACAACATTTCATATATCGACTAGTCCAATATTCCATATAACACATACACACTTTTAGGGGTTTTAAAACAGTCGAATAAAACTCAACCACATTAAATCTATGATATATCACATTCGGCTAATATACTAATAGATTATAAAGTTTGAATAATCATAGGAAAACATTCTATGTTCAAAATAAACCATGTTTAATTTCTTAAAGACTTACCTTGGATATCGACGGACGTTACAAATCAGCTATTCGACTATTTTTGTTTTTCCCCGATCCAAGTCTAATTTCCTTTGTTCTTGATCTATATAATTTCAAATTAACCTCATTTAAACACAATTTCACTCAATATAATCCAACAACACATAAATAGGCAAATTACCATTTTACCCCTAATATTTCATACTTTTACAAATTAGTCCTAATTGAACAAAACACAAAATACACAAAATCTCACGACAATGTAGTTGGGCCGAATTTTCCATATAACCATACAGTCCATATATTTCATCTATTTCACATTTTAGTCCCTGAATTTATTATTTTTTCCATTTAGTCCTAATAACTCAAAATCATCAAAAACTCCAATACAAAACATGTTAATCTAAAACATATTTTTGATATTTGATCATCAAACATCACAAAACACAAATATTCATCAATGGCATAACACAAAATATTCACCAAAATAAAAAATTCAAGCATGGGTCGGGTAGTATTTGAAGCAACGATCTCAAAAACGTAAAAATTATTAAAAATCGAAACAAAACACACCTTAAAATTGAACCAACAATGGCCGAATACCTAGTTTCTTATTCTTTTCTTTCTTCTTTTATTTTCGGCAATCACAAGGTAATATGAAACCTTATTTTATTTATTTATGTTATGATATATTATGTATTATTTCATAAGTTACTAAATTAACCTTTATTAATTAATACAAAACCATTATATATAAAGGTCATAGCCATCCATGCTAATATTAAAAGGAAAAATTGCAACATAAATACTCCATATTAAAAAGCCACTATCATTTCAATCTTATACTTTAAACTATCACGTTTTCATTTTACGCGATTAAGCCCTTTTATTTAATTAAGCACACAAACAATCAAATTTTCATACAAAATTTTCACACATGAAAGTTCACATGTAATAAACACGAAAAATAATATTTAAATATTTTTCTAACTTGGATTTGTGGTTTTGAAACCACCGTTCTGATTAGTGTCTAAATCGGACTGTTACAACTCTCCCCCTTAAGGATTTTTGTCCTCGAAAATCTTACTAGTGAATAGGTTCAGGTAACGCTCTTTTATTGTATCCTCTAGTTCCCACGTTGCTTCCTCAACTCCATGTTTATTCCACAATACTTTAACGAATGGAATTTTCTTATTTCGCAACTCTTTAATCTCGCGAGCCAGAATACGAATCAATTCTTCCTCGTGTGACATATCGGACTAATCACGTGTGATGCATTGGATCGATATCTATGAAGCATCGAGACATGGAATACATTGTGGATCTTTTCTAGTTCAGGTGGTGACAGCAATCTATACTCAACTAGCCCAATCCTCTTTATAATCTCATACAATCTAACAAATCTCGGACTCAATTTGCCTTTACAACTGAATCTAAGTATTTTCTTCCATGGTGAGACTTTCAAAAACACTCTATCCCCGATCTGAAACTCTATGTCTTTACGTTTCAAGTGCGCATATGATTTCTGACAATCTGATGCTGCTTTCAAACTTTCATGGATCACTTTTATTGTCTGTTCGGTTTCTTTGATCAAATCGACCCCGTGTATCTTATTTTCACTAAGCTCAGTCCAGTACAAAGGTGTACGACATTTACGACTCTACAAAGCTTCATAAGGTGCCATTTTGATACTTGATTGAAAGCTATTATTGTACACAAATTCAATCAGAGGTAGATATCATTCCCACGTACCTTCGAACTCGAGAATGCAACATCTCAACATATCCTCAAGTACTTGAAAAATTCGCTCAGACTGACCGTCTGCCTGGGGATGAAAAGCATTACTAAAATGCAGTTTAGTACCTATTGCATCTTGCAGTTTCTTTCAAAATCGCAATGTAAATCTCGGATCTCTATCTGAAACAATAGATATAGGCACACCATGTAACCTCACGATCTGAGAAACATATAATTCAGCCAGTTTATCAAGCGAGTAATCTGTACGAACCGGAACAAGGTGAGCAGATTTAGTGAATCTATCAACAATAACCCAGATTGCATCTTTCTTGCTCGGTGTCAACGATAAACCAGATACGGACTCCATCTGACCCTGTCCCATTTCCATTCAGGTATCATAATCGGTTGTAACAATCCGAAAGGTACCTGATGCTCCGCTTTTACTTGCTGACAGACTAAACATTTCGATACAAAGTTAGAAATGTCTCGTTTCATACCTTGCCACTAATAATGTTGTTTCAGATCATCATACATCTTCGTACTACCCTGATGAACAGATAATTGACTATTGTGAGCTTCATTCAAGATCATCTGAATCAACTCTGTATTTCTCAGAACACATATTCGGTTTCTAAATCTCAAACAGTCATCAACATCAACTCAAAACTCTGAATCTACATTTGAATCACATTGAACCCGTTTCACTATCAAATCTTGTCGATTTTCTGAGCTTCACAAATCTACTGAATAAACAACGGTCTCGCTTTTAACTCAGCTATCATGACACCATCATCTGACATAGCTATATGTGTATTCATTGCACGCAAAGAAAACGATGATTTTTGGCTTAAAGCATCAGCAACAACATTAGCCTTTCCCGGGTGATAGTTAATTACAAGTTCATAGTCTTTCAGCAATTCCAACCATCGACGCTGTCTCAAATTCAAATCTTTCTGAGTCATCAAATACTTCAGACTTTTGTGATTGGAATAAACATGACATTTTTCACTGAACAAATAGTGACGCCATATTTTCAACGCAAATACAATAGCTACCAATTCTAGGTCATGTGTCGGATTGTTCTTTTCATGCGACTTTAACTGTCTTGAGGCATAAGCTATAACTCTGCCTTCCTGCATCAAAACACATCCCAAACCATTTAAATATGCATCACTAAAGATAACAAATTCTCTACTTGATTCTAGCTGAACTAACACTGGAGCTTCGGTGAAAAGGGCTTTCATCTGATCAAAAATTTTCTGGCACTTTTTTGACCATTCAAATTTAACATCTTTCTACAATAGCTTCGTCATCAGAGTTGCAATCATAGAGAAACCTTTCACAAATCGTCTATTGTAACCAGCAAGTCCCAGAAAACTTCTAACTTCAAATACATTTCTCAGAGGTTTCCAATCAAGTATTGTAGAAATTTTACTCAGATCAACCCGAATACTTGATGCTGAAACAACATGTCCTAGAAAACTAACTTCGTGTAACCAAAACTCACATTTACTAAACTTCGCATATAGTTATTTTTCTTGCAAGGTCTGTAATACAAGTCTCAAATGCTCAGTATGTTCGTTTTCGTTATGAGAGTAGATCAGTATATCATCAATGAAAACAACTACAAACTGATCTAAATACTGCCCGAAGATCCGATTCATCAAATCTAAAAAAAAATAGGTGCATTAGTAAGTCCGAATGGCATAACTAGA
Source organism: Gossypium arboreum (assembly GCF_025698485.1). Lineage (NCBI taxonomy): Eukaryota > Viridiplantae > Streptophyta > Magnoliopsida > Malvales > Malvaceae > Gossypium > Gossypium arboreum. The sequence continues at coordinate 13,380,574 of NC_069078.1, read as the reverse complement.
AACTCATAATGTCCGTACCTCATTCAAAAAGCAGTTTTTGGCACATCGGAGTCTCTAACTCGCAACTGATAATAACCTGATCTCAAGTCTATCTTTGAAAACACTGATGCCCATTTTAACTGATCGAAGAAGTCGTCAATCCATGGCAACAGGTATTTATTCTTTATAGCCACTTTATTTAGATTGTGATAATCAATACACATTCTCATAGTTCCATTTTTCTTTTTCATGAATAGAACTGGTGCATCCTAGGGAGAGAAACTTGGTTGTGCAAAACCTCTATCTGTTAACTCTTGCAACTGCGCTTTCAAATCTTTTAATTCAGTAGGTGCCATCTGATACGGAGATATCAAAATTGGAGTCGTCCCTGGTACTAACTCTACCAAACTCTACCTCTCAGATAGGTGGCAAACCCGACGATTCTTCAGGAAACACTTCTGGATACTCGCACACAACTGGTACAGATTCAATCTTCTTTTCAGTTACTTTACTATCAAGCACATAAGCAAGGTAAGCTTTACAACCTTTTCTCACATATTTCCGAGCTAACATCGAAGATATTACAACTAGTAAACCATTCAGATCATTAGATTCAATTCGAATAATCTCGTTGTTCTGACATCTCAAATCAATGATCTTTCTTTTGCAATTAACAATAGCATCATGCAAAGTCAGCCAATCCATACCCAAAATTATATCAAACTCATCGAAAGGTAACAACATCAAATCGGCCGGAAAGCATGAATCTTGAATCATCAACGGGCAATTCTTACACACTTTGTCAACCAGAACATACCGACCCAGGGGGTTTGATACTCGAATTACAAACTCAGTAGACTCAACAGGCAAAGTCTTACTAGATACTAATGTTTCACACACACATGAATGACTCGAACCAGGATCAATCAATGCAATAACACTAGTATCATAAAGAGTGAAAGTACCGGTAATAACATCTATGGAAGAAGCCTCCATACGAGCTCGTATAGCATATGCTTTGACAGGTGAACGAGCCTCAGATCAAACTGCTGTATCTTTCGTCCCTCTCTGACTACCACTCACATTACCCGAATGTCAGTGTGGTCTGCCTCGTGCTGACATGTTACTCGGCCTCACGTTCTGAACAATGTTTTGCTCGACTAACATCAGACAATCTCGGATAAAATGATCCATCAATCTCCATTTAAAACATGACCGATCATGCAATCTACAATTTCGAGAATGGCATTTACCACAATGCTTACACTCCAGTCTGTTCTACTGATCATTGCCAACGTTAGCAATCGAAGTGGCTCGTGAACTTACAGGAGGTCAGTCTCGATCTCGTCTAGAAAAGTCCAAAGTAGCTTTAAATTGACTATAATCATCTCTGAACTTCTTCGATGCTAAGTGAAAACTCTTACTCAATGATCTTTTACGGGAATCTCTGGCTTCAAAATCAGCTTTTCTTTTCTCTTTCCAGAGCTCTTCGGCTTTGCAAGCTCGCTCAACAAGTACCACGAACTCTTTAATTTCAAGTATACCAACCAACAATTTAATGTCTTCATTTAAACCGTCTTCGAATATTTTACACATGATAGCTTCGGTTGAAACATATTCACGAGTATATCAACTAAGTCTCACAAATTTCTACTCGTACTTGGTTATGGTCATACAACCCTGTTTCAATTCCAGAAATTCTTTGTGTTTCTGGTCGATAAATCTCTAGCTGATGTATTTCTTACGGAACTCCGCTTGAAAGAATTCCCAAGTCACTATCTCTTTCGAAACCACCGATACTAGTGTATTCCACCAGTGATATGCAGTGTCTTGTAATAAAGAAATGGCACACTTTAAACATTCATCTGGAGTACATGATAACTCGTTGAACATACAAATAGTATTATCGAGCCACAGCTCGGCCCGCTCAGCATCATCATCATCATTAGCCTTAAACTCTTCGGCCCTGTGTTTTCTAATTTTATCTACAAGAGGCCTGTTAAATCTCATCGGATCAATCATCAGAGGTATCACTGGTATCTGAGATGAATTATTAAGGGGTGGAGGTTGTTGTACAGCCGGATTAGTTCGGATATACTGAATAAACCATTCATTCATCATTTGGTAGAAGGCTTGTTTAGCCTCCCCCTCATGGCTACTTAAGATAGGTCGTGATTCAACTGGCACTGTCCCATGCACGGAAGTAGGCGCTACGCTCTTAACATCATCAGCCATAGCTCTATCGGGATCCATTTACTATATAAAAGCACATTTTCAAATGTCAGAAGTCATCACACTATCGCAGTATAATTTATGGCATGTATAGCTAAACTCACACACGCTAAGTTAGTCCTAGAATTGACTAAACTGTAGCTCTGATACCAATAAAATGTAACACCCCTAACCCATATCCATCGCCAGACTAAAGTTACGAGGCATTACTGAACAAAAATATAATTTCGAACGTTCACATATTCAAACAAATTATATTTATATATATAAAGCACATTGCGAATTAAACATTAAACATACATTAATAATCATATTACATTTACAAATCATACTTCAAATTTAACCAAATCCATACTATTCAATTAATCACATTTTATTAGCATATATATATATATATACTGAATATACTTTCATCACAAACCAAACCATTATGGCAAGGCATCATTTGAATACACAAACATGTACATGTAAAATAAAAATTATATATATATATATATACCTAACATCTTGCTAAAATTCATATAATTCCCATAGTGCATTATTACACAAATCACTATTCGTTTGGTAAATATCTTTATCTCATTTACAATCTATATTAAACAACTAATCACTTTAAATATACACATACACTTTACATGTAAACCGAACTAAGCTCTTTTTATAACAACAAAACATACCCTATATCATGTATAACAAAATATACTCTAAACGAGCTTATCATGTGAACTTATGTTTATAATAAACTGAACATGTACCATAATCAAATTATCAATCACAACCAAGTTTAATAAACCATTTTCAAGCTATGTCTAGAACATATATCACCAATCACATATACTTTTGATTCATTTCACATAACATTAAAATCAAAACAGAATAAACCATTAATAAACATAACCATATCCAACTATGAAGTTAAGCTATATTCGCATGGCTAACTTTATACATATCCAAAATTTAACAAAATACTTATTAGCCTATACATGCCGTAAGTTTGAAAATAGACTTTTAAATGTATCGAAAGTTGATGATAGTGTGGATGACTTCGATAACGATCCCCGAGCTCGAAACTTACAACCAAAATCTATAAAATAGAGTAACAAAACATACACAGAGTAAGCTAGCTTAGCTTAGTAAGCCTTAGGCGAATTAAACAACTCACTGAATAATCAAAACATTCAAACTAACTAAATTATATCAATCACAGTATACTTTAACATATTAAGATACCTTGGCCGAATTATCAAAATCAATTATAAAATGCCACATAAATATTTCCTATATAGTCGATTATACAAGATTAATTTTATCATCACATAGACACTTACATATAGGGCCGAATACACAAGATTCATTATATCATCACATGTGGCCAAATTTAAAAGTTAAATAAAATATCACATGTAACTTATAATTCAAATTCAAAAGAACATCATATATGGCCGAATATGCACATTCAAGATAATTTCACATATAACCGAATATACAAGTTCAATATAAGCTCACATGTAATCAAATGCTAAAATTCAATGTAACCTCACATACAGCCGAATGTACCAGTTTAATATAAGCTTACATGTACTTACCTATGTGGCCGAACATATACAATGTAATTTAACTCAATTTCACTCGTTCAATATCCACAATAACTTTAACTCTTATAATTATAGACTTGAAAACAAATCACCGATATAAAACCTGCTAGGCGTAAGCCTGAATCACACACCCGCACAAGGCCTGCTAGACCCAAGGTCTGATATTTATTCACCGACAATAAGCCTGCTAGGCACAAAGCCCGATCAATGTCACTAGCACAAGGCTTGCTAGGTTCAAAGCTCGAATATCCCAATTATAGAATCATTCCATAACATTTCATATATCGACTAGTCCAATATTCCGTGTAACACATACATTCTTTGAAGGGTTTTAAAACAGTCGAATAAAACTCAACCACATTAAATCTATGATATATCACATTCGGCTAATATACTTGTAACACCCCTCACCCGTATCTGACGCTAGGATAGGGTTCGTGGTGCTACATGACCTAAACTCAATCAACTGTATAAAATTGGGCAGTGAAACTTCAAAAAATTTAAAAACTTCTATTTTCACAGGCAAACTGTCTCATATACGGGCTTACGAGGCCCAAAACATAGATCTGGGGTGGTTTACAACCCAACCGAGACCTCATGAAAGACTTAGAAAATTTCATGCATCAAGACTCCGCACACTCGTGTGGATATTGATCGCACGACCGTGTACTAGGGACACGCTCATGCCCTAAACCCGTGTCTGAAAACCTAGGCATTCTGCCAAATCCACATAGCCCAAGCACACACCTGTGCCCTATAACCGTGTCCTTCACACGGTCGAGACACATGGCCCTGTCTCTTGCCCATGTACCACTAGCATGCTTACTGACTTTATGACATGGCATGGGCACACACCCGTGGGGCCTGCCCGTGTACTAGAATGACTTTAAAATTTTAAGTGCAGGGGATGCACGACCATGACACACACCCATGGGTATGAGCCGTGTGTTACACATGGCCTAGACATACGCCCGTGTGTCTTACCTGTGTGGACAAACTAGGCTATTTCCCAAGCCATTTTGTCACCCATTTTGCACAACCTATACAAGATAATGTCAATATACAAATTTCATCACAATGGACACCAATTCATCCATTGAAAGAACATTATATGCATTTATCAAAATGAATAATAACCATTATTCTAGGCTTGATACAAAATGAAGGGCTTTTGACTTGAGCCAAAATACATGAATAATTCTCTTAATACAACATCCTAGTCTAGCCCTATACATGCCACCTTCAAAAATATAAATCAAACTATACTGAGTGTTGCGGTTGATAGTGTGATCGGTATCTCTGACTTTAAGGGATCCTTAAGCTAGCTTGCGACACTGAAAGAAGAGGGAAGGAAATGGGGTAAGCATAAAGCTTAGTAAGTTGCATATAAATAAATATACAACAACAATCTCACCGTTTGCCATCATGCTTATAGCTCAAAGGTAAACATAACTTAACTTACTCATTATTATTTACTTGAGTCTCATTTTCTAAATTAAGCTCATTACTCATGCTTATCATATAGGTACCTGTAACATTCACAACACGATCACCCTTTCTTTATGAAAATTGAACTATAACTTTCACCATTGAACCGTTTGGAATACTACTGGATATTCTATGAACCTTCAACATGGGGTATATTACCGACGCCATGTCCCAGACATGGTCTTATACTGGCTCTCATATATGCGTGCTAATGCATGTCCCAGACATGTCTTACACTAGCACAACTCTTAGCCGATACGTGTCCCAGACACGTTTTACATTGGCTATCTCTGTCGAGGCCGATGCATGTCCCAGACATGTCTTACTCTGGCACTCATCTCTGTGCTGATGCCATGTCCCAAACATGTCTTACACTAACCCTCGTCTGGATGCTGATGCTATGTCCCAGACATGGTCTTACCCTGGCTCTCATAATATGGCTGATGCATGTCCTAGACATGTCTTACACTAGCCCTCGTCTGGATGCCGATGCCGTGTCCCAGACATGGTCTTACATTGGCTCTCATAATATGGCTGATGCATGTCCCAAACATGTTTTACACTAGCCCTCGTCTGGATGTAGATGTCATGTCCTAGACATGGTCTTACACTAGCTCTCATAATGTGGCCGAAGCATGTCCAAGACATGTCTTACACTGGTGCACAAATCACCTAATGTCTTGGGACGAATATCCAGTTCATATCCTAAGGTTTCAATGGGATATTTCTACTATCTCAAATATTACAAGGTATTCTTAATTTATAACTTAACAACTCATACATTATCAATTCAATGACAATATCAATACACATATTAACAGTGTGGTTGTATCATTTACATACAACTTACCTTGGATTACAAAAAGTACTTGACTAGACAACTTAATCGGATTGCTTGGCTTTGCCCCGGTTTAGGCTCGATTTTGGAATATCTTGATCTATAATAAAAATATGCATCAATTTAGTCACTAAACACAATTAAGCATTCATAAATTCACAACTTTGGCAAAATAACCACTTTGCCCTTAGGCCTTGGCAAAATGACCATTTTACCACTAAGCCGTAAAATCGATTTTTATCAAAATTCTTCATATTTCAAGCCTAGTAAACTATTTTTACTACTATAGCAATCCCAAATTCTCACTATTTTACACACCAACCACCCATTTTGCAACTTATGTAAAATAGTCCTTTTAGGTGTTTTCATGCTAACACCTTTCACAAAAGTTGTTCATAACACAACTAGGACTCATATTCTTCCATAAAAACTTAGCAAACATCACAAATCCTTTCTTGGAAATGACTTAAACTTTCAATCATTATGCAAAATGGACCCCTCATTTGAAAGCCCATGAAACAAGCATATTAAAAATGTAAAAATCATCAAGAAAATCATCAAGATCACTTACATTATGAGAGGAATAAGTTGCTGTAAGTTTTCAGCTTTCAAAACTCCATTTTTACTGATATTTTCGGTGGAGAAAGAAGATGAAGAAGAAGGAAATTATAGCTAGGCTTGTAGGCATTATTTTATCACCAAATCATGACATTATCCACCTAGTACTTTGACTATTTGTTTAGAATCCATCACATGGCCGGCCAACACTATTAAAAGGGTGTAATTGCCCTTTAAAAGCCCTCAATTTTGATTCTCTAGCTATTTAACACATTTGGGTACTAAAATGTAATTTTTTCCTTTTATGCGATTTAGTCCTTTTTCGCAATCGGGCTTGAAAACATTGAAATTAACTCACCAAATTTTTCATGCACTAATAATATCGTACTATAACCTCATAAAAATAATAAAAAAATAATTTTTCTATCTTTGGATCTATGGCCCCAAGACCACTGTTCTGACTAGGCCCTAAATTAGATTGTTACATTTCTCTCCCTTTAGAGATTTTCGTCCTCGAAAATCTTACCAGTGAATAAGTTTGGATACTGATCTCTCAGAGACTCTTCGAGTTTCCATGTGCCTTCCTCGATTCCATGTCTATGCTACAAAACCTTCACAAGTGGTATATTCTTATTTCTTAACTGTTTAACCTCTAGAGCTAAGATTTTGACTGGTTTTTCAGCATAAGTCATATCTTGAAGAATCTCAACTTCAGTTGGTGCAATTACGTGTGAAGGGTCTGATCTGTATCAGCGTAACATAGACACGTGAAACACATTATGAATCTTTTCTAATTCTACTGGAAATTCCAAATGGTAGGCAACAGGCCCTACTCTCTTGGTAACCTCATAAGACTCGATAAAAACGAGGACTCAACTTGCCTTTTCTACCAAATCTGAGGACTTTCCTCTACTGGGAAACTTTCAAAAATACCTATCCCCGAATTCAAACTTAATCTCCCTTCGTTTCAAATCCGTGTAGGATTTTTGTCTATCCGAGGCGGCTTTCAAACAGTCACGAATCATTTTAACTTTTTCCTCAGCCTCTTTAATCAAATCTACCCCGTGAATTTGACTCTTTCTCAACTCGGTCCAGTATAAGGGCGTTCGGCACTTTCGCCCGTACAAAGCCTCATAAGGCGCCATTTTCAAACTTGACTGATAGCTGTTTTTTATAGGCGAATTCATCCAATGGTAAGTATTTTTTTCCAACTTCCTTGGAATTCAAGAACACAACATCTCAACATGTCCTCTAGGATATGTATTACTCTTTCTGACTGTCCATCAGTCAGTGGATGAAAAGCCATGCTGAAACTCAACTTGGTTCCAGAGCCTCTTGCAGATTTTTCCAAAACCTCAAGGTAAACCTTGGGTCTCGATCTGAAACAATAGACAACAGCACACCGTGAAGCCTCACAATCTCAGAAACATACAACTTAGCTAATTTTTCAAGGGAGTAGTCGGTACGCACTGGTAAGAAGTGTGCTGAGTTAGTGAGTTTATCGACAATAACCCATACTGCATCTTTCTCTTTCGGGGTCAGTGGTAAACTGGTTACAAAGTCCATAGTAATACGATCCCATTTCCACTTGGGAATCACAATAGGCTGAAGTAAACCCGAAGGCACTTGATGTTCAGCCTTTACTTGTTGATACACTAGGCACTTGGAAACGAACTTTGAAATGTCTCTTTTCATACCCGACCACCAATACATTTTCTTAAGGTCGTTGTACATTTTCATGCTACTCGGGTGAACTAACGAACAACCACTGTGTGCCTCTTGTAAGATTTTCTGAATGAGATCACTATCTTTGGGTACACAAATTTTATCTTTGATCATTACACACGCATTAGTACCAATACGAAAATCTGACTCAATCTCTGATTCGCACTGAGTTCTCTTGGCTTGTAGTTTCTCGTTATCTTTTTGAGCTTCACAGATTTCATGAAGAAAAGTCGGTTTGGCTCTCAACTCTACTAGGACCGATCCATCATTAGATATAGTCAACTGAGCGTTCAAGGCTCTCAAGGCAAACAACGACTTCCTACTCAAAGCGTCGATGACTACGTTCGCCTTTCCTGGATGGTAGTCGATAATCAATTCATAATATTTTATTAGCTCTAACTGTCATCGTTGCCTCAAATTCAACTCTTTCAAAGTCATTAAATACTTTAGACTCTTGTGATCAGTAAATACTCGGCATCTCTCACCATAGAAATGGTGTCGCCAAATCTTCAGTGCGAACACCACAGCTGCTAGCTCTAAATCATGGGTCGGATAATTCCTCTCATGAGGTTCTAGCTGTCTCGAGGCATAGTCTATAACCTTGCCTTCTTATATTAGCACACACCCTAAACCGTTTAGGGAGGCGTCACTAAAAACTACAAATTCCTTGTCCGACCCAGGTTGCACTAAAATCGGGGCTTCGATCAACAAAGCCTTTAATTTCTCAAAATTCTGCTGACACTCTTCTGTCTATTCAAACTTGACGTCTTTCTGCAATAGTCTTGTTATCGGGGTGGCTATCATAGAAAATCCATTTACAAATCGTCTATAGTATCCCGCTAGCCCCAGAAAACTGCGAACCTCTGTCACATTCCTCGGTGGTTTCCACTCCACAATGGTGGAAATCTTATTTGGATCAACTCAGATTCCATCACCCGACACTATATGTCCTAGAAACCCGACCTCTTTGAGCCAAAACTCTCTCTTACTAAACTTGGCATAAAGTTGCTTATCCCTCAAGATCTGCAACACAATTCTCAAATGCTCCACATGCTCATTCTCGTTACACGAATAAACCAAGATGTCATCAATAAAAATGACAATGAACCTATCCAAATACGGTCAGAAGATGCGGTTCATCAAGTCCATAAATACTGCTAGGGCATTTGTCAGTCCAAAAGGCATAACAAAAAACTCAGAATGCCCATATCTTGTCCCAAAAGCAGTCTTCGATACATCTTGTTCTTTAACTCTTAACTGGTAGTAACCTGACCTCAAATCTATTTTGGAAAATATAGTGGCTCCTGTTAGTTGATCGAAGAGATCATCAACCCTTAGCAATGGATACTTGTTCTTCACGACCACTTTGTTAAGCTGTTTGTAGTCGATATATAACCTTATCGACTCGTCCTTCTTTTTCACAAATAGCACTGGAGCACTCCATGGTGAATAACTCGGTCTACCGAAACCTTTATCTGTTAACTCTTGCAACTGCACTTTCAACTCCTTTAACTCAGTGAGGGCCATCCTATAAGGTGCAATCGAGATTGGCGTCGTACCAGGAGCCAACTCGATACCAAACTCAACCTCTCTCTCTAGGGGTAACCCTGGTAACTCCTCCGGAAAGACGTCTATAAACTCACAAACCACTAGTACTGACTCAATCTTCGACTCAGACACTTGTGTATTTAGTACAAAAGCTAGATAAGCTTCATAACCTTTTCTCAAATATCTTTGGTACGCCAAAGGCGATATTACCCTGAACAAGTTATCGACTCATCCGCCCAACTCGAAGAACATTTCCATCCTCACATCTTAACTGAATTACTTTTCTCCCACAGTCTACTACAACGCCATGGGAGGTCAACCAATCCATGCCAAGAATTATATCGAATTCATTAAAAGACAATAACATCCAGTTGGTCAGAAAATAGTGGCCTCTAATCATCAAAGGACAATTTCTACATACTTGGTCCACTAATGCATGCTTGCCTAACAGGTTAGACACTTTTATTACAAATCTAGTGGACTCTACTAACATGTTTATACAAGGCATCAAATCCATACATATAAAACAGTTATATCGTGAATAGAAAAGGTACTCGTGATAACGTCTGGAGACTCTGCCTCTTCACGGGTTCGTATAGCATAGGTCCTCGCTGGCGCTTTGCCTTTAGACCTTATCGCGGCTTCTCTTGGTGCACCTCTACTACTATTCCCAATCCCGGGGTTCCTTTGAGGCCTACCCCACAAGGGAGCACTGCTTGCTTTCACCTCTTGTTTTCTCTCTCTCGTTTATCTCAGGGCACTCGCGGATAAAGTGGTCAAGTGACCCACACTTGAAATAACCCCTCTTGTTTACTCGGCATTCGCCTAAGTGGCGTCTCCCACATTGCAGGCACTCCTGTCTATTTGGCCATATACTGCCAACACTAGCAATCGAAGTAGTCCGAGCTTTAGACATCATATTCTGTTGATTCTTGTTCCTTCACGTAAATCCCACTGAAGCGTTCGATCATGTACTAATTTCTTTTGACCTCTTGGAGGAGGACTGATGCGTCTTCCCCAACTGTCTTCTATTTAAATCTCGTAACTTAATGGCTGCCTTCCTCCTTTCCTTCACGATTTCTTCTGCTTTACATGCTTTCTCAACGATCACCACAAATTCTCTTAACTCTAAGATGTCCACAAACACTCGAATGTCTTCGTTGAGGCCATCCTCAAACCTCTTACACATGGTAACTTTAGTGGATACGCATTCTCGCGCATACTTGCTGAGTGTCACAAACTCCCGTTCATACTCTATCACAGTCTTATTACCTTACTTCAACTCTAGGAATTCTTTCCTTTTTTGGTCCATAAACCTCTGGCTAATATACTTCGTTCGAAACTCTTCTTGGAAGAATTCCCAAGTTACTCTTTATCTCGGTACTACAGACACGAGAGTGTTCCACCGCTGATAAATCGAGTCTCGTAGAAGTGACACGGCACACTTCACGCACTCATCGGGTGTGTATGATAGCTCATCAAATAGCCTAATGGTATTCTCTAGCCAAAACTCCGCTCTCTCCAGGTCATCATCTACACTAGCCTAAATTCCTCGGCCCCTTGCTTCCAGATCTTATCTACCAGAGGCTTTTCTCTCCTGAACACGTTTACATCTTGCGGAGCCACTAGGGCATGCTGAGGAATAGGGGGAGGTGGGGGAGGTGGAGTGTTCGGGTTCACACGAACGAACTATGTATACCAAGCATCCATCATTCGGAGGTAGGCTTCCCTAGTCCCTCCTCTTTGGCCCATACTTACGGGCTCACTCTCTACTGGCACAATCCCTTCTGCGGGAGCCGGCGCATTACTTTCCACGTCATCTATCGTAGTTCTATCAGGATCCATTTACTATATAAGAAAAACACAATTTATAATTGTCAGGAATCGTCGCACTATCATTATGCATATACGTGGCATGTATAGCTAGACTCTTACTCTGGCTAGTTTAGTCCTAAAATTGACTAAACCATGCTCTGATACCACCAAATGTAACACCCCTCACCCGTATCTGACGCTAGGATAGGGTTCGTGGTGCTACCTGACTTAAACTCAATCAACAGTATAAAACTGGGCTGTGAAATTTCAAATAATTTAAAAACTTCTATTTTCACAAGCAAACTATCTCATAAACGGGCTTACGAGACCCAAAACATAGATCTGGGGTGGTTTGCAACCCAACTGAGACCTCATGAAAAACTTAAAAAAATTTCATGCATCAAGACTCTGCACGCCCGTGTGGATATAGAACGCACGACCGTATGCTAGGGACACACCCATGTCCCGAACCCTTGTTTAAAAACCTGGGCATTCTGCCAAATCCACACAACCCAAGCACACACCCGTGCCCTATAACTGTGTCCTTCACACGGTCGAGACATACGGCTGTGTCTCTTACCCGTGTACCACTAGCATGCATACTAACTGTATGACACGGCATGGGCACACACTCGTGTGGCCTACTCGTGTACTAGAATGACTTTAAAATTTTAAGTGCAGGGGACGCACGACCATGACACACACCCATGGGTATGAGCCGTGTGTCACACACGGCCTAGACACACGCCCATGTGTCTTACCAGTGTGGACAAACTAGGCTATTTCCCAAGCCATTTTGTCACCCATTTTGCACAACCTACACAAGATCATGTCAATATACAAATTTCAGCACAATGGACACCAATTCATCCATAGAAAGAACATTATATGCATTTATCAAAATGAATAATAACCATTATTCTAGGCTTGATACAAAATGAAGGGCTTTTGACGTGTGCCAAAATACATGAATAATTCTCTTAATACAACATCCTAGTCTAGCCCTATACATGCCACCTTCCAAAATATAAATCAAACTATACTGAGTGTTGCGGCTGATAGTGTGATCGGTATGTCTGACTTAAAGGGATCCTTAAGCTAGCTTGGCGACACTGAAAGAAGAGGGAATGAAATGGGGTAAGCATAAAGCTTAGTAAGTTGCATATAAATAAATATACAACAACAATCTCATCGTTTGCCATCATGCTTATAGCTCAAAGGTAAACATAACTTAACTTACTCATTATCATCTACTCGAGTCTCATTTTCTAAATTAAGCTCGTTACTCATGCTTATCATATAGGTACCTGTAACACTCACAACATGATCACCCTTTCTTTATGAAAATTGAACTATAACTTTCACCTTTGAACCGTTTGGAATACTACTGGATATTCTATAAACCTTAAACATGGGATATATTGTCGATGCCATGTCCTAGACATGGTCTTACACTGGCTCTCATATATGCGTGTTGATGCATGTCCCAGACATGTCTTACACTAGCACAACTCTTAGCCGATGCGTGTCCCAGACACGTTTTACACTGGCTATCTCTGTCGAGGCCGATGCATGTCCCAGACATGTCTTACTCTGGCACTCATCTCTGTGCCGATGCCATGTCCCATACATGGTCTTACACTGGCTCTCATAATATGGCTGATGCATGTCCCAGACATGTCTTACACTAGCCCTCGTCTGGATGCCGATGCCATGTCCCAGACATGGTCTTACACTGGCTCTCATTGTAACATCCCGAAATAGGGCCTAGTCGAAATAGTGGTTTTGGGACCACAAATTTGACATCAAAATATTTATTTTATGATTATTATGAGGCTTAGAATATGAGTATATACATGTGTTAAAGTTTCATGAAGAAATTCTAAGCATAAGATGTCCAATTGGAAATTAGGGACTAAATTGAATAAATTACAAAACTTGATTTCTAGAAGCAATTTGTATGAAATTCTTTAGATTATGAATTAGAAGGTCTTAGAGAGCAACTTGCCCAAATTCTAAATTTTTGGACAAAAATGGGCTTGCATGGATGAAATTTCAAAGAAAGGGCTTAAGGGCATTTTGGTCATTTGGCATTTAAGTGAAATAAAATGGGAAAAATGAACCAAAAATCGGCCATTCTTCTTCTCGCTGCTGCTGAAATTTCTAGGGTTTCCATAGTTAAGGTTTCAAGCTTTCCAAGCTCAATTGTAAGTGCTCCCAATCCCTATTTTTCATGCTCTATGTATTTTTGAAATCCCGGTAGCTTGCTCTCTCCATTTCTACCCATATTTCATGCTAGGGTTCATGTTTAAAAATTTACCCATGCATAAGTTGCTTGTATTTTGATGGATTATGGAGGAATATGAAAGATGAATGTGTATTAAACATCTTTTCCTAGTTGATTTTCAAAAACCCTTATAGGGACTATTTTGTAAAAGATGTAAATGTGTGGTAGAAATGAGAAAATAATGGATAATGTGAGTGTTCGGCTAGAATTGGGTAAGATAGAAAGTGCATGTGTTTCATTATACGAGCCTAGGGACTAAATTGTAATAATGTGAAAGGTTAGGGGCAAAACAATCATTTGGACCGGGGTAGATATTAAACTTGGAATGCATAATGTAGTGTATTAATGAGTTAATTTTGTTGATATAGACCCCAAGGAACAAATTCCAGAGGTCGATCGTGGTAAACGCAAGGTTTTAGAATAACCGAAACATATCTCTAAAACGAATGCCAGGTAAGTTCGGATAACTTGAAGTAAACCTTTAATATGCATAATTGTATGATTTATGAATGCATGATATTTTCATTTATTGATGGCATGAAAAATGCATGAAATGCATCTTTGATAACTACTTGTTGATAACATCTCGGTTGAGGTTAAAAAGGGAATTCGATGGATAAACCATGTTTGACATGTGTAATGAGATCCTGCATGTGTTGCAGTAAGGATTTAGCCCGAATGGGTAATCCGTGATCTCAAGTATGGAAAGGAATCAAGCCTAGACTGGTTCTCCTTGAATGATCAATCCTCCCGAAGAATATGTGTGCAATATGGATTTAGCCCAGATGGGTAATCCAATTATGGTCTGAATTTAGCCTAGACTGGTAATTCAGATCCGAGCTCACTAAGGGTGTTTGTCGCTATAAGGGATTTAGCCTGGACTGGTAATCCCGACATCACCTTATGAGTTCATATAATGGGGGATTTAGCATGGACTGGTAATCCTGCCATATGATGTGAGGTTTGCGGGAGTGCATATATGGAATGATCATTCGTATGAATTGACGAATAATGGGTATTCCATCGAGATTTCCTAGAAACTCAACGAGATTAACGTGGGATACATATGTAAATGAAATGTTGAACGATGAGCTCATCTAGTTAAATTACATGATACATGATTATGTGACTAACTCATTAATTGAGTACATGTGATAGGAAATCATTTCATAAAGGATGATTTCATGATTTAAGTATGGATGTATGCTAATTGCTCGATAAGTTTACTTTCCTGTTATTCAAGCTTACTAAGCATGAAAATGCTTACCCCTTCTCTTTTCCCTGTCTTACAGAGCTCGAGGACTCATAAAGACTGGAAGACAATTGGAGAGTCAACACACTATCAACTAGACAAGCTTTGGTATAAAGACTTTGTTCATTTTGCTCAATGGCATGTATAGTATTTTTGGGTATTTTGATATATGTGTCATTTGTTTTGCCAAGTGAGGGCATGTAAAATATATTTATCTTTTTGTATATGCCATGAAAATTGGATAAATGGAAGTAGACTATGACCTACAATTTATGCATGGTTTTATTTACAAATGATGGGTTGCTACCAATTGGCAATGAGTCACATGAACGAGCCAATTTTGGATGAGTTAACGTGACATGAGAACCCATATCATTAGATGGGAAATAACCTCTCACGTATGAAACCAATGATATGAGGATTCAATGAGCTTCATTAAGATTATTTAGAAGTGTAAAATCATGTTTTCTCTCAAACTTGGTAACTACTAAGAATAAGAGGTAGAATGGGTAAACTTAGACTTGGAAAATAGCCTATTAGAGTCCACATGGTTGGACACACGGGCGTGTGTCTAGGCCGTGTGTGACACACGGTTCTCTCCTATGGGCATGTGCTATGGCCGTGTGTCCCCTGCACTCAAAATTTTAGCTTAAAGTTGTACACGGGTAGGCCACATGGGCGTGCGCCATGGCCGTGTTAAAAAGACAGTGTCATCCACGGGCAAGCAGCACGGGTGTGCGCCATGGCCGTGTTAATAAGTCAGTATTGCCCAAGGTTGAAGCGCATGGGCGTGCCTTAAATTACACGGGCGTGTGAGTTCACACGGCCCACCTACACGGGTGTGTGACACTTCTTGATAAAGAAAAGTTTCTGAGAAACCCAAAGTTAATTGAATGTGCCTTTATTTGTCCCACACTGCCTCTTGGTATGTTATAAGTCTCGAAGGCCTATACAAGGGATGAGATATTCATAAATGAAAAGTTTTAAATTTGAATGAAATTTTGGGATCCGAGTTAGTATATTGAAAGTGTAAAGTTTCGGTAATGCCTCGAACCCTATCTCGATGTCGGATAGGGGTGAGGGGTGTTACACTCATAATATGGCTGATGCATGTCCCAGACATGTCGTACACTAGCCCTCGTCTGGATGCCGATGCCATGTCCCATACATGGTCTTACACTGGCGCACAAATCACCCAATATCTTGACACGAATATCCAGTTCATATCCTAAGGTTTCAATGGGATATTTCTACTATCTCAAATATTACAAGGTATTCTTAATTTATAACTTAACAACTCATACATTATCAAGTCAATGACAATATCAATACAAATATTAACAGTGTGGTTGTATCATTTACATACAACTTACCTCGGATTACAAAAAGTACTTGACTAGATGGCTTAATCGGATTGCTTGGCTTTGCCCCGGTCTAGGCTCGGTTTTGGCAAATCTTGATCTATAATAAAAATATGCATCCATTTAGTCACTAAACACAATTAGGCATTCATAAATTCACAACTTTGGTAAAATGACCATTTTGCCCCTAGGCCTTGGCAAAATGGCCATTTTACCCCTATGCCCTAAAATCGATTTTTATCGAATTTCTTTGTATTTCAAGCCTAGTTAAAATCTTTTTACTACTATAGCAATCCCAAATTCTCACTATTTTCACACTAACCACCCATTTTGCAACTTATGCAAAATAGTCCTTTTAGGTGTTTTCATGCTAACACCTTTCACAAAAGTTGTTTATAACACAACTAGGATTCATATTCTTCCATAAAAACTCAGCAAACATCACAAATCCTTACTTGGCAATGACCTAAACTTTCAACCATCATGCAAAATAGACCCCTCATTTGAAAGCCCATGAAACAAGCATATTAAAAATGTAAAAATCATCAAGAAAATCATCAAGATCACTTACATTATGAGAGGAATAAGTTTCTGTAAGTTTTCAGCTTTCAAAACTCCATTTTTGCTGATGCTTTCGGTGGATAAAGAAGATGAGGAAGAAAGAAATGATACCTAGGCTTTTAGGCATTATTTTATCACCAAATCATGACA
Source organism: Gossypium arboreum (assembly GCF_025698485.1). Classification (NCBI taxonomy): domain Eukaryota; kingdom Viridiplantae; phylum Streptophyta; class Magnoliopsida; order Malvales; family Malvaceae; genus Gossypium; species Gossypium arboreum. The sequence goes on along the minus strand of NC_069078.1, from coordinate 13,363,185 downwards.
TCATCCACCTAATACTTTGACTATTTGTTTAAAATCCATCACATGGCCGGCCAACACTATTAAAAGGGTGTAATTGCCCTTTAAAAGCCCTCAATTTTGATTCTCTAGCTATTTAACACATTTGGGTACTAAAATGTAACTTTTTCCTTTTATGCGATTTAGTCCATTTTCACAATTGGGCTTGAAAACATTGAAATTAACTCACCAAATTTTTCATCCACTAATAATATCGTACTATAACCTCATAAAAATAATAAATTTTTTTTTCTATCTTCAGATCTGTGGTCCTAAGACCACTGTTTCGACTAGGCCCTAAATCAGGTTGTTACAATACTAATAGATTATAAAATTTGAATCATCATAGTAAAACATTCTATGTTTAAAATAAACCATGTTTAATTGCTTAAAGACTTACCTTGGATATCGACGGACGTTACAAATCGGCTACTCGACTATTTTTGTTTTTCCTCGATCCAAGTCCGATTTCCTTTTTTCTTGATCTATATAATTTCAAATTAATCTCATTTAAACACAATTTCACTCAATTTAATCCAACAACACATAAATGGGAAAATTATCATTTTACCCCTGATATTTTATACTTTTACAAATTAGTCCTAATTACACAAAACACAAAAAACACAAAATCTCACAACAACATAGTTGGGCCGAATTTTCCATATAACCATACTAATCCATATATTTCATCTATTACACATTTTAGTCCCTCAATTTATTATTTTTGCAATTTGGTCCTAATAACTCAAAATCATCAAAAATCCAATACAAAACATGTTAATCTAAAACATATTTTTGATATTTCATCATCAAACATCACAAAACACAAATATTCATTAATGGCATAACACAAAATATTCACCGAAATAAAAAATTCAAGCATGGGTCGGGTAGTATTCGAAGCAATGATCTCAAAAACACAAAAATTATCAAAAACTGAAACAAAACATACCTTAAAATTGAACCAACAATGGCCGAATACCTAGTTTCTTATTATTTTCTTTCTTCTTTTATTTTCAACAATCGCAAGGTAATATGAAACCTTATTTTATTTATTTATGTTATGATATATTATGTATTATTTCATAAGTTACTAAATTAACCTTTATTAATTAATACAAAACCATTATATAAAAGGTCATAGCCGTCCATGCTAATATTAAAAGGAAAAATTGCAACAAAAATACTCTATATTAAAGAGACACTAACATTTCAATCTTATACTTTAAACTATCAAGTTTTCATTTTATGCGATTAAGCCATTTTATTTAATTAAGCACACAAAAAATCAAATATTCATCCAAAATTTTCACAAATGCAAATTCACATATAATAAACACAAAAAATAATATTTAAATATTTTTTTGACTCAGATTCGTGGTCCCGAAACCACCGTTTCGATTAGGGTCTAAATCGAACTGTTACATCAAGTACATTAGAACATCCTTTTTTTCCTTATACCATTTTCGGACACAATTAACAACTTCAACACCCACTCTTAACATAATTAATTGAAAACTTTTTCATAGTTTAGCAAACAATTATACAAACAATTTAAGACATTATAACATAACCGAACATGCTTTAAATTTTATATACAAAGTGCCCATTTGCGCTAGGTTCCAAGGCCACACTTTAATAATATAATTCATACCAAGTAGATGACTAGAACAATGATGGAACATTTTCCTTATTTAATACCATACAAAGCCGAATCACATTATTCAATCCACACACCTATCCAAAATTTCCATCACCGAATTATCAAAACCAATCTCATTAGTCATTATTACTAATGTAACACCCCGAACCCGAGACCCTCGCCGGTGTCGGACACGAGGGGTTAACGAGCCAAATCCACATATTGCACCCACCAATTTGACATTTCCAGACAGGCTGGAAAACTGCGTCACTGTCGCCTTAAAAATCATATCTCGAGTTTCAAAATTCGGAAACTGATTACGTAAATTTTCCCTGAATTTAGACTCATATATCCATCCATGGATTTATTTCTAGAATTTTTGGTCGGGCCAATTGGTACAGTTTATTAGTAAAAGTCACCCATGTTACAGGGATCGACTGCTCTGACCTTCACGCGTTACAACTTGAATATCTCTCTGTACAGGGCTTTAATACTGGTGTCGTTTGTTTCTAATGAAACTAGACTCAAAATGGAATCTTCACATATAAGGCACGACTTCTAATTATTTCTGGATAATTTGTAGTAAATTTTCAAAGTCACGACAGGGGACCCAGAAACCGTTCTGGCCCTGTCTCACGATAACTTTAATATCTCTTAACAAATAACTCCTATGACTGTTTCGTTTCTTCCATATGCAAGTAGACTCATCAAGGTTCATTTACATAACTTATTCACTATTTAATACCATTCCTAAAAATTTTGGTGATTTTTCAAAACCACACCACTGCTGCTGCCAGCATCTATTTTCAAGGTAACCTTTACCTATTTCATGATTTCCACGATTCAATTGCCCCTCTTTGCATACATAGCACAAAGTGTGATCATGATTAACCATTCCAATGGTTAATCTTCTCAAAACAATTCCATACCCCATAATGATCAACATAAAAGCGATTACAGTATCATACCAAAAGCATTATATAAGCCATTTTCGCATGGCTATCCAAGTTTACACAAACCGAAAGGTACATGACCTTCAACAATAGGGTAGTCCTATACATGCCATTTCAAGGTTCAACTAAAATTATACCAAAATGGAGACTTTGATAGTGTAGATGACTTGACTTTAATGATCCCGAATCCGATCGCTAACGAGCAAAATCTATAAAACAGAGAGCCAAAACAGCAGGGTAAGCATTTTTATGCTTAGTAAGTCTCAAGCAAAAAATCAGCTTTAACTAAAGCATTACATTCACATAGCCAAATGAATCATTTCATTAATACACATTCACATAATCATTCTTACTTCACACTTCGTCATTATATACTTTCACAAGATATCAACCAATTTAATAGCTGAAAACTTCGTTAGTCGATTGAGCGAATGTTACTCAAACATATCGACTTTTCCGATGCACATATAAACATACCTTATTCTTTGGGCTTTTCGGCGTACTAATTAAATTTATTACAGCAACCAACGCTCACCTCCAGCCCAAGCTTCTTGAATACAACCGGATATAACCACATGCACGAATGCCTTGGTCTTAGCCGGATAGAACGACTTGCACAAATGCCTTGGTATTAGCGGATTTAACCACATGCACGAATGCCTTGGTCTTAGCCGGATGTAGTCACTAGCACAATTGCCTTGGTCTTAACCGGATATAATTACTAGCATAAATGTCTTGGGACTTAGCCGAATATCATTCAATTGCTCATGCGCACATATACATCAATAATCATTACCGTCCATGTTTCATTTTCGTTACTAAGGCTCAAACACAAACATATCACTAGCATAATCGCCTTCGGGACTTAGCCGGGTATCATTCAATTGCTCATGCACACATATACATCAATAATCATTACCGTCCATGTTTCATTTTCGTTACTAAGGCTCAAACACAAACATATCACTAGCATAATCGCCTTGGGACTTAGCCGGGTATCATTCAATTGCTCATACACACATATACATCAATAATCATTACACATCCATGTTTCATTTTCGTTACTAAGGCTCAAACACAAACATATCACTAGCATAATCGCCGGGACTTAGCCGGGTATCATTCAAATACTCATACACACATAAATCAATAATCATTACACATCCATATTTCATTCCACATAATTGGTAGGGTCACTTCTTGAGGACTTACCTCGGATGTTGTCGAACAACTTCAACGGCTATTCGATCACTTTTCTTTCCCTTGTCCAACTTCGATCCTCTAAGCTCTTGGGCTAATTCAAACAAATTTATCTTATTAAAGTCCCATCATGCTAGCTTATGGCGAATACCCATATCAAATAAGCAATTTACCTTAACTCGTAACCCACATAGCCAAGTTACACATATAACCCTTATGACCGAATATGAATATCACCAAAATCTCTATGACTTAACCTTCAGCCTTCATAGCGAATATATATATATAGCTTATCAAATAGACATTTATTCACCTTCCCTTAACACATATTAATCAATTAGTCCATGCATTATCCCTTGACACACCGGTCATTAAAGCAATAACCTATTAACATCCAAGCTTATTATACTAAAATTTCTTCTAAGGCGAATTCATGTACCATCCTTAATACTCATACAATTATTTTATTTTAAATAATTTACACACCATTACCTAACATCAATTAACTAGACACTTTAAGGATTTCTTCTTTGACTATACACACATTAAGCAACTATCCATACACACAAGCCGATTTTTTTTTTTTATCACCCAAACCACCTACATGAACACTTAACTAACTCAAACTTCACCCATCCACAAATACTTATTACAACACAAAGACAACAATCCTTTTCCTCAATTTCTTCCATGGCCGATTACCCAATATTACCACACAACCAAGATTTTGACATGGCTAAGTAGGAAATTTTAGTAGCTAGCTTAAAGTATGCTAACCTTTCAAGAACCAACATGAACTCACTTACCTTAATTCAAGCTCAAGGGTGACCAAACCTTCTCTTGCTTTCTTCTTCAATTCGCCAAGCATGTTCAAAGATGAACACTTTTTTTCTTTTCTTTGTTCACTTTACGGCAAAATGGGGGAGGCATCCACACACTTTTTTTTTGCTATCATCATTTTCCTTTTTTTATTACTAGCTTTTATTCTATTGTTTTCTACATACCCCACTAACATAACATGTTGGAAACATGTTTCCTTGCCCATAATTTTGTCATGGCGGCCACTATCCTTGTCAAATGGATTATTTGACATGCAACTCCATTTATTTTACTTCATTCCTTTATTAACCTCTTAAAATTAGCCACATATAATTGAATCCTTTCACATGAGTCCCTTTTCTTTCAATTCACATTCAAATTAACTAAATCAAAGAATTAAAAATTCACACATGCATTTTCACATATTTAGACAGTAACTATCATACTCAAATGATTTAGTGACTCGGTTTAGCGGTCCGAAACCGCTTTCGACCAGGTCACTTTAAGGATGTCACAACTCTCCCCACTTAAGAAATTTTCGTCCCGAAAATCTTACGAGAAATGCAGGTTTGGGAATCACTCTTTCGTAGGGTTCTCGGATTCCTAAGTGGCTTCTTCAATTCCGTGTTTATGCCACACCACCTTCACTAGTGGGATTTTCTTATTTCGCAACTCTTTTACTTCACGCATCAGAATGCTAACCGGCTCTTCTTCATAACTCAAATTAAGGTGAATCTCAATCTCGGATGGAGTGATTACGTGCGACGAATTCGGATCTATATTGTCGAAGCATCGAGACATGGAAAACATTGTAAATCTTTTCGAGCTCGGGGTAAAATTAATCGATGCGCATCGCCCAACTTCGTTCGAGATACTTCATACGGACCGATGAATCTCGGACTCAATTTGCCCTTACGGCCAAATCTAAGCACCTTCTTCCAAGGTGAGACTTTGAGAAATACCTTGTCTCCAACCTGATATTCCATGTCTTTTCTTTTCAAATCCGTATACGACTTTTGGCGATCCGAAGCAGCTTTCAAACCTTCACGAATTACTCGAACTTTCTACTCGGCATCATTAATCAAATCAACCCCGAAGACTTTACTTTCACTAAGTTTAGTCCAGAATAATGAGTTACGGCATTTACGACCGTATAAAGCCTCGTGAGGCTTCATCTTAATACTTGATTGAAAACTATTGTTGTAAGTGAATTCAATCAAAGGTAATTACCGTTCCCATGCACCACTAAACTCAAGGATGCAACATCTCAACATATCCTTGAGTATTTGAATTATCCGTTCGGATTGACATCGGTTTGGTCTCTAATTCGACTACTAGCACCTCATCGGGTGAAACGGATAGATGAGCATCCATCGTTCTCAAAGCAAACAGTGCCTTGCGACTTAAAGCATCGGCCACCACGTTGGCCTTTCCCGGGTGTTAATCAATGCTGAGTTCATAGTCTTTCAACAACTCAAGCCAACGTCTTTGTCGCAGGTTTAAATCTCTCTGAGTCATCAAATATTTTAGACTCTTGTGGTCCGAATAAATGTGACACCTTTCTCCAAACAAGTAATGCCGCCATATCTTTAAGGCGAATACGATGGCAGCCAATTCGAGATCATGGGTCGGATAATTTTTCTCATGTGGCTTTAATTGTCTCGACGCATAGGCCACAACTCGCCCTTCTTGCATCAATACACAACCCAACCTAAGTAGGGATGCGTCACTATAAATGACAAACTCTTTGCCCGATTCAGGTTGCACTAGAATTGGGGCTTCGATCAAATAGGTTTTCAGTTGATCGAAACTTTTCGACATTTCTCCGTCCATTCGAACTTAACATCCTTTTGGAGTAACCGTCATTGGCGTGGCTATCGTTGAGAAACCTTTACAAATCGTCGGTAATAACTAAGCAAGCCCCAAAAGCTCGAACCTCGGTAATATTTCTCGGAGGCTTCGGTTAAGTATGGTTGAAATTTTGTTGGTCAACTCGAATACCGTCTGAGATACCACATGCCCCAAGAAGCTAACCTCTCTTAACGAACTCACACTTCTTGAACTTAGCATATAATTGCTTATCCGTAAAATTTGTAGTACTAACCTCGGTGTTCGGCATGTTCGGTCTCATTTCTTGAATAAACCAAGATGTCATCAATGAACACGACTACGAACCGATCTAAATATGGTGCGAAGATCCGATTCATCAAATCCATAAATACCACGGGGGCATTAGTAAGCCCAAGCGGCATCACTAGGAACTCGTAGTGACCATATCTCGTTCGAAGGCGGTCTTGAGTGCGTCCGAATCTCGAATTAGATGGCGATAATAGCCCAATCTCAAATCTATTTTCGAGAACACCGAGGCTCCCTTGAGTTGATCGAACAAATCGTCGTCTGTGATAGCGGATATTTGTTCTTTATCGTCGCTTTATTAAGTCGACGATAGTCGATGCATAACCTTGTGGTTCCATCCTTCTTTTCACAAACAACACCGACGCTTTTAAGGTGAAAAACTTCGGCGAGCAAAACCTCATCCACCAATTCTTGCGGTGAGCTTTCAACTCCTTTAATTCCGTTGGTGCCATACGATACGGAGCTATCGAAATTGGAGTGGTACCGGTACCAATTCGATGCCAAACTCTATTTCCGAACAGGTGGTAAACCCGGCAATTCTTCAGGGAAAACATCCGGGTATTCACAAACCACTGACACAAATTCGGGTTTCTTTTCGGACTCCTTGTCATCGAGCACATACGCAAGGTACACTTTGCACCCTTTTCTTACATATTTCTGGGCCAACATTGCTGATATTACAGCTGGCAACCCCTTTAAGTCCGTAGACTCAACCCGAATTATCTCGTTATTCGCGCACCTCAACTCGATGGTCTTGCTTTTGCAATTTACAACGCATCGTGCATGGTCAACCAATCCAAACCAAGAATAACGTCGAATTCATCGAACGGCAAAAGCATCAAGTCTGCCGGAAAACAAAAACCTCGGAATACTAGGGGACTTTTCTTGCACACTTTGTTGACAAGCACGTAATGACCCAAGGGTTTGACACCGAATTACAAACTCGATGAGACTCAATAGGCAAAGTCTTCTTTGGATGCTAAGGTTTCACATATATAAGAATGAAGCGAGAACCGGGGTCAATCAAAGCAATCACATTAGTATCGAAAAGAGTGAAAGTACCGGTAATGAAATCTGGTGAGGCAGCATCCTCGCGTGCGCGTATGGCATAAGTCCTAGCAGGAGCACGAGCCTCGGATCTGATGGTAGCATCTCTAGATCCCTTCTGACCGCCACTAACATTGCCCATATTTCTAGGTGGCCTACTTGACGGTGGTAGCACCGGGTTTCCACTCGACTTACATTTTGTTCAAGCAACCTCGGGCAATCCTTCATAAAGTGGTCGGCCGATCCACACTTATAGCGAGGCGATCACGGAACCTCTGACTCCCGAATGCCATTTGCCACAATGCAGACACTCGCTCTCTCTCGGCGATCATTTCCACCATTGGCGATCGAAGTGACTCGTGTGGTCACGGGGTCGATCGCGATCTCGTCTAGAAAAGCCGAAGCGCCTCTAGACCGGCTCACATCATCTCGAAATCTCTTGATGCTGTTGAAGAGACTTTCCGAGGACCTTTTGAAATTCTCCGGTTCCCACATCAACTTTTGTTTCTCTTTTCTAAGCTCTTGACTTTACAAGCTCGCTCAACAAGTACTACGAACTCTCGTATCTCGAGAATGCCAACGAATATCCTTATATCATCATTCAGCCCATCCTCGAAGCGTTTACACATAATAGCCGGACGAAATCATTCTCGCGTCTGGCTAAGCCTCACGAATTTTCGTTCGTGATCGATGGCGACATAGAGCCTTGCTTAAGATCAAGAAATTCCCTTCGCTTTTGGTCGATGAATCTCGGTGATATACTTTTTGAACTCGGTTTGAAAGAATTCCCAAGTCACTTGCTCTCTAGGCACCACGAAGTCGAGTACTCCACCAATAGTAGGCGGAATCGCGTAGCAAGGAGATGGTACACTTTAAGCACTCATCGGTGTACAAGATAGCTCATCGAGCACCGGATAGTGTTATCCAACCAAAATTCAGCTTGCTCGGCATCGTCGCTATCCGTAGCCTTGAATTGGTGGCCCCATGTTTACGAATTACGTTGTTGAGGGCTTCTTGGACCTTATTTGGTCGATTCACGGAGGTATTGTAGGTCTTGGGGTTGCATTAGTCGAAATGGAGGTTGTGGAACAGCCATGTTAGTTCGAATGTATTGGTTGAACCAATCATTCATCACACTATAAAAGGCTTGCCTAGCCTCATCATTGGATTGCTGGCCATAGGTTGAGAGTCCGCCGGCTGTCCTTCTTGGCAGCAGCGCCACACTCTCCACATCATCAGCTATTGCTCGGTTGGGATCGGGATCCGTTACTATAAACAAACACAAACTCAAATTGTCAGAAATCACCACACTATCAACTTATCATTTAATGGCATGTATAGCTAGACCCCAAACATATCACGGTAGTCCTAGAATCGACTAAACTGTAGCTCTGATACCAATAAAATTGTAACACCCCGAACCCGAGACCCTCGCCGGTGTCGGACACGAGGGGTTAACGAGCCAAATCCACATATTGCACCCACCAATTTGACATTTCCAGACAGGCTGGAAAACTGCGTCACTGTCGCCTTAAAAATCATATCTCGAGTTTCAAAACTCGGAAACTGATTACGTAAATTTTCCCTGAATATAGACTCATATATCCATCCATGGATTTATTTCTAGAATTTTTGGTCGGGCCAATTGGTACAGTTTATTAGTAAAAGTCACCCATGTTACAGGGATCGACTGCTCTGACCTTCGCGCGTTACAGCTTGAATATCTCTCTGTACAGGGCTTTAATACTGGTGCCGTTTGTTTCTAATGAAACTAGACTCAAAATGGAATCTTCACATATAAGGCACGACTTCTAATTATTTCTGGATAATTTGTAGTAAATTTTCAAAGTCACGACAGGGGACCCAGAAACTGTTCTGGCCCTGTCTCACGATAACTTTAATATCTCTTAACAAATAACTCCTATGACTGTTTCGTTTCTTCCATATGAAAGTAGACTCATCAAGGTTCATTTACATAACTTATTCACTATTTAATACCATTCCTAAAAATTTTGGTGATTTTTCAAAACCACACCACTGCTGCTGCCAGCATCTATTTTCAAGGTAACCTTTACCTATTTCATGATTTCCACGATTCAATTTCCCCTCTTTGCATACATAGCACAAAGTGTGATCATGATTAACCATTCCAATGGTTAATCTTCTCAAAACAATTTCATACCCCATAATGATCAACATAAAACGATTACAGTATCATACCAAAAACGTATATAAGCCATTTTCGCATGGCTATCCAAGTTTACACAAAACCGAAAGGTACATGACCTTCAACAATAGGGTAGTCCTATACATGCCATTTCAAGGTTCAACTAAAATTATACCAAAATGGAGACTTTGATAGTGTAGATGACTTCGACTTTAATGATCCCGAATCCGATCGCTAACGAGCAAAATCTATAAAACAGAGAGCCAAAGCAACGGGGTAAGCATTTTTATGCTTAGTAAGTCTCAAGCAAAAAAATCAGCTTTAACTAAAGCATTACATTCACATAGCCAAATGAATCATTTCATTAATACACATTCACATAATCATTCTTACTTCACACTTCATCATTATATACTTTCACAAGATATCAACCAATTTAATAGCTGAAAACTCGTTAGTCGATTGAGCGAATGTTACTCAAACATATCGACTTTTCCGATGCACATATAAACATACCTTATTCTTTGGGCTTTTCGAGCGTACTAATTAAATTTATTACAGCAACCAACGCTCACCTCCAGCCCAAGCTTCTTGAATACAACCGGATATAACCACATGCACGAATGCCTTGGTCTTAGCACTCGATAGAACGACTTGCACAAATGCCTTGGGTATTAGCCCGGATTTAACCACATGCACGAATGCCTTGGTCTTAGCCGGATGTAGTCACTAGCACAATTGCCTTCGGGTCTTAACCCGGATATAATTACTAGCATAAATGTCTTCGGGACTTAGCCCGGATATCATTCAATTGCTCATGCGCACATATACATCAATAATCATTACACGTCCATGTTTCATTTTCGTTACTAAGGCTCAAACACAAACATATCACTAGCATAATCGCCGGGACTTAGCCCGGGTATCATTCAATTGCTCATGCACATATACATCAATAATCATTACACGTCCATGTTTCATTTTCGTTACTAAGGCTCAAACACAAACATATCACTAGCATAATCGCCTTCGGGACTTAGCCCGGGTATCATTCAATTGCTCATGCACACATATACATCAATAATCATTACACGTCCATGTTTCATTTTCGTTACTAAGGCTCAAACACAAACATATCACTAGCATAATCGCCTTCGGGACTTAGCCCGGGTATCATTCAATTGCTCATACACACATATACATCAATAATCATTACACATCCATGTTTCATTTTCGTTACTAAGGCTCAAACACAAACATATCACTAGCATAATCGCCTTCGGGACTTAGCCCGGGTATCATTCAAATACTCATACACACATAAATCAATAATCATTACACATCCATATTTCATTCCACATAATTCGAGTAGGGTCACTTCTTGAGGACTTACCTCGGATGTTGTCGAACGGCTTCAACGGCTATTCGATCACTTTTTCTTTCCCCTTGTCCAACTTCGATCCTCTAAGCTCTTGGGCTAATTCAAACAAATTTATCTTATTAAAGTCCCATCATGCTAGCTTATGGCCGAATACCCATATCAAATAAGCAATTTACCTTAACTCGTAACCCACATAGCCAAGTTACACATATAACCCTTATGACCGAATATGAATATCACCAAAATCTCTATGACTTAACCTTCACCTTCATAGCGAATATATATATATAGCTTATCAAATAGACATTTATTCACCTTCCTTAACACATATTAATCAATTAGTCCATGCATTATCCTTGACACACCCGGTCATTAAAGCAATAACCTATTAACATCCAAGCTTATTATACTAAAATTTCTTCTAAGGCCGAATTCATGTACCATCCTTAATACTCAAACAATTATTTTATTTTAAATAATTTACACACACCATTTACCTAACATCAATTAACTAGACACTTTAAGGATTTCTTCTTTGACTATACACACATTCGGCAACTATCCATACACACACAAGCCGATTTTTTTTTTATCACCCAAACCACCTACATGAACACTTAACTAACTCAAACTTCACCCATCCACAAATACTCATTACAACACAAAGACAACAATCCTTTTCCTCAATTTCTTCCATGGCCGATTACCCAATATTACCACACAACCAAGATTTTGACATGGCTAAGTAGGAAATTTTAGTAGCTAGCTTAAAGTATGCTAACCTTTCAAGAACCAACATGAACTCACTTACCTTAATTCAAGCTCAAGGGTGACCAAACCTTCTCTTGCTTTCTTCTTCAATTCGGCCAAGCATGTTCAAAGATGAACACTTTTTTTTTTCTTTTTCTTTGTTCACTTTACGGCAAAATGGGGGGGGGGAGGCATCCACACACTTTTTTTTTGCTATCATCATTTTCCTTTTTTTATTACTAGCTTTTATTCTATTGTTTTCTACATACCCCACTAACATAACATGTTGGAAACATGTTTCCTTGCCCATAATTTTGTCATGGCCGGCCACTATCCTTGTCAAATGGATTATTTGACATGCAACTCCATTTATTTTACTTCATTCCTTTATTAACCTCTTAAAATTAGCCACATATAATTGAATCCTTTCACATGAGTCCCTTTTCTTTCAATTCACATTCAAATTAACTAAATCAAAGAATTAAAAATTCACACATGCATTTTCACATATTTAGACAGTAACTATCATACTCAAATGATTTAGTGACTCGGTTTAGCGGTCCCGAAACCGCTTTCCGACCAGGGTCACTTTAGGGATGTCACAACTAAAACATATTAGATCAAAACTAAGTGTAATAAGCAAGATCCACATGCATGCGCTATCTTAGTATAATACACATCTATGCTAACCACATTCATACCACATCCAAGATCTATAATCAAATTAAATACTCAAAACACATACCATAATTACCTTGAATTCATGGCACATAGCATAATAATTGAAAATAAGCTCAAACCATAGCTCAGTTAAACCAAACTCAAGCATAACACTTAAGCCGTTTTCGCATGGCTAAATTACACACAACCAAAATCTAATATTTCAAAACAAAATTCAGCCTATACATGCCATAGTTTGAGTTCGACTATTTAAATACCGAAACAGCAGATAGTGTGATGGACTTTGCTGACGAGCCCTGAGCTTGTAACTGGGATCCAAAATCTATAAAACAGAGTAACAAAGATGCACAAGGTAAGCTATCTTAGCTTAATAAGCCATCTTAGCTTAATAAGCCATAAGCAAATAAACACTCCAATAATATATTCAACCTATTTTATTAAACCGAATTATATTATCATGACCAATGCTTAACCTTAAACCCACATATAAGATACAATGATACATTTTCATATACCATTACTTTTTACCTTGATCGATACTTACATAAACTAATTAATCATTATCTTTCAACTTTCGGGTCCAAAATGTCACCAAATAATCAAACAAGCTTATACCATTAAAATAAGTTCAAGAATCACAATATGACATTATACACATATAATTCTTATTTGGCCGAATACTCATATAGTCACTTACCATGTTAGTAATCAACTTCTAAAGGCAAATAGTCATATTAAAATTTAGTACATATTCACTCAAGTGCATAATCTCAATTATTGAAATAATATTTCATATACATATATTAATAATATAACAGAAAATACCTCATCATATATACACATATATAATAGTTATTCTTGACATACTAACTATTCATTCAATAAGCCAAATACACATATAGCATACACATTTTCTTCTTTATTTGCACCTTCCAAGATTTATAATAAATAGTCAAGGTGTTTACTTAACTTACCTCAAATAAGTAACATATTAGTTCATACCTGGCACATAGCTCAATTAACACATTCGAACTTGATTTACCTTTGCCTGATGAACCATTCGGAATTGGATAGGACACTCGAACAATCACACATAGCATACAATGCCAACGTCCCAGACGTGGTCTTACATGTAGTCACATAACGATGCCACTGTCCCAGATAGGGTCTTACTCGTGCACATATATCGGAATCACATATTGATACCATGGTCTTACTCGCACACATATATCAGAATTCTATGTCATGACATATGTATCCTAACTATTCCTAAGGTTCATATGGGGCTTTCAGACGTCGTAACTCGGTCGAAACGAATGATTGTACATGGTTACCAAGCTTATTCACATTCAGAAAAAGCATGTATAAATTCATATTTTACATACCAGCATGTATATTTAGTATTTAACTACAATTAAACACATCTATTTTCTTATAAACTTACCTCGGACATTATAAAATGGAACAAGGCAGCTAGTCGACGACTTTTGTTTTCCCCCGATTCAAATCCGATTTCTTTGCTTCTTGATCTAAATATATTCAAATTAAGCACATTCAAACATATTTTCATTCAATTTAGTCCAAAAAGACATAAATGGGCAAATTACCATTTTACCCCGCACATTTACACTTTTTACAATTTAGTCCCTATTGCACGAAACACAAAATATTCAAAATTTCAAGATACCCATGTTTGGTCGAATATTCCTAGGGTTCATACAAGCCCATATATTTCATTTATTTCACATTTTAGTCCCTCAAATTATTATTTTTGCAATTTAGTCCTAATTACTGAAAATCATCAAAAACTCCAATACAAAATATGTTAATCTAAAGCATATCTTTCATATTTCATCATCAAACAACAAAAATCACAGGCTATCAACAATGGCACAACTCAAAATATTCATGAAAATAAAAAACTAAAGCTTGGGTCTTGAAGATTACTAAGCAACGATATCAAAAACATAGAAATTATCAAAAATCGAGCTAAGCACGTACCTTGATTGGGCTTGAGAATGGACGAACTAGGTTTTTCTTGTAGCACCCCAAACCCAGCCCAGAAGTTATGGCCGGATCCGGCATGCCACATCAAAAATGTTAAAAAAAAATTTCCATTCTAAGTCCAGAAAATCGTACTTGATGTTCAAAAGATTAATTCATTAAGGGTTAAAGTGAATAGAAGTCATGCACCGGTAGGAAACCGGAAAAGAGGTGGTGAGTCCATCGGATTGCTTAATACCAAGCTCCTTCGGATCCAATCCTAGACATGCATACCGCCATTGCCACACCTTAACGTCATGGATATTTCTAGGAAACCGATTCGATTAAGTCATTTTTAGGAAAAGTGATTAATTTTGGAAAATACTTTCATTGCGGAAGCTTTGCTTGTTGTCGTGTTATTTTAAAATCAACTGTTGTTTTTGAAAAGCGTGCCTAAAGCTATCCAATTTCAACAGTTAAAATAAGTATTACCTATCTTAATAATACATATTAAAACCATCAAAATAAATAAGCGGCCTTATTACATTTAAAAGCCCAAAACCTCAAACGTAATTAAAAGGATGTCCAGTTCACGGAAGAAAATCAAACTTTTAGAGCGGGTGGCCACCGAATTCCCTCACGGCTCCAAGCCCACTATGGTTGGGGATTACCTGCGTGGATGAAAATAAAAGGGGTGAGTTTGGGGAAACTTAGTGTGTAAATTAACCCAACCATAGCCTATATCAGTTCAAACCACGAAATAGAATAAGTTGACCTTAGCCCGAGCAAATTGAATAAAGCCCATAGGCCCATAGCGAGCGAGCAGATATTACATGTTTATGCGAAACCCAACCATATCCAACCGTATACACCCCATACCAACCTTACACCGTGTGGGAGACAACTCGACCCACCCAACCGCTACACACCACGAATTTGCAGCATGGCTGCGCGAGCAGAATAATGTGACAGAGTCACGGATCTGATAATCGTGGCAGAGCTACCAGAATAGATATATGTGGCAGAGCCACCAGACCAGATATTTGTGCCAGAGCCACCAGATCAGATATTTGTGGCATAGCCACCAGAACGCTTCCTCCATAATATAACCCATGTCCCCATGCAACAGATATATAATCATGGCATACATCATACAGAATCAGATCGTCATGCTTTTCAATCAAAATTAACCCTAGGGGTATAACGGTAATTTTGCACCTAGGGGTATAATAGTAATTTTCCATACATAGGGGTATTATAGTAATTTAGCTACTTTTAGGGTTTTCATGCATATCCTAACTATTTACGTGCTATCAGAACACTTACCGCGCATACTTACCGAATTGGGCCCGTTGGCCCATGAACCCGATCTTTGGCCCATTAAGCCCAAATTATCAAAATGTACCAAATCGCGCGTACTGTAGTTTATTACTTTAGATTACCAAATATACAAACCCAACTATCTTACAAGCATTCGCACTTTTCATAAATTCCCAAAATACCGACTTTTCGGCATTTCGGCTTTTCGGCTTTTGCCAATCTAGTCTATGACAGGGTGTCAGTTACACACCTGTTTGCGACGATATGCTGATGAGATCCACACACGAACCACCTACAATTGGATTACTAACACGCTAATCTAACTATTCAAATACGAACTACGTATTAACCCCTTATAATATTCGGCCAACCACACCTACAGATCATAGGAAGCTTATAAGAAATCAATAAGCAACTCATTAACAAATTTTTGTCAATGTTTACCACATAATCATAATTTCACTGCAAGCTGTCTTACTGAGCAGCAGTCACTAAATTATTTATAACTGGAGCTACGAAACTCCAAATCAAGTTCTGTTAATTTTCCTTGAAAATAGACTCATATATCTTCTATCCATAAAATTTTCAGAATTTTTGGTTTAGCCAATCAATACCAGATTTTTCTCAAAGTTTCCCATGTTTCACTGTTTGACTAATTTGACCACCCTTCATTACGAATCAAATTTCTCATTGTACAGAATTCAAAATATGTTCTTGTTTATTTCATTAGAAACTAGACTCAATAAGATTTAATTACATAATTTATTCAGCTTCTAATTCGTCTCCCACAATTTATGGTGATTTTCCAAAGTCACGTTACTGCTGCTGTCCCAAGCAGATTTATTACCAAATCACTCTTTCACACATACCTTGCATGCATGTTATTTAAACATGTATATCACCAATCAATCATCACATATCTATGATTTTACTTAAGTATAATCTCTATTTCATCATTTTAAAGCACAACATGTTAGCTGATTTTTCCCTTTAACATCTAAGGCACATGCATGCTCATTTGTTTGGCTCAACTTCACCTATCTTCCATTTTTCATCAAAAGAACATGAAACAACAACCATTTCCTTCATTTTAATTCATGACTAAATGCTCACAACACAACTAAAAACCAAAATATGCTTCAAGAGTTAAGGTGGAATCAAGATGAACTCATGAACCTCAAAATAGAAGCAAGGTACCAAGAACTTACCTTCAATTTTCCTCCTCCTAATGACCGAATACTCAAGAGCTTTCTCCTCTCCTTTCTCTTCTCTAACTTTCAGCTATGATGAACAAAGATGGACAAAACTTTGTTCTTTTCACCCCTTTTTCTTTTAATAAAACTTCATATTTCATCCATTTAATTCTTTAATACAAAAGACATGAATTTCTTATCATGAAACATTTACCTAACCCATTATCATGAAACATTTACCTAACCCATTATCATGGAACATTTACCTAACCTATTATCAATTTGTATCAATTTGTACCATAAATTATGGATATCAAGTGTACATTTTGTCTACAACAACATGATGGCTGGCCACTTCATGTAAAATGGGAGGTTTGTTATGCAAATCCTCCTATTTTGCACTCCTATTTATTTGGCCACTTCAATTTAGCCTATAGCATTTTCAAACATTTTCACATAGGTTCTATTTCATAATTTCACCCCCTTTTTCTTATGGAACAAAAATTAACTAAAATTGTCGGGTTTTATCTTAAGTTTGGGCTTTCTAGAGGCCCACTAACATAATTAAACCTATGCCAACATTCACAGGATTCCCGAAAATTGGGGCGTTACATTTCTTTTCTCTTTTCTTTGTTTTAGTTTTGGCTATGATGGAAAGAAAATATGAGCGCCATTGTTTTATGTTATATTTTATAATATATTAACTTTTATTATTTGTTTACTAATTTACCCTTAATGAATTTATATTAAAACCATATTTTGCAAACCTATTGCCGTCCATATAATAAACCTATGGGTTATTTTCCATTTAAAAGCTTCCACTTATAAAGCCAATAACAAATCAGCCTTTTATAAATTAAACTACCAAATTTTCAATTTACGCGATTAAGTTCTTTTATTAAATCGGACACTCAAACAACAAAATTAAATGACGAAAATTTCACAGATATAAATTCACACAAAATAAACACAGAAAATAATTTTTAAATATTTTTTGGACTCGGATTCATGGTCCCGAAACCACCGTTCCGATTAGAGTCAAAATCGAGCTTTTACAACTCTACCCCCTTAGGGATTTTCGTCCCTGAAAATCTTTCCGGTGAATAGGTTCGGATAGTATTCTCTCATTGAATCTTCTAGCTCCCACGTTGCTTCTTCAACCCTGTGTTTATGCCACAGTACTTTATCTAACGGAATTTTCTTATTTCACAACTCTTTAATCCACGAGCCAGAATAGGAATCGTGTGACAGCCCAAAATTGACCCTAGTCGGAATGTGGTTTCGGGACCACAAAACCGAGGCATAAAAATAATTTAAAATTTATTGTGATGCCTATGATATGTGTTAAATTGTGTGTGACATTTTTGATGATTTGATTTAGTGTTATAAAGGTGAATTTCACTAGAAAGGACTTGTGTGAGAAAACTTAGAAATGAGATAGGCAAATGTTGAAGTGGCCTATTGATGCATGCTAGAAATGTTGTCCTTGCATGTCAAATTTCCCAAATTTGACTATAGTGGCCGACCAAGGTGGGTATGATGGGCAAGGAAAACATGTTTCCAACATGTTTGGTTAGTGAATTATGGATGAAGGAATATAATAAAATTAGCATAAAAAATGAACAAAAAAAAAAAGAAAGATGAGCATGGATGCCCCTTGTTGCCGTGAGTAGAGGAAAAAGAAAGGAGAAATTTTGTTCATCCATTTTCACTTCTTGGCGAAAATACTAAGAGGAAGAAGAGATTTTGCTTCATTTCCTTTGTTTAGAAGAGATCTAGAAGGATATTTGGCTAAACTTGCATCAAGATTGAGGTATGTATGAGGTTGTGTCATGAGATTCATGCATGTTTTAGTTGCCAACTTGATGTTCATGTTAGCCATGGTTCAAATCCTTGTTATGCCATGGAAGTGGTATTTGGTCAAAGTTGGTATTGTGATAAAGCCATTGCATGCTAAGTGTGAAGCTTGATGATGATGCATGCAATGATGGATTGTCTACTCTTGAAATTTCTTTGTAGCCATCTTGAGTAAGACTTTGAGTTTTCTTTTGTTTAACCATGATTGAAGTTGAAAGGGCATGATTGTGGTGTATTCGGCCATGATGCATTCATGAGCATGGTTCATGCTTCTTGCATGTTAGTTAAAATTTGTGTTTTGGATGGCTATGGACACCTTGAAATTGACCATGCACATATATGTATATATATGTTTGCACATGATGTTTTGGTTATGAAGTAAGTGATGAATATGTTTGTTTAAAGAAGAAAATGTTGAAGAATGTTTGTGAAATTGCAAGTACATTCGGCCTAGAATACCTATGATGTGGAAATCTTGGAATTTATTGTTGATTTGGTGCAAGTATGACTAAGTATAATCGGCCATATGAGTGCTTGATGATATATTATAAGTATTGAGCCACAATATGTAAAGCATTAACTAGTAAAATGCATGCTGTTTTTGTGTGGTGTTAAGTGTATAATTGGCCTCAAATTGGACATGTATGTTCGGCCTTAGGTAGCCGATTGATGGCCTTAGCTTTTCCTTGATGCTTGAATGAATTGTATTGAATTGCTTGATGTAGTATAAAATGTGCATGACCATTGTGTACTCAAGCTAAAGGGTGGCCATATGACCATTTAGACTCCTTGTCATATTCGGCCATAAGCTAGCATAATGAGGTTTTAATAAATTAAATTTGTTTGAATTAGCTCAAGAGCTTAGAGGGCCACAATTGGACAAGGGGAAGGAAAAAGTGATCGAATAGCCGTCAAAGCCGTTCGACAACATCCGAGGTAAGTCCTCAAGAAATGACCCTACTCGAATTATGTGAAATGAGATAGGGATGTGTAATGATTATTGATTTATGTGTGTATGAGCAATTGAGTGAAACCCGGGCTAAGTCCCGAAGGCGATTATGCTAGTGATAAGTTTGTGTTTGAGCCTTAGTAACGAGAATGAAACATGAATGTGTAATGATTATTGATGTATGTGTGTGCATGAGCAATTGAATGATATCGGGCTAAGTCTCGAGGACATTTGTGCTAGTGACTACATCCGGCTAAGACCGAAGGCATTTGTGCAAATTGTGATATCGGGCTAAGCCGAAGGCAATTGTGCGAGTTGCGATACCGGGTTAAGTCCGAAGGCCTTTGTGTGGGCTACCATAACGGGCTATGTCCGAAGGCGTTTGAACGATCAGCTATAGCGGATAAACTCGAAGGTATGTGATTCGAGAATTTTGAACTTGCTGGAAAATTTTCAGTTAATACACTTGTGAAAGTCCCAACAACAAGGTATGTGTTGTATGTGCTTCGCACACTATGAGTAAGTGTGCATGAAAATTTGCTCTAATGATAAATGAGCTATCGGCATTAACTAGGCCGTTATTTGTGTATGAACATAAGAGTTGGGATTGTGAAGTAAGTATGATTATGCGAATGTGTATTAATGAAATGATTCATTTGGCTATGTGAATGTAATGCTTTGGTTAAAGCTGATTTTTATTGCTTGAGACTTACTAAGCATAAAAAAATGCTTACTCCGTTGCTTTGGCTTTCAGTTTTATAGATTTTGCTCGCTAGCGATCGGATTCGGGATCATTAAAGTCGAAGTCATCCACACTATCAACGCCTCCATTTTGGTATAAATTTTTGGTTGAACTTTGAAATGGCATGTATAGGACTACCCCTTGTTGGTTCAAATATGTTGTGATGTATATGTGTACGGCCATGCGAAAATGGCTCGTAAAAGTGAAGTACGAACTTAGACCATTTGTGGTTTGTATATATATATGGTGTCATGATGTGATTATGGATTGAAAATGGGAGTGTTGGTCACATGATCAGCCATTGGTATGGTTAAAAATGATCATATGTGAACCTATGTATGGCAAGACTAGTTGGTTCATGGAGACTACAAAAAAAGGTAAGACCTACCTTAAAAACAAATGCTGCCAGCTGCAGTGACGTGAATGTGAAAAATCACCAAAATTTGTAGGAATGGTATTAAATAGTGAATAAGTTATGTAAATGAACCTTGATGAGTCTACTTTCATATGGAAGAAACGAAACGGTCATAGGAGTTATATGTTGAGAGATATTAATGCTATTGTGAGACAGGGCCAGAACGGGTTCTGGGTCCCCTGTCGCAACTTTAAAAATTTACTATAAATTATCCAGAATTAATCAGGAGTCATGCCTTATATATACAGATTCCATTTTGAGTCTAGTTTCATTAGAAACAAACGGCACCAGTATTAAAGCCCTGTACAGAGAGATATCCAAGTTGTAACGCGCGAAGGTCAGAGCAGTCGATCTCTGTAATATGGGTGACTTTAACTAATAAACTGTACCAATTGGCCCAACCAAAAATTCTAGAAATAAATCCATGGATGGATATATGAGTCTAAATTCAGGGAAAAATTACGAAACCAGTTTCCGAGTTTTGAAACTCGAGATATGATTTTTAAGGCGACAGTGACGCAGATTTCCAGCTTGTCTGGAAATGTCAAATGGTTGAGTGCAATATGTGGATTTGGCTTGTTAACCCCTCGTGTCCGACACCGGCGATGGTCTTGGGTTCGGGGTGTTACAAATCGGTTCTTCCTCGTATGTCATATCGGGCTTAATCTCAACCTCAGTCGGACTAATCACATGTGAATGGTCAGACTAATATCTACGGAGCATTGAAACATGGAATACCTTGTGGATCTTTTCTAACTCAGGTGGCAAGGATAATCTGTAAGCAACTGGCCTGATACGCTCTATAATTTCATACGGTCCAATAAACCTCGGACTCAATTTACCTTTAAGACCAAATCTGAATATTTTCTTCCATGGTGAGACTTTCAAGAAGACTTTATCTCCGATCTGAAACTCTATATCTTTACGTTTCAAGTTCGCATATGATTTCTGACGATTCGATGCTGCTTTTAAACTTTCACGGATTAGCTTCACTTTCCGCTCAGTCTCTCTGATCAAATCAACCCCTTGTATCTTATTTTCACTAAGCTCAGTCCAGTACAATGGTGTACGACACTTATGACCGTACAAAGCTTCATAAGGTGCCATTTTGATACTCGACTGAAAGCTGTTATTATATGCAAATTCAATCAGAGGTAGGTATCGTTCCCACGTACCTTCAAACTCAAGAATGCAACATTTCAACATATCCTCAAGTATCTGAATGATTCGTTCAGACTGGCCATCTATTTACGGATGGAAAGCAGTACTAAAATGTAATTTTGTACCCAGTGCATCTTGCAGTTTCTTCCAAAATCGTGATGTAAACCTTGGATCTCTATCCGAGACAATAGACATAGGCACATCATGTAATCTCACAATCTGAGAAACATACAATTCAACCAGCTTATCCAGCGAGTAGTTTTTACGTATCGGGACAAAATGAGCTGATTTAGTCAATCTATCCACAATAACCCAGATTGCATCTTTCTTGCTCTGTGTTAAAGGTAAACTAGATACAAAATCCATAGTAACTTTCTTCCACTTCCACTCAGGTATCATGATAGGCTAAAGTAATCCAGAAGGTACCTGATGTTCAGCTTTTACTTGTTGACAGACTAAACATCTTGCAACAAAATCAGAAATGTCTCGTTTCATACCATACCACCAATAAAGCTGTTTCAGATCATTATACATCTTCATACCACCTGAGTGAAGAGATAGTCGACTACTGTGAGCTTCATTCAAAATCAACTAAATCAACTCTGAATTTCTCAGAACAAATATTCGGTTTCTGAATCTTAAACAACCACTAGCATCAACTCTGAATTCTGAATCAGCATCTGTATCACTCTGAGCTCATTTTTCCAACTTTCTGGGCATCACAAATTTGTTGAACAAATAAAGGTCTATCTTTCAATTCAACTACTATCAAACCATCATTAGACATGACCATATGCGCATTCATTGCACGTAAAGGAAACAATGATTTTCAGCTTAAATCATCAGCAATAACATTAGCTTTTCCCGGGTGATAGTCAATCACAAGCTCGTAGTCTTTTAGCAATTCTAACCATCGGCGTTGTCTCAAGTTCAGATCTTTCTGAGTCATCAAATATTTTAGACTTTTATTATTAGAATAAACATGACATTTCTCACCGAACAGATAGTGACGCCAAATTTTCAACGCGAACACAATAGCTGCCAATTCCAGGTCTTGTGTCAGATAGTTATTTTTCATGCGGTTTCAACTGCCTCGAGGCAGTTGCCTTCCTACATCAAAACATAGCCCAAACCATTTAAAGATGCGTCACTACAAATAACAAATTCTTTACCCGATTCTGGCTGAACTAATACTGGAGCTTCGGTCAAAAGGGCTTTCAACTGATCGAAGCTTTTCTGGCGCTTCTTTGACCACTCGAACTTAACATCTTTCTACAATAGCTTCGTCATCAGAGCTGCAATCATAGAGAAAACCTTCACTAACCGTCTATAATAACCAGCAAGTCCAGAAAGCTTCGGACTTCAGAAACATTCTTCGGAGGTTTCCAATCAAGTATAGCTGAAATTTTACTTGGATCAACCCAAATACTCGATGCTGATACCACATGACCCAGAAAACTGACTTCGCTTAACCAGAACTCACATTTACTGAACTTCGCATACAACTGCTTATCTTGCAATTTATGCAACACAAGTCTCAAGTGTTCGACATGTTCAGTTTCATCACGAGAATAGATAAAATGTCATCTATAAACACAACCACAAACTAGTCCAGATATGGTCTGAAGATCCAATTCATCAAATCCATGAAAATAACAGGTGCATTAGTGAGTCCGAACGACATAACTAAAAATTCATAGTGTCCGTACCTCGTTCTGAAAGCAGTCTTTGGCACATCAGAGTCTTTGACTCACAACTGATAGTAGCCCGATCTTTTGAAAACACTATAGCCCCCTTCAGTTGGTCAAACAGATCGTTAATCCATGGCAACGGATACTTATTCTTTACAGTCACCTTATTAAGCTGTCTATAATCAATGCTCATTCTCATAGTTCCATATTTCTTTTTCACAAATAGTACTGGTGCACCCTAAGGAGAGAAACTCTGTCGCGCGAAACCTTTATCTGTCAATTCTTGCAACTGACCTTCAAATCTTTTAATTCTGTAGGTGCCATTCTGTACAGAGCTATGGATATCGGAGTCGTCCCAGACATTAACTGCATACCAAAATATACTTCCCAAATAGGTGGTAAACCCGGTAATTCTTCAGGAAATACATCTAGATACTCACATACAACAGGTACTGATTCTATGTTTCTTTCAGCCATTTTACTGTCAAGCACGTAGGCAAAATAAGCTTCACACCCTTTTTTCACATATTTCTGAGCTAGCATCGAAGAAATTATTGCTGGTAAACCATACAAATCACTAGCTTCAATCCGGATAACCTCATCATTCTGACTTCATAGATCAATGGTCTTTCTCTTGTAGTTCACAACAGCATCATGTAATGTCAACCAATCCATACCCAGAGTTATGTCAAACTCATCAAATGGTAGCAACATCAAATCAGCCAGAAAGCACAAATCTCGAACCATCAAGGGACAATTCTTACACACTTTGTCAACCATAACACACCGACTCAAGGGGTTTGATACTCTAATCACAAACTCAGTAGACTCAACTGGCAGAGTCTTGCTGAATACTAATGTCTCACACACATAAGAGTGAGTCGAACCAGGATCAATCAATGCAATTACATTAGTATCATAAAGAGCGAATGTACCAGTAATAACATCTGGGGATAAAGCCTCTTCTCGCATACAAATAGCATAGGCTTTGGTAGGTGCACGAGCCTCAGATTTGACTGTTGTATCTTTATTTCCTCTCCGACTGCCACTCACATTACCCGTTTTTCTAGGTAGTCTACCTCGAGTTACAATATTACCCGCTCTCGAGTTCTGTACTGGATTCTCTTCAGCTAACCCTGGGCAATCTCGAATATAGAGATCTATCGATCCATATTTAAAATAGGCCCAATCATGCAATCTGTAACTGTCGGGATGTCATTTACCACAGTGTTTACACTCGGGTTGATTTGCTCTAACATTACCCACACTGGCTACTGAGGTAGCTCTCGAACTCACTGGTGGTTTAATCTGGTCTCATCGAGAATAACCCGATGTGGCTTTTGAATGGCTGAAATCATCTCAAAACTTCTTTGGTACCGACTGGATTGACTTACTGAATGATTTCTTACGCGAGTCTCTAGCTTCAAAATCAACTTTCTTTTTTTCTTTCCTAAGCTCTTCAGCTTTGCAGGCTCATTCAACCAATACTACAAACTCTTTTATCTCAAGTATGCCTACTAACAATTTAATGTCTTCATTCATCCCATCTTCAAATCTTTTACTCATTATCACTTTGGTGGAAACATACTCTCGGGCATACCGACTGAGTCTCACAAATTTTCGCTCATATTCTGTCATAGTCATCCGACCCTGTTTCAGCTTTAGAAATTTTTTTCACTTCTGATCAATAAATCTCTGGCTGATATACTTCTTACGGAACTCAGTCTGGAAGAATTCCCATGTCACTCGTTCTCTCGAAACTACCGATACTAGGGTATTCCACCAATGATATGTTGTATCTTGAAGCAATGATATGACACATTTCCAACATTCATCTGGGGTATAGGATAACTCATCAAACACACAGATAGTATTATCAAGCCAGAAATCAGCCTTTTCAGCATCATCATCATCAGTAGCTTTAAACTCTTCAGCCCCATATTTTTTGATATTATCAACAGGTGGCTTATAAAATCTCAATGGATCACTTACTTGAGGTACAGTGGGCATCGAAGATGGATTAGTTGGGGTGGAGGTTGTTGTGCTACCGGGTTTGTCCGGATATACTGAGTAAACCAGTCATTCATCATTTGGTAAAAGGCTTGTCTAGCCTCTTCTTTCTGATTACTCGAAATCGGTCGAGAATCAACCGGCGATGTCCCTTGCTCAGGAACAGGTGCTACACTCTCGACATCATCATCTACAGCTCTGTCGGGATCCATTTACTATATGAAAATACATTTGAAATGTCAGAAGTCATCAAATTATCGTAGTATATAATATGGCATGTGTAGCTAGACTCACACACGCTACGTTAGTCCTAGAACCGACTAAAATCGTAGCTTTGATACCAATAAAATGTAACACCTCTAACCCGTATTTGTCGACAGATTAGGGTCATGAGGCATTACCGAACATATTACAATTCATACAATTATGCGTTATAAATTGCAGTTCGACATTTTAATCACATCAATGGTATAATCAATTCATATATCAAAACGTAATAGTTATATCATTCATCACATAGTATAAAAAAATATAATTCAAAGTACATCAGCATAACTAATATAGATACCAAACATATAACACATCAATATCTTTAATGTTGAATATTAGACCTATTCTTAAATAAGTCGTGCACTTGCATAGGTTACACATTAATGGAAATAAATTTCAGTATTAACCTTTTTATTCCTACATGTAGCACCATTCTATTAGTCTATATGAATTTCATATTTTGTTCATTAATAAAATTTAATGAATCCATCCGAACATATATGTATATGTATAAATAAAGGCATCTAAACAGTTTCGAATAGAGCTTAATAGTAATTCATACTTGTAGTTAATATATATAAAAGGTGTAACATGTTACATATAGGTCAAGTACATTACCACATTTTTTGTACTTATACCATTTTCGGACACAATTAACAACTTCAACACCCACTCATAACAAAATTAATTTAAAAATTATTTCATAGTTTAGCAAACAATTACACATACAATTTAATACATTATAACATAACCGAACATGCTTTAAAGTT
This sequence comes from Gossypium arboreum, assembly GCF_025698485.1. Classification (NCBI taxonomy): domain Eukaryota; kingdom Viridiplantae; phylum Streptophyta; class Magnoliopsida; order Malvales; family Malvaceae; genus Gossypium; species Gossypium arboreum. The sequence continues at coordinate 13,336,030 of NC_069078.1, read as the reverse complement.
TATATACAAAGTGCAAATTTGCGCTAGGTTCCAAGGCCACACTTTAATAATAGAATTCATACCAAGTAGATGACTAAAACAATCATGGAACATTTTCCTTATTAATACCATGCAAAGCCGAATCACATTATTCAATCCACACACCTATCCAAAATTTCCATCACCGAATTATCAAAACCAATCTCATTAGTCATTATTACTAAAACATATTAGATCAAAACTAAGTGTAATAAGCAAGATCCACATGCATACACTATCTTAGTATAATACACATCTATGTTAACCACATTCATACCACATCTAAGATCTATAATCAAATTCAATACTTAAAACACATACCATAATTACCTCCAATCCATGGCTCACAGCATAATAATTGAAAATAAGCTCAAACCATAGCTCAGTCAAACCAAACTCAAGCATCGCATGGCTAAATTACACACAACCAAAATCTAATATTTCAAAATGAAATCCAACCTATACATGCCATAGTTCGAGTTCGACTATTTAAATACTGAAATAGCAGATAGTGTGATGGACTTTGCCGACGATCCCCGAGCTTGTAACTTGAATCCAAAATCTATAAAATTGAGTAACAAAGACACACAAGGTAAGCTATCTTAGCTTAGTAAGCCATAAGCAAATAAACAGTCCAATAATATATCAACCTATTTAATTAAACCGAATTATATTATCATGACCAATGCTTAACCTTAAACCCACATATAAGATACAATGATACATTTTCATATACCATTTCTTTTTACCTTGATCGAATACTTACATAAATTAATTAATCATTATCTTTCAACTTTCGGGTCCAACATGTCAGCAAATAATCAAACATGCTTATACCATTTAAATAAGTTCAAGAATCACAATATGACATTATACACACATAATTCTTATTTGGCCGAATACTCATATAGTCACTTACCATGCTAGTAATCAACTTCTAAAGGCAAATAGTCATATTAAAATTTAGTACATATTCACTCAATTGCATAATCTCAATTATCGAAATAATATTTCATATACATATATTAATTATATAACCGAAAATACCTCATCATACATACACATATATAAGAGTTATTCATGACAACTAACTATTCATTCAATAAGCCAAATACATATATAGCATACACATTTTCTTCTTTATTTGCACCTTCCAAGATTTATAATAAATAGCCAAGGTTTTTACTTAACTTACCTCAAATAAGTAACATATTAGTTCATATCTGGCACATAGCTCAATTAACACATTCGAACTTGATTTACCTTTGCCCGATGAACCATTCAGAATTAGATAGGACACTTTAATAATCACACATATCGTACAATGCCAACATCCCGACGTGGTCTTACATGTAGTCACATAACGATGCCACTAGACAGGGTCTTACTCGTACACATATATCGGAATCACATATCAATGCCATGATCTTACACACACAAATATATCGGAATCCTATGTCACGACATATGTATCCTAACTATTCCTAAGGTTCATATGGGGCTTTCAAAATCCTATGTCATGACATATGTATCCTAACTATTCCCAAGGTTAATATGGGGCTTTCGGACGTCGTAACTCGGTCGAAACGAATGCTTGTACATGGTTACCAAGCTTATTTACATTCGGCAAAAGCATGTATAAATTCATATTGTACATACCAGCATGTATATTTAGTATTTAACTACAATTAAACACATCTATTTACTTATAAACTTACCTTGGACGTTATAAAACGAAATAGGGCAGCTAGTCGACGATTTTTATTTTCCCCCGATCCAAATCTGATTTCTTTGGTTCTTAATCTAAACATATTCAAATTAAGCTCATTCAAACATATTTTCATTCAATTTTGTCCAAAAACACATAAATGGGCAAATTACCATTTTACCCCCGACTTTACACTTTTTACAATTTAGTCCCTATTGCACAAAACACAAAATATTCAAAATTTCAAGATACCCATGTTTGGCCGAATATTCCTATGTTCATACAAGCCGATTTATTTCATTTATTTCACATTTTAGTCCCTCAAATTATTATTTTTGCAATTTAGTCCTAATTACTGAAAATCATCAAAAACTCCAATACAAAATATGTTAATCTAAAACATATCTTTCATATTTCATCATCAAACAACAAAAATAACAAGCTATCAACAATGGCACAATCAAAATATTCATCAAAATCAAAAATTAAAGCTTGGGTCTTGAAGATTACTAAGCAACGATCTCAAAAATGTAAAAATTATCAAAAACTAAGCTAAGCACGTACCTTGATTGAGCTTGAAATTGGCCGAACTAGGTTTTTCTTTTCTCTTTTCTTTGTTTTAGTTTCGGCTATGGTGGAAAGAAAATATGAGCGATATTGTTTTATGTTGTATTTTATAATATATTAACTTTTATTATTTGTTTACTAATTTACCCTTAATGAACTTATATTAAAACCATATTTTACAAACCTATTGCCGTCCATATAATAAACCTATGGGTTATTTTCCATTTAAAAGCTTCCACTTATAAAGTCAATAACAAATCAGCGCTTTATAAATTAAACTACCAAATTCTCAATTTACGTGATTAAGTCCTTTTATTAAATTGGACACTCAAACAACAAAATTAAATCACGAAAATTTCACAGATATAAATTCACACAAAATAAACATAGAAAATAATTTTTAAATATTTTTTAGACTCAAATTCATGGTCCCGAAACCACCGTTCCATTAGGGTCTAAATCGGGCTATTACAGCATGTTTGTATGAAATTTTCATGAAGAAATTTTATGCCTAAAGTGTCCAATTTGAAGTTAGGGACTAAATTGAATAAGTGGCAAAATACATGTTATAAAAGCTTTGAGCATGAAATTCATTGGATTATTAGTGAGAGGTCTTTAAATAGCAATTTGACCAAGTTATAAAATTTTGGACAAAAATGGGCATGAATAGGAAAAATTTGAAAGAAAGGTCTTAAGGGCATTTTGGTCATTTAGTTAATAAAAGAATAAAAAGGGAAAAAATCAAGCAAAAATGATTTCCATCTTCTCTAAGGGTGCCAAAATTTGGGGAGTCTCCACAGCTTGGGTTTTCAACATTTCAAGCTTGATTATAAGTGCTCCCAGGCCCCGTTTTTAATTTTTTTTACATTTTTGAAGTTGTCATCAATCGATCTAGCTATTTCTACCAATATTTTAAGCTAGCGTTCATGTTCAACAACTTACCCATGTGTGACATGCTTGTATTTTGTTGTTTAACGGAGGAATATGAATGTTTGATGTGTGATAATCATCTTTTATTAAGTGATTTTTAGTGAAAATACCTAAAAAGGACTTATTGTAAAAGATGAAGAAATGGGTATTAGAGATGTGATTGAATGAGAAATATGGGATGATATGAGTTAGAATATGAATCTGCTAGGCTTGGGTAACCAAGAAAATGCATGCATTTCATTTTACGAGCCTAGGGACCAATTTGTAAATAAGTGAAAAGTTAGGAGTAAAATGATAATTTTACCAAAGTTTGTGTTATGGGTCGATTTGACCAATGTATGTATTGAACGAGATAAATTTGGCATTATAGATCAAGAAAAATGTGATTTGGGTCTTGATCGGGGAAAAACAAAGTTTACAAGGATTAGGCTCGTTTCTATCATTTTGTATTGAGGTAAGTTCATTTGCAAAGAATGAAACATGTACCATACTTTAGATGCTTTAATATTGCATGTATGGTGAGTATATACATATTTAATGTGATGTTGTATCATGTGTTTAAATTCTTACACTTTTATTATGAATTATGCTTTGAATATTTCATGAGTATGTGATTGGTGCTATGGATATTGAAATTGACATTACGAGAAAGTTTGACACATATGTGGTATCGAAGAATCCTGTTTGAACCTTAGGAATAGTTTAGGATACAAGTGACATATCACTAGGAACTATGTAATCTGAACTTATGAGTTGTGGTTTGAGTTCATGATATATATGACACATGTTTTGGCATTATGGGTTCTAGTCTGGTATTTTTTACCAATGGCCAGGTAATCTAGCATGAGTTGCAGATACCTGATAGCTTGTATGGATAGACTTGTGAGTAGCTCGAAAGCGAGCAACATATGATATGAGATATGAGGTAGCGTTGGCTATATATGGGGCACTTAGGTGTGAAATTTCGATGTATCCAATAGTATTCCAAGTGTTCAACGGGTAATCCAAAGAAAAGCCTAATGGGTAATGTGTAATTTTAATGAATATGAAAAAGACGAGAAAGTAAGTTATGTTGTGCAAGTGGGCACAGGTATGTACATTGAACTCATAAGAATGCCAAGTGATATGATGAACTTATGGTAAGAATATGCATTTGTATATTTATGTGAAAAATACGATTGAGAAGTTGTTAAGAATACAAGATTATGTTCAATATGTTAATGTATGATTAATGTTTGTTTAAGCTGCATTTTATTTGCATGTGAACTTACTAAGCTTTAAAGCTTACCCTCCTTTTTCTCCCTTTTCTTATAGTGTCGCCAAGCTAGCTCGGGGATCGTAAACGGTCGAAGACTCTATCACATTATCAATTGGATAATTGGGTATAGTTAGACTTATTATTTTGAGTATGGCATGTATAGGGTGTTGGTCTTTTTTGTTATATGTCATATTGATGTAGCCAAAGGTGTTGGCTTATGATAATATTGATTCATTTTGTAAATGGCCATGAGAGATGGCTCATATTGATTATTGGGTTATAACCTTAATCATTTATGCATGCATGCAAATGTGTTTATGCTTGATGTGGTTGGCTGCTTATGGATGATAATGTGAGATGAGTGGCATATATGGTTAATGAATGAATGGGGACTAATAGGTACGACCATAATAATGGTGCAATTGAGTAACTTGAAAGAAGAACTATAATGATGCATGAAATTGGTGTGGAATGCCATATGGTAGTATGATGATTGGAGTATATGATAGGTCAATATTATGAAGTCATGGATTAACCATGAATGTGTTTTCTTGTGTAATTAAATGTGCCATGTTACATGCTATGAAATGAAATTATGTGTGTAAGTGTTTAAGGGTGGAAAATGGCTTGGAAAATAGCGTCAAAATTGTCCATAGGGTAAACACACGGGCATGTGTCTAAGCCGTGTGTGACAGACAGTCTACCCCATGGGCGTGTGATCCAGCTGTGTGTCCCCTGCACCTTAATTATGAAAATTAGTATGCCTAGTAGTAAACATACAGGCAGAGACACGGCCATGTGTCTCAACCGTGTGAAGGAGTCGGCCTTAGGACATGGGCGTGTGCTCAGGCCGTGTGAGGTCTGCACTTAATTTTTGGAATTTAAATAACCACAAGGCCTAAGCACATGGGCGTACGATTTGGCCGTGTGACCTTATTTAGATGATGACATCATAGTCAGAGAGTTACATGGGCTGAGGACATGGGCATGTCCTAGAGCCACACGGGCGTGTGTGACCACACGGCCTACCTACACGGGCATGTGACTCTCCAAAACAAGAAAATTTTCTAAGTGTTGTAAAAATTTGAAAGTTTTTGGTTTAGTCCCGATTCATCCTTGACGTATGTTTTGGGCCTCGTGGGCCCGTATAAGGAACGGTTTGCATGTGATCAGATGATTTTAATTTGGACCAAATTTTATGGCCAAATTTGTACGTATGTTTATGTTTAAGTCCGGTAACACCTCGAACCCTGTCCTAGCGTCAGATACAGGTAAGGGGTGTTACAGTACTAGACAAAACTCAGTGAGAAAAAGATACACGGGGTTGATTTAGTTTGTGAGATAGAAGAAAAGGTGAAAATAATTCGAGATAGTTTGAAAGCAGCCTCTGATCGTCAAAAGTCTTATGCTGATCTTAAACGAATATAAATAGAATTTTAGGTCGATGAAAAGGTATTCTTGAAAGTATCACCTTGGAAGAAAGTTCTTAGGTTTGCCCGTAAAGGAAAATTAAGTCTACGGTTCATCAGACCGTAGAAAATTACAGAAAGAATCAAACCTGTTGTATATCGACTGGCATTACCACCAGAACTTGAAAAAATTCATAATGTATTTCACATGTCCATGTTACGACAGTATCGGTCAGATCCTTCACATGTTATTTCTCCGACAGAAGTTGAGATTTAGCCTGACATGACTTAAAGTGAAGAACGGATCAAAATTCTAGCACATGAAACAAAAGAGTTGAGAAATAAAAAGGTAGCTTTAGTGAAAGTTCTTTGGCAATGACATGGCATTGAAGAAACTACCTGGGAATCGGAGGATACCATGAGAAAGCAATACCCAAAGCTTTTTACTGGTAAGATTTTCGAGGACGAAAATTTTTAAGGGGGAGAGTTGTAATAGCCCATTTTCATTCAAATCGAAATAGTGGCTTCGAGACCACAAATCTGAGTTAGAAAGATATTATCGCATGAATTGCATTATGATAGAAATGACGTATAAAAATTTCATTGAGAAAATTTTACCGATTTCATGTTTAATTATAGAAAGGACCAAATTCATAAAATGCAAAAGTTGAGGTTTTTATATGGTAATTAGACCATTAAGAAAAGTTAGTAGATATTTTTGGATGAATCATCCATGGAAAATTAGAAAATGAAAAGGACTAAATTGGAAAGATAAAATAATAAAAGATGATATTTTAATTAAATAGAAAAATATCATCATTTTGTATCATCGTCCCCAAATTAAGACATTGAAACCCTAGGTCAGAGAAAAGTGCTCAAGAAAGCTTAGCTGGCTCAATTGCGTAAGCATTCTTGTCCCACTTCTAGTAATTTTTATATTTCCGAGATCGGAATAGCTTAATCTATCTATTTTGAGGATTAATATGCAAAGATATCAAAGTATAGAAATTTTAAAATGGATGAATATGTTGAAATTTTGAAATTTATGATAGAAAATGAAAGGTTGTTGATAGATAAACAACTTTTACAAAGAGAATTTTGATGAAATCATGATTTAGGGACTAAATTGAAAAGTGGTAAAACTCATGGAAAAAATTTGATTTTTTTGAAATTCATGGGCTGTTATTGTAACATGTAAAATTTTTTTAGGCTTGAAATAAGGATTAAATTGCATGAATTTCATTTTCCGAGCTTAGGAACAAAATTGTAATTTATGAAAAGTATAGGGGCAAGATAGTAATTTTCCTAGGAAGTGAATTGATTTAAGTTGAGTATGAAATGGATTAAATTGATGTTAAATTTATATATTTAGATCTGAAAAACTCAAATATGAAGTTAGATCGAGGAAAAGAAAAAGTGCCAGATTAGTAGATTTTTGTATACAAACAAGTATCGAGGTAAGTTCGTGTAACTAAATTGTGTTTATTTTTATGCTTGAATTGAGTGTGGTATGTGTTTATATGAATTATATAAATGTTATAAATGTATGAAATAATCACATACCCGTTAATGTTCAGAAAATGATAAGTTTCATTTGAATAGTGAAATTCGATGGATACAGCATTTTCCCCATATTGATTATGGTTCTGACAGAATATAGCTCAGATGAGCAATCCTGTTAAAAGCCTTCTTGAGCATTCCTATTATATAGTTCCTATGAGCATCTTGATCGGTAGCGATCCTACATGTGTTGCGCACTACCGCAGCTCTTTGTGAGCGTCTTGTTACATGATTCGATCGGTTGTGATCCAGCATTTATTACGGACACAAACGCAGCTCTTCATGAGCGTCCTAATATAGGCTCTTATGAGCTTCCTGACATAGCTCGCTTGAATTCCTATTAAATGGCTATTTGGTGCTTCCTGATTATAACTCTTCAGAGTTACCTGTTAAGCTCTATGAGCTCCCTAATTAAAACTCTTATGAGTTTCCTGTTTAGCCCGGATAAGCTTCCTAATATAGCTTACATGAGCATCCTATTACATGGCTCGAGAGAGTGCTTCCTGATTATTTGCCCTAATGGGTTACCCTGAACATGAATTAACAGATTATTATTTTGTACACCTTAAGTGTACTATCCTGAGTATCCATCGAAATTTCAATGATTCAATGGATAAGACTCCCGAAATGAGAAACTATGAGTTAAATGAATTATATTTTGAACGTTTTTGAAATACCTAAAAATTTGTAGCGTGATGAGATCATCTCTGTTTGATTAAAATTTTATGTTATTTACATGACTAACATGTTGGATGAGTGCATGTGGTTAGGAAGTTAGCCAAAATAATTTGGATGCATGATTTGTATGTTTATTATAAATGAATAAATATGGTAAGTTAAATTATTGTTATACGAACTTACAAAGCATTAAATGCTTACTAGGTTTACTTTCTTCTATTTTATAGTGCTCTGAAGCTTGTAAAGGTTAAAGATCGATCGAAGCATCATCACACTATCCTCCAGCTCGTTTTGCTATAAATAGGAAACTTACTTTGATATAATGACATCTATAGGCTAATGGTGGCAAGTAAGGGTATGTAAATGTTTTGGTTGTAATTAGCCATTGGAATAACTAATGATAACATATTTAATATAATTATGCATGAAGTTATATCATGTTTGATATGTGAATATTCTTTGATTAGTAACTTAGATATAATCACACTTGGGTAAATATATGATTAGAAAAGGGTAAGATGAATGCTTGAAAATGAGAGCAATATGACATGTATAAAACTCGAATATTAGTTTGATTTATATGCCTTGAATTGGTTGCTGAATATATTGAAGTGTTGACATAGATGCAAGGTAAAAATAGTGAGAAATAAGGCTAGGAAAATAGCCTTATTTTTTCCACACGAGTAGACACACGGGCGTGTGTCTCAACCTTGTGTGACACACAGCTATACGCACGGGCGTGTGGTTTGGCCGTGTGTCCCTTGCATCTTAAAAATTGAGAAATAGAATGCTTAGAATTGGTCACACGGGTAGAGACACGGGCGTGTGTCTCAGTTGTGTGAAGCACACGGCCCAGTACACGGGCGTGTGTCTTGGTCGTGTGAATCCTGTACCTATTTTTGAAATTTAAATTGTCCACACGACCTAACACACGAGCGTGTGGTTGGCCATGTGACCCATGTCAGTAGCTACCCTAATTTGAACATGGGCTGGGACACGACTGTGTACCTTACATTGAATGCCCACACGGCCTAGGACACGAGTGTGTCATTGATCGTGTGAGCCACACGGCCTGGCTACACAGGCGTGTGTCCCCTCAACCTAAGAGAAATTTTGAGATTTTGTGAAAAATTGTCTATGATTCCAGTTTAGTCCCAACTCTATTCTAATATGTATTTTGGCCTTGAGGACCCATATGAGGGACATTATGATTGATTTTTAGAAATGAATTATAAATGACATGAATTAACTGTAATTGAACTGTAAACTCCGGTAATACTTTTTAACCTTGTTCTGGCGATGCATACGGGTTAGGGGTGTTACAAACGTGGCTCCAAATATCAATTCCATAACATTATCTTCAATTTAAGGCTTATATAGACCAATCAAAATAAAAGTTTAGTAAAAATGTAATGTCACGAAGGCAAATACAAACATCTTCAGCAAACGTAAATAGGTCCCATGACAGCTTCCAAAGGACATATACTTCCCATATAAGATCACCATTACAATCACAACACAACAACCATAGCTCAATACAACTTTAGCTTTCTATAGCTTTTACTCTCCCTTTTTATTCAAGAAACTTGCCAACTAGAATACCAAAGAGCCATACTCTCTTTATTGGACCAAGGCCAAATGAATATTGAAGAATATGAGGATTAAATATGGTCTATCCAAATAGAAGCAAGTTAGTCCATCGAATCAAGAGTACAAGATTACTAGACTGAGTGAACAACAGTGCAAGGATCATTTGCTTTGTAGATCATTCCTTAATGCTATCTTAGTGTCTCAAATCTACTACATGACCTTATCTCAAGTCGTAGCATGACAATCATACGACTATGAGATTCAATAGACGATCTTAGATAAACAACCATTCTCTTATTGAATCCTAAAATGTTGCTTAAAGTACCAACGGAAGTGAAGCCTCCTTTGTGATAGTTGTTGCATAATGGTCTACTTGGGATTCTCCTTCCTCAATTGCTCGCCCAACTGTCTCTGTAGTAACATATGTAATGATCTCCACTTGACCCGATCGACCGGATCTGAGTATTGGCTGTTACTTCCTAAAATGGATGTAACCTAGACTTTTTCTACTAACCTATATAACTTATACTAGCAATGTCTAATAAAATTTTCTACTTTTGTTTACTGAATTTTTCATATATTCTTATTATAATTAACTCTTTGTACAATTTATGTTCGCGTTTACATTCATAAAATAAATTACGAAGATCATTACTTAAGACTTCGCCCTTTCTAGTTATATGTATTTGAAATATTACTTAAGATCATATGTGTAGGCTTCAACTTTGCCTAATGGCTTTTCGTATAGCTTGGTCTCTATCATATAGCCTTAAGACTTTGCATACATCTTTCTTTCATTCTTCCTCTCTATGCATATCAGCATGGACCACCGCTTCCTAGTGTAACCTTGGCATCGCCTCCCGACACACTCTTCTTTATATTCTTGAAAATCAATACATTCATAGTAAGTTCATCAAAACTTAGTGAGATAAAATATAAGTACTTGATTTATTTCATCGTAACAAGTCTAGTGCTTGATACTTCACTTTTTCTTCTTGGCGAATAATTTATTCTCTACATCTCTAGGTTGTGCTTATTGTATTCTCCTTTGTCATATTCTGTTTAGAGACCATACCTTATTCAAAATCGCTTGTCTTACCTATAGTCATACACTCATAGCTACTCTCTAATTATTTTTCGCATTCTTATAGGAAAGAAGGACTACATCCACTCCTCGACATGAAACATTCATCATCACCATTATACTATTCTTACTGCCACGATCTACTAAGATTCAGCCCTTTGTCGCTTCGATTCGTCCCTCCCCTCATCTCCCTTCCGATCCCCTCTTGTTCTTTTTCACGTCCCGACCCTAGGGTCCCCAAGTGGGGGACTTAGTGTAAGGAGTTAATTAAACACTTGGCCGTGCCGCCCCCTTGAGAAACATGGCACAACGGGGGCGTGGTGGTGCGGGTGTGAGCTCCCAATTATTAGTGGTCTAAGAAATTGTTCAATTTTCTGCCGTGTCGTGCCATGCCATCATGCTATACTTTATTCGGCTTCTTGTATTTGTTTTGGGCCAATAGAAAAATTTCTGAGTTAAACACTTGGCTGTACCGCCCCCTTAGGAAACATGGCACAACGGGGGCCGTAGTGGTGCGGGTGTGAGCTCCCAACTGTTGGTGGTCAGGGTACTTGTTCAATTTTCTGTAGTGCCGTGCCATGCCATCATGCCATATTTCATTCGGCTTCTTGTATTTCTTTTGGGCCAATAGAAAAAATTTTCAGTTAAAACTACTAAGTGTAGGTGGCCTAAAAAAAACTGTCCCCATTTCAGGCATGTGCGGGAGCCTTGGGCAACATCCTAACATAGGCCATCCCATGGTGCAGGTCATTGGGCAACATCGACACCTTGGTGCCTCGGATGTGGGGGAGCATTGGGCTGAAAAAAGTGTCCCTATTTCAGACATCTGAAACTTGTCCCTATTTCAGACACATGAATGTCGACTTGTAGCGCCTGGTAGCTGGTAGGTTGCCTGGTAGCAGCAACAGCAGCGTAGCGTGTTTTGGTTTTTCTCCAAGATTTGGGTGATTTCTTTTCTTGTTTTTTTTTGTTCGTGGGTCTGCCTGTATTCTTTTGAATATTGTGGCAATTTAGAGGGTTAGGGGGGTGCTGATTTGTGTGGCGTGGCCTTATTTTGTTGGTCTTTGGTTTGTATTTTGTTACTGTTCGGTGTTTTTGTTTTTGTTGAGGAAGGATCTGATTTTGATTAACGCTGGAAAAGACGTTTTTCTTGTAGTGCGAGTTAAACGATTATCACGGTGATTTTTGTCCTTTTTTACTATTTTTTCTGGTTCTTGGTATGTTGGGTACGCTTTTCAATGTTTACGTACGAAGTGCATGCTTTATTTGGGATAAATCGCTAAAAGCTTTGAGGCGGGCCCCACGGTGGATGTGAAAAGTGGCGGTGCTGTTGACTTTTCTACGTTTCTTGTTTCATTGTTTCTGCATGGATTAAGGGTTTCTTTCAAACCCTTTCGTCTTTTTGTTTTGCTCTGCATGCATGTACGGTTTTCTTGGCACGTTATTTGTTCAATTTTTTTTTGTCGCTTCTGGGTGCTTCGTCTTTCTCATCTCTAGAGTAGTTCCCTTTGGGTTTCTTGATGGGAATTATTTTCTTTCACCTGGGCTGATTCTTGTGAAGTTGGTGTAGTCTATTAGCATCTTTTTTATCTTTTTGCTTTTATCTGATTTCGTGTTTTGGTTGTCTCTGCTTTTGTTTTTCTTTTTTCTCTTCGAAAGTTTTAAAGTTTCTCTTTTCGTCTTTGTTAGATTAGGTTGCTGCGTTTCTTGTATTTCATTTTCTTTTTGTCTTATTGTGGTCTGCTAGGTTCCGCTGTCTCGAGGGTTTTTGGTCTCGGGGCCTGTTTTCTCTTCTTTCTGGCCATTCGTGGTCGCTTTTTCTTCTCGATTGACTAATGGAGGAAAGGCCAGATAGTGATACGACAATATCGACTGATGAGATAAATGTGTTCCTGGGAAAGTTGAAGTTCTTGGAAGAAGAATCGGTTCAAATTATGAGTACAAATGATGGAAAAAATGTCAAAGGTTTCGAGTCATGGGCTGTGGGCAAGGTTATGGCGACAGAGCATCCGAACAGAGAAGCGATGTATAGGGTGTTTAAGTCTCTTTGGTATACAAAAGAAGAGGTGGACTTTGTTGCATTAAAAGAAGGGGCTGTCATAGTCAAGTTCGGATGCTTGGAGGATCGATGCCGAATTCTCAATCTTATGCCTTGGTTATTCGACAAATGCTTATTCTCAATGGTACCATTTGTGAAGGGAAAGAACATAGCTTCTTATGAGTTTGGACTGTCGCCTTTTTGGTTAAGAGTATACAATATCCCTATTGAACTCATGGATCGCCAACTGGCAGTGGAAGTGGGGAACGCCATAGGTGAACTGGTGGCGATAGATTGGAAAGACAGAAATGGTCCGTGGACAGAATTCATGAGACTAAAAGTCAAAATCGATATTTCAAAACCATTGAGGAGGATTGTGAAGTTAGCGAGCAGATATGGTGGGGAAACGATAGGGGTTATAAAGTATGAGAAGCTTCCCGACTTTTGTTACGTTTGTGGGTTGATAGGACACATTTCTAAAAATTGTAAAGACAATAGGGAGGGTGCTGGGATAAATGACTCAAATGCCCAGTATGGAAGTTGGATGAGGGCCCCTTTTGTGAACCCGAACCAGGAGAGGAACATGAGGAGAAATGGGGTGGAAATAGTTAAGACAACAATCACTGCGAATGAGGACAAGGAGGAAAGTCAAACAAATTCAAGGGATGAAAGTAGGCAGTCTGCCCAGAAAGGAAATGAGAAGGGGGGTGAAGAAGGCTCGATATCGACATCACCTGTGGAAAAAAGAAGTCATAAGCTTATACGTGACTGCATGGGATGGTTTAAGCATAAGAGGAAGCGCATGAGGGGGCCAAATGGAAACAACAGTGAAGAGAGTCCATGCAAAGTTGTTAGGAGGAGATTAATGGAGAGTGTATCACCTTTTAAGGCGGTGGCTGGTGACCAGCCCCGCCAGGAACCATGAGGATACTATGTTGGAACTGTCGTGGGGTTGGAAACCCTACGACAGTTCGTGATTTGAAGCAACTTCTCGTTGCAAATGATCCGGATATTATTTTCCTTTGTGAGACTAAAAGCAATTCTAACAAATTTGATTCTGTTCGTAGGAAGTGTAGAATGGAGGGATGCTTGGCTGTGAACGCGGAAGGCAGAAGTGGGGGGCTGGTTATGATGTGGAAAGATAGCAAATAGGTCGAAATTCAAACCTATTCCAGCAACCATATTGACTCGTTGATCCATGTTGAGAATGATCGCCCCATTCGCTTCACGGGTTTTTATGGTAATGCTGACTCTAATAAAAGACAGAGCTCTTGGAATATGCTTAGAAGGGTTGGTCAGATGGTGAATGAAAAGTGGATCATTGGGGGTGACTTCAATGCTTTACTTGATCAGGCGGAAAAAGAAGGGGGTAGGAGAAAGGCAACTGTTCTTATGGAGGACTTTCGCTCTATTATTGATGAGCTGTCGATGGTGGATTTGAAGACAGACAATGGGTGGTTCACCTGGGTCAACAACAGGGAGGGCACAGCCAGGGTTAAAGAAAGGCTTGACCGATTCCTTATGTCCGCCAATGCTGTTAACAGCTTCCCTTTCCTGGAAACGAGGGTGATTCGGCAGTACAGCTCTGACCATGATGCTATCAGTTTAGACACGGAAGGTAGGAGGCCGAGAGATGGTCTTAGGGATCCTAGACTATCTTTTAAGTATGACGTTTGCTGGGCTAGAAATGAGGAAGCTAAAATGATTATCAAGGAAGCTTGGCAGCGTGGTTCCCAGGATACTTTGGAGAAGATTTCGATTGTGGGCAATGAGCTTGGAAGGTGGCAGTATAAGAAGGTTAAGCAAATGCGGAATCAAATTGGGTCGCTGCAGGCGAAGATAAATTGTACTATTGATGGCCAGGGGAGCAACCATGAGGGTAAGAAACTCAAAGCTATGCGTTTAAAGCTTGGCAATTTACTGGATATTGAGGAGAAATTCTGGGCTCAAAGGTCGAGGGTTATGTGGCTAAAGGAGGGGGACAGGAACACTTGGTTTTTTCACGTCAGAGCTACTAACAGAAGGAAAAAAAACCACATTGCTAGACTAAAAGACATCAACGGCAACTGGAGGGATAACACTGTTGATATTTGTAAAGCCATCAGGGAGTATTTTCAACTCTTGTTTAAGTCAAACTTAAATTCTAATAGTGTGCTTAACCTGGACTATATAGAGAGATGCATTTCAGGGGAGGTTAATGAAAAATTGTTGAAGGATTTTACAGAGAACGAGATCAAGGAGGCTTTTAATCAAATGGATCTTAGGAAAGCTCCGGGAATTGACGGATTGTCGGGAAATTTCTTCAGAGAAAACTGGGACGTTGTTGGAGAGGACGTTATTAATCTGTGCCTTGATATTCTTAGGGGAGATAAAAATGTGGATTGTTTAAATGATACTATAATTGTTTTAATCCCTAAAATTAAAGAGCCGGTGGACATGACTAATTTTAGGCCCATTAGTCTTTGTAGGGTGATATACAAAATTGTTGCGAAAGTGCTTGCCAACCGGTTGAAGGAAACGCTTCCGTTATGCATTAGCCAAAATCAAAGTGCTTTTGTTCCGGGAAGGATGATCCATGATAACGTTTTAATTGCCCATGAGCTAGTCCATTATCTTCAAAGTGCGAAGAATGGTCCAAACAAAGGATTCATTATGAAGCTCTGTGACAGCCCTAAAGTGACCCTAGTCGGAAAGCGGTTTCGGGACCGCTAAACCGAGTCACCAAATTATTTTAATATGATATTTATTGTCTAAAATATGTGATTATGAATGTGTGAAAGTTTTAAGCTTCGATTTAGTAAATTGCATGTGAATTTAGTCAATAGGACTTATGTGTGACACTTTTGAAATGTGATAGGTTAATCTATAAGGATCTATTAGTGCATGTAATCAAAGGGTGGACTTGCATGTCAATTTCCCCATTTAATTACTAGTGGCCGCCATGACAAAGGGTGATGGGCAAAACATGTCATAAAACATGTTGTGTTAATGGTTTATGTTAGAAATGATAAAATAATAATGGTTAGTAGGATGGTGAAAGAGAAAAAAAAGAGATCATCATTCATGCTTCTTCCTAGCGAATAGAAGAAAGAAAAAAAAGAAAAAAAAGAAAAAAAAGCTCTCATGTTGTTCTTGGCGAATAGAAGAAAGAAAAGAAGGAAAAAGAGCTTTGAGGAAATCGGCTATGGTGGTTTGCTAGACTAAGGTATGTTTGATGATGTTCCATGAGATGCATGCATGTTTTAGTTGTTAGCTTGAGTTCTAGCTAGCCCATGGTTCAAATCTTTGCTATGTCATGGAGATGGTATTCGCTAAGGTGGATTGGTGTTGATGTCATTTACATGCTAAAAATGAAGCTTTGTAATGATGCATGTGATGGTGGATTGATGACTCTTGAATCTTCTTTTTAGCATTTTTGAGTGAGATATTAAGTTCTTTGTTTAACCATGACCAAAATTGAAATGGTATGGTGTTGTGATGCATTCGCCATGGTAGAAAGTAGAGGAGAAATATGGTTGTTATTCACGTTATTTGGATGAGAAATGGTAGTAAGGTGAAGAGCAAATGTTAATGTTTGATTTACTAGTGTGTATATGTGTATTAGCCAAGTTTTGAATTTGAAACAAAATGGTATGTAGTCAATACAAGCAACCATATTTGTAGGAAGTATTAAGCATATAATCGGCCTCAACCTAGACATGTATATTCTACCACATGAAATAGATTTGTGTTATATGTGTTCGGTTAGAGGCAAGCATATTGATGCTTTTATCTTGGCTTAGATAATCGGCTAAAATAGAGTGTGGGCTAAAATGTTGAGTTTGATTCATGATTCCATATATATGTGACTCTAATGCCTAATGTATATATGGGCTAAGTACCTTGAGGTTCTCTTTTGATGTTCAAATGAATTGTGTTAAATTGCTTAATGTGATTAAAATGCGCATGACCATTGTGTATTTGAGCTAAAGGGTGGCCATATGACCTATTAAACTCCTTGTCATATTCGCCATAAGCTAGCATAATGAGACTTTAATAAGTTAAATTTGTTTGAATTAGCTCAAGAGCTTAGAGGACCACAGTTGGATAAGGAAAGGAAAAAGTTATCGAATAGTCTTGAAATCGTTCGACCACATCCGAGGTAAGTTTTCGAGTAATGGAACTTAGATTATGATTTGATTAGATCATGTTTTAAGCAAATCAAAATCATGCTCTTTGTATGTGGCTATTGAGCCGAAATTGCAAGTGTGATAAGTGTCTTGTGTTTGAGCTTTGGTAATGAAAATGAAATACGGATGTGTCATGATTTATTGATAAATGTGCATGGTTATTCGAATGATGTCCGGGCTAAGTCCCCAAGGCTTTGTGCTAAGTGACTATATCCGGACTAAGATCCGAAGGCATTGGTGCGAGTTACTAAATCCGGGTTAAGTCCCGAAGGCATTTGTGCGAGTTACTATAACCGGGCTATGTCCCGAAGGCATTTGAACGAGTAGCTATATCCGGTTAAATTCCGAAGGTACGTGATTCGGGAATGAGCGATCTTGCTGTAAAAATTTCAGTTAATACGCTTGTAAAATCCCAACAATGAGGTATGGTTCGTATGTGCATGGGAATAGTTGATTCCCTTCGAATAATATTCGCTCAGTCGAGTAATGAGCTTCCGATATTTGGCTAAGATGATCCCTTATGTATGAATATAGGGGTTGGAATGTGAAGTAAGAATGATTTGAGAATATGTATATATGGAATTATCCGTTTAGTTATATGAATGCTACACTTCAGTTGTGCTTAAATTCTTTGCTCAAAACTTACTAAGCATTTAATGCTTACTCCGTTTATTTAATTCTCTGTTTTATAGATTTTGGTTCTTCAACTATCGGACTCGAGATTTTTTGAAGTCAAAGTCGCCCACACTATCAAAGCTCCTTTTGGTATACTTTTGGTTGAACTTTGAAATGGCATGTATAGGACTACCCTTTTGTTGTTGGTCATGTACCCTTCGGTTTTGTGTAAATTTGGATAGCCATGCGAAAATGGCTTAAATATACTTTGATCATAGCATTATAATCGTTTTGTATGTTGTCCGTCGAGAGGTATGGAAATGTTGGTAACGGTTAGCCATGGGAATGGTTATTCATGATCACTTTTGGTATATGTATGACAAACTCTAGTTGATCCATGGAGGATCATGAAATAGGTAAAGTTTACCTTAAAATAGATGCTGGCAGCAGCAGTGATGTGGATGTGAAAATCACTAAAAATAGTAAGAATGGAATTAAATATTGAATAAATTATGTAATCGAACCTTGATGAATCTATTTTCATAGGAAAGTAACGAAACGTTCATATGAACAGTATATTATGAGATGTTAAAGTTTTCGTGAGACAGGGCCAGAATGGTTTCTGGATCCCCTGATCTGACTTTGGAAATTCATTATAAATTAACCAGAGACATTTAGAAGTCATGCCATATATTTATAGATTCCTTTTTGAGTCTAGTTTCTATAGAAACAAACAGAATCAGTATTGAAGCCCTGTACAGGGAGATATCCTAGTCGTAGTGCATGAAGGTGTCAGTGTAGTCGCACCCTGTAACAGGGGAGACTTTAACTAATAAACTGTACTAATTGGCCCGACCAAAAATTCTAGAAAAAAATCTGTAGATGGACATATGAGTCTAGTTTCAGGGAAAAATTACGAAACTTATTTTTGAGTTTTTTAACTCAAGATATGATTTTTAAGGTGACAGTGACGCAGTTAGCCAACTGCCTGGAAATTTTTGAAATGGACTGTGAAAGCAAGTGATTTAAGTCTGCAAACCCCTCGTGTCCGACTCCGGCAACGGTCTCTGGTACGGGGTGTTACAAGCTCGATATGAGCAAGGCATACGATCGAGTGGAGTGGGCTTTCATTGAGGAGGTGATGAAAAAGATGGGCTATGCCGATGCTTGGGTGACGAATATCATGAAGTGCGTCCGATCGGTTCGTTACATGGTGAAGTGCAATTCTACTCTTTCTGAAAAAATTATGCCGAAAAGAGGCCTTAGACAGGGGGACCCTCTATCTCCTTATCTCTTTTTATTTTGTATGGAAGCTTTTTCAAAATTGTTGATTCGTGCTCAGAATAATAATTTGCTTAAGGGTATTTGGGCTAGCATAAACGGGCCTCGTATTAATCACCTATTTTTTGCCGATGACGCTCTTCTTTTTGTTCGGAATAAAAAAAGATATGTCGAGGAGAGTCAGGAGTTGGTCAAAACACTTGCTTTCATACGGAGGGAAAGAGGTTTTCATCAAGTCAATTATGCAAGCTATTCCGACATATACGTTCTCGGTCTTATTGGCTCCAAAAGGCATTATCGAGGAAATCCACACAAAAATTAGTCGTATGTGGTGGAATAACAATGACAAAGCTCACGGCTGCGCCATGATGGCTTGGGAAAAAATGTGCTATCCCAAGGGAATGGGAGGCATGGGCTTTAGGGACCTACAGCTGTTCAACTTGGCTTTGCTCGGCAGACAGGTCTGGAGGCTTATGACGCATACGGATACATTGTGTTTCAAAGTGTTAAGTGCCAAGTATTTCCCGAATGGCAATGTGTTCAGTTACAAACAAGGTGATAAACCCTCATTCACATGGACGAGCATTGCTAAGGTGGTTGATGCTCTCAAGGATGGTTTCCTTTGGCAAGTAGGTGATGGCAACACGATCGATATTAGGAAGGATCATTGGGGAGTTGATGGCATTCAAGGTGAGTCGGTTTGTCGGTCTCCTTTTAATCATGACGAGAGAGTGGTCAAGGATCTGTGGGACCATAATTACAAGCGGTGGAATAGGGAAAGGATAATCGAGATTTATGGTGAAAGTTTGGGGGAGTGTATTTGCAATTTGCCCATTCCCCATAATGGTATTAAAGACACGAGGGTGTGGATGCAAAACCCGCATGGACTTTACACATCTAAGTCGGCTTATTCATGGCTGCTTCTTAAGAAAGTGGGTTTAGCCCTCACAGATTTTCTGGCGTGCTTTATGGAAGCTTCAGATGCTCCCAAAGATCAAAATCTTTAGCTAGAGGATTGGTCACAACATTCTCCCTACTTTCGACAATATTGCTCGCATCCGTCAGGGTTTCCAAAACATTTGTCCTAGATGCAAAGACAGAGAAGAAACGCTGATTCATGCCATGAAAGACTGTCGAAAGGCTCGTGAGATTTTGGCTACTGGTGGGTCAAACAATAGACTGCTTACTGGGGAATACACCAACTGCATTGATTGGTTGGAGGATGTTTTCCGTGTGCTGGATAAGAAAGTTGTTGCTGATTTCTTAACTCTGCTTTGGAATAGCTGGAACGATAGAAATAATATGCTTTTCAAAGGGAAAATGGATGAAGCGGTGACGGTCTGGGAAAGGGCGACC
The DNA here is from genome assembly GCF_025698485.1 of Gossypium arboreum. NCBI lineage: Eukaryota > Viridiplantae > Streptophyta > Magnoliopsida > Malvales > Malvaceae > Gossypium > Gossypium arboreum. The sequence continues at coordinate 13,315,769 of NC_069078.1, read as the reverse complement.
ATGTTAAGCAAGGACTTTCGCATTTATAATCTGACGGAGCCGGCTATTATTTTTCCGACTCTGATGATTAAAGAATGGAGAAAACCCCCCTCTGGCTACATCAAAGTGAACGTGGACGCTGCTGTTATTAATGGGAGCAGTGGCTTGGGCGCTATCGTGAGGGACCAAGATGGCTTCGTTATTGAGGGATGCTATAAGTTCATTGATAAAGCTATGGATGTAAATTGGGCAGAGTTTGAAGCGCTTAAAGAAGGCTTAAACCTGGCGGCTAGATTAAAAATCGCTCGGCTTATTGTGGAATCTGACAGTGCTGGGCTCGTCAATTCGGTCAACAAGAGGAATAAAGATATTACTGTTTTTGGACAGCATATTAAGCATACTTGTAGTGCTTTTAATTTTTTTTGATTCTGTCCATGTTAATTGGATTAGTCGTACTAGCAATAATGCTGCTGATTTACTTTGTCACTTAGCCGTTAGGAACAAAGTTGATTTGTATTTTGATATGGATTATCCGACGGATATCTATGGTTCGATTATTAAAGATGCAATAAGATGAGGTTGACTTTTGGTCATTTTCTTTCAAAAAAAAAAAGAATGTCGATTGGTAGCACATTGATTAAGTTTTTTTAGCTCGTTAGGGGGGAAGTGATATTGAGCAGCCAAGGGTCATCCAGGGCACTGCTCACACCCATCGCATGCCCAGACGTCGGTGTCCCCTACCACCGGTTAGATTCCCGATGGTGCTCCGACGATCCATCCTGGCGATGCTCCGATGAGCCATCCCGAGATATACAAAATGGCGCAACGAGTCTCTCCCCAACATCAAAAGGTAGAATTCAGATACCGTTACATGTTCGGTACCCAATAATGAATGAATCCTCCTAAAGGTAGAATTCAAATACTGTTGCATGTCCGGTACCCAACAATGAATGAAGGCAAAAACTATTTTTTTGATATGGATTATCTGTCAGATATCCATGAAGCTGTAATTTGTGATGTTACGTAATAATACGAGTTGACCCTTGTGGTCATTTTTTTTCAAAAAAAGAATGCCGCCTAGTAGCACATTGACATGTTTTTTTAGCTCTTTATGGGGGAGGTGATATTGAGCGAGTATGGGATGTCCAGGGCACTGCCCATGCCCATTTCATGCCCAGACGTTTGTGCCCCCACCACAGGTTAGGTTCCCGACGGTGCTCTGGCGAGCTTTCCCGATGGTGCTCTGGTGAGCGATCTTGGAATATAGAAAATGATGCTACGAGTCATCCCGGTCCCTCCCCCAATTCCCTCCCCTTTTGAATCATCTCGGTCCCTCCCTTTTTGGAACAAGAGCCTCCGACACCTTGGGCCCTTGGTCGTGTCAAAGCATCATGCACCATTGGTAACCCAGGACTCCAATGGTGCGGGAGCATTGGCACATTGCTACTTGGACATGCTGGAGCCTTGGATGCCATCGGCAACCTAGAACATCGGTGGTGCGAGAGCCTCGAGCAGCATTGAAACCTTGGTGCCTCGGATGTGCGGGAGCCTCGAGTAACATCGGTACCTTGGTGCCTCGAATGTGCGGGAGCCTCGAGCAGTATCAGTGTAACACCCCTAACCCCTATCCAATCGCCGGATTAAGGTTAAGAGGTGTTACCGAACTAAACATTTAATTAGCACATTCATATAGTCATTAAACACAATCCAACAAGCTGAAAACTATACAAACATTCAAGATCATATGCCATATTCGTATGGCTAAATATTTACATTTACAAAATATCATTCTCAGTAGTCTAACCTATACATGCCACATCAACTCCAAAATATAATAGTACCAAAATGATCGATAGTGTGATGAACTACTGACGATCCCCGAGTCGGTGGCCAAAATCAACAATCTATAAAACAGAGAAATAAAGAACAGAGTAAGCTTTCAAAGCTTAGTAAGTTTTAAGCAATTCAAACAATTAAAACTTGTCATTTAAAACGAGCATTTAGTATCACAAAACGAATATTCTAATTACAAATCACTTGGTCAAATATACACAAGTACACCAATTAAAAAAAAACTATTGGCCGAATATATATGTATATAAATATATAAATACACAAAGAAATTTCAGCACATTCTTTACCTTACTTTATAGCTCATACAATTAATTTAAGTCACATACTTTCATGTAATGACAGACATCGACCGAATAGGTCATGCTCTTATTCGTAGATATAATAATCATTCACACACATATATCATTCTTTGATACTACTAATTCACTTTAAAAAAAATCAATTCACATACGAGTACCTAATACGTACCTGAATATCATAATGTATCATACATAATCAATTGTAGTTTACCTCGAACTTTCGAATTCATAATCTTACTCGAATCACTGGCGTTAAGCCTGCTAGGTTTAAAACCCGAATCTAGTCACCAGCACAAAACCTGTGGGACTTTAAGCTCAGATATAATACCAGCACTAGGCTGCATGGATTAAACCACGATATAATACCAAAGACGAAGCTCGGGATGTAACCGGATATAATTCCAAAGATATAGCACGTGGGTCTTTAAGCCCGGATACACATCAAATATCATGCATATTTAATCATATATTAACACATCTCATTCAACATATCACATTAGTAGTCATTTGCTACATTTGGATACAAGCTCCATATGAACACCATCATTTACATTTCGGTTCAAAAGTCATACATAAATATTACATATCCATTTCATCATTCAAGCTTAACCCATAGTGACCATTCGACTATAAGTCATATACATAAATTATTTATCACACAACTTAATTCAAGTAGAACCAAAAGGTCACAATTCATCTAATATATATACATATCAAACCATCATCAATTATATACTAAAGGTGACTACTCAAAACTTACCTCGGATATACTTGAACAGTTATTGAGCTTAAATTCAAAAATTTTAAACTAGTCATTATTCGACTATTCAAGCATTACTTCAGGAATATAATATATATATATTCGACTTTCACACATATAGATCATCGTAAGTTTATAAGAAAACATTAAGCAACTCATTAACAAATTTTTTTATCAATGTTTACCACAAAATCACAAATTCACAATAAGTTGTCTTCCTGAGCAATAGTCACTAAATTATTTATAACTGGAGCTACGAAACTCCAAATCAATTGCTGTAAAATTTACCTGAAAATAGACTCATATATCTTTTATCCATAAAAGTTTCAGAATTTTTAGTTTGGCCAATCAATACCAGATTTTTCGTAAAGTTTCCCCTGTTTCACTGTTTGACTAATCTGACCACCCTTTACTACGAATCAAATTTCTAATTGTACAGAAGTTAAAATATGTTCTCGTTGATTTCATTTGAAACTAGACTCATTAAGATTTAATTAAATAATTTATTTAGCTTCTAACTCCACTCCCACAATTTATGATGATTTTTCCAAATTCACATTACAGCTGTTGTCCCGAGCAGATTTACTACAATTTACTCTTTCACAACTCTTTGCATTCATATTATTTAAACATGTATATCACCAATCAATTTCATCACATATATATATAATTTTACTTAATCATAATCTCAATACAACACATCGTGCTCAAATCATTATTCAAGTTCACATTCAGCATTTTCACAAATACACATGCCGATTTCATGCACTCATCTCTAATGTTAATTAAGAAATGCCGAATGCACATACTTCACCAAAACTCAAAATTTAACTTTTTCACTTCAATAAACCACTACTTATTCATCAAGACATCAAATATAAAATGCATAATACTTAAACATTTATACCAAATTTGCTAGCACATAAGACCTTTGGCCGAATGTCCTTAAACTCTAGCCACATCAATTTATTCCTTAAGACACATCCAAAACCACATTCGGCACCTCCCAACAACAATTTAGAAATTCTCAAATTCACTCACAAGTACAATTATATAACATATAAAGCATTAAACATTTTTCATCATGAATCTATAGCATGACCGAATACTTAATTTCTTTTCTCCCTAAATTTAAATTCGGCAATCCTATAAACAAATACTAACCTTAACTTTCAAGCTAAAACAACTAACAACTCAACATATCCAACATAATTATCCATACTAATGACATCAAAGCATCTACTAAGAATTTCAAGTTCCTTGGCCGAATTTCAACCCTCCAAAATAACCTAAATTCAAACCAAGAAATAGGTAGAATTCCAACTAATCATCCAAATTATGCATACATTTCCAAGAGTGGCATTATACATACCTTCTTCTAGCAATCACCTTAGCCGAAATTTAGACAATAATTTTCTTCTTTCTCCCTTCTAGTTTCGGCAATGGAGGAGCAAAGATGAACCACTTTGGTTTCTCCTCCCACTACCCAATATTTTATTTCCCTTAATTCTTTAATTCATTTAGTTGAAAATAATATTAATATAAAATACATATAATATGTATCATGGCCGGCCACTATCAAAAATGGACAATTTGACATGCAAGTCTATTTTTTTTATAACATGCATTAATAGACCATTTTAAATTAACCTATCACATTTCAAAAATGTCTCACATAAGTCCTATTTAATAAATTTCACATACAAATGATAAAATCAAAGTATGAAACTTTCACACATGCATTTACACATATTATAAGTATAGAATATAATGGTTAACTATTTTTGTGACTCGGTTTTGTGGTCCCGAAACCACTTTCCGACTAGGGTCAAATCAGGGTTGTCACAATTAGAACCTTGGTGCCTCAGATGTGTAGAAGCCTCGAGCAGCATCGGCACCTTGGTGCCTTCGATGTACGGGAGCCTTGGACACCATCGGCAAACTAGGCCCTTGGTCGTGCGGGAGCCTCGAGCACCACCGGTACCTTGGTGATTGGATGTGCGGGAGCCTCGGGCACCATTGGCACCTTGGTGCTTGCATTTGCGAGAGCCTTCGCACCATCGGTAACCTAGGCCCTCGGTCTTGAGGGAGCCTCGGACACCATCGACAACTTAGGCCCTTGGTTGTTCGAGAGCCTCGGGTACCATCGGCACCTTGGTACTTGGATGCGCGGGAGCCTCAGTCACCATCGATCGGTCTTTTCGTCCCTTTGCCCAACGGAGGTGGTGCGGGTGCATCGTCACCTCTTGCCACCCTTGCGTGCCGAAGCGGCTAGTCTTTTCGTCCCTTTTCTCATCGGGTGGGGTGAGATGTCAAGATCAACCTTTTCGATGCAAAACCAATAAACCCCCGGCGCGAATCGTGCCAAGGAATCCAAATGAAAAAAGTGACACATCTTCTGTTGCCGCACCGTTCGCGGTGTCAGTGCTTCAGTGATGTTCTTTTGTCGCAAAATATATAGAATGACTCTCGACAACCGATATCTCGGCTGTCGCATCGATGAAGAACGTAGCAAAATGCGATACATGGTGTGAATTGCAGAATCCTGTGAACCATCAAGTCTTTGAACGCAAGTTGTGCCCCAAGCCATTAGGCCGAAGGCACGTCTGCCTGGATGTCACGCATCGCCGCCCCTATCCAACCTCGATCCCCAGGGACTTGATTGGACCGCAGCAGAAATTGGCCTCCCATGTGTTGAAAACTAGCGGTTGGCCTAAATTTGAGTCCTCGACGACATCATCGTTGTGACCATCGGTGGTAATGCTATAAGCAACCTCGTTCGGAGTCGTGTGTGTTCGTCAATCGAGACCCTTGAACCCTTCCGGCATCGCAAGGACAGTGCTCACATCACGACCCCAGGTCAGGTGAGATTACCCGTTGAGTTTAGGTATATCAATAAGTAGAGGAAGAGAAACTTACCAGAATTCCCCTAGTAACGGCGAGTGAACCGGGAAAATCTAGCTTATGAATCAGGTGCCATCGGTGTTCGAATTGTAGTCTAGAGAAGTGTACTCAGCGGTGGACTGGGCCCAAGTCGCCTGGAAAGGGGCACCGGAGAGGGTGAGAGCCCTGTCGTGCCCGGACCCTGTCGCACCATAAGGCGCTATCTACAAGTCGGGTTGTTTGGGAATGCAACCCTAATCGAGCAATAAATTCCATCCAAGGCTAAATACAGGGGAGAGACCGATAGTGAACAAGTATCGCGAGGGAAAGATGAAAAGGACTTTGAAAAGAGAGTCAAAAGGTGCTTGAAATTGTTGGGAGAGAAGTGGATAGGGGCCGACGATGCGCACCAGTCGGATGTGGAATGGCGAGAGCTGGTCCGTCGATCAGCTTAGGGCATGGATCGTTGCAGTTCGTGGTGGCGGCCCAAGCCCGGGCCTTTGATATGCCAGTGGAGACGTTGTCACCTCGATCATGGGATCCAGCATGAAACCGTCACGACGTGCTTTGGCACCTGCGTGCTCTGAGCATCAGCCTGTCTTGAAACACGGACCAAGGATTCTGACATATGTGCAAGTCAACAGGCTAGAAAACCCATAAGGCAGAAGAAAACTAATTTGTGGGATCCCTCGTGGGTGCACCGCCAATCGACCTTGATCTTCTGAGAAGGGTTCAAGTGAGAGCATGCCTGTTGGGACCCGAAAGTTGGTGAACTATGCTTGAGCGGGGCAAAGCCAGAGGAAACTTTGGTGGAGGCCCGCAGCAATACTGACGTGCAAATCATTCGTCTGACTTGGGTAACGTGGTGAAAGACTAATTGAAATGTCTAGTAGCTGATTCCCTTTGAAGTTTCCCTCAACGTAGCTGGAGCTTTAGCAAGTTTTATCGGGTAAAGCCAATGATTAAAGGCATCAGCGGCATAACGCCCTCGACCTATTCTCAAACTTTAATTGGGTAGGACGGCGCGGCTACTTCGTCGAGCCGCACCACGGAATCGAGAGCTCTAAGTGGGCCATTTTTGGTAAGCAAAACTGGCGATGCGGGATGAATAGGAAGCCGGGTTACAGTGCCCAACTGCGCGCTGACCTTTTTTCGTTTATCTCTGCATGAAAGTTGGTTTTCATTTCCCTTCGTACAAAAGGTTGGTTTCATACATGCAGGGCTTACGAGTTGTGTTTTATGCATAGTAATTCCTTTTTTAGTCGATTTGTTTTTCTTGTTTTTCTATTTGGTTTTTTTGGTCTTCTTGCTGGGTGTTTCGTGTATATTTCGTGGCTGCTTCTCAGGTCGTTGAGGTTTTTTATGGTTTCCTCTCGATATTAATTGTTGGTGGTGTTTTCTATTTAGGGTGTTTTTCTGGCCCGCGCTTTGCTGTCGGGTCTCTATACAATTTTTGGTCTATCTCTGTCTTCTTGGTGCAGGCTTGAGCCTTTGAGGGTTTTGTTTGGTCTTGGGTCCGTTTTCTTTCTTCTGGTCATTTTTTGAGAATATGTCTGAGGTTGATACTACAAAAATGACGGACGAGATTAACGTTCTTCTTGAGAGACTGAGATTTTCGGAAGAAGAAGCTGGGCAGATCATCAGTTCGAATGCTGAAAAAAATACTCAAGGTTTTGAATCTTGGGCTGTGGGCAAAATTATGGCATCGGAGATGCTGAACAGAGAGGCGATGTACAGGGTGTTTCGATCGCTTTGGTATACAAAAGAGGAGATAGATTTTGTTGCTCTAAAAGAAGGGGTTATCATTATTAAGTTTGGCTGCTTGGAAGATCGAAGCCGTATCCTAAACTTGTCTCCCTAGCTTTTCGATAGATGTCTATTTTCGATGCTGCCTTTCGAGAAGGGGAAGGATTTGGCCTCTTACGAATTCTAGTTGTCACCGTTTGGCTTCGAATCTATAATATCCCTATTGAACTGATGGACCGTCAATTAGCTTTTGATGTTGGGAATGCTTTGGGAGAATTGTTGGCAATTGACTGGAAGGATCGATATGGTGGGTGGACAGAATTCATGAGGATAAAGGTTAAGATTGATGTCTTAAAACCCTTGAGGAGGGTGGTAAGAATGCTTGACAAGGATGGAGAAGAAAAGATCAGATTTATTAAATACGAACGGCTTCCAGACTTTTGCTATGCCTGCGGGGTGATTGGTCATACATTGAAGACATGCACTAAGCACTTGGACGATGCTGGGTTGAGTGATTCAAACCTACAGTTTGGCAGCTGGATGAGGGCACATGTTGTGACCCCAAACCAAGAGAGGGGCATGCGAAGGAATGCTGTGGAATTGGTTGTTTCAGAAGTCCGAGTGAATACTGGAATAAACCCTACCAGTTCGAGGGTAGAAAGGGAGCAGTTTGGTAATTTGGGGAAGGAAAAAACTGTTGGAGATGAGTTAATTGCCAATACTCCTGTGGATAGAAAAGGCCATAAGATCTCGAGGAATGGCACGGGGAGGCTCAAAAGTAAGAGAAAACGATACAGGGGATTAAATGGCGATACTACGGATGAGAGCCCAGCTAGAGTTGTTAAGACGAAACTCTTAGAAAGTGCTTCACCTTTTAAGGCAATGGCTGGCAATCAGCCCCGCCAAGAGCCATGAAAATTCTAAGTTGGAACTGTCGTGGGGCTGGGAACCCAGCGACAGTTCGTGAGCTTAAGCAACTTCTTGTTGCTAACGTCCCAGATATTGTTTTTCTTTGTGAGACTAAAATCAAGTCTAATGGTTTCCAACGTATTCGCAATTTATGTAGGATGGAAGGCTATCTTGCGGTCGATTCGGAGGGAAAGAGCAGGGGCCTGGCATTAATGTGGAGGGCAAGCGTGAATGTCTCAATCCAGAACTATTCAAAATTCCATATCGACTCACTGGTTCAACTGGAGGATGATGCGGTGCTTAGATTTACTGGCTTTTATGGCCAGACCGATTCTAGTCAAAGACAATGAGCACGGAACATGTTGAGAAGAGTAGCGATAAGGTTCTTGAAGGTTGGATTGTTGGGGTGACTTCAATGTCGTCTGAATGACTCGAGAAAAGGAGGGTGGCGGTGTAAACCTAAGATTTTGATAGAAGATTTGGTAATTTTCTAGAGGAGTTAAAGGCGACCGATGTCAAACCTTGTAATGGATGGTTTACATGGACTTACAACAGGAAGGAGATCGGCTCGTAAAAGAGAGGTCGGATGATTCGTTGTCTCGATGCTACCATGGAGAAGCTTCCTTTCTTACTTCCTTCATCGTTCGCCAGTCCAAGTCTGACCAGGAGGCTATCATGATGGATTCGGAAGGTAGTAGACCCAACAAGGCGAAGGCTGGTCAAAGGGCTTGGTTTAGATATAATACTTGCTGGGCGGATGAGTAGGAGCTTAAAGACATCATTTCGGGTATTTGGTTGAAGAAGGATTATTCTATGATAGATAAAATGGACCTGACTCGTGATAAGTTGGGTCCGTGGCAGTATCATCGCTTTAGAAGAATGACGAACAAAATCAAAAAGTTGGAGAAGGAGATTAGTCAGCTCATGGATGGCGGTTCGAACGAGTGGACCACGCGTCAGCTTAAACAAGCTCGTGGGAAGCTTGGCTATCTTTATGATGTTGAGAAAAAATACTCGACTCTTAGGGCGTGCTCCCAGTGGCTGAGGGAGGGGGATTGAAATACTCGCTATTTTGACGTTCGGGCGTCTGGTCGTAGAAGAAAGAACAATATTTCGAAACTTAAAGATGCGCAAGGGACTTGGCATGATGACGAGGAGGAGATTGGCTATATTGCTTGGGATTACTTTAATGATCTTTTTAAGACTTCGTGCAATCTTGATGTTGATAGAGACATGCAGCACATTCCTAGATGCATTAATGAGGATACAAACCATATGCTGAATGATGCTTTTACGGACGAGGAGATTATGAAGGCTTTTAAACAAATGGACCCTCGGAAGGCGCCGGGGATTGATAGGCTGTCAGGGCATTTTTTTAAGGATTATTGGTCTATTGTGGGTGATGATGTTTTACATCTTTGTCATGATATTCTTAAGGGCGAAAAAAGTGCTGGTTGTGTTAATGAAACTTTGACTATTTTAATCCGTAAGATTAAAGATCCTTGTGAGATAGCTAACTTCCGTCCTATTAGTTTGTGTAGGGTGATTTATAAGTTGGTCTCTAAGACTCTTGCTAACCGGCTTAAGGGGGTCCTCCCTGTGTGCATAAGCCAGAACCAAAGTGCCTTTGTCCCCAACTGGATGATCCACGACAACATTCTAATTGCCCACGAGTTGGTGCATTACCTCCGTAGCTCCAAAAATGGTCCAAACAAAGGATGTGTGGTCAAGCTCGACATGAGTAAAGCTTATGACTGGGTGGAGTGGCGGTTGCTCGAGAATGTGATGATAAAAATGGGCTTTTCCTCTGTTTGGGTTAATAAAATTATGGATTGTGTTTGTACTGTTTGTTATAGGGTCAAATGCAATATGACTCAGTCTGATGTTATTATTCCAGAGAGGGGTCTCCGTCAAGGGGACCCGCTTTCTCCTTATTTGTTTTTTTCTGTATGGAAGCCCTATCTCGGATGTTAATTCATGCGCAAGAGACCCATTTGATTAAGGGCATTTGGGCAAGTGTTAACGGTCCAAGAATTAACCATCTCTTCTTTGCTCATGATGCCCTTTTGTTTGTTAGGAATAAACAAAGTGAGGTGGTGGCATTTACCCAGATATTGGAGTCTTTTGAACGTATGTCGAGGCAGCATATCAATTTCGACAAGTCTATGGTGTACTTTAGTCCGAATACCCTTGTTTCTCAGCGTGAAAGTTTGAGCCGTCTTCTTAAAATGAGGGTAGGGTCCAACCTTGATGCTTACCTTGGTCTGCCCATCCCAGTTGGGAAGAAGAAGTATGACGCCTTTAAAAGTATCTTGGAGCGAACGGCTAATAGGATTCACAGTTGGTTTAAGAGGCTTCTATCTTATGGGGGGAAGTAGATTTTCATAAAAGCTATCCTTCAAGCCATTCCTACTTATGCGTTCTCTATTTTCTTGGCTCCCAATGGTGTTTTGGATGAGATTCAAGCCATGCTTAGTCGAGTGTGGTGGGGAGGAAAGGAGAATACTTGTGGCTGGCATATGCTTACTTGGGACCGTTTGTGTTTTCCGGAAGGGATGGGTGGTCTCGGGTTCCGGGACCTTCGACGTTTTAACGTGGCACTTCTCGGTAGGCAAGTGTGGAGGCTCATAAGTTGTACTGACACGCTTTGCTTTAAGGTTTTAAGTGCTAAGTATTTCCCGGATGGGGATGTTCTTCACCCTAAGCATGTTGATAAGCCTTCCTTTACGTGGCAAAGTATTTCTAAGGCAGCGAGCATGTTGTATGATGGGTTTGGTTGGAATGTGGGCAATGGTAACAGGATCAATATTTGGCATGATAACTGGGGGTTCGAAGGGCTCTCAGGTGCCTCGATTAGCCTCAATAGGGGAGAGGTCCCTGAGAATAAGGTGTGGGACCTGTTGAACGACGGGAAAGACGGCTGGAATGAAAACCAGATTTTTTAGATATATGGGGAATATTTAGGGGACCGTATTTGCAAAATTCCCCTTCTTCGTAACCAGCCGAATGACTACTGCATTTGGCTTCATAACCCTCTAGGTTATTACTCTACCAAGTCCGCTTACTCCTGGTTGACCTTGAAACATGTGGGGTATGGTCCCCATCGTATTTTTTGGAGGCTGACGTGGAAACTCCAAACTCTCCCGAAAATAAAGGTCTTCTGCTAGCGCTTAGGGCACGATATCTTACCTACATATGAGAAAATTTCAGGCATCCGAAGGGAGTTCAATGGTACTTGCCTGAGATGTGGGAGCGACACAGAGACCCTTCTTCATTCGATGAGAGACTGCCCTTTGGCTAGGGCTGTGTTGGTTTATGGTGGGATTAATAATAAGGCTCTTGATGGCACGTATATTAGTTGTGAAGACTGGATCTAGGATGTTGCTCGTATGCTGGGCAAGAAGGCACTTTCAGATTTGATCATGGTGCTTTGGAACATATGGAACAGTCGCAACAAGAGAGATTTGAGTGACGAGGAAGAAGCGGCCACGGTGACCTAGGGTAGAGCTGCTTCTTTATACGAAGATTTTCATATCTATAATTTCTTGGAAAGGCCGATGCTTTCGAAACCAGAGATTAAGAGAGGCTGGAGGAAACCCGAGCAGGGGTCTGTCAAGATTAATTTTGATGCCAATACGGCTGGGAGAAAGCTGTGTTTCGGTCTTGTGGCGAGGGACCATGATGGCTTTGTTCTTGGTGGCCGTCTTGGTCTTATTGGAGAAGAACGTTCACTCTGAATGGGCCAAGCTGTATGCACTGGAGGAGAGCATCAGTTTTGCGATGACTAAAAATTGGGATAAGCTTGTTTTTGAAACCGACTGTGTGAGCTTGATTAATCTGTTTAACAAAGCAAAGGTTGACTAGTCCACCATGAGCCATCGCATTAAGGAAATTCTTATCATGCTGAAATAGTATTGTAATTTTCGCTTATGTTTTTTTTGGGCCCTGCGTTGTTGTAACAAAGCGGCAGACTTGTTTTGTAGGTGGGCTAATGAAAAGAATTGTATAATGAGTTTTGATATAGACTACCCGATGGTGATCCATGATGTTATTTTAAAGGATGCAATAATATGAGGGTTGGCCTTCGGGTCTTTTTATCAAAAAAAAAAGAATGTTGTCTGGTAGAACATGAAGACTTGTGCTAATAAGAGGGATGGTGCTAGGCTGAATGTCTCAGACCTCCAGTATGGTAGCTGGATTAAGGCACCTGTTGTGACCCCAAACCAAGAGAGAGGTCTAAGAAGAAATGGTGTGGAACTGGTTGCTTCAGGAGCCCGTGTTAGTGAAGGAAACAGAGACAGCCAATCTAGGTCGAGGGCTGAAAGAGAGCAGCATGGTAATGTAGGAAAGGAGAAGGCAGGTGAAGAAGAGTTAATGGCCACCTCTCCTATGGAAAGAAAAGGCCATAAGACTGTGAGGGAGGGAATGGGAAGGCTAAAAAGCAATCGGAAAAGACATAGGGGATCAAATGGTGACAGCATGGAAGAGAGTCCAGCGAGATGTGTTAAGAGAAAACTTTTAGAGAATGTCTCACCTTTTAAGGCGGTGGCTGGCGACCAGCCCCGCCAAGAACCATGAAAATCCTTAGTTGGAACTGTCATGGGGTGGAGAACCCAGCGACAATTCATGAACTAAAGCAACTCCTTATTACTAATGCCCCTGATATTGTTTTTCTATGTGAGACCAAAATTCATTCTAATGGTTTTCAGCGGATTCGTACTATATGCAGGATGGAGGGTTGCTTTGCGGTTGACTCGGAAGGGAAGAGCGGTGGGCTGGCGCTGCTGTAGAGGGAAGGTGTTAGTGTCACGATTCAACACTACTCTAAATTTCATATCGATTCGCTTGCAAAGATGGATGATGATGAAGTGGTCAGGTTCACTGGTTTTTATGGCCAGACCATACCTAGTTTAAGAAAACAAGCATGGGATATGTTGAGCAGGGTGAAAAGTAAGGTTAACGAAGGCTGGGTTGTTGAGGGCGATTTTAATGCCATCTTGAAGATTCTGAGAAGGAAGGGGGCCGGTGAAAACCTAAGTTTTTGATGGATGATCTCTGTGATACTTTAGATGAGCTGAACCTGATCGATGTCAAACCTTGTGATGGGTGGTTTACGTGGACGAATAATAGGGAAGGAGACAGGCTTGTTAAAGAAAGGCTGGATAGATTTGTTGTCTTAGATGTCTTCATGGAACAACTCCCCTTTCTCACCTCTTATATCATCCGCCAGTCCAAGTCTGATCACGAAGCTATTATGATGGATACAAATGGGAGCAAGCCCAAAGAGAAGAGGGCTAACAACAGGTTTTGGTTTAGATATGATACGTGTTGGGCGGAGGAGCAAGATTTGAAAGATATTATTACGAGCATTTGGTCGAAAGAGGATTGCAATATGCTGGAGAAAATGGATTTGACTCGTGATAAACTAGGCCCGTGGCAGTACCATCATTTCAAAAGATTGAAGTATAAAATAAGAGGTCTGGAGAAGGAGATTGGCAAGCTCATGGATGGCAGTTCAAACGAGTGGACCATGAGTCATCTTAAACAAGCTCGCGGGAAGCTGGGCCATCTTTATGATGTGGAGGAAAAGTACTGGATGCTTAGGGCGCTCTGCCATTGGCTGAGGGAAGGGGACCGCAACACCCGTTATTTCCACGTTCTGACTTCGGGTCGTAGAAGAAAAAATAGTATTACGAGGCTTAAAGATGCACAAGGAAATTGGCATGAGAATGAAGAGGAGATTGGCCACATTGCCTGGAATTATTTTAAGGATCTGTTCGAGACCTCGATTAATTTCGATGTTGATAGGGACTTACAGTATATCCCCAGTTGCATTGGTGAGGAGACTAACCGTAGACTGATGGATGTCTTTACGGATGAGGAGATCGTGAGGACTTTTAGCTAAATGGATTCGCGAAAGGTGCCAGGGACCAATGGGCTCTCGGGGATATTTTTTAAGGATCATTGGTCCATAGTGGGGGATGACGTCCTAACTTTCATCCCATTAGTCTTTGCAGGGTGATCTACAAAATGGTTGCAAAGACTCTTGCTAATCGGCTTAAGGAGGTCCTCCATCTGTGTATAAGCCAAAACCAAAGCACTTTTTTCCCCAATCGGATAATCCACGACAATGTTCTAGTGGCCCATGAGCTTGTGCACTATCTCCATAGCTCAAAGAATGGCCCGAACAAAAGATTTATGGTCAAGCTCGATATGAGCAAAGCTTATGACCGGGTGGAGTGGAGTTTTCTTGAGAATGTGATGAAAAAAATGGGTTTTTCCTCTGTTTGGATTAATAAAATCATGGATTGTGTGTGTACTGCCTGTTATAGGGTTAAATACAATACGAATCAATCTGATGTCATTTTTCTGGATAGGGGTCTCCGTCAAGGGAACCAGCTTTCTCCTTATTTGTTCCTTTTCTGTATGGATGCCCTTTCTCGTATGTTAATTCACGCGCAAGAGTCTCATATTATTAAGGGCATTCGGGCTAGTATTAATGGCCCCAGGATTAATCATCTCTTCTTTACTGACGATGCCCTTTTGTTTGTTAGGAATAAACAAAGTGAAGCACTGGCGTTCACAAAGATCCTGGAGACCTCCAAATGAATGTCGGGTCAATACATCAACTTTGACAAACTCGTGGTGTATTTCAGCCCCAACACCCTTGTTTCCCAGCGCGAAAGCCTTAGCAGATTAGTTAAAATGAAGGTGGTGACAAGCTTTGATGCTTACCTTGGCTTGCCTATCCCGGTTGGATAGAAGAAGTCTGGCATGTTCAAAAGTATATTGGATCGCACAGCAAACAGGATAAATAGCTGGTCCAAGAGGCTTTTATCCAACAGTAGGAAAGAAATATTCATCAAGTCGATTCTTCAAGCCATCCCTTCTTATGCCTTCTCGGTTTTCTTTGCCTCGAATGGCGTTTTGGAGGACCTTTAGTCTATGGTTGCTCAGGTTTGGTGGGGGAAAAGATCATAACAAAAGCTGGCATATGCTCTCGTGGGACCATATATGTTTCCCTAAAGGTATGGAGGTCTCGGGTTCAGGGACTTTCGGTGCTTTAATGTGGCTTTGTTGGGAAGGCAGGTGTGGCGCCTTATGAGCTGTAGAGACACACTCTGCTATAGAGTACTGAGCGCCAAATATTTCTCGGATGGAGATGTTCTCCATCCGAAGCAGATTGATAAACCCTCTTTCACTTGGCAGAGCATTTCTAAAGCAGCGAGTATTTTAGACTAGGGTTTTGGATAGAACGTGGATTGGGGGGATAAGTTCGACATTTGGCGTGACAATTGGGGCTTCGAAGGGCTTTCAGGTGCCTCGATCAGGCTCGATAGACAGGTGGTCCAAAAGAACAAGGTGAGCGACCTGTTGAATAACGAGAAAAACAGCTAGAATAAGAGCAGGATTTTTGAGATTTATGATGATTTTTTGGGGGACCAAATATGTAAAATTCCCCTTTTTCATAATAGCCCAGATGACTATCGTATTTGGTTCCATAATCCCTTTGGTTTCTATTATACCAAGTCTGCTTACTTCTGGTTGACGCTGAAGCATTTGGAGTACGGCCCTCATTAGATCTTTTGGAGGTTGGCATGGAAAATTCAAGCCCTCTCAAAAATTAAGATTTTTTGCTGGTGTCTAAGGCATGATATTCTCCCTACATATGAGAAAATTTCTAGCATTCTGAAGGTGGTCAATGGCAGTTTCCCGAGATGTGGGAGCGACAAAGAGACCCTCATTCATGCAATGAGAGATTGTCCGAGGCTAGGGCGGTCTTGGTCTATGGTGGTTTAAATAATAAAGTTCTCGAAGGCACTTACAGTCGGTGTGTGGATTGGATCAATGACGTGGCTCGCATGCTAGATAAGAAAGCGCTTTCTGACTTGATTACGGTGCTATGGAACATTTGGAATAGTCGGAATAATAAAGTTTTCCATGACAAGGTGGATGAAGCCATGGAGACTTGGGACAGAGCTGCTACTTTAAGTCATGATTTCTGCATTTTCAACCTTTTAGAAAGGCCGATGATTCCGAAGCCGGAGAGGGAGCAAGGCTAGAGGAAGCCCGACCAAGGGACAGTTAAAATAAATTTTGACGCTAATATGAATGGGAGGAAGATCTGCTTCGGTATTGTAAGGAGGGACCATGAAGGCTTTGTTCTCGGCGGTCGAGCGAGTGTGCTGAAGAAGAAAGTTCAAGCTGAGTGCGCTGAGCTGCATGTGCTAGAGGAGAGCATAAGTTTCTCGCAGACTAAAAATTGGACTAAGCTGATTTTTTAATCGGATTGTGTGGGCTTGATCAACCGGCTCAATAAAACAAAGATTGACTACTCAACTATGGGCCATTGCATCAAGGACATCATCAATAAGCTGAAACAGTGCTGTAATTTTAGCTTTAGTTTTGTTTGGGCCCCGCGTGGTTGTAACAAAGTTGCGGATAGTCTTTGTAATTGGGCTAATGTCTAGAATTGTATTACGGATTTTGATATGGATTAGTCATCGAAAATCCTTGATTTTATTTTAAGTGATGCTATAAAATGAGGGTGACCTTTGGGTCTTTTTATCAAAAAAAAAAAAAAGAGAATGTCGCCTGGTAGCAAGTTATCTTAACATAGAACTTTGGTCTTTATGGGGGTCCCTTACTTTTTTAAGCTCTTGTCATTTTTTTTGAGGTTGTGTTTTTCTTTGTTGTTTCTATTATTTTCTTTAATTAACTTTAAGACAAGTCCTCTCTCTTACTGTGTCTTTGTCCTTCAAGTCAGTTTTTCTAAACATTTCTTTCAATCTAAAGTGCCAAGATAGATATTTTATTTTTTTAGTCTTAAAACCATCTGTTAAGGGGTTTCTCTAAAGAAGACCCTTTTTTAGAGTGTTTATTTTTTTGATCTTGCTGAAAAAGAAAAACTAAAAGTAAAAGTAAAAAAAGGTGGGGTATTTGATATTTTCTTAATTGGATTTGGGGAAAAGTGCAGATTTGGTAAAATGGGTAGTGCTTATTTTCACTTAGGAAGTTAAAAGCTATATATATAATATTGGTGTTGAGTGAGATTGGTAGTGCTTTTTTTTTTCTGCCAAAGGTTTGTTCTTTTTAACTTTGCTCTTTGATTCTTTTTCATTGTTGTTTCCATCTTACTTTTGAGAGAGGTTAACAAAAAGGTTGACCTTTGATTCTTGTTGTTGGTTTCCTCGAAGTTTTTGTTCTTCAATTGAAGAAAGTCGCAAGTGTATAAAAAGATCATCTTTTTTTTTCTCGATTTCTTTCTTCTTTTTCCTTGTGGCTTTATAATAAAATCTTGGAGGACTTTCAAAAACTACTTCTTGATCGTAGGGGCTGAACAGAAAGGAAATTCTTGAGTTTAGAGCAGGTGGGGGTGTTTTAGATCTTGAAATCTAGAAAAATGATGTTACTTGCTTACATAGAAGAAGCTATGTAGTTTTAGATCTTGGATTGTGGCATATGGGATTTTATTGTGTTTGCAAAGGAATTGGCCTCAGGAAATGAGTACTAAAGCTTTTAGTTGTAGTTAAAGTAGTTGCCTTTACTATATTTGGTTGAGTACTAAATTTTATATATTGGGGGTGTGGGAAGTTTGACATTTTCCTTGTACAGATTGAACCCGTAGTCACCTGAGGGGGTAATGTTAAGAGCAGTAGCTTTTGGCTTATTGATTTCTCTTTTTGCGGTCTTGGTTTCTGCCACTGATAATGAGTTAGCGAGTTGTAATTGTGATGATGAGGGTCTTTGGAGTGTACATAGCATTTTAGAGTGCCAGAAGGTGAGTGATTTCTTCATTGCTATGTCTTATTTTTTGATACCTATTGAACTACTTTACTTCATTAGTTGTTCGAACATCCCCTTCAAATGGGTCCTTGTTCAGTTCATAGCCTTTATAGTTCTTTGTAGATTGACTTATCTTCTCAATGGATGGACTTATTATGGTCCCCACTCATTCCAATTGATGTTGTCCCTCACCATTGCCAAATTGCTCACCACCCTTGTCTTATGTGCCACTGTTATAACACTATTAAATCTGATCCCTCTCTTGCTCAAAATAAAAGTGAGGGATATTTTCTTGAGGCAAAATGTATTGGAGTTAGATCAAGAGGTAGACATGATGAAAAGGAAGAAGGAAGCCAATTCTCATGTTCTTATGTTAACACAGGAAATCAAGAAATCCTTGGATAAGCATACCATATTGTACACCACTTTGTTGAGCTTTCTAAGACCCTGGATTTGATCAACTGTGCCATGTGGATGCCAAATGAGAATGGAACACATATGAACTTGACTCATGAGTTGAAAGCAAGTTCTTCAAGGAGTAGTTTTCCCCAGCCTATTCCGATGAGTGATCCTGATGTGAAGGAGATAAAGGGGAGTGAAGAGTGAGAATCCTGAGACTAGACTCTGCACTTGGGCTAGCAAGTGGTATTGGATCGAAGAGGTAGGTGCTTATTTAAACAATCGGGATGCCAATACTTCAAGGCTATAATTTTAAAGGGGGAACACCAGAATTGGTGGAGACTTGCTATGCCATTCCGGTATTGGTTCTTCCAAGCGCGAACTCAAGGAATTGGAGCATTCCAGAAATGGAGATTGTTGAAGTGGTTGCTGATCAGGTAGTTGTAGCTCTATCCCATGCTATAGTTCTTGAAGAATCTCAACGAATGAGAGAAAAATTGAGTCAGCAAAATTATGTGTTGTAGCAGGAAAGAAAGAATGCAATGATAGCCAGCCAAGCAAGGAACTCTTTTCAGAAAGTAATGAGTAATGGTATGAAGAGACCAATGCACTCAATTTTAAGCTTACTTTCAGTGTTTCAAGATGAGAATATAAACTTCAAGCAGAAGACTATTGTTGACACATTGGTTAAAACAAGTAGTGTCCTTTCAACTTTGATAAATGACGTGATGGAGATTTCAGCGAAAGATAATGGAAGGTTCCTGTTAAATATGAGGCCTTTTAGCTTACATTCCATGATTAAAGAAACTTGTTGCCTTGCCAAATGTTTATCTATCTATAAAGGCTTTGATTTTGAAGTTGGTGTTCAGAGCTCTTTGCCTGACCAAGTGATTGGTGATGAGAGAAGGACTTTTCAAGTGATTTTACATATGGTTGGCTATCTACTGGACATCAATAGTGGAGGAGAAACGGTCTTTTTCTAGGTTCTACAGGATGTTGGTGGCCAGGATAAAGACAAAATAAATGTATGGAGATCAAGCACTCAAGATAATTACCTCTACTTAAAGATTGAAATTGATATTCGTGGGGGAAGTTCTGTGGCTGATGAATCAGTCTCACCCAAAAATTTCTCTGGTGAGAAGTAGAATAAGGATGAAATCAAGGAGAGCTTGAACTTTACGATATGTAAAAAGCTTGTGCAGATGATGCAAGGTAATGTCTGGATATCAACAAACTCTGTTGGCTTTGCACAGAGTATGACACTTCTTCTTAGGTTTCAAATCCAGTCATATGTCCAAAGAACCATGTTCGTAGTTGGAAACTTTGAGCTATAGAATTCCTACTCCAAGTTCAGAGGTCTACGAGTTCTACTAGCTGATGACGATGATATAAATAGGACTGTGACCAAGAAGCTACTAGAAAAGTCAATGTGAAGTGACAATTGTTTTTCCGGCTTTGAATGCCTTAGTGCGGTAAGTCATGCTGAAAATTCTTTCAGGATTGTTGTTTTGGATCTTCATATGCCTGAAATGGATGGATTCAAAGTGGCAATGAGGATCCGTAAGTTTCACAATCATAATTGGCCATTGATTATAGCCTTGATAGCTAGTGCTAAGGATCATGTGTAGGAGAGATGCCTACAAATAGGAATGAATGCAATCCTTCAGAAACCTATTTTATTGCAAGGAATGGAAGACGAGCTTCAAAGAGTTTTGCAGCGGACAGGGGAAGGGATTTGAGGAGCCGCTTATACTTTAGGCCAATGGGGACTGTATACTTATTCAACCCCGGGTAGGCAGGAGTATGAGGTAGTCGGTCAGGTTTTCTGCCATCAATTACCTATTTGGTTTCCTTACATGTTGGCAAACGACTTCTTTGTCCACCAGTTAAGCGAGAGATCTTCAACATAGCATTTGCATCCTGTCATTCCATGGTATACCAACATGTAGGCATTAAATTTTGCTAGCCGTTTTGCTCATTGAACTTCATTACCAGAATTTCATGGATTGACTGGGGGTAAAATTACTTGTACACTTATTTAATACCAAAATCAAAGTTAGTGTGAGATTTATGAAACTGAAAACGTATGGAGATTAATGTATACTGTCAATTCCTTTTCTTTCTATTTCATACAATATATCAGTAGTGTACCATGCTATAATGATAAATTGAATTTTAGAGCCTGTAATATCTTTGAAGGTTTCTCCAAAAAAAAAAGAATGTCGCCTAGTGTCCAGCCTTGATGCTTACCTTGGCTTGCCTATCCCAGTTGGAAAGAAGAAGTCTGACACTTTCAAAAGTATATTGAATCACACAGCAAATAGGATAAACAACTGGTCCAAGTAGCTTTCCCGGTTTTCTATGCCTCGAATGGCATTTTGGAGGATTATTAGTCCATGGTTGCTCGGGTTTGGTGGGGGGAAAAGAACACAACAGAAGCTGGCATATGCTCTCATGGGACTGTATGTGTTTCCCTAAAGGTATGAGGGGTCTTGGGTTCAGGGACCTTCGGCGCTTTAATGTGGCTTTGCTTGGTAGGCAAGTGTGGCGCCTTATGAGCTGCAAAGACACGCTTTACTATAGAGTGTTGAGCACCAAATATTTCTCGGACGGGGATGTTCTCCAACGGAAGCAAATTGATAAACCCTCTTTCACTTGGCAGAGCATTTCTAAAGCTGTAAGTATATTGTACGAGGGTTTTGGATGGAACGTGGGTCGAGGGGATAAGATTGACATTTGGTACGACAATTGCAGCTTCGAAGGGCTTTTGGGTGCCTCAATTAGTCTCGATAGATAGGAGGTCCAAGAGAACAAGGTAAGTGACCTGTTGAATAACGAGAAAGATGGCTGGAATGACAGCAGGATTTTTGAGATATACGGTGATTTTTTGGGGGACCAAATATGTAAAATTCCCCTTTTCCATAATAGCCCAGATGACTATCGTATTTGGTACCATAACCCCTTAGGTTTCTATTCCACCAAGTCTGCTTACTCCTGGTTGACGTTGAAGCATGTGGGGTACAACCCCCATCGGATCTTTTGGAGGCTGGCGTGGAAAATTCAAACCCTCACGAAAATTAAGATTTTTTGCTGGAGTCTAGGGCATGATATTCTTCCTACGTATGAGAAACTTTCTAGCATTCGGAAAGAGGTCAATTGCATTTTCCCGAGATGTGGGAGCGACAAGGAGACCCTCCTTCATGCGATGAGAGACTGCCTGAGGGCTAGGGCAGTCTTGGTCTATGGTGGTTTAAATAATAAAGTTCTCGAAGGCACTTATAGTCAGTGTGTGGATTAGATCGAGGACGTGGATCGTACGCTGGATAAGAAGGTGCTTTCTGACTTGATTACAGTGTTGTGGAACATCTGGAATTGTTGGAATAATAAAGTTTTTCGAGACAAGGAGGAAGAAGTCATGGTGACTTGGGACAGAGTTGCCGCTTTAAGCCGTGATTTCTGCATTTTCAACTTTTAGAAAGGCCGATGATTCCGAAACTGGAGAGGGAGTAAGGCTGGAGGAAGCCCGACGAATGGACGGTTAAAATAAATTTTGACGCTAATATGAATGGGAGGAAGATTTGCTTTGGTATTATGGCGAGGGACCATAAAGGCTTTGTTCTCGGCAGGCAAGCGAGTATGTTAGAGAAGAAAGTTCAAGCCGAATGCGCCGAGCTGCATGCGCTGGAGGAGAGCATAAGTTTCACACAGACTAACAATTGGACTAAGCTAATTTTTGAATCGGATTGAGTGGGCTTGATTAACCGGCTCAATAAAATAATGGTTAACTATTCAACTATGGGCCATCGCATTAAGAACATCATCAATAAGCTGAAATAGTGCTGTAATTTTAACTTTAGTTTTGTTTGGGCCCCGTGCGGTAGTAACAAAGATGTGGATAGTCTTTGTAATTGGGCTAATGTCCAGAATTGTATTACGGATTTTGATATGGATTATCCTTTGGAAATCCATGATTTTATTTTAAGTGCTGCTATAAAATGAGGGTGACCTTCGGGTCTTTTTATAAAAAAAAAGAATGTTGTCTGGTAGCACATTGAGCAAGTTTTTTTAGCTCTTTAGGGGGCAGGTGATATTGAGCGAGCAGGGATTGTCTAGGGCACTGTCCACGCCCATTTCATGCCTAGACATCGGTGGTGAGAGAGCCTCGAGCAGCATCAGCACCTTGTGCCTCTGATGTACAGGAGCCTCGAGCAGTATTGGCACCTTGGTGCCTCGGATATGTGGGAGCCTCAAATAGCATCAGTACCTTGGTGCCTTCGATGTGCGGGAGCCTCAGACACCATCGGAAAACTAGGCCCTTGGTCATGTGGGAGCCTCGGGCACCATTGGCACCTTGGTGCTTGGATTTGCGAGAGCCTCAGTACAATCAGAAACCTAGGCCCTTGGTTGTGTAGGAGCCTCGGGCACCATCGGTAACCTAGGCCCTTGGTCATGCAAGAGCCTCGGGCACCATCGGCACCTTAGTGCTTGGACGTGCTAGAGCCTCGGGCACCATCAGCAACCTAGGCCCTTGGTCGTGCGGGAGCCCCAGGCACCATCGACAACCTAGGCCCTTGGTCGTACGGGAGCTTCGGGCACCACTGGCACCTTGGTGCTTGGATGTACGAGAGCCTCAGACACCTTCGGCAACCTAGGCCCTTGGTCATGCTGGAGTCTCGGGCACCATCGACACCTTGGTGCCTCGAATGTGAGGGCTAAAGAAAAGTGTCCCCATTTCAGACATGTGGGGGGCACCAACATCTGGACATATGGTGGGCGTGGACAGTGCCCTGGACAACCCCTGCTCGCTCAATATCACTTCCCTTCTAAAGAGCTAAAAAAACTTGGTCAATGTGCTATCAGGCGACATTCTTTTTTTTTTTGAACAAAAACGACCACAAAGGGTCAAAACACTATATTACATAACATCAGTAATTACAGCATTGTGGATTTCATTTGGATAATCCATCTCAAAAAACCACGTCATTTTCTCTCTACACATTTTTGTACAAATTAAATCTGCTACTTTATTACAAGCCCTAGGAGTCCAAATTAAATCGGCAGAATTGAAGCTTTCGAAAGCAGCAGTGTAATTTTTGATGCGCGCGCCAAGAACAGTGATATCCGTACCAATATTCCTTAATTTATTGACCAAAGCCGCATTATCCATTTCAAAAATCACATCTCCCTTAATATTCAACTTGGTCGCCAGCTGGATGCTCTTTTCGAACGCCACACATTCAGCTTCAAGCACCGACAATCGCGTTTCAATAAAGCTCCCCCTACCGCCCAACATGAAACCATCGTCATCCCTCACAATCGTCCCGTACCCCACACTGTTTATCCCCACGGTTGCGTCAAAGTTGACTTTAACAAATTTCTTCGGAGGTTTTTCCCATTTCTTAGCCTCAATATTAGACGATAACAGTGGCTCCTTTAACAGATTAAAAATGCGAAAGTCTTCGCTTAGAGCTCTAGCTCTCTCCCAAATAACCGTAGCCACCTCTTCTTTTCCCCTGAAACTGAAATTATTTCTGTTGTTCCAACAATTCCATAGTAAAACCATAAGGTCGGTCATAGCTTTCTTGTCGAGCACCCTCATCATATCTTCAAGCAAATCAATACAGTAGTCATAATTCTTCGAAACCATTCCCTCGGACCACCCTGCCAACGAAAGGACCTCACATGATATTGGGCAATCCTTCAGCGCATGAAGAAGAGTTTCGGCTTCAGCTCTGCACCTTTGGCATCCTTTAGCAAAGCCATCTCTAATAGAGGCAATTTTAACATTTGTCGGGAGAATCTCATGCCCCACACGCTAGGAAAAAACACGGATTTTAGGCAATGTATCAAGTTTCCAGAGAGCTTTCCAAAATATTCTATGAGGTCCATACCCCATTTCTTTCAAGAGTAGCCATGAGTAAGCTGACTTCGTGGTGAAACACCCATGCAGGTTGTGAAACCAACTCATTTTATCACCATGTTCCGCATCTCTGATAGGCACGTTGCAAATCTTGTCACCCCAATCTTGCCCATACACCTTATAAACTTTCTCCACATTCCAACCCTTCCCATCCGTAAGCCAGAGATCTTTCACGCTCATTTCATTTGGGTTGAGACATTCCTCTCTAATGGCATCCCCATTGAGACCCTCCATCCCCCAGTTATCAACCCAAATATTGATCATATCGCCATTTCCAACCTGCCACCCAAAGCCGTTTTTGAGAGCTTCCGCCGCTTCCGCAATGCTTGACTACGTAAAAGACGCTTTGTCCACTTTTTTGGCTTTAAAAATATTACTGTCGGGAAAATATTTCGAAGACAACACTTTAAAACATAAAGAATCTTTGTTGTTTATAAGCCTCCATACTTGACGCCCCAAGAGAGCCAAGTTGAGCAGTCTAACATCTCTGATTCCAAGCCCTCCCATGCCCTTCGGTTTACACAAGGTCTTCCAAGGTAGCATTGTCCAGAATCTGCCTTTATCTTTTCCAGCCCACCACGTTTTGCTTAGTTTAGCTTGGATATCTTCGATCACTCCTTTGGGAGCTAAGAAAATCGACAGAGCATATGTTGGTATAGATTGAAGGACTGCTTTAATGAAAACTTCTTTGCCACCAAAGGAGAGCAGCCTCATTGTCCAACTGGTGATCCTGCAAGACAATCTGTTATTAATATCATTAAAAGCCTCTTTTTTCTTCTTGCCTATCGGGATGGGGAGACCAAGGTATCTGTTCAAATTTTCCACCACCGTTATACCCAATAGATAGCTAAAAATATTTCTTACAGCCCTAGAAGTGTTGGGACTAAAGAGAATCATTGATTTTTCACAATTTATCTCTTGTCCGGAAATGTTAGAAAAAGATTTAAGCAAATGGACCAACATTTCAACATCACTCTTTTTATTTCTCACGAAGAGAAGTGCATCGTCAGCGAAGAACAAATGATTTATCCTCAGACCATTTATACTAGCCCGGATGCCCCTTAAAAAATTATTATCCTGAGCTTGGATCAGCATTCTCGAGAACGCTTCCATGCAGAACAAAAACAAATAAGGAGAGAGGGGGTCCCCTTGACGATGACCCCTCTCGGGAAAAATAATGTTGGATAAAATATTATTGCGTTTAACCATATATTTAACCGAACGAACACATTTCATAATTTTTTCAATCCACTCCATGTCAAATCCCATCTTTTGCATAATCGTTTCGATGAAATCCCTCTCCACGCGATCATATGCTTTGCTCATGTCGAGCTTGACCATAAACCCTTTGTTAGGGCCATTTTTAGAGCTTTGAAGATAGTGAAAGAGCTCATGTGCAATCAGAATATTATCGTGAATTATCCTTCCCGGCACGAAAGCGCTTTGATTTTGGCTGATACAGCTAGGCAGAACAACTTTTAACCGATTGGCATAGACCTTTGCCATGATCTTATAGACAAACCTGCATAAACTTATAGGGCGAAAATTAGTCAACTCACAATGGTCTCTAGTTTTAGGAATTAAAATGATCACAGTCTCATTAAGGTTAGAAACATTATTGTGCCCATTAAGGACATCCAGGCAGAAATTAATGGTGTCACGTCTCGAGAGACCGTCAATGCCAGGAGCTTTATTCGGATCCATATGCTTGATGGCCTGAAGGACCTCATACTCCGTACAGTCCCTCGTAAGCCACTCATTTGTCTCCCTGATCACACATTCCTGAATATACCCCACCTCTTGTATATCAACCCTTTGACCGTTAGACCTAAACAATCCCAAAAAGTAGTGTTTCGCCACCTGACTTATTTCCTTGCTACTTGTCACCCAGTTTCCATCCATGTCTTTAAGCTTCTCAATAAAGTTCTTCTTTAGCCATCCAGTAGCTTTAGAATGGAAATATCTAGTGTTCCGAACCCCCTCCCTAAGCCAGTTTTATCGTGACCTTTATGCCCAGTAACTTTCTTCCCTAGCATAGAGAAGATCAAGCCTTTTACGAGATTCTTTTAGACTCTTCACACTGTCCCCTCTGCTATTAGAGTTAATAATCCGATCAATATTTTTCTTCAGTCTTCGAATTTCACTCTTCATTTTTCCATATTTCTTACGTTGCCAATACCCAAGCACCGACCTAACCCTTTCAATCTTTTCCCCGTAATCTATATCAATCCTGTTCCACACACTCTCGATTATTTTTTTTGCTTCCCTGTCACCAGCCCAACACAAACCGAATTTGAAACTCAACCTATGGTCATTAGGGTGATCTTTGGGTCGATGTCCCCATAAATCCAGGAGAATCGCGTCATGATCGGACTGGGTTTGCCTCACCACTTTAGTTGCTATAAAGGGGAAATTTTCAACCAAGGACACCGAGCTAAGGAATCTATCAATCCTTTCCTTTATCAGACCGCCCCTGCTCCTATTATTAACCCAAGTAAACCAGCCACTGTCGGGTTTGACGTCCACTAACGCCAAGTCATCCATAACCGCCTTAAAATCATTCATATGCACCCTCACCCCCTATGGCCACCCTCTTTCTCAGCATCATTAAAAATAGCGTTAAAGTCCCCCCTACAACCCAGTCTTCCCTAACCGAATCACCAACTCTACGCAATATATCCCATGAACTGTTTCTAAGGTTCAGATTAGCATGCCCGTAGAAGCCCGTTACACACATATATTTATTGTTCTCCACTTTAACAACGGAATCAATGTGGTGTTTGGAATAGCTCTGAATAGAAAAATTCGTCCCTTCCTTCCACATCAACGCAAGGCCCCCACTCCGACCCTCAGAGTTCACAGTTAAGCCATTTTGCATCCTGCACTTATTTTGAACAATACGAAAGTCATTCCCATTCATTTTAGTTTCACTAAGGAAGATAATATCAGGGTTGTTTGCAACGAGAAGTTGCTTGAGCTCCCTAATTTTCACGGGGTTTCCCATTCCGCAACAGTTCCAGTACATGAACTTCATTAGGGAAAACACCACCCACGAGACAAAACTGAACAGCCACATAAAATGCCGGTGCAGTGATTGAGGCTTCTTTCTTTCTTAAACTCCCTCGAAGCATCAAACAGACGCCAAAATATAGGGAGAACACGAATCGCGCCAATGGGATCGGCAGCTTTCGAAAGCAAGAAGTCTACACAGGAACAAAACAGAGAAGAAAAAACGAACACAGTGGCAGTCCAAAAAGGAAAAAAAATACGATCATATAATCTTTCCCTAAAGCTCATGCCCTAAAAACCCAACACACCCCAAACCCCAGGTCAAGAAATAGCACGCAAACTATCGAAACAAGAAGAAAAAAGATGCATCCTCATAAAGAAACAGCCAAAACCAAGAAAATCTAATTTAAACAAAGCAGAAAAAATGAAAGAAAAACTCAGAAAAAAACAGATAACACAAAGAAAACTCTGAAAACACCAGAAACCATGCAAAAAATCTAGCAAAAAAATGACATAGACCCTACAAGAAACTCGTAGAAAAGTCAAAGAAAGAAAAAATAATCAAAACAACCAATAATGGTTTACATGCAACGTGAACCAAACCATGCAAAAGACGAACAAAAACTCAAACCCTCACTAGATGAAGGAAAAGACAATAAAGAAACAAAAAGAAAATGACAAAATCTTGAAAAACACGAAGAACTAAATAATCAAACTAGGTCTGATAGGACTAAAAAGAAAGAAACCAACGTGTCGTCACCACACACAATCTCTCGTGCATCTTTGATTAACTCGCCCCCGCAAATAATGCAAAACGTAGACATGCACAAAGACCATGAATAGTGGCAATCGAAAAACGTCGAGGACATGCAAAGCAGAAAAAGAACCGCGAAAAGGACAAACAACACCGCCAAAAAATAAGAAAATCATCAAGATAACATGTTCCAACGGCTAACTTCGACAGAGGTTCGCCACGTCCAAGTACATGCACCGAAACACCACCGAAAGAAGGCACGCAAACAAAAGATGGCAGACCCACTCCATACGCACACCCAAAGCCCCCTTCAAACTGCCACAATATTTGGACGAATACGGGTAGACACACAAAAACAAACCAAGAAAGCAAATCGCCCAAATCTTGGAGAAAACACGCTAATCTGCTACCAGACTACCAGGCACTACCAGACGACATTCTTTTTTTTTTGATAAAAAGACCCAAAGGCCAACCCTCATATTATTGCATCCTTTAAAATAACATCATGGATCACCGTTGGGTAGTCCATATCAAAACTCGTTATACAATTCTGTTCATTAACCCACCTACAAAGTAAGTCCGCCGCTTTGTTACAACAACGCGGGGCCCAAACAAAACTAAAGCGAAAATTACAATACTATTTTAGCATGATAAGAATTTCCTTAATGCGATTGCCCATGGTGGACCAGTCAACCTTTGCTTTGTTAAACCGATTAATCAAGCTCACACAGTCAGTTTCAAAAACAAGCTTATCCCAATTTTTAGTCATCGCAAAACTGATGCTCTCCTCCAGTGCATACAGATCGGCCCATTCAGCGTGAACGTTCTTCTCCAGCGCACCCGCACGGCTACCGAGAACAAAGCCATCATGGTCCCTCACCACAAAATCGAAACACAGCTTCCTCCCAGCCGTATTGGCATCAAAATTAATCTTGACAGACCCCTACTTGGGTTTCCTCCAGCCTCTCTCAATCTCTGGTTTCAGAAGCATCGGCCTTTCCAAGAAATTATAGATACGAAAATCTTCGCATAAAGCAGCAGCTCTACCCCAGGTCAGCCACAAGTATTCTCATTTCCTCCCCACCACACCCGACTAAGCATGGCTAGAATCTTATCCAAATCACCATTGGGAGCCAAGAAAATAGAGAACGCATAAGTAGGAACGGCTTGAAGGATAGCTTTTATGAAAATCTCCTTCCCCCCATAAGATAGAAGCCTCTTAAACCAACTGTGAATCCTATTAGCCGTTCGCTCCAAGATACTTTTAAAGGCGTCATACTTCTTCTTCCCAACCGGAATGGGCAGACCAAGGTAAGCATCAAGGTTGGACCCCACCCTCATTTTAAGAAGACGGCTCAAACTTTCATGCTGAGAAACAAGGGTATTCAGACTAAAGTACACCATAGACTTGTCGAAGTTGATACACTGCCCCGACATACGTTCAAAAGACTCTAATATCTGGGTAAACGCCACCACCTCACTTTATTTATTCCTAACAAACAAAAGGGCATCATCAGCAAAGAAGAGATGGTTAATTCTTGGACCGTTAACACTTGCCCGAATGCCCTTAGTCAAATGGGTCTCTTGCGCATGAATTAACATCCGAGACAGGGCCTCTATACAGAAAAGAAACAAATAAGGAGAAAGCGGGTCCCAATAATAACATCAGACTGACTCATATTGCATTTGACCCTATAACGAACAGTACAAACACAATCCATAATTTTATTAACCCAAACAGAGGAAAAGCCCATTTTTATCATCACATTCTCGAGCAACCGCCACTCCACCCAGTCATAAGCTTTACTTATGTCGAGCTTGACCACACATCCTTTGTTTGGACCATTTTTGAAGCTACGGAGGTAATGCACCAACTCGTGGGCAATTAGAACGTTGTCGTGGATCATTCGGTTGGGGACAAAGGCGCTTTGGTTCTGGCTTATGCACACAGGGAGGACCTCCTTAAGCCGGTTAGCAAGAGTCTTAGAGACCAACTTATAAATCACCCTACACAAACTAATAGGACAGAAGTTAGCCATCTCACAAGGATCTTTAATCTTAGGGATTAAAACAATCGAAGTCTCATTACCACAACCAGCACTTTTTTCGCCCTTAAGAATATCATGACAAAGATGTAAAACATCATCACCCACAATAAACCAATGATCTTTAAAAAAATGCCTCGATAGCCCATCAATCCCCAGCGCCTTTCGAGGGTCCATTTGTTTAAAACCCTTCATAATCTCCTCGTCCGTAAAAGCATCATTCAGCCTACGGTTTGTATCCTCATCAATGCATCTAGGAATGTACTGCATGTCTCTATCAACATCAAGATTGCACGAAGTCTTAAAAAGATCATTAAAGTAATTCCAAGCAATATAGCCAATCTCCTCCTCGTCATCATGCCAAGTCCCTTGCAAATATTTAAGTTTTGAAATATTGTTCTTCCTTCTACGACCCGACACCCGAACGTGAAAATAGCGAGTATTTCTACCCCCCTCCCTCAGCCACTGGGAGCGCGCCCTAAGAGCCCAGTATTTTTCCTCAACATCATAAAGATAGCCAAGCTTTCCACGAGCTTGTTTAAGCTGACGCGTGGTCCACTCGTTCGAACCGCCATCCATGAGTTGACTAATCTCCTTCTCTAACTTTTTGATTTTGTTCGTCATTCTTCTAAAGCGATGATATAGCCACGGACCCAACTTATCACGAGTCAGGTCCATTTTATCTATCATAGAACAATCCTTCTTCGACCAAATACCTGAAATGATGTCTTTAAGCTCCTACTCATCCACCCAGCAAGTATCATATTTAAACCAAGCCCTTTGACCAGCCTTCGCCTTGTTGGGTCTACTACCTTCCGAATCCATCATGATAGCCTCCTGGTCAGACTTGGACTGGCGAACGATGAAGGAAGTAAGAAAGGGAAGCTTCTCCATGGTAGCATCAGAGACAACGAATCTGTCCAGGCTCTCTTTCACGAGCCGATCTCCTTCCCTATTGTTAGTCCACATAAACCATCCATTATAAGGTTTAACATCGGTCAGCTTTAACTCCTCCAGAAAATTACCGAAATCCTCCATCAAAATCTTAGGTTTACACCGGCCACCCTCCTTTTCCGAGTCATTCAGGATGACATTGAAGTCACCCCTAACAATCCAGCCTTCAGTAACCTTATCGCTTACTCTTCTCAACATGTTCCAGGCCTGCTGTCTTTGACTAGAATCGCTCTGGCCATAAAAGCCAGTAAATCTAAGCACCGCATCATCCTCTAGTCGAACCAGTCAGTCGAT
The DNA here is from genome assembly GCF_025698485.1 of Gossypium arboreum. Taxonomy (NCBI): domain Eukaryota; kingdom Viridiplantae; phylum Streptophyta; class Magnoliopsida; order Malvales; family Malvaceae; genus Gossypium; species Gossypium arboreum. The sequence continues at coordinate 13,284,178 of NC_069078.1, read as the reverse complement.
ATGGAATTTTGAATAGTTCTGGATCGAGACATTCACGCTTGCTCTCCACATTAACGCCAGCCCCCCGCTCTTTCCCTTCGAATCGACCGCAAGACAGCCCTCCATCCTACATAAATTACGAATAGGTTGGAAACCATTAGATTTGATTTTAGTCTCACAAAGAAAAACAATATCTGGGACGTTAGCAATAAGAAGTTGCTTAAGCTCACGAACTACTACCAGGCGACATTCTTTTTTTTTTTGATATAAAAAGACCTGAAGGTCAACCTCAATTTATTGCATCTCTCAAAATAATATCATGGATTTCCAAAGGATAATCCACGTCAAAATCCGTAATACCATTCTGAGCAGTAGCCCACTTACAAAGGTAATCAGCCGCATTATTACAACAGCGTGGAGCCCAAACAAATTTAAAGTAAACACATGGATCCAATATTTTAATACTTTCCCTGATGCAGTAGCCCATGGTTGAAAAGTCAACCGTCATCCTATTTAGCCGATTCACCAGGCTTACACAATCAAACTCAAACCCCAGCTTACGCCAATTTTTTGTCCGCGTAAAATTCAAGCTTTCTTCCAGTGCATCAAACTCGGCCCACTCGGCTTGGACGTTCTTCTCCAACACGCCCACTCGACCGCCTAGGACAAAACCATCATGGTCCCTTACCACAAGCCCAAAACTCATCTTTCTTCCCATCGTAGTAGCGTCAAAATTTATCTTAATCACTCTCAGACCGGGCTTCGCCCACCCTTTTTCCATAGTCGGCTTAGGAATCATCGGTTTTTCCAGGAAGTTAAAAATACGAAATTCACGGCTTAACCCAGCAGCCCTTTCCCAAGTCATTCTGGCCTCCTCCTCTACATCCCGAAAAACTTTATTGTTGCGGCTGTTCCAAATATTCCAAAGCACCGTTATGAAATCAGAAAAAGCCTTCTTGTCCAGCGCACGAGCCACATCCTCAAGCCAGTCCACACACTGACCGTAGCAGCCTTCCAACAAGTTATTATTCAGTCATTCATAAGCTAGCACCGCTCTAGCCTTAGGACAGTCTTTCATAGCATGAATCAGAGTCTCCATAACAGTCCCACACCTTGGACAATTACTATTAAACTCCCTTCTAATACTGGATATATTCTCGTATGTAGGCAGAATGTCGTGTCCCAAACGCCAAAAAAAATCTTAATCTTAGGAAGAGTCTGTAGTTTCCACGTGATCTTCCAAAAAACCCGATGAGGGCCAAACCCTACATGCTTCAACGTCAGCCAGGAATAAGCAGACTTAGTCGAGTAAGAGCCAAAGGGGTTATGGAACCAGATCTGAGAGTCCTCAGGGCCATTATGAATAATGGGGATTTTACATATTTGGTCCCCAAGTCTTTACCATAGATCGCAATTACTCGTCCCTCGTTCCAGTCATCTTTCTCACTGTTCAGCAAGTCACACACTTTTTCCTCTTGGACCTCCCTCCTGCGCAGCCCAATCGAGTCACCCGAAAGCCCTTCAAAACCCCACCTGTCGTGCCAAATATCAATCCTGCTTCCCTTACCGACATTCCAGCCGAAGCCCTCGTACAGTAAACTAGCCGCTTTTGTAATGCTTTGCCAAGTAAAAGATGGCTTGTCAATCCGCTTAGGATGAAAGACATCCCCATATGGAAAGTATTTTGCGCTCAAAACTCTCAAGCACAAAGTGTCCCGACAGCACATAAGATGCCACACTTGCTTACCTAACAACGCAACGTTAAAGCGCCTCAAATCCCGGAACCCGAGACCCCCCATTCCTTTAGGGTAACACAAGCGGTCCCAAGATAATATATGCCAGCCTCTTTTCTTATCTTCCCCCCCACCACACACGGAAAATCAAAGATTGAAGCTCCTCCAGGACGCCATTAGGAACAAAGAAAACAGAGAACCCGTAAGTAGGAATAGACTGCAGGATAGACTTGATGAAAATCTCCTTTCCACCATACAAAAGTAATCTTTTTGACCAGCTCTCAATCCTACTAGCGGCACGATCTAAGATACTTTGAAAAGCCGCTGACTTCTTCTTACCAATCGGAATGGGTAGACCGAGATAACCATCAAGGTTGGCAACCACCTTCATTCTAAGCAAGCCACTTAAAGATGTGCGTTGAGAAACAGGAGTGTTAGGGCTAAAATAAACCATTGACTTGTCCAGGTTGATGCTCTAGCCCGACATCCTCTCAAATGAGTCCAGGATTTTTGTAAACTCCTCCACTTCACTTCTTTTGTTCCTAACAAACAAGAGGGCATCGTCAGCAAAAAAAAGGTGATTAATTCTAGGGCCATCCTTACTAGCCCGAATGCCTTTAATTTGGTTAGTATTTTGGGCATAAATCAACATGCGAGATAGAGCGTCCATGCAAAAAGTGAACAAATAAGGGGATAAAAGATCCCCTTGTCGGAGACCCCTTTCCGGAATAATGATATCAGATAGAATCGTGTTACATTTAACTCTATACCGAATAGTGCAAACACAATCCATAATCTTATTAATCCAAATATGAGAGAACCCCATTTTCTTCAGCACTTTCTCGAGAAAAGACCACTCAACCCAGTCGTAAGCCTTACTCATATCCAGCTTGACCACACAACCCTTATTTGGACCATTTTTAGAGCTCCGGAGATAGTGCACGAACTCATGTGCCACTAAGATATTATCATGGATCATCCTGTTGGGAACAAAAGCACTTTGGTTTTGGCTAATGCACCGAGGGAGAGACTCTTTTAACCGATTAGCAAGAGTCTTAGAAACTATCTTGTAAATAACCCTGCATAGACTAATAGGACAGAAGTTAGCCATATCACACGGATTCTTAATCTTAGGAATCAATACGATCAAAGTCTCATTTATACACTCAGCACTCTTATTTCCCTTGAGAATATCGTGACACATTCTTAAGACATCTTCACCCACAACATGCCAATGATCCTTGAAAAAGCTTCCCGAAAGCCCGTCAATCCCCGGCGCCTTTCTCGAGTCCATCTGTTTGAAGGCTCTTAAAATTTCCTTATCTGTAAACTCTCCGATCAACCTCCTATTAGTCTCCCCATCAATGCAAACTGGAACGTAATGCATGTCACTGTCGATATCCAAATTAATAGACGTTTTAAAGAGATCATTAAAATAGTTCCAAGCAATGTGGCCAATCTCTTCTTTGTCCTTATGCCAAGCACCATGCTCATCTTTAAGTCTCTCAATGCTATTCTTTTTTCTGCGCCCCGAAGCCCGAATGTAGAAAAAAGGGGTGTTCCTATCGCCTTCCTTCAGCCACTTGGACCTCGCCCTAAGCGCCCAGTATTTTTCCTCCACATCATAGAGGTGGCCCAGCTTTCTCGGAGCACACTTAATAAGGCTCAAAGACCCCTCATTCGTAGGGCCATCCATAAGCTTGCTGATCTCCTTTTCCAGCCCTTTTATTTTATACTTCATCCTCCTAAAGCGTTGGTATTGCCATGGGCCAAGCTTGTCACGGATTAGCTCCATCTTCTCCAACACATTGCAATTCTCGCTAGACCAAGCCCTCGTGATAATATCTTTAGCCTCTTGCTCCTGCGCCCAACAGATGTCATATCTAAACCAAGCCCTGTGATCTACCCTTTTATCTCTAGGCTTACTTCCATACATATCCAAAAGGATAGCCTCATGATCGGATTTCGACTGGCGAACAATTTGAGAAGTAAGAAACGGCATTTTTTCCATGAACTCGTCAGAGATGACAAATCTGTCCAGCCTCTTTTAACAAGCCTAGTCCCTTCTCGATTGTTAGACCATGTAAACCATCCATTAGGAGTCTTCACATCCGTCAGGCTTAACTCTTCCAACACATCATAAAAGTCATCCATCAGAGTCCGAGGCTTTCTACGACCCTCTTCCTTCTCTGAATTATTCAAAATGGCGTTAAAGTCACCTCCCATGATCCAGCCTTCATTAACCATGTTTTTCACCCTTCTCAGCATATCCCAAGATTGCTGCCTTAGGCTTGGGTCGGTCTGGCCATAACAGCCAGTGAACCTAAACTTTTCACCATCATCCATGCTAACCAACGAGTCAATGTGAAACTTAGAATAGTTTTGCACAGAGACGTTCACGCCTTCCTTCTAAAGTAGGGCCAATCCACCACTTTTCCCCTTTGAATCGACCGCTAGGCAGCCCTCCATCTTGCATATTGTACGAATACGGTGGAAGATATTTAGAATGAATTTTTGTTTCACAAAGAAAAACAATATCAGGAACGTTCGCAACAAGAAGTTGCTTTAGTTCACGCACAGTCGCTGGATTCCCAGCCCCACGACAATTCCAGCAAAGAATTTTCATGGTCCTTTGCGGGGCTGGTCGCCAGCCTCCACCTTAAAGGGTGAAACCAAAAACCACAGCTTCCTCTAGGCAACTCCGGAAGGACTCTCAACCAGAAATACACCGCAAGAACCCCCAAAAAATAATCCGAAAACACCAAAAAATCTCTCTGAAACCACTCCACAAGGCTAGAACGCAAAGAGCTTCGATCTTCCGTCAAAGAAACGACCAAGAAACCAAGACCGATAAGAAAGAAGGTTGACACGCCGAAAAGCCAACCCACTGACCCAGGGATTCAGCACTGGAGCAAGGGAAACGAACGTCACAGCCCAAGGAACCAAAATCATGTAGAGACGGGATCCACCACCGGAAGCCCAGCTTCCCAAAGAAAAGACGAGAGGCACTCCCCAAGAAACAAACCTGTACAGATGAAAGAAAACAAGAAACCAAGCTTTGCGAAAACCCGAAACAAACAAACCAAAATAAACGTATCAACAGGAAAACCCTCAGCAGACAGAAACCATACGATAACTCAACATCATAACAAGCAAAAGACAACCACAGAAAAGGCGTCAACCCAGCAAGAACAATAAAGAAAACACCACTAGAAAAAGAAGCAATCAACTTAATAAAAATCATTAAAGAGGACACAAAATACGTAGAACCCTGCATGCATGAAACATGCATTATTTACGTCGGGGAAAAAAGAGAACCCACTTTCATGCAGAGGCATAAAAAAGAACATGGAAAAGTCGCAAGAAAGATAAGAACTCGGCCACCGAGGGGCCCCTAGCGCACTAACCAGCATCCAAACAGAGATAGACCGAACAGTATAAAGACTAGACAACGAACTCAGGCCAGAAAAAAACTCCCCAAACAGGACCACCGCCACCGATCGATTTCGAGAGAAACCACCAAAGCCTCAACGCGCCAAGAAGCAGCCACGAAAAGATAAACGAACACCCAGCAGGAAGACCAAGAAAGCCAACAGAAAATCGAGAAAAAATAGATCTACTTAAAATAAAATACTGTACATAAAATACAACTCGTAAGCCCTGCATGCATAAAACCTGCCCTTTGTTCGAAGGAAAATGAAAACAGGCTTTCATGCAGAAATAAAAACTAAAAAGAACGTAGAAAATTCAAAAAAAAAAGAGAAAAGAACCCAGCCACCGTGGGACCCTCAACACAAAAACACACGTAGAACCATGCAGAAAACAAAAAAACAAGAAAAAACGGGAAACCAAAAATATAAAAGGAACCAAAGAAAAGAAATCAGGAGGAAATCACCACAGGACACGAAGCAAAAAATGTTGCAAGAAATGTCTTGTCCGTCCAGGAGAACCGTCAAACCCTATTGCATCACAATAAAACACTGTACGACCACCGAACGGAAAAACCCAAATAGAGAAAATGAAAAGTAATCCTCAAAATCAAAACGAAACACACTCGTAACCCACATAAACTGCCATAATATTCAAAACAAATAAGGCAGACACACAAAGAAAAAATAAAGAAACAGAATCGCCCAAATCTTGGAGAAAAAAGCCAAAACGCTTGCTGCTACTGCGACTGCTACCAGGCACTACCAGGCGATTGCTACCAGGCTACTACCAGGCGACATTCATGTGTCTGAAATAGGGACACTTTATGGTGTCGACGCTTCTGCACCAACAGGGTCCCAGAATTAGCTTTAGTGCTCGACCCGCCTGCACATCTGATGCACAAAGGTACCGGTGCTACCCGATGCTTCGACACATCGAAGGGGCCGGTGGTGCCCGATGGCCCCGCACTACAGGATGGCACTTGCTGCCAATGGTGTACGAGGCTACCGTACGACCGGAGGCCAAAGGTGCCGGAGGCTCTTGTTGCAAAAGGGGAGGGACAGGGATGATTTATTCATTTTTGGGTACCGAACATGCAATGGTATCCGAATTCTACCTTTGGGACTGGGAAGGGACTGGGACGATTCATTCATTATTGGGTACCGAACATGTAACGGTATCCAAATTCTACCTTTTGAGATTGGGGAGGGACTCGTTGTGCCATTTTGTATATCCCGGGATGGCTCGCCGGAGCATCGCCGGGATAGATCGCCGGAGCACTGCCGGGAACCTAACTGGTGGTGGGGGGCACAGACGTCCGGGCATACGATGGGAGTGGACAGTGCCCTGGATAACCCCTGGCCGCTCAATATCACTTCCCCTTGAAAGAGCTAAAAAAACTTGGTCAATGTGCTACCAGTTGACATTCTTTTTTTTTAATAAAAATGACCCAGAGGTCAACTTCAATTTATTGCATCAATCAAAACTAACTCATGGATCTCCTTAGAATAGTCCACATTAAAATCCACGATACAATTATTTTCCTTAGCCAGCTTACATAGACGGTCTGCTATTTTATTACAGCTTCTAGGGGCCCAATTAAAATTGAAATAAGCAAAACTATGATGATTATACAAAAGCCGCAAACAATGGCCCAACGTAGTCAAGTCAAAGCTCCTCTTATTGACGCGGTTAACCAAGCTTGCACAATCAGATTCCACTTCGAGCTTGTCCCATCCGTTAGTCATGGCGAAATTAATACTTTCATCCAATGCCTGCATCTCAACCCATTCAATTTGCATTTCTTTATTAACGCTCCCCATTCTACCGCTGAGAACAAAACCATCGGCATCCTTGGCCACTAAGCCATAACACATATGCTTGCCACAAACAGTCGCGTCGAAGTTAATTTTAACCACACCCGGAGCCGGCTTCTTCCATGCTTTATCCAAAATCATACGCGGCAGCATAGGGGCCTCCAACAGGTTAAAAATATGAAAGTCATGGCTAAGAGACACCGCTCTCTCCCAGGTAACTTTGGCCCCGTCTTCAACACCCTGAAAAATCCAATTATTTCTGCTGTTCCAAATGTACCAAAGGACCGTGACGAGGTCGGACATGGCCTTCTTATCCAGAACACGAGCCGCCTCTTCCAGCTAGTCGATACAGCGAGAATAATTCTCCACAAGGAGATTGTTGTTAATGCCCCCGTACTCCAGAACTGCCTTAGCCTCCGGGCAGTCCTTCAGCGTATGAATGATAGTTTCCTTATCATTACCACATCTCGGGCACATGTTGTTGAAGTGACTACGAATGCTCGCAATTTTGTCAAACGTGGGAAGGATCTCGTGACCCAACCTCCAGCAAAAAATATGAATCTTAGGAAGCGTCTTGAGCTTCCACATAAATTTCCGGAAAAACCTGTGCGGGCCGTACCCAACCTGCTTAAGAATTAGCCAGGAGTAAGCCGATTTAGAAGAGAAAAAACCATTAGGGTTATGGAACCACATCCGCTGGTCGTCATGGCCATTATGAAGAATGGTTAATTTACAAATCTGGTCCCTCAAACTCTCACCGTAGAGCTCTAGGATCCTATTCTCATTCCACCCATCCTTACTCTCATTAAGTAGCTCACATACCTTATTCTCGGGGGCCATCCTTCTTTTAATACGAATGGACGAACTCGGCAGCCCTTCAAAACCCCAATTATCAGTCCAAATATTAATATTCCTCTTGTTTCCAATATTCCAGTCGAAGCCCTCGTATAGCACCCTAGTAGCCTTGGCGATGTTTTGCCACATGAAATACGGTTTGTCCAGGCTTTTTGGATGAAAAACATCACCGTCGAGAAAATATTTTGAGCTCAACACCCTATAGCACAAAGTATCCGTACAGTGGATGAGACGCCAAACTTGTCGTCCCAAGAGAGCCACATTGAAGAGCCAAAGATCTCTGAACCCGAGACCTCCCATGCCTTTGGGATAGCACATACGACCCCAGGCCAATATGTTCCACCCTCTATTCTGCTCCCTGCCTCCCCACCAGACCCGATGCATCATGGATTGAATCTCCTCAATCACCCCTTTAGGGGCCAAAAAAATAGAAAAGGCATATGTAACAATCGATTGGAGAACCGACTTGATGAAGATCTCCTTACCACTTTAGAAAGTAAACGTTTGGACCAACTGTTTATTCTATTGGCAATGTGGTCAAGGATGTTTTTGAAAACACCAGATTTCTTTTTACCGACTAGTATAGATAGCCCAAGGTAACTGTCCAACATTTCTACCAACCTCATTTTGAGTAAGCTACTTGTAGTCATCCTCTGAGCTAAAGGCGTACTAGGGCTGAAGCACACCATTGACTTTTCCAAGTTAATTCTTTGGCTCGACATCTTCTCAAACATCTCCAAAATCCTCAGGAAAGTTTCCACCTCACTCCGATTGTTCCTAACAAACAAGAGAGCATCGTCAGCAAAGAATAAGTGGTTAATTCTAGGGCCATCCTTACTCGCACTGATGCCCTTAATCTTATTATCATTTTATGCATTAACCAACATACGAGAAAAAGCATCCATGCAGAAAAGAAAAAAGATAAGGAGATAGTAGATCCCCTTGACGGATCCCCCTTTCCGGGACAATAACATCAATAAGGCTCGTGTTGTACTTTACTCTATATCGAACCGGACATACACAACTCATGACCTTCTCGACCCATTCCCTCTCGAAGCCAAGCTTTAGCATCACTTTCTCAGGAAACACCCACTCCACACGGTCCTAAGCTTTGCTCATATCGAGCTTAATTACATACCCTTTGTTTGGACCGTTTTTAGAACTACGGAGATAATGCATAAGTTCATGGGTGATCAGCACGTTATCATGGATCATCCGGCCAGGCGCAAAGACGCTCTGATTGTGACTAATACAGTAGGGGAGGACCTCTTTGAGCCTATTAGCCAGAACCTTCGAAATAATCTTATAAATGACCCTGTAAAGGCTAATTGGGCGAAAGTTAGCCATAACACACAGCTCATTAACCTTAGGAATCATTATAAGCAAAGTTTTGTTTAGACAGGAAACATTATTTCTCCCCTTAAGAATATCATGACACAACTTTAAAACATATTTTCCCACCGTCTGCCAATGATCTTTGAAAAAGCTTCCAAAGATCCCATCAATCCCTGGAGCCTTCTGGGGGTCCATTTGATTAAAAGCCATCAAAATTTCCTCGTCAGTGAACTCCCTACTTAACCTACGATTCATGCCGTCAGTAACGCAAATAGGGATAAAAGGAAGATCATAGACATCCCCCGGGTTAACACTGGATTTGAAGAGGTCGTTGAAATAGTTCCACGCAATATCACATATTTCATTCTTTTCATCATGCCACATGCCATGCACGTCTTTCAGCTTTTCTATAGTATTCTTCTTCCTTCGACCCAAAACTCTCACATAGAAATAACGCGTATTCCTATCCCCCTCCCTGAGCCACTGAGTGCGAGCATGTATAGCCCAGTACCTCTCCTCCACCTCATACAAATATCCCAATTTACAACGGGCCAACTTAAGCATGCTAGTCGTATTCTCATGATTAGACCCATCTCCAGCCCGCTAATCTTCTTCTTTATCCTTTTATAGTGCTGATGTTACCAAGGACCCAGCTTCTTTCGAACCAATGCCAGCTTATCCAGGAGGTTGCTCTCATTATTAGACCATATGCTAGTGATGACATCGCGCTCCTTCTTCTCCTTGTTCCAACAGACATCATATCTGAACCAAGTCCTAAGGTCAGTGTTGTTATCCCCAGGCTTACTGCCCAAAGTGTCCATAAGAATCGCCTCATGGTCAGACTTAGATTGACGCACAATCTTAGTAGTAAGAAAAGGCAGATTACCAATAAAATTTTCATATATGAGAAATCTATCAAATCTTTCCTTAACTAAGTCGGAGCTATGACAACCCGAATTAGGGCCTAATCGGAATAGTGGTTTCGTGACAACAAATCCAAGATAGAAATAATTGTTTTATAATTATTTTTGGGTTTATGATATGATTTCATGATTTCGTAAAAATTTCGTGATGAAATTCTATGCATTGAGCTCTTAAGTTGAGATTAGGGACTAAACCGAATAAATTGTAAAACTCGTGTTTTAGAAGTTTTTAGTATGAAATTGCTCTGGGATATTAACTAGGAGGTCTTAACTAGAAATTTGACCAATTCTTAAGTTATGGACAAAAGTTGGACATGGAGGGAATTTTTGGAAAGTTTAGTAGTAAGGGCATTTTGGTCATTTGCATATTAAATGAAATAAAATGGGAAAAATAACACAAAATTGGTCATCATCTTCACTAGTTGCTGCCGAAATTTTCTCTCCTCCATAGCTAGGGTTTCTTCAACTTTCAAGCTTCATAGTAAGTGATTTCAAGCTCGATTTTTAATGTTCTTCACATTTTTAAAATCCTCGTAGTTCGGTTTACCTATTTCTACCATTATTTCGAGTTAGGGTTTATGTTTAAAAATTTACCCATGAATGATAGGCATGTATTTTGTTGTTTGATGGTAGAATATGAATGTTTGAAGTTAGAGAACGATCTTTTCTAAGCAATTTTTAATAAAACGAGCAAAACAAAGATAATCGATAAAAATACCTATTGTTCATAACTATGTGTTAAAGTGAGAATTTGATGTTGCCATAGAAGAGAAAAATGATCAGTAGGTCATTAAACATAAGAATAAGGGCTGAAATTAAATTTCCGAGCCTTGGGGAAAAATCATAATTTTGTAAAAGTTAGGGGGAAAAATGTACTTTTTGTATAATGTGATTTTTGGATTAAAATAAATAGTTTGAGTGTTAAATGAGCTAAATATGTTGTTATAGATCAAGAAAGGCGTGGAATCGACCTCGAACGGGGGAAGGAGAAAGTTTTGGACTAAATTGTAAAATTCTCATATTTTGCACCGAGGTAAGTTTGTATGTAAATAATACATTAATTTCATTTACATTCTTATATTTCAGCCTATTATATATATATATATATATATATACTTGCTGATGTTGAAGTATAAATCGACTATCGGAAGAATGGAAATAAGTAATAGAGAGAGAGATCCCGGTTGAACATTCGGAAAGATCGAATAAAATAGAGGGAGCGTAGCTAGGTCACATGTATGGTGCTGAGTGCACATCATGTGTACAAGAAAGCTACGAGATACTATGTAGTAGCTAGGTCACATGTGTGATACGGGATGTATGCCATGTAGACAAGAGAGCTACGAGAGAGATAAATGTAGCTAGGTCGCATGCGTGATTCCAAGTGAAGAACACCATGTAAACAAGAGAGCTACGAGACAAATTGGCTAGGTCGCATGAGTGGTACTAAGTGTTCACCATGTGTACAAGAGAGCCAAATTAAATGAAATATGATGGTGGGGCTGTGTGCTGAAACCATCAAGTATTGAGGATTAATCCGAATTGTTCAACGGGATGGCTTTGTGGTGACATTGTAATCATGGGCCTATACTCGCTATGTGTGAAATGTGGTGAAAATGATTTGTGATATATATATATATATAAGTTAAAATGAGGTTAGTACAAAGAATGTGTGAAAGAGTGAAATTAGCACTAAAACTGTTTTGGACAGTAGCAGTGACGTGATTTTGAAAAATCACCAAAAATAGAAGGAATTTAATTAGAGGTTGAATGAGATGTGAAATTAAAGCTTAATGAGTATATTTTCATATAAAAGAAACGGAGCAAGCAAAGGAATTCTATATTTTGAGATATTTACAATTGTGTGTGACTTGCTCAGTATGACTATGTGATCCCCTGTTCCAACTTTGAAAAATCATTAAAAATTGTACAAAACACAATAAGAAATATAGTTTATATGCCTAAATTCCTTATTGAGTTTAGTTTTAAATGAACAGGTTTCATGGTTATTTTAATTGTGTACTGAGAGAAATTCAATTCGTAGTGAAAAGAGGTCAGATCAGTTGAGCTGTGTAACAGGGGAAACTTAAACTAATAAACTGTACTAATTGGCTGAACAAAAAATTCTAGAAAAAAATTAGTAAGAAGATTTATGAGTCCAGATTTAGGGAAATTTTACAGATTTGAATTTTGAGTTTCTTAACTCGAGTTATGATTTATTTAGTGATCATGACGCAGTAGGGACAGCTTGATCAAATCAGAGTAAATAGTAAAATTAAAAATATGATATAATTGAGTTATGTTGTAAACATATTAGATTCCTTATTTGTTATTTATATACTTACTTACTAAGCTATAAGCTTACTTTCTTTTCTCTCCTTTGTCTTATAGTGTCATCCAGCTAGCACAGGAGTTAGAGATCGTTGAAGATCCGCCCGCACTATCAATACTCTTGGTATTTGAACTCAACATTTTGAAGTATGGCATGTATAGCAGACTTAGTTATTTCGTTATGTGTCATAATTGTCTAGGTTTAAAATACTAATTATAGTATCAAACTAATCATTTTGTACGAAGCCTTTGAAATTGGTTTCTATTGTTAATGGCATATGTTATAATGATTCATGATCAAATTGCACGCCATATTTTTGTTTGGGTTCTATTTAATAGTATATACTATAATTTGTTAATACCTCGTACCCTGTTCCGGCGACAGATACGGGTAAGGGGTGTTACAGGAGCCTTCCCTATTATTGGACCACGTAAACCATCCATTATTCGTTTTAACATCAACCAAAGCCAGCTCCTCCAGCAACTTACAAAAATCCTCCATAGAGCTACGAGGCTTCCTCCGACCCCCTTCCTTCTCGGCATTGTTGAGAATGGCATTAAAGTCGCCAGCCAAAATCCAACCTTCATTAATCGTATCCTTCACCCTTCTAAGCATATCCCACGAAAGGTTCCTATTGTTTGGATCGACTTGGCCATAAAACCCAATTAATCGCAGCCTTATCCCATCTTCCAAGCATACCAAAGAATCAATATGGTATTTAGAGTAGTTTTGAATCATCACCGTCATTCTTTCCCTCCACAGCAAAGCCAGACCACACTCTTCCCATTCGCACTCACAGCAAGACATCCCTCCATCTTACACAACGTACGAATATGAGAAAAATTGTTAAACTTAACTTTGGTTTCACATAGAAAGACAATATCCGGGTTGTTAGCAACAAGAAGTTGCTTTAGCTCGCGAACTGTCACAGGGTTCCCAATCCCATGACAGTTGCAGCACAGGGTTTTCATTGCTCTTGGCGGGGTTGGTCAAAAACCGCCGCCTTCATTGGTGAAACATTCTTCAATAATATTCTCCGCATAACTTCGGAAGAACTTTCATCGAGGCAATCTCCACTCGGCTCCCTGAATCTCTTCCTCTTATTTTTGAACCGTCCCACACTATCCCTCAAGAGTTTGTGGCTCCTTCTTTCCACAGGGGAGATAGACACAGATCCTTCCTCTAGGCCCTGATCTTTCCCTTTTTCATCGGGTTGCCCACTTTCGTCCCTTATGTTTGATCTACTTTCCTCCCTATCCTCACTCAAAGTGGTCTTTGTTACCATTATTTCAACCCCGTTGCCATTATTTCAACCCCGTTACATCTTATACCCCTACCCTAGATCGGTACCTCTGTAGGTCCCCTCAACCAGCTGTCGTATTGAAAGTTTACCTCATTTGACACTGGACCTAGCAATTTGTTTTTACAAGTTTTAAAAGTATGCCCAATCAGCCCACAAAGGTAGCAAAAAACTGGAAGTCTTTCATACTTCAACATACAAGTTGTAACCCTCCATCACTAACCACCAACTTCACAATTCTCCTTAAGGGTTTTAGAATGTTGATCATGATTTTTAGCCTCATAAACTCAGTCTAAACATCGTTTCTGTCCTTCCAATCAATTGCCACCACCTCACCTATAGCTTTTCCCACATCCAAAGCAGTTAAACGATCCATAAGTTCTAGGGGGACGTTGTAAACTCTTAGCCAAAAGGGGGACATATTCAACTCGTAGGTGTTGATTTCTTTTCCCTTTACAAATGGCAATATTGAGAACAAACAGTTGTCGAATAGCCAGGGCGTGAGGTTGAGTATTCTGCTATGATCTTCCACACACCCAAACTTAACTATTATGAACTCATCATTCAGGGCTACAAAATCCACTTCTTCTTTTGTAAACCAAAGGGATCAGAAAACCCTGTACATAGCTTCCCGGTTGGGTTTCACCTCCACCATAATCTTTTCTATAGCCCAAGACTCGAACCTTTGTAGGTTATTTCCAGCGTTTGTGCTAACCACCTGGACAGATTCTTCTTCGAAAACTTTAAACGTTCTAAGAGTCCATTAATATCGTCCATCATCCATGCCTCGTCGTTGGACGATCTCTCCTCCATCACCCACCCCACGACAGGCGTCGAAAGAAAACAAGGACACAGTAGATAACTCTTCCTCACCCAGCGACGACAAGGAGACCCTAGTAATCTCGGAAAGAAAGAAAATAACCACAACAAAAGGAAACACGAACAAGATACAAAAAAGAGAAATAAATGCAAGAAAGAAAGCCAAAAAGCAAAATCACCGTAACAAGAAAACAAAGAAAGACAACCAAGGTAAAAAAACACCACAGAAAACAAACCTAGATTCAGAAACGACCCCAGCAACTTAGGAAAATGGGTACAAAGAAGAAAACCACACCTACCGCCGTGGTAAAGAGACACAAAATCAAACGCCATACATGATAGAGAGATATCGGCGCAGCCAATCTTAAAAATTTTGAACAGGAGAATGAGGGCGCATAAATCCTGTCATGCATGAACCATGCAGCCTGAACGTAAACTATGTAAAAAAACTCTTCTTTCATGCAACGATGGTGAAGAAGAGTCAAAGAAAAATTAAAGACTCTGATTCTCCTGGGCCTCGCGCCAATCTCCAGCACACAAAAATGACTAACAAGACAAGCAAGGGAACATGCAAACTCCACAAGAAAGCGAAACCATACAAAAACAAAACAAAAAAAAATTAAATCGAATAGAAATCACTGTAAAATCAATCGAGATGCCCTGCAAGAAAACGTCTTGTCCGACGTAAAGCACTGCCAGACCCTATCACATCAACACAGTAGCACCGTACCACCAATGGACGAAAACAAAGAGAAGATCATTCAAGAACACAAACCCACCCGAAGCAACCCACTCAGAATCCTCATAACTGCCATAAAATTCAAAGAATAATAGGCAGACACACAATCGCAAAACAAGAAAAGAAATCGCATGAATCTTGGAGAAAAATGCAAAAAATGCTGCTACCAGGCGACATTCTTTTTTGCTACCAAGTGACGCTACCAAGCGACTTTCCTTTTTTTTTTGAAAGAAAACGACCCAAAGGTCTACCTCATTTTATTACATCATGAATGATAAAATTATGGATCTCCATCGGATAATCCATATCAAAGTACATATCATATTTTTTCGTAATAGCTAAAGTACACAAAAAATCCACAGCGATATTACACTGACAATTGATCCAATTAATTTGGACCGAATTAAAATTTTTAAAAGCTTCGTACACTTGCGTAATACGCTGACCCAATATGGTTATACCTTGCGCCCGCCTGTTGACCTTGTTGACCAGCATTGCATTGTCCGATTCCAAAATAAGTTGGGTCGCATTTAGATTTTCGGTCATCTTTAATCCTTCAGTAAACGCCTTTAGCTCAGCCCAGCACACATCCATCAATTCATCCCTGAACTTATATCAACCCCCCAGAACAAATCCATCGTTGTCTTTTGCAACTACACCAAAACCACTGCACCCATGCGAAACTGCAGCATCCGCGTTTACTTTGATATATCTTTCGGAGGGGTTTCCATCTCCTATTTATTGGAGTCGGGGGGATAACTAGTGGCTTGGTTAAATTAAAAATTCTAAAGTCTTTACTCAGTGTTTGCGCACTTTCCCATATTATCACCGCACCATCCATCTTGCCTTTAAAAACCATATTATTTCTATCATTCCAACTATTCCAAAGAAGGGTTAAGAAGTCTACTATAGCTTTTTTGTCAAGCTCTCTAAACACATCTTCGAGCCAATCGATGCAATCGGTGTAAACCCCTTCATGTAATTTGTTGTTTAAACCCCGAGAAACAAGGATTTCGTGAGCCTTTGGGCAGTCTTTCAACACGTGAATCAGCGTTTCATCTTTGCTTTGGTATCTCGGGCATATATTATTGAAACCCTAGCAAATACGGGCTATATTATCGAACGTTGGGAGGATGTTGTGATCGATCCTCCAGCTAAAAATTTTGATTTTTGGGAGCATCATGAGTTTCCAAATAGCGCGCCAGAAAAATCTATGAGGGCCCAAACTGATTTTCTTAAAGACCAGCCAAGAATAAGCTGATTTGGTGGTATAGAAGCCATACGGGTTTTGAATCCATGTCCTGGTGTCTTTAATGCCATTACGAGAAATGGGCAAATTGCAAATACACTCCCCAAGCTCTCACCATAAATCCCTATAACCCTTTCCCTATTCCGCCGCTTGTTATTAAGGATCCACAAATCCTTGACCAGTCTCTCGTCATGATTGAAAGAAGACTGACACACCGAATCTCCTCGAATGCCATCAACCCCCAAATGGTCCTTCCTAATGTCAATCATGTTGCCGTCGCCCACTTGCCATAGAAAACCATACTTGAGGGCATCCACTGCCTTAGCAATGCTAGTCCAAGTGAAGGAGGGTTTATCACCCTGTTTGTAACTAAACACGTCGCCCTCCGGGAAGTACTTGGCACTTAAAACTTTGAAGCATAGAGTATCAGTGTGAGTCATAAGCCTCAAAACCTGTCTGCTCAGCAAAGCCAAGTTGAAAAGCTGTAAGTCCCTAAAGCCCATACCTCCCATACCCTTAGGATAACACATTTTATCCCAAGCCATCATAGCCCAGCCCCGAGCTTTGTCATTGTTGTTTCGCCACATACGACTCATTTGTGATTGTATTTCCTCGATAATGCCCTTAGGAGCCAAGAAAATTGAGAACGCATAAGTCGGGATAGCTTGCATTATGGCCTTGATGAAGGCCTCTTTCCCTCTGTATGAAAGCAAGTGTTTTGACCAACTTCTAACTTTGCATGTACAACGTTTGACAATGTTAGTAAATGCACTCGATTGTTTCCTACTAATACGTAAAGGCAATCCTAGATAAGCATCTAATTTATTAACCATACGCATGCCTAGCATAGAGCTAAACAGGTGCCTACGATCCATCTGAGTTTTAGGGCTGAACATAATCATAGATTTATCCTTATTAACCTCTTGGCCCGACACCCTACAAAAATAATCCAAAATATTAACAACCTCTTCTACATCCCTTTTTTTATTGCGAACAAAAAGAAGAGCGTCATCGAAAAAAATAGATGATTAATACGAGGCTCATTCATGCTAGCCCATATACCCTTAATCAAATTATTATTCAGAGCACGAATCAACAATTTTGAAAAAGCTTCCATACAAAATAAAAAGAGATAAGGAGAGAGAGGGTCCCCCTATCTAAGCCCTCTTTCCGGCACTATGATTTCAGAGAGAGTAGAGTTGCACTGGACCACATAACGAACCGATCGGACGCACTCCATAATTTTTGTCACCCAACCATCGGCATAGCCCATTTTTTTCATCACCTCCTCAATGAAAGTCCACTCCACTCGATCGTAAGCTTTGCTCATATTGAGCTTCATAACGAACCGTTTGTTTGGACCGTTCTTAGCACTTTGAAGATAATGGACTAGCTCATCAGCAATTAAAATGTTATCATGGATCATCCTCTCTAGAACAAATGCGCTTTGATTTTGGCTAATGCAAAACAGAAGCGTTTCCTTCAATCGATTGGCAAGCACTTTGGCAACAATTTTGTATATCACCCTACAAAGACTAATAGGTCTAAAATTTGTCATGTCCACTAGCTCTTTAATTTTGGGGATTAAGACAATAATAGTATCATTTAAACAGTCCATGTTTTTATCACCCCTCAAAATATCAAGGTACAATTTAATAATATCCTTTCCAACCACCTCCCAATTTTCTCTAAAAAAATTTCCTGACAAACCATCAATTCTCGAGGCTTTCCTAGGATCCATTTGACTAAAGGCCGCCATGATCTCATCCTCAATAAAATCCTTCAACAATTTATCGTTAACCTCCCCTGAAATACATCTCTCAATATATTCCAGGTTAAATACACTATTAGAATTTAAATTTGACTAAAACAAAAGTTGAAAATACTCCCTGATGGCTTTGCAAATATCAACATTGTTTTGCCTCCAGTGGCCATTAATGTCTTTAAGCCTAGCGATGTTGTTTTTTTTCCTTTTGTTTGTGGCTCTAACATGGAAAAACCGAGTGTTCCTATCCCCCTCCTTTAACCATTTAACCCTCGACCTTTGAGCCCAGTATTTCTCTTCAGTATCCAGTAAATTGCCAAGCTTTAACCACATAGCCTTGAGTTTATTACCCTCATGGTTGTTCCCCTGACCATCAATACTTCTATTAATCTTCGCCTGCAAAGAACCAATTTGATTACGCATTTGCTTTAGCTTCTTATACTGCTACCTTCCAAGCTCATTGCCCACAATCGAAATCTTCTCCATAGTGTCCTGAGAACCGCGCTGCCAAGCTTCCTTGATAATCGTTTTAGCATCTTCATTTCTAGCCTATCATACTTAAAACAAAGTCTAGGATCCTTAAGACCATCTCTCGGCCTCCTACCTTCCGTGTCCAAACTGATCGCATCATGGTCAGAGCTGGATTGTCTGATCACCCTAGTTTCCAAAAAAGGGAAGCTATTCACAGTATTGGAGGACATAAGGAAACGATCAAGCCTCTCTTTAACCCTAGCAATACCCTCCCTATTGTTGACCCAGGTAAACCACGCATTGTCGGTTTTTAAGTCCACCATTGCCAGCTCATCAACAATCGTACGGAAATCCTCCATAAGAACGGTGGACTTTCTCCTACTGCCTTCTTTTTTCGCCTCATCAAGTATAGCACTGAAATCGCCCTCAATGATCCACTTTTCATTAATAGATTGACCAACCCTTCTAATCATATTCCAAGAGCTTTGTCTTTTATTAGGGTCAGCATAACTATAAAAGGCCGTGAACCGAATGGGGCTATCATCCTCCATATGGATCAATGAATCAATATGGTTACTAGACTAGGTTTGGATCTCAACCTTCTTGCTATCTTTCCACATCATAACCAGCCCCCCACTCTTGTCTTCCACATTCACAGCCAAACAACTCTCCATGCTACATTTCCTACAAATAGAGTCAAATCTATTGGCATTAATTTTAGTCTCACAAAGGAAAATGATATCAGGATCAATAGCAACGAGAAGTTGCTTCAAATCATGAACTGTCGCAGGGTTCCCAACCCCACGACAGTTCCAGCATATGATCTTCATTGTTCCAGGCGGGGCTGGTCACCAGCCACCGCCTTAACAGGTGAAACACTCTCCATTAGCCTCCACCACTTTTGGATGGGCTCTCTTCACAGTTGTTTCCATTCAGCATCCTCATTCACTTCCTTTTATGTTTGAAGCGCTGGCTTGTGACTTCTTTTTTCCATAGGGGATGTCGATACCGAGCCTTTTTTACCTCCCTTCTCATTCCCTTTCTGGCTCGACTGCCCACTTACATCCCTAGAATTTGTTTAACTTTCCTCCTTATCCTCATTCGTATGGATTGTTGTCTTAACTATTTCCACTCCATTTCTCCTCATGTTCTTATCCTGATCCGGATTCATAATAGGAACTCTTATCCAACTTCCATAATGGAGGTTTGAATCATTTATCCCCACACCCTCCGTACTATTTTGACACTTTTTAGTATTATGTCCTATCATCCCGCACATATAACAAAAATTGGGGAGCCTCTCATATTTTATAACCCCTATCATTTCTCCACCATCCTCGCTTGCGAACTTCATGACCCTCCTCAAAGGTTTTGAGATATCTATTTTAACTTTTAGCCTCATGAATTCAGTCCACGCCCCATTCCTGTCCTTCCAATCTATCGCCATCAGTTCACCTATAGCGTTTCCCACATCCAGAGCCAGTTGACGGTCCATGACTTCTATAGGGATATTGTATACTCTTAGCCAAAAGGGCGACAGCCAAAACTCATAAGAAGCTATGTTCTTTCCCTTTACAAATGGAGCCATGGAGAATAAGCATTTATCAAATAACCAAGGCATGTTATTGAGGATTTGGCTTCGATCCTCCAAGCAGCTGAATTTAACTATGACAGCCCCTTCTTTTAAAGCGACAAAGTGCACCTCTTCTTTTGTATACCAAAGCGACCTGAACACCTTGTACATTACTTCTCTGTTCAGATGCTCCATCGCCATTATCTTGCCCACAGCCCATGATTCGAACCTTTGATTGTTTTTTCCACCCTTTGTGCTCATAATTTGGATCGATTCTTCTTCCAAGAACTTCAGCTTCCCCAAGAGCTCATTTATCTCATCCGTCGATATTATCTTATCATTATCAAACCTTTCCTCCATTATACAACCGAAAAGAAATGCGCTCTCAAAAGGCCAGACAAAAAAACAGAACATGCCCTAAAGCCAACACCCTCAAGACAAAAAAAAACCTGGCAAAACAAAGAAAAAAGAAAAATAAGAGACAAAGACAAAAACGCAACAAAACTAATCTAACATAATCGAAAAGAGAAACCTCAAGACTTACGGAAAAACAAAGAAACAGCACCAAACCAAAAACACGAACCCAGATATTAAGCGAAAAGAAAAAAACATGCAAATATACTATAGCAACTTCACAAGAAATAACCCAGATAAAGAACATGATTCCGAACAAGAACCCCAAAGAGAACTGCGCCAGAGATGAAAAAGACAAAGCACACTCAATTGTAGATTATAAAACTGTGAAAAGGAACTAGCCAAGAAAAGCCGTGCGTGCATGCAAAGCAAACAAAAAGACGAAAGGGTTTTAAAGAAACCCTTAATCCATGCAGAGACAATGAAAAAAGAATGTAGAAAAGTCAACAGTCCAAAACCTATGCTTAACACCGTGGGACCCGCCACAAATCTTTAAACGCCTAGACCCAGAATAAACCATGCACTTCACACGTAAACAAAAGAAAAACGCACCCAAAAACACAAAGAACCAAAAGAAAGATAAGCAACAAATGATAAAAAATGTCATGCAAACTTGCTCGGAAACACTGTACAGACGTCTAATCCCAGGTCAATCGGCGTCAGAACTTTCGCATCAACTCGAGTGCACGAAGAAATGTCAGAAACCAACAAAAAGACCCAAAAAATACAAAAGGCCACACAAAAATCAATACCCACAAACCCCTCTTACTGCCATAATATTCGAAAAAGTAAGAAAAGCAATCGCCCAAATCTTGGAGAAAGATAACAAAACACGCTATTTTGCTACTCTACTACTCCGCTACGCTACCAGGT
This sequence comes from Gossypium arboreum, assembly GCF_025698485.1. Classification (NCBI taxonomy): domain Eukaryota; kingdom Viridiplantae; phylum Streptophyta; class Magnoliopsida; order Malvales; family Malvaceae; genus Gossypium; species Gossypium arboreum. The sequence continues at coordinate 13,262,572 of NC_069078.1, read as the reverse complement.
GACTTTACCAAGTGACATTCTTTTTTTTTGATAAAAACGACCCAGGGGTCAACATCAATTTATTGCATCACTTAAAACTAATTCATGGATCTCCTTAGGATAGTCCACACTAAAATCCATGATACAAAAATTATTATCCTTACCCAGCTTACACAACCGGTCCACTACTTTATTACAGCATCTAGGGGCCCAAACAAAATTGAAATAAGGAAAATTACAATGATTAAACAAAAGCCGTAAATAATGGCCCAACGTAGTCAAATCAGAGCTTCTCTTGTTGAAGCGATTAACCAAATTTGCACAGTCAGATTCCACTATAATCTTGTCCCATCCGTTGGTCCTAGCGAAGTTAATGCTTTCATCCAGCGCCTGCATCTCAGCCCATTCAATTTGCATTTCTTTATTAACTCTCCCCATTCTACCTCCGTGAACAGCGTCCCTGGCCACCAAACCAAAACACATATGCTTGCCAGCAACAGTAGCGTCGAAGTTAATTTTGACCATACCCAGATTCGGTTTCGTCCACACTTTATCCAGCCTCAACCTCGGCAACATAGGGGCCGCTACCAGGTTAAAAATACGAAAGTTGTTGCTTAAAGACGCCGCTCTCTCCCAGGTAACTTTGGCCCCGTCCTCAACTCCCTAAAAAATCAAATTATTTTTGCTGTTCCAAATGTTCCAAAGAACAGTAATAAGGTCGGACATTGCAATCTTATCCAGGACGTGGGCCGCTCTTCAAGCCAGTCAATGCATCGAGAAAATTTACCCATAAGGAGATTGTTGTTAAGGCCCCCGTATGCCAGCACCTCCCTAGCCTTCAGACAGTCCTTCAGCGCTTCAATCATAGTTTCTTTATCAATACCACATCTCGGGCACAATTTGTTGAAGTCACTATGAATGCTAGCAATTTTTTCGAACGTGGGAAGGATCTCGTGGCCCAATCTCCAGCAAAAAATACGAATTTTTGGAAGCGTGTTGAGCTTCCAAATGAATTTCTAGAAGAATCTGTGTGGACCGTACCCAACCTACTTGAGGACCAGCCAGGAGTAAGCCGATTTAAACGAAAAATAGCCCATTAGGGTTGTGGAACCACATGCGCTGGTCATCAAGGCTATTATGAATAATGGGCACATTACAAATCTGGTCCCTCAAACTCGCACCATAGAGCTCCAGGATCCTCTTTTCATCCCACCCATCCTTACTCTCATTCAGCAGCTTACACACCTTAGTCTCAGGGACCAGCCTTCTCTCAATACGAATGGACGAACCCATCAGCCCTTTAAAACCCCAATTGTCAGTCAAATATTAATATTCCTCCCGTTTCCAACATTCTAGCCGAAACCCTCATGCAGCACCTTAGCTGCCTGGGTGATACTTTTCCACATGAAAGACGGTTTATCCATCCTTTTCGAGTGAAAAACATCACCATCCGGGAAGTATTTTGAACTCAACACCTTGCAGCACAGAGTATCCTTGCAGTGAAAAGCCAAAGATCCCTAAACCCGATACCTCCCATACCCTTGGGATGGCACATACGATCCCAAGCTAACATGTTCCACCCTCTGTTCTGTTCACTGCCTCCCTACCAAAAATGACGCATCATAGCTTGAATCTCCTCTAGCACCCCTTTAGGGGCCAAGAAGACAGAGAAGACGTATGTAGGGATCGATTGGAGAAACGACTTGACAAAAATCTCCTTTCCCTCATTAGAAAGCAAGTGTTTTGACCAACTGTTAATCCTATTGGCAGTGCGTTCTAGGATGTTTTTGAAAGCCCTAGATTTCTTTTTATCGACCGGTATAGGAAGCCCCAGGTAGTCATCCAACTTTTCAACCACCCTTATCTTGAGTAAGCTACTCATAAACATCCTCTAGGCTGAGGGCGTATTTGGACTGAAGCACACCATTGACTTCTCCAAATTAATGCTTTAGCCTAACATCTTCTCAAACATATTCAGGGTCCGCAAAAAAGTCTCCACCTCATTACAATTGTTCCTAAGAAACAAGGACGCATCGTCAGTGAAGAATAAGTGGTTAATTCTAGGGCCATCCTTACTCACACGGATGCCCTTAAGCTTGTTAGTAATCTGTGCATTAATCAACATACGAGAAAAAACATCCATGCAGAAAAGAAAAAGATAAGGAGATAACGGATCCCCTTGAAGGATCCCCCTTTCTGGGACAATAACATCAGTGAGACTCGTGTTGCACTTTACTCTGTACCGAACCGTGTGCAGACAACACATAACCTTCTCGACCTAATCCCTCAAGAAACCAAGCTTTAGCATCACTTTTTCTAGAAACACCCACTCCACCCGATCATAAGCCTTGCTCATATCGAGCTTAATCACACAACCTTTGTTTGGTCTATTTTTAGAGCTACGGATGTAGTGCATAAGTTCATAGGCGATCAGCACGTTATCATGGATCATCCGGCCAGACACAAAGGCGCTCTGATTATGGCTAATACAGTAGGGTAGGACCTCTTTAAGCCTATTAGGCAGAACTTTCGAAATGATCTTGTAAATGACCCTGTAAAGGCTTATTGGATGAAAGTTAGTCAAAATACACGGATCTTTAATCTTAGAAATCAATATAAGAAAAGTTTAATTAATACAGTTAACGTTTTTTCTCCCCTCTAGAGTATCATGGCACAACTTTAAGACATCTTGACCCACTGTCTGCCAATGATCATTGAAAAAACTCCCCAAGATTCCATCAATCCCAGGAGCCTTCCGAGGGTCCATCTGATTAAAAGCCCTCAAAATTTCCTCGTCAGTGAACTTCCTACTCAACCTACTATTCATATCGTCAGTAACTCAAGCAGGGATAAAAGAAAGATCAAAAACATCACTCGGGTTAATAGTGGATTTGAAAAGGTCATGGAAGTAATTCCACGCGATATCACAAATTTCACTCTTCTCATCATGCAATATGCCATGCACGTCTTTCAGCTTATCAATATTATTCTTCTTTCGATGACCAGACGCTCACAAATGGAAATAACGAGTGTTCCTATCACCCTCCCTAAGCCACTGAGTGCGAGCACATACAGCCCTGTACCTCTCCTCCACTTCATACAAATACCCCAATTTACTACGAGCCGATTTGAGTAAACCAGTCATATTCTCACGATTTGACCCATCCATGATATCACTAATAGTCTTCTCCAGAACGCTAATTTTCTTTTTCATCCTTTTATAACGCTGATGTTGCCATGGACCAAGCTTCTTTCGAACCAGCTCCAGCTTATCCAGGAGGTTACTCTCACTTTTAGACCAAATACTGGTAATGATATCACGAGCGTCCGCCTCCTTATTCCAACAGGCATCGTACCTGAACCACGTCCTAGGGTTAATGTTGTTATCCCCAGGCTTACTGCCCAAAGTGTCCATAATGATCGCCTCATGGTCAGACTTGGATTGACGCACAATCTTAGTAGTAAGAAAAGGCATGTTACCAATAAGATTTCAGATATAAGGAATCTATCCAATCTCTCCTTAACTAAGTCAGAGGCCTCCCTATTATTGGTCCATGTAAACCAACCATTTTTAGTCTTAACATCAACCAGTTCCAGCTCCTCCAACAACTTACAAAAATCCTCCATAGAGCTACGAGGCTTCCTCCATCCCCCTTCCTTCTCAGCATTGTTCAGAATAGCATTAAAATCTCCCGCCACAATCCAACCCTCATTAACCGTTCCCTTCACCCTCCTGAGCATATCCCACGAATGGTTCTTATTGTTCAAATCAGCTTGGCTATAAAATCCAGTAAACCGTAGCCGCATCCCCATCATCCAAACAGACCAATGAATCAATATGGTATTTAGAGTAGTTTTGGATCATCACCTTCATCCCTTCCTCCACAATAGCGCCAGGCCACCACTCTTCCACGAGAAATCCTTCCATCCTACACAGCGTACGAATACGAGAAAATTCGTTAGACTTAAATTTTGTTTCACATAGAAAAATAATATCTGGGTTGTTAGCAACAAGGAGTTGCTTCAGTTCGCGAACTGTCCCAGGGTTCCCAATCCCACGACAGTTCCAGCACAAGGTTTTCATTGCTCTTGGCGGGGCTGATCGCCAGCCGCCGCCTTCATCGGTGAAACGTTCTCCACTAATCTTCTCTGCACAACTTTGGAAGGACTTTCGTCAGTGCAATCACCGCTCAGTCCCCTGAATCTCTTCCTCTTATTTTTGAAACGACCCATACTATCCCTCAAAATTTTATGGCTCCTTTTGTCCATAGGGGAGGTACACACCGATCCTTCCTCCAGGTCTTTATCAACAACATTTTCATCGGGTTGCCCACCTCTGTTCCTCATGTTTGATCTACTCTCCTCCCTGTCCACACTCAAAGTGGACTTTGGTTCCATTATTTCGAACCTATTACGTCTTATTCCCCTACCCTGGGTTGGTACTACGGCAGGTACCCTCAGCCAGCTGCCGTATTGAAAGTTTGCCCCATTAGACACAGGACCTGGCAATTTGTTTTTACAAGTTTTAACAGTATGTCCGATCATCCCACAAAGGTAGCAAAAATCTGGGAGTCTTTCATACTTCAGCATACAAGTTATAACCCTTCCATCTCTATCTACCAACTTCACAATTATCCGTAAAGGTTTTAGGATATTAATCATGATTTTTAGCCTCATAAACTCAGTCCAGCCACCATTTCTATCCTTCCAGTCAATCGCCACCACTTTACCAATAGCTGTTCCCACATCCAAAGCAGTAGATCGATCCATAAGTTCCAGGGGGATATTGTAAACCCTTAGCCAAAAGGGGGACATGTTGAACTCATAAGTGTTAATGGCTTGTCCCTTTACAAAAGGCAGCATTGAGAACAAATAGTTGTCGAACAGCCAGGGTGTAAGATTAAGAATTCTACTTCGATCTTCCACACACCCAAACTTAACTATTATGACCTCATCATTCAATGCTACAAAATCCACTTCTTCTTTAGTAAACCAGAGGGATCGGAAAACCCTATACATAGCTTCCCGGTTGGGTTTCAATTCTGCCATGAACTTTCCCAAAGCCCAAGACTCAAACCCTTGTAGGTTGTTGCCAGCATTGGTGCTAACCACTTGGACAGATTCTTCATCTGAAAATTTTAATCACTCTAAGAGCCCATTGATATCTTTCATCATCAGCTCCTCGTCGTAGGACGATCTCTCCTCCATCACTCACCCCACGACAAACACTGGAAAAGCAAAAAAACATAGAAGATAACCCCGTCGCACCCAACAACGACCAGGAAACCCTAGCAAACGCAAAGAAAATAGAACCCCAAGACAGAAACGCAAGCCAAGACTCAAGAAAGGGAGATGAAAAGCAAGAAAGTAAAACCAAAGAAACAAAACACCGAAAGAAAAACAAAACAAGGATAAACGAAAAACAAAGAAAGCACAATAGAAAACAAAACCCAGAATCAGAAAATCGCAGCAAGTCAGAAAACAGGTGCTAAGGTGAAAGAACCACCCCTACCACCAAGGTACAGAAACGCAAAAACAACTGTAGAAACGGTGGTGAGAGATCGACACAAAACTTAAAATCTTAAAACAGGACAGAGGGCGCATAAACCGATTATGCAAGAAGCTATGCACTCCGGACGTAAAAATATATAAAACTCTTCTTTCATGCAGAAACACAACGAGGGTAAAGAAAAGTCAAAGAAAATTAAGGACTTTGATTTCCTGGGTCTCGCGCCAAACTCCAGTACACGAAGAACGAAAACAAAACAACAAGATAACATGCAAAAACCACCAAGAAAGCGAAAATCATACAAAAAAGTAAAATAAGGAAAAAAATAGGATAGAAAACACCGTAAGCTCAATCAGGACTCCCTGCAAGAAAACGTCTTGTCCGATGAAATGCGACCAGGACCTGTCACATCAACACAGTAGCACCGAACCACCAAATGGACTAAACCAAAGAGAAAAGTCATTCAACACACAAGCACACCCGAAACAACACACTCAGAAACCTCATCACTGCCATAAAATTCAAAGAATAATAGGCAGACACACACTTGCAAAACAAGAAAAGAAATCGCATGAATCTTGGAGAAAAATAAAACACGCTGCTATTATCAAGCGACGCTACCAGGCGACCCTACCAGGCGACATTCTTTTTTTGAACAAAAAACGACCACAAAGGGTCAAAACACTATATTACGTAACATCAGTAATTACATCATTGTGGATTTCAATAGGATAATCCATATCAAAAAATCACGTCATTTTCTCTCTACACATTTTAGTACATATGAAATCTGCTACTTTATTACAGGCCCTAGTAGCCCAAATTAAATCGGTAGAATTGAAACTTTCGAAAGTAGTAGTGCAATTTTTGATGCTCGCGCCAAGAACAGTGATGTCCGTACCAATATTCCTCAGTTTGTTGACCAAAGTCGCATTATCCATTTCAAATATCACATCTCCCTTAATATTCAGCTTGGTCGCCAGTTGGATGCTCTTTCCGAACGCCACACATTCAGCTTCAAGCACCGAAAATTGTGTTTCAATAAAGCCCCCCACCGTCCAACACGAAACCATCATCATCCCTCACAATCGCCCCGTACCCCACACTGTTTATCCCCACGGTAGCATCGAAGTTGACTTTAACAAATCCCTTCAGAGGTCTTTTCCATTTCTTAGCCTCAATATTAGACGATAACAGTGGCTCCTTGAACAGGTTACAAGTGCGAAAGTCTTCGCTTAAAGCTCTAGCCCTCTCTCAAATGACCGTAGCCTCCTCTTTTTTTCCCCTGAAAATGAAATTATTTCTATTCTTCCAGCAATTCCATAGTAAAACCATAAGGTTGGCCAGCTTTCTTGTCGAGTACCCTCATCATATCTTCAAGCCAATCAATACAGTAGTCGTAATTCTTCGAAACCATTCTCTCGGACCACCCTGCCAACGAAAGGACCTCACGTGATGTTGGACAATCCTTCAACGCATGAAGAAGAGTTTCGGCTTCAGCTCCGCACCTTTGGCATCCTCTAGCAAAGCCATTTCTAATAGAGGCAATTTTGACATTTGTCGGGAGAATCTCGTGCCTCACACGCTAGGAGAAAACCCAGATTTTCGGTAATATATCAAGTTTCCAGAGAGCTTTCCAAACTATTCTATGAGGTCCGTACCCCATTTCTTTCAAGAGTAGCCATGAGTAAGCTGACTTCGTAGTGAAACACCCATGCGGGTTGTGAAACCAAATCATCTTATCTCCCTGTTCCTCATCTCCGATAGGCACATTGCAAATCTTGTCACCCCAATCTTGCCCATACACCTTGTAAACTTTCTCCACATTCCAACCCTTTCTATTCGTAAGCCATAGGTCTTTCACACTCTTTTCATTTGGGTTGAGACATTCCTCTCTAATGGCATCCCCATTGAGACCCTCCATTCCCAGTTATCAGTCCGGATATTGATCATATCGCCTTTTCCAACCTGCCACCCAAAGCCGTCTTTGAGAGCTTCCGCCGCTGTCACAATGCTTGACCAGGTAAAAGACGCTTTGTCCACTTTTTTGCCTTTAAAAATATTGCGTCGGGAAAATATTTCGAGGACAACACTTTAAAACATAAAGAATCTTTATTGTTTATAAGCCTCCATACTTGACGCCCCAAAAGAGCCAAGTTGAACAATCTAACATATCTGATTCCAAGCCCTCCCATGCCCTTCGATTTACACAAGGTCTTCCAAGGTAGCATTGTCCAGAATCTGCCTTTATCTTTTCCAGCCCACCACATTTTGCTTAGTTTAGCTTGGATATCCTCGATCACTCCTTTGGGAGCTAAAAAAATTGATAGAGCATATGTTGGTATAATTGAAGGACGGCTTTAATAAAAACTTCTTTCCCACCAAAGGAGAGCAGCCTCTTTGTCCAACTGGTGATCCTGCAAGACAATCTGTTATTAATATCATTAAAAGCCTCTTTTTTTCTTATTACCTATCGGGATGGGAAGACCAAGGTAGCTGTTCAAATTTTCCACCACCATCATGCCCAATAGATCACTAAAATTATTTCTAACAGCCCTAGGAGTGTTGGGACTAAAGAGAATCATTGATTTTTCACAATTTATCTCTTGTCCGAAAATGTTAGAAAAAGATTTAAGCAAATGGACTAACATTTCAATATCACTCTTTTTATTTCTCGCGAAGAGAAGCGCATCGTCAGCGAAAAAGAAATGATTTATCCTCGGACCATTTATACTGGCCCGAATGCCACTTAAAAAATTATTATCCTGATCTTAGATCAGTATTCTCGAGAATGCTTCCATGTAGAACAAAAACAAATAGGGAGAGAGGGGGTCCCCTTGACGAAGACCCCTCTCGGGAATAATAATGTCGGATAAAATATTATTGCATTTAACCATATATTTAACCGAACGAACGCATTTCATAATCTTGTCGATCCACTTCATGTCAAATCCCATTTTTTGCATAATTGTTTCGATGGAATCCCACTCCACGCAGTCATACGCTTTGCTCATATCGAGCTTAACCACGAACCCTTTGTTAGGGCCATTTTTAGAGCTTTGAAGATAGTGATGGAGCTCGTGTGCAATCAGAATATTGTCGTGAATCATCCTTCCCGGCACGAAAGCGCTTTGATTTTGGCTGATACAGCTAGGCAGAACAATTTTTAACCGATTGGCATAGACCATTACGATAATCTTATAGTCAAACTTGCATAAACTTATAGGGCAAAAATTAGTCAACTCACAAGGGTCTCTAATTTTAGGAATTAAAATGATCACAGTCTCATTAAGGTTAGAAACATTTTTGTTCCCATTAAGGACATCCAGACAGAAATTAATGGTATCGCGTCCCACAATCTCCTAATGCTGTTTGAAGAAATTTACCGAGAGACCGTCAATGCTAGGAGCTTTATTCGGATCCATCTGCTTGATGCCCTGAAAGACCTCATGCTCCGTATAGTCCCTCGTAAGCCACTCATTTGTCTCCCTGATCACACATTCCTGAATATACCCCACCTCTTGTATATCAACCCTTTGACTGTTAGACCGAGCTAAGGAATCTATCAATCCTTTCCTTAACCAGACCGCCCCCACTCCTATTATTAACCCAAGTAAACCATCCACTGTCGGGTTTGATATCCACTAATGCCAAGTCATCCATGACAGCTTCAAAGTTATCCATTTGCGCCCTCACCCCCCTACGACCACCCTCTTTCTCAACATCATTTAGAATTGCGTTAACCGAATCCCCGACACGACGCAATATATCCCATGAGCTGTTTCTAAGGCTCGAATTAGCATGCCCATAGAAACCCGTAACTCTCATATTCTTGTTGTTCTCCAAATTAACAATGGAGTCAATGTGGTGTTTGGAGTAGCTCTGAATGGAAACATTTTTCCCTTTCTTCCACATCAGCGCAAGACCCCCACTCCGACCCTCAGAATTCACAGTTAAGCCATTTTGCAACCTGCATTTGTTTTGAACCCTTCAAAAGTCATTCCCATTCATTTTTGTTTCACTAAGGAAAATAATATCAGGGTTGTTTGCACCGATTAGTTGCTTGAGCTCCCTAATTTTCGCGGGGTTTCCCATTCCACGACAATTCCAGCACATGAACTTCATTTGGAAAAACACACCGTGCACGAAACGAAACCTTTCAGAGGCTCAACTCGCCGTTGTAGTGCTTGAAACTTTTTTCCTTCGTGACTCCCGCAAATCATCAAAGCAGACTGCAATATATGGGGAGAACACGAACCGCGTCAACGGGAATCAGACCACTGTCCAGAACCAGAATTTTGCAAGAAGAACACAGCCAAGAAGAAAACATGAACACAGTGGCACTTCAAAAAGCAAACTATATGATCACGTAGACTTTTTCTGAGACTTATTCCCCATAAAAGACCCTAGCCCCGAATCAAGAAAAAACCACGCAAACCATTCGAAGAGAAGAAACAGATACGGCTTCACAAAGAAACAGACAAAACCTAGAAAACCTAATTGGAACAAGACAGAAAAACTAAAGAAAACTAAGAAAATCAGAAGACCAAATTGAAAACTCATAAAAAACATGCAAAGAAAACCAAGAGAAAAAACGCCAGAAACCCTATGAGAAAACACGTTGAAAAGTCAAAAAATAATCTAAGCTACATTTAATGGGGTGCATGCAGTACGTAGCACAACCATGCAAGAGACGTGCAGGAACCATGCAACAGAAATAGGGACACCACCAAGAAGTAAGCCCGTATAAACGCACAAAGCCTCACCAACCAAGAAAACCACCACCGAACAGTCCAAGAAAACCCAAAGAAAACCAATCAGAAAATAAGAGAGAAACGCAACAAAAAAAAGTCACTATTCCAAAAACTAAACACGTAAACGTTGCATGCATAAAAACATACACTTTGTTTGAAAAAAGAAGGCGATCTACTTGCAAGCAGGAACAGTAAAAAAAGAACGTAGAAAAATCAACCAAAAATAAAAGAACGCAGCCCCCGTGAGACCCAGAAAGAAGAAAAAGCCAAAGATCGCACAAAAAAATAAGATCAAGAACATACAGAAACAAATAAAAAATTCAAATAAACGAGAGAAAAGTAATCGGATAGAATTCACCGTGAGACACGAGTCCAAAATCGCTGCAAGACACGTCTTGTCGGACTTAGAGCACCGTCAGACTCTGTCGCGTCACAATAACACCACCGAGCGACCATCAAAATGAAACAAAAGTAGAGGAAAAACACAATTAATCCTAACCAAGCATAAACGAAACACACTCAAAACCCACCCAAACTGCCATAATATTCAAACGAACAAGGTAGACACACAACGAAAAAAAAACAAAAAGTAGAATCGCCCAAATCTTGGAGAGATTTTTTCTACCAAGCGCGCTACACTACTAGGCGACCCCCTACCAGGCGACATTCGTGTGTCTGAAACAGGGACACTTTACGGTGCCAGCGCTTCTGCGCCAACGGGGGCCCAAAATTAGTTTTGGTGTTCGACCCTCTCCCACACCTGATGCCCCAAGGTGCTGGTGCTGCTCGATGCTCCGACACATCGAAGGGGCCGGTGGTGCCCGATGGCCCTGCACCGCGGGATGGCACATGCTGACGATGGTGTACGAGGCTATCGTACCACCCGGGGCCAAAGGTGTCGGAGGCTCTTGTTGCAAAAGGGGAAGGACAAGGACGATTCATTCATTTTTGGGTATCGAACATGCAACGGTATCCGAATTCTACCTTTGGAAACTGGGAAGCGACCGGGACAATTCATTCATTATTGGGTACCCAACATGTAACGGTATCTGAATTCTACCTTTTGGGATTGGGGAGGGACTCGTTGCGTTATTTTGTATATCCTAGGATGGCTCGCCGGATCATCGCTGGGATGGATCATCGAAGCACCGCCGGGAACCTAACCGGTGGTGGGGGGGCACCGACGTCCGGGCATGTGATGAGCGTGGGCAGTGCCCTGGATAACCCCTGGCTGCTCAATATCACTTCCCCCCTAAAGTGCTAAAAAAACTTGGTCAATGTGCTACCAGTAGACATTCATGTGTCTGAAACAAGGACAGGTTTCAAATGTTTGAAACAGGGACACTTTTTTCAGCCCAACGCTCCCCCACATCCGAGGCACCAAGGTGCCGATGTTGCCTGATGACCCGCACCACGGGATGGCCTATGTTGAGGATGTTTCCCGAGGCTCCCGCACATGCCTGAAACGGGGGCAGTTTTTTTTAGGCCACTTATACACTTAGTATTTTTAACTGAAAATTTTTTCTGTTGGCCCAAAACAAATACAAGAAGCTGAATGAAATATAACATGATGGCAAGGCACGGCAGGGCAGAAAATTGAACAATTGCCTAGACCACCAACAGTTGGGAGCTCGCACCCATACCACCACGGACCCGTTGTGCCATGTTTCACGACGGGGCGGCACGGCCAAGTGTTTAACTTAGAAATTTTCCCTGTTGGCCCAAAACAAATACAAGAAGCCGAATGAAGTATGGCATGATGGCATGGCGGAAAATTGTTCAAGTGCCCGGACCACCAACAGTTGGGAGCTCGCACCCGTACCACCATGGCCACCGTTGTGCCATGTTTCCCGAGGGGGCGACACGGGCAAGTGTTTAACTAACTCCAAGTCCCCCACTTGGGGACCTCGAGTCGGGACGTGCAAAAGAACAAGGGAGGATTAGAAGGGAGATGGAGGGAGGAATGAATCAAAGCGACAAAGGGATGAATCTCAGTGGATCATGGCAGCAAGGCCACTCTGCCAGTTACAATGCCCCGTTGCGTATTTAAGTCATCTGCAAAGGATTCTACTTACTGCTCGGTGGGAATTACGCTCCAAGGAGGCGCCCGCGACTTGTCTGTCGCCGTCGCTGCACCTACGAAATGTGCCCTTGGTGCTAGAGGCCCCCACTACGAGTCAAAAATCGGGCGACTGGCGCGTGCGTCGCTTCTAGCCTAAATTCTGACTTAGAGACGTTCAGTCATAATCTAGCGCACGGTAGCTTCACGCCACTGGCTTTTCAACCAAGTGCGATGACCAATTGTGCGAATCAACGGTTACCAATGGTGCTCGATGCTCCGGTACGACCAAGGGCCCAAGGTGCCAGAGGATCTTGTTCCAAAAGGGGAGAGACCGGGAACAACTCGTTGTATCATTTTTTATATTCTGGGATACCTCGCCTGAACACCGCCGGAATTGCTCACCAGAGCAACACCGGGATGGCTCACCGGAGCACCGCCGGAAACCTAACCAGCTGTGGGGGGCACCGACATTTAGACATATGGTGGGCGTGGGCAGTGCCCTAGACAACCCTTGCTCACTCAATATCACCTCCCCCTAAAGAGCTAAAAAAACTTGGTCAATGTGCTACCAGGCGACATTCTTTTTTTGATAAAAAAAAACCCGAAGGTCAATCTTAATTTATTGCATCATCAATGACAATACTATGGATATCCTTGGGATAATCCACATTGAAAAACAAATTACACTCTTCCTTAATAGCTAAATTACAAAGTAAATCAGCAACTAGAACGGTCAATCCAATTAATATGGACCGAGGACCAATTTCTAAAATTCATGCAAGCCTTATTAAGATAGCATCCCAAAATGGTAACGTCATTGTCTCTCTTATTCACCGTGTTGACCAAAGTGGCACTATCAAATTCCAAAATAAGCTTGTCCACTTCCAACTTTAAAGCCAAGTTTAAGCCTTCCACAAAAGCTTCAAATTCTGCCCACGTCACATCCAGGTTTTTATTCACATACCCATAACAACCCCCAATAACGAAACCATCGTGGTCTCTGGTTATAGCCTCGAATCCAACTTTTCCATTCAAAACCGCAGCGTCGACATTTATTTTAATAACACCCCTTGGAGGTTTCGTGCAGCTTTTATGCATCGGAGTTGGGGGAGAGCAGGCGGATTTGCCAGATTGAAGATTCTAAACACTTTGCTGAGGGTCTGTGCTCTTTCCTACACCACCTTAGTCGTATCATCCTTCCCCTGAAAATCCAACTTGTTCCTAGCATTCCAGCAATTCCAGAAGAGGGTAAAATAATCGGTAGCAGCTTTTTTGTCAAGCTCATGGAGGACATCTTCCACCCAGTCCACGCACCGCTCATACTCCCATCAATCAGCCTATTGTTTAACCCTCCGATCATGAGGATCTCTCGGACCTTAGGGCAATCTTGCATAGCATGGATAAGTATTTCCTCACCACTGTTGCATCTAGGACAAGCTGTCGAGAAGTCAGACTGGATGCGAGCAATATTGTCGTATGTAGGAAGAATATTATGAAAAATTCTCCAACTGAAGACCTTGATCTTAGGGATCATTTTTAACTTCCATATTACTCTCCAAACCATTCTATGGGGGCCGAAACCAATTCTCCTAGGGGATAACCACGAGTGAGCTGATTTTAAGCTATAACAACCATGCGGGTTTTGAGTCCATGTTAAGTTGTCATTTATCCCATTATAGAGAATGGGTAAATTACAAATATAATCCCCAATGGTTTTGCCATATAGCTCAATAACCCTGTCCTTTTTTCCACCGCCCCTGATTGTGGTCCAATAAATCTGACTTTTCTTTCATCAGTTGTTAATAGTGACCGACACACAGAATCTCCATTAAGATCCTCTATACCCCATTCATCCCTTCGAATGTCTATAGTATTTCCATCCCCAATTTGCCACAGAAAGCCATCCTTGAGAGCTTCACTCGCTTTAGCAATACTAGACCAAGAGAATGATGGTTTATCACAGTATTTCGGCCTAAGCACATAACCCTCAGGAAAATATTTTGCACTCAGTACCTTAAAACATAAGGTGTCTTTGAATTTCAAGAACCTCCACACTTGTCTACCAAGAAGAGCAATATTAAATAGATGCATGTCTCGAAAACCAATGCCTCCCATTCTTTTGGGATAGCACAAGTGCTCCCAAGCCATCATAACCCAACCCTAAGTTTTCTCATTGTTTGTCCACCACATCCGACACATTTTTGAATGTAAGTTCTCAATAATTCCTTTTGGGGCAAGAAAGACAGAAAAACATAGGTTGGGATGGACTGAATAATTGCTTTTATGAAAATCTCTTTTCCACCATAAGACAGTAGTTGCTTCGACCAACTATTGATCCTGCAATCACAACGGTTTATGATATTAGTAAAAGCAATAGATTTCTTTCGACTTATAGGCAAAGGTAATCCAAGGTAATTATCAAGGTGGTCAACCATTCGCATCCCAAGCATTTAGCAAAACAGATGTCTTTAGGTTAAAGGAGTATTCAGACTGAACATTATCATGGATTTATCATTATTAATTTTTTGCCCCGACACACAAGTAAACCTTTTTAAAATATTGGCCATTTCTTCCACATCCTTTTGATTATTACGAATAAAAAGAAGTGCGTCATCGGTAAAAAATAAGTGATTAATACGCGGTCCATTAATGCTAGCCCGAATTCCTTTTAACTTATTATTATTCTGAGCTTGAATTAACAATTTAGAAAAGGCTTCCATGCAAAAAAGAAAAAGATAGGGAGAGAGAGGATCCCTTTGTATGAGGCCCGTTTCCGGCACGATAGTTTCAGAAAGGGTTGAATTGCATTTGACCATGTATCGGACCGAACGAACACAACTCATTATTTTTTGTCACCCAAGCCTCTGCATAGCCCATTCTTTTCATGACCTCTTTGATGAAATTCCATTTAACTCTGTCATGCGCTTTGCTCATGTCAAGCTTGATTACAAAGCCTTTATTTGGACCGTTCTTAGCACTTTGAAGGTAGTGAACTAACTCATGGGCAATCAAAACATTGTCGTGTATCATCCGTCCGGGAACAAATGCGCTTTGATTTTGGTTAATGCAAATCGAAAGAGTACCTTTCAATCGATTTGCAAGAACTTTAGCTACGATTTTATAAACCACCCTGCACAGACTAATCGGCCGAAAATTAGTCATATCAATAGGCTCTTTAATTTTTGGGATTAGAACAATTATGGTCTCATTGAGACAATCCACACTCCTATCGCCTCTAAGAACTTCATGGCACAGATTCATAATGTCCTCGCCTACCACATCCCAATTGTCTTTGTAAAAAATTCAACGATAGACCATCAATGCCCGGGGCTTTCTTAGTGTCCATTTTCTTGAATGCCTTCTTAATTTCATGATCGGTAAACTCCATGGATAGTCTATCATTCATCTCTCCTGAAACACAATTATCAATATAGTCAAGATTTAATATTTCATCAGTATGTAAAGTTGACCCAAATAAATTTTGAAAATACTCCCTGGCAGCCTCGCATATATCTTTGGTATTATCCCTCCAGAAACCATGCATATCTTTCAATCTTTCAATTCTGTTCTTCTTTTTCCTACTAGTAGCCCTCACATGGAAGAATCTAGTGTTTCTATCACCCTCTCTTAGCCAATTAACTCTCGATCTTTGTGCCCAATACTTCTCTTCTGTGTCTAACAGCTTCCCGAGCTGTAACCTCATGGCTTTCAGCTTGTTTCCACCATAAGCTCTATCAGGCCTATCAATGAGCCTATTAATTTTGGATTTAATCGTATCAATCTGCTTGCTCATCTTCTTGTACTTATTGTACTGCCACACTCCAAGGTCATGTCCCACCTTCTCCATCTTTCCCATAGTATCCACCGTATCCATCTTCCAAGCGTTTTTAATGATATTTTTTGCTTCCGCCTCTTTAGCCCAACATATATCATATCTAAAATTAAGCCTAGCATCTCTCGGCTCCTCTCTTGGCTTCCGGCCCCTGGTGTGTCTAACATAATAGCATCATGGTCAGAATTTGACTGGCGGATAACCTTGGTTTCAATGAAAGGGAAACTTGCTACATCATTCGCCGAGATCAAAAAGTGATCGAGTCTTTCTTTGACCATTGCTGTGCCCTCCCGATTATTAACCCAGGTAAACCACCCGTTGTCCGTTTTTAAATCGACCAACGATAGTTCATCAACAACCGCACGGAAGTCGTTCATCAGAGTTTGTGGTTTCCTCCTACCACCTTCTTTTTCCGAGTTTTCAAGTATAGCATTGAAGTCGCCTCCAATAATCCACTTTCCCTTAACCGAGCTTCCTACCCTCTTCCTACCCTCCTAAGCATATCCCACGAGCTCTTTCTATTGTTAGGTTCGGCGTTCCCATAAAACCCAGTGAACCGAATTTGTTTGTCATTTTCAACTTGACTCAGAGAATCAATGTGGTTGCTTGAATAGATTTTGATTTCAACGTTTGTGCCTTCCTTCCACATCATAACGAGACCGCCACTTTTTCCTATGGCATTAACAGCCAGACAACCATCCATCCTGCATCCACTACGAATATAAGAAAATTTGTTAGAAAGCACTTTTGTTTCACAAAGAAAAACGATTTTGAAATCATTTGCAACGAGGAGCTGCTTTAATTCTCGCACTGTGGCAGTGTTTCCAATCCCACGACAGTTCCAAACCAGGATCTTTATAACGCTAAGCGGGGTTTGTCGTTAACCGTCGCCATACACGGAGACCCGATATCTAGAAATCTCCACCTTGCTTGGGCCGACTCTTCTCCCTAAGCCATCCAGCTTTTCGAGCACACGCCTTTCTTGAGATAACCACCTATCAAAATAACGACAAGCAAAACAGAGAAAGTAGAACCACACGGAAGAAATAGAGAAAACGAGTATCGCAAGAAAGAAAACTAAAACCATCAAGAACTAGAAAACTCCAAATAAGAATCAATGGAAAAACCTAGCCAGGGAAACATATTATTAAGCGGAACAGTACCCACCATCAACACCCCATACCCAAGCACCAAGAAGAAAAGAAAGGACAAGAAACCAAAACAAAGTAGGATTTAACAGTACTAAAAAACCCAGGAAAGCTAAGCTACAGTCTTGAAAATAAAAGAAAATACATCTATAATCTAGAGATAATGTTAAGACTCGAAAAGAGTATGCGAAAAAAGCAAAAAGAAACGAAAAGAAACCTTAATCAGATTTCGTAGAAAAACCAAGGAAAGGGAAAACAGCTAAAAATGGCGAGCATGCAAAAAAGTCAAAAACCATGCAAGAAACAACCAAAAACACGAAATGAAATATTAGCAAGCAGACAAAAAGATACTAAACAACTACAGCTTCTTCACAAAAATTAGCCCAATTAAAAGGAAATAAATCCCATGAAGAAACCCAAAGAAAACCACGCCGGAGAGGAGATAGACTAAGCACACACCACTTAGATAATAAACTGAGAAAAGAAACGTGCAGAGAAAACCGTACATGCCAAACAAACACAAACGATAGGGTTTAAACGAAACCCTTAATCCATACAGAAACGACTAAAAACGACTAAAAACGAAACCCTCAACTGCACCGCCGCTCTTCTAATCCACCGTGGGATCCACCACAAAGCTTTCAGCGACTTATCCCGAATCAACATGCACTACACACGTAAATATTGAAAACGCACCCAAAGAACAC
This sequence comes from Gossypium arboreum, assembly GCF_025698485.1. Lineage (NCBI taxonomy): Eukaryota > Viridiplantae > Streptophyta > Magnoliopsida > Malvales > Malvaceae > Gossypium > Gossypium arboreum. Next base: position 13,244,581 of record NC_069078.1, on the reverse strand, counting down.
CAAGAACCGAAAGAAAAAACAAAAAGGACAAAAATCACAGTGAAGATCGCCCGATAGCACTGCAAGAACGTCTTATCCAAGCGCTAATCAAAGCAGGGTCTGACTATGCTAGAAAGAAAGCGTGACGAACCTCGAGTATATCACCCGTACTCCTCAAGTATATGCTAGAATGGAATAGCACAAATAACGTAACAATGGAAATTGACAAACAGCAAAGAATGAAAAATTAAAGAAAAAGGCAAACATTTTGAATCGTTGTGTAGAGTTGGGGGATGTCAATTTTTGGGAGGATTAGAGGCGGGATATCAGTGGAAACAATTGAAACGGTGCGTGGTGGAAACAATTGAAACGGTGAGTTTTGAATTAGTAATTCATCACCTGTTTATGTTTTTTATTTTCTAAAACTTTGAAAGGCTATAACTTTTCGCTCGGTTGTCCGATTGAGATGATTTTTTTTTTATTTCGAATAACTTTTCGAGATCTACGCGCTGACAAACCGCCGAAGGTGATTTGCCGCAGTTTTTTTTAAAAAAAACTCTTTTTTGGCTCAAAAATTTGATTTTTTCAGTTTAAAATGTTATTTTAAAATATTCAAATCATTATTTTCCTTACTTATTTGAAGTAAACACCGGATTGTTTTTTACAGAATTATTGTATTATGTTTCTTATTTGACATGTGTATGGAATAGGTCCGATAAATCATTAGAGCTTAACGTAATATAATTAAGGTAATAAAAATACTTTCATATCAATTAATTAGTTTAGTTTAGTTGGTTAAGATGCTTGCTCTTTTCTTTAGTACCTTGGTTCAAATCTTGTTGTTAGCAATTTTGAATCTTTTTTGCACCTCATACCTTGCTCTTTTTCCTTAGTACCTTGGTTCAAATCTTTTTTATACTTGTTGCATTTATTATTTTTAATCAATTAACTCTTTAAAATAGTATAGACGGATTGACAATTTGATTTGCATATTACAATAATACATTAATATCTGTGCACATAATACATTAATATATATAATTAGTACAATAGTATAGAAGGATTCACAATTGATATACGGGCACATACATAATTTGAGCTACAATATTATGAATATTAAATTGCTAAAGCTAAAATTTTAGAATTGTTGTATAAATTTTAAAATTTAATGTGCAATAAATTATACATAATACAAGATTTGTGTTTTTAAGATGTTATTAGTAAACAAAAACATATCTTATACAAAAATAATGACGGTACTAAAATAAACAAAAATAATGCACATGATTCATTCCTTGTTCACTGTGCATTCCTTCTCTTAATTCAATGTGCTGTAATTATTGCCATTGACGGTGAACTTAATAAAAATAATTATTAGCATAAAAAACATATTTTATACCAAAATAATCATCGTGCTTTGACAATAAATACGTAACAAAATGTAAAATGGAGTATGGAGTATATAGTATTTTAAAAAATTTATATTAATACTGATGTAAAAGGTAATTAATAATATATCGGCACATGTAATAGTCTTACAATGGTATTTCTATATATTCATTTTTTTTATTTTGCACTTCAATTTTGTTTTCCTTTATCCTTGTTTCATGTTCATTTGAATGTGTACATTTGTCCACTTCTCAACTGTTTTTTACAATTTATAATCACATCTACCGCTACTAAATTGAGAGAAGAGTTTTAGAATTTATAATCACAGCTACAACTACAGCTACAATTTATAACCTGCACGACCAAGGGCCTAGGTTGCCGATGGTGTCCGAGGCTCCTGCATATCCAAGGCACCAAGGTGCCGATGCTGCTCGAGGCTCTCGCACCACTGACGTCCTAGGTGGCCTAGTTGTGCGCCCAAGGCTCCAAGACGCCCAAGCAAAGAATGCGGATGCTCGGCACCATCGACGCCCTAGGTTACCAATGGTGCTCGATGCTCCGGCGACCAAGGGCCCAAGGTGCCGGAGGCTCTTATTCCGAAAGGGGAGGGACCGGGATGGTTCGAAAGGGGAAGGATCGGGACGACTTGTAGTATCGTTTTCTATATTTCGGGATGGCTCACCGGAGCACTGCCGGGAAAGCTCGACGGACCACCGCCGGATGGATCGTCGAGCACCGCCGGAACCTAACCGCGATGGGGGGCACCGACGTCTGGCATGAGATGGGCGTGGGCAAGGTTCTCGACAACGGCCCCTCACAGCCATGTTTCTGAGGGGCGACACGACCAAGTGTTTAACTTCACCAAAACAAAAGAACAAATATAAGAAGTCAATGAAATATGGCATGGCATGGCACTAAGACGAGAAAATTGAACAAGTGCGGACCACCAACAGCTTGGGAGCTCGCACCAAGATCACCACGGCCCCGTTGTGTCATATTTCCAGGGGCGGCCAAGTGTTTAACTAACTCCTTACACTAAGTCCCCACTTGGGGACCCCAAGGTCGGGACGCAAAAGAACAATGGGGATCGGAAGGAGATGAGGGAGGATTTAATCGAGGCGACAAAGGGTGAATCTCGGTGGATCGTGGCAGAAGGCCACTCGCCACTTACAATACCCGTCGCGTATTTAAGTCGTGCGCAGAAGGATTCTACCCGCCGCTCGGTGGAATTACGCTCAAGGAGGCGCCATGACTTGTCCGTCATGGTCGCCGCACCACGACACGTGCCCTTGGGGCCAAAGGCCCATCTGCGGGTCGGCAATAGGGCGGACGGCGCGTGCGTCGCTTCTAGCCCGGATTCGACTTAGAGGCGTTCGGTCATAATCCAACAGACGCACGGTAGCCACACATCGGCTTTTCAACCAAGCGCGATGACCAATTGTGCGAATCAACGGTTCTCTCGTACTAGGTTGAATTACTATTGCGACGCTGCCATCAAGAGGGTAAAACTAACTTTGTCTCACGACGGTCTAAACCCAGCTCACGTTCCCTATTGGTGGGTGAACAATCCAACACTTGGTGAATTTCGCTTCACAATGATAGGAAGAGCCGACATCGAAGGATCAAAAAGCAACGTCGCTATGAACGCTATCGCCACAAGCTAGTTATCCCCTGTGGTAACTTTTCCGACACCTCTAGCTTCAAATTCAAGGTCTAAAGGATCGATAGGCCACGCTTTCACGGTTCAGATTCAGATCGGAAATCGAATCAAACGAGCTTTTACCCTTTTGTTCCACACGAGATTTCTATTCTCTTTGAGCTCATCTTAGGACACTGCGTTATCTTTTAACAGATTCGAGTCGATTGTTCGTCGCCTCGGAAGGCCCGAAGGAGCCGTTCGATCCATCCACGGCCAAGACGGCGACCCGCTCTCGCCGTGGAAGCGGCTCGAGCAAATGCACCTAAGAATGACGGTTCGGATCGGGACCCGTGCCGACCCTCGAGCCAATCCTTTTCCCGAGGTTACGGATCCATTTTGTTGATTTCCTTGCCTACATTGTTCCATTGACCGTAGGTCGTTCACCTTGGAGACTGATGCGGTTATGAGTACGACCGGCGCGACGGCACTTTCGGTCCTCTAGATTTTCAAGGGTCACGGGTGCACCGGACACCACGCGACGCGGCGGTGCTCTTTTCGTCATGGACCCTACCTCCGGTGAGCCATTTCCGTGGTGGGCGTGCCGTTAAGCGTAAAAGATAACTCTTCCCGAGGCCCCGCCGACGCCTCCGGACTCCTAACGTTGCGGTCACCGCCATTCCTTGCTCAAGAATTTTAACCCGATTCCTTCGAAGCTCATACTGAACGCGCTTATCGGACGGGCTTCCCCGTCTCTTAGGATCGACTAACCCATGTGCAAGTCTTTGTTCACATGGAACCTTTCCCTCTTCGACCTTCAAAGTTCTCATTTGAATATTTGCTACTACCACCAAGATCTGCACCGACGGCGCTCGCTTGGGCTCGCGCCGGGTTTTACGGCGACCGTCGCACCCTCCTACTCATTGGGGCTCGCCCTTGCCCCGACGCATCAGGGTATAGGTCACGCGCTTAAGCGCCATCCATTTTCGGGCTAGTTGATTCGGCAGTGAGTTGTTACACACTCCTTAGCGGATTTCGACTTCCATGACCACCGCCCCATTGTCTTAATCGACCAACACCCTTTGTGGGTTCTAGGTTAGCTAGATTGGGCATCGTAACCCGGCTTCCGGCTCATCCCGCATCGCCCGATTCGCTTACCAAAATGGCCCACTTGGATCCTCGATTCCGTGGCGCGGCTCAACGGCAAACCGACCGTCCTACCTATTTAAAGTTTGAGAATAGGTCGAGGCGTTGCGCCCGATGCCTCTAATCATTGGCTTTATCCGATAGAACTCGCTAAGGGCTCCAGCTATCCCGAGGAAACTTGGAGGAACCAACTACTAGACGGTTCGATTAGTCTTCGCCCTATACCCAAGTCGATTTAACGATTTGCATCGTCAAGATCGTGCGGGCCTCCACCGAGTTTCTCTGGATTCGCCCGCCAGCATAGTTCACCATCTTTCGGGTCCCGACAGCATGCTCTCACCGAACCCTTCTCAAAAGATCAAGGTCGGTCGGCGGTGCACCCGTGAGGATCCCGCCAATCGGCTTCCTTACGCCTTACGGGTTTTCTAGCCCGCTGACTCGCACACATGTCGACTCCTTGGTCCGTGTTTCAAGACGGCCGAATGGGAGCCCGCAGTCGATGCCCGAAGCACGCAGGTGCCAAGCACGCCGAGACGGTGCGTCTTTGGATCCCACGATCGAGGCGACGACGTCTCCACAGCGTATCAAAGGCCGGGCTAGGGCCGCCCGACGACTGCGTCGGTCCATGCCCCGAACCGATCAATGGACGGCTCTCGCCGCTCCACATCCGACCGGGCGATCGTCGGCCCCCATCCGCTTCCTCCCGACAATTTCAAGCACTCTTTGACTCTCATTTCAAAGTCCTTTTCATCTTTCCTCGCGGTACTTGTTCGCCATCGGCCTCTCGCTCAGATTTAGACTTGACGGAATTTACCGCCCGATTAGGGTGCATTCCCAAACAACCCGACTCAGAGACAACAGATCATGGTGCGACAGGTCCGCACGACAGGGCTCTCACCTCTCTGGCGCCCTTTCCGGGGACTTGGCCCGGTCCGCCACGAGGACGCTTCTCCAGACTACAATTGAACGCCGGTGGCGCCGATTCTCAAGCCGGGCTTTTCGGTTCGCTCGCCGTTACTAGGGAATCTGGTAAGTTTCTTTTCCTCCGCTTATTGATATGCTTAAACTCGGCGGGTAATCCCGCCGACACTGGGCCTCGATGCGATGCCGAAAGGGTTTAATGGTCTCGATCGACAAACGCGCACGACGAATCGAACGAGGTTGCTTACAAGATACCACCGATCGTCGCGACGATTATGCCGTTGAGGACTCAAATTTAGGCCAACCGCGGCTATGAGCGCACGGAGGCCAATTTCGCCAGCGGTCCAACCGAGTCCCGAGGGATCGGGTTGGATGGGGCGACGATGCGTGACACCCAGCAGACGTGCCCTCGGCCTAATGGATTGGGGCGCAACTTGCGCTCAAAGACTCGATGGTTCACGGATTACGCAATTCACACCAAGTATCGCATTTCGCCACGCTCTTCATCGGCGCGAGAGCCGAGATATCCGCTGTCGAGAGTCATTCTATATACTTTGGGACAAAAGAACAACATCATCGAAGCATTGACACCGCGAACGGTGCGGCGACGTGAGATGTGTCGGCATTGACACCGCGAACGGTGCGACGGCGGAGATGTGTCCCTTTTTTCATTTCGATTCCTTGGCACGATTCACGCCGGGGGTTTGTTCGTTTTGCATCGAAGATGTTGATCCTGACATCTCACCCCACCCAATGGGCAGAGGGACGACAGGACCGGTCGCCCGACACGTGGGGATGGCAGCAAAGCGACGATGCACCGCACCACCTCCGATGTTGTATACAACGCGTTCACGGGTCGCTCGCTAAGGTGTTTCGACAATGATCCTTCCGCAGTTCACCTACGGAAACCTTATTACGACTTCTCCTTCCTCTAAATGATAAGGTTCGTGGACTTTCGCGACGTCGGGCAGCGAACCGCCCACGTCGCCGCGATCCCAACACTTCACCGGACTATTCAATCGGTAGGAGCGACGGCGGTGTGTACAAAGGTAGGGGCGTAGTCAACGCGAAATGATGACTCGCTTACTAGGAATTCCTCGTTGAAGACCAACAATTGCAATGATCTATCCCCATCACGATGAAATTTCAAAGATTACCGGGCCCGCTCGGCCAAGGCTATAGACTCGTTGAATACATCGAGAAGCAGCGTATGCCCGTAACATCTAAGGGCATCACAGACTGTTATTGCCTCAAACTTCCGAGGCCTAAAAGGCCATAGTCCTCTAAGAAGCTAGCCACGGAGGATCACCTCCGTGTAGCTAGTTAGCAGTCGAGGTCTCGCTAGTTAACGGAATTAACTGCACAAATCGCTCCACCAACTAAGAACGGCCATGCACCACCACCCATAGAATCAAGAAAGAGCTCTCGGTCTGTCAATCCTTACTATGTCCGGACTCGTAAGTTTCCCGTGTTGAGTCAAATTAAGCCGCAGCTCCACTTCAGTGGTGCCCTTAGTCAATTCCTTTAAGTTTCACCTTGCGACCATACTCCCCGGAACCCAAAGACTTTGATTTCTCTTAAGGTGCCGACGGAGTCCTAAAAGCAACATCCGCCGATCCTCGGGTCGGCATCGTTTATGGTTGAGACTAGGACGGTATGTCGATCGCCTTCGAGCCCCCAACTTTCGTTCTTGAATAATGAAAACATCCTTGGCAAATGCTTTCGCAGCTTGTTCGTCTTTCATAAATCCAAGAATTTCACCTCGACTATGAAATACTGAATGCCCCGACCGTCCCTCGTTAATCATTACTCCGATCCGAAGGCCAACACAATAGGATCGAAATCCTACGATGTTATCCCATGCTAATGTATACAAGCGTAGGCCGCTTTGAGCACTCTAATTTCTTCAAAGTAATGCGCCAGAGGAACGACCCGACCAATTAAGGCCAGGAGCGCATCGCCGGCAAGAGGGACGAAAGCGGGCCGGTGATCACCGTGAGGCGGACCGGCCGACCCACCCCTAAGTCCAACTACGAGCTTTTAAGCGCAACAACTTAAATATACGCTATTGAGCTGGAATTACCGCATTTCAGCGGCACCGGACTTGCCTCCAATGGATCCTCGTTAAGGGATTTAGATTGTACTCATTCCAATTACCGGACTCATAGAGCCGGTATTGTTATTTATTGTCACTACCTCCCCGTGTCGATTGGGTAATTTGCGTGCTGCCGCCTTCCTTGGATGTGGTAGTCGCTTCTCAAGCTCCTCTCCTAATCAAACCCTAATTCTCCGTCACCCGTCACCACCATAGGAGGCCACTATCCTACCATCGAAAGTTGATAGGCGAAATTTGAATGATGCGTCGCGGCACAAAGGCCGTGCGATCCGTCGAGTTATCATGAATCATCGAACAACGGGCAAAGCCGCGTCGACCTTTTATCTAATAAATGCATCCCTTCCGAAGTCGGGTTTCTTGCACGTATTAGCTCTAGAATTACTACGGTTATCCGAGTAGCAAATACCATCAAACAAACTATAATCGATTTAATGAGCCATTCGCAGTTTCACAATCTGAATTTGTTCATACTTACACATGCATGGCTTAATCTTTGAGACAAGCATATGACTCTTGGCGGGATCAACCGGTAGCATTCCTCATGACGTCGACATCGACCATCGCATGGCTCTCAACATGCCGCATGAGCAACGAAGAGGGCATAACAGAGCACGAGCATTGTCCGTGTCAAGAGACAAAATGCATAGGCATCGAGAGACAAGGGCCTAAACCCTACTCTCAAAAATATTTTCCGTGATCCAAAGCACGAACGAGCACCAGTGCACCGACGAGGCCACACCGATTTAAGGGGGCACACTCGGGACACAGGGCACGATTGTGGTCCACCACGCAGCCCAAAGGGCACGAGATGGAGAAGGGACGGCAACACATCCATAATTCCATCTGGCTTAGGTACGCAACACAGGATCCCGATCGCACCCCTTGGGTTCAATTAGAACAAGGGGATTCAATGAAGAGGAGTGTGGCTCGACAGTTCGATGTGGGTAGCATGGAGCCTGCCAATACACACAACCAAAACACCACTCATATGCCCATTGCGTACTAGTAGTAGCACCCACGCACACCGGCCAACAACCCACCCAACCAATGTATTGATAGGGGAGCGGAAGGAACAATGAAACGAGGGCACACCACAAACGCTTGGCACGAGAACTACAAGGGACAAAATCCCACTGGGACTTGGTCGAGCAAAGACCAAGCCTACAAACTCAACTTACGCCCCCCAGTGTGCCGTTACCGTCAAAGGGACTTGGTACTGGGGTCACGGGCAGCTTCGAATGTAGGCAAGGGCTTGGCAAGGCCAAGGCGCCGATGGGTCGCCGACTTGGGAGGCACAAGGCGTCCCTAACATGACGGGGGAGAATGGGCAAGCCAAGCTCGAGCCCATAGCAATGCATAAGCCACCCCAGGAGATCTTTGCCCGATATAGGGAACTTGGTCCTAGAGTCGTTATTACATTTCTATGGGCACGGGCTTGACCGTGGGAAAATCATCACCCGCCACTAGCGCCGGCGATCGACCCACCACCCTTGGTGAGTCATTGCGGGACTATCCGGCCTCGTGGGTCTGGACGCACCCCACCTCGGGTTCGAGGGGGCCACGTCGGGGCGGCGGATCTCTACCCTTTAAAGAGCTAAAAACTTCGTCAAACTGCTACTGTGCAACATTCAGATATGCGAAACAAGGGCACTTTCCTTTAGCCCGCACATCCGAGGCACCAGGGTGCCCCTGCTGCTCGAGGCACCCGCACATCCAACGTCCTAGTGTCATAGACTTAGAGTTTTCCCATGCAATCCGTGCGGCCTCAAGCGTTCTTTCGCTCAAAAACGCCTAAGTCAGCCTATCTCGCAACAATTAAGGATCCTTCGCTCAAAAAACGCCTAACTCAGCCTGTCTCGCAACAATGAGGATTCAATGGAACTCTTCTCAAGAACGCACGAAGAACAGCAGAAGAATGAAGTAAGAACGATCTCAAAAGATGAACAAAAGCCACAGAAAAATAAGAACACTTGAGAGAAAAGTTTGAGTGAATACTCTCAAAATTCTATTAATCACTGAATGAATACAATGAGGGGGAGAGGCCTCTATTTATAGTTGAGCCTTCCCCAAATCAACGGTACAGATCAAAATACATCAATAGCTAAGATCTAAAGCTATCAAGATATCAAATCTCTAAGATTACAGAATCGTATCTTTTAAAGATTACATTAAAGTCTAAGATCGCATATCTTTGAAGATCTCCTTCCATATTTGCCAAGCATATCTTTGAAGATTACTTTCCATATTTGCCAAGCTCCGGAGATGGGCTTTCAATCTCTCCAAGCACTGGACCAGTCCGATTGGGCCGAATGACCTCCCTCAAAAGCGATAAATCGTACCAGTCCGTCATGGTTGCAGGTCTCCTTTCGCAACTCATGACATTCTCCCCACTTGTTCTAGCGACGCCCTCGTCGCGTCCCCCTCATGGAACTGGGCTATCTCCTCTTGGAATTGCCACAATGCCTTGGCAGGTTCCCAACTTGCCTCGCTGTCAGGTAGTCCTTTCCATCGTACCAAGTATTCGTGTCGTGGCCGATGATACCTTTGTCTCACCACACGATCTGCCTCAATGTTTTCAACCTTTCTGTCATAAGAGACTTTTAACCCCATTGGTGCTCGTTCCGACTTGCCTCGATCTGGATCCTCTTGATCCCCACAGTATGGCTTGAGCATGCTTACATGGAATACTGGATGGAGCTTCAGCTTTGCTGGCAACTCAAGTTTGTAGGCCACCTTGCCTACCCTCTTCAAGACTTTTAATGGCCCCTCATACCTTCGCACAAGCCCCTTGTGCAAACCCGTATATCGCAACATCAAGTGTAGTTTGGCAAGAACTAAGTCCTCCACCTGAAACTGCATATCCCTTCATTACTTCCTTGCGCAATTTCCCATAATGAGGCACATAGAGGCGGTGCCTATGGGTGTATAGTAATTCCCCATCAAGCCAAAATCTCCTCGTTTTCCCCTCATTGGCCAGCTCAACCAAGCTTTTGGCTGTGGGGTCATGAGACAACCCTTCTCGAATGCGTTCCAATAGGGACCCGTCAGGTTGACTGATGGCCGCGAATTCCATCTTTCGGCTAAGTGCATCAGCCACCATGTTGGCACTTCCTGGCTTGTATTCCATTGTGAAATCAAACTCACTAGAAAAACACGCCAACGAGCCTGTTTGGGAGACAACTTTTTCGGGTTAGAAAATAAGCTGCTAGCAACATTATTAGTAAGGACCACGAACACCGAACCCGATAAGTAATGCCTCCATGTGCGCAAGCAATGCACCACAATGATCATTTCCTTCTCTTGGACCGTATATCTCCGCTCTGTCTCATTAAGCTTTCGACTTTCGAAAGCAATGGATGACCCTCTTGCATCGAAGACTCCCCAATGGCATAATCGACGATCTGTATGCGTATTTCATAAGGCTTCGAGTAATCCGGTAATGCAAGTACAGGCTCACTTGTCATTACTTGCTTCAATTGATTGAAGGCCCTCTCACATTGTGGGTTCCAATCCCATACCTTACCCTTTTTTAACATGTCCGTCAAGGGTGCGGTAATTCTAGAATAGCCTTCGATAAAGCGTCTATAGTAGTTTGCCAACCCAAGGAAAGATCTCAACTCTGTCACCTTGGTTGGAGCCTCCCATTCGGCAATGGCCCGAACCTTGCTTTCATCCATCCGGATCTTGCCACCTCCCACAATGTGGCCTAGAAATGGCACCTCTCTTTGAGCAAAGGTGCATTTCTCCTCTTTGACGAACAACTCATTTTCCCTCAAAGTTTGGAACACCTCTCTCAAATGTTCCACATGTTCATTGAGTGTTTTACTGTACACCACAATATCGTCAAGGTAAACAACCACGAAACTATCAAGGAAAGGTTGAAGTACCTTATTCATCAAGGTGCAAAATGTAGCTGGGGCATTTGTGAGTCCGAATGGCATCACCAAAAATTCATACGAGCCATACCGCGTCACACAAGCTGTCTTTGGCTCATCTCCTTGACTATCCAAACTTGATGGTACCCCGATCTCAAGTCCAACCGTAAACCATCTCGACTACTAAGGTGATCAAACAAGTCTGCGATGAGGGGAATAGGGTACCTATTCCTCACGGTGATCTTGTTTAGGGCCCGATAATCAATACACATCCGTAATGACCCATCATGTTTCTTTTGAAATAGCACTGGTGCACCATACGGAGATTTAGATGGCTTAATGAATCCCGCATCTAAAAGCTCCTTTAACTGTTTCCGTAATTCCTCCAATTCCGTTGGGGACATACGATATGGCGCCCTAGCTGGCGGCACCATGTTAGACACCAATTCGATCCTATGATCCACCTCCCTCTTAGGTGGCAAATTCTTTGGAAACTTTGCAGGCATCACATCTTGAAAGGATTGTAATAGTCGGCCCACTTCCTTAGGGATCTCACTCGCGGTCTTACCGGTTTCCTCAATCTTCAAAGTGGCTAAGTAGGAGACTTCATCTCTACGTACACCCTTAGCAAATTGGATTGCGGACAATGTTTTCCCTTCGAGGTTCCCCTTTCTTGTCAATCTCACCATACATTGATGGTTCGAATCCGAAATCACCATGAAATTACCGGAAGGATAAATCGTCGCATTAACCTGATCAAGAAAGCTCAATCCAACTACAAAATTGTAGTCATCAAGTGGTATTACCTTGATGGATGCCGTACCGGTCCAATCGCCAAATTGGAGTTTTACTCCTTTTACGACCCCCTTAATTGGAACACTTTCCGAATTCACCGTCTTAATTTGACCCGGATCATTTTCAATCTTGAGACCAAGTTTATGCGCAGCCCTTTCGGACATAAATAAATCGACGCCTTTTGTGTCGACAAGTGCATTCAACTTTTGCCGCCTACCATGATGTCCGCAAACATCGCCCATGACTCCTCTTGTCTTCAACACCCCTAGTATTGAACCAAGATTGTTATCCTCCACATCGACTGCTTTCGCTTCCACAACGGAGAGAGCCGCCTTCTTTGGACAATCCTTAATCATGTGTGGTCCATCACAATGAAAGCACCTTATAGGCCCACTCTTCCTTTTGTCCCATGGCTTTTTACCGTTGTCATTTCTAGGGGCCTTTCTTTGTCTCCCCACTATTTCCTTTCTATTTGGGACTTGGGCTTGAAAGACTCAGGGCGCATCTTTCTTCCCACCAAATTCGCCAATGATTCTCACATGCATATGGCCTTGGTAAGTTCTTGGACTCTCAACGTTGCAACTCTTGCTTCGCCCATGGTTTCAACCCATCCATGAAGGAAAAGAATGCCTCTTTCTCACCCATATCAGAAATTTGAAGCATGAGTTCGCTAAACTCCTGCACATACTCCCTCACAGTGCCTTGTTGTGAAAGCCGACGCAATTTTGCCCGAGCTTCATCCTCGGCATACTGTGGTAAAGCTGCGCTTTGAACTCAGATTGAAACTCCTTCCAAGTTCTAATTTCATCCCACCACGTCTCACATCGGTGGACCCACGACGCCACCACAATAAGGCAATGTCAAGAAGATACATAGCAGCGATAATTACCTTAGTGGCATCATCAAGAATGCCCTTGGCACGAAAGTATTGCTCGACTCCTCACAGAAATTGTCCACTTCTCTTGGACTTTGTTCCTTAAACTCCTTTGGCTTGGGAACATCTCTACTGGGCTTGGGTGTGACAATGACCAACCCTCCATTGCCCAAAGCACTTTGTAGATTGTGAGTTCACCCTTGAGCTCGCAATCTCCTCTTTCAAGGCCACAACATAGCCTCCATGGCATCAGCCTTACCAACCATCATAGTCTCGATGGCATCATCCCTACTCGTCATCTTCTCAATGTTATCCAACACATACTCTTTAAGTTGATCTTGCATAGATTGCAACCCATCATTGACTTTATCATCGATATCATCAACCCTCTCCTTGACATCCCCCACGGATTCTTCAAGAGTGACGACTCGATCTTCCAAAGCCGACAGTATGTCCCTCGAGCGGCTAGCCTTCCTAGCCCTCCCACGAGTCTCCATTCCATCAACATTCTCAGTAGCTTCTTTTGACATAGTTTAATAGTGTCTTCGAACGCTGGCTCGGATACCAACTGTCACGGACTTAGAGTTTTCCCAAGCAATCCGTGCGGCCTCAAGCGTTCTTTCGCTCAAAAACGCCTAAGTCAGCCTATCTCGCAACAATTAAGGATCCTTCGCTCAAAAAACGCCTAACTCAGCCTGTCTCGCAACAATGAGGATTCAATGGAACTCTTCTCAAGAACGCACAAAGAACAGCAGAAGAACGAAGTAAGAACGATCTCAAAAGATGAACAAAAGCCACAGAAAAATAAGAACACTTGAGAGAAAAGTTTGAGTGAATACTCTCAAAATTCTATTAATCACTGAATGAATACAATGAGGGGGAGAGGCCTCTATTTATAGTTGAGCCTTCCCCAAATCAACGGTACAGATTAAAATACATCAATAGCTAAGATCTAAAGCTATCAAGATATCAAATCTCTAAGATTACAGAATCGTATCTTTTAAAGATTACATTAAAGTCTAAGATCGCATATCTTTGAAGATCTCCTTCCATATTTGCCAAGCATATCTTTGAAGATTACTTTCCATATTTGCCAAGCTCTGAGATGGGCTTTCAATCTCCAAGCATCGGACAAATCCGACAATAATGACCTCCCTCAAAAGCGATAAATCCTACCAGTCCGTCATGGTTGCAAGTCTCCTTTCGCAACTCATGACACTAGGTTGCCTATGGTGTCCGAGGCTCCCGCACATCCAAGCACCAAGGTGCCAATGCTGCTCGAGGCTCCCGCACATCCGAGGCACCAAGGTGCCGATGGTGTCCGAGGCTCCCGCACGACCAAGGGCCTAGGTTACCGATAGTGCCCGAGGCTCCGGCACGACCAAGGGCCTAGGTTGCCGATGGTGTCCGAGGCTCCCGCACATCCAAGTACCAAAGTGCCGATGGTGCCCGAGGCTCTCGCACGACCAGGGGCCTAGGTTACCGATGGTGTCCCAAGCTCCCGCACATCCAAGCACCAAGGTGCCGATGGTGCCCGAGGCTCCCGCACGACCAAGAGCCTAGGTGCTGATGGTCCCGAGGCTCTCGCACGACCAAGGGGCAAGGGTGCCGATGGTACCCGAGGCTTTCGCACGATCAGGGGCCTAGGTTGCCGATGGTGCCCGAGGCTCCCGCACGACCAGGGGCCTAGGTTGCCGATGGTGTCCGAGCTCCCGCACGACCAGGGGCCTAGGTTCCGATGGTGTTTGAGGCTCCCGCACGACCAGGGGCCTAGGTTGCCGATGGTGCCCGAGGCTCTCGCACGACCAGGGGCCTAGGTTACCGATGGTGCCCGAGGCTCCCGCACGACCAGGGGCCTAGGTTGCCGATGGTGGCCGAGGCTCCTGCACGACCAAGGGCCTAGGTTGTCGATGGTGGCCGAGGCTCCTGCACGACCAAGAGCCTAGGTTGCCGATGGTGTCCGAGGCTCCTGCATATCCAAGGCACCAAGGTACCGATGCTGCTCGAGGCTCTCGCACCACTGACGTCCTAGGTGGCCTAGCAAAGCGCCCAAGGCTCCAAAGACGCCCAAGCAAAGAATGTGCGGATGCTCCGGCACCATCGACGTCCTAGGTTACCAATGGTGCCTGATGCTCCGGCGCGACCAAGGGCCCAAGGTGCCGGAGGCTCTTGCTCCGAAAGGGGAGGGACCGGGATGGTCCGAAAGGGGAGGGACCGGGATGACTTGTAGCATTATTTTCTATATTTCGGGATGGCTCACCGAACCTTGCCAGAAAGCTCACGGACCACCGCGGAATGGATCGTCGGAGCACCGCCGGGAACCTAACCGGCGATGGGGGGGCACCGAGGTCTGGGCATGAGATGGGCGTGGGCAGTGCCCTGGACAACCCCTGTTCCCTCAATATCACCTCCCCCCTAAAGAGCTAAAAAAACTTGGTCAATGTGCTACCAGGCGACATTCATGTGTCTGAAACAGGGACACTTTATGGTCCCGACGCTTCTGCACCAACGGGGGCCCAAAATTAGCTTTGGTGCTCGACCTCCCGCACATCCGATGCACCAAGGTGCCGACATCGCCGATGCTCGACACATCGAAGGGGCGGTGGGCGCCCGATGGCCTCAGCACCACGAGATGGCACACGCTGCCGATGGTGTACGAGGATACCGTACGACCGGGGGCCAAAAGTGCCGGAGGCTCTTCTTGCAAAAGGGGAGGGACAGGGACGATTCATTCATTATTGGGTACTGAACATGCAACGGTATCTGAATTCTAGCTTTGGGACGGTTCATTCATTATTGGGTACCGAACATGTAACGGTATCTGAATTCTACCTTTTGGGATTGGAGAGGGACTCGTTGCGCCGTTTTGTATATCCCGGGATGGATCGACGGATCATCGCTCGGATGGATCGTCGGAGCACCGCCGGGAACCTAACCGGTGGTGAGGGCACCGACGCCCGTGCATGCGATGGGCGTGGGCAAGGCTCGATAACCCTGGTCGCTCAATATCACTTCCCCCTAAAGAGCTAAAAAAACTTGGTCAATGTGCTACCAGTCGACATCCATGTGTCTCAAACAGGATGAGTTTCGATGTCCAAACAGGACACTTTTTTCAATTTAACGCCCAAGACATCCGAGGCACCAAGGTGCCGATGTTGCCGATGACCCGCACCACGGATGGCCTACGCTATGGATGTTTCCCGAGGCTCCCGTA